>NC_133455.1:80703458-82001375 GCF_048565385.1 Saimiri boliviensis
AGTCTCCTGAAGGTCCACAGCTGTCACACTAAAGTGTTAATTGAATGCAGGCACCAGGGAGAGGCAACTTTCCAAACAGATAAAAACACTTGAAATTTGGAACTGGCTTTCAACAGGATCTCAGGAATTGGGCTAGTGAATCAGGCAAACACATTAAAAGGGAAAAACGGTGGAACATGACTTTTGGGGGGCCTTCCACCAGAAAAGGGAAGAAAGCTTCAGATGGGCATGTATACAACTTCCTAAACACGCTGCACATGTTCACTTCCCAAGCATACGGACGGCACATGCAGGCAGCCACCCTAAGGGAAGAATCGTGGGAAAGGGGTGTAAGACCCTGGAAGTGGGTCAGCATATAAAGCCTCAGGGTCAATTTTAAATGCCTGCTTGGGTCTCTTCCAAGTGTACTTTCCTTTCTTTCCTGCTCTAAAGCTTTTTAAAATAAACTTCCACTCCTGCTCTGAAAGTTTGCCTTGCTCTCTTTTCCTGCCTTATGCCCCTCAGTTGAATTCTTTCTTCTGAGGAGACAAGAATTGAGGTTTCTGCAGAACCATAAGGGTTAACACTGGTAACCTGGATACCTTCTACTCCTAACAGAATGAGTTGTCAGGATACACATGTGCCCCCTGGGCTGAAGAAAACAATAGGACTGTAGTGAACAGGAGGCTGCAGGCCCAGGACAAAAAAGCGTGGGGGAGCCTACGGTGGCTCTGAAGAGAGGGACTGGGAGTCTGCCAGGAACTTCCTATTCCTCCCATTCTTCAAATATCTGTTCTGGGAAAAATGAGGTTAGATAGAGGAGACTGTTCCACTTGGGACAGGAACTTCCCATAGGGATCTTCTTTTTGAGAGCCTATACAAGTTAGGCTGTGTTGGAGTTAGGCTGGCTGAAACAAAAATTACTGACTCCCCCAGTCTAGATGAGCCTGATATATAATGCATATAATTTTGTGATACTTTATCAGTTTATTTGTCCAAGAACATCCAGAGAAAGATGACATAACATGCTGTAGTCAAATATAGAGATTAGAAAAAAGCTTCATAAGCTGCTTACGCATTTGTTTGAAAAATATTATTGAGAGTATCCTTTATGCCAGCCACATTGCTAGGCACTGGAGTTGGTCTAGCTGATAACTTCTAAAAAACTGGTTAGAATTCTGACTACTGGCATTTCTTTTCTAGCCTGTTCCTGTCTCTTCATCTTGATTTTGGTGGACAGTCCTGTGATACGCAGAATTTCTGAATTTATCCCCCAACGATTCCATGCCCTGGGCCCCAGATTCTGTGAATATGATGATATGATATGTAACCCCAATGACTGCGTTATGTCATTTGGCACAGTGGACCTTAAAAAAGGGAGATTATCTGGGTGGCCCCAAGGTCATCAAATGAGTCCTTAAAAGTAGAGGACTTTCTCCGACTAGTAGTATGAGAGGAAGGCAGAAGAGAAAATCAGAGGTATATGAAATGTGAAGACTCAATGCACCATTCCTGGCTTGAAGTTGGAGGGGCCATGTGAGAAGAAATGAAGAAACATAGGTGGTCTCTAGGAACAGCAGATGGTCCCAGATAGCAGCCAGCAAGGAAATGAGGACCTTAAACTGACTCCAAGGAACTGATTCTGCCAACAATCTGCATTAGTTTGGAAGGGATTATTTCCCAGACCTTTGAGATAAGAGCTTAGCCTGCTGACATCTTGACCTCGTGAGAAGATCCTAAGCAAAAAACTCACCCACACTTGCCTGGATTTCTAACTTATAAAACTGTAAATGACTACCTTTGTGGCATTTTGCTACAATGTAATAGAAAACTAATATAGTAGTGCTGAGAGGCGTTAGCGTGGGGAACCCAAGAGCAACATCTATCTAAATATTGGAGAATAAACTAGATGAAATTTTATATCCTCTTCCAAGCTTCTGTGTCTAATTCTTAAAAAAATTCCAAAAAGTAACCCAAAAGTTTGTTGAAATGTACAGCTAATATCTGCCAATTTTGGCATTTATTTTGCACTCAGTAGCCAGAATTAGTTTGTAACACGTAACTGAAAAAAGGCTTCCATACAAAATGCATAATGAAATCATATAAACAAATAAGAAGAATCGAATTATCCAATAAGAAAATGGATCAAAACACTTGAGCAGACATATCACAAAAACATCCGTAAGGCCAATATTGAAAGGTACTCAACATTCTTATTCATCTGGGAAATAGACATTAAAACCACAATGAGATACTACTATATTCTTCTCAGAATAGTTAAAATGAAAAAGACTGACAATAGCAAGTACTGGTGAAGATGTGAAGGATGTAAAACAGCTAGTGGAAGTGTAAACTGGTGCAAGCACTTAGGAAACTCTCTTTGGCAGTATCTACTAATGCATGTAACTTGCATGTAACTTAGGGCCTAACAATTCCACTCCTAGGTATAATCTGATAGAAAGGCATACATATGTTCCCCAAAAGATAACTATTAGAATGTTTACAATAGTATTATTTATAGGAGTGACAAGCTGGAAAATACCCAAATGATAATCAATAAGGAAGTATCCAAATTGTGATCTAGTCACACAATGTAATACTATACAACAATGAAAAATAATGAACTATTGCTATAAGCAACAATATGATACTATTTCGAAAACCTAATTTGGGCAAAAGAACGCAGCTACCAAAGAAATACACTGTATGATTTCATTTATATAAAGTTTAAAGTTCAGCAAAATGAATCTCTGGTTTAGGAAATCAAGACAGAGGTTATATATAGGGAAAGGATGGGAGAAAGCACAATGGGGCTTTTGGTGATGATAATTATGTTTTATTTCTTGACCTGGATGGAGAATACATAAATGAAAATTTAGTAAGTTGTACAACTAAGACTTCAGTGCTTTTCTCTTTGCGTTTTGTACTGTAATACAAAAGTAAATTTAACGCATACTCTATGCTAATCTAGTAATATAAAGGTAACTAAAAATTCATACCCTTTCCTAATTTAGTGTAACTGTTTTCTCACCCACTAGTTTTATCTCCAGAAACATAATAATTGGCTGAGTTTTAATATGTAAAAGGGAATGAGGAAGGTGGGAACCAGAGAATTCTGTAAAAATTAACCTTTTTAAAACTGAAAAACAGAGAACATTTAAGAAAATCCAACTTTTGTCTCAAAAAAATAACATTCTAAGTAAAATACTATTGTCATTTAAAACTTATAGGCTTCTTTTACATAGGGAACTCTCTGAACTTCCCTTTAATGGCATTTTCCATGAAGAGAAGGTTAAGTTGGTGACCCACAAGGAAGCTTGTGTGTCGTATTATAAATACTTTAGCAGCCCTTGACAAACTGTTTTCAGTTCATTGAGATCACCTGTAAGAAGTCAATTTAAAAAGTATGAATAGTAGACAATTTACTCTTGTGACTAGTGACTGAAAAGTCACCTGTAGAAGTTTTATATCTTAATAACCTGCCAAAATAAAACACAAAATATAGCCAAGATCCAATTGTGATAATGTCAATAAACCTATAGTTTTTGACTGCAAGGCAGTTAATAATCTCTTCTGATGACTCACAGCAGTCTTGATAAAAATAATTACTTTAAAAATGCTATTTTATGTTTGCTCAAGATTAAATGCATGTAAGTAAGGACTACCCATGCAGCTGCTGGGCAAAGATGTAATATCACAGGGCATTTCTGTCTTATTTTGTTGTTTTTTTCTTTTTTTTAAAGAAGGGGTGTTGGTCTGTTGGCCATTCTGGAGTGTAGTGGTGTGATCATACCTTATGGCAGCCTCAAACTCCTGAGCTGAAGCAATTCTCCAGCTGTGCATTCTAAGTATCTAAGACTACAGGTGGGTGCTACCATGCCTGGCTAACACTGTGGGGCATTGCTAAGGAAATGATAAAACTTTTCTCAGTATCCTTGGTTTTGGATGCTAGCATAATCTAGGTGATCAAAAAGAATGGTTCGAAGCTGAGCAAATAAACTAACCACTAAAGGGAAAGACAGAGATTTACAGGAATTCAGAAAAACATAAGTAGATTAAGTGGTGTTGTGATTGAAAGATCCATCATGCCACTGTGCAATGTAAGATGAAATCATGTAGTAACTTCATTTTAAATCTGTAGCATAAACACTGATGTTGTGCTACATTCTACACATACCACTTAACGATGATGAATCAGAAGAACAGCTAATCTATCGGTGAACGTATTGTTCAATTCACAATTGTCTTTAAGTGCCTTCTATGTATGTGTGAGGGCTCCAGGTGAGGTGTTATGGAAATACGCAGATAAAGATGACTGGTTAGCATCCCCAAAGAGTCTACAGAAACTAGTGGCACAATAGAAAATACACAGATAATTAAGACAAAGTAAAATGTAAATACTTTCAAGAGTTACCAAGAAAGTATTACAGAGAGTGTTCCTTCCTCTCTTAAAAGGAAAAATGAGAAACTGAATAATCCAAGTAAGAGCAGGATGAATGAGGGAGGTGAATTTGACCTGGGCCAGTACTATAGTTTTGCAAAATCTGTGCACAGGAACACTAGATATTTGGGCACAAGAGTGGGAAAAGCTTAGGGCATTTGGGAAAAACATTTTTTTTTTTTTTGAGACGGAGTTCCACTCTTGTTACCCAGGCTGGAGTGCAATGGCGCGATCTCGGCTCACTGCAACCTCCGCCTCCTGGGTTCAAGCAATTCTCCTGCCTCAGCCTCCCAAGTAGCTGGGATTACAGGCACGCACCACCATGCCCAGCTAATTTTTGTATTTTTACTAGAGACGGGGTTTCACCATGTTGACCAGGATGGCCTTGATCTCTTGACCTCATGATCCACCTGCCTCGGCCTCCCAAAGTGCTGGGATTATAGGCGTGAGCCACTGAGCCGGGCGGGAAAAATATTTTATTGTTCTATCTTTATTATTAACTACAATAATTTGTTGATTACATTTGAAAGCTACTAGGATCACTGTAGACATTAACTGTTTCTCGTCTAAATTACTCTATAGTGAGCCTTGTTTAATTCAGCCAGCAAGAATTTAATGTTTACTGTCTGTGTTTCTTCCCAAGGAAGGAAGTTATAAAATAAACAATTATTAGAGACTCGCGTAATTTTAAAAATCCAGAGCAAGTTACAAGTCAGTACAGATTTGGCACAATTTTATTTATCTCTTGACTCTATAACACCTGCCCAAGGATTAGTGTTCAGAATAATGTTCTTGAGATAATTGTGCACTCCTCCACCAAAGACTCAAGTACCTAACTTAATATATACTCTCAGAAACATATTTTAGAAATATTTCAGCAAAGATTTAAGCAAAATAAGTATTCTGATGAAGTTTTAGAAAATATAATCCAGAACATGTCATTTCCAAATGTGCTTTTTAGCAATGATTCAATGTTGTCACAGAGTGAACCATCAGCTGCATCTTAATCCAGCGTAATGAGAGATTTGAGGTTCATTTTAGAGAAGTGGGGCATGAAAAGAGCCAATGTAACAGTTTGTTAAGGTGAGCACTTTACATGTATTCATTCATTTCATCTTTTTGTCAATCATATGAAGAAGTACTATTATCATCCCTATTTGAGAGGTGGAAAAGTTGAAGCCTGGAGAGGTTAAATATTGTCCAAAGTCAACAGAGAGTGAAGATCCAAAATCAAGTTTGTCTGACTTTAAAAGTCACTATATTTTAACTACAGTCGTTGCTTTCTCAACTTTTTTCTTTAGATGTTCATGCTTTCCAAAGCCATGGAATCAACCCAAATGCCTATCAATGACAGACTGGATAAAGAAAATGTGGTACACATGTGCTATGGAATACTATGAAGCCATAAAAAGGAATGAGATCGAGTCCTTTTCAGGGACATGGATGGAGCTGGAAGCTGTTATCCTCAGCAAACTAATGCAGAAACAGAAAATCAAACACTGCATGTTCTCACTTATAAGTCGGAGCTGAATGATGAGAACACATGGACACATGGAGGGGAACAACACACACTGGGGCCTGTTGGGGGAGTTAGGGGAGGGAGAACATCAGGTAGAAGAGCTAATGAATGCTGAGCTTCATACCTAGGTGATGGGTTGATCTGTGCAGCAAACTACCATGGCACATATTTTCCTATGTAATAAACCTGCACATCTTGTACATACCCTCTAAACTTAAAAGTAGAAGAGGAAAAAGATGCTCATGTTTTCCTTATACTTTTATATCACTTTTCCAACCACAGGGCTCTCAGACCCAATCATTTGGTAATATATTTCAACAATATTGAAGTGGAGGTTTTTCCCATACACCTTTAAAATAACTTATTCGCAACTTCCTGAGCACATATGATGTGCCAAGCATTAACCCTTTTGCTCCTCATGACAACTTGAGAGTGTGGTGGTGTAATTACCATCATTTTACACGGGAGAAATCTGGCCTCTGTGACTCCATGCTCTGCCTTGGTTCACTGTCTCCATCAGTGCATTGGCTTCCTCAATTTATTCTACAGGGTCCTCTTCACCTTCCTGATGTAACTACTGGATTGTCTCAGAGTTCAGTCCTTTGGGCTCCCTCTTTTCTTTCTAAGCTCTCTTCCCTAGGTGTTTCATCTAGCCTTGCAATATAAGTGATGGTGACTTAAAAACTTACATCTTCTGCCCTGACCTCGGTACTGAACTCCTCCTGAAATACTCAACTTTTAACTCATACCTCCACTTACATGAACAGACATCTCAAACTCAGCATATCCAAAACTGAACTCTTAATTTTTCTTCAAACTTATTTTTCTCAGTCTTTCTTATTTCAAAAAATTGTCCTTAAATTGTCAACACAGACTAACTTCAACTTTAGGTAATAAAATTGATAGTTTCAATAGCTTTCCTAAACAGACCACTGAATTTGCTAAAATTTATCATTTGAGATTTACCAAAAAAAAAAAAAAAAAAAAAAAAGAGGTATCTAATTCCAGGGTTGAGGTATCAATATCTATACTGTACACACACATACTAACACACATACATCACACACACATACACATTTTCTAAAAAATAATTTGTGTATTTGTAACAGTATGTAAATAAATCAAAGTATTATTAATGAAAGTAAAACCAAAGCCACAGACATGTCTCACTGGCTACGAAAAGGTGCTCCACATTGTTATTCATCCAAGAAATGTACGTCAAACTTAAAATGAGATACTACTACATGCTGATCAGAATGGTTAGAATGAAATGAGCAGAGAATACTGATATGGCTTGGTTGTGTCCCCATCCAAATCTCATCTTGAATTGTAGCTTTCACATTTCCCACGTATTGTGGGAGGTAAATGAATCATGGTGGCGGGTCTTTCCCATGCTATTCTCGTGGTAGTGAATAAGTCTCATGAGATCCGATGGTCTTATAAAGGGGAGTTTCTCTGCACAAGTTCTCTTCTCTTGTCTGCCACCATGTGAAATGTTCCTTTCACCTTCTGCCATGATTATGAGGCCTCCCCAGTCATGTTGTCCCGTGAGTCCATTAAACCTCTTTCTTTTGTAAATTGCCTAGTCTCAGGTATGTCTTTATCAGCAGTGTGAAAATGGACTAATACAAATACCAAGCACTAGTGAGGATGTGAAGCAAAGGAAACTCTCATATACTATTAGTGGGAATATCATATTTAACATTTAATTATGTCCTAAAATGGCACCTATTATTTTCTTTGTCAATCCTACATCATCTACTTTGGGGAACTGCCATATCTCTGGCTCATTCTGTTTGGGCCATTCAACATAATGTTCTTGTCTTCCATACCACAGTTGTAGACTCCACTATATCCCTGGACACAGTGCTTAGTGCAGTGATCAGCATTTGCCCCAAGCTAAGTCATTAAGAATCTTTTAGAGGAGATCAGTCTTGTTTCTATTTCTGGCATAACAAACTCTCAAAATGATGTAGACTTGTGGGGGGTAGGCCCATCTTCCCATGACATAGGAGAGCCTTTCTTAGGCAAGAAGATCTGAGAGATAAAACTATGACATTATTAAAACTTGTGTCTAAAGCCAGGATATACCTTGGGCTTTTTACTTTTGTAGGCTAATAAATTCCCTCCTTAGGCTGGTTGATATAGTTTGGCTCTGTGTTCCCAAGCAAATCTCATCTTCAATTGTAATCCCACATGTTGAGGGAAGGACCTGGTGGGAGGTGATTGGATCATGGGCGTAGGGAAAAACTCATGATAGTGAGTGAGTTCTCAGAAGATCTGATGGTTTAAAAGTGTGTGGTGGTCTCTCTCTTTCTCTCTCTCTCCCTCTCCTTCTGTCATGTAAGATATCCTTGCTTCTCCTTCGTCTTCTGCCATGATTACAAGTTTCCTGAGGCCTCCGCAGCCATGCAGAACTGTGAGTCAATTAAACCTCTTTTCATTATAAATTACCCAGTCTCAGGTAGTTTTTTATAGCAGTGTGAAAACAGACAAATACAGAAAATTGGTATCAAGAGAAACGAAGCACTGCTATAAAGATACTTGAAAATGTGGAAGTGACTTTGGAACTTGGTAACGGGCGGAGGTTGGAACAGTTTGGAGGGCTCAGAAGAAAACAGAAGACTTGTTGGATGGTTTTCACCAAAATGCTGATAGTGATATGTACATATACTACGAACTATTGTTCTTTACCTAATTTAAGATCTTAAATCTGTAATTGAAATTGTTGTATTCACCTTTATGTAAGAGTGATAGAAGGCTATCACAATGGAAGTCTGTAAATAACTTCGAAGGGAAATAAGCTACTGAGAAAAGATTTTTACAAAAAACAGATGCCCTTTATGGCAATGATCACATTTTATGAGCTTATTTGTTTGGTAATATTCTTGTTTACTGTTTGTTCTTCTTATCCATTGTGAGCTTCATAAGGGCAGGGAACAGTCTATTTTGTTTACCTCTTATTCTTGGTCCCCGCCATTTAGTTCAATAAATGTTTGTAGACTGAACAAATGAGTTAGATGTCAAATATCTGCTTCAATTTTTAATGTTAACAATCCACTTGTCTCCTCACTTAAAACATAGCTTACTTATGTAATCTTCATTTATCTTCATAATTGCCTTTATAATAGGGATACTAGTCCCCATTTGACAAATAAGGCACAGGGAAATCAAATCGTATGCTCCAAATTAATACCTAGAAATTAGTAGAGTTCCAAACATAACCCAATTAATCTCATTTGACATCCAATTTAAGAACATAACACAAAGAAGAGAGAAAGAAAGGAGGGAAGCAAGGATGGAGAGAAGAAAGGAGAGAGGAGAAAAGGAAGGAGGAAAGTAAGGGAGGGGAATATTCATTTCATTAACTTTCCATGTCAAGGGCATACCACATCATTTATCTTTCTAAAAGCTCCTTAAGTTTCATACTTTCCCATTAGGAAACCTCATACTCTCCAGGTATTTCAGGCCAGCAAACAGATGAAGAATACTCTCATACAACACTGTTACGTATGAGTCATATGGAATGAGAAATAAAGGAGTATGCAGTTATAGAATAAGTCTCTTTTTCTCAGCTACATTTCACAAGCATAAAACTGGCTGGTAAAGCCGGGTCACCTAATTGACTCTGATACTTGTAAGGTGTAGTCACAGCATGATTTAAGCTTCAATTTCAAGTTCCAATTCATTCTCTCATAATTTTTCCACCTTAGTCAATATTACACAAAATGTTGGCTCTCCTAACATTTAAAAGCCACATGAGAATATCTTGCCAGTTTTACTATGAGTATAGAAATAGTTTCTATTAGAATTGTAATTTTAAAAAAGAAAACGGCACTCAACTTTTAACTTTAATCAATGATGCTACATCTCCTTTATTTTCCTTAAACCTAAATATGATGATTCAATTAATGGCCATTTGTATTATTTTGATTAGCTGGCTTCATATGGTGAGTTACAAGAAGGAAAGAAATCGCCTACTGCGGTCAGTCTCTATGTAATTTTAAAAAAGCACCAATCCTTAAGTTAATAATACTATTTTTGTGACTTGGAAGAGAAAAACACTTTGCTGCCAAAGGGTAATCCACATAGAAGAGCTGATGGCTAGGTAAAACACTGACAGAACTTATTGACATGAAAACTCTACATCACTGAAAACTATAGCCACTCATATCTTCCTGAACTCAGAGTAAAATGATATGTGTTTATGAATTCTCTCTGCTCCAGGAAGGCATGACAATACATACTTAACCCAAAATGGTTTATCAGGGACAGACGGCGACGTTCTAGAGCTTAGAGATCACACCCTGAGGACTTGAACATACCCATTACTGAGACGTCATATTCTATCAGCAGTGTTGCTTCTTGTCCACATTGTTTAAGAATACTCATGGCTTCAGCATGTGTGGTTCCAAGAAGCCGAATTCCATCCACACTGAGCAACCTGTCACCAGGTTTGATCGTGCCCTCTCTGAAGGGAGAATAAAGGAACAGTCTTTATTAATTTAGCATAATGAGGCTTGGTATTAATAGTCACTCAGCCAAATTCATTTTCTCACACAAATTCTACCATCCAACCTATTTGTATTCATTTTAAGCATCAAGTGTGACAGTAAGAGTACAAAGAGGTAACCCTGAACAGAAAATTGCTGTCATATGAAAATCAGTAATGAGAAAATAACTACACATTAGCAAGAAACCTAGCTACCCACAGGTAATTCTTGGAGTACAAAAGTAATAAAAAGGCACATTTTCGCTCTTCTAGGTTTTTGTCTAAATGTCTAAAACTGATTTATTGGAGCCCAGAAAATAGTATTCACCTATTTTCCCAAAGTCGGGTAAGCAGAAAAGCCCGCTAATTTCATTCAAATTATTACCAGTAAACTCAAGCAAAACAGGAACTGCTGGTGAGAAATTTCCCTTGTCTATAAATTTCCCTACTGATTTATAAGGCCATTTGGCAATCATTAAATCGATTCAGTCTCACATTCCCTGAAACAAGCAGGCAAATACTATTCTCCCTGCTGTGACCACAGACACTCAAGGCCTTAAGAGATGACTCAGGACTTCAGTGACACCACAAAAGTGATACCCACAGCCAGGATGGCCCCTCAGATACCATTCCCCTGCCTCAGGGAGGGGCACAAAAATGAGAAGATCAAAAGGTGGGATTATACGTTTAGGATTTGGAAAGAATAACAATGACCTTTGAACTAAATATCTTTCGCCTAAATCACTCTCTACGTCTTTGGGCTCCAATTTTTTCCTTAAATTCTCAGATTTCCTTGAGTTTTAAATTAATTTGGTAATACAAGTACGCCACTCACAAGCTTGTAGCCTATGTTTTGACACTTTTGTCAATTCCAGCTCTGAATGTTAACAGGAAATGAAAACATTCTAATTTGCTTCAGGAAGAGTGATTCATTAGAGAAGCATGAGAAGGGAAAAGGGAAAGCTCTTGGATGTTTTGTTACCTGCTGCAAAAGCAAATATACGTCAGCACAAGTAAGAAACTAGTGTTTTCCTATTTTCTAATTTTATATGAAATATCTATCATCTTTCTTAAACGTGAGCTAACCCTATGAGCTTCAAAGGAGAAGAAACCTGAATTCCACCCCCAGTTCTGTCACTTACTCACTGGCAAATCACTCAGCCATAATGGGCTGAAGTTTTGTCATCTGTAAATGTGGATACAAAGACCTCATTGAGAGGGTGATTGTAAGGGTAAAATAAGATAATGTCTGCCAAACACTCAGAACAGTTCCTGGCACATAGTAAGTGGTTAATAAATAATGGTTATCATTATTATTCCTATCTCTTAACAAAGGTTTTTAAGTTTATCCTGGTCTGAAACAGAGAGACAGGAGGAATCAGTGCATTTTCCTCCTCCCCTTCAACAATCTCTAATGGCAGCAGTTGTATTCCCCCGTCATTCTGGAATCAACTTTTGCTGTGGGAAACTAATACAGAGATGAGTATCTCCAGAGACACCTAGGTTGTGAGTTTCCTTGGGGTCCTACAAGGCTTATAACAGGAAAGTTGAATGCACTTGCCCTTCGCATATTCAAATTAGTAAGGAAGAGAAATGCAAAGAAGAGAAAACTCCAGAGACTGACGAAATGTCTTCCAATTTACTAAAAGTCACTTCCAGTCTGACCTACATAGTCCCTATCAAAAGGTAACACTAATAATCATAAGAATGTTGAGAACGGTACGAATGTCACCACTATCACCTATCTGCCCAGGCTGAGAGCTTAGCAATGGAAGAAGATGCATTTCCAGTGTTTGCCTTAAAAGAGCCAGCTGCCTTCCGTAAGTGCCTCCCCTGTGCCAGACTCCCTGCGAGACATTATATATCTCCAATCTTTGATAACACTGAACAGCTCTGAAAGGTAGGTATTATTATCTACATTTCCAATGGTGTTGGAAATTGAGTTCAGTGTTAGGTCACCTGACAGATATAGTGTAGTGAGTATAAAATCTAGAGGCAAATCTTTTTTTTTCTGTTTCCATAGCTCAGACTCTCAGTTTTCACATTGTAACGTGTTTGCTTAATGCCTATATTTTACTGTAAATTTTCAATTTATCAACTTCTATGGCCAAAGTCCCCAGCTTTATTTATTCTATTTTGGGTAGTGACACAGAAAGATAAAGTTTACCTGTCAGCAGGCCCTCCAGGACGAACACATGTTATCACAACTGGACGAGATTTATTTCTATCATCATGTGCTCCCCCTAGCAAAGAAAAGGAATAGGGCTTAAAAGTGCTTTCATTGTTGACATTTAAAAAATTCACCTACAAGATACCAGCTAAGCAATGTCCTACTTGATGTATGGAAGAAAATATGTAAAATTTTCTTTGAGGCATACAAAAGCCTTAAAGGTCTTGCTCATTTTATATAGAATATATTTGTGAAGTCACCATTTTTCCAGCTTTCAATAAATATATGGCTGTAACCAGGTAATATATAAAGTATTTAACAACTGGGTATGGCAAGAGGATCAATCGATTACATCAAGCACTGGCCCGATTTGAGCAGCTGTCAGTTACACAGTACAGGTGTGTATATCTGGTGGGAATCAAACTGATCTAAAATACTGGTGAGTAGGTCTACAACTTGACATAAAGGAAACAAAAACCAAAGTAAAAGAAAAATCCTAGTATTAAAAAAGGAAATAAACAAAAAAATTTGTGACCAAGTGGCTCTCATTAAAAGTGAGGTGTTCAAACAACTGGGGCACATTTTTCAGACTGTGTCAAGCCAGCTGCAATGCTTGAATGGAGATTTTAATATTCTGTTAGAAAAAATCCTCCACAAGAATTCATAGAAACATAGATGTTTCGAGACGGAAGGTCATTTCTTATAAATTCTCTTTTTAATCCAGGACTCTTTTGTACAGTTTCCTTAATCTGTGCTCCCCCAGCCTCTGCATGAAACGCACTGGTGCTGGCCTACTTACTAGATTTGAGGCTGCTCACTCCACTTTTGGACACCAAGGAGTGTTAGAAAGTTCTTCCTAATATTTCAGTGATCTCTCTCTTCCTTCAACTTTGTTCTACGATCCAGAGCAGTAAAATAAAATGTATGCTCTCTTTTACAAAAATGTTTTTCTGAAAGTTGAAAACAGAGATTATATGCCTGCTAAATCTCACCTTCATGATGTTGAACAAAGCCAGTTTCCTTAACCTATTCTTCATGTGACCTGAGTCCTTTGTACATTACCATCCTGACTGTCTATCTGGGAAGTCTCTAGTTTGTCAATATCTGATAAATATCAAACTATTGTCAACTATTGCTCTCTTTATGTTTGCCTGCTAGAACAGACAGACAGTTCTCAAACCTGGAACAGGCCGAAAGGTCAACTTACAGAAAAGAGCCTAAGAGAAAAATGAAAAGGCATTCGTAGTTCCTGAGGAAGGCAAATGCTTCTTTCGTGCTCACTGATATGACAAGTGATTTGTTTAGTGTGATTGATTGATAAAAGCTCCCATTCAATATTTTATCAGCATTTTATTCTTTCATTGTGTTTAGATTCTTTAGAAATTTCTCTTTAAAATAGGAAATTCACCACTTTCTCAGAAAACACTTTTTAAAATGAAAATTATGACAAAGTTACCGCAAATACTTACCCATATTTATATAAATACTGTTAAATGATTTCTCTTTTGCAAGGTGATCATAAAGGATAGGTTTGTTTTTCCCCAAAGGAAGACGGATTGAGAAAAGGATGGGGGCCAAAGACAGCAAGAAATCTTTCCATAATTTTGGTTTGTATTTACAAATTTCAATATGTAACATCGAATGCCTGTTAAAGTGTAAGACAGTTCTATATTTCTTGATATGTGGCATTTTACTGTTATTTGTAATGAATACAGTTTCCTGTGTCACTCACTTAGGCTCTAGAAGTTTATAGCAGCAAGACAAAATAGGAACCACTCAGAGACCAGCGGTATTCTCAATCCTGGCTGCACATCAGTATCAATCGGGATGCTTTTTGAAAATACCAATGCTAGGGTCACAGTGCAGACCAAATCGAATGTCAAGCAGCATTGTCGAATATCAAGCAGTCATTTAACATAAATGTGTTAAATGACGAGGCCTGCCTACAATTTTACATGTGAGAATGACTAGAGAAGGTGTCTTCGTCTAAAGTGAAAAGCAACTTCGTGGCAGAGTGCTTTCCTATCAGCCCAACTCATCTCCTCTGGCTTGCTTGCACTAACTGAATTTAACACTCCAAGGTTTAGGCCAGAATATCATTTTTATTCCATGGATGCAAGGTTCTACCATTTAGGGAATAAAGGTTTTAGAACCTGTCACTTAGAGTATTAGAAATAGAATTCCGTTCATCAGCTAACGGCTTAATGTTGCAAGTTCCATTCTAATAGGTTAAGAAGAAATTCTCCCATACTAAATAGATACGCCCCATGCACAATATCTTCTTTTACCTGACTCTCCTGGTATTTTCTATTGATCTAAGTTTAGCTCAAATCCCATTTATGCCAAAATATCTTATCTGCCATGCTGATATTTACTCACAGCACTTTCTCATTCTGATTAACCAGTGATTTTTTTTTTTTTTTTTTTGGAGACAGAGTCTCACTCTGTCACCAGGTACCAGGCTAGAGTACAGTGGCACCATCTTGGCTCACTGCAACCTTCACCTCCCGGGTTCAAGCAATTCTCCTGCCTCAGCCTCCCAGGTAGCTGGGACTACAGGTGCACGCCACCACCCCTAGCTAATTTTTTTTGGTGTTTTTAGTAGAGACGGGGTTTCACCATGTTGGCCAGAATGGTCTAGATCTCTTGACCTCATGATCCGCCCGCCTCAGCCTCCCAAAGTGCTGGGATTACAGGCTTGAGCCACCGTGCCCGGCCCAACCAGTGATTTTTAAGTGATGGGTAGAGACCACCTTTTGAGCAGAAAAAAATCCTCCAGATGGACCTCAAACTAATCTAAAAATAGAAATCGTTTGATTCTCACTGAGAAATTATGTAAAATTCCAACAACTTTTATGTTCACTCAACATATTAAGGGAATTATTAAGACCTATAAAAATGTGGTCATCATACTAATATTGGTTATTGTAACTAAGGTTTTTAAAATCAGTATACTACTCTGAAGTCTGATGTCTACAGACATCTAGGCAACATTCAATCATTAATTTATTAAGTGCCTCCAATATCAGGCAGTATTCTAAACTCATATTATAAAACTCCTGTGCATACACTCAGATAGTTGAAATTTCTGCAAACTGCAGGAAAGCTGTTTTACTAACATTACATCATCAGTTGTTTTGAAGTGCATTTCAGTTGCTTCTATTCTGTTTATTTCTTGATATATTACTCTTGATTGACTTCTTTCATTAGTAGTTTGATTTGTTATTGACTAACCATATAGTCACTATCAACGAATATCTGCAACAGTATTTTTCGGTATAGTGTTTCAATAATTGGGCTTGGATGCATGTGATTCAAGAACCTTCTCTTTCTTATCTGTTTTGAAAAACAGATTTGTATATATCACCCTTGAGCCAAAAATTACTTGTACAGTGACTTTTCATTATATTCATCTAGTTATTTTAAACAGCAGTTTAGGGATGGTTAGGGTAAATAATCTTGGGCTCTGTTGCTCCACCTAAAAAGAGGCCTTGGTCAAACAAATGTAATAACCACAAGTCTAAATCTCTCAATGAGTTCCTAGTTCCCTATCCTCTCTACTACTCACTTGAGTACTCTATCAACTTATGTCTTAAACTCCTTGTAGATCGGGGTGTTGTCTTATGACTCCATGCTACTTTCCTCCATGCTGACATGTTGACATGTGCTTAATAAACATTTGATTGATTGATTTGCTAAGTGACTGGCACAGAATGAAAGCTACTATTTAAAACTCTATCACTTAAGACAAATTTGTACAAGTATCCACATCTCTTTCATTCTTTGATGCATACATATTTATTAAGATGCTTAGTTTTAATGTTTTAATGATTTTTGATAGAATTTTTACTCTGGTGAAGTACAAAATGTTGTAGGTGAAGATAAAACAATCAAGAAACATGAACTGTTAAAGCATTCCTGATAGTGGAAAACCAAATACTACATGTTCTCACTTATAAGCGGAGCTAAGCATTGAGTACACATGGACACAAAGAAGGGAATAACAGACACTGGGGCCTATTTGAGGGTGGAGGGTGGGAGGAGGATGAGGATGGAAAAACTACCTATTGAGTATGATGATGATTACTTGGATGACAAAATTATTTGTACCTCAAACCCCCATTACATGCAATCCCCCCATATAACAAACCTGGGCATCTACCTCTTGAACCTAAGATCAAAGTTAGAAAAAGAAAAAAAATCCCCAGCGTTTATATAGCTCCCTATTGAACCTCGTCATGTTGGGGATTGAGAGTTGTTAACATAGGCATCATTTTTAAGGAATAAAATTGCTAGTAAGAAAAAATAATGAAAGATATAATTATACTTTAGAATTAGTAGTTTTATGACAAGTTGGAGTCACCTGAAATTGTTATTATCAATGCCATACTATAATATGACGACTTGAGCTGAAGCACATAAGTACCCAAGAGATTAGAATCTTTGATCCATTTTTAGAAAGCTACAATAACAAAATGTGTTTCTGGAGAAATTTATTTAAATAAAGTCCCTTAATCCTAGTGTATTAAATCAAATCAAGCCATACTAATCAACATTTTTGATTCAGTGATATAGAAAAAGATAAAAAGAAAGAAAAAAGACATGTTGAAAAGTATGGGATGACTGAATTGACAAGGTTTATAAACAGTGGCTTTTGGCTCTGTATAATGAACCAAAAATAGAGTTACATTTGGTTTCTACTTTTATTACCATTCATTGTTGTATTTATTTAAAGAGAAGATTTTTCTAACTCACGGAGTGAGAAAAAAATCTTTATAACCTATACATCCAACAAAGGACTAGAATATACAGGTCACTCAAAGAAATTACCAAGAAAAAAACAATCCCATCAAAAAGTGGGCTATGGACATGAATAGACAATTCTCAAAGAAGATATACACATGGCCAACACATATATGAAAAAAATGCTCAACATCATTAATGATCAGGGAAATGCAAATCAAAACCACTGTGTGGTACCATCTTATTCCCACAAGAATGACCATAATCAAAACATAAAAAAAATTATAGATGTTAACATGGATGCAGTGAAAAGGGAACACTTCTACACTGCTGGAGAGAATGTAAACTAGCACAACCACTAGGGAAAACAGTGTGGAGATTCCTTATAGAACAAAAAGTAGAACTACAATTTCACCCAGCAATCCCACTGCTGGGTATCTACCCAGAGGAAAAAAAGTCATTATATGAAAAAGATACTTGTATATGCGTATTTATAGCAGCACAATTTGCAACTGCAAAAATATGGAACCAGCCCAAATGCCCATCAATCAACTAGTGGATAAAGAAACTGTGGTATACATATACAATAAAATACTACTCAGCCATAAAAAGGAATGAATTAATGGTATTTGCAGCAACCTGGAGGTACTGGAGACCATTATTTTAAGTGAAAGTAACTCAGAAATGGAAAATCCAACATCGTATGTTCTCATTACTAAGTAGAAGCTAAGCTATGAGGATGCAAAGGCATAAGAATGATACAAGGGATTTTTGGGACCCCGGAGGGTGGGGAAGGGGGAAGGGGGTGAGGAATAAAAGGCTACAAATTGGGTTTAGTGTATACTGCTTGGGTGATGGGTGCACCAAAATCTAACAAATCACCACGAAATAACTTATTCATGTAACAGAATGCCCAAATACCACCTGTTCCCTGAAAACCTATGGAAGTAATTTTTTTAAAATGTAGATTTTTCTAACCAACACCTACCTCGTATTACAAAACCAAAGGTATTGCCTTCTTTATGTAATGTGACCTCCACTGTTCGGAAAATAACACTTGATCCTTGCACAGCTGAATAAAGAAAAGAAAGAAGGAAATATAAGTTGTAAGTCATCATAACATTTCCAAATCATTCAATGTGGCATAAAATATTACAGATCCCTCTTGAAAATAAGTTCTGTTTTTAGTAATAAGCAACAATTTCTTTTCAAAGAAAATGTTTAAAAAACCGTAATGTCATAAAAATATCATAAAACAGTCATCTGCATAAGTGACTAACATAGATACATGTGGAACAAAAATCATAGTTTTTTCTTTCCACGTAGTTATTCTCTAGATAAGTGTGATATTTACATTATTTAAACTCTAGATAATGAGAGACAATATTTATATATAAGTAGAATTGATTTCTTTTTGTAAAATGCAAAAACAATATTTCTGTAACACTTATATTTTCTGTGTTTATTTTTATTTTGCAGCTGGCACAGGAAGAAAAATTACCATTCTCAGATCCCTATCAACAATTAGGCTGATGCTAATAGACGTTCTGACATATAAACCGCTATTGAACTAAGACACAGCAACCCAGATGAAACTTGGAGGGCAAAAGAAATTCTAAGTACATTCAAAATGTTACTATGAACTAAGAAACTAAAGATTGACTTAATTTTACTTGATACATTATGCTTATGTTATGTCTGCCTGATTACTGCTTTCAGTTAACAAAATGGAATTGCATAGCCAAGTTGCAATCTCTAGTTACATTACACACATGTATGAGGGTATAGGGCATATGAAGGTATAGTCACTAAAATATTCTGTAAGATTGCTCTCAAGAACCTGTTGAATCATTCTGGTTGTACTGTATACCATTTCTGCATGAAAGAAACCATAAAACTTCCACAAATCGGTATTTTATTGTTACGCATAGAGGGATGTTTCTATTTATGGAGACAGAAAAACTTGTAATGTGTAGAAGAAGAGAGTTTTAGATCTTTATTTTGAATTTGTACCTAGTTAATGTACAAATCATGTAATGTACATTATCAATTTACACATTTTTTACATTGCTACTGGATCCAGAAGGGTTTATTACATAAAACTATCAGCAAGAAATATACAGGAAGAATCCATAGGCATTGTTTAGAAAAGACTTTTCTTGTCATTTACAGAAATAGCAAGTAGTTTTAGGCATTAACTACAATTTTTTTTTAATGATCAGAAGTTCTGAACCCTCAAGGGAATAGAAATGATTAAGAAAAGTACCCATTTAAATTCATAAAACTGTCCACTATCTGGCTGGGACATAAAGTACAATAAAAATTTGGATCTGCTGAAAAACAACATAAACTTACAGCTGAAAAATATTTTGGTATACTGCTGATTTAATTAAATGTCATATTCTTGCTATCAGGGGAATTTCAGCTTAGACTATTCAACTAGGAACAGTACACACAAACAGATGAAAGTGTTGAGGTACAGTTTTAATTAAACAAAAAAAATTGAGTTCATTCCAAATGTTTCCTTATTTCCATGGCCCAACAATCCACTTGAAGAAATTGGTTAAGAACATGATCTTTTTGTTCTTTCAATAAGTGAGGAAAGGAAAGGATATGGAGAGAAATAATTAATAAGAATTTAGTGCTTGCTCAGAACTTTGCAAAATGGTTTATACATATTATTTCATTTACTCAGTAAATCAACTTCAGTGTTACATAACTGAATTCTAACTCTGGGCCACCTGTCCTTGCTGGCTTGGTGTCTGTTATAGGAATGCAAAGTACTGCAATTTTGCTTTTGCTTTAGCTAAATCTTGCCGATTACAAAATCTTACAATCAAATTTAAATTCAATATAAAGGCTTTGTATTTTCCACAGCTTTAGATTATCCACACTATTGCTCTCCATCATTTACAAAGATAAATTTGAATATGGGCTGCATTTTAATACAATTAATGAAATCGATTCGGTCTTTACAGTTTCTATTTGCATGGCTTGCTCTTTGTGACTGGGTTTTCAAGAAGAAGTAGACATCCTGCATTGCCATGTAGATTTTACTAATGACTCAGACATATATATGTGTACACAATGCTCCAATTAAAGAGCTTACCCAAAGAATCAAAGGGTAGGTAGAAACCAAGTTCACAACGCAAAAGTTTTCCTCGGTCTTTCAGTTGCGCTACTGTCTCTTACTATATGTGGATCTGCATGTACTTCTATACAGTTATTTTTCTATGGTAGGTGAGATTTTTGAAATTGCAAACTGCTTCCTTGCCTCCCTATTCCTTGCCTCAGTGGGAGAATAGGAGTTGTGAACTTTCCTACCTCATTATGCTGCACTTGCCCATGTGACTTACTTTTGTCACTAGGATGTTAAGAGACACAAGCAGAGGCTGGAATTGCACTTACATGGCTGCGCTTGCCCTGTTTTCCCTCTGCCATTGCCATAGGAAGAGCTTCCTCCTGGTAGCTGCTGGTCCCTCAGACTGAATCCCAAAGTAAATCACATGGAGGAGACCTGAGACTATCTTTCTCCCTCTCTCCTCCATCCTCTTCCTCCTCCTCACCACCATCACCACCATCATCATCTATCATCTGCTATTTTAGAACTGAGAAGTCAGAAGACTGTCACAAGGACATAGTTTAGCACATTTATTTGACTTAAAAATGACTCCTTATGATAGGAAGCTCATCTGAGTTAGCTAATGGATTAATAGTGAAGATAGGTTTTGCCAATCAGATTATAAGGCAGACTGTTTTTCATTAAATGAGATACTTCTGTAGCTCCAAGGTTTGCATGAAAACAGAATTTAAGGACATATAAAACAAACAATGTGCTATGAATTGCCTCCTTTCTAACTATTTATGCTTAAGATAATTTTAGGTGTCAACTAAAAATGGATGAGAATTATCTAACATTTCAAAATTCTTTGAGTTAAGTGACCAAAAAAATTTGAAGGCACTGCTCTAAAACAAATTTTTATTCTTATGATTTTATTTTTAATTGAGATAGGGTTTTTCTATGTTGCCAAGTATGGTCTTGAACTCCTGGGCTGAAGGGATCCTTCTGCCTCAGCCTCCCAAAGTGCTAGGATCACTAGTGTAAGCCACCACATCCAGCCTAGACTAACTTTTAATATATAAATATCTAAGATACAGGTTGGTAATATTCTCTCTAAATAGACCCTCAAAGTATCACATAATTTTTAAGTCACAAAGAGCTTTAGAGCTTATGTAGACCAGTGATTGTATTTTGATAAAGAAGCTGAATCTCAGAAAGGGCCAAGGTCAAACCAGTTTTCTTCTATCAGATTACACTCTTTCTCTCTCTCTCTCTCTGTCTCTGTCTCTGTCTCTCTCTCTCTCTCTCTCTCTCTCTCACTCTCACTGTCTTTCTCCTGGTTCTTCCTGAACTCTGTGGTCAGTTGAGCCTCAAACTGCTGTGATCCTGAGAGAGCTACCAGTCTTGGCCTTGGCCTTGGGTGGCTTGTCTTTGGCAGTCAGTTCTCCCCATGGACCTTCAGCTGTGGTTGGCTTCTTTCTGCTCTAGCTGTCCAAGCTAAGTAAAAGGGAAACTTATTAATCCCTTCAACCACTCTGAACTCAATTATCTTACTACTCTCTTCAAACATAATAGAAAGAGATAAAGATGATTTTTGGAAAATAGACTCCTTTTTATTTCCATCATAACAATTCACACTTTTGTGTTTAAAAATATTTCCCCCCTTTTCCATCAGCTTTATTGCATGAGTGAGAAAAAGATGGTACTGTGTAATCACCAAGTCATGATAGGTTTTGACTCCTAAACATTTCTGATACACATCTTCTCTTCTAACTCTACTAATGCTGTTTTAATTCAGGATTTCACTTCTCTTTTGAAAAATCCTAACAGCCTTTGGGCTTGTAGCCTCTGGTTTTCTCTCTATTTGGCCTCCCACAATGATAAATCTAAAAACTCAAATCTTGTGATGCCTCTCCCCTTTAAGGACTCCTCATGGACCACTGGATACCAAGCTCTATCTACATGGCTTACAAAGCCCTCATCTGGTCTTCGTGGGCCTCACTGGCCTCATATTTCTCCAAGCTCTTTTTTTCTTTCTCTCTTTCTTTGCCCTGTTGCCCAGGCTGAAGTGCTATGGCATCATCTTGGCTTACTGCGACCTCTGCCTCCCAGATTCAAGCAATTCTCCTGCCTCAGCCTCCCAAATAGCTGCGATTACTGGCACCCACCACCATGCCTGGGTAATTTTTGTATTTTGTATTTTTATGAGAGACGGGGTTTCACTATGTTGGCCAGGCTGGTCTTGAACTCCTGACCTCAGGTGATCCACCTGCCTCCGCCTCCCAAAATGCTGGGATTACAGGCATGAGCCACTGCATCCAGTCCCTTCTCTGTTTTCCCCTATCTGTTTGTAGTTTAACCTGTGCACTGGGTTGCAGCCTTTGTCTGACTATTCCTCTTCCCACCTGGCTGGCACGACCTCCTTTAAGTCTTCCTACAAACCCCCAGCTCTGAATCACCTATGACACTGGACAAATCTTCACTATTGGCCTTTGCCTGAAAACTATACTTAGAGTTTCATTCAGGAAGGGGTTGCATTTTACTGATATTCATATCCCCAGAGGAATACAAATGTATAATCAAAGAGGATTAGCTCTAGATATCTGGTTTCTCTTATGTCTTTGGCAATGGTTTTGAGAGAGTGATTTCAAAGCAAACTGACTCATTTAAAGTTCAAGAAAACACAGTATTTTCAGTATAATAATGTAATAATGGCTAATATTATTAGTTACTTACCACGTATTTGATAAGGGTCTCAATAGTGATTATGTGATTATAACGCTGAATCATTACAAAAATTCTGCAACTACTATAGCTATTTTACAGATTAGAAACTGAAGGCTCAGAGAATTTAAATAACATGCCCAAGGTCCCAAAGACAAAAATGAGCAAAGCTGCCATTTAACTACTGACACAGTCCAAGCCTTTACACAATTTCATTGGCTAGTCTTGCTGAAAATGAAAAAAAAGTTGTAGTAAGGTTTGTGAACATAGTCTCAAATTGCTTTTGTTACAAAGTGACTACTCAATCTTCTGTGTTAGAGTTTATGTGAAGAAAAGAACTTGTGACTGGTTATGCACATGCTTCCCGAGTACTCTCATCTGGTCCCCAAGCCTCAAACACCACTGATATTCCCATTACTCTCAAATGTATATTTCCAGTCCAGATCTTTCTCTCAAACTCCAAATCATATCTTCATGTCTTTACATTTCCTCTTGCATGTCGAATAGGCACCTCAAATGTAGTATTTCAACAATGAACTGCTGATGTTTCTCTCACAAATCAGCTCAACTCACATTCTTACCCACCCCTGTTAATGGATACTCTGTCCTTCCAGCTGCTCTTACTCAGAACCGTGGGGTTAACTTTGACTCCTCTATTGCTGCACAATCCACATCAAATCTGTTAGGCAATACTGTAGGCTCTCCCTTCAAAATACATTGGGAATCTGACTGCTTTTTACTGTCTCTACTGCCATCTCTCACATGGATCACTGTAATTGACCTCAGCTCATCAACCAGCTTCTACCCTGGTCTCTTACAGTCTATTCTCAATGCAGCAGCCAGAGACAGTCTCAGAAAACATAAATCACATCGTGTGACTCCTCTGCCCCAAACCATACAGTGACTTCCTGTATCATTCGGAGAAAAACAAGTTCCTCCCAGTGGCCTACAAGGACACCCCACCCCCTTACATTTCTGACTTCATTTTCTAATTCTCTTACTGCTCATTCTGCTATAGCCACACTGTCCTCCTTAATGTTTCTAGAACAACTCTAAGTATATTCCCGCCTTTTGGTCTTAGCACTGACTGTTCATTCTTCCTTGAACTCTCCCCAGAAATCCATACAGCCAACTCCTTCACCTCCTTCAGAAGTCATTGACTAATCTCACGTTCTCAATGATGCTGTCATAAGCACCCCATTTGTAACTGCATTCCTGCCCTGATCCCAGTGCTCCCAATCCCTTTCCTTGCACTGCTTTTCCCTATAGCATTCATATTATTCACACTATATGATTTACTTATTTATTATGGTTCTATTTTATTATCTGTCTTCTGCTAGAATATAAACTCTACTCACATTCCCCAAGCTCCTAGTACATAATGGCGGCTGGAACATAGTAAATGCTCAATAAGTCATCGCTGAACAAATGAATTCTACCAACTCTTCATAATCAACCTGAGTTCCCACTAGCATGGAAGAGCAAAGAGCTATATCAGGGTATCATCCACGTTCGTAGCTAATAATAGGAGAGGTGGTGCTAGCACAGCATGGCTTCAGTGCAGGGCAGCAGTCATGTATCAGTCTACTTCACAATGAATATGCATATGGACTTTGGAGTTAGGCAGCCTGGATTCAGATACTGACTTTGCAGCGTATTAATTTGGGAAAATACTTAAGCCTTTGTAAAAGGAAAAAAATAATGCCCATCTTGTAGTGTTGATTGCCTTATTATTTATTGAGAACTTTGACAGTGCCAGGCACTATTCTAAGTGTTTTCCAAATACTAACTCAGTTAATCCTCATAACAAATCTATATATAGGAACTATAATATTCCCATTTTACAGACGTGGAAACTAAGACATAGAAAGCTTAAGTAACTTTCTCAAAGTCATGTAGCTAGTAAAACGTGGACCTGGGATTTGAACCTGGCTATTGGATATAAAGTTAATCTCTGCTATGCTGACACCCCTTGTGGAAAGGATTAAATAACTCAATGGAAGTCAAGTTCTTTATAATGCCAGACATTTGGTACAATCAAAATCTGTTGGGTTGGGCGTGGTGGCTCATGCCTGTAATTCCAGCAGTTTAGAAGGCCAAGGCGGGTGGATCACCTAAGGTCGGGAGTTCATGACCAGCCTGGCCAACATGGCGAAACCCCGTCTCTACTAAAAATGCAAAAATTAGCTGGGTGTGTTGGCAGGTTCCTGTAATCTCAGCTACTCAGGAGGCTGAGGCAAAGCACTTGAACCTGGAAGGTGGAGGTTGCAGTGAGCTGAGATCATGCCACTGCACTTTAGCCTGGGCAATAGAGTGAGACTCTGTCTCAAAACAAACAAACAAACAAACAAAAAACCAAAATCTGTTGGCTAACACTGCTATATTACTACTTGACAATATGTGTTCTGAAGCTATTTTCATATATATATATATATATATATATATATATATATACACACATATGGCTATATATACTGTATCATATATATGGATATCCATGTATATGGATACATATATCATATATATGGATATATGGATATCATATATATAATATATCCATATACATATATACACACCTCCTATGTACCCACAGAAATTAAAAATTAAAAAAGAAATTAATATATCCATTTAAGAATCAATGTAAAGCGCACTAAATAGGCTTTTTCTTAAACCTAGTCACTAAATACAAAGCCTAGATGGTACTTATTGCACAGAACTCACAAGTATGTTGAATTAAAATGGCTTAAGTGGCGAACATGATGTTCACAGATCACCATAACAGAACACAGGCCCTTCATCATTTCATTGTTAGCTATGCCCTTTTTAATTCTTCCTGAGTAGGCAGTAAGTTTTTCAATTCAAATAATTTTTAAATATCAAGAAAGTTGGCCTTGCCATTCCTGTAATGAGATATTGACGGCAAAGGGAAAAAAGTTAAGAAGCTGGTTTTGCTTTGGCAATACTGTGGTGCAGCTGATCTTCCTGTGGGTTATGACTACAGCAATTCCTCCTTATCTGCAGCTTTATTTTCTGTGGTTTCAGTTACTCCCAATTAACTGCAGTCTGAAAATATTAAGTAGACAATTCCAGAAATAAACCATTCCTAAGTTTTAAATTGTGTGCTATTATGAGGAGTGTGATGATGATCTCACACTGTCTGCTTTATCCATCTGGATGTCCAGTACATTCACACTGTTTACACTACCTGCCTTAGTCACTTTGTAGCCATCTTGGGTATCAGATTGGCTGTTATGTTCTTGCTGTACTTTTTTTCTCTTTTTTTTGAGATAGGATTTTGTTCTGTCACCTAGGCTGGAATGCAATAGCACCATCATAGCTTACTGCAGCTTTGACTTTCTGGGCTCAAGGGATCCTTTTGCCTCAGCCTCCCAAGGAGCTGGGACTACAGGTGTATGCCATCATGCCCGAGTAATTTTTTTTTTTTTTTTGGTAGAAACAAGATCTCCTATTGTTGCCCAGGCTGGTCTTGAACTCCTGGCCTCAAGTGATCCTCCTGTAGGCCTTCCAAAGTGCTGGGATTATAGGCATACATGGTCGCGCCCAGCCCTCACAGTACTTGTGTTTAAGGAACCCTTATTTTACTTAATAATGGCTCAAAGCATAAGAGTAGTGAGACTGGCATATTCATATAATTGTTCAATTTTATTACTGTTGTATTTGTTTGTTTTTTTGAGACATGACTTTGTTATGTTCCCCAGATCAGATGGCAGTGGTGCAATCATGGCTCACTGCAGCCTCAACATCTTGGGCTAAAGTGATCTTCCCACCTTGGCCTCCCGAGTAGCTGGGAGTACACCACCATGTCCAGATAATTTTTCTAATTTTTGTAGAGGTGGGGTTTTGCCATGTTACCTAGGCTGGTCTTGAACACCTGGGTTCAAGCAGTCCTCCTGCCTCAGTCTGCCAAAGTGCTAGGATTACAGAACTGAGCCACTGTACCTAGCTACTTACTGCTGTTAATGTCTCACTGTACCTGATTTACAATTAAACTTTAAGTATACATGTATAGAAAAATATATATACATAGGGTTTGGTATTATGAGCAGTTTTAGGCATCCACTGGGGGTCTTGGAATGAATGTATACCCCGTGGATAAGCGGGGGCTACTGTACTTACAGACCGGCGGAAGCTCATATTCTACTTCAAGAACCACTCTTTCTCCCACATTCTTCAGCAAGCTGATGATCTCATCATGGCGGAATTTGGCCAGGTTGATTCCATTCACTGCTTTGATGTAGTCACCTACATCCAGCTGGTCACTTCTGCAAAATAGACAAGGTTGTTTCAGCAGACTCACCCTCTCCATAGGCCAGTCTGACTATATTTTCACCTTCTCTTCATCAGTAGGCATGCAAGTGTAGAAGCAAGTCTAGAGGACGGACAGCAGAAGTCCCTGCCTCCCAGGAGATGGCAGGCCCTTAAAGGTAGGAATACAGCTGAAGTCAAATGAGAGCCAGGGATCCCTTTTACTCATGCTGCCTGTGATACCTTGGAAGTCCCACTCTAAGTCTGCCACTATCTCTGATTTTTTCCTTTTTGCCTGTTTTATTTTTAAAAGCACCATAAACAAAATCAAGAGAAGAATTTTTTTTTTTTTTTTTTTTTTTTTTTTTAGTTGCTCTGTCCTAAACCAGTTGGTACTCTGGGATGGAATCCAAATCCTAGACATAGCATAGCGCGTCTTTTTTTAAATTGCATTTTAGGTTTTGGGGTACATGTGAAGAACATGCAAGATTGTTGCATAGGTACACACATGGCAGTGTGATGCATAGCAAGTCTTTTTATTCTCAATCTCTCTCATTTTTGCTGCCTGCTTTTTGTACATTTACAGCTTTCAATAACTTCACTGGGAGTTTGTCCAGGACTAAGGAAAGGGTCAGCTAATTTTGCTATTTATTGTTTACAGCAGGATTGATAAGAAGAGTACTGGTGCAGGAGAAATCGTGATGCAAATATTGGGTTTCAGTACCATTCCTGTCTCTCTATACCACCATAACAGAATATGGGCTGTACTTGGACTTTAGTCAAACTCCGTTTCTAAACCAAGAGCAGGTAGCAAGACCAATAACAGGTGTTAAAATTCATGTCATTGATAAGGACCTTCAATAACATTTTCTCCCAGAATAGAAATAGCTAATGCACTTATTTTATACACAAATCTAGTTCCAATCATTCCTCCTTCAAAGAGCCTCCTGATCTGCCCCAGTCTGCAGTACGTGCATGGCCCTTACCTCATTTCCTGACTTACGTCTGTAATAACATCTGTAATAACATGCTGTTGCCTTTTGCTATCATGTAATGCCATGGTTTCTCCCAAATGTTTCATGTTTTTTATGCCTTACCTCCACTAATAGATTATGAGCCCCTTTAGGGCAGGGATCTCACCTTTAGTTATTTTGATTTACTACCTGCAAAACGGTAGTGCCTTAAACAGTGACTGTTTGGTGATTCTTAATACTCACTATAACTGGCACAGTAATACTTTTAATTACAGCATTAATACAATTGAAAATGGTACCCCTCTCTCCCTTGACACTTGTTTTGAGGGACAGATATAAAGAAGCTCTGGAGACTTATGAATCCCTAGCATCATGAACTGGTCATGACTGTTATAAAATAAAGGAGGCTGTGAGTGTGGAAAGATGCCTCTTAAAAGCTTAAGGAAAGTAGATTGAGATGCATGTGTCCACACCAGCCTCCCTTACAAACAATATCTTCTGATCATGGGGCAATCCACTGGATTAAGTTTATAAATTGTACAAACAGGTTGATCACTAAAAGTAATCACAGAAATCACCACTTCAGATAACATTTCACGAGGCAAGAACTCTAAGATTTAACCTGGAATTAGGCAGATATAAACATTGGTGGCCAGAATTTAAGGTACTTTAGCCTCATGTTTATTTTCTAAATATATATATTTTTTTGAGACAAAATTTTGCTCTTGTTGCCCAAGCTGGAGTGCAATGACACAGTCTTGGCTCACTGCAACCTTCACCTCCTATGTTCAAGTGATACTCCTGTCTCAGCCTCCCAAGTAGCTGGGATTACAGGCAGGCATATGCCACTATGCCTGGCTATTTTTTTTTTCAGTAGACATGAAGTTTCCTCATGTTTGTCAAGCTGGTCTTGAACTCCTGACCTTAGGTGATCCACATGCCTTGGCCTCCCAAAGTGCTGGGATTACAGTTATGAGACACTGCCCAGCCTGGCCTCACTTTTAATGAAAGCTGATTTTCCATCCCCATTTTCTGAGGCAGATTTAGAATGTGTCTCAAGGAGGCCCACCCCAGGACATTCTGCCTTTGGCAGTAACGAGTGGAATTTGCAGTTCATGGAAAGAAGGACAGTTGAGACCTCCTCCTCCAACCCTTCTATCCTTTCAGAAACCAACTCTTAAAAATCTCACAAGTGGAAAAGGAGAGAGGATGTGAGACAAACAAAATTTTCACTTAAAACTCAGAGTTGAGTCTCCCACCCTTTGTAGGTTAGCCATGTCCGTCTCTGGCAGTTTCGCCCATACACATCATATGGGTCATCTGTTTCACATTTAGATGATTGGAGCGTCTCCTTCCCACTGCAGCTTGTCTGCTGTTCAGTGGCACATTTGCAGACTAGATCCACATAGGCTTTTTAAAATTAAAATCTTATGAGGACCTGGCAGCTCCCGAGATGACACAAGAATCTCCCTGGTGACTGCAGCCTAGGCCGGAACAGCCACGCGGGCAGACCTGGGAGCAGCTTCTGAAACGCGCCCCGCTGTGCTTCCGCTGGCCTGTGCTGCCCGGCAGATGGCAGCTGTCATTTATTTATTAGTGGCCACTTTTGATGGAGCTTTAATTTTTGAATTAATTACACCCTGTATTCCTTTCAGGAGATTTCCCCAAGAGGCAGTTACCTAGCAGCAATTCCTCCTTGCCGCAGATTAGACACTCTTGGCTTCCCGTCCTTATCAATTCCTCCCGATACCGTCAGACCCAGGGTAGTGCCTTCCTTCTTCATCAGCTCGACAACCGTGGAGCCCTTGAATTCCTCTGTTAAAAGAAAAGCATTTGCCTTATTAAAATGGGAGTAGAATCGCCAATGTTGTTTTGCGTATGGTTAAGTGACTCCTCCCCAGAAGCTCTTTCCACTTTTTCTTTTATGAGAAAAGATTATCTACGGCCTCCTTCCATTATAATTTACAGACTATCTCATAAAGATGTTCATGCACACAATGCTGAGGTAGATATTCTATTAGAGGTTATGAAAGCGGGCACCGTTTTTTCTGTATTCACTCCACGTTGACAATAAATAGTCCAAATTGTCTTACGTACAAATAATATTCACCCTTTGTTTTCTGCCATTCTTGGGTAACTTTCTCTGGTTTCTCTCTTTGTAACTCCAATGGGAACAATTAAAAGTTGTAACGTAGGGAATTAGAACAGAATTTTAGATAATAATATGAATGTATATAACGCAGTGGCAGACTCCAAGTTCATGGCTGGTTTCAGGTTAGGAAGCCACATGAAAGGAGAAGAGAGCTTTCTACAGGTTCTAGAAGAATATTACTGACTTTACTTTCTTTGTCTTTCAAAAACAAAGTATGACGGCGTATGTAACAACTCATATCATTCTCGCAGAATATGTCACGGTATGGCAAGGCAGGGTTCATCCTCAGAATTTCCAGGTAACTGCCATAAATCTTTCATTTTCTACTTGCAAAATTTTAAAATTTCACAGATATTGTTGGGATAATGTCTCTACAGCAAGACAGAACTCAAATCTTTTGATTTTAGAGCAGAAGGTAAGAAAACTGTAAGAATTCCTTCTCTTCAGAAATAAAAATGAGTCAATATTTACCTTCTAAAGGCTAATTAGAATAAATGCTGTTTTAAAATTCTTTCTGATGTTATTCCCCAATCTACAAATATATTTTCTCAGTAGGGATGGGGAAATTGTCCAATTTTCCAACTTCTCCTAAATTAAGTTATGCATTTCAGGGGTAATGAACTTCTAGAACATCAAAGGCACATATTAAAATGCAAAAACAAACTTGCTTTTTCAAAGTGAAATTAAAGAAAAAAGATTATTTGCACACCTTAACCCTTTCCCAATTACATACAGTTAATTATAATGTTGAAAATATCTATGAATGCATATCATAAAGGTTTTTAAATTGCTGCTCCTAGTATAATATCCCACTAGCCAATGAAAAAATGACATTACATTAGATAAGGAAACAGTATCTCATCGGATCTAGTGAGGAGAACAGAGTACTTGGGGAAAGAAGGCAGGGGACGGCAGGCTACTTATTTCCTCAGCAGCCTAGAGAATGTCCTTCCAGGCAGGGCTTTTGAGTTTGCCAGCTCCTGTGATTTTCACACACCAGCATACCATCTCTGGAAGCCTGCTTTTTCATGGCAGTCTCCTGACACTGTATACATAAATCATTATTGTCTTTTAAAGTAGAAGCCAAGGAGGAGTCCTGGTGTGTATAATGTCAGCTTCATCTATGACATTTTGTATGAAAGACCAAATAGGAATTGAAATTCAAGAGTGAAAATTCTTGTCAAGTTCATGAAAGTACAGGACCTTAAAAGATCATCTGTTCCAGAATTATCTGTAACAAAATCCTATCACTGTGCATTTCTCCTGTGCTCCTTTAAACAAAACACAGCAACCCCAAGAAATCTCATGAAAACATATATAGGTTTAACTGATATTCGAAGACATCAACTTAATAAACAATCCCTCTAAACCCTTGTTGGCAGAAGCCTAGGTATACATTTTTTAAATAAAGTTAACCATTAAAGTAACCAAAATGACATAATAGATGATGACCACTCATATTAAAGACATATAATGTGCCCAACAATTCTGCCAACAAAAAGATTCTTTGTACTTTCTTTAAATATGCAGAGTGATCCGTACATTTAAACATTTGTTATAGAACTTGTAGGGTTGGAAGCATAGATTTTTAAGTGCCTATCTTAAAGGTCTATCCAATTTTCATGAAGAAGCAACTATGAAATAGTAACACCAGGCATGTGAGAAGTTTCTATTCATAAAAATTTTATTTCTACTCCAAGTTTTCAAAGACATGCTTCCTACATAAAACGGGATGTACAGGTACAGCCTTATGGGAGGTGGACAATGTCATTTTCTCCAGAAGGAACTCAGGTGCTTCCTGGGGTTCTGGCTGAACATTGAAAATCTAGAAAAGCTCAATTATTTTAGTTTAATTTCATCATTATTAAAATACAAATCCATCAATCTGGCTACTTTTTAAGTGATAATAGTCAATTACCCTGTCACTGAAAAACATTTCAAATGTTTTCCTAAGAGCTAATTTTAATAATGTGAAATTGAGAAAATATTCCTGTACCAGCTAATTGAGTAGTTTGTGTATTCATTGATTCAAGCACGTATTGAATGCTTACTCTGAGCTAGACAATAAAACTCAAAGATGGAAAAAGTTAAGGCCATTATCCTCAAGATGGCCACAGCCTAGTCAAAGAGGCAACGTCACAGACCACTGTGCCATACAGTGTGAGTTGTGGGGAAGCAGCCACAAAGAAGATGGTCCAGGCAACAATGTAGAGTGAAGGCCTGGAGTTCCAAACGCACCATCTATTTTACAGCTTTGTCTTCTATCCAATCTGCTGTACTTATCGACCGGGATTAGCTGAGCAGAGCTGACCAAAGAAGGAATATAAATTAGGCAAAACTCAGGAGTAAAGATAGAACATTCTTGCAAGAAAATTTGCTGAATCACAAGAATGGTAACTGCCAATAAGTATCTCTGGTCCCTGAAGAATTGAATAAATCATTTATGGATGTTTCTGTAGGGAGTGGGAGAGAAGTGGTCTGGAGAGAAAGGAACCTGCTTTTGGAGTTTGCTTTCGGCTCACCTGAAATCTCCACTTAGCCAATCAATCACTTAATGCCTTTTTGGTGTTTAATGTCTGCATAATGATCTAATGAAGACAGAAGAAATGAAGACAGATGTATTCATTTGCATGAGTTCACTTATACATCAAGACTTACTGAACAAACACTGCCGTAAAACAGTGGAACTTGGGCAAGTCAATATATACTGAGGCTTCTTTCTTTTGTGATTTAAATTGCAAATATCACTCCCCCATTTAAAAGAACCTTGTATGGGCACTGTAATCTCTTTCAATTAGTAAGCAGCACAGGCAACAACAGATGATGTCTAACTAGTGAGGAAAAAGATGGTTCTGGATTTGACTTTTTCCTTAATCACCGTATTTAATGATCTTGGAAAATAAATGGTATAGGTTTACATCTGTACCATTACTCAACATAACCAAATAGAATCCCACTGATAGTATGAAATGCAGTTGTTTGCTGTTTTCCTTTGTGTTTGTAATTCAATCTTTTTAATTACTGAATTCCAGAAAGTTTTAAGAAAAGTAACAGTGATGTTTGGCAAACACAAGAGAATTATAAAAAATTGATATTTAAAAACACAGATGAGCCGGGCGCGGTGGCTCAAGCCTGTAATCCCAGCACTTTGGGAGGCTGAGGCGGGTGGATCACGAGGTCGAGAGATCGAGACCATCCTGGTCAACATGGTGAAACCCCGTCTCTACTAAAGATACAAAAAATTAGCTGGGCATGGTGGCACGTGCCTGTAATCCCAGCTACTCAGGAGGCTGAGGCAGGAGAATTGCCTGAGCCCAGGAGGCGGAGGTTGCGGTGAGCCGAGATCGCGCCATTGCACTCCAGCCTGGGTAACAGGATCGACACTCCGTCTCAAAAAAAAAAAACAAAAAAACACACAGATGGTTATACAATTAGCATGCAGGAACTATAACCTTTATATAGACAAATAGCCAGTAAAAGGTTGTTACAGAAGAGAAGGCCCCATTTACAACAGCCAAAAGGTAAAATATTTAGGAAAAAACTTAACAAAAATGTGTAACATCTATATGAAGACAAACTTAAAGTGCTTCTGAAGGATATTAGATTAAAATAAATGGAAAGGCATCCCATTCATTCATTCAATAAGAACTGAGCACTTACAATGTACCAGGCAGTGTTTGGGGCATTGGAGATACAGCACCGAACAAAATGAGCACTATTCCTGCCACCTAATAACTAATATTCCAGTGGATAGCATAAGTCAACATAAAAACACGTTTTCTTTAATCAATTGTATATCTATACAGTAGCAGTGAATACATATGTATTAAAATTGATAAAATATCATTTGTAACTTTCCAAAAATGAAATTCTTAGGCATACAAGTAAGAAAACATATACAGTACTTACATGGTGAAAACTAAAAAATGCTGATGAAAGAAATTAAAGAAGGCTTAAATAATTGGAGAGACAAACGTGTGTGGACTGGGAGACTCAGCACCATAAAGATGTTCTTTCCAAATTGATATATAGGTTTAATGCAAACTTTATCAAAATCCCAGCAAAGTATTTTGTAACTATAGACAAGGTTATTCTGAAACTTATATGAAAGGGAAAGGAATAATTTTTAAAAAGGAGAAGGAAGTGGGAGGATTTAGTCTATTCAATTTTGAATTTATAGAGTAATAAAAACTGTGTTATAGGCCAGGTGCAGTGACTCATGCCTATAATCTCAGTGCTTTGAGAGGCTATGAGAGGAGAATCTCTTGAGACCAGATGTTCAAGAGCAGCAACACAGTGAGACCTCATCTCAAAAAAAAAAAAAAAAAAAAAAGATTAGCTGGACATGGTAGTGTGCATCTGTAGTCCCAGCTACTCAGGATGCTGAGATAGTAGGATCACGTCAGCCTGGGAAGTCAAGGCTGCAGTAAGCCATCACCATGCCATTGCACTCCAGCCTAGGTGATAGACTGAGACCTAGGCTGGAGTGCAATGGCATGGTGATGTTTCAAAAAATAAAAGCAAAACCACTGTGTTGTATTGATGGAGGGATAGACATATAGGTCACTGAAACAAAACAGAGGACCCAGGAATAGACTCATACAAATATGGCAAATTAGTTTTTGACAAGATGCAAATGCAATTCAATAGAGGAAAGCCTATTCAACAAATGATGCTGGTAACTTGACAACCACAGGCAAAAAACAAAACAAAAATTTTAAAAAAATCCCATAACTTGACCAAAGGTTCACACCTCGTATAAAATTTAACTCAAAATGAGTCACAGCCAAAAAATGTAAACCATAATATTACAGAAACCATATGAAACATTTAGAAACTATTTCTATTGGGGAAAACAAGGTAAAGAATATAAGGAATCTCTGTATTTTCTATAGCTGTATATAAATCTATCAGTGGATATCTGATTCAATTGGTCTGGGGTGTTCCCAGGCATCAGTAGTTGAAAAGCTTTTCCAGTTGATTCTAATTCTAACATGCAGCTAGAATTGAGGAAAACTGCAAACTACTACAGGACACACTCTCCCCAGACCTCATGTAATCTCCTACCATTTGTTATTCCTCTGCCTTTAACACCTCCGCTTCATCCATGTCCCTAGCTGAGGGTGTCTTCATGGCAGTTCTGGGATGACTCCCCCGAGGAACCACTGAGAACACTGTTTGCTCACATGGATTAGGAGCCCTTCCAGGCTGTGCCACGATCGCCCTTTATTTACTCTTGTCAGAGCCCATGCCACCTGTTGTTTAATCAGCACATACGTCTGTCTTTCTTCTTTCAGCAACTCTGTGGCAATTGTCCATGCTGTAATTTCCTCTTCATATAGCTCCTGAATTTTAGGGACTTGCCAAAATGTATGGGTAACTCCCTTTTTCTGTTGTAAGCCTATTTTATTTTTTAAATAAGCAATGAGACAAAACTTTCAAGACACAAGAGTGTCACAGAACAAAACAAATTATGCTGGACTTCATTCTGTGCAAAATAGTTTTACAAAACAATGAAATGGTTGGATATGGGTTCTGATTGCCTTATGCCCATGATACTTCTTTTCTGTTTTGGTTTTTGTATGTTCAAGCAGATCCAGGCTGACAAATTTAGAGGGACAGACACTGAAGTCTTTACCAGCCTCCTCATCCAGGACCCTGCTTTCAGGTGTCTGTTCTTTTTACAATCTCTTTTGAAGGAGATGGGATTGGTGGTATGACATACCTCATACAGGAAGGCTTCATGGACAGACAGTCTCCATTCTTTACTAGCAATGTTAAACAACCAACTAGCATACCTTGGGACATGTAGATTCTCACAGAATCTTTGTAAGGGTACATGTTCTATTTTTGCAATAATGTAAATCTATTGGCATTTTTAATGATATTGTTAAGTTTATATTTTATTTTAGATTAATGTTGTCTACAACTGTGAAATATTGTGCTGGGATTTTGTTAGGATTTCTGATAAGCCTGTATGTCAATTTGGAAAGAATTAACACCTTTACTGTGCTGAGTCCCCCAGTCCACGCACATGGTTCGACTTTCCAATTATTTAGATGTTTAATTTCTTTCATCAGCATTTTCTAGTTTTCAGCATGTAAGTACTGTATGTTTTGTACTAAGAAATTTTTTTTGGAGCAATTATAAATTGTTCCTAAGAATTTCATTTTTGGAACAATTATAAATATTAAAAAAAAATTTATAGTGGGGAATCTCACTGTGTTACCCAGGCTGATCTCAGACTCCTGGGTTCAAGGAATTCTCCTGACTGGGCACCCCAAGGTTCTGGGGTTACAGGTGTGAGTCACCATGCCTAGCCTAAATTATATTTTATTATTAATTTTCATGTACATATGTTCATTGCTAGTATATAGTTATATAATTGATTGTATTATATTTAGCTTGTATCCTGTGGCCTTGCTGAACTTATTATTTCTGGAAGTTTTGTGAGTTTTTTGTAAATTCCTTAGTTTTCTACATAGACAATTTTCATCTACAAATAGGGACAATTTCACATCATTTTTAATCTATAAATATTACCCTTTCTTGCCTAAAGCACTGGCTGAAGTTCCAGCACTATGTTAATTTAGAGAGGGATAGCCTTACCTTGTTAAGGTTTTAGAGGAAAAGCATTCAGTCTTTCATCACTAAATACTATGTTAGTTGTGGGTTTCTTGTGGGTTTCCTCTATAGGTACTTTTTATGAAGTTGAGAAAGTTCCTCTCTATTCCCACTTTTCTGAGAGTTTTAATAATAGATGGGTTTGAATCCTGTCAATTTGTTTTGCATTGAGTGACATGATCATGAGATTCTTTTCTTCTTTAGCTTGATAATATGATAGATTACATTGACTGATTTTCTAATATTGAATCAACATTGCATCTCTGAAGTACACCCCATTTTGTCATAGTATATATTTTAAAAAATACATTGCTGAATTCTATTTACTAATATTTTATTAATAATTTTTTCATCTACATCAATGAGTGATGCTAGTCTGTTGTTTTCTTTTTTGGTTTGGTGTTAAAGTAATAATACTAGCTTCATAAAATGAGTTGGAAAAACACATTTCTTCTTCATCCGCTTTCTGGAAGAGGTTGTGCAGAATTGTTCTTAATTCCTTTTAAGCATTTGGAGAATTTTCCAGTGAAGCCATTTGGGTCTATAGATTTTGTTACTGGAAGTTTTTTAAATTACAAATTCAATTTCATTAATAGTTATAGGGCTATTCAAATTTTCTATTTCATATTGGGTGAGTTGATACAGTTTCTGTCTTTCAAGGAATTGGTCCACATCAGTGAGATCAGAATCTTCACAGATGGGAAACTAAGCATAGTTTTTAAAGCTTTTGGGGGGATTCCAACATGTAGCTAAGATTGAGAGACAGACTTAGGGTTTGGTGCACGAGGAAAGACTGGTAGGAGAGACTGGGACACCAATAGACATTATACCATGAAGGATCCTAAGAAAGAACTCAGATTTGAGTTTTAGAAAATGTTAGCCTGTTATTAGTATAAAGCAATGGTTTTGGTAGTGGTAAAGTATTGAGAAGAAAGATTTTTGTCTTGGGTCAAGGAGGATCATTAGAAGGTCCCTGCTGTCATATAATGTATGGATTAAGTTAGGCTATATTGTGTCAACAAATTCAAAAATGAATAATGACTCAAATGCAACAGGAGTTTATTCTGCTCACATACAAGTCTATGGTGGGTGACCCTGATCATTAGCTCCCTCTCACACAGAGATTTAGGGAGCTATGCTCTTTTCCATTTTGTGACTTCGTCATTCCTTAATGCTCTGGTTCCCAAACTGTGCACTGAGGCACATGAATCCATGGTGAATTCACAGGACCACCACTGGATGTCTTAAATGTTCAAAGAAAACAGAGCCACACTTGATATCTGCTGGATGTAACATCACCTGCTAGCTTGCTGTAGTTCAGTTAAACATTAGATCACCCTACACTGCTTTTGTTTTATGTCACAGTTTTCCAAAGCTGAGTTTTTTCCAGTTACTGTGATAATAAGCAAGCTTCATGTGAAAACCAGTGTGAAACTGGAATTGAGGTGATCAGTGACTCGATTTAAGGACTTGAGAAGCTGTAAAATGTTCAACAGGCACGTATATACCATTCATCATTAACTATTTGTGGTTACTTAAGAGTGAAATAAACATATTTTGTTCAAAGATATATCTCTTTTTTCAAATGGCTAGTAAGTTAGGATAAAATATGAACTGTGTTATGTAGACCTAACTGCTTTGGAAATTGAACCAATGGTATTTCATTTGGCCTGGAGGTGCTGTAAAAAAATTACTGAGACACTAAGTGCTCTGTGAACTGAGAAGTTTAGAAACTTCTGCCCTAGGACTTTATCCTGTTTTCATTCAGCTGGTGGAAGTGGAAAGACAGCTCTCTTAAAAGCCATTACTGGCCTGCTTATGTTCACATCCCAAGGACAAGAACTTATTCCAACCATGTCCACACCTAACTTCAAAGGAGGCTGAGAACTACAGTCTAGAGCAGGTGTCCCCAAACTTTTTACACAGGGGGCCAGTTCACTGTCCCTCAGACCGTTGGAGGGCCGCCACATACGGTGCTCCTCTCACTGACCACCAATGAAAGAGGTGCCCCTTCCTGAAGTGCGGCGGGGGGCCGGATAAATGGCCTCAGCGGGCCGCATGCAGCCTGTGGGCCGTAGTTTGGGGACGCCTGGTCTAGAGGATGCAATGGGGGTAGGATGGATATGGAAGGACAGGTACTGACTGTGCCACACAGGCAACATGAAAGACTGAAATACATCACAGTGGCTATGTGGATGGCATGGACACCAGACATATTAACGAGGAGGAATTTTCCTGAGTTAAAGACCAATTAGGATGTGGGAAGCATGGAAGCATGGAAGAGTGAGGATCAAAAAGGTCCCAAGCTTCCCAACTTGTTTGATTGGTGGATGCTGACATCTGTCACTGAGAAAGGGAATCTAGAAAACAGGAAGTTTGTGTTGCTGTGAGTGACTGGAGTGGGGCAGGCACACTATATAATGTTATATAAGAGAAATTTAACATTGAAATCCAACAGAAAAACTTGGTCTTAAAACAGTTTTCATCACACCTTAAAATCATGTGTAAGACCTTCATCCCATGACCATAGCATAAAAAGAGAAAGCACAATTTAAAAGCAACCACTAGAGGCATATTCATCAAAATAGGTGAAGCTCTTTACTTCTTTAAGTTCTAACTGCAGAGATTTTTAAAAATACCATAAACAGTTATTAAATAGAAATATTATTAGTGAAAACTCTACCAAGTAAATCACACATTTTGAAATGCTAGTGTCAACAATAGTGTTTTGTTCCCTGCTGTATCTCCAGCACCTAGAATGTTGCCTGGAACATTCACAGGTCGAACCTGGTAACTGCTGAATGAACATGCACATCAGTCCCAAAACAGGGAATTATAATGGAGTGGTAAGCAGTGGCTTGCGGCAGACAGAATTACTGCTGGACAGTGCAGAAGCAAAATGATAAAGGAACAGAATTGAACAGAAGCAGAGTTATTTCCCTAAGCTTACTTGATTGATTATTTGTACCAATGCTTTAGTAAGGGGAATTGGGGCACACACCAGAATACTACAGCTGTATCTGTGTACTACTGTTGAAAAAAAAATATTGCTCACACTACAGTTTTATCTTTATATTACTTTTAGTGATGCCGCTAGGAAGTTTATCCCCTCAGGAAATAACAGATGCTTTTTCCAATACTCATTTCAAGCTCTTCCTAACATCCCCTGGTTCAGCAAAGCTGTGGGATCAAAGCTGGGTTTCTGTGATAAACGGGTGCATTTTCAGTCTCAGTTCTTGCCATCCAGACAAGTTGAGAAAGGTTTTTGGGCAGTTTCCACCACTGTATAGTGGTATGAAGGATATACTAGAATTTTTCTCTTTCCTTGGGAGTCTGAATATAAATTTGATCAGTGGCAGGGGTGTTCAGCATATAAATATTACCTGGCACAAATATTCATGTGAAACAAAATTACAATTGGAATTTATCTCATGCAGTGATGGGAGGGCTGGATTAATATCTGTATGTTTCCTGGAGCACCTCCAAAGAAAAGGGACAGACAAATATGCAGTGCCAAATACAAAAATACGTGACCCCTGAAGGTATGTAATATATAGGGGTCAGGATTCTTTTAAAAATGGATTGCACAAAGATGTTGACTGTTTTTCTCTACAACTAATTCAGGTATCAAATGTCTTCTACAGCATTCAGTTAAAAAAAAATCCCTGCTTTTAAAATATGGCAATACTAGAATTCTTTCAATTTCTACTTTTCCAAAAACCAGTTATTTAATTGTCAAAATTTGCTATTAAGCTTTCCAATGTCAAACTTACTAATAAGTTATTTAGTTTTCCCGAGTCTTAGTTTCCTTACATCTAATTTAGGGATGATAACAGTGTCTACCTACCGAATGTGGTCAAGATTAAGTAATACAATTCTTATAAGGAACTTACCATAATACCTGCCATACAGGAAGTGTTAAATATATGTTAGCCAGGGTATTATTTTTGTATTGTTGCCATTATTATTGTTATTTGGATATTGGAAATTTCCATGTACAAAAAACTGCCAGTTTTCTACTATATTTTGATTATTATGAATGTAAGACAAAACTATTAACAGTGGCATCTAACTGCTGGTGAAGTCACTGACTGCTTTGAGAATCTAATGAAAGCAGTGAACCCTTGTCCCAGAAAAATTGTGCGTATGATTTCAGGGGAATTTATGAATTTCCCCTGGGGTTTATCCATGTACCCTACTTTAGAAACTCTGACCTAGAAGATCAGGTTTGAGCACTGTGAAAATCAAACAGCAATTTACACTGGAGTGACATTTTATAATTTGTGTGTATGTTAGGTAGGGATTGTAGAACAGCAAACAGCACCCACATCTATCAGTCATGTATTCCTACACAGTCATCACAGTCATCTGATAATCTAAATTAAACTATGATGCAAAATATCAGAAACAGGAAGTGGCTCACCTCAGCAAAATCTCCTCTCCTAAGCACGATGGCCTGAGTGGTGGACATTTAAAGGTAAGAGGTGATAAGGACCTGAAGAAAGCACTGGGCAGCATATCTGGTATTTGCACTTGCTTCGAGAGCCTCAGGCAATTTTTCTTTGGGAGAACTCTCCATCTGTAATTTTCACTTGTAAGCCATTATAATCACATTGTTGACATGATTGAAAACTGGATTTTTCAAGTTAAACTGAAGCAATTGGCATGGCTATCTTTGAATTTAATTACTCTGATTTTCAATGTTTGCTTAGATAAGTTAACTACATTCTTAGAACTACTTATAAATTGTTTTGACCTAATATTTTTAAGCATTTATAATGGTCAGACTCTGCGGCAGAGGCTAGTATTTCAAAGACCAATAATCACTGCCTCTACCTTTCTTCAGTTCACATTCTAAATGTCTAAGAGACAAACAGTGAATAATTTCAGTGAAATGTGGTCAGACTATAGCATGGCCTGGGAACCAGAAGAGAATAACAGCTCAACTTGTGGTCCTGAGAAAGTCCTCTATAGGCTATTGATGGCTATTTAGAGGTTAAGTTCTTCTTTAGATGAAAGTAGGATATTCCAAAGGAGTATAAATCATTCTATTATAAAGACACACACACATGTCTACTTATTGCGTTGCTATTCACAATAGCAGACTTGGAACCAACCCAAATGCCCATCAATGATAGAATGGATAAAGAAAATGTGGCACAAATACACCATGGAAAACTATGTAGCCATAAAAAGGATGAGCTCATGCCCTTTGAAGAGACATGGATGAAACTGGAAACCATTCTTAGCAAACTGACACAGGAACAGAAAACCAAACACCTCATGTTCTCACTCATAAGTGGGAGTTGAACAATGAGAACACATGGACACAGGGAGGGGAACATCACATACCAGAGCCTATTGGGAGATGGAGGGATAAGGGAGGGATAGCAGGGAGTTGGGGAGGAATAGCATTAGGAGAAATACCCAATAAGATGGCAGGGTGATGGATGCAGCAAACCACCATGGCATTTGTATACCTATGTAACAAACCTGCACATTCTGCACATGTACCCCAGAACTTAAAGTATAACAATAAAAACATAAATAAAGTAGGGTTTTTACTTGCAGTATTACTGTTGCTTCCTCTTAATAGAGAAACGAAGATACTAAGTATTGCTTAGCAAATTAATGAGCTATTTTTAGGGGGGAGATCTTTTATTTTTGCATGTATTTTTGGGTATCCTTTTGGTCAGTATCCGATTTTTTTATTTTTATATTTTTTTGAGACACGTTCTCACTCTCTTGCTCAGGCTGTATTGCAGTGGTATGATCTTGGCTTATTCCAGTCCTAACATCCTGGGCTCAAATGATTCTCCTGCCTCAGCCCCCTGAGTAGATGGGACAACAGGTGTGTGCCGCTATGCGCAGCTAGCTTTTTAAAACAGTATTTTTTTTTTTTTGTAGAGATGGGGTCTCACTATGTTGCCTCAGCTGGTCTTAAACTCCTGGGATCAAGTGATGGTCCCACCTCAGCCTCTCAAAGTGCTAGGACTACAGGCATGAGCCATGGTGCCAGGCAGGGCAGTATCTTCTGTTGAATAACTATTTGAATATGAAAATGCAGAACTACTGTGCTAGGATTAGAATGATCAGATGTTCTGATCTAGGAGTCCAGCTGAGCAATAAGGAATGGGAGCAGCTTGGAGGATAAAAATGAAAGAACACTCTGGAAGTGAAAGAAGACCCTGAGAAAGATATCAGGTAAGGCTGTAATACAGCTAGTGAGAGCTCGTCATCCCTGAGTTAGGTCGCTTAGTGTTCAATATAAGGGGCCGAATGTTGCATCTTCAAAGACAACTAAGAGCACAAGGCTTGAGGTTCCATTCTGCCTGAAAGGGAAAAGGAGAAAGGATAAACTTCAGCAAGAAATCAGACTTCTTAAATAATCAGGGAAAAGTAGAACTCAGAGCTACACTCACGTGGCCTCTTTCTTTCACGAATATCTAAGTACCTATGAATCTAGCATGAGCTAGGATCCTAACTGAATAGAGAAATTAAAATGAAGATGATACTTTTAAAGATTATCCATTGTTTTAAAGCAGTTTATACTTTTCCAAGTACTCTTACATCCATTCACTAATTTAGCCTTTAAAAAAACTCTGTAAAGAAGAGCATACTACCATTTTATAGTTTAGAGACACTGAGACTTGAAAATTAGGGTCCTTTCATTAGGCAGAACTTCACGTCTGTTTTATGCACATGAAATTTCTTCCTCATATAACTGAATGCTACAAAGTTTCAGACTCATCATACGGTAATTGTCAAACATCGGACCAAAAGAATGTGTAGATGAAATACTTTTGAGAAAAGGCAAGAAAAATAAAGCTAGCCTCAGGCAGGCTCCAAGCCACCAGGCCACTAGTAAATCAGTCCCTCTCATTTTGTTACAGATGCTTGTGCATCAGGGGTATTTATTTGACTTTCTCTTGTTTCATGAGACTTGATCCATTTCAAATAAAGGAACAGATGCAAAACTAATAGTGCAATCACTGCAGATAACCAATAGGCAAAGTATCTGGGGAGCCCTGCGGACTGTCCACGGGGAAGCCATGGGCCTGCTGCGGTGAGTCAGAGTTGCGCGAGAGCCCTACGCAGACCCACTGAATTCAGAACTGGAGGAGGCTGTGCTGCCTGTATCAAGGACAGCTCTCACACCCTGTATCTGGCTTCCTCTATCCTAACAGGGAGGGTAGCATTCTCTCCTGGTCCCTTTTGTTTCTTCTGCTCCATATAGGAAACCACTTTCTTGTCACAAAGAAACGTCCTCCATTGGAGTAAACAGAAAGAGAATGAGAAGATAAAGCAGTCACTACTATTTCCTGTTTGGTGCCATCCATCCTTTGTATTAGTACCTCAGTCACCTTAGGTAACACTATCTTACCCAAGTATAACTAACTTCTAGCCTCACTCTGAGTTTGAAATGCTTTAGGCCCTCTCTCCCTTTCTCCTTTCCTTCCTCCCTCTTCCTCTCTCCCTTCCTTTCTCCCATTGAATATCTATTGATAATTTCCTAAATTCTAGGGACTTTGCTATCAGAAAATGATGTAGACTTAGTCCCTGACCTCAAGGAATTTCTATTCTATTAAAAAATATAGACGTTGGGAGTCAGAGCAAGATGGCTGAATAGAAGCCTCCACTGATCATCCTCCCTACAGGAACACCAAATTTAACAACAGTCTATACAGCGAAGCATCTTCACAGAAACCAAAAATCAGGTGAGTGATCAGAGTACCTGGCTGTAACTTCATATCACTGAAAGAGGCACTGACAAGGGCAGGAAAACAGTCTTGAATTGCCAATGCCACCCCTTCCCCATCCTGCAGCCTCACGGCATGAAGAATCTGTGAGCTTGGAGGAAGAAAAGTGCAGTGATTTTGGGATTTTGCATTGGAACTTAGTGATGCCCTATCACAGTGGAAAGCACCACCAGGTAGAATTCAGCCCATGGAGGAAGCATTTTGACCAGCCCTAACTAGAGGGGAATTATCCATCCCAGCAGTTGGCATGTGAGCTGCAACAAGCCTCACCATGGTGGAATAAAGTGGTTTTGGGCCCTAAATAAACTCGAAAGGCAGTCTAATCTACAAGAACTGCAACTCCTAGGCAAGTCCTAGCGCTGTGCTGGGCTAAGAGCCCACTGACTTGGTGGGCATGTGATCTAGTAAGATATCAGCTGGGGTGGCTAAAGGAGTGCCTGCACCACTCCTCTCTCAAGCCCAGGCAGCACAGCTTGCAGCTCCAAAAGAGACCCTTTCCATCTGCTTGAGGAGAGGAGAGGAGAGGAGAGGAAAGAGTAAAGAGGACTTTGCCTTGCAATTTGGATACCAGCTCAGCTACAGTAGGATAGGGCACCACACAAAGTTGGGAGGACCTCATTGCAGGCTGTAGCTCTCCAACAAAATTTCTAGAGAACACTTGGGTAAAAACACACTGCCTTGAAGGGAAGAACCCAATTCTGGCAGGATTTGTCACCTGCTGACTAAAGAGCTTTTGGGCCCTGAATAATCAGCAGTGGTAGCCAGGTAGTACATGCCATGAGCCTTGGGTGAAAATCTGAGACATCCTGGCTTCAAGTGTGACCTGGCATATTCCCAACAGTGGTGGCCATGAAGAAAGACTTTCTGCTTGAGAAAAACAGAGGAAGAATAAAGGGGACTTTGTCTCATAACTTAGGTACCAGTTTGGCCATGAGGGTAGAGTACCAAGTGGGCCCTTGGGGTTCCCATTCCAGGCCTTGGCTCATGAATGGTATTTATGTACCAACTCTGGGGTAGCGGGGGGCCCACTGCCCTGAAGGCCTGGAAGCATTCATCACAGGCTGACTGAAGAGTCCATGGGCCTTAAGTGAACATTGGTGGTGCTTTGGCAGTATTCCCCTTGGCCCCTTGAAGCCGGTGGCCACAGGGAGAGGCTACTCTGCCTGTAGAAAGCAGAGGGTAGAGTGGGAAGGACTTTTTATTGTGCTTTAGGTACCAGCTCAGCTGCAGTAGAATAGAGCACCAGGTAGATTTCAAAGGTTTCTGACTCCAGGACCTGGCTCCTGAATGGCTTCTCTGAACCCATCGAGGGCCTGGGGGAACTCTCTACCCTGAAGGGAATCTTCACCCTGAAGCGTGGCTGGTTCTGCCACTTGCTGATTATAGAGTTCTAGGGCCTTGAGCAAACATAGGTGTTAGCCACATACAGTTACAGTAGGCCTCGGATGAGACCTAGGGCTGTGTTAGCTTCGAGTCTGACCCAGTGCAGTCCCAGTGGTAGTGGCCACAGAGGTGCATGTGTCACTCCTTCCCCAGCTCCAAGCGGCTCAGCACAGAGAGAGAGACTGTCTATTTGGGAGAAAGTATGGTAAGAGAGCAAGAGTGTCTACCTGGTAATCCAGATAATTTTTCTGGATCTTATCCAAAACCACCAAGGTGGTGCCTCTATGAGTCTGTAAGAGCCACAGAATTACTGGGCTTGGGGTGTCCCCTTAATGCAGATATGGATCCAGTGACCAAAAAATTAGATCCCAACACCCAAGTCCCTTCAAATACCTGGAGAGCCCTCCCAAGAAGGATGGATACAAACAAGCCCAGACTGCAACAACTACAATAAATATTTAACTCATAAATGCTCAGACACTGATGAATACCTAAAAACATCAAGATCATCTAAAAACAGGATTGCATCCAATGAATAACATAACGCACCAGGGACCAATCTGGAGAAATAGAGTTATACAACCTTTCAGAGAGAGAATGCAAAATAGGTGATTGGAGCAAACTCAATGAAATTCAAAATAATACAGTAAAGAAATTCAGAATCCTATTGGATAAATTTAACAAAGAGGTTAAAATAATTAAAAAGAATTGAGCAGAAATCCTGGAGCTGAAAACAGGCAACTGGCATACTAAAGAAATGCATTAGAGTCTCTTAATAGAAGTGATCAAGCAGAAGAAAGAATTAGAGAGCTTGAAGACAGGCTATTTAAAAGTACACAGAAAAGACAAAAGAAAATATAATGAAAAAGGAATAAGGCATGCCTAAAAGATCCAGAAAAGAGCCTCAAAAGGGCAAATCTAAGAGTTACTAGCCTTCATCAGGATGTAGAGATAGATAGTGGTAGGAAGTTTATTCAAAGTGATAATAACAGATAACTTCCCAAACTTAGAGAAATATATCAGTATTTAAGTACAAGAAGGTTAGAGAACACCAAACAGAGTGAACCCAAAGAAGACTGGCTTCTAGACAATCAAACTCTCAAAGGTAAAGGAAAAGGAAAGAATCCTAAAGTCAGCAAGAGAAAAGAAGCAAATAACGTAAATGGAACTCGAATAAATTTATCAGCAGACTTTTCAATGGAAATCTTACAGGCCAGGAGAGGGTGGTATTACATATTTAAAGTACTCAAAGAGAAAAACTTTTATCCTTGAATCATATATCTGGCAAAAATTGCTTTAAGCATGAAGGAGAAATAAAGACTTTTCCAGACAAATAAAAGCCGAGAGATTTCATCAATACCCAACCTGTCCTATTAGAAATGCTAAGGGGTTCTTCAATCTGAAAGAAAAGGATGTTAATGAGCAATAATAAATCATCTGCAGTTACACAATTCACTGGTAATAGTAAGCACAGAGAAAAACACAGAATACTGTAACACTATAATGGTGGTATGTAACCTTAAATAGAAAGACTAAATGTTGAACCAATCAAAAATAGTAACTATGACAACTTTTGAAGAAATAGCCAGTACAATAAAACATAAAGAAAAACAACAAAAAGTTAAAAAGCAGGGGGACAAAGTTTAAGTGGAGAGTTTTTGTTAGTTTTCTTTCGGCATGTTTGTTTATGCAATCAGTGTTAAGTTGACATCAGTTTAAAATAATGGGTTATAAGACAACATTTGCAAGTCTTATGGTAACCTCAAATTGAAAACATACAATAGATACATAAAGGATAATGGAAGACATTAAAACATACCACCAGAGAAAAAGCACCACTAAAAGGAAGACAGAAAGGAATGACGGAAGAGAAGACCACAAAACAATCATAAAACTAGTAACAAAATGGCAGAAGTAAATCCTTACTTACCAATAATAACATTGAATGTAAATGGACTAAACTCTCCAATCAAGAGACAGAGTGGCTGAATGGATGAAAAATAAGACTCAACTATCTGTTGTCTACAAGAAACACACTTCACCCATAATGACTCATATAGGCTGAAAAGGAATGGAAAAAGACATTCTATGCCAATGGAAACCAAAAAAGGGCAGAAGTAGCTAAATTTTATCAGATAAAATAGATTTGAAGACAAAAACAGTAAGAGACAGAGAGGGTTCACTAAATAATGATAAAAGGGTAAATTCAGCAAGAGGTTATAACCACTGTAAATATATGTGCACCCAGCACTGGAGCATGCAGATAGACAAGCAAATATTAGAGTTTAGGATAGAGATAGAACTCAGTACATTAACAGCTGGAGATTCTACTTTCAGGATTGGACAAATCAACCAATAGAAAATCAACAAAGAAACAATGGACTTAATCTGTGCTACAGACCAAAAGGACCTAATTGATATCTACAGAACATTTTATTCAACTGTTGCAGCATACACATTCTCCTCAGCATGTGGATCAACCTTGAGGATAGATCATATGTTTGCACAGAACAAAAAATGGAAGGATACTCCATATTCATTGATTGAAAGAATCAATATTGTTAAAATGCCCATACTACCAAAAGCAATCTATCAATTCAATGCAATCCCTATTAAAATACAGATGACATTCTTCACAGAAATAGAAAAAACAATCCTAAAATTTATATGGACCCACAGAAGATCCAGAATAGCCAAAAGTAACCTGGGCAGGGGAGTGGGGAGAACTGGAAGAATCATATTACCTGACTTCAAAATACACTATAGTGCTATAGCAGCCAAAACAGCATGATGCTGGCATAAAAACAGATACACAGAACAATGGAACAGAATAGAGAACCGAGAAACAAATTCATACATCTACAGTGAACTCATTTTCAACAAAGGTGCCAAGAACATACTTTGGGGAAAAGATAGTTTCTTCAATAAATTATGCTGGGAAAACTAGATATCCCTATGCAGAAGAATGAAACTAGACCCCCATCTCTTGCTATATACGAAAGTCAAATCAAAGTAGATTAAAGATTTTAATTCAAGATCTCAAATTATGAAACTACCACAAAGAGACATCAAGGACACTTTCCAGGACATTGATTTGGATTAAAATTTCTTAATATCCCACAAGCACAGGCAACCAAAGTAAAAATGGACAAATGGGATCATATGAAGTTAAAAAGCTTCTGCACAGCGAAGGGAATGGTCAACTAAGTAAAGAGACAACCCGCAGAATGGGAGAAAATACTTGCAAAGTATACATCTGACAAGGGATTAGTAACCAGGATATATATGGAGCTCAAACAACTCTATAGTAAAAATTTTAAAATAATAATCCAATTTAAAAATAGGTAAAATATTTGAATAGATGTTTCTTAAAAAACCAGACAGACAAATGGCAAACAGTTATATGAAATGGTGTTTGACATCCTTGATCAGCAGAGAAATCCAACCCAAAACTACAATGAAATATAGTAAGATCTCACACCAGTTAAAAGAAAAGAAGTAACAAATGCTGGTGAGGACATGGAGAAAAGGGAAGTCCTGTACACCGTTGGTGGGAATATAAATTAATACAACCACAATACAGAACAGTTTGGAGGTTCCTCACAAAACTAAAAATGGAGCTACCATGTGATCCAGCAATCCTAGCAGCTTATACCCATATACTGCTAGTTGTGTGCCCTAAATAAAAGAAATTGATAAATCAAAGAAATATCTGCACTCTCATATTTATTGTAGCACTATGTACAACAACTAGGATTTGGAAACAACCTGTGTTCATCAACAGATGAATGAATAGAGAAAATGTGGTACATATATTCAGCCACAAAAAAGAATGAGATCCTGTCATTTGCAACAACATGGATGGAAATAAAGGTCATTATGTTAAGTGAAATAAGCCAGGCACAGAAAGACAAACATCACATATTGTCACTTATTTGCAGGAGCTAAAAGTTAAAACAACTGAACTCATGGAGCTAAGGAGTAGAATAATGGTTACCAGAGGCTGGGAAGGTAGTGGGGGAGTGGAAGGGAAGTGGGGCTGGCTGATGGGTACAAAAACATTAGAAAGAATGAATAAGATGCAGTATTTGATAACAGCAGGTGACTATAGTCAGTAATAATTTAATTGTACATCTTAAAATAACTAAAAGTATAATTGGACTGTTTGTAGCACAAAGGATACATTCTTGAGTTGATGGATACCCTGTTTACCTTGCTGTGATTATTATGAATTGCACGCCTCTATCAAAACATCTCAAGTACCCCATAAATACATATACCTACTATATACCCCAAAAATTAAAAACTAAAAGAAGAAATACTGACTCAGAGAAATAGAAAATTATAACACTATAATTAGTTATGTTTAATTAGAAAATAAGGGTTAGTCTGGGGCTAAGTTGGGACAGTCACTTGAAAAATATTTGCAAATGGTTCATTATGCCCTAACAAACTGGCCCTATTGCCTCGGGCAAGTCACCAAATCCTTGCTGTGCCTTTATCTCTGAACTGTAAAATAAGAGAACTGAAGATATTTTATAGACTTTAAGGTGACAGCGATTGTAAGGCATACTGTTACTTTATTTGTTACTAAGAAATAATATGGCTGGGTGCAGTGACTCATGCCTGTAATACCAGTACTTTGGGAGGCTGAGGTGGGAGAATTGCTTGAGCTGAAGAGTTTGAGACCACCCTTGGCAACATGGCAAAACACTACCTCTACAAAAAAATTTAAAAATAAGCCAGGAATGGTGGTGTGCTCCTATAGTCCCAGCTACCTGGTGGGGGATAGGGGTGCTGAGGTGAGGGGATTACTTGAGCCCAGGAGGTTGAAGCTGCAGTGAGCCATGATTGCACTACAGCACTCCAGCCTGGGTCACAGAGAAAGATCTTGTTTCAAATAAAACAAAACAAAAGAATACATTGTAAATTAAACTACAACATAGTTGTTTATCACTAAGATTAAGTATTATACTTATTAAATAACTCAGAGTGTATATATGAAAAGAAAATGTAAGTGACATAAAGTATTCCTACAACTTTTCCACATTCACCCTCTGAACCAGTGACACTGATGTCTGTATTTTCTATATGATATTGTCCTTATCACCAGTCCTTTGGGCCATCAAAAGCACTGTGATGCTGTATTTTTTACAGTGCTCTGTTATTGTCCCTTGGATTTTCTTTCAAGCTGCTAAGGCTCATTTGGCAAGTTTCAAATTTTTTTAAAAAATTACTTTATGAAGCCTGAAGAAATATTGAGTATAATTAAATTATAATCTAGGGTTAGATACAACTTAATAATAATTCAACTCCAAAAGGAAAGTTACTGCAGGTGAGACTCTAACATTTGCAAACACTTTATTTTAAGGCACTGTGCCGATTTCTCTAAACAACTCTGAGGAACCCGTATTTACAGAGTTTTTGTGAACAATCTGGCATTAGGTATATTTGTTGTGTGATTGTATATGCATATGTATGTATGTATAATACAACTTTAGCTGCACCAATCCCCCCTGCACAGTTGAAAATCCACATGTAACTTCTGACTACCCCAAAACTTAACTATTAATAGCCTACTGTTGACTGGTAGTCTTACTGACAACATAAACACATATTGTGTGTGTTACATGTATGATATACTATATTCTTATAATTAAGAAAAGAGAATGTTCTTAAGAAGATCATAAGGAAGAAAATACATTTACTATTTATTAAGTGGAAGAGGATAATCATAAAAATCTTCATCCTTGTCTTCTTTACGTTAAGTAGGCTGAGGAAGAGGAGGAAGAGGAGGGTTGGACTTGCTATTTCAGGGATGAAAGAGGTAGTAGAAAATCTGTGTTGTAGACTTGTGCAGTTCAAACCTGTGTTCTTCAAGGGTCAACTGCATATATGTATGCGTGTATGTGTATGTGTATAAGTTATTATATATACTATATATACTGCATATGCACTATATATATTGTGTATATATATATGCAGTGTGTGTACATATACACATATAATCCAACATATGTACTACACACACCCACACCCACACACACATACACACATAATCCAACATCATATGAACTACAAAACAGAAGCTGTGTTTCTTAACAGCAATATTAGAGTGTAGACTTTGAGGCTTGGATTTAGAAATGCTTTTCAATATGTAGGGTTTGGAAAAGGAGCAAACATCTTGTTTTCAAAACCTAAAGTTTTTCTTAGGACTTATGACCATAACTGCCACAGAGGAAAAAAGAGAAGCTTTCCCACTGTAATTGTTCATTTGTGTCAGAAAGTCCCATACCCCGTGGAGATCTTGTAAATTTTTTGCTAGATTTATATCTACTTATTTGATTTTTATGCTATTGCAAATTGTACTGCTTTTTAAATTTCTAATTATTAATTGTATAGAATTAAATATAATTGATTTTTAATTGTGGGAAAAAAAAAGAAAGTCTCATATCCCTGAGATAGAAACCATTGCAATAAGAAGGGAATGAACAGGTTGTCCCAAAGAGAGACTGTTTGTTGCTTAATTATGCTTACTGCCCTGGTCATCAGGTATAAATTTTGCATTTCCTAGCCTAATGCTTGGCAGCACCAAGACAATTCAAAAATGGCTCATCATAAACCCAGCGTCTTCCATCTTCATGAAATAAGCTTGTCTCCCATTGAATTTCCTTCTCCTTCCTTTCATGGGCTTCTTCTGCCTTTTTCAAGTTCGTGTTTTGCTTCAGTTGCAGTATCAATGTCTCTGATTTTTAAGTTGAAAGTGACATCCTTCTAAATGCAGTGGGATTTATGTTATTTCTGGTCTTTCAACTTCCTGATTATCTTCTTGATTGCAGACATCTTCTTGGTATCTACAAAGACTGTATTTTTCACTGTTGCATGCTTTGCATACATTACACCATTCCATTCCCTTTCAATTGAGCAAAAGGCTTCTAATCCTTTGGAGAGAAAAAAATCACAATGGTAATTCTGTGCTTCCTGTCCCCAGAGAAAGTTTAGTGTGGAAGATGATATTTGCACTATCACCAGTTTTGGAATAATTAATATTGCATTCTCCTCCTAGTTCCATTCAGAACATTGTGAGGACAGATCATCCATAAACACTGGTGAATGTGAGGATGTCTTGTTTTCTCATGGTTTAAACACAAGACACAGGGCCTGTGGCCCCACTCTATGTTGTGTATCCCAATTGACATCCTAAGAAATTTTGGTTAGGTCCAGATATCAGCACTGAATTGAATTTTCTTGATAAAATACTCAGCATAAAAGGCTGCAGTAGGTGGATGATGGGAAATCTGCTCTGCCTCAAATGTTACATTGTTTTTGGAAACCCAGGGAACTGGTCCCTCTAAAACTAGCTCTGTGTTCTTTTTAGAATCATTTGGTAATGTCCAGTGACACTGAAAGATCTTGCTATAGTGGCTTTTTGGCAAGTAAAGCGTGACATCTCAGCCCATATCCTGGCCCCGGGCAGGCACTAGAAACTCTGGGACTCAGGGGTAGAGGTTGGCCCTCTTCCAGATCATTGAGGTGTACTTACTCCACAAGTGTCCAGCAAGAAAGTCATTTGAAAGGCCCCCATACTCTGTGCCTCCAGGAGAGGGGACTGAGGGCTGCTTCTGAGCACCCCTTTTCCTTCCCCACTTGATTGGCTCCTCAGTTGCCAAGTTTTGATACTTGTGCTTCTGGAACTCATGGGAAAGTGTCAACAGAACATTTTAGACAACAGTACATATTCCCTCCTCAGGTTTATTTCAGGTTTTATTCAGTTTCAGGTTTATTTCCTGAAACTTCAAGAGGTTACATTTATCCAACGGTATCACCAGAAAGTGCAACCAAGTAAGTGCATGCACAGGCAATAATAAGATTATCATTCTTACATGGCTGGGAATAACTGTAAGATGCATCCCAGTTTCACAGTTGTTAAAGTGTCTATGTTAGGGGGTAGTTTGTAGGTACTGTATGTAGGTATTAATTAGAGACAGGGTCTTACTCTGTCACCCAAGCTGGAGTGCAGTGGTGCGATCTAGCTCAGTGTAACCCTGAATTCCTGGGATCAAGTGATCATCCAGCCTCAGCATCCTGAGTAGCTGGGATTACAGCTGCATGCAAGCATGCCTGGTTAATTTTTAAATTTTTTGTACAGATAGAGCAGGCGTCCCCAAACGTTTTACACAGGGGGCCAGTTCACTGTCTCTCAGACCGCTGGAGGGCCGCCACATACTGTGCTCCTCTCATTGACCACCAATGAAAGAGGTGTCCCTTTCTGAAGTGCGGGGGGGGGGGGGCGGATAAATGGCCTCAGGGGGCCGCACATGGCCTGTGGGCCATAGTTTGGGGACGCCTGAGATAGAGTCTTGTTATTTGCCCAGGCTGGTCTCAAACTCCTGGCCTCAAGTGATCCTTCTGCCTCAGCCTCTGGAAGTGCTAGGATTAGGGGCATGAGTCACCACACTGGGCCTCAGCTGAAATTCTTCCAAGGACGATAGAGGCCAACCAAGCGTATCTCTAAGTACTAGGTTCCGCCTTCAGCTACGCTCGTCAGTTTTTTCCTCTTATTCCTCCACATAAGATTTTGAAGAGAGATTTCTGCTAAAATAACAACTGTGAACCCCTGTCAAGTGGGAGGTATGGCCATTTCCAGCTCTTGCATTCTGTAAGTCTGTAATAATGCTGCACAGGCTAAGCGACTGAGTCTTTAACTTCTGAGGCCTTTACTGGCACAGGCTTCTTCCAAAGTCTTAGGAGGCATCTTAGCAATGTATTCACACCATCATATGGTTTTGTCAAATTTGAAAAAACATATTTTTGAATTTTTTTTTCTTAAAGATCTCTCTCTCCCCTCAAACTGTATAAAATTGAGGTGGCACAAAACCAAGATCTTTCTTTGATCATAAAATTTTATATCTGGATAGCACTTAAGTTGGCCAGACGAGTCACATACATTTGGTTCTCACAGGAACCCAGGCTCCTATAGATGAAAAATCTGAAGCTTTTCAAGTTGAGATAACTTGCCTAAGGACACATATCAGGCAAATCTTTTTGCTAAGACTTAAAACTCTAAATTCAGTGTTCACATTGCATTCCGTCTTCTTTCTGCACTATCACTTCAGTTAACATGGGTTGTCTCGGCTTGACCAGGTTGCCAAAGTGACTCTTATCATAAAAGAGTTCTGAAATCTAGTTAAAAGTTCTAAGACTATTTTTCTGTTATTTTTAATGTAAACATGAAACAGTAAAACAAATTTTAGCTCAAGTAGCCTGTGAGAGTCACTTTCACACAATGCGTAAAAGAATATTTACTGATTTATATTGAGTAAGTGACCTGCCAAACCCTCATTTGGGAGGCCATACCAGTTCCAGAGAATAATAACTTCGCATTGAAATTCCAGAGAAATATGCCTGCTGTGGGTCTTTTTGGTTTTATCTTTGTTAAGCTCAGTGATATATGCACATATAAGAATACATTTTTCTCATATCTGAAATATGGATACATATTTCCTAGAAATGTATTACTACTGCCTTTATTTTTTTCATTGCAGATTTTCCTTTCACAGATTCATCACGTACCCACACTTGTTATCAAGCACAAACGGAAAAGAGGACAGTTTCCCTTTAAAAGCACAATGCCCTATTGATGCCTTTAAAAGTCATTAAAGAATATCTCACCAAGCCCATGAGAGCATTACAATAATTGCTTCCCTTACCTAGGTGAAAAAGGACGTATCTGTCAAATGGAAAAGTGCAGAAGCAATTAACACCTTAATATTCTACTGGGAAATTGCCTGAATTAAAGAAATAACAGAGCTCTTCATGGTTATTGTATTTCTAATGTTTAGTTACTAGCATGACTGTCCTCAGTCACTTCCATTTACTTTCTCCAGCACAACAGGGCTAGGAGTTAGGTATGGGCATGGCAGAGGATATATTTGAGTGTTTGCGTATGAGGCACATATGATTCTTCAGTTGCATTTTTCAGAGGCTGAATGCAGAAGTAGGGCTGGCATATGTGCTTATGAAATTAATATGCAAGGATACATATGTTTCAAATCAACTTCTCAGGCATAAAAAACCCACACTTCTGGATTCTGTGCTGCCATCCACGGAACCGCCTTATCAGTCCTCTTCCAGGGCTGGGCTACTCAACCGAAAGTTTATGTTTACCAGGCCTTCCACAGAAACAGTGGAGGCACACGAACGAACTGGGGAGTGCCTCAAACAGGTAAATACCCTTGCATGTCAGCAGCAAGATCTAGAAAGAGCCTAGCAGTAAAATTCATCACCTCTCCCTTTTCCACACGTTGATGGTGTTTACTGAGTACACTGTAGGCACACAAACCTGGTTAGAATTTTGAGAGACACTGAAAAACTAAACAGAGCCTGGGTCCCTTTTCCTTAGGAAGAAACAAACCTGTAGTAGAGGTCAAATGTGTCTCCTTCTTCCCACCCCAGCCCAAGCATGGCTATTCTATGAGAGACCAGGGCAACTCTCAGAATTCTCAGAGAAAATCATATGGGATGTTCTAGTTTCCATTTTTACACAGGTGAAATCAGACAAAGTGGAAAAAAAGATAGCATGCAAAAACAAAGTAGCAATGAACTCAGGACAATGCTGAAGGAGGAGGGGCAGTTGGTTCACCTTGTCTGGTGACTGGATAATCTCAGACGACCTTTAGGAGCTACCTGGCTCAACATGTATTTCCATTTGGTTTTCTTTTCTTTTTTTTTTTTTTTTTTTGAGACAGAGTTTTGCTCTTGTTACCCAGGCTGGAGTGCAATGGCGCGATCTCTGCTCACTGCAACCTCCGCCTCCTGGGTTCAGGCAATTCTCCTGCCTCAGCCTCCTGAGTAGCTGGGATTACAGGCACGCACCACCATGCCCAGCTAATGTTTTGTATTTTTAGTAGAGACGGGGTTTCACCATGTTGACCAGGATGGTCTCGATCTCTTGACCTCGTGATGCATGCGCCTCGGCCTCCCAAAGTGCTGGGATTACAGGCTTGAGCCACCGTGCCCGGTGGTTTTCTTTGCTATGTGTCTACAGTCTCCATCCAGTAACAATCTGAATACCCTCAGTGTGAGAAACTAATCCTCTCAGAAAGCCGCCTATGCCTTCTTTGACAGCTTCCATGGATAACTCATGTTTATTAAGAGCTTTTTATGCAGTGGGCCTGACTTGGTATGCCATGGAAGACGGTGTCTGTGGCAGTTCTCTATGATCCCTAATCCCTGTTGTTCACTGCTTTTAGATATCCGCTTCTCTTGAGTGTGGGCATGACCTGTGGCTTGTCTTTAACCAGCAGATATGGCAAAGCTTCCAGATGCATGTTGTTGTATACATGCTGACCACGCACATAAGACTGTAGCACCCATCATGCTCACAGCCTTGTCTCCCTTGTAGGCTCTGAGGCTGGAGCTGACAGCCAGCAAGAAACCAAAGCCCTGAACTGAATTCTGCCAACAACCAGGGCGAGGCTGGCAGTAGATCCTCCCCAAGTCAAGACTCAGCCGCCGCTGAAATCCTATTTGACACCTTGATTCTAGCTTTATGAGACCCTAAAAAGGACCAGATAAGCAGTGCCTAAAATTCTGACCCACAGAAACTGTGGGATAATAAACGTGTATTGTTTTAAGCTGCTAAATTTGTGGTAATACTGTTACATGGTGATAGACAACTAATTTAGATGGTTTATGTGTATTAACTCATTTAATCCTCATTACACTCTCATTTCACACAATAGGAAAACTGAAGCATGAAACTGAAGCAAACAGCTTAATTCCACACAGTAGTAGGTGGCAGGGCCGGCATTCAAATAAGGCAGGCTAGCTCCAGAGCCTGCGTTCCTAACCAGGCAGGTGTGCTGCCTTCCTGCTCATCTTAGAAAGTTCTACCTTAAGCTGCTTCCAAATATGATTCCCTATAGCTCACCCTCACAGCATCAGTCAAACATCCAAACACAGGTGCTAGTCAGAGAAACTGAAAGCAGCAAGCTGTGTGGGACACACATGTATGGGGCACGGAGGTGAAATAGGGTGGAAAGCAACAGGTGCTGCCTCCCAGTATTCACCAGACAAGCGAGATGCATCTGTGTTTAGGCGGTGCCTGCTGAGAGGGGGATCATGCTGATTGGTGCCCTCTGGCTTCAGAGCTCTACTTCTTCCTCTATGATCATAGAGATCATGATAATCCCTTTACCATATGAGCTGAAATATTTGAAACTACTGATCTTTTTTTCCCCCAAATCTTCTATTTTCTCCTACTAACAAAACTGGTAAGTTATTTTTGCTGTTATCTTTTGCAACTGGTCTTCTTGACACATGCAGAAATATTTACATGGTTGTTGGCTCTGTGTGGTATCAGCTGGCAGAGATGCCTTGTCTTCATCCTCATCTGCAGGGCTGGGTCATTCACTGATACTCTTTCTTGTCATTATAGCAGCTTTAAAAAAAATCACCCGGGTAATAAACAAATGCATTTTAGCTTAAGATTCCAATGAGACATAAGGATTTGAGGTAAAGCCTGAGGGCACTCCTCTGCACTCTCCTTCCACTCCCATTTCAGAGGAAAAACCATGGTCAAAATTTGTGCCAACCTTTCACTCTCTTAAGACACTAACGTTTCACCTAAATTGGATTGAACAACACGAGATGACTTGCTGTTTTCCAGCATACCAATAAGTCTTGGAGATCTTTTCATGGCATGGCCTATAGGTCTACCTCAGACTTTTAACAGTTTTATAAGCTCTCTTAGAAAAATGACAACCTAATTTCTTTGACCATTCCTCTATTGATAGATATTTCGGTTTGTTTACAACATTTCATTAACATGCTTCAACATACATCTCTGTACAGATATACAGTTATATTTTATACCCAGTGCTGCCCACTTTCATGGTCAACTCCATTCTACTTGTCCACTTGCAGCTGACTGAAACAACTCTTCATTCCCACTTTTCTTTCTTTTGCTTTTTGAGATAGTATCTCTCTGTCACCCAGGCTGGAGTGCAGTGGCACTATCTTGGCTCACAATCTTGAACTCCACTTCCTGGGTTCAAGCGATTCTTGTGATTCATCCTCCTGAGTAGCTGAGATTACAGGCACCTGCCACCATGCTAATTCTTTTTTTTTTTTTTTTAGTAGAAAAGAGGTTTCACCATGTTGGCCAGGCACATCCCGAACTTCTGACTTCAGGTGATCTGCCTGCTTCAGCCTCCCAAAATGTTAGGATTACAGGTGTGAGCCACCATGCCTGGCCTCCATTCCCACTTTTCAGCAGTGAATCAAAGTTGGGAGAGATCTCTTCCTATTACCAGTGCCACTGTCTTCCAAACCAACTGATATTCTCCTCAGAGGCAGTGACTCATGGTAACAGTGGTTGTCAAGTCTACTTACATATATTTTCAAAGCATTCCTTTATCAGATTGGTATTATTCTAAAATATCACCACATTTTATAAGTAGCAAGTAGTTATATCTTTGTGCACAAATGTATTATTATAGGATATATTACCAGAAATGTTGGAAAAACATACTTTTAAAAACATTTTTATTGATGATACCCATGTGTCTTCCAACAAGTTTACATTCCTATGAACAATGAGAAGTGTTTCTATTTTTTGGTATCCTAGGTAACACTGATATAATCAGCATTTTAAATATTTGTCACTTCATTTTTTATAAACTCCCAATACTTCGTTTATTTCATTCACTGTGTTTGAAGAGCAGAAGAAGAGTTCTTGCCATCATAATGACAACCACCTTCATCTGGCCTCCCAGAAATAATAGATCCTGGATATGCTTTATTAGCTTATAGGCAATGTTATCTTGCAAGAATGGTAGCTAAAAGTGTTGAGGACAACTAAATAATTTTTCCAAGTTCTCTAGTCCCAAACAAGAAGAACACAGGCAAGAAGTCTCTGCTTGTAGAAGCTGATAGAAAGTTAGTTTTAGCATTTAGGTGAAATGCTGAGCTACTCAGTTAAAACGCTGTATCTCCAGTGGCTTCAATGGAGAAAAATCTCAAAGTAGGAAGGATAGACTTAAAGGTTAAAAGAAAATGTATGCCAAAGGTAGGCAAAATGATATTAAAAAGAATACACTGTGTAATCCCAGCACTCTGGGAGTCCGAGGTGGGCGGATCACAAGGTCAAGAGATCAAGACCATCATGGCCAACATGGTGAAACCCCGTCTTTACTAAAAACACAAAAATTAGCTGGGTGTGCTGGTGTGTGCCTATAGTCCCAGCTACTTGGGAGGCTGAGGCAGGAGAATTGCTTGAACCCGGGAGGCGGAGGTTGCAGTGAGCCGAGATTGTGCCACTGCACTCCAGCCTGGTGAGAGTGAGACTCTCTCTCCAAAAAAAAAAAAAAAAAAAAAAAAAAAAAAAAAAAAAACTGGGTGTGGTGGCTCATACCTGCAATCCCAGCACTTTGGGAGGCCAAGGTGGGCAGATCACGAGGTCAGGAGTTCAAGACCAGCCTGACCAACATGGTGAAACCCCATCTCTACTAAAAATAAGAAAACTAGCTGGGTTTGGTGGCACGTGCCTGTAATCCCAGCTACTCAAGAAGCTGAGGAAGGAGGATTGTTTGAACCCCGGAGGTGGAGGTTGCAGTGAGCTGAGACTGTGCCACCACACTCCAGCCTGGGCGACAGAGCAAGCAAGACTCTGACTCAAAAAAAAAAAAAAAAAAAAAAGAAAGAAAGAAAGAAAGAAAAGAAAGCCCTAGCTGTTTAGAATATATTCAGGTTTCTAGAGTCAGATAAATGAGTCAGATAAAGTTAAGCCAGAGAAGTAAAAGAATGTATAAACATCACTGTGAAACGAAGATAAAAATCAAAGATATGCTGAAAGGCTGAAATAAGCAAGCATCTTATTTTCTATATTGAAGGATGCTGGAAATCTAGGACCTCTGGGATATGTCCTGGCAAAATTTTAGAAAGGATTGTTATACCGCCAAAGAATAAGGCAGGTAAACCACCACCATATCGAAAGATAATATACTAGGTATGACATTTTAGTATTTCAGTGGGACTTTTAGAAAAATCTCTCATAATAACCTGTAGACAGGATGGACTACTATGAACTGACTGAAAATGATACCCAAATCCTGAAAATCAGCATGTATGGGAGAAAGGCAAGATTTCTGTCAGGGATGCTGCAGGGCTCTGTCCTTGGTACTTCTATGTTCAAAATTCTTAACACTACTTGATGTTTATCAGATTTGCAGCTAATTCATTACTAAGAAGAGTAGTAGATATATGTGATGATTGGGAATAGAGACTATCTCACCATGTTGGAAAGACAGGCTGACTCACTTGAGAGCTGTGTACATAGCTGAAAGAAGACAGCCTTTGAATTAAAGTGATTCTAAACTCAAATATCAGCCTGTTGTTGGGTAGACATGGACAAGTTACCTAAGCCTGTCAGCCTTAATTTATTCCACAAAAGAGGAATAATACCTCTCTTTTTTAAATAAATAAGACTGACATGATTTCTGGTCCATAACAGATGGTCACTCTTACTCCTTTCCTCTTCTCAAATATTACTGGCCGAATATAATAGAAATAAATGTGCAGAAAACAGAATGAAGAGTACAGAGCTGCCCAGCATTACACAGAGTGCTACTACTCATGGGACAAAACCTAGCTTTTAAGAGCAATTCATAAGAATAAGTTTATATTCTATATGTTTTACTTGATGGCAAGTTTAAAATAAGCAAACATCATTACTTAATTTAAAGATACAATCATAATCTGGGTTATTGAGTACTACATCCAGATTAGGGGAGCTAATGGTTTTCTTGAACTCTGCAGCATAGTGAAGTGTCCAGTTTGGGCTGCTCCACGCTAAAGAACACGGACAAACTAAAGAAAGACTAGCAGGATATGAAAAGCGTGTCACATAAGGCAGAACTAGAGGAAGGAACACATTTCATCTGGTTTAAACAACAGCAGCAGCTCAAGGAAGAGATGGTAGGTATATTCAACGACTGAATGACTGACTTTGGGAAAGTTCAGAGAAATTAGAAGAGCCAGTGGGTAGCGCAGTTCAAGATAGGAAGCTCAGTCTATCAGCATAAGGAATGCTTAACAGAGATGTAAAAAAGCAGGGGCTACATTGTAAGATGGTAAGTTTCCTATGTCAAAAAATATTGAAGCAGAAGTAATTAGATATGGAGTTTCCAATCATGAAAGTAGAACACAAAGGGGAAAATACATGTATGTGAGGCACGCATGTATGTGTAGTCTGTTAGGTGTCTATTAGAGAAAGATCAGTAAGAGCACTGACAGTTCCACCCTATCATTGTATTTCATCATTGTGTAAGGGTTGATTTATAATATTTATGAGATCCTAAGGCAGGTGATTAAAGGAATCTCTTTAATTTGACAAACATGGGCTACACCCTGCTATGAACCCTACCGGACAAAACTTTGTGGGGGAATTTTTAATAAAGATACATTTTCAGCTGGGTGCAGTGGCTCATGTCTGTAATCCTAGTACTTTGGGAGGCTGAGGTGGGAGGACTGCTTGAGCCCAGGAGATCAAGACCATCCTGGACAACACGGCAAGACCCTGAACCTACAAATAAATAAATACTTAGATGGGCACAGTGGCATGTGCCTGTGGTCTCTGCTACTTGGAAGCTGAGGTGAGAAGATGACTTGAGCCCAGGAGTTCAAGACCGCAATGAGCCACTGTTATGCCACTGCACTCCAGCCTGGCTAACAGAGCAAGATCCTGCTTCCAAACCAACTGACCAACAAAACATTTTCTTCAACTTAAGGGACTATCACCTTAAATTAAAGGTAAGTCTACAATTCCAGGAAAACAACTGCAGAGTAACTTGAAACAGGGTGTGTCAAACTGCTGAAAGCTTCAATAAAAACATAAAATATTCTGAGCTGGGCTTGGTTGCTCACACCTGTAATCCCAGCACTTTGGGTGGCCGAGGTGGGCAGACCACCTGAGGTCAGGAGTTTGAGACCAGCCTGACCAACACGGCAAAACCCCTTTTCTACTAAAAATACAAAATTAGCTGGGTGTGGTGGTGCATGCCTGTAATCCCAGCTACTTGGGAGGCTAAGGCAGGACAATCACTTGAAGCCAGGAGACAAGAGGTTGCAATGAGCTGAGGTTGCACCATTGCACTCCAGCTGGAAAAACAAGAGCAAAACTCTGTCTAAAATAAGATAAAATATTCTGGGTGTTTATAAAAAGAAATGATTATGGAAGGGAGAAGTTAGAGGAGAGCACCCAGTGGAATAAAATATGCTATATGGGCATGTCATGGGCATCAGCATTAGAAGGGTAAGTTTAATTTGTCCCTTTTTGATTTGAGGAGGCACGGTTTGTAAGAGGGAAGAGGGGTATATTAGTTAGGGCTATACTGCACTGTAGGGTAATCCTCTGACAATGTCCTAGATAATCTACTTCAGTCATTGAAATGATACCTCCTCTCTCTCCAAGGCTTTCTCTCCATACTCTCTGTGGATGACCTCACCACTTACTTCACTAAGGAAATAGTGCAATCAGATGACTCACATGTCTTCTCAGCAGGGACTGTAGCACCCTTCTCCCTCTGTGCCCTTCCATGCTGCCTTCCCCACCCGCTGACCCCTTATACACACTGGAGGCACCCCTGTTTCTTCAAAGCCTGCTTTTGCTTTGATCCCCTCTCTCCTGCATGATTTTCTCTCATTCTGCTAGATCAGCCACACCAGCACATGCACATGCTGTATCCTCTCTTACGTATATATTTTTAAATTCTCCTTGACCACATGCCCACTCTGGTCGTTCTCCCACTTCTCTGCTCCCTTTGATACAGAAACTCTCTTCAGAATTGTCCACATTCTCTGCCTGTTACTCAAGTCCTATCCTTACCTCAACCCATTCAAATCAGGCTTTTGCTCCCACCTTTTCATTGAATCTATTTTTGTCCAGGTCACCAAACCTCCCTTCTTACAATATCTTATAGCCAATTCTCATTCATCTCGTCATCAATATTTGACCTAGTTTTTCTCTCCCTCTTTAGTGACATGTGGTTCCTAACTTGGATTCCAGGGCAATACATTTTCCTGGTTCTAATCATCCCTGCCTTTGTTTCTTCATACCTTATGCTAAATCTTCTATCACTGCCAACCCCTGAGGCTTGGCACGCCCCAGGCTCAAACCTCGGACCTCATCTCCATCTATCTGTACTACCTAGACAACCTGTCACCCACCCCCATGGGTGTAAATACCATTTACAAACTTATAACTTCAAAATTTCTATCTCCACCTAAGCTCTGCTCCGAGTTCCCCATTCTCCTGTTCCACTGATCCATTTCTTCCTGGGTTATTTTCTGTTTCAGTAAATGGCATCAGTATTTACCCAATTGTTAACAGCAAAAACTTGGAATTATCCCAGACTTCTCTTTTCCTCTCTCATCCCACATCCAATTTGTCAGTAGGTTCTTTGGGTTCTTTCTTCAAAATTTGACCATTTTTTACTCCCTCCACCTCCACCTCCCAGTCCAAGCCACCGTCATTTCTTGCCTGAAATACTGGTACAGGATGCTAACTGGTCTTCTTGTTTCCATTTTTGTCTCCTTAAAGTCTATTTTCCATATAGCAGCTAGAGAAATTAAAATAAACAAATAAGAAATTACAATACCTTAACCCCTACAGTGGCTTCCTATCATGCTCAGAATAATATTCAAATTCTTGCCACGGCCTAAAAGCTCTGTAGGATGCAGGCTTGTCCCTTCTCCAGACTCATCCCTTACACCCTCAGCCTGGCTTCCCCCTTTCTGGCCATGCTTAGTCATTCAGTTTGGCGTAATGTTGCTCAACCTCCTCTTTCTCTTTTCTGGTTTCTTTCCACTTGTTAGCTGAAGTGCCTTTCTCTTAGTTTCTTTAAAACCCAGGCTTGTTGTTCTGACTTCAGCGACTTTGCATTTGCTCTTCTTTTGGCCTAGAATACTCTTCTTCAGACCATTGTTGGGTGCACAACTCATTTCAGGCTTACTCCAAAGTCACCAACTTATGGGGGCCAACCTTGGCCTTCGGAGGCCATGGAGACCTCAGACTTTCTACCTGAGCATGGAGCCCATAACTTTCTGCCCCCACCACTCCCTACTCCTCACACTAGTTCATTTCCCTTTACTGTACTTAGAACAGCCTCACCTTAGGCCAGACATTCAGTGTTTGCTGAGTGCCTGTTTCCCCTGCTAGTCTGCCAGTTCCAGGAAGACAGAGGCCAACAGACTGGGTTCCCACCTATATTCCTAGCACCTGGAACAGTACCTGGCACAAAGTGACAGCTCAATGAGTAACTGTTGGATAATTACATGTTGAATAAATGTATGAGGGTCAGTTTAGAGGAACACTCAGAATCAAATAGTGAGAGATCATTTCAGTTATAATGAATGTAGCAAGCAAGTAAAGGATGGGCCGGAGAAAAAAGGAGAATGCAGAGAGTGTGCATGGGTGAAGGGCAAGGGATCAATGTGTCAGTGGTTTTCATTACGTGCAGAAGGCAGGGGGTTCCGGAGGTGCAATTAAACTCCTAAAGAGAGCAAAGAGCTTTGCCAGGTGCTGTAAAGTATTTCCATCCATATTTTGGAGAGGAAATCTATATAACATCTGTTTAATGTCTAGCTCAGTAATAGGTTTTAGAAATGTATAAGAATATTTGATTTTAAAATAATTTGTCGTATGTATATTTTATATGTTTATAGATAGATACTATCAGAGTCAGGGAGTAAAGACTATGATGCCACAGAACACAGTGACTCATTTCATTTTCTTGAGATCTTACAGCTTTGCATGATTCCGTGGTTTTAAAAGGGAAACATAAAGCATAGTAATGGTGTTACCAGTTTCAAAAGAAGTAGTTAAAAGCCTGCTTGGCTGATTTTAATGTTTTTCCTTGACTGGGAAGCTCTGAAAAGCCTAAGTGTATGGAAGAAACTGTAACACAACCTGAAGCCCTGGTAATTTGCCTCCTCAGTTCCTCCTAGTGCTCAGTTACTCAGAGAGGTAAGGGCATGAGCCCTATGACCCCAAGCCACTAATCATTTACCGCCTCTAATTTAGGGCTGTAGTCAATGAAGACTGAGATGGAGTCTGCGACTTGGATGGACAGAGATCATCCACATCCAGAGGCTTCTGTTCACCTGACACTTTCTGGATACTTCTGAGCAGAGGCTCAATTGGGCTCAAGAAGTCAGTCTTCACACTTCATTCTAAGTAAGGATTCTCACTGTTTTCTAGCCCTGTGAATTTAGACAAGTTATTTTAGCTCTTAGAACTTCAGTTGGCTAGCCAGGCACAATGGCTCGTGCCTATAATCCCAGCACTTTGGGAGGCTGAGGCGGGCAGATCACCAGGTCAGGAGTTCAAGAGCAGCCTGGCCAACAAGATGAAACCCCATCTCTACTAAAAATGCAAAAATTAGCTGGGCATGGTGGTGCACGTCTGTAATCCCAACTACTCAGGAGGCTGAGGCAGAAGGATTGCTTGAACTCGAGAGGCAGAGGTTGCAGTGAGCCAAGATTGCGCCACTGCACACCAGCCTGGCGACAGAACAAGACTCTGTCCACATCCCCGCCCCCTCCACTCTCTACCCAAAAAATAAAAATAAAAATAAAAATCTTCGGTTTGCTCATGTGTAAGAGGGGAGTTAATAAAACTTATTTTCTCCCTGGTGGTATTTGTGAGGAAGAAATGAGATAATATTCACAAAAATGTCTATTCCAATACTTGGAACTTAGCATGAAATAAATGGTAACTAGTACTTTTATAATTATTCCCCTTCCTCACCTTCTCTCTCTCTCACACACACACATTCTTTCGGGCTTAGGTTGCTCCTATGGTCATGTCATTCTTGTTATTCCCTAAGCTTTGGCGTAATAATATTGTTTAACCTCCTCTTTCTCTTTTCTTGTTTCTTTTCATTTGTTAGCAGAAAGCCCCCAACGCCTTTCACTCTCATTCAAATGACGTGTTTCTGCACCATAAATCAACAACTACTTATTGTCAAAGTGAAGTTTTGTGGTTGTCAAAGTCATTTCTTCAGAGAAGAATCTCACCAAGTCAGTGTTTCCCAAAGTAGGTGTGTATAAACATTGATGGATGCAAGATTATTTGAGGAGACACAGAAACCTTTGTTTTTAATGTTTAGAGTTAGAAAAAAAAATTTTATTAGAAAAATATGATTAGCATATAAAATCACAGATAGTAAAGCCTACAATAAACCTAAGTAAAAACGTATACCAATTTAAAATTACTAAAAATCATATTAATTATGCTATAGGTGGAAAACAAATATATAACAAAAATCATGAAGAAAACGTAACTGAAGTTTGGGAAACTGTTCTGAGTCATGTAAGGTCAATACAAAAGAAAAGAAAAGAGTATTAATAGGCCCAAGTTCTCTATTCAACAGTAAACTATGTAAGATGCTTCTTCACCTTCCTCAATGCCAATCAAGCCACACAACTTTCACCCAGCCTAATTTTCTAAAGTCACTTAAAACCCTAGGTTGAAGGTCTACGAAACCCAGGAATGGGAGAATTAACTTTTTTCAGTACAAAAGTAATAGAGGAAAAAGACTTTTTCCTTATAGCTCTTATGCACATATCATCAGTTGGCCTGTAAAATTTTTCTGACACTGGAGGCTGTTGCTAGCTGTCATCAGTCACTCCAATACTACATGTACTCAGAGCACAACACTGATCAAGTGCGACCACTCCTGTAACACAGGAGTTCTCAAACAGGGGGTTTGGGAAATATCAAAGCACAGTCACCACAAAAAAAGGTCCCCTAAATTGCATGCTGGAAGAATTATTGTTTAAAAATCACTTGCTGCATATGCACCACTTCATTGTATTTCAGCCAGTGTTTACTAAGGCATGAGAGATGTTCAAACATAATAGTCTGTTGATTCTCTGAATCACTAATGAAAGCTGCAGCTCTGAACACACAACTGAAGCTGCTGGTTTTGCCTGGTGCTATTTGAGGAGCAGTCAGTATGTACTCTCAGCCACACAGAAAACTGGATCAGTCCTCTGGAGGAGATATTTAATGTGTACCTGCCATAATAAGCAATACGTTCTGCTCTACATTGCTCTATTTATAGACCAGCTTTTTTCCTCCTATTTTTTTTAGCCCTTTTCTACAAGCAGAGCATGTGAATGAATCACTCTTATCTTGTCAATTTTACTCTTAAACGGTGCTCTAACTTTTTCCTTGGGTGTTTTAGGACTGCACAGACATTTTCTGGTCAAACAGAAACAAATGAGGCTGGGGGGAACCTCTGGCCTTTCAAAGTCTCTAGCTTTTGGATGACCTATATTCCATTCATTAGTCTTGGGCAGCAGACATTTCCTTTCATGTTGACTGCAGCTTTAAGACCAAATGAGAATATCTGCTGCAGCATACAATGAGACAGAAAACATGTGGCCAACAGAGACCTTGTTTCACATTTTTTTATGGGAAAGTATGCCAGTCTTAGGGTCACAGATTCCTCACAGAGAAAAATCTACCTGCTGACTTTTGCTTACTCATTCATTCCACAAGTATTAATGAAATACCTAATATTTGCTAAGCACTGTTCTAGGCACTGGAGATTACAGATGAATAAGACATAATAGAGTACCTGCCCTCCTGTAGCTTACATTTTAGCTAGGAACTGAGAAAGAAAAAAGTAACAAATTTATCAGTTGATTTAAGATAGTGATATCTACTACAGAAAACAAAACAAGACACTGGAGAGGGGCAGAATCTCAGGTACATTTGCAATGCTTTCAGTATTGACTTTATAATGGTAGAAACTTATCTCTAAAGAAGCAATGTAATTTATCTACTTTCTTAAATATTCGGTAATTTTAACCCTGGTAAACATAATTAATCTTATATTGTTTCTTCAGGCTGATACTGAGTGGCTTTAGCAGAGTACATCTTGGCCCTTAGTTCTCATTGTCATCATTTTGGCCCACTGGGACACTTCCTAGGACGCAGGGACAGCCTCACTGAGCACAAAGGTGCTTTTCCCTTGGTATTTTCCCCATGTTGGTCATGTCCTCATTAACAGCAGACTTTGCCTTAGTGTCTTTGGGCAGCAACTGCATACTTTGTATGACATTTAATACTTGCTTAACTGACTTTGGTTTCTCATCCCTGAGATGAACTCATTTTTTTGTTTGTTTTTATTTTTATTTTTTACTTTTTGAGAGATGGTCTTACTCTGTCAACCAGGCTGGAGAACAGTACTGCAATCATGACTCACTGCTGCCTTGATTTCCTGGCTCAGGCAGTCCTCCCACCTCAATGTCCTTAGTAGCTGGGACCACAGGTGCATGCCACCATGCCCAGCTGATTTTCGTATTTTTTGTAGAGACAGGGTTTCACCACAGTGCCCAGGTTGGAACTCCTAAGCTCAAGAAATCCACCCGCCTCTACCTCCCAAAGTTCTGGGATTACAGGTGTGAGCCACTGTGTCCAGCCTCACTCATTTTTTTTTTTTTGGAGGCGCTCAATAGCAGAACTAACCAGATTAAGCAGAACCAGGCATTTATGCACCTGAACAGTGGTATAACTGCAAAGTCCTAGTGTAAAAGTCACACTATATATCTTCTGTAATAATGAAAATTTACACAAATGAAGCATCCAATTATATGAGTAACAAAGACAGGAAAAAATATGGAACAGAGAAGGCAGAACCTAAAAATTCCTGTTGATGTCTCTTAATTTAAGGTTACCAGCTCTTCCCTGGTGTCAAGGGTATGGTATTATGGGGATTATTTTCCAGACTTTGACTGTTCAATAGATGTTGACCTTTCCTGAATGTATTCTAACCAGCTTGACTGTATACATTTTAGACTACTGGACATTTCAAACTCTCAGCTTCATATTTTTATAGCCCACTCCCAAATATCTAAATGTAAGCAGCAAGAAAGACTGATGTAAACTTTATTCCCTTATGACAAAATTGATAAGAGTTTTTTTTTCTTACATTCTAGGAGAGGAAAAAAAAATCCCAAGCAAATGTTCATGGCATTATTCTGGATGCAGATTTAAGAAAATTTTCTTGGGTGCACTAAAGTTTAGAAATGTAACAGATATGAATATCTGACATTTTCCTGCATTTGTCAATTGTCCAGAATTCTTTGGGCAATTAGTCAAAATTGGCATAGCAAAGAAAGATGTCCTATGCAGAAAGAGGAGGCAAGTCAAATAAGTAACATGCTAAGTCTAGGCTTCGAGGCCTAGTGTAATATCCTGTCTTCTCCTCACAAATATGAGACAGACATGGTTAAATGCTTCATCTCTAAGTGGGCAAGGCCACAGATTATTGCAAAATATGTCAAACTCAAAGTTTCTACGATTTTCTCTAATGATTTGGACAAACTCTTCAAGTGGTCAAACTTCATTTCGCCAGTCATCTGTCAAATAAAGGAGAATCAGATCAACAGATTCTTTTTAACAGACATTAATATATGGTAGAATCTGTTAGTTCTAAATACCTTTTTCCTTGGAATTTATTTTTGTAAACTAATGGGCAGAAATGAGATTGAAAATACATCTCCCTAATGTTTTTAATTGAACATTAAGTCTCTAATATAAAACTTAAACTTTGGCATTATAGAGGCATGCATGCCATTTTTTACTATCATTATTAAAAATTTCAAAAAACCTTATGAAAGACTAAAAAATCTTTTATTCTTATATTTTATGCCATATGAGACGTGATTAAAATGACAAATTTGCAAATAACATGAATAATGTATTTTGCCTTTATCCAAAGCAAATGCATTTTGCTCCTAAGAGTGTTTAATCAATTTCATTTTTCAGGAAGAGGAAAGGAGGGTGATAAAAGAATTTACAGTTAGAACTGGTATTTAATGAAAGACATGCATTTGGCTTGTGATTATAAAATGATTGCTGTAGTTATTCGGAGTTTATTTAGGAGTCATGGATTTTGACATGAATAAAAGCAAATTATGATTCTATTAACATTCAAATTTATCTGTTTCGGACAGAATTGTTAAAAGTTACTCTGTTTTAGTCATGGAATGGTAGAGTCCATGTTAAGAAATCTTATGTCGGTGTATGTATATAAATGTTCACTTCAAGAAGCACCAGATCTACATTTATAGAATAAGTTTCAAAGAACAGTTTAAAATATCGTAAAACTTAGATAGAGAAGCTTAAGATACCTTCTGTTACTTTACACTCTTTTTCCACTACATTTCACCCTATTCATCAGAGAAAGTGCTAATACGAATGGTCAAATCTAATCATCATCTTTGGACCACTGGAAGCGAAGCTTTAGGGAAGATGTGGGCAAAAGCCACAGCTCTATTAACATAACTCCCTGTGTTTGCTTACTCCCCAGCAGCTGGCGTAGGTCAGTGACCCTCAGTGACCCTGGAGCTGCATTTTACTTGGAAGGGGCCTCTGCATTGAGAAGGTCAGACACTAGTACATTAGCCAAGCTCTCCTTTAAACCTTCTTTTCATTGGTGCACATTTCTCTAGAGGCACCTTTCTGTGCTACTGGGATGTTAAACATTACCTTGAGGGAAGTAGGATTGAGAGTGAGCAAAGGAGAAGGAGACTAAGGCTGTAAACTTCCATCTACCTCAAGCTTGTCCAAACTACAGTCCATAGGCTTATAATACGGTCCAGGATGGATTTGAATGCAACCCAACACAAATTCGTACATGTTTTTAAAACATCATGAGATTTTTGTGTATGTCTTTTCTTTTTTCTTTTTTAGTTCATCAGCTATCGTTAGTGTTAGTATATTTTATGTGTGGCCCAAGATAATTCTTCCAATATGGCCCAGGGAAGCCAAAAGATTGGACTCTCCTTAATTCTGGTTTTTACAGCTATATATGGTCCAACTTAGCCATTCGAAGACCACTTCAAGATTTTTCAGCTAAAGCTCTGGTGAATAATAAAGAGGATACATTTACTTGGACTTTTCCTCTGTGCATTCTTCTCCCTCTCATGGACTTAGTGGAGGCAAAAGTCGAGACGGTAGGTAATTGGTCAAGACTTCTGGATGTCGGGTTTTACCTCTCTTTAAGTTACTTCTTGGCTAAAGACCTCAGGATACTCCCTTCTTTTTGCCAGAACAAGAGTTCATAGGTACTTTTAAGTAAGACAGTAAGGGATCAGAACTCCATGAGTCATTAGTCAGTCAGGAAGCAGTTTCCAAGAAGTTTGTTAATTCTCTCCTTGAGATACTATTAAGTAATAATCTGCTATTAACCATTTGGTTTCTTAGCCCTCTGGCTGGTGTAATCTTTTTTCTTTAGCTGTTCTAAATGACTAAGAATATTCTGAACACTCTTAATACCTCCGATGAACAAAAAGGGGTTTATCAATGGTCAAGCTCCAGGAAAGCATCTTATAAAGCTTACCAAAAGTTAATGATTCCAGTGACTTTTAAATCTAACATAAAGGGAAGGAAAAAGCAAAATTCATGATGAAGACTAATGTGTGCCACAAACTAAGGAATATGATGAACCAATTCTGTGTATTTATCATGTAACTTAAAAAACTACTTAATGACTTTAAGAAAAAAGAAGGCCTTTGAATGTATTGCCATTTAGAATGTGGCACTAGAGAACTCATGAAAAGAAAACTGATATAATAGGATATTAGCTTAGTATTCCATAGAATTGTAAGGACAATGTAAAGTCTTTTGCTTCTTCCCAACAGAGGAATACTGAGTACCAGTGAATGGAGAGCAGCCAAGAATGAATTGATGGGTAACTGATACTCTTGAACCTCAAACTTGGGATAGTTTTTAACACTGACAAGGACAAAGCAGATAACACAGTCCAGAGCTGACTGTAATAGTTTTTCTAAATGTGACCAGCATGAAAAATGATGTTTCATAGGATGAAATAGAAGAAATCTCAGCACTGGATGATGCCATCCAATTGCAGAATTCAAATTGTTTCAAAGCACCAAAACAAGGATATGTAACATATTCATAATATGTGTCTTCATAAGTCCTGTACTTTCAAAATGAATCTAAGCCTTTGGAATAAGAGTAAAAAGAACCACCTGAAAAATTTATAAAAATAAAGAATAATCATGAAGAGGGTTACTCACAAATGGGATTCACCTTGCTATTTATTCAAATGGAAAATTCTTTCTTTCACGGACACATTTGCCAAACCATTCCATTTAATGTAGGAAACACCATTTTGTTTCTCCTGAATTGCTAAAACTGTTGTACTCTAAAATCCTGTAGCTAAGGTTTAGCTCTACTCAGTTTGCTTGTATAAAATTTATTATACATCATTTTAAATAAATGCTTAGATGCACTAAAGCTTTTAACCCTTCTAAGTACAATTGCTTCTACAAGGAATTTTTCCATGAATTACCTAGTTTAGATGGTTTGAATAGCATTTTGAATTTCTTTTCCCCTTTAGTTTCAGAACTTACATGTTTTTGTGTCATTTGCAAACCAAAGCTTCAAAAGATTAAAGTTTTGGAGTAAAGATGTTTAAAGATATTTCTTCAAAATGTTTTGCTGGAGAAACATAGATATCACTCATTATACTACCAAGACATAAATCATACTTTCCTAAGGAAACAAAAATCACAAAATTTTACAAGAGTTATCCAAGGGAAGCAAGTTCAGGTTCAAAGAGATGAGAAAAAAGGAGTAATTTTGCATTCCGCATACATGATCTGTTGCAGCAATTGCGAATCCCTTATTTCTGCCAGCTATGGCTCAGTAAAGAAATGGATGCTATTGTGAAAGTCATCCCCTGAAAACAGAGATGAGAGTAAGTAAATGAGTGAGAGTCGATACAAATTCAAGTCATTTCGCAAAGGATTTTACAATGATGGATTACAAGACGAATTCTCACAAGTTGGCAAGGTTTCCCAAAGTCTAGTTTTTATGAATATTGTTTGAACAAGTGGTATAGAATTTAGTCTATACTCTGTGAAATAACATTATTTATTTAGTTAGTTAGTTTACCAGTTGGAATTATTTAGGATCACCAAATAACAGGATTCAAAAGTAAAACAGCTGAAAAATCCAACAGTCTGGTCTAACCTGGGATGCTCTGTCTCCTCACAGCCAATGCTCCATCAGGCGGCTTTGTCTGGCTGGCGGATTTAGTGTAGGGACTCTCATCTGCAAAGGTACAATGAAGCGTTTGGTTAATTTCCATCCAGTTTCTAATGCAGTGAAGATTTTTAACGGATTGCAATCCTTCTGCGAGAGAAAAGTGGTATAGTACAGTGGAAAGTGTTGGTAGGCCTGGGTCCTAAACTTGGCTAACTGTGGAATAAATCTTTGAAAATGTTGTGAATATGTTTCGTCCCTTATAAAAAAGGGATAAAATTCTCATCTACCTCTTAGGGTTGTCAGGATCAAAAGCTCTAGTGCTTGTGAAGATGTTTATAAAATGATAAGAAGTATGCAAATACAGTATACAAATTGTTTGTCACCTACATTCATGGATATATAAGTACCAGTGAATAGGTGTAACAAAGACAAAGAAGAAATAAAATGGCTCAGTGGGCGCTAAGAATAATCAGGTAGAAGAATAAAGAAAATAAAAAGAAAGGTAATATTTCAGATAAGCAGATGACAGAGTGTTAGTATTGCAAGGGAAATAAAGACACTCAGAGTTAGTAGGTTCCTCCTGGGAGTGTGAACTGGCAGCCAGTGCAAAGCAGGGGGACAGAGATGTTCAGAGGAAAGACCAGAGGAAGTCGGGTTGAGAATAGAAAAGGAACGATGATTTGGCAAAAGAAGACACATATTGCAATGATCTGGTTTGTGCTCTTTTAGAAAGAGATGAAAATAACTTGCAGAATTATTAAAAGAGCAACTGTGAAGACAGAAGGTCTAAAGCTTAATGTAGCTGTGAGAGTCAGGCAAGAAGCTGAATGATTAAAACAAGAGGTGACAGGATCATGGAGACAATGGGTCTATTCAGTGCTAAGTAAGGTGATTTTTTTTTCTTAATCTAGGAAAGGATTTTATCTGGCTAGGAATAAAGGAGTAGTGATCTAGGATGGCAAATATTAAGGTTAAAATAGAAAGGAGCAATTCTTCCTAATTGGAATGGGACATTTATAAAAAATCAAAGACATGTCTGAGTAACAACCTTGCACATTTTAAGAATGAGATGTATGTGGCTTGAGTAAATGGAATGTAAAATAATTATCTAGCATATTCAGTCAAGCTAGATAACCTAAATGACACTGCTGGCCATACTATAAGATGTATTATTGTTGTTACCATTTTATAATAGCAGAAAATTGTTAAAGAATTTAAAGAAATCATATTGTACATGACCAACTATTAAATATAACAAGAAATTATTCAGAACAAGACTTTATCATCTGAGAACATTAATTCTCCCAACTAAATGCTTTGTGTTTCAAAATTGAGAAACTCATTTCCTCTCTAGGATGAACTTCTGGTTTGAAATGATTCATGATTTCTTCATAAAACTAACAAGGTCTTTAGAAGCAATGACAAAAGGAAAAGATTAACACTGCTGTAAGTAGCAATTAACTTAAAAAATAGAAGTCACGCTGTTACATGTTTATATTTAATTTGTCACACAATTCTTTATATTCTTCCAACCATAAACTACCAACTTTCAGACACCGAACCAATCAACATTATCATTTTTGCTTTAGAAGTGGTATCTCAGGTCTTGGACTCTTCTCTTTGCAAACACCATTTTGAGTATAATCAAAACCCACAAAACAAAATACAAAACGCAAACATTACACTATAAATGTCTCCTTTGCCCCACCATTGTCACTGGAATATTTGAGTGCTTGTCTCACAGTGTTAATTTAATAAACAGGCAATATGCTTCAATTAGCACCTTCTAAAACAGGCGTCCCCAAACTACAGCCGCGGGCCCCCTGAGGCCATTTATCCGGCCCCCCACCGCCCTTCAGGAAGGGGCACTTCTTTCATTGGTGGTCAGTGAGAGGAGCACAGTATGTGGCGGCCCTCCAACGGTCTGAGGGACAGTGAACTGGCCCCCTGTGTAAAAAGTTTGGGGACGCCTGTTCTAAAACAAATGTACTGTGTATTAAAACCTGGGATTCTTATAAGACTGCTTTAAAAATGTATTTCTTTTCATTTTCCGAAACTTTGAAACAGTGTATTTACGAGCAAAGAGCACTGAGCCAGGAAATAATCACAACCACCAGGCTTAGGTATGGCATCTTGGAAGCCTAAAAGCTTTCCTCAGTTTTAGATTTGTCAAGATTCCAGCCAATTAAAGTGTTGAGTTGAATCCAGTGTTGGATTTTTGTAAAGGGCAATAAGAGATTTCCCAGGAGACTCCGGGGTTATCTTCACTAGATGCTCTATTTTAAGGAATTATTTCTTTAGAATTTAAGTAGTCAACCCTGGTAAAATGGCTTTCTCATTTATATTTGAAAACAACTTCCTTGATTTAGAACTGAGATTGTCTAGCTGAGCACATCCTTAAAAGGTTGAAACTGAATTATAGATGACCACCTGGCCAGCCTCTTCATCACCACCCCCAACCTCCACTCCTGCTCCCAGTATCAAGAGTGACCTTACTGAGCACGGGCAAAAGTAAATAATTATCTAGAAGCCAAATCTTGCATTGGTTGAAGGACCAGAATGAAAAAGTTCAGTGTTATCTAATGTTTAAGCATTATTATTGCTTTCACTCTGATTGCCAAAGCCAATCATGCCAAAGCCAATCAGTGTGAAAGCAATAATTCCTAACGGAAGGGAAGCAGGGGCTTGGCAACATTGATCATGAGCATTAAGGAGAGCAGAGCAGCAGAGCAGCATGGCGCAATAAAACACTTAGTTTTTAGGAGACTTTCCTTAAGAATGTCTCTTTATTTTAAATACCTTAGAGGCACCATGGCATTTTATAAAAAGCTACCCATCACAGAATGAATACAGTTCTCTTGGTGTGATTTACTGAAAGTCAACTCTTGATTCAAACTTGTTTGAAAATAGAAATGGAGGAAAGACACCAAATGAATCCGTGGCTGATAGCTCCACAGTAGGATACTAAAGGACAAGAATGTCCAGGGTGTATTTCTAATCCCTGAGCATAAAGTCATGGAGAGCTATGGAGGCTTCTGTCTTCTCCTGTGTCCCTTAATGCAGCTTGAGAGAAACATCCCTAGAATTTCATGCTTATAAGGGATAATCTAGACCACTCTTTCATTATAAATGGAACTGAGGCCCAGAAAGATAAAATTATAGAAGGGACACACATCTAAATTGAGTCTAGATGGAATTTCTTAAATTCTTAGTCCCAGATTTGTTCTTTATTCCCTTTTGGATAGACGATAAGACTTCATAGGTCATCAGGTCCGCATGTTGCTGTGTCACGGGAGTGACTGACTGGGCACACTGTACCAGCAGAGACGTTGTATGGTGTAAGTTAATTGCTACAGGGAAGTCTTTGAAAATGAGCGTGAGCCACACAGCCAATCTTTTTTGTGTGTATATAAATCGCATTCTTCCTTCCTCCACATATTTGTTGCCTAAAGCAAACAACACTTAAAAATGGTACTACAGAATTAATTTATCCTTTTCAGTTCATTTCTTTGAAGATAACATTTAAAAGCAATATCAATATAGCTCACTGTTCCTCAGGATGAGCCTTAAAAAACTCACTGAAAATCTATGTTAATACTTTTCCCTTGTTTCACTGGAGAGATACTAACAAGGTTTTCAAGTTCCATCCAAATATATAAATGAATGAAAAAACAGGTCAAATGGCAAGGAAAGAAATCAATCAGAACAGTACCTGGCACATCATAGGCATTCACTAAATGTTTGGTGATAGAATATGTGAATGAATTATATTCACTTTTTCAAACTAGAGCATTTATTGTAAACAAAGAACCTGAAGAAAATCTAACATTTGTTATAAGCTAGATTCCCTCCTACCTCTGCTTTTCTTTCTCTAGGTTGATAGCCTATTCCTTTTAAAGTCACGTCATCACCCAATAGCTATTAAGTATTGATTTAATGTGAAAAATCTGACTCTTTATAAAACTGGTATTAAAATATATTTCCTTTCATTTTTCATTCAGACTATAGAAGGATTTATTGATCAACCTTTAAAATAATGTCTTTAAATGAAAGAATTATGATTTTCATAGCAGACTCTCAGCCCAGATTTGGATGATCATATTAACATGGGATTCTCACTAAAAGTCACTACAGGGGCAAAGCAGACATTCAGTTTGTCAGCTACTGCTCACTTAAATGAATGCTTCAGGCAATCATTAAGGGCATCTCAGAGTATCAGCATTGCCAGCCTTTTCTAATGACATCTTAGCAACTAGGTAATCACGGTCACACATATGGCCCTCCATAGGGGCTTACGTGCTGGTCACAATAAGGAAGAACAGGGGTCCCTTTAGAGTGACATCTCATGAGGCAAGGGAAAAATGCCCTCCATTAACAGGGAGAATTGACATGGTGACAAAGGCACAGAAAGGGTTAGTCAAGCATTCTTAAAACAGAAGAACAACAAGAGGGGGGACCATCTGTCCCTCTCATTTCCCCCAATTTGGCCAGTCTCCTCATGTGCCGAACACAGGAGGGGCAAACACAGATAATTAGTTTTGATCACATATTCCAAGGGAAGCTGATGTTTATAAACTTGGAAAGCAACCAGCAGTCACCTAAGCCACAATGCTTCACTCTACATCACAAACCGCCTGTGCTGGAGCTGGGAGAAACACATCATGAGGAAGGCACTCAGGTCCTCTCATGCTCTCAAATCCTCCAATGTTTGCCTGGCACCAAACAGCATCCTTGTGTCATCAGGCTGGTTCCTGCCTCTCCATTTCCTGAGATTCTCATTTCTCACTCTGGGCTACGCAGAGGAACCTGATACGAATATGGCTTCAGGAATTTCTAGCTGTGTTCAAAGCCTTGCTAAAGAAAGAAAATTTAATTTCCTTTGACTGAGACTAATCAGCCTATGCTAAACAATTCCTAGCAACTGATTATGCACAACTGAGGCACCTGCTAAGCCAGCAGGCCCCTTAACATCTTGATTAGGAAAAAAAAAGGCATTTCTTACAGTTAAACATTATGACCATTTCCCAGCAGCTAGGAGATGGGCACACCACGCCACAGTGCTCGTGCATGTCCTTATAAACTCAGAAGAAAAGTCTGGTTTTCATTCCACTGCAAACAAAACAATCTGTCCCTTGAATTCAATTAAATGCCACACAATTTAGTGCCTACTATGTGCGAACTAAGACTTAAAGTAGATAAAAGATAATGAAACTTTCAATGGAGTGGTGATGGCGTAATCATTACTCCCTACATTTGAGATTAGAACACGGTACTGGATTACCCAACGGGGAGAATGAGCGTGGGTTTAGGGTTAGGTGGAACCGAAGCACAGGGTGAGAAAGGGAGAACCACCACTATCAATTTATCCAGAATTTCTCAATCGAAAAAACCAAGAAACAAGCCAATTTACACTTTCAGCTAACATGGTAGTTTTGTGTGGTGGGGAACCATAATCTTTGCAGTAATCGGGTCCTGTGAACATTTTCTCCCGGTCAGCATGAACATATCATGGCTGCTTCTCTCGCTCAGACACTAGCCTTCCAGTTCCATTTGCTTCCCTGGCAGTTTGATAGCACACTTTACAATTTAAGCAAGATTTCCTGAAGGATGTTAAGGCTTTTGATAACAGAACTTAATTGTGTCTTTCTCTTCTTGTTAAAATGATGTATAACTACAATCACAGGGACCCACATAATAAAGAAATTACACTGTTAATAATTCCTGATTCACGGCAACCAACAGAATGGGAAAAAATTTTTGCAGCCTACCCATCTGACAAGGGACTGATATCCAGAATTTACAAAGAACTAAAGCAGATCTACAAGAAAAAAACAAACAAGCCCATTCAAAAATGGGCGAAGGATATGAACAGATACTTTACAAAAGAAGACATACGGGAGGCCAACAAACATATGAAAAAATGCTCATCATCACTGGTCATCAGAGAAATGCAAATCAAAACCACATTGAGATACCATCTCACACCAATTAGAATGGCGATCATTAAAAAATCGGGAAACAACAGATGCTGGAGAGGATGTGGAGAAATAGGAACACTTTTACACTGTTGGTGGGAATGTAAATTAATTCAACCATTGTGGAAGACAGTGTGGCGATTCCTCAAGGACCTAAAAATAGAAATCCCATTTGACCCAGCAATCCCATTACTGGGTATATATCCAAAGGATTATAAATCATTCTACTACAAGGACACGTGCACACAAATGTTCATTGCAGCACTGTTTACAATAGCAAAGACCTGGAACCAACCCAAATGCCCAATGATGATAGACTGGATAGGGAAAATGTGGTACATATACACCATGGAATATTACGCAGCCATCAAAAACGATGAGTTCACGTCCTTTGTAGGGACATGGATGAACCTGGAAACCATCATTCTCAGCAAACTGACACAAGAGCAGAAAATCAAACACCGTATATTCTCACTCATAGGTGGGTGTTGAACAATGAGAACACATGGACACAGGGAGGGGAGCACTACACACTGGGGTCCGTTGGGGGGAAACGGGGGAGGGGCGGGGGGGTGGGGAGGTGGGAAGAGATAGCATGGGGAGAAATGACAGATACAGGTGAGGGGATGGAAGGCAGCAAACCACACTGCCAAGTGTGTACCTATGCAACAATCTTGCATGTTCATCACATGTACCCCAAAACCTAAAATGCAATAAAAAAAAAAGAAAGTTAAAAAAATAATAATAATTCCTGATTCAAATAACCCTATTCTTCCAGGGCCAACCCAAAAGTGCACTCATGATCTCTCCTACAGTCAGAAGGCTGCCGAGCCCCACCCAGGCTTCGGCTCTACAGCTTTGGTATATGGAGGCTATAACATGGAGAGCTGCTTACAACTCATAGAGAGTGAATTAATTTCTCTTCCTTCCCTAATCTTATAGGGTGGTCCATTCAGCTAAGTTTACACCAGAAGAGAAGGGAATGATCTGAGCTTGATGGAAGAAGCAGAGGCAGTGTGCTGCTCTGTGATAGTCTCTTTCCTATGAAAAGATGATTTCCCCCATCTACTTTCCCTCCTCCTTTCTGCTATTTGTTTTGCATCTGCATGGCATTAATGTCTATCCTTGACGCTGCAGGTTTCCTTATAGTTTTATAATTCTGACACGGATGTGCTTTATATGCCTAAAGGGACCAGATCTTTTGTTTTTTTGGGGGGGAGGGGATAAGGTCTAGCTCTGTCGCCTTGCCTGGAGTGCAGTGGCATGATCATGGCTCACTGCAGCCTCAAACTCCTGAGCTCAAGTGATCCTCCCAGCTCAGCCTCCAAGTAGCTGAGATTGTAGGTGCATGCCACCAAGCCTGACTAATTTTTTTTTTTTTTTTTTAATAGAGGCTAGGTCTTGCTATGTTGCCCAGGCTGGTCTCAAACTCCTGGTCTCAAGTGATCCTCCCACTTCAGTCTTCCAAAATGCTGGATTACAGGAATGAACCACCACACCTGGCTGTCTTTTACTTTTGAACTTTGGGGAAAAAAAAAAAAAACACCCAAGCAGAGCACAATTTCATGTTAAGAACAAATATACAGTGGTTTCTTCACAATAAATAGAATGTCTTCTAATTAACCACAACCATTAATCATTTCAGGGATTAAATATTACAGCCAAAAAGAATGGCAACCATATAGCTCATGTTGTTGTAGGCCTGTGTTGTAAGACCATTTCTCTCCCTTACTGCTCTATTATCTAACTCTTGCTTCTCAAAATGTGGACCATGGAAGAACAGCAGGAGCATCACCTGGCAATTGTCAAAAAGGCAGAATCTCAGGCTCCACCTCAATCCATGGAATCAGAGTCTGCACTTAACAAAATCTCCAGGTGATCTGTATGCACATTAATGTTTGGGAAGTCCTTCTTCAATTGACATGGACCAACAGCAACTGCACAGGTAGTGAAGATACACCTGTTCCAATGTCTCACCTGGCTGCATCAGGGGCAGCCTACGAAGTAGCTGGCAGAATGCCAGTCACATCAGCAAACTCCGAGAGTATCCCCAGGCCTGCAATGATCAAATTGCTCATGGAATGGTTTCTTCAAATGGAAAGGAAATTGTTGTAATATTATAGTTTTGAGTGAAATACATCTTCTCTTTATCCACTTTAAACCTCTCAACAATCCTGAAATGGCTGAACTATGCGAGTAACTAAATTTATCTAAGGTCAGATTCACTGGAGCAAGTGACTGACTGTAATAATAATCTATTAGTCAATTTACAATTTAAGGTGGAGGAGAGAGGAAATGGTATTGAATTACTACCCCCTAGCTAGTAAAGGACAAATGAAAATAAAAAGGAAAATTATATCTGCCTCATGGCAGGGACATGAGGAAGAATCTTCCATGGCCCTGTCTCCTTAAATTCTTTCTCCTCAGATACAAATTTGCTTCCTTTCATCCGCATGGTTCTCCTGGAAGCAGGAAGGTCTCAAGCACAGAACCTAGCCTCTGATCTGCACCCAGGGACAAACCGAACTGAGGTGGCTCCAGAGCATCTGGACAACCTTGTGGAAGTGGTCTGTGGTAGCTGGGCTGCTCAGTGATGCCTGAAGGCCTTTTGGGAAAGTAATATCTTTAGCCAGGTTAATTTGTAAATCTTCTCTGAAATTAATGAGCATGAAATTGCACATTTTCTGCCTCGGGCATTCCTATTGCTAATGTGTCTGAATCACAAATGATAACTCCTATGCTTCTTCCTAATATTGTTTTCAACAAGGACAGCTGAACCAGTCTGCTAATGGCAGTCACAGACCTGCCTCATCACCAAAGAATCAAAATTTGTCAAGGGTTGGAATCGCTTCCATGAAGTTCATTTTCATTACCATATTAGATCCCAATTAAAAACATTAAAACATTAAATTCAGAATATCTTTCACATTTTCTATTTGTAGAGAGGGCTATGTGCTTTAAAGCTTTGGTTTCGCCACTAGATTATGCCAGCTGACATTATCAGTCTCTCATAGGGTCAATAAATTCTCAGCCTTAGAATGACAATTTGGTGCAAAATTTGGATGACTTCAGAGTAGTGAGTATTGCCTATTTAAAAACCACATTTTAAATTCTCGTTTAAAAAGCACACCATTTGTCAGGGAAAAAGTATGCATTAACAGGGATAAACTAGCTAGACTATATCTGAATATTCCTGGAGGGCCAAAGAACCACTGTTTGATTTCATGTAATGGCAACTAGAGCTGAGTGGCAGGACTAATAGAAATAAGTAATACATTGGAGTAAACGAGGTTTCTCCAATCTTTTACTAATGAATATGAAATTTAGAAGTCACTTTCATATACATACATCTTGATCACAATTTGGACTGGACTAAATTTAGGGAAAAATTTTAAAATAGCACGTAAGTTTTCCTAGGATAAGTCAATAAATAAATGTTTAAAATGTCCTCATGGAAAAGACTGAAAGTGATTTTTAAACACTCAAATAACAATGATCACAGTTTCAAAACTGAATCATGTAAATGATTATATCTCTTGACTAAATTGCTTTTTTTCCCCCTTGTTTGGAATCTTTTTTGCATTTTTAATGTAAACTGTAGAGAAAAGAGGGAGGGCTCTCCAAGAGTTCTTCTTTTACATGACATTACTACAAAGGTTTCCATGTTTAGAAACTGAGTATGATAGCTGCTAGAATGAAGTCAAGACTCATGGAAAAACAAGCAGCAGCAAAATGCAATCAGGATGACTTCATCTGAAGAGGTCTAAATCTTGTGCCAGCATGTGAATGAACACTGATGTCTAGGAAAATGATCCACATATATCTGTGGGGAGGAGCCATGTAGGATTGAGAAATTAGCCTTTAATGCTCTCACCTGTTGCTCTGACAATCAGTGATACAACAAAATTTTACAACTTTGGTAACTTTAAAACCTGGTTCAGTAGCTCACTATGATCTTTCCTTCTTCTTTTCTGTTAATCAAGTGTAGTATAAATTGAAACATGTCAACTGCAGGCAAATTATATAAAAAAGTGATCAGATAGTCACCACTGCTGAGAAATTTCTAAATAAAACGTAAATAAAAGTATTATCACCGTTTAGACTCAGTTCCCAATATATGAAATGAAATGTCTCTATAGCATCCTGGAATAATAAGGGGACAATGTATAGTATGTATTTATAACCTTGGGTAATTGGAGCTAAGAGCCCAGATGATTTTTTCCTAGGATCACTTGTCTGACTGAGGAACCAGGGCTATATGTGACTGCTTACAGGTGTGAACATCACTGTGCGACTCCCAACTCCCTCTCTCACATCTTAAGTGTGTAGTGGCCTTAGAAATAATGCTCCAAAGGATGTTCCCAATAAGCCAAGGGAAACCAAGATTTTTCCAGGCATCAATCTTTGTTAATTTTCAAAACACTGAAATAAGTGATGGGACTTTGTGGTAATGAAGCAAATGGATTAAGTCAGAAGTTATCAGAGTGCAAAGTAGATGGCAGGAAATGTAAACCTCAGATTGAAGTCCCTGATTGTATGTAAGGGATATAAGTTACATGAAGAAAAATGAGAGTTTAATTATAATCATATATTTTTAGATGGCTCTTTCATTATACACCAATGCCATTGGTTTCCTCCATAAGTAATCTAAATAATTTTGTAGAGATCTGTTATTTCCTTCTGAGTTCAGATTGAGTATACTTCAGTCAACCAGAAGCATTTAAAATCTCAATGATACTAATAACAGTATAAATAATTAGAGCTAATACTTATAGAGCATTCATGAGATGCCAACATGACTCTAAATTTATTTGTACAATCTTATCTCTTCTCACAATAATTCAACAAAACGTAAAATGACAAAACAGATAATTTCATTTTACAAAAGGAGTACTGGTTTTAAGAAAGAATTTGTTTGCATCTAAATAGATTTCATGGCAAATCTGAAATGGAACTGCTGTTATAATATTAAAGCCAGCGCAGGGGAGGCATATTACAGGCCCAGTACTCTGCTTGGTACCTCACATACACTATCAGTACTCACAACAATGTAACTGCACAGATACCATTACATGACTTGAAGTGTGGGGATATAGAGGCTTATAGAGATGGAATTATGTTCCTAAATTTACCCTGAAAGCAAAGTACAAAAATGAGACTTTAACATAGATATCTTCAGAGAGTCTGCTCTTAGTCACCATGATGTATTGTTTACCAAATTTTGATTCACATCCTTACTTGGTCGGGGGAGGGAGAGAGAGAGAGCGCGCGAGTTTGTGTGCGCGCGCGCACGCGCAAGGAAAGGCACTTCACATAGTAGCCACTACTGTGTATATTCTATATGACTAAATGTCACTGATATAGGGACTTAGGGCTGCATTTGAAGATCTGAAATTTCAGTTTAGAAAAGAATATATCACCTCAAACAATTTTTAGGTATCATTTCTTCATCATGAATTCCTGGTTTAATTTATGATAAAAGATTCAAGATTCTTTCCAGCACGTAAACAAATCACTTGAATTAATGCATTTTAGCCAAGAAGCTCCAAGCATTTTAGACAATGAAATCTGGCCGAATTTATCTAACTCCCACTCTGAGCCAACCATTTGCTACAGAAAGAGCATTTATTAACTGGTTCCTATAAATGGTTTGTCATTTCAAAATGAATAAATACTGGGACACTCTCTTTTCTCCTTTAGTATTCTAGACAACAAGTTCATGGCCTGCTGCTCACAGTATTTCAAACCTTTTATGAGTGCTCATGCAACCAGAGTAAGGAATAAATCTTGAACCAGGCCACATCTAGTAGCATAATGAAGAAAATGGTGATAAGACTCGTGTAGCTGGCAAGCAGATCACAGAGTTCGTCTTTACTTTCCTTTGACTTTCCAGGCTCAGCTCTACAAATAGCCAAGCTCCAGGGCAGAGGTGCTACCTCAATTCTCAGACTCAGGAGTGACTCATGCAGCAATGCAGCAGAGTCACTGGGCAGACAGGCATGAGTTTTTTGCTAGACTTAAGAATTTTCCAAGGAGCTTTAGAAACGAAGGTAATTAATATCCACTAGCCATTCTTTCCAAGACTGTCACCTCTCCTGGCCTTGGATCATTTCAGGACCTATCTCAGAACTCACTTTTTTACAGACTTTAGTTTAAAAAATTCCCAAATTTAAGCTCAAGTCCTAAGAGTGGGCCAGTCTCATTATACACCACCTTAGAACCAACACCTTCTTGTCTAGTGTGGGCAGCAGGTGGAGAGGGAGGCAGGGGCAGAAATCACATTTGGATGCCTTGAGAATAACATATTTCATTCACATGCCTTGAATTGTCATGTATTTTGCTTTATTAATTCATTGCTGGGTCAAGCAATAGCAGATGACTGCTTATCAAACAGATGACATGTGTTTTTAATACATGATTAAAGTAGGATTCATAACAGCTGTTAGAATCCAGGGAGTCTGTGCTTTTTGTTACTTAAAGCTGTACTTTGGATACTCTCTGGTTTGATAGTGAGGCAGTGATTACACACAAGAAACCTCACAAAAGTGTTAGATTAGATTTGTTTTGTTTTGTTTTGTTTTTTTGACAGAGTCTTATTCTGTTGCCCAGGCTGGACTACAGTGATCTTGGCTCAATGCAACCTTCACCTCCCAGTCTCAAGAGATTCTGCTGCCTCAGCCTCTCAATTACCTGGAACTACTGGTCTGCACCACCATGCCTAGCTAATTTTTGTATTTTTATTAGAGATGGGATTTCACCATGTTGGCCAGGCTGGTCTCGAACTCCTGACCTCAGTGATCAGCCAACCTCAGCCTTTCAAAGTGCTGGAATTTCAGCCATGAGCCACCACACCCAGCCCAGACATAGTTTTTGTATGGCCAACACAATACCATTTTCAATTCACTAGAATTTCACTGTACTGCATAACTCATACTGTCTGCCACTTACTAGCTGTGTGACCTTGGACAGGTTCAGTTTTATCACCTATAAAATGGAAATAGTAGTGACCACATAAGATGGCTGTAAGGATTGAACAAAACAGTGTAAATAAAGCACCCATAGTGGTCTGAGTTTAAGAGGTGGTGGCTCTATTCCTTTATCTAGAATAGATGAGGAAGCTGAGTGATAGACAAGAACCAGTAGGAATACCAGAGTAACATGAAACAAACATGTGGGTTTTTTTTTTTTTTTTTTTTTTTTTTCCCCCTTAACAGCACTTAGCATACTACCTTGACATCATCAACCTGGTTATTGCTAGGCTGTGAACTCCTTTGAGTAGGAGATTTACTTTTACACTCATGGGTGTTATTACTCCAATTTTTACAGATAGGAAAACTGAATCTCATGTAAGTTCAAGATCTGTCTAAAGCTAACAAAAGCTAATAAGAATCAGAGACAGGATTCTAATTCAAGTCTGCCTGACACAAAAGACCATCTTTTCTGCAGTGTTGCACATTGCTTCAGTACAGAGGGTTTGCACAACCCACGATCGTTAGTGGAAAGGAGAGAAAACGGGGACCTGATCATTATAAACTAATCTTCGTGCAACCCAAGCCTATACCTAACTTTCTACCACAATAAAGATGCAGATACTTGTCATATTTTTGTTTTTTTATTTAAGCTATGAGCTATCATACCTGAGTTTTTATGGAGAAATTCATTGACATTAAATGGTCTATTATGACTCAATTTGTCAATGGTAAAATAAAAATTAAAACCCAAATACTTAGATTTAATAATCCAAAGATGACCAAATTATCTTCATTTTCTTCTAAGACAAATTATTCAGACATATAATTTCCCCACAAATTACTTGCTTGTCTAACTCTCCTTGGATTATGTCTACCCCATCAACTTCACTACTTTCTTCCATAAATCTTGCCTGAACAAAGATTCAGCTTTTACAGTTAATTTGGATAAACAAGGAAAATGCAATCCAATTCCACAAAATGTGAATGTTTAATTTTGAACTGATTTTGTAGCATTATACCAGTAGGACTCTTCCAATTTTGTAGTAAATGAGTTATTGACATTTACAAACATCTAGAATAAAAGAAACCATTCCTTCCATCATTGTTTGTCAATTTCATTATTGAATCTGCTTTGGGACATTTCAATCATGAAAGTAATCATGTAAAACTATACTGAATTCTATTAGCAATAATACCTTAGAGAAGGTTCATTTATGATAACTGACATTTTCTCTGACTCAGTTTCATCAACCATGTATTTTGCCTTAAGGTATTTTAAAAATCACAAAGTCAAAGCTTTAGAAGTATACTCCTAAGGCCTTAACTGAACCACAGTATATTTTGAAACAGAATTTTTATGAAATACAATATTTATAGGCAAGTCAGAATTTTTCCATGTAAACATTGTTTAAATTTCTAGATCAGCTGAACATCAATGCCTTAATTAGAAAATCAGAAAGGTATACACACACACACACACATATATATATAAATACATTTATATATACAGACGCAGATCCAAATACATACATATATTTATATATTTAAGAGGTGTAGACATCTACATATGTATCTATTTATGAGGACTGCCAAGAAGAAGTATACATATAAACAGTAGATCTAAAAGGACTCCTTAATCCTAAGACATCTCTCCTCTCCTATCCTGCAGGGCAAAATACAATGGGCAAAAGTCAGAAACCACCATCTTTATCTCAGTGACTTCTTATGGAGCCTTCTGGTAGAATAACCGGGAACTTACAGCCTATGGCAAGAACCAAGATCATACAGAGCTTCTGTACTATCCATACTATTTCAGGGACTTCAAAATTTCAGAAAATATATGCCAAATTTGTCCTTTATATAATTCATAGATTTTGGATTTCTACATTTGAGATTGCCATATGACATCCAGAGATGCTTTCAGGGAAATTGTAATTTAGCTTAGAGAAAGCCTACAAATATGAAATATATGCAATGCCGGGTTCACAGCTTGTAAAAGAACAGAAGGACAGCTCTGTGAAAAATTAGTTTATCTCAGTGGTCAAAAGTGATAACTCAAGCTCAGCCCAACAGATATTGCAGAGGTGAGAATGTATACCATTTATAATGTGTACGATTTATACATCTGCTGCATAGAGATGTAGCTTAGAAAGGTTATGCATTTGTGTGCAGATCCACTGAACAGTTTGGGTACTGATTTTCAGCACAGCCTGCCTTCACATTTATCCACTGTATAACTACAGCCTTTATTGGCTTCTCTTTTGCTTAAGACAAGCTTAACAAAACATTTGGCATTTACCGTGAAGGAAAGAGTAAATAACACATAATGGCTATTATGGGTACAATAAGAGTCAGATATTTACTTCTTTAACAATTAGGGATGTATTGCTCAAAATAAGTAAAGGCATTTGTGAATTACCTGAAAATCATCACATTTATGTAAACAGAGATCATAAAACTGAAATAGTTAAGTATCACTGATGCCACTCCTGTCAGCATCTTCCCTCTAGGAGATGCAAATGACATTTTTTTTTCATTCCAATTATGAGAACATTAGCTAAAAATCTACTAGGTCAAAAAATTCTTTTTGATAGATCAGGTAGAAAGCTTTGCCACCCTTGTTAAATATCTACAGACTTAATTGAGAAAAGATGTTCAATTTAGTGGAGAAAGACCAGAAAGCCTCAAGCAACTCGCATAATTAGACCATCTTTTCCCATTGCCTTTATCTCTTTTCTTTTGACCCTAGAACTTCCTAGTTTCATTTCATACTTGTGCACAATTAAGATTAAATATAGTGCAAAGGCTGAACTCTCATTCTGTAAGCCCTCAGAAACATTTGAGGAATAGCTGTTCTATGACTAATGTCTATAAAAATTAGATTGATACATAGCCATGAAATGATTTTCTTCTCATTTAGACTCTGAATTATGTAAACCTATTATACATTTTATAAATATGAAGAAGGCATATATTTACCACATTTATTTTTTCTGCCATCAGCCAAGATAAGCTGATTGAAAATGTGAGAGAAGGCAATTTTTAATTTTTCTTCCTAAGGTTTATACCAACAGAGTGCATATATATTTATTATACAAAATTCACACAATGCCTAATGTTTCTGGGCTTATCTCAAGCTAGTCTTGCTGCGAACAGTTTGAACATAAGAATGGGAGTTCTTTTGTAGAGAGATAACATGGCAACTGGAAGCAGACAGGCTTTATATCATAAAATACGTGAAATTGGTTCCTCCATTTATTTTTGGCAAGTTACATAAATCTTCTAAGCTTCAATTTTTTTATCTTTCAAATAGAAATACTAATATCTATTTTTCAAACATGTGGGAATTAACTAATATAACACACATAATGACCTTGGTCTATAGCACAGGCTGAATAAATACAGTCATGTGTTGCTTAGTAATGAAGATCTTTCTGAGAAGTCTATCATTAGGTGATTTCTTCCTTGTGCAAACATCACAGAGTATACTTACACAATCCCAGATGGTATTGCCTACTACACACCTAGGCTATGTAGTATAGCCTATTGCTCCTAGGCTACAAATCTGTGCAGCCTGTGAACTGAATGCTGTAAGCAATTGTAATACAATAGTATTTGTGTATCTCATATCTAGGCTGGGTTCAGTGGTTCTGCCTGTAATCCCAACACTTTTGGGAGGCCTAGGTGGGAGGAATGCTTGAACCCACGAGTTCTAGACAAGGCTAAGTAACATAAGACGACCGTGGGTTTATAAAGTTTTTAAAGTCTCAGCTACTTGGAAAGCTGTGGTGGGAGGATCACTTGAGCGTGGGAGGTTGAGGATGCACTGAGCTGTGACTGTTACTGCACTCCAGCATCGGTGACAGAGTGAGACCCTGTCTCAAAACAAACCACAAAACAAAAATAAAAATTTTTTAAATGTCTAAACACAGAAACGGTACAAATATAATATTATAATCTTACGGAGCCACTGTCGTACATGTAATTTGTTGCTGACAGAAACCTTGTTATGCAGCATATGACTGTACAATCTTCTCCGTGCTGCTTTGGCCTGATGTGATACCATGTACCCCTTGGGAATTTGATAAATGTTAGCTGATCAAATAAAATTTGGTAGACAAAACTCATGCAAATGAAGAGTTTTAAAAGAATTTTCTTCTTCATATGTTTCTATTTTATTATCGGAGAAAGACAGAACCCAAACAATAGAGAATCAGAACACTGCTGTTCACACGTAGTGATTTCAATTAATTACAGCTGAGTTCTGCAGGGCTAAAAATGGCTTCTTAAAAGCATAGTTAAATAATCCCCTAAATACATGAGAAACCCATTAAGTATAAAACTTATCTTTAAAATATAACAGTAAATCCTCCCAGAAGCATAACTTAGTCCCCTAAACCAGACACATCAGGTGGTCAAATGCCAATTCTTTCACGGCATGAGTATATCATTTATTATATTACCACTTTCATAGGGCCCTGGTGGTCCTAGAACTAATGCTCCTTGTAAAAGTTTAAGTTAGAATGAGGGGAAAGATTTGCTCACCTGATCCTTTATGCATAATTACCACTAATTGCACAAATCTGGCTTATATTTATTACATTAAGTACCTCCAGTGATGTCATTTTGTCTGCAGCCCAACTCTGAGATGTACTTTCTGTCTAAGCATAGAAAGTTTCCTGTATGTTACAGTTCACTTCAGAGTTTTAATTAAATGAAATGGGAAACAATTGAAAAACAAGGCCTCTACAATCTTTACATAATGAGTACCAACTGGTCTCCTTGCTTTACATGATAAATGATGACAAAGGACAGGGTGGTGTCATTATCCAGTTTGGCAACAACTATGAAAAAAAACAACTTTCCAGTTTCTTTAAAATTTTATTTAAAAAAATGAAATATGGCAAAAGACGAGTACTCTTGGGTATAATAAATCATCTCCCAGCTAGGAAGAGAGTTCTGCTTGGAGAGCTGCTGAGAGCACACCGATTTGTTCTCTTTCTCTGAATCACTATTAGTGTGCAGTTACTTTTTATTGGACTTAGGTTTCTTCTGTGCAAGGATGAAATAAAATGCTTTTGCATCCTGGAGTTTAAAACACTTAAAACACAGCATTAGGTAGCATCCATTTCTAGTCATAAGGTCCTTTTTAGAAATCATATTTGAAGACACATCAGCATTAACGGTATTTTAAAGCATTCCCTGATCTTTTCATTCTTGACATTTCAGCAGCATTACAGGAATCTTCCACTTGGCTTTGGATACACCATGCGGGTCTGGCTTCCCACCTACCTCACTGACCACACCTTCTTAACCTCTGTTGGTTCTTCTTTCCCCTTCTCCTCTTCCTTTTTCAGACATTTAAATAAGGATATGCCCTAAGATTCAGCCTGCTTCTTTTATGTATGCCCCTTCCTTCACCATTTCCATGCCTTTAAATGCTAAAAGCTCTCATGTTTATATCTGCAGCCACGACCTCCCCACTGAATACCAGATTCAGGACATACAACCATCTATCTGGCATCTGCTTGAACATCTAAGAGATATTTCAATCTTAACATGTCCCAAACAACTACTGGTTCCCCAACACCCTTCCCCACACCATGGCATCCTCATCTCATTGAATACTCACACCAAAAACCTCTGGATCCTCTTGCCCTTACATTCTGCCCTGAACGCATATGCAAGTTCTGTAGGCTCTTCCTTAGAACACACCTCAAATCCATTCCTTCTCACAATCTACACTGTTACCACCCTGGTCGATGCCACCATCATCTCTTGCCTGCACCATTCCAGACAACCCCTGAAACATGCTGACCTACTATGCATGCATGACTGCTGAAGTTATCTTTTAAAACTTAAAAAAAAAAAATCACAGTACTTCCCAGCTTAAAGTTCTTCAGAGGTTACCCATTACACTTAAAATAATATCCAGACACCTGACCATGGTCTACAAGACCGTCTGTAATCTGGTGCTAACCCATCATTTTCACCTCATCTTGCATCTTTCTCCCCTTTATTCACTGCATTCCAGCTACACTGGCCTTCCTCGTGCTCCTTCAATGTGTCAAGCTCATCCTCACCTTAGAACTTTGATTAAACCCTGCTGCTACTCCTTCCTGGAATATTATTTCCTTAGGCCTTGGCATGACCTGTCTCTTCTCAATTATTCCAATCTTATTTACATGTGATCTCTTCGCCCTTGATCATCCTTTTTCAAGCCACTTCTCTTTCCCCAAGTTCCTCTCTATCCATTAACTTATTTTCTTCTCAACACTTGGAACTATCTGAAATGTCTATGTATTTACCTATTTAATGTCTGTCTCCCTTACTAGAGTATAAACACCACAAGAGAAGGAGCCTTGAATACTGTCTACGTGTCTTGGCACACAGTTGATATTCAGTATAAGCGTTTGTTGGCTGAATATTTTGAATGCATTCCTAACCTGCATACACATATAATGATGTACAGAAACCCTATACAGTAAGTCAAACATGACAAGTAAGATTCTTTATGGTAATTTAAAATAATAAAATCATGTTCCTCGTCATAGAGTTCAAGGACTGGGAAGGGTCTTAGAAGTTATAATGCCACTTTGGGAGGCCGAGGCGGGTGGATCACGAGGTCGAGAGATCGAGACCATTCTGGTCAACATGGTGAAACCCCGTCTCTACTAAAAAAAAATACAAAAACATTAGCTGGGCATGGTGGCACGTGCCTGTAATCCCAGCTACTCAGGAGGCTGAGGCAGGAGAATTGCTTGAACCCAGGAGGCGGAGGTTGCGGTGAGCCGAGATCGTGCCATTGCACTCCAGCCTGGGTAACAAGAGCGAAACTCCGTCTCAAAAAAAAAAAAAAAAAAGTTATAATGCAACCCCCTTTTTTACAATGTTCTGATGCTCAGAGAAGGGGAGCCACCAGCAGTTCACAAAACAAGAGAGAAGTGGAGTCAAGTCTAACCAGGTCTCTGTTGCAGCTCCAAGTAGAGCTGGCTGCTTCTTGTTATATATTACACCTGGGTGACTGTTAGAACTTGTTGATTACACAGTACAAAGTAACTCCATTCCAGCACCAAAGTGTATATCCACTCTGCATAGCAAGTAAAAATAGGACTTTGAATCATAAATTTCATCTGTCTTAAACGAATACACTAGTGTTTCTAATAAATGGCAAACACCTTAAATTTTTATTTTATTATTTTTATTTTTTGAGATGGAGTTTCACAAAATTTTAATGTTGTTATTTTTATATTTTGAGATGGAGTGCAATGAATGGTGTGATCTTGGCTCAATTCAACCTCTGCCTCCTGGGTTCAAGTGATTCTCTTGCTTCAGCCTTCTGAGTAGCTGGGATTATAGGTACCTGCCATCATGCCCAGCTAATTTTTTAAAATAGAGACAGGGTTTCACCATGTTGGCCAGGCTGGTCTCAAACTCCTGATCTCAGGTGATCCACCTGCCTCAGCCTCCCAAAGTGCTGGGATTACAGGCATGAGCCACCACGTCCGGCCTTAATTAACCAGTATGCCTGCATTCAAACATAGAAGGCCTTTTTGGGGACAATTAAGTGCTACATATCTCTTAAAAATACAATCAGGAAAGTTTTAACCGATGCTTACAGTTTCTCTTCATAAACATCCCTAAATATCACTTCAAGAGAATTTGTATAGCTCTATCTTATTATCTGGGTGGCTTTAAGTAAGGGACATAATGATGTATAATGCAGCCCCCTTGAGTACCTGGTACTTTCCTGAAAATCAACCGAGGTCTGGGCCACAATAAATTTTTGGGATTCTTGGTATTTTTTTTTAATGAAGCAATATTGAAATGGTGTTACTAAAAATCACAAAATATCTAAAATATTTGTATTTAACAAATTAACATGTTAACCCCAAAAAGTATTTTATGATTATAGGCTGTTTTAAAAATGCTTATTCTTAGTGTACTAGAGCCTCTGTGATCTACTGCAGGAACAGTTATTGTACAATTGTAAGAGGAAGCCTACTCTTCATACCTCTGAGTCTCTGTGACATGTGCATGCAAATAATTTTAACGGTCTCAGTTTGAGGCTCTTGAAGGGGAGACCTGGTCGGTCAAGTGGCCCTCAGTACTCATGACAGGCCTTATGTATCTGGGTTTTTTTTGTTTTTGTTTTCTATCTCCATCCAGCTGCAAGGCAGCGGTGTAGGGAGAGGATGGTGGGGATGGGGAGATCTTAGCCTCGAAAAGCCAAAACTAAGTATACAAAAGGTGAGGCAGGGACAGAACCTTCTCAGTCTCAGAACTTTAAAACCGATCTAAGCAAAACCAACTGATAACTAATGGGACCTCCTTCATCTTCTCGGACACTGCCTCTCTATTCCTCGGGGAAAACCAAGTGGCTGTTTGAGATTCCCAGTGACTGTGGCCTAACCCAGAGCAAGGATCACGTTGAAGTTATTTCCATGGTGCAGTGGTGTGATCACAGCTCACTGAAAACTCAAACTTCCTGACTCAGGTGATCCTCCCACTTCAGCCTCCTGAGTGGGTGGGACTTTGGGACTATAGATGTGCACCACCATGCCCAGCTAAATTTGTTTTGGGCGGAGGAGGGGGTAGTCTCGCTGTGTTGCCCAGGCTGGTACAGGAAAAAGAAAACCAAGGTTGTTTCCACAAGTTAGGGAGCAACTTGACAAGCAACGGGAGATGTGCACGTGTGTGTACGTGTGTGTGTGCGTGTACCTATGTAGCTGGAAGAGGTGAAAAGAGGTGTAGCTGTAGGCCCCTTTCAATTTCAGAAAATAACCTCTGTATTGGGGCCAAGAGGCAAGCGTGCTTTAATTATCCAAAAAGACTGCATTTCAGGTCTGCCTGTTTACTCCACACAGTGAACCAGAAAAAAAAGATGCTTGTAAGTTACTACAATGGTGGTCTTATTAATCTTCTTTAGTGACATTATCCATCTAATAAGCTTTAGTTCTTAATTGTTTTTACAAGAATGATGTTTAATCGAAGCTAATGATATCAGCGAACTTGAATCACCATAGGAATTAATTTAGCAATATGAATGTTTCATCACATTCTCTCTTTATTTCTCTCAATATTAATTAGAGAATGTAATCATTTTCCAAAGAAAGTGGAAGTTCCAGGGATGATCTGAATATCCCACTTTACTACCCATAGTGGACAGATTCCAAGAGTCTGACAGGCCACAGAGAGATTGGGTTTGGTTAGAGGTCAGTTTTTAAGATATTCCAAATCTGGGACATTTACTTATTCTTGATTTTTACCACATCATAGCCAAAAAACATTATAAAATGGGCTTGTGATATTAATAGAAATTCACAGAAAAAGAAATACTAATGGCTTGTGAAAGATGTTCACTCATAAGAAATGCAAATTAAAGCCACATGAAATATCTTTTTTTTTCACCACTTCTCGGATTAGCAAAAACCTGCAAGTTGATTAACATGCATGCTTTTGAGGCCATGGGGAAACTTATTCCATACATTTCAGGTGGGAATATGATCTGATATAACCTTTAAAGAGGGCAATTTGGCAGTATTTATCAACATTATATGCATATGCCATTTGACCCAGAATTCTACTATTGTGATTTATCTTACAGATATGTCTTCCCATGTATATACTAATTATAAATGTAATATTCATTATAGCAGTTTCATAACACAACATTTGAAATAGCTCAAAACTTCATAAATAAAGACTGGAAACAACTCAAATGTTTCTAAATAAAGGATTGGCTAAATCGAGTATTATGACCAAAAAAAAAAAATCAGTAGGTATAGTGATGGCCTCCTGTTGTGCCAACATGCAAAGATCTCCAAAATATATTTTCAATGAAAGCAGCAAAGTGCAGAAGAGTGTGCATATAATGCTATATCTTGCTTTAAAACAGAAAATTATAAATATAAATTTACAGTTGCTTTTATTTGCATAAAGAACATCTTGGAAAATTCTAAGAAACTAATAACAGTGTTTTTCATTTTGTGTATGAAGTAGAAACTAGCTGACTGGGGGATATGGAAGACAGTGAATCTTTTCACCATGTATCTTCTTATATGTTTTGAGCTTTGAATCATAAGACTGTACTAGAAATTTCCTGCTTTGAATCTACCTATTCAAAAAAATAAGTAAAAATAAAGCATGATTGATTAGGATGTCATAATTTCTGAATTTTCCCAAAACATATTGCATATATATTGCTGAATACATACAAAATATCTTTTGCAACTTTCTTTGCCAAGAAAGTCTAGTAAATATAAAAAGATTAACATTAAAAGACATGTCATTAATACATGTGTATAATGAAATATTTATCAATATGCACTAATGCATGATGTGAATAAACTTTCCTTCACTTCATATGTGTAAAACAATTAAGAATTAAAGCTTATTGGATAGAGACTGCTGAAAAAAGGCAAACACCACCATCATCTATAGTAGAAGACAAAAAATGAGATGTTTGGTAGTTATCATGTCATCTTGGTTGGACAAAGAATATGTTTATTTATTTATCACAGGTTTTGAATACTGAGAAATTCAAACTCCTATTACTCTGTTTCTGTGTCCAGGCAGATATGAACCAAAACATTGAAAATACTCAGATAAAAATATGAACATTTCCTTCAAGCTTTTTTGTTGTTGATACAGTTATTTGAGGCCTTCTTCGTGTAATTAAAAATGAAAAAAAGAACCCAAGGAATCAAGATCAAGATAAGACAAAGTATGATAAACTAAAACATATACATTAAAGTCAAATTAAACCCTGTGAATAGAGAAATAGTTTAGGAGCCATAGGGCAAGGAGCACTAAATGTAAGAGTTCTATTTCTCTTTTTAAAAAGGATCCAAAACCTATAAAAGATACTTTTGGATGGGCACATGATTTCGTAATTCATAATTTTAAAATGACATGTGAGAACTAGGTACTAGATCATAGGGCCTAATGAGTATTCTGGAATAGAGAAAAATGGACATAAGACAGCCATTATGGGTAGATTTCCTTGTCCTCCACAAATTAACCATACTTAGAGACTATTTTCTTTCTTCATAGTGGCATCTGTGACAAAAATAGCAGCCCATAAAATCTGCACTCAAGGTCTACCTCAAAACTTAGAGAGAAGTAAGCTTCCAGCGTTGCCATGTATCAATGGTAAAAGAAAAAAGAGCTATACACGAACATGGAAATAAAATCAATGAAGGTTACACAATGGCCAATTTATTAAACTTTTAAATTTTTATCTGCCTTGTGCAAGAAATCCAAAAGGAGGAAATAAAAAAACTTGAGGGCAATTATGAAGCAAAGACCTTCTAAAAGTGGATACAAAAAAACAGATGACTAGATATTGTCCATCTAATTTTATTCTCCAATGAAAGAGCAAACATCCAAAGGAAATTCTGCATGTGGTGAGATTTTAAAGTACTGTTTAGTATTATATTGTTTTTAGTGTTAAAGGGGAAGTAAAAGTAATCGATCATTTGGGTTTGAACTTAACTGCCTCTTACAAAGCTCTATAAGAACAGCTCTTCTTCAGAAAACACTTGGTAGTTTCAGTGAGACTTTACATCTATTACTTCATTTGATGAGTTGCTATCATCCATATAATACAGATAATATACAGAGACCAAAGCTCAGAGGCATGAGCTACCTGCTCAAGTTTGCATAGGTAGAAAGTAGTGACGCAGAGATTCAAACCCAGTTCATGACCTCCTAAATTGTGTGCTCCACACATCCTGAAGAATATGAGTATGTGCAAGTAATGGTACCCAGGCGTTCTCAGATTAAAATGAGTAATTCAATTCCTCTCTAGAGTTCTAAGCCAGGGCCTAAATGTTTTTTTTTTTTTTTTTTTTTTTTTGAGATGGAGTCTTGTTCTGTCGCCCAGGCTGGAATGCACTGGCACAATCTCAGCTCACTGCAACCTCTGCCTCCTGGGTTCACACGATTCTCCTGCCTCAGCCTCCTGAGTAACTGGGATTACAGGCATGCACCATCATGCCCAGCTAATTTTGTATTTATAGTAGAGAAGAGTTTCACCATATTGGTCAGGCTGGTCTCGAACTCCTGACCTCGTGATCCACCCACCTCAGCCTCCCAAAGTGCTGGGATTACAGGCGTAAGCCACTGCACCCAGCCTGGGTCTAAATGTATTTTGATGATTTCTGCCAATCATCTGCTGAGGGAGCTCTCAAAATTGGTTCAATGTTAGTTATGAAGACACATAGATGCATTGCCACCATCCAGGATCTTTGATTACCTGTACCCAAAAGGACAATATAATTTTGAGCCATGAGTGGAGCAATGAATTGATTTTCCTTTGATTCAAATTCCTGAGTAGGCTTCTTTAGAACCATGGGAAAGCTTTCACTTTCACCTTCTACTTCATTATCAGGCTGATATTAACAATAAGAGATGTTCACAGAAAAATAAACACGACTAAGAAGCTGGTCAGATTGATTTTACACTCCAGGTATTAGCTCTCTGAGGATACTGTGCCTTCACAAAGCTGCCAATCAGTGCTTTGTTCTTTTTTTTTGCCTCCTTACAACACTCTTCCTACACCCCCCCGAAGCCTCTTAATGGCCAGGTGGCAAAGTTGTGCACAAGGGTCTTCTTCCTCATGACAAATTAAGGGCTGGTTGTAGATGTTCTTTTGAAGTCTGGAGGCTGGAGCATGATTATTCAGTTTTCCTTTCCAAACTTCTCTAATTCACTCAGGTTTAGACTCTCCCAAATCCCAGAGGCAAAGATAATGAATACATTTTCAGAAATTGCTGTATTGAGAAAAGTTTTAACATATTTTTGGAAAAGCATTTTACAAATTGCAAAGCAGAGTGATTTTTTTTAAACTTCTTTTTTATATGATGGTAAAATAGACATAACACAAATTGTTCATTGTAACAATTTTTTTTTTTTTTTGAGACAGAGTTTCGCTCTTGTTACCCAGGCTGGAGTGCAATGGCGCGATCTCGGCTCACCGCAACCTCCGCCTCCTGGGTTCAGGCAATTCTCCTGCCTCAGCCTCCTGAGTAGCTGGGATTACAGGCAAGAGCCACCATGCCCAGCTAATTTTCTGTATTTTTAGTAGAGACGGGGTTTCACCATGTTGACCAGGATGGTCTCGATCTCTCGACCTCGTGATCCACCCACCTCGGCCTCCCAAAGTGCTAGGATTACAGGCTTGAGCCACCGCGCCCGGCCAACAATTTTTAAGTATACAGTTCAGCAGCAAAGTACATTCGCAGTGTTGTACACCCATCACCCCTATTATCTTTAGAACTTTTTTTTATCATCCCAAACTGAAACTTTGTACCAATTAAACAATAACTTCCCATTGTCCCCTTCCCCAGCTCCTGGTAACCAGTATTCTACTTTGTCTCTATGAATTTGCCTATTTTAGGTATCTCACATAAGGGCAGTGACATAATGTATGTCCTTTCGTGTCTGGCTTTTTCACTTAACATAATGTCTTCCAAGTGTATCCACATTGCAGGATGTATCAAATTGCATTACCTTTTACTGCTGAATAATTTTCCCTTGTACATATATACCACATTTTGTTTATTCACTCAGTCTGTTGATGGGCATTTGGCTCGTGTCCACCTTTTGGCTATTGTGAATAATGCTGCTATGAACAGTGAGGTACAACTATCTGTTTCAGTTACTGCTTTCACTTATTTAGGGCACATATGTAGGTGCAGAATTGCAGATCATATATTAATTCTATGTATAAGTTTTTAAGGAACCTTCAAACTGTCTTCCACAGCAGCCACACTACTTTATATTCCCTCCAGTAATGCAGAAAGGTTACAATTTCTCCACATTCTTGCTAATACTTGCTATTTCCTGTTTTTTAATAGCCATCCTAATGGTTATAAAGTGTTATCTTATTATGGTTTTGATTTGCATCTCCCTAATGTCTAATACTGCTGAGCATCTTTTTTCTTGCTTATGGCCCATTTGTGTATCTTCTTTCGGGAAAGGTCTTTTCCAGTCCTTTGCCCATCTTTGAATTGGGTTGTTTGTTTCTGCTGCTGAGTTCTAAAATTCTTTATATATTTTGAATATTTTTTGTCAGATATATGATCTGCAAATATTTTGTCCCATTCCATGTGTTGCCTGTTGATTCTGTCAATAATGTCTTTTGATGTACAAATGGTTTTAATTTGGAGAAGTCCAGTTTACCAATTTTTTTTTCTTTTGGTGTCTGTGCTTTTGGTGTCATATCCAAGAAATTGCTGTACTGATTCCACTTTAACCTATAATACAATTAATTTCTAAGCAGGGCCCTTGAATTGTGCTAGAAGTCACTTTTGCCTCAAATAAATCCCAAACAAATACAATGTGATTGGGAGGGAGAAGAAGTAGGGATGGGTAATGGCACAAAAATATAGTTAGAATGAGGAAGATCTAAGAAGATCTAGTATTTGATAACACAACAGGGTGACTATAGTCAATAATAATTTATTGTGCATTTAAAAACCAATATAATTGGATTGTTTGCAACACAAAAAGATAAATGATTGAGGCACTGGATACCCCATTTACCCTAATGTGATTATTACACATTGTATACCTGTATCAAAATATCTCATATATCCCATGAATGCATACTAAGTACCCATTAAAATAAAAAAGTACAATATGAGAGGCTAAAGAGCAACCATGCTGGGCAACTCAACACTGCTTCCAATCGTTCTTAAGGTCCAGACAATACGGCACAGGGTTCTCTCTATTACCTGGTCCCTGCCTACTTTTTTAGTTTCATTTCCCCCTTGCTATCTAACTTCAATGCTCTTGAATTCTCTGTGCTCTGAAATACTCATTTTCCCTATACCTGCCTTACCCATACTCATCCTTCATGCCTCAACCCAGTCATCCCTTCTTTTGGGATGTTTCCCATCGTCTGCCCCATTTCCACTCAGCATCCGTGTAGTAAAAGAGTTGATGTGCTAGCCTGATCTCCCACGGCATCCCATATGTGGTTTACTGCAAGATTTACTATACAGAATTACTGTTTAGCTGTCTCCCCTTCTGGATTATGAATTCCATGAGACCAGTGAGCATGATTTTAGTTTTTTACTATATCCTCAGCATCTAGAATACTTCCTGACAAATATTAGATGCTCAGTAAATAACTGCTGACAGGATGAATGAACCAGACTAATAGCCTTGCCAAAACAGTTTTCTGTTTCTAGTAGAAATTACAAGAAATATTTTCAGGAAGAGGCATACAATTTAGAGATACAGTCTAAATCTCTCTGCTTTTCTTAATAATTTCTCTTCTATGAATTTATTTCACAAGCATTTATTCAAAGTAGTATCATAAGTACTTTATAAGTATTAATTAATTTAAACTTCACAATAGCTTGATGAGGTATTCTTATCTGCAGTATTCAGGGAACGAAACAGAAGCACAGAGATGTTAAGTAACTTCGCCATCATCACATAGCTGCTAACTGGGATTGTGCCTATTGAAAGTTGGTCAGGCTGTACCATCTTTTGGTGTGATGAGTTCCAACTAAATGTGAAACAATATATACTTGAACATTTCAGTCTTATAAGGATGGTCAAGTTCAGGGAATTTATGATTTTTCTAAACTTGGCTCACATCACATTTAGATTTATGGTCTAATTTTCTTCCTGGGAGCCCCGCATTTCCTAACTGGGGCTCACATACCAGTTCCTTCCCTCTTTCAGCTTCTTCTCAGAACCTGAGCCCCTTCCTCATTTCTTCTGTAGGCTCAGCTGCTGGAAGCACTGTGCATTTCAAGTGCAAGTGGACCATATTTATTTTCAGGATTAAAAACATTTCCTATTTTGTTTTTGATGTCTCTTTGGTTTTGATTTGATCAGTGTACTCAACTACTTAAAATGACCACAGGTCATTTTAGCTGGTAGTGGCTCAGCATATCATTTTATAGGAATATTTGACTTTTTCCTTTTCCATTCATTCTTTTGGTTTCTTTCAATAAAACCAATCTTCAGCTACATTATTATTATTGCAGTGGAGCATTTTTTAAAAATACAGCTCCTTTATAATTAATTCATTCATTTGTTCATATATTTATTCAGCAATTTCAGGGTGCAAGGCACTGTGCTAGATGATGGGAATACAATTTTACCCTCTAGGAGTCAGTGTCTTCGACATCTAAGCAGATTTCTACAGTAACATGAAAGTTAAATCTTCCTCTGATTTTGAATATTTAAAAAACCTTGTAAGAAAACACATTATTTCAATTGGTTCCTCTTTTTCCACACGCATGTTTGCCCTCTCAAAGGTCTAGATTATGTTGCATAGAGATCTGCACCATTACTTTGGTTTGAATAATTAAACAAAATGTCTTATTTTGGAAAGTACAAAAATATGAAACAAGGTGATTTACAATTTCAAGTCAAAATATTTAATAGGTTGCTATGGTTGTGAGTTAATCCCTAAAGAGAGAAAAAAATTAGAAGTAAAGTAACATTTTGAAGTAAAACAGATATATTAGAAATTCACTATTGGATATATTACAAAATGTCTCTTGCCTCTGAATAAATATAATTTATTGATTCCCTCTGAATGCATTAGAGAAATAAAGCATGTAAAACAATCATTTACGCTAAGTACATACAGCAAAGAATTGAAAATATTCTCTGCAGCAAGTACTAGGCTGAGGGTTAATAGCAGATACATTCATTTTCATACCTCTTATCCTTTTAAACGTATCTCTAAGGAAAGACACTGGTTATTTGGCTTTCTCCATGTGAAATTTCCCATGTAGTATAGCACGTCTGTCAAAGATGTGTGAAAAGTACATTTTTTCTTTCAGGATTTTCATTCAGCATTAATTATTTCATTTAGCATGAACAACATTTCCAGTTTAATTTGTTCCAAAGATTGTAATATTTGCAGCTAATTTTCAACAAAACATTTAGAAATGGCTCAAAGTAAAAACCCATTACTAGTTTTTGCCATGTTTTAAAATGCCAAATGCAAACTAAAACCAAGGCAAGACTGTATTTTAATTTTAGATAATGTATTTCAGTTCCTTTTCCAGAAAAAAAAAAACAGCTTTGGTGTAGGTGGTAAGCTTGTAATGTCATTCTTTCTTTAAAACACAAGGCAGAAAGGTCTCAGGAAGGAAGAGACATATGATATTATCTGTCATGACCTTATACTTATGAATCTGAATGCAGATTTGGAGACAGGTCTTCGAATGACCAGATGGACTACCATGTTATTTAAGTTGCATATATTATAATAGCTTCATTTTTTCTTAACCAATGTAATTCACATCTTATGATTTCTATTATGGTCTTGCTTTGATGATAGATAGTGTACATTATGTTTTCCCCAAACTGAACTGACTCTTTGATCCAGGTTATGCATCCTACTTGCATACAAACAATTTTTCACATATGTACTTTCCCATATGAATAGATGACCAGTAGATCTTTTTTTTTTTTTTTTTTGAGACGGAGTTTCACTCTTGTTACCCAGGCTGGAGTGCAATGGCGCGATCTTGGCTCACCGCAACCTCCGCCTCCTGGGTTCAGGCAATTCTCCTGCCTCAGCCTCCCGGGTAGCTGGGATTACAGGCACGCGCCACCACACCCAGCTAATTTTTGTAGTTTTTTTTTTAAGTAGAGACGGGGTTTCACCTTGTTGACCAGGATGATCTCAATCTCTTGACCTCATGATCCACCCGCCTCAGCCTCCCAAAGTGCTGGGATTACAGGCGTGAGCCACCGCACCCGGCGACCAGTAGATCTTATAATACATTTTTCTGAGAATTTATAGTGCAAGTTACTACATCAATTTTTAAAAGACTCAATAACATAATAAAATATTTACATATTTACATTTAAATATAGCCATTTATTACATGAAAAATCATAGTGAATATAAGTGTTTTTTTATTGTAATTACCTTCTGACAGGAGGCATAAAATGAAGAAATTCAAAATGATGGAATTAACCTTGAAATTTGAGCCAATTAAGTGTAACAGTTTAATGGGGGATGTCACTGAAGTAGAAAAATTATGCAAACAAATTTTAAATGGAGCTTCCAAAAAAGAACAATTTTAAGATAGCCCAGCAAATGTGCGGGGTTGGGATTACTTAGATGAGAAGTTTGATAAAAATATAAATAGAATAAAGAGTATATAGAGACATTTGCAAGTTTCTCCCACATAGCATTTAATAAAATATTTCTTTTATACCTACTAAGAATTTCGGGTCAGAGTTCCAGAGTGGGAGAGAGGAAGCACTATCAGAAAGAGAATGCCTCTCTGTGGGCGTGACATGGGCTGAGACTCAAATGACAGGAAGGAACCAGCCCACCTCTGGGTGCGGGGAGGGTACTCCAGGCAGAGGGAAGAACAAGTATACCAGTCTCAGAGACACATTAAAAGTATATGTATTTTCCACTTTGGGAAGCCGATACGGGCAGATCGCCTGAGCTCAGGAGTTTGACACCAATCTGGCCAACTTGACGAAACCCTGTCTCTACCCAAAATACAAAATAATAATAATAATAGCCATCTACGGTGGTGTGCATCTGTGCTCCCAGCTACTCAGGAGGCTGAGGTAGGTGGATTGCTTGAGCCTAGGAGGCAAAGATTGCAGTGAGCTGAGATTGCACCACTGCACTCCAGCCTGGGAGACAGAGTAAGATCCCATCTCAAAATAAAAAAAAAAAAAAAAAAAAAAAAAAAAAAAAAAAAGTTTATTTTAAAAACCTATTGCTAAAAGAGTCAAACAAAAGTTCAATTAAAAATCAATGTATTCATAACTAAAGAATATATTATCTTCTGAATATAAATACTATGTATGCACAACAAATAGTATTTCTCTAGAGAAAACTGAGGAAACATTTCTTAAATGTTTTGAATCTAAACCAGCAGTAGAAGGAGTATCTGGATAACCTATGTTCTGAAAGCATTTGCTCACAGTTTACCCTGATAAATGTGCTCTGTTCTTATTTTCTCTTGGCCTCTCTTTCTGCCAGTGTCTCATGTTCTTTCCCCATCCCCAGTAAGCTGGGGAAGATGAGAAGGCCTTACTGTCTCAGGTAAAAAGAGGTATACTCAGCGTCACCACTCTGCATTTCACAGTTCTGGACAGGAGCAAAGAATCCTGATGAGAAAGAGTCCTGCTTCTTTCTGCAGAGATGACTCTGCAGGTGTCAAGAGGAAAGGGCACTGAGCCAGGACAAACGGCAACTTGGCACTGATGCTATTTTGCCAGGATTCATGTTCTGCTCTCTGACCATCCCCGCATGGTCCAAGTAATTCATTTGCATGAACATTAAGCTCCAAATGTCATTGTACACTGTGCTTTCCCATTTTCTAACCACAGGTGCTTACAGATTAGGCACCTGCTTAACCTGCCACTGGCTGCTGGGCCATCATCTGTCCTACAGTGCATTGTGACAGCTGAAGATGCAGAATACTTAGGTGTTCTTTCTCATCAGTCAAGGTAGCTCATGCTTACTTTACAAAGAACTATATTACTATCGGCTCTTCATCAGATGATTTCTTTGTGGTGGATTCTAGTGCCTATCTTTAAGATGTTGTTTCTGCACTGGTAAGGAGACTGCAGTCCTGAAATTCAACACAACAACCGAGTCTACCAAGTCTCTGGGAGGACTATCAAACAGACTCTTATTTCCCTGATTCTTCATTTCATCAGAGCTCCGTATCCAAAACAAAGTAAAAGTGTCAGTTCACTTGCTCATTCACTCATTAACTCAGCAAATATCCACAGTCTGTCTTGAATATTTTCCATATGTTAAGTATATGTCTGACAAGTGTCAAAGCTGACTATAGCAGGGCTCACCATGTATTGGGGATGGTGAGTAAGTAAGTTATTGTAGTGAATGAGCAATATTCTTGTCTAAGTAGCAACCCTTTCTTCCTTTTCTCCTAATAGTATCTGGATTTATCTGAGGATACATCTTTGCCCAAGTATGACCCCACGCCATCTGAGTGGAGCTGATTCTCTCTGCGGATTTGAAGAAGAGGTTGCAGAGACCTAGCTCTAGCCAATCAGAGCACTGGATCCCCTGGGTGCAATGACTGGTTCAGAGTTGAGTCCTTCCCTCAGACACAGCAGGACTCACCTTGAGGCCCTTTGTTGGAAATTTTACAAAGGAAGAAAATCTCCTCTGCTAGTCTTGGAGCTAGGAGGGTGTAAGGTCTCCACAGGGGAGAAGCCTGCCTGCCTGGGAATGAAGGTGGGATGGAGGGAGAATCTGAGAGGGCTGGAGAGCAGGAGTGCAGGGCGGAGGCGGCTAGGGAAGAGACAGAGGGAGAATGGAAAGAGAGATTTGTTGTGAATTCTAACACTTGATCATTCAGATATAATTGTGCCCAGAGCTATAAGGGCAATGACAGCCACACTAACAAACCACAAGATGAGCATTGAGGAGATATTCCCTAACTCTGCTTGGAGCAGCTGAGGGAAACTGTAGCTACCTGGCACCTGCCCATCGTCACTATTCTTCAAATGTCATCTTTTCAGAGCAGGCTTTCTCTAGACCCCTTACTTGTTCTAAATAGATTGTGACCTCACAGATACCAGGGAACATGGCTTGGTAATATTATATCTCCTAGTGCTGATCACTGTGCCTCTTAGGAGGAATATACATGATGCCTTCAATAAAAATTCCTTGAGTGCCCCTGTGTACCTAGCCCTCCAGTGAAAGCAGCGTTCTGAACAGGACTCTAACACTGCCCTGTTTCAAGGGATTCCCCATAACTAACATGTACAAGGAGCCAGCCTTCAGAAAGAAATCTAAAATAACTTGTTCCTTTTCTCATTTTCCCTCCTCCTTTTCCACTGCCCCCGCCCTTCTAGTCTTGTTAACCCCTCACTGGAGTTTAATACAAATGTCACCGTGCCACTTATCAGAAAGCTTTGCCAATTTAGGCCTGGTTTCCCTGTTGTATACTCTCCAAATGCCTTGTAATTTTCCTTCATATAAATGAGGCACCTTGCAAGCAGGGGAAAATTTGCTTCTTTCCTGAGGTTATGTGACAAGACCTCGAGCTATTTTTGATTGCCACAGCTGGGGAAGAGGTTGCTGTTGGCATCTAGTGGTTAGAGGCCAGGGATGCTGCTGAACACCTTGCAATGCCCAGGACAGCTCCCACAACAAAGAACGATCGGGCCCAAAATGTCAATAGGGCTGAAGTGAAGCACGCCTTACATAAATCATCACAGTTTAGAGTTATGCATCTATTTTTTACCCCACTAAACTATGAATTCCAAAAGGGCAGGGACTAAATCTGTTTTGCACCATTGTATTCCCAAAGACTCACAAGTAATCGGTATGCAACAATCAATTTTGAATGCCAACACTGGAGGAGTGTTAAGTCTATTCTCTGAAACAGAATACACCATTCAGGTAATTTTTCCTTCTTTACTGCAAGTAAAGAGGGATTATTAGCATGCAAAATTTAATTCTCTGTATTCATTTACCATATTCTAGAAACAGAAGTTCTGAACTGCATGGCTTGATTTTGGTTTAATTGAGGAGGCTCTATTCCATATAAAAATATTTGTTTTAGCATATTAGGATGTTCTTGGGAAGTTGACAAGACATATTAAAATGAATGGACTTGGCTGCAGCAGTCCCTCACACTCTGCAGCACATAGTGCTGACAAGCCTTAACAATACAAATGGCATGAAGCCTAACACATGTGATGACCAGCATTTCACAGAGTTATCAGAGTGGCACTAGCATGTTTCTGAAGCAAAAGATGATACAAGCTCCTATACTTCACGTCTGCTCTCCAATGACAATAGGCTTGGATTCCACTGAGCTGTGTCTTCAATGACTGGTAGTTCTAAAGCCTCTAATTATAATCTTGAGTCATAATATTTGCTTTAAAGCTTTAACTCAAGTGAATGTTCAAATGTGATTTTAGCACAGAAGTCAATTTCTGTAAGAGCTACAATGTAAAAACATCGGGAAAAGAACATGGTTAATTATTAAACTGAATCTGAAACAATGTACTAAAATAACACTTAAAAGCATGTTACAAACCACACTGGACTTACTTTCATCCAGAAATGTTTGCTTTCTCTATGAGGCAGCATATTTTTAAAATATACATAGAGCTTTAATTTGAAAGAATACTAACCCATTTATCTATTATATTACTATGTTGAAATTTTGTGTGAGAAAATACATCAAGATTCTAGTTTCACATAGCTTAATTTTACCTTTAACAAAACTCACAAGCCAGTTTTTGTTCTTGTTTTCCCTGAAAGTCTTTTGAATCTCTGGTTTTTACTCTGTCAAGTATAGGCCAGGGCTTGTGAGTCTTTAAGCACCTTATTTTTTTCTTTTAATTAATTAATTAATTAATTTTGCAGCTACAATATCCAAGGTTCTTTCTACTAGGTATCGAAGAGAATATAAAAAATTCAGACCTGGGTGTAGTGGCTCACACCTGTAATCTCAGTACTTTGGGAGGCTGAGGCAGGGGGATGGACAGCCTGGGCAACATGGTGAAACCCTATTTCTACTAAAAATAAAAAAATTATCTGGGCTTGGTGGTGCATGCCTATAATCCCAGGTACTTAGGAGTCTGAGGCACGAGAATCCTTGAACCTGGGAGGCAGAGGTTGAGCTAAGTTCCCCAGTGTACTCCAGCCTAGGCGACAGAGTGAGACTATGTCTCAAGGGGGAAAAAAAAAAAAAAAAACAGAATCCCTGTCCTCAAATCCAAACTCTCAGTCTCTCTGGATTTGGATTTTTTTTCCTCTGGTCTCTTCTCTTAATGAGCTTAAGTTCTTATGGGGCAAAAAGCATGGACTTTAGCACTTGATTTGTGTGTGTGTGTGTGTGTGTGTGTGTGTGTGTGTGTGTGTATTATATATTTTTTTTTGACTGAAGAATGAATCTCATTTGACAGGTGAGAAAAGTAAGGCTTGGAGAAGTTAGTCGAAAACAGTTTAAAATGGAGGCTATCTTCCTGGGTGACTTAAGGTCATACATTCAAAAGTAAGTTGCTCTACCAGTATGAGACTGTCCATGAGGGCATGGACATAATGGCAGTGAGCAGAGACTCAGTGTTTCAGTTACTCTCTAATGAATCAAAGCAATAGTCTGCTTCTGCATCTCACTGCACTTTCAGTGAAATAAAAGATGCTCTCAAATAGGTCAAAGCGTCTATTGAAGAACTGTCTATTCCTAGGATTTTACTGAGATTACACTATAGACAAGGAAAGGTCAGAAAGCAAATCGAATCTCCATGTTTGTTGGCTATATTTATTGAGATAATTTTAGTAATAATAGATGAGAAAATTAAAGCTTTCTTTCTTTTTTTTTTTTTTTGAGACAGAGTTTTGCTCTTGTTCCCCAGGCTGGAGTGCAATGGCACGATCTCAGCTCACTGCAACCTCCGCCTCCTGGGATCAAGCAATTCTCCTGCCTTAGCCAACCGAGTAGCTGGGATCACAGGCGTCTGCCACCATGCCCAGCTAATTTTTGTATTTTTAGTAGGGATGGAGTTTTACCATGTTGGCTGGGTTGGTCATGAACTCCTAATCTCAAGTGATCCACCTGCCCAGCCTCCCAAAGTGCTACGATTACAGGTGTGAATTGTAATTCTAATGACAGTAAGCAAATCAGGAAAGCTAACATTTTCTTGGGCATGGCCTTGGTTGAAAAATAACTGAAGCTGGAGTTATTTCTTATTCATTTTTGTTCCCTACTCAGCATCTTATACATTATAAGCACTTGTTAAATATTTGTTCATTGACTCTGCTTATTGCTCTGATAAAAGAGATCTTAAAGGTGGTATTCAAATAGAATATGAAAACCTACTAACCAAAAAATACCACATATGTCTAACCTTTTCAGTGACTGTAATAGCACTGCTAAAGTCATATAGAGTGTACTCCTGTTTTCATTGCTGCCATCTGCCTCCATTTAGCAAGCTGTAAGAAGAGGCAAGATTTCTCTCTTTCTCTCTGTCTATTTTAATACAGTGCCCATCAACTGTCATCATCTTACTTTCTGTGTAATAAAGGGAAAAAGACAAGAAATATTACGCTTATTATTATGGAAGACTGATGACAAATTACAGCATAGTGGTCCTACCATGTGGTTAGTTGATATAGAAATTTCTGTCTAAGCAGAAGATTTTCACAAATGTGTATTTTAATGTGACAGAACTGGAGCGGAAGATGTAACATTGAATATGTGCCAAGGGCTGGCTGCGTATTTTTATGCATTATTTTATTTAAGTCACGTATCACCCTATGAGGTAGGTATTCCTTCCTACAGAAGCTCATAGTGGAAAATAACATATGCGGGACTGTGAAGGGGAGGAGAGAATACTGAGAGGATCTCAGGAGCCTGTCTCCTACCAGGGCTTCCAAGATGGCATTTAGCTCCGTGGTTATTTCACCATGGGTCTCATCTTTGGCCCTCTCCCTTGTAAGTGTAGAAACTTGCATCATCAGCAAGTCAAGAATGGTCCCATTTCCGAAAGATGAGAAACGTATCGCCAAACTGAGAAGACTGAGTATAATGAGACTGATGGATGTATAACAAGACATTTGTTGTTACAGGTATAGAACACTTGCTATAAACAGAACTTCATGGGAGACAAAATGAAACCAGAAGATCACAAGGCCAAGTAGAAAATGGAAACAAAATAAGCTTTATCTAAAGGGATGGCAAAGCCATTGTAACTGGAGCCCTTGAGGCCTCAGCAACAATCCCTTCCGTTTTTGCATCCGGGATGATCTAGCTATTGGGCTTGGAACACTTGAAGATCACCAGCTAAGGTACCTTCTCTTCCCTGGATGGTGCCAATGTTTCCTTCTGCCATCCTCCTTTTCCCCATGCTTCCTTCCCCAAAAAGGAAGGTTTCTTCCCTTTTTTCCAGTGAGAACCAAATTCCATTCTAATGAACACTTTCCTTGTCGATTTGTATAGACACATTTGGTCAGGTTACAGTCAGGTCTTGCTTTTTAAAGTTCTTTGGTCTCATGTTGAAAAAATGGTTCTTAATCTCTTGGGGGTTATACATTCTTTTAGGAATGTTTTGAAATACAAAGACATATATAAATGCAAATGCATATAATTTTGAGGGATTTCAAGATTCTTAGAAACTCATACTGGAATCCAAGTTTTAAAACCATTGCTTATGATAACTGTGTGTATCCCTGCTCTGATCCATTAATGTAGTGATAAGGTGTATCACGGTCTATGAGGGACCTATAATCCTTATGAATTGGGATTGATTCTATTTTATAAAAAAGAAAACTGAAAAAAAAAAAAAAGAATAAAAAGAAAAGAAAACTGAAGCTCCAGGTATAAGTGACTTGCTTAAGGACCAATGAGGTCAGAATACAGAATTTGTCAGTCTCTATAGAATGTATAAGATTATCTGTAACTTTTTTCTTTCTTTTTTTTTTTTTTCTTGAGACAGGGTCTCTCACCATTGCCCAGGCTGGAGTGCAGTGACAGGATCCTGGCTCACTGAAGCCTTGACCTCCAGGGCTCAAGTGATCCTCCCACTTCAGCTTCCCACGTAGCTGGAACTACATGTTTGTGCCACCATGCTCAGCTAGTGTGTGTGTGTGTGTGTGTGTGTGTGTGTTTGTGTGTGTGTGTGTTTTAGAATGTGTATATCTATCTACCTATCTTATCTATTAGAGATAGGGTTTTGCCATGTTGCCCAGCCTAGTCTTGAACTCTTAAGCTCAAGCAATCCTCCCACTTGGCCTCCCGAAGTGCTGGGATTATAGGCGTGGGCTAATGCACCCAGCTGAATTTCTGTAACTTTAAAGATCACTCTTTAAAAATAAGAATTTCAACATAAATTCAAATTCAAAAATCCAGAAAGAGAATATGGAGAGAGAGGGAAATGAGCATTTGTAACTTTTGTGTACCTGAAGATGGCAACGTTTTTTCCTTTAAGTCAGTAAAGAAATGGATTAACTTGCCACTATCTGCATTTTACAGAAGAGTAGAAATTTCCTGAGGTTAAATAACTTGCCCAGACTTCTTTAAGTTACACTACTAGAATTTGATACAAGTAACTAAGAAGTTGTATTTCATAAGCTGTGCTCTTAACCCCTCTGCTATGTGGCCTCTGGCCACAGCCTAAGCAATTTCTGGCTTCACTCATTTCTGTTGGCAAGGTCTTAACTGAAGTTGCCAAAGGCAGTCAAATAACATACTTTAAGCACGCTTGCGAGTGTGATTGTGCAGAAACAGTAAAACTTCAAGGTCAAAAGAGTCAGAGTCCAGGATAACCCTCAGGTGGATGAGAGGCATATGATTCATATCCTTTCTTTCAGTTTTTCAGAGACATAAAATGGTTTATGTTTGACTTCAAGAATGGTGTATTTTTGTATTTTCTTTGTGTGTTGTGTTATATTTCATTAGGCAACAAAGGCTTCTTTTCTTCCCCTCATGCTAATAAGTAGTGATTAATCATAATCACCTGTCACACTTAACTTAGTATTCATTCCATGAAAAGATTTTCCATATGTTCCAATATGAAATTTACATGTTAATGTTCATAGAAAAAGAAGTATAACAGTATGCGTTACATTTTTTTCCACTGTGAAAACCATTTTCAGGAATTTAGACTGTTAAATAATCATTTCTTTTATGAGACTAGCTCTAAAGCTACATATAAATTTTGAAATCTATAGTATTACTTGGCAATTTTAGTGCTTTACTTTTTGCAGCCAATCATGGAAGACTTGTTTTTATAGCTTTCTCTGCAGAGTCATCTTAATTATAGGGAAATCCCTTTACAAATGGCTTTCCATTTACAGTGCTTCAGCTAGAATCTAAAGTTGGTTTTATTGGAAATGATAAAAAATTACTCTTCCTGAGACACAGAGTTAAGAATCAGAATTGGAATGAACTAAGTTCTTTTAGAACTTAGCTTTAGAAAAAAAGTTAAATTGATCATATTCTTCCCTTTTAAACACTTTATCCCAAAGAGGTTTAACACAGTAGTACTAGTCTCATGACTATAATTCCAGCACTTTGGGAGGCTGAGATGGGAAGATGGTTAAGGCTAGGGGTTCAAGACCAGCCTAAGCAACATAGTGAGACCCCATGTACAAAAATTTTAAAAAATTAACCGGGCATGGTGATGCATGCTAGTAGTCCTAGCTACTTGTGGGGGCTGAGGAAAATCTCTCTGATTTTCAGAATCTTAAGAAAATGTTTCAAGGCAAAAGAAGTCATATAGATTATCTAATTCAGTCTACATATTTCACTGAATATGAGTTTCACCCAATTTACAGAACTAGTGATAGAGCTGGGACTAGAACACCTGCCTATGGGCTATCATTGGTACCATTTCAGCCACATTCTGCTTCCAATGTTGGACCCTTCTTACACTTTCTGTATAACCCACATTGGTGGGAGAGATCTCTGGACCCAATGACAGAAATTTCTTTTAGTCTTTCTTTATAGTATCTAGACAACCTGACATCATATTATTTGTTCATTTGGCTGTTGTTTATCTCCTTCAAAGAATATAAACTCCATGAGGACAAATAATCTGTGACCTCTAATGGTGTCTGGCACATAGTAGCACTCAATAAATAACTTTTAACATGGAGTTTCAAGTTTAACCTTAAACATTCTTGTTTAAAATATATAGTTTGGGACAGGTTCAGTGGCTCATGCCTGTAATTCCAGCACTTCGGGAGGCTGAGGTGGGAAGATGGTTGAGGCCAGGAGTTCAAGACCAACCTAAGCAACATAGCGAGACCCCCATCTCTACAAACAATTTTAAAAAATCAGCTTGGCATGGTAATGCATGCTTGTAGTCCTAGCTACTTGTGGGGGCTGAGGCAAGAGGATCATTTGAGCCCAGGAGTTCATAGCGAACTGTGATCATACCTCTGCACTCCAGCCTGGGTGACATAGTGAGACCCTGTCTCTAAAAGAAAAAGAAAAAAATAAATAAAATTTATACATTACATCTTACTTCCCGAAGTATCCATGTTTGCTCTGACTTGTGTTTTAAATAATTAATTCTTAATGTTTTCAGGGAAGAATAGTTATTGAACAAGATAAGGAATCATCAAAATAAAACATGGTAAATTCTATTACATTAAAGGCTTCAACTCAACAGAAACCTACCATAAAGAGATTGTAAATACAAAACACAAATCACAAGAAGAAAATTGCAACACATATAAGAAACAAAGGATTAGTATCCAGAATACAAAAATAACTTCTAAAAATCAGTAATGAAAATAAATACCAGTTACCCATTAAAAAATGGTAAAAGATATAAACATATATGTTAAAGAAGAGAAAACACAAATCATTTATGGCCAACAATGACCAATAAAAGTAAGATCAGCTATTCAACCTCTTCAGTAATCAGAGAAATGCAAACTAAAAACCATCATGATATATACCGAGTCTAATATAAAGCAGGAACTCAGACATTTGTATACCCGTGTTTATACAGCATTGTTCACAACAGCCAGATGGTGGAAGCAACCCTACTGTCCAGAAATGGATGAATGGATAAACAAAATATTCCATTTACAAATAACGTACAATGGAATATTAGCCTTAAGAAGGAAGAAAGTCTTGTCACATGCTATAACATAGCTAAATTTTAATGATATTACGCCAAGCGAAAAAAGCCAGGCACAAAAGGACAAACATTATATGGTTCAATTTCTATGAGGCATCCAGAGTGGTCAAATTTATAGAGACTGAAAGACAACAGTAGTTACCAGGGGGTGACAGGAGAGGGAATGGGGAATTATTGTTTAATGTGTAGAGTTTCAGCTTGAAATGATGAAAAAAGGTCTGGAAATAGATTTTGGTAATGGTTGCACAACCATATGAATGTACTTAATGCCTCTGAACTGTGCACTTAAATATGGTTGAAATAGTAAAGTTTGTTGTGAATGTTTTACCAACAACCACAAAGAATAAACCACAGTGAGATAACACTTTATATCCACTTGATTGAAAACAAGATACTTCCAACAATAGCAAGCATCTGTTAATTGCTATGGATTAAATTGGGTCTCCTATCCACCCTAAATTCAAATGTTGAACCCTAACCTCCCCTCTCTTCGACCATTTCACAATATGACCTTACTGGATACAGGGCCTTTAAGGAGCTGATTAAGGTTATAATTAGGTCATAAGCATCAAGCTCTTATCCAACAGAGCTGGTGTCTTTATAAAACAGGGAGAAGCACCAGATATCTCCCTCTCTCTCTCTGTCTCTCTCTGTCTCTCTCTCTCACTGTCTCTCTCTCTCTCTCTGTCTCTCTGTGCCACGTGAGGACATGAAGAGAAGATGGCCATCTGCAAGCCAGGAAAAGAGCCCTCACCAGAAAAACAAATCCAGCTGGAACCTTGATCTCAGACTTTCCAGCCTCCAGAACTGTGAGAAAATAAATTTCTTTTGTCTAAGCTGCCCAGTCTATGACCTATTGTTATGACAGCCTGAGCAATGGGTGTCACACGCTGCTGATGGGAGGGGAAACAGAACGGTCTGGCCTGGTCTAGCACAGCTGCACTGGTGCACATCCATAACCCAGCCAGGCCGCTACATGGTGTTCATTCTAGGGAACATAGCATGTGCGTAACATGAGACAAGTACAGGGAAGTTAACTGGGGCATCATTTGCACTGGAAAAATCTGGAAACAACCATAATGTACACTGACGGGAAAGCAGAAACTGTTTTTAAAAATGAGTAAATAATAAGTTTAAAAACACAGGACAACATTACCTTTGGGAAGATAAAGGATGATAAAATCTTTGAGGGGTGTAGAGGAACTTCACATAGTTACAAATATTCCGTATTTTAAGCTGGGTAATGGGCATGTGAATGCCTTATTTTTTAAAACATACATATTAATCTATATATTCTTATTTTACACACCTGGTATATGTATTAACAAGTAAAGTAAATGAATGAAAATATGCAAAATCCAAAGCACATAGCTTAATTTCATTAATCTTGGTCTAGAATTTTTAAATAATTTTATATCTCTTCTCTTGTTACCTTCATATGCTTTTTGAAAAATTTACAGAAGTTAAACCAGTTAAAATAATTGTGCTCAACTTAAAAATTTTAACTTCTTATTTTATTCATTCAAAATCTGAGCCCCTGGGAACTAATTTTCCACAAAGACTGAAGAATCCTCTACTGATTTCCCAAGTCCTCCTAGCCTTGCTCAGCTCTGTTACACAATTTTCCAGCATACGTGTCTATAATACGATGATGCAGGAGATAGAGAAATGGAAGGTCATAAATAAACAGAGTGTAAAACTTCAAGTTTCAGGGCATAACCGGGACAGATAACTAGGCAAGCAAAATTCTGATATAATAAATTACTTGAACAGCCTGAAAGAGTCAGCTACATAAATCACAATTTTACCAGAAGTGCTACAAAATCCATGCTGGCTACCAAATGTACTGTGAACACTAAAAACTCTTTTGTATGCTGTCAGCCAAGACTCCACATGGTGTATGTAAAGTCTGAGGGCCATTTAGATATATGCCACAGTCGCCTCTATATACAATGATCAAGAACAACCGTCCCTCTCAGAATAAGAATATAGTTGTTCTTATAAAAACAGTTTATTTTTGTTATGGCTTGGGGTGAGAGTGATGGTGAGTTATTAGAGTGAGGGTAAAAGGTTACGAATGTTGAAACCTCTAAGAAATACCATATTTTGCATTTTATTCCACAAATTATTTTGGGTGTTCTGATGCTACATGTAACTGTTTTAGGTGCATTCACATTTATCACTTCATGTAATCTGCGATCTATCACCCTCGATAGGTATTTACTTCTCCCATTTTGTACATTAAAAAAGAGAAAAAGGCCGGGCGCGGTGGCTCACGCCTGTAATCCCAGCACTTTGGGAGGCTGAGGCAGGTGGATCACGAGGTCAAGAGATCGAGACCATCCTGGTCAACATGGTGAAACCCCGTCTCTACTAAAAATAAAAAAAAAAAAATTAGCTGGGCATGGTGGCGCGTGCCTGTAATCCCAGCTACTCAGGAGGCTGAGGCAGGAGAATTGCCTGAACCCAGGAGGCGGAGGTTGCGGTGAGCCGAGATCGCGCCATTGCACTCCAGCCTGGGTAACAAGAGCGAAACTCCGTCTCAAAAAAAAAAAAAAAAAAAAAAAAAAGAGAAAAAGGTTAAATAACTTGCCTAGGTTTACAATGTGGGCCGCTGAGTGTTAAAATTCAAACCTAGTTCTTCTTAATCAAACCCCAGTACTTGGGTCACTGTACTGTTTCTTGCTGCCCGCCCCCTCAAATGGTTTTTATAATGACAGACAAAATAGGTAAAAAGTCAAGAGCTAATCAGCAAGGCTCCTTGCTTCTTTCCCCAGTTTAAGGGCTTTTTTCTTAGTTTTTTGGCTATATTCCTACTCATTAGTTTTTAGAAAGATAAACCAAGAAATAAAATACGAAATCAATTGTGTCAATGTAGGTCCTTCTTTAAAGGTCAGATCATCACGTCTAAGTCGTCTTCGGATCTCTTTTACTTTTCTTTTGTCTTGGTCTCAGCTTTACATCCTATAGCTTAACTTGTAACACACCCAAAGTGCATGTGACATAGTGCTGACCTACAGCCAGAGTTGTGACAGTGCTTGGGTAAAAAACCAGGGACAATACTCAACAGCTCTGTGCCTTTGGGCACTTGACAAAAACCTCCTTGTGTTTCAGTTCCTTGGTGAAATGGGGATAATACCTCACAGTTTGGTTACAAGAATTAAACAATATAATGTGTTAGGTTGGTGCAAATGTAATTGCAGTTTAATAGATAAAGCCGTATAGTCAATCCTGGCATACAGTAAGAGGCTAATTAATGTTTGGTATTACTATTAGTAGCAGATATACATATATATGTATACACATATGTATATATGTATATGTATATCTGCATATATATTTGCCATTTATACCTAATAAATGTTAGGTATTGCTATTACTACTAGTATAGGACTGTTAGCAGAGTAATACTATTAGTACTCTACTAATAGTATTAGTAGAACTACGAATAACTATTAGTATTAGTAGAATACTAATAATATTCTACTACTACTCTACTATACTAATAGTATTACTCTACTAACAGTCCTATACTAATAGTAATAGGAATATCTAACATTTATTAGGCAAATAAATATATTGTAAATACTATGACTATGCTACTACTAGTGAACTGAGGTGCCATGTGGGGTGGCAAGGGGTGAGCACCGAGGCAGAAAAGGGTTAGGGAGACCTTCTGGAAGAGGCTGAGCTTGAGTTATGTTTCAAAGGGTAAGCAGAAGTTAGCTATGGAAAGAAGATGTGTGTATTTGGGGAGGGCATTCCAGGAAAGAGGGAAGGACATTTGTGAAAGAACACAGCATAAAACAGCAAAATGTACAGGCTGGATGGGTGAGGGAGGAAATCAGGGATCGATCGCAGTACGGTGAGAGGAGCAGAGATCAAAATCAGGTGAGTCCATTAAGGACAAGTAGAAAATGACTCTTTCAGGTAGGTGGGTTGTGAAGAGATTAAATAGTTATTCCAGAAGTTAGAAAGAACCACAGAAAACACTGATAAATAATCCAGCATAAAATGTCCTTTTGAACTATAATCACATTCTTAGTTTTTAATTTTTTTGAATGTTCTAGTATAAAAGTGTAAAATTTCAGAGATAGAAGTTGTAAGCAACATCGGCTTCAAATATCCTCATTGCCATTTTTCTATTAAAAATTACCAGTGCATGAATATGAGCAAAAACTATTCTTTTATGCCACATATGAGCAACTGGATGAATTTAGTTCAAGCACAGTTATACTTGGAAAATTAAAACAGAAGCTGAGACAAGCTCTGAGGAAACAGAACTACACAGCATCATTTTCTATCCATCCTGAACGACCAGCAACCCCTTGAACATATGCTGTGCCTTTCCATATACTTGTACCTCTCTCTAGAATGTTCTTCACCCCTTTCTTTCTGGCCTGATACCTTCTACTTGGTCTTCAAAATTCGGCTGAAGGGTCACTTCTTCTGAAAGTCTCCACCAACCTTCCAACCTGCTTTAGGTGCTTGTTCTCTTGGTCCCAAAGCACCTCACGCCTATTTCCATCCCAGCACTTTCCACACTGTAGTATAATTGTTGCTGTTATGCTTATTTGAATTACTAATAATCTATGAGGTTTTTGAAGACAGGAATCACAGTTACTCAGAATAAATACCAGGCCTGGCTCTATCCCTCTAATTCCAAGCACATTACTTAGCACAAATTAGGCATTAAACAAAAATATGCAGTTTGTTGGTTCAACATCAGACACAGACTGAAAACTAAATTCATCATCCCTAGAATAACAAGATGCCTTTTAAACAGATTTCTGATTTCTCCATCTGAAACTTCAAATAGATTATATGGCAAAATATCCCAGAGATACTCAAGCTAGGAGAAAAGATGCAAACAATGTCTCTCAAAGTTGATTTTGAGAGTGGTAAAAATGTTTTCCTTCTTATGCCCATTTAAACTCCTTTGATTTCCATATCAGTCTACCTTCAAATCAATAGTAATGATTTTTCATTATTGAGAAAGAACAACTCTCACATTTACGCAACAGGCCATTATAGCATTACTGGGTCATTTTCTCCACACACAAACATAAAAAATTAAAAGGGAAATATTCAAAAAATTAAGTTTCAAGCAAAAGCCATTCTGAGTTTTATCATAATCTTTCAAGAAAACAACCTCTCTGGTTCTCCCAAAACACGTTTTCTGTACAAAGGAAAATATTTGACTTTCAAAGCAAAAACAGACAAAACGTTGTCTGGAAATAGTTCGCAAACTCCATTGGGGGAAAATTCCTTATACAACAAGAACAGAACAACACTACAGTGAATTAGACAATGACAAAATCCAATGCAAGAGTGTCAGTAACTGTTTCTTATTCTAGAGGACGCCCCACATTTCTGTGCAAATTTCTATGCTAGAGCAGGCTGAGTATTAAGTACACATAGTTTAGTCATATTTTCCCTCATTTCAGACAAACATGGCTTTATCTGACACACTGAGGTAGTAATCCCTTAGGATAATTTGTCAGTTTAGTTCCTTTCACTTAAGTATGCCAGGCTCTGCGGAAATGGTAATAACCAAGACACCACTGATGCCTCACAGAACTCGCAGAAATAGACGTCGGCAGTGAAATGAGATGAGGCACAAAGATCTGGACAGGTGCTACCACTACCCAGGGGGAAGGGCAGCTAAGCTGGTTAGCGGGGGCTTTGACAAAACCATGTGGGACATCTGAGAGGAGCTTTAAGGGATAAGCCTAAATAGGTGAGACTGGGAGAGGATGTGGTGGGCCTCAATTCCTGATCACATTCTTTTTTTTTTGTACTTTAAGTTCTGGGGTACACGCACAGAATGCACAGGTTACGTAGGTATACACACGCCATGGTGGTTTGCTGCATCCATCACCCCATCATCTATATTAGGTATTTCTAATGCTATCCTTCCTATCCCCCACCCCCTTCTATCCCTCCCTAGCTCCCCACCAACTGACAGGCCCCGATGTATGATGTTCCCCTCCCTGTGTCCATATGTTCTCATTGTTCAACACCCACTTATGAGTCAGAACATGGGAAGTTTGGTTTTCTGTTCTTGTGTCATGCACATATGCAGGAGAATCACTTGAATCTGGGAGGCAGAGGTTGCACCATAAAAGTCTAAAATTTCAGAGATAAAAGTTATAAAAAACATCTGCTTCAAATACCCTTTTCGCCACTTTTCTATTAAAAACTACCATGCATGAAAATGAGCGAAAACGATTTTTTCATGTCACATATCAGCAACTGTATGAATTTAGTACAAGCACAGTTATACTAGTAGAACTAAAATGGAAGCTGAGGCAAACTCTGAGGAAATGTTAGTTCTTTGAATTAATATAAGTTAATTCAAAAGAATCCTGAGAATTTTGTAAAGACCTGGAGGAATTCCCAAGGGCATTAATTCTGTGGGTCACCTCTCTCTCTTTCTCACCTCGGCCATGCTGTATAAGGATTACAGTGCTACCACCACCTAGCACTGTTCAGATCATGTCCCTACTGAACCTATGCTAAGCAGAAATAAGCATTACCTTAAAAGTGAAGGACAGAGTTATAGTTTCTATAACAGCCAGACTGCCAGTAGAAAGGGTATCCCGAATGAAAAAAAAAAAAAAAGATCATAATGCTTCATTCTTCAACAGAATTGAATGTGTGCCCTCAGTGCCAAGTTACAAGGTGAATTACAACGCTAAACAAGACACAGAGCTTTGATGACCTTATCAATCTAGTGGAGGAGAGAAGCCAGTGGACAGGTTCTTACAATACAGTGTTAAATGCCATCCTGGGGGATGTTACAGGTGCTGAGGGAAAACACAACAGGAGCAACTAAACCAGTCTTTGCAGGGAGGAAGGTGGTGCTGGGAAAGTGACATATAAATTGAGGCCAGAAAGAAGAGTTTCCATAAGAAAAGAGGGATGGAGAGGAGAGAACTCCACCGTTCAGCTAGAGGGAACAGCATGTGAAAAGCAGGAAGGCAGCATGTGCATGGTACCGTCTATGGGCTGGCAGTAGTTCACTAGTTCAGGACTGCTAGAAAGGAGTACAGTGGGAGGGGGGGAGAGGGAGGAGGAGGGAGGGGGGAGAGGGAGGGGGGAGAGGGAGGAGGAGAAGGGGGGGAGAGGGAGGGGGAGAGGGAGGAGGGAGAGGGAGGGGGGAGGGAGGGAGCGAGGGGAAGGGGGAGAGGGAGGGGGAGAGGGAGAGGGAGGGAGGGGAAGGGGGAGAGGGAGAGGGAGGAGGGAGAGGGAGGAGGGAGAGGGAGGAGGGACAGGGAGGAGGGAGAGGGAGGAGGGAGAGGGAGGAGGGAGAGGGAGGAGGGAGAGGGAGGAGGGAGAGGAGGGGGAGAGGGGGGGAGAAAGGGAGGGGAGAGAGGGAGGGGGGAGAAGGGAGAGGGAGGAGAGGGAGAGGGTGTGTGTTTGAGGTGGGGGGTAGGGCAGAAATTGAAGGTAGATTGTTAGGTAAGAGAGCCATATCATCAGTGAGACTATATTAAAGAGTCTGAGCCTTATCCACAGGGTGATGAGGAGCCATCATGGTGTCTTCAGCACACAAATGACAGAAGCAGGTTCCAGGAAGATTCCTGGAAGAACCCTATGGGTGCAGGGTAGATAACAGGTTGAAAGGGATCAGTCAGAGCCCAAAAGGGCAGTTGGGAATCTGATCTAAGTAATCCAAAGGCTAACATTTGCTAAACAATGATTCTAAAATCCAATTGGAAGGATAAATGAGTAATAGGCATACCTCCTTCCTAACCCTCTATCCATCCCAACTAAGATATTTAATATAATTAAAATATACCATGACAATAGTACAGAAATAATGCAGATGAATCAATGCAACAAAAAGACAAGAAGTAAGCCTAAGTATATATAATTAAGGTTATTATAAAGGGAGCAAGTGGAATTTATTTTAAAGAAAACTAGTAATAACAATATATTCCAGACAAAGATTTAAATACACACAAAAAAGTAAATTCAGAAAAGAAGAAAAGCAGATGCAAAATAAACACAGATGCAAATAAAGGCAGATGCAAAATCATTACCCAGTAGATTAGCAAGGATTAAAGAAGTTCATAATATCCAGGGCACTGAGATTATGGAGGAACAAGGAGCCTTCACTACATAGGTAGGAATGTTTAAATAGGCACATCCTTTCTGGAAGACAGTTTAACAAAATGAACCAAAACTTTTAAAACGTGCTTTCTGCTTTACCCAGAAACTCTATTCCTAGAAATGCATCCTAAGGGAAGAACTAGACAGCTACCCAAACATGTATGTATCACAGTGGCAATAACAACACTCTGAATAGTAAATATATTAGTGATAACCAAAATGCCTTGATAGAGACAATGAAATATTATAGAACCACTTAAAGATACAGAGCTACTTTAACAATGTGAAATGATAGTCACAAATATCAGTACTTGAATAAACAAGGTTATGGCATAGTGGGGATAGTACAATTCTGAAGTATGTATTTGCATAGAAAAAAGAGAATTGTATATGGAATTATTAATAATAGCTTTCTCTGCTGTTAGAATTATGATTAGTTTTGGTATTATTATTATTATTTAGTAATTTGAAGCAGAGTCTTGCTTTGTCACCCAGGCTCTTACCTTGCTGCAGCCTCCACCTCCCTGGCTCAAGTGATCTTCCCACCTCAGCCTCCCTAGTAGCTGAGACTACAAGTGTGCACCATCACGCCCAGCTAATTTAAAAAATTTTTAAAGATGGGGTCTCAATGTATTACCCAGCTGGTCTTGAATCCCTGGACTCAAGCAATCCTCCTGCCTCATCTTTCCAAAGTGCTGGGATTACAAGTGTGAGCCACCATGCCTGGCATGGTTTCTGCCTTATCCTTATGTATTTTCTGAAAATTTCTTGCCTTATGTATTAGTTCATTTTCATACTACTGTTAAAGACATACCTGAGACTGGGATGATAAAGAGGTTTAATTGGATTTACATCCCACATGGCTCGAGAGGCCTCAGAATCATGGTGGGAGGCAAAAGGCACTTCTTACATGGCAGCAGCAAGAGAAAAATGAGGAAGATAGAGAAGCAGAAATCCCTGATCAATCCATCAGATCTCATGAGACTTATTCTCTACCATGAGAACAGTGTGGAGGAAACCGCACCCACGATTCAAATGATCTCCCACCGGGTGCCTCCCACAACACATGGTAATTATGGGAGTACAATTCACGATGAGATGTGGGTGGGGACACAGGGCCAAACCCTATTACCATGAGTACATACTGCTCTCATACTTAGAAAAAACATAGAGACTCCATTTTTCCTTTTGTAAAGAAGTGCCAAGAATAACATTGATGGTGGAGTTAATAACTCCAGAGAAACCAGGGAAAGAGCAATCGCCTGTATCACATTTCAAGTCATTAACAAGTGTCTGTTCCACAGCCTCTTCTCAGTGGATTCAAAAGAAAAATGGATACCAAAAAACTCCTTCTACCACCAAACCTCAAAAGAGGATTGAAAATCCTTGTCAGGAAAACCAGCAGTATTACTGAATAAATCACAACATATTTTGCACTTCAATTGCACAGATAAAGACATTTACATACCACTTTCACACTTAATCTCCATATCACACCTCTGCATTTATCAAACCATGTCAAATATTACAACCAGATAACTCAGCATAAAGAAACACGGTTTTATCTTATGTTGGACTATGTCTGACTTGCAAGAATTCTCATTTACTCATTTAATTCTGTTTTTGCAATTATGAAACAATAAAAAGCTGTTTCATCTATTTTAATGGGAATAGAGGAATAAAATACTATGGTAAATGTTTTCATAATAGTCTAAAATCAGTAGCAATAAATGCCACCTTAGTTTTATAATATATAGTTTTTCCATACTCTTGTTTACATTAGCATACAGCTTTTAAAAGATGAAGTTTAGCAGAAGAGCAGGCATTTTTACTGGTAGTAATGGTATTTGTACTAATACAGATAAGTTATCAGAGGAATTTATTTCCCCAATGGCTTTATGGTCAACCACAAAGTCAGATTCACACCCAATTTTAGTTTTATAATGGTATTTTTTCCACTTCTAAAAATCACAGTTTTTAAATGAGAAATATTTAAATACTGGAGTGGACTAATTGAATTTTTCTGTCATTTACGTAGTATAGAGTTTATATTATGGAGCTCATACAGTGCAATCTCCTCATCTTATTGACAAGGAAACTAAAGCCCAGAGAAAGCAAGCAGCAATTCTCGTATCCCAACAGTCATTAACAGACTGGAAACCAGACCTTAAATAACCTGACCTCTATTACAGTGTTTTCTTCATTGCACTACAGAAAGTCTGAGGACCTTACACATGCAACAATTTACAGAATGTTCTCTCATTCATTGAGCTCCCATAATAACCATGTGAAGTGAGCATTATTATTATTATTCTCATTTTACAAAGGGATAACTTTGGCTTTGAGAATTTAAGGGACTTTTTAACACTTTTAGTCATGAAGTCCAATGCTTTAGATTTCAAAGCTAGAGCTTTGCCATTCAAATCAATGCTGGGACTATTTTCTGTAATTAACTCCCAATTAAAAGCAATCCATCGCCAGAAAAGTTTTGGAAGTATAAAACTACATAAGAATCTTATAAAAAGATTCATGAATTTCAAGACAACTATTTTCTAAAAGCAAAAATCTTTTAGAGTATATTCTCAAAGCATCAGCTTTCTATAGATAATTAAAAATTGAACTCAGAGAATAATGAAAGCTTACCAATATTTGACTTAGCAAGAAATTCGAGAGGACTCTGATCCAGGTTAGCCTTTGTATCATTAATATCAGCAGGCTCATAGCTTAAGTGAAAATCATCAATGTAAGCATCTAAGGCTTCAGAGGCAGAGAAATACAGCTTTTCTTTATACTGTATGGAGCCATCAGTATTAAAGGATATGCTGTTCAGTATTAAAGTTGCTGGAAGATAAGATTCAGAAGTGCTAAACTGATGTTTCTTAACTGACTCTGCCATGGCTTTCTCAAAATGGGCCACAATGTCCATTCATCTTTCAAGAAATTCTAAACACAAAAAAAGGTATGTAAGATTTCAGTTAAGTAGAAATGGATAATACTCATGATATCCTTGCTAATCTTTCATGTGTAATTACTTATTACCAATGAAATTACTCTTTATCTCTCTTTATGCTTTATGCTTGAAAGTCTCTTGACTTTCAAGAATGTTCATGGACTGACAGGTGATCAGTTTCATTGGCATGACTGCAGGTGTAAACCATGTTTCAGAAATATATTTGGGAGAAGGGCAGGTGCAGTGGCTCATGCCTGTAATCCCAGCACTTTGAGAGGCCAAGGCAGGTAGAACACTTGAAGTCAGGAGTTCAGACCAGCCTGGCCAACATGGCAAAACTCTGTCTCTGTCTCCACTAAAAATACAAAATAGCTGGGTGTGGTGGCATTTATGCCTGTTGGCCCAGTGACCTGGGAGGCTGAGGCAGGAGAATTGCTTGAAGCCAGAACATAGCTTTGCTAGGTGAAGCATCTAATAGAAGTACTGATTTCCTTTTCAGTTTTACTTGATTAAACAAGTGTTCTGGAATCTTGAGATATTTTTATTTGCTACATTAAAAGAGCACAATCCTCCAGTATCACATTCTACTTTTTCATTCCCTTTGCCTTTCCCCAGACCATTGATGGGACAAGGAAAGCCACATATAAATTCAAGATGAAAGCAACAGGGGGCCCTGGCACAGCAGTGATGGCAAATAGAGACCAGGTAGCAAGAAGAGGTGAGTGCTGAAAGGAACAGAATTCAGGGGAGAGGCTGTCCTCTGATGGGCTACTCTGGCCTTGGCACAGGAGTTCAGCAGCTGCAGACCTCTTTATTCTCACCTTATATCAATCACTTACTCTTCAAGGTTGGTCCAATTAGTACCCTCGTTTTCCAGATGAAAAAGTGGTGGTACACAGAGATTAAGTGACCTGTCCAAAGCTACAGACTAGGGAAGCAACAGCCAGGCTGAACCCCAGCAAAGGATTCCGAGCCTGAACTTAAATGTTGTGCTAGAGTCCCACCTCACATGTGCGGGAACTGCCCCGATGACCTGTGATCTCTACACATTCACCACAAGTAACATGAGTCAATGTCTGCCAAAACTGGGCGCTGAGGTTCTGTGGTCTCTAATTTTTCCAATATACTTAGAGTATTCATTGGTATGTGTGGAGCGAAATGCCATTCATGTGATAATAATACACACATAAGTACCAAGAGTAAATACTTACTTTATCAGTCCTTTGGAATTTAGGTGGGCATGCTATATTTTCAGAATGTTACATTATACGACATCATAATACCTAAATTTTGCATCTGTTAAATATTTTTTAGTTTCTTCTAATGTACAAAAGGTTTTGAGAACCAGAAGAAAAATATGACTCATCTTCCCACAAAAATGCACTTTAGCAGAGGCAATGGGTTCCAGGATTCCTGAGGCTTGTTCATGGTCCCCCTGCATCTGAATTCTAGACTAAGAACTTTTGTCTAAAGAAATTAATGGAAGTGAGAAGAAAGGAAGAGAAAGAAGTCTAACAAGGATAAAAGAAAAACAAGAAGATCCTTTATAGGGATGGAACAAACCAATCCGACGTCACATATTCTTAAGAGATATGATGGTAAAAAATCTTATGACTTTAGAGGCCCTGTTCAAAAGGTACCGTGTAAATCATGATCGTCGTCTTCCTCCTCCTCCTCTGGATTTGTCAGTGTGAATTAGTTACTATTACAGATCAAAGACGATGGGCTTTGGAACTAGAGAGCTGGGTTAAGTTCAATTTGTCTTTACTAGCTGTGGGCCTTAATCCCCTCCCTACTATGTAATTCCTTTATTTTAAATTCTGCTTAACAATCCTTAGACCTTGTAGAGTAACTGGCTATGTTTGATTTGCTGGTGCTTTGCACTAGCATGGCCACTTCAGGGGTAAGATACTGAAATACTTTGAAAATAGTTGCTAAAGCTGCTTCCCTCCACCCACTCTCCCCCTTCCCATCACCAGTGCCTTCTTGCTACCCAGGCCCTGGCCCACCTCACCAGAAGCCTTAAGACCTGCTCATGACCTAGCAACTTAAGGGGCACCATCTGGCTTCACAGATCCTGCTCCCAGCTATGGCTCCTGTCCATTCTGTCTGGTTGGTGCCTGGCCATACAGATTGCTAACTGTTTTGAATATCATCCCAGAGGGACCCTGGTATGCAGTAAGTGTTTTTCCCTTACTCATCCTTTAGTACTTTGCCTTTCTCTATTCTGCATATGTATCATGATTTGACCAAATGATCACTGAGAATATGGCTTCTTTCTTCTCTAAGCTCCAACCAAATAAGGAATGGAGGGGATCTATAACTTCCAGCTTATGATAGTTGCTTAATAAATGTTTGCTGAATTTAACTTGAGCCAAAATACTCCATTCACCATAAAGCATTCCAGTGACTGGTGCAGTTGGTAAAAATGTTCTGAAAGATGGAGTCTTCTGGGTTTATTGGTAGCTGCTGAGAAGCAACAAAATAGGCAAATAGAGTAATATATTCAAATCACCAGTTTAATCAGATAATGGCTGAATGCACAGCGAGTGAGAATTTGATGAGAGAGTCGGTGAGATTATCATGCATGTTAGTAATGTTTTTGAGGCTCACTTTTGGCAAACCTTTAACACCAGACTGACCAGTGTATTTCCACAGCTCAAAGTTCAATTTTAACTCGAGATTTAAAGACGTTTTCTATATCCACTTAGTTGCATGAACAAGATTAGAAAGAAAAGTTGATAAACATTTCTAGAACAATCTAGAAAATCAATGTGTAAGATATGCCAGTGCTCCTGATAATTGTACACTATTTGTAAATAAGTTTATTTTGTGACTTTCCTTTTATCATATATGTGGAAACGTGCAAAGTCATTGTCTTGGTTTTTCACTATATAGGCTCATAAGGGGCTAAGCAAAGAAGAAAGAGAACGTTCTTGTAGCTTAAAAAGCACGAGAACCATATGCAATAGCTTAAAAAAAAAGAAAAAAAATCAATATATTTCCTAACTGTAAATCAAATAAAATTGCAGACTGTTTGGATATTTTCCCTAGCAATTTCATGTTTGAAGTTGGTCTGGCTTGATTCTCTTTGATAGTATTTTTAACAATGTATTTATCCTATAAAATCCTCAGGGTACATGCATCTTCCAGAAGGCAACCCAATTCCTGAAGAATAGACAATATTTCAAGTAGGAAGACTAGAGAAAGCCATCAGCTCTGTATCCCTTAGAACCTTAAGCTAAATCAAACTCAGTCAAATAAGCTGAGTCCCTCAAGCCTGGGCAGAGAAAAATGTCCAGAGATTTGTACTCAGGTCAGTTTCTCTCTCTCATTCAATTCAATTAAACACACAATTATTGACTGCCAATGTGCAAGGAACCATGCTAAGCACCATATAGGCATACAGTGATGGGGCAGGCATTATTTTCCTCACATGGAGCTTGTAGCCCAGTAGGAGAGATAAAAGCAGCACATAAATGAATGCAACCCAAGGAAAGGCATACTAAATGCCATCAGGCATCCCCAAGAGTGGCTGAAACACAGAGCAGAGAGAAATTACCACCGTTTGATAAAAATGGGGAAAGTTTCATTTCAGACAGCATAGTTAAACAAGGACATGAAAAAGAGGTAGGTTTCAGACACATGGAAATGAAGAAAATGGATATGCCAGGAAGAAGAAACACAATCAAAGACATTAAACAGTAAAACCATACATATATGTATGTAGGAATTTACTAGATTTCCCTGGGTTCCTTTTCTTCTATGGAAGAAGAGGGTGGAAATTCTCTGTTATGAACCAAAGTGGTGAGTTTTAGGGTTAGGTATTATATCTACTTTACGGAAAGAGTAAACAGAGCCTCAGAAAGTTTTTAAAGATTCTAGGAGAATATGTCTAGTGAGTAACAGAGCTCATATGATTTCCACTATACCACAGTGCCCACTTAGCCTGTCTTCTCCAACAGCAGCTGAATGAAGCCAGTGCCATCTCCATTGTCCACTTCCTTCCAAATGCCAAATGGCGGGTAGCTCCACATCCAAGTGAGGGCATCCCACCCCATCTGTTCAATTCTCAGAACTCTCTGCCTCAGTTTAAGACAATGATAGAAGAAACTTTTAAAAGTCTTCATCTGCCAATGGGATCTCATGGGCCTAAGTCTATCTATCTGTATCTCAGGCTGCTTGGGGGAGACAGGAAGCACCAATAAAAATCTTGTGAGCTTTTTCCAAAGAAATTAATAAGCAAATAAAGTATATTTTATGAGATAGATACTATCTTTCCTATTCTCAGTCTGACTCAAGAAATTATGAGCCCTCAAAAATCAAGCTGTGAGCATGCCATGTTAAGGAATTTGAATTTTAGTAGAATATATTAAGATGAGTTGCATACATTTTCTCAGTAGAAAATACCTAACGGAAACATGTCACACATTTTCTCAATCACCAGACACTGTGACCAATAATACCTTCTTGAAGATAGCTTACACATGCTGATCACTATGATTAACTGTCAGCATTTAGACCATTAGCTGATCTTAACGGTCAAAAATGAGGAATAGAAGAAACCCATGTTTGAAACGCACAGGGCATAGAACTGGGAAACCCTATACTCTCGAGGATTCAACTCTTCCCTCAAACTGCTACATCTTATTTATTCAACAAATCTTTATTGTCAATGTAGAAAGGTAATACACAGCAGAGGTTAGGAGTCTGGCTCTGACACCACACTAACCAGCTCCAAATCTAGCAGCACCACCTTGAGCAAACTACTTAACTTATCTCTCCCTAAATTGCCTCAACTCACAGCACCACTATAAGGACTAAAAGCATTAATATGAGTAAAACAGTTAAGACAATATGTACATAGTACTAATGTACATAGTAATTATTATTGCCTGTTATAACCCGGATGATGTGCCAGCTCCGCCTATCAGAACATTCATTTCCTATCGTGATGCATATTATTTTTGGTTTTAGGGGATTCCAACCTGCCTAGTCAACAGGTGGTATAGCAACCCTGGAAAATTAAGCACCAATAAAATAAACCTAGAATTTCATTCACTTTATCCATTTATCTCCTTAAATTTACATTCCATAGATGAAGGGATTATCCTAAAGCAGGATCGATACCTGGTTTATTTCACACACTGGAATAGTCTGTAGAGCCCAGGAAAGCCTGAAGCTGGAGGAGCGGCATCAGCAAAAATGAAATTCTTTCCTAAATCTTAAGCTTTGAGAGCTAGTGTGTTAATGCTCTAGGGACTGCTTTTCTCCCGATGCCATTTAGCTTTTTCCCCCAACATTCTCATTTCCTCCTTATCTCCAAGTCAAAATACTCACAGTTGTTGTTCTTTAACGTAGATATGAGCACTTCAGCAAAAATAGCTGCTGAAAGACTTTAAAAGATTTTATTCACTTTAATACACCATGACTAATTGGGGAAAAGAGTAAACAAGCATGTTAGGATTATGTCTGCAGGCCTGTAACTGTTTCCTGGCACACTGGCAACATGTTAAGCAGAATTTTACAATACTGGGTAATGAGAGAAAAAAAATTCATTTGCTGGGTGAAAATTTCTATGGACCTAATTTTAAGGAGGATGGAGGGGAGCTTTTATTCATTTTTTTTCTAAACTAAATAATATCATCCATCACTTCTAAATACATTTTTTAATTAAGGAAAAAAATACTAGAATGAAGAAGGGACCACATGGGCTGCCCAGATCCATTCCCTACCGTAATGTACACCACATTTTGAGAGTTTTCTCAGTGTAGGTTGTAGCATCTGGAAATACTTGCGAGAAAAATTTAAATACTGGAGGCAAAGGGGGTTCTGAAGAGTATGTCAAAATTTAATGTAAGAAAAGCATTCTGCCTTTTGGGAAAGGTGATTCTTCTTAATGAAAAACCAAATAGCTTGAAACAAATTCTTATTTCACTACATCCCTAGGCAAAGTCCTATAGCAGATGCTATGGGAGTGAAATGGGGTGGCTGTATCCCCACCAAAATCTCATCTCAAATTATAAGCCCCAGATGCAGAGGGAGGGATCTCTTAGGAGGTGATTGAATCATGGGGGTGGTTTCCCCCATGCTGTTCTCGTGATAGTGAGTTCTCATGAGATCTGATGGTTTCATACACAGCAGTTTCCCCTGGGCTTTTCTTTCTCACCTGTTGCTATCTAAAACATGCCTGCTTCCCCTTCTGCCATGATAAGCTTCCTGAGGCCTCCCTAGCCATACGGAACTGTGAGGCAATTAAACTTCTTTCCTTTATAAATTACCCAGTCTTGGGTCTTCTTTCTTTCATTCCCTTCTTCTCTTTCTTCTCTCTTTCTTCTCTTTCTCTCTTTCTTTCAAATGGAGTTTCATTCTTGTTTCCCAGGCTGAATTACAATGGCATGATCTTGGCTCAGGCTCACTGTAACCTCCACCTCCAGGGTTCAAGTGATTTTCCTGCCTCAGCCTCCCAAGTAGCTGGGATTACAGGCATGTACCACCATGCCCGACTAATTTTGTATTTTTAGTAGAGGCGGGGTTTCTCCACGTGGCTCAGGCTGGTCTTGAACTCCTGACCTCAAGTGATCTGCCTGTCTCTGCCTTCCAAAGTGCTGGGATTACAGGCATGAACCACTGTGCCTGGCAGTCTTGAATATTTCTTTATAGCAGTGTGAACAGTGACCAAGGGAGAAAACAAGGAAATATAGGAGGTAGAATCTCTTGCCTTCATGGAGATTCTAACGCAGTGGGAGAGAAGAAAAATGTGTTTGAAATTTAGCAGTAGGCACAGGACAGGTCATGTTAGGCTGTCAATGAGTAGGGCCAACAAGTCAATAGGTAGAGGCTCTTCACAGTGGGTGCTAGAAAGCATCTCCCTGCTGATCTGAGTGGCCATGTCCCCATTACTCTAGGTGCTTTTCCCCCTCTGTGGCCAAAGCTGATTTCAATAACAAGAAATCTGGTCTGGCCTTTTAGAATTGAATAAAAAATTTCCACACCAGACACTCTTGGGCTTTCATTAGGCCTGTGTACGCCTGGCATGTGGTGCAGATCCAGATGAGGATTATAAAACAGACTACAGCTTTCCATCCCTAGCTTGTTTGATCTGTAAAGTAAGAATGTCAGTTGCTTTACTTGAAAGATTCTAGAGGTAGAGAAGACTAAAGAGTCCAACAACAAAGAGCTTTAAATTGGTTGTTCTGGGATAAATTCTGTTGTGTGTACAACTAGATTTTGTCAGAAAAGTCATGGTTGTTCCATGTATGATGGCTTTGTTGCTCTTGGTAAGAGCTGAATCCTTGGATTTCTTGATACTGATTTCCAGATCTCAGGCTCTCTGTTTCTATGTTCAATTTTCACTGAATTTCTAAATTTAAAAGGAAATAAGATCTCTTTCCTACAAATGTTAATATATAATCAGTCTAATTACCCCATTATAATTTTCTAAATATCTCTTTTTAGGTAAAATACCAAATTGGCAAAAGCCAGTCAGTTTACAAACATTAGGTGCCTCTGTAAGCTGAACAGCTCACATTTTTGCAGAATATTCAGACATTTGTACTTGTCAGCTTATCTTCTGGAAGTACCACCTAGAGTAAGAACTAATTTTGTAAACAGAATCAGTGAACAATCTCACACCTCTGGATTAGCCATTCCTCCACTTCCTAATTTGATGCAGTAGAACAGAAGCTTTAGCCCAGTATTGCCTTGTCTTCAGTTTCTTAAATGCCTAAATTTGGCAGTTTAGCATTTATGTCGCTGTGGGAGGATATCGAACCCAAGAAAGTGTTTAGGCACACTAGACTAGGAAGAAACTATTTGCTATAAGCATTTGGCAGATGCACTGTAAACCCTACCCAAGAGAATCAATTGCCTGACATAACACCACAATTCAGTGGATACTTCCAGTAAAGACTATGGCATGAGGATACATGGAACTCCTGCTGCTTATGCTAAACACCTATCAATGAAATTTAAAACAAAATTCAGGGGGCACAGCCATACTCAAAAACAGGATTCACACCTCTGTGGACCAAACTTTGAACTGAAATGCACACAACTGAGTGGAGACCAGAGGTGTCCAGTCCTACTGGGTCAGGACTGAACAGAGGCTATAAAGACCTGGTGTTCACAGTCTCAAATAACAGGGACCAAAAGCCCTTCACAGCAGAGGTCAATGGACTAAAGATCACTGCAGGAACCAGTGGCTGAGGCAGGACATTCTTGCTACAGAGTAGAGGTTGAAAACGCTGTGGTGACCACTCAGCACTGTGACTACTGATTGATTGGGGTAGAGGGAAAGAGCAAAGCTACCAGCCACCAAACATAGGTGCTAGATTAGAACTTCTTCAAACATAGGAATAGAATCTCTAGCAGTCATAAGAAGGCCTAATTCTCAATTATTGACCTCTAGAAACCAAAAGGAGACAACTACAAAAAATTTGGACAAGAAGTCATCTTAAAGAAAAAAGAAATCACAAAACGACTAAAAAACCAAACCAAACCAAACCAATACCATTCAAGATGAACTTGCAAACAAAAGGTGTAATACAGTATCTAAGTGAACACAATCTATGCCAAAAATATGATAAGGAAAACAAATATAGGTCAAGTTCTACAGAAGAGGCCTGTAGAAAGGATTTTTGGAAAGGTGAAAAAGGAAGGAAAATTTTGTGAAAGAGAAACACCATATGCAAAATCGTGGAAGCTGGATGTGGAATGTTGCTTGGTTGCTGGTTAAGTATCAGAGCATTAAGAAAACAGGAGCTAGGAATAGGGGGAGAGAGAAATGTGCTTTATAAATTGACATGAGGCCAAACCATGCTGGCATGTAAATACCAGGAAGAGAAGCTGAACTTGATTTCTATATAATGGCAGCAGGACAAAGATGTGATAAGCAAGCTGGTAGCATTTGCTGGAAGGACTAGAGGACTGTGGGATCCTCAGATATTTGGGGAGGTGATGAGAGTGGTTAAGACGTAACATGACGATGTCTGTATGGTACAATAATGATGGAAAGAGATGTTTTGAAGGTAGAATTCATAAGGAACAGATTGGGTAAGCCACTGGGGATAAACAAGAGGGAAAATTTAAATGTTTTAAGTCTGGGAGCCTAGTGCCACTGAAGCAATGGTGAAAATTAGAAAAGGCATTCCCCTAGGAATAAAAAATAATCTAATTTAGTCATGCTGTTTTTTTTAACATTCTTATTTTATGTTTATTACATCTTTAAAATATTATAAGCAGAAACGTGGAGACGACATTAGATGGCTAAATACTCATCATCAAGATTTCACAAATGTATATACCTTTTGTTAAAATTGCATTAGATACATTTAAAGAAATAAAATAATGCAGACACTATTCTGGACCAGCTTCTCCAACTCCTATCCCTCCCTGTTCCCCAAGAGGCAATCATTATTCTCAAATGGAGGTTGTTATCCTCCTGCTGTGCAGTTTTATGCTTTTCCCACATTTGGATGTTCTTATCATCTACAGTATTGTTTTGTGTGCTTTAACAATTCATATAAAATCATGCTGCACATGTTTGTTTTAAAGATCTATTTTTATGGTAGCTTTAGGTTCTCAGCAAAATTGAGAGGAGAGTACAGAGATTTTCCATATGTCTCCTGCCCTCCCACACGCACAGCCTCTCCCACTATCAACATCCCACACCAGCATAGTACATTTGTCACAACTGAGTCTACACTGATGCCTCATTATCACCCAAAGTCCATAGTTTACATTAGTTTCACTCTTAACTACTTTTCATTCCATGAATTTGGACATGTGTATAATGACACGTATCTACCATGCATTAATATTTTTTGCAACGTTTGTACTTTTATGCTTTGAACATGTATTCATATTAATACAAGGAGAGCTAGTGTATTGATATATCATATTTGAGGGAAATTAGATATACTGAAGGTCAGTTGAAGGACTGGAACTGTTAAGTACTGATTTGAAGCCTATAAACATATAGAAAATAATTGCACTCTGAGCATAAATGTGTTCTCCAGGCATCCGGTAGACTTTGAGGTTTTTCAGAGCAATGACCCTGTATCATTTATCTCTGAAAGCTCCATTGTGCCAGTCATGGTATGATACTCAATAAATAATTGCCGAATGAACGAACAACTTTTTCTCCTTCTGTAGAATATGCAACACAGCTTGGAAACTGGCAGCCAAAGGCAAAATTTGAACTATAAGTGAATTTTGCTAGCCAACAGTGTATTTTTTAAAATTGAATAAACATTTTAGATTGGGAGATTTCCCATTTAAAAAAAAAAAAGACAAAACAGATTCCTGGGCTTTACTGCAACATCTAAATATCTTACAATACTTGGCTTCTGTTTCAGCCTGGCAACAATTGATGTGAGTAGTTGCAGCCCTCCTTAAACGGAGACTGTAAGTTTCCAGCATGGCACTACCACTACCTGGTACCTCTCTGACACCAAGACCAGCTGTCCCTTACCATGGATTACTGCTTGCACTCTTGCTTTTCTTATGGTAGGGGATATTTCACCGTAGCTTCTAAGAAAGAGGGAAAAAAATTAAAATGGACTGAAAGGTCCCAGGGTTTCATGCAAAACTGGTAAGAACATATTTCTTTGCAAAAGTGAAGGCTGTTATCTGTAGGTGTTTAATATGCAAACAGTGTATCTAGGTCATGGAGAATGACATTTATTAATTAATAATTACTAAATGCCTTGTTCTTGTAGGTATTTCAGTTTCCAACCCAACCTCCTCTTCTCAGGTACTTTTAGAAATGCAGTATTTACATGAACTTTAAAGAAAAGGAGTTTTCTCTTTGGCTTCTCAGTATTTAGTCTTACTTGGTTTTTATCCCAATAGAAAATTCTAATAACCTGGAAACCTTGCTAATCTCCATTTTCTCTACTGGACTGACCCAGTAGGATCAGCCATGATTCTGATGTAACTTATTATCAGTAATTATTTCTGAAAATTGAAACCAGTTTGATTTTGATGTAAATAAGAAAAACATGGGAGCAATTCATTTTTTTTAATTGCATTTTAGGTTTTGGGGTACATGTGAAGAACATGAAAGATTGTTGCATAGGTACACACGTGGCAGTGTGATTTACTGCCTTCTTCCCCTTCACGTATATCTGGCATTTTTCCCCATGCTATCTCTCCCCACTCCCCACCCGCCACTGTCCCTCCCCTAATTCCCCCCAACAGACCCCAGTGTGTAGTGCTCCCCTCCCTGTGTCCATGTGTTCTCATTGTTCAACACCCGCCTATGAGTGAGAACATGCAGTGTTTGAGTTTCTGCTCTTGTGTCAGTTTGCTGAGAATGATGGTTTCCAGGTTCATCCATGTCCCTATAACGGACACGAACTCATCGTTTTTGATGGCTGCATAGTATTCCGTGGTGTATATGTGCCACATTTTCCCTGTCCAGTCTATCATCATTGGGCATTTGGGTTGGTTCCAGGTCTTTGCTATTGTAAACAGTGCTGCAATGAACATTTCTGTGCACGTGTCCTTATAGAATGATTTATAATCCTTTGGATATATATCCAGTAATGGGATTGCTGGGTCAAATGGAATTTCTATTTCTAGGTCCTTGAGGAATTGCCACACTGTCTTCCACAGAGGTTGAACTAATTTGCACTCCCACCAACAGTGTAAAAGTGTTCCTATTTCTCCACACCCTCTCTAGCATCTGTTGTCTCCAGATTTTTTAATGATCGCCATTCAAACTGGTGTGAGATGATATCTCAATGTGGTTTTGATTTGGATTTCTCTGATGACCAGTGATGATGAGCATTTTTTCATGTTTGTTGGCCTCATATATGTCTTCCTTTGTAAAGTATCTGTTCATATCCTTTGCCCACTTTTGAATGGGCCTTTTTTTTCTTGTAAACCTGTTTTAGTTCTTTATAAATTCTGGATATTAGCCCTTTGTCAGATGGGTAAACTGCAAAAAATTTTTTCCATTCTGTTGGTTGCCGATCCACTCTAGTGACTGTTTCTTTTGTCATGCAGAAGCTGTGGAGTTTGATTAGTTCCCGTTTGTCTATTTTGGCTTTTGTTGCCAATGCTTTTGGTGTTTTGGTCATGAAGTCCTTGCCTACGCCTGTGTCCTGAATGGTTTAACTCTAACTCTTGGATTGCCAGTTATAGGGCATTAATCAAAAGGTTAGATTTGCCTCACCAAATTGTCATTTTTAAGTGACAGTTCTCTAAATGGCAATTTCTCAATCAAGGATAATCATCAGCAAGGGTCCTGAAAGGAAGATAATGATGAGCAGTAGCTGCCAGCCTGTACTGAAGAAGGACCTCCCCCCACCAACACCCACTGCCCCACCACACAAGTGAGGTTGAAACACTTTTGACTTTGGGATGGGAAGGCAATGGCTTTAGCACCCAATCCTCGTAACTGGACAGAATGGAGTGTCAAAAAAGGTGGTGGGGATTGGCTGGCTTTATGTCTCAAGTATGTTGTCCTTCTGTCCTAAAATGAGCCTCTATTCAAGCTTTACTATGATCATCAGCTTAGATGAAATAGGTCTTTTAGGTCCATCACATAAATAGAAGTTTATTTTTGTTGAAAACATGGTCTTCCATTAGAAAGTAACGTTTATTAGACTTAAAAATAGGGGACATCTGATGCTTGTTGGAGAAGCAGATTCTAAAAGCCACACCACCCCTCATCCCATGTTTGTATGAATTCAGATGGCTTATTTCCAGCCACGATGGATTTCCTTTCCACGGCATTTTAAAGCTATTCCCCCATATCTAGCAAGTACTTAATGGCCATGAAATTGTATGAATCTTCCTAGATGGATAAGAAAAAGAAGACAAACCACAAAGGCTGTAATTGACTCCAAAGTGACAGGAGTGGTTCTATCTTAGGGGATTTTAAAGTTTGCTCTTAAATGTCTGAAAAAGTCATGTTTTAAGAATTTAACTTAAATTTTAGTTCTTACAGAAACATAAAAGGTATATTAAACTTTATTAGTCAGTTTACCATTTTCTCACACCCACATAAGGTAAATCCTTCCTCATAAACCCTTAAGGGGAAATTCTCTATGTTTAAAGTGTACTTATTAGTGAAAGTAATGGTATGCATTATTTCAAAAGTTAAACATAAATAAACATTATATATATATGAATATTTATACAACTGACTTGTTAATGCAAAAAAAACCTCTGAAAATTAAAGACAAAAAAAACATTAAGAATGATACAATGATACACGAGATTATTGCTACTATTAATTAGCAAATCGCTTTGAGAACTTAATGCAATCCATGCTAACTATAGGTCTGGGATGAAGACTCTCTTTGCAGCTAGAGAAGATTCTTATAATTGTGAAGAAATGCCTAGTAAGTACAGTAATAATTAAAATTGTATTCTTGTAATCTTGTAATCCATTCCTTATGGGAGCATCTTGGAAGCATGACTGCATAAGGATATGATAAGCAACCAACTTAAAATCCTTCGTCTAAAAAGCAGCTCTAGGCCAGGCACAGTGGCCCATGCCTGTAATCCCAGCTTTGTAGGAAACCAAGGCAGGAGGGACTGTTTGAGCCCAAGAGTTTGAGACCTGGGCAACAGAGGGAGAGCCTATCTCTAAAAATAAATAAAATAAAATAAAATAAAGAGCCAGGTGTAGTGGTGTGCACCTGTGGTCCCAGCTACTTGGGAGGCTGAGTGGGAAGGATTGCTTGAGCCTGGCGGGTTGAGGCTTCAGTGAGCCGTGATCACACCATTGCACTCCAGTCTGAGCAATATAGTGAGACCTTGTCTACAAAAAAAGAAAAAAAAATACATGAAAGGATAAAAATAAAAAGCAGCTACTGAACTCCTTGAAATAAAATAAATTAGCCAGGTGTGGTGGTGTGTACCTGTGGTCCCAACTACTTGGGAGGCTAGGTGCGGAGGACTGCTTGAAACTGGGAGGTTGAGACTTCAGTGAGCTGTGATCATGCCATTGCACTCCAGTCTGAGCAGTGCAGTGACATCTTGTCTCCAAAAAACAAACAAACAAACAAACAAACAAACGGATAAAAAGCAGCTCCTGAACTCCTTGCCTTGCTTACCCTGCTCTAGCAATACTGTCCCCTGTGACGATCCTTACAAGTTCATTCCTGCCACATGGCTTTTGTACTTGCTCTTCTGTGTAGAATAGTCTACCCCAGATAGTCATGTGGCTTTCATGTCTTGGCTCAAATATCATCTAATCAGAGGCTGTTCCTGACTACTCCATTTCAAATAGTGCTTCCCCCCAACTCTGTAATCCCATAACCCCTGTTAACTTTCTGCATAACAGTGAATGTGCATTATTTGAATGTGTTTATTGTTTTACTCTGCCATTAGAAGTGAAGCTCCATAGATGCAGGATCAAGGCCCGTTTAATTTGCTGCTGTGTAAACCCTCACCACCCAGAATTTTATCTCACACATAGGTGCTCAATAAATTTTTGTGAATAAATGAAGCTGCCTTGGTGCATTTCTTTTTGAAAACAACTCTGCTCTGTTTCTTTCATAATAGAGTATTTAAAAGCTACATTTCCACATGCATTAATACAGTGTCACATAATCCTTGAGGATGTGAATATTAAATATTAATCCTTGAGGATGTTTCCATTTTATAAGCTTCTAAAAAAGAACATATGCACCAGTCTCTGTATTGATTCTAATTTAACAGAAACTCTATACGTACCCTGTATTAAATTCTAATTTAATATAAACTCTATATGTACACATAGAGTTTATATTATATAGAACAATTCTTTTTCCTTTAAAATTGCTGTCATTTTGACAGTGTATTTAGTATGTTCTCTAAACATGGACATTTTAAAGATACATTTCTTGAAGGACCCAGTTTTGTACCATACACTCACTGAAGGCTCAATAACTGTTAACTCTTAGTGAATTGCTGCCATGCAATTCTCTTGTAAACTCTCTCTAGTGGAAAAGAAAAAGGAGTTCTACCTTGCTTTTAGACCAGAAAAATGGTCTTATATGGTATAAACTCCCAAAATGCATCTCAAGTTAACACACAGGTTCAACACACAAAATAAACAAAGGGTTGTTTTTCTATTAAAATCATTTTATTTGCCATACCAAGATAGCATCAGAATAAATCACTGTTCATGCTTCTTTAGAGAGAAAAACTAAACTAGCTACTGTTTTCTATGATTCTCATATTGATGCCTAAACTGCATAAAATGCAACAGCCTCAGCCCAACTATTCTCTGGTGAACTGTTAGCTGTCTTTGAAGTAAGGACTCAAAATTGTGTTCCTGTTAGAATTTTTGACTATCTTCAAACTTTAATTTGGCTATTAAAATGGTCTATAAAATTAATACCCTGAAAGAATAGCTAAATATTAAATACTGAAATCAATATCATAATATAACATATCTCCTATTATAATAATGTGCCTACATATTCAAATGAATGACTGTATCTTAGTATTTGAATATTTATCAGTGTGTTCTTATGTCATGGGTAAACACTGAATGCTGTTTGAGGCACTGAGGAAACATGATTAAATTAATGGAATTATCCTCTAATTAATATTTAAATCAATAACTTATCCATCAGCTGATGACAAAGTATCAGTTATTATTAATCAAGGTCTATTACTTAAACAAGTTTGTATTGTACAATTACAACATTTTAAACATTTATATTTCATGAAACCATAAGACTACCTAATTGTACAAACTTTTACAAAGCAATTTCACATACACATTTCTCATAAACCATTTTCAGCCCATTGTTTCATATGGCAGCACATAATACATTCCAGCTGTATGAAATGTTTGAAAAAAGGCTAAGTTATTCATTTATTGTCAATTTATTTTTATTTAGATATTTATATTACTGCCTGCTATGTGCTAGGTATTGAAGATACTGAGAGAAATAGATATGGGCTATGCCCATTAAAGTAGTGGCTATTTTTGCAGAGCATCCAATAAATTTTTGTGTGTATGTTTATATGTGTATATATGTATATGTATATAGGTGTATGTGTTACACATACCCACACACAAATTATACATATATGCATCACATGTAAACAAATACATATTATACGAATATATCATCTTATCTCTCTAGGCTATAGTTATACTCTGAACACACAAATACTGAAGTTGGAATGAATGTTATCATTTTAGGACAATAAAAGCACAATATACAGATAAACAATGACTTCCCTGGAAACACCAGAAACATGCTCAAGTTTCCTGCTGTGATGCACCTAGAAACTGAGAAATACTTGAAAAAATTGCTCCTATACAGTAATCAGAAAGCAGAACTGTCCTTCAAATTAGGAAGCAACTTCCATAGCCAATTTGAGAAATTCCAGGAATAGCTTCCTATGCTGAGTATCGACTGGCCAAAGAGTGTACAGTTCTTCCTTTGGAGATTTAAGCCATCTAAAATTCCCAGTGAAAAAGGCAAGTGTTTGGAAGAGTGAAACAACCAAAATCTCTAAGAGTTAATGTCTCAAGAAAAGGACTACTTCCATCAAACAACAATTAAAAAGGACGGCTCTGAAACCAAGGTTTTATGAAAAGGAAAGCTTAACGATTTTGGCCAAAAAAAAAGGGGGGGAGGGGAGTGCGAAGATGAAAAAAACAAACCACACGAAACCATACTTTCAATTTGACTTGAGGGAGGCCCTGTCTAGACAACTTAGCATAATCTTTTCCAAAACCTCAGACAGCTTCCATATGAACATTAAACTCCATATAGCATATATTTTACCTTTGGTATTGTTTAAAATTTCACTGGAGTGATAAAGATTAGATAATTCATACATTTTCTTTTACCCAAGCATTTTTGAGTTTTTGTCTAGTTTACTTTTAGCATTAAAGTAGTACCAACTCAAGCCTGTACAATGGCCAGCATTCTAGTTATACAGTTATCAACTCATTTTTCTTTCCATCTCTGTCCTAAAGATATTTTAAGTCAAATGATTAATTCCTACAGAAAACAGTCTTTGGCACTTAATATAATCATTTCAAAATTCCACTATGTACTATTTGGAATAGTAAAATTTTGGCCAGGTAAGATTTATATAGAGCAAAGTTCTTTTCCTCTTATATGTAACACTGCAACCATTCCTACCCTGGGTTCAGTGAGAGAATAAAGCCCTATTATTCTAATGTATCCATACTCCTGTGCATGTAGAATGATATTAATTGTGTACCACCCTTGGAAGAATTAAGAAAACAATCAATCAAAGCATTTTTCAGTGTACTACAGTTCAGATGAGGAATCCACATTAAGACAGACTGAGATTTACTCCAACCAAAATGTCTTTCTAGAGAGATTTTCCCTCTAACCGTGGCTAATATCTACTAATCCTGACTGCCCCCTTGTTATTTTTCCAGTTCATTGTTGCTGTAGTCAAAAATCTTGCTTCTTCCCTTTCCCTCTTCTCTCGAGTTTCTCTCTCCACTTCCCCATTCTATACCTCTGGCCCTCAAAAGTCTATACAAGTTAAACACAGCATGGTAGAAATCGTGTATAAACTGTTTAACTTCACATCTTTTCACAGTATCATATTCCTTTGGGGCAAAAAAAGCTGGGGTTTAATATATTTCTGCTAGAAGCTGATGAGTCAAGATTCTCGTGCACTCTTATAAAACTTCTCCAAAGGGAAGCGTAGAAGCACACCTTTCTTTAGATGATATGGTGAATTATTTCATGATACATTTTCCATATTTTGTGGTTATATAGGCCTGTCCCTTCCTAGGATTTGGTAAGAACTGCTTTAAAAAATTTCTATTGCTTACTTAAATGTTGAAAAAGATCTCATGAAAATAACCTCTTCCTACCAGAATACTTGATATTCTATCCTGTTTTTCTTCATAAAAACAAAACAATGGTAAGCCTGAAACACTCAATCTAATCTCTTGCATTAAGGAGCTAGTTTTCCACTGTTGATTACTGGTCTACTCTTCCTTATCTCACTGAGACGAGGTTAGACTTTTTGTTGTGTTCATTGATCTTTTTTGCCTTTGATTCCATAAACAGGAACCATCTATGAGTCAAGCTATACAATCTTGGATTAAAGCCCAGGCTATTAACGCTTTTTCAAAGGGTTTGCCATAATACTACAGTCAGAATCAGTTTGGATAAGAATGCTTGTTTGACAGATCAAATTCTAATTCTAAATTGTATAGCATCCCCTTTCTTGTTAACCTTTATCACAGCAACTTGATAACGTTCTGAGATCAACTGGAATTATGCCCACAAGCTCTAACAAATTGAAAGATGACTATCATCCTTTATGCCATTGTTTTATTATGAGGTTGTATTGATTAATTATTGCTATAAAGAGCTTAGCATAGATACATTAATGATAAAATGGTTATATCTGGTGAACATTCTCTAACATATAAATGAAAAACTGAGCCTCTCCCCAAAAGTTTACTTATTCATTGATATGGGGGGAGATTACATTTTGTAAAGAACTTAACTTGCCAGGCTTCAGGAGAATTCAAAAGTAGAGTATTCAAAAGTAGAGTATGTGAGGGTCATCTGCCTCTATCACCATCTGTGTGGCCAATGTGTAATAGCTGCCTTTTAAATGTTATGAATTCAAATCATCTCTTTTTGCTTCATGACAAAGAGCTTAATGGTTTGACAGAATTGACTTGAAATTTGATAGATTCAAAATGCAGACTGCTCTGCACTTTGGAGTTATGTGTAGGGTGGATGAAGGAGTCCAATTCAACTACAGATATGTCTGTAGTTTATTGCTGTGCAGAAGTGAGTGGGGAGACTGTCTAGGAAAGACCTTGTTAGACTCCTAAATGTTTATAACAAAGTGAAAACTTTGCCTTCTGCATATCTGAACTCTAAAGCATGTGTGTCTAATTTTGTAAATAATACCAGAGAATACTGGCACAGGAGGCAATTCTCCCAATTTGCTGCGACATTTTCCCTTTGCACCTGTCAAGTATACATTTGAAAGCCACTGTTGAAGGATCTAAGAATGGCCAGTGCATCTATGCTCCAACGACCTGTGTTGAGATAAATGAATGCTTTTCAAAACCTGGTTTCTGCAGTGTTAGTGCTACTTGAAGAAAGGTCCTATAACCAAATAAATTGGTACAATACTGGGTTAAACAAAATTAATTGGATTTATTTTCTATCGGAATTCTAAGGGTCTTTAATATGCTAACATAGTTTTGAATCTACAAAAGCGAGAATACAATTTGTTGCATTTCCAAGATAATTTAACTCAACCTCATTTCTGATGGAGTAACTATTAACATCTAGCAGAGTTAGTTTTATGAAGAACAAAGGTTGGAAAACGCTGAGCTAGAGTTCCAAAAATCAATATGCCCAGACTCTACTACCTGCATTTCCTGAAGAAATTACTTCCCTGCCTTATGACATCATATTGTGCCGTTGGCTTTTGCAGTGAGTCAACAGAGAACAAGTTTTAAAAATAACTTTATCTTTTACCATAATTCTAGTCTCTAACACACATCAGATAAACATTCACAGCATATATTCCTTCTAGAATTTGTTGCCAGGTATGATTACCTTTCTAGGTTTATTAATGGTCAGTGAGATTTATAAACACAGTAAGAGCCTCCTCTACCTAACCCTCAAATGCTAGAGAACTCAAATGTGCCTAAGTATAACAAGAAACATATTCTGGATTGCTGAAAAATTTTCTTCCAGGATAATATTTTGTGTCTTTGGATTATAATTGAGTATCTTGATGTTTAGTTTCCTTATCATTAAATTGCGTTAATAAATTTTACCTTAATAATTGTGAAGAAAGTAAGTCATGAAAATTTAATTGACATATGTTACATAGTATACCTAGTTCAGTATCTCAATTATAAGCATGGAATAAACGGTAGCAATTATTATTATTGTTAATATTACTTTTGTTTTGTTTTTCCTTTTAATATTAACAGTACAGAAGAGTAAAAGACAAAAAGTAAAAGTTTTCTTCCTCCATTCTTTCTCTCCCTCCTTCCCTTTCCTCAATTTTTTTTTTCATTTTTCTGTTTTAGTTTCCAAACTTCTGAAAATGCTAATATAAATGTTGCAATTTCTTGGCTTACTAGGGTTTCTTTTTCTTTTGTCATTTGTCTTTTTAGACATTTTTTTTTCTTTTTAGACAGGGTCTTGCTCTATCACCCAGGCTACAGTCCAGTGGCACGATCACTGCTCACCAGAGTAGTATCGACCTTCCTGAGTCAAGAGACCCTCCCACCTCAGTCTCCTAGGTAGCTGTCATGCACCACTACATCTGGCTAATTTTGTGTAGAGACAAGGTCTTGCCATGTTGCCTGGGCTGGTCTTGAACTCCTGTTCTCAAGCAATCTTCCCATTGCAACCTCCCAAAATGCTGAGATTATAGGTGTGAGTTACCGCACCCAGCCAAAATAAACTTTTTATTACAATATAGCATACACAAGGAAAAGTGCACAATTCAAAAACAAACAACTAGATGAGTTTTCAGAGAGTGAACATACCCACATAACTGCAACTTAGAGTAAGAAACAGAACATTTCCGTTATCCCCTAAGTATCCCTCTTGTGTCCTCCCTGAAGTTAACCACTCTCCTGACTTCTACCCTCATAGATGATCTGGAATGTTTTTGAACTCTGTAATAAGTGAGATCTTATACATTTTTCCCATTTAGCTTCTGTGACTCAACATTATGTTTGTGAGAATCATCCATTTTATTGCAGGGAAGAGTGGTACTTTCTTTTTAATTCCACACAGTATGCCAATAATTACTAAATGTATTTATCCATTCTACTGTTAAGGAATATTTGGGTTGTTTCCAGTTTTGTGCCACTATGAACAGTGCTGCCAGGACCATTCTTGTACGAGCCTTTTGAGTCACATATTATGCATTTTTTTGTGGTATAAAACGAGGAGAGGGACTGCTGGGCCATATGATATACATACATTCTGTTTCAGATACTACCAAACAGTTTTCCGAAAGTACCAGTACCAAATTATACTTCTATGAGCAGTATATGAAAGTTTCAATTGCTTTATATCTGGGCCAACTTTTCATACTGTCGGTCTTTTTAACTGCAGTCTTTTTTTTCTTACTATGTCAACTTCACATGGCATTTTACAACATATTCTATGTAAGTTAACACAGTTAGCAGCCTTATACTTTCCTTCATTTGTCTTTCCTCTACAAACATAAAGCTAGTCACATATGTAACTATCTTTATATTGTAAAAACTTATATTAACATTTATATTCCCTTCCTAATTATAACTGAGTTTTATGCTTTCTCTATACAGATAGAATATAAAATTTTAAATATAAATAAAATTATGATTATATAAATATTTTTCATTGCAGAATCAAATAATATGATGGAATCACTAAAGCAGGACTTGCATTCTGTATCCTTAAATCTGTGCTACTCAGTGGAGACTCTTCTAAATATAAAGGTCAAGTTTATTTGCCAAAAGCTTTCAAAAACATAACACATTGTACATTGCTTCACATCTGGATTTTTACCTTCTTGCCCAGCTTTCATCCCCCTTAGGATTTCTATTTGCCTTTTTCTTGTTGACAAAAGAAAAATTATATCTTTATCATTAATTTTCTACATTATTAAAATTCTATCATATTATAATTAATTAATCATTACTAAGAAATCCATATTCTTCATCAGGCCTTCTGCCTTGACTCTGATGATTTGTTCTCATGTGGATTTACTGTACTATACTATAACTGCCATTCTGGAGTATCATTCCGTTGCACTCTTAAATTAGATACACAGCTTCTCGACTTTCACACTTTCCTAGATTACTTCTATATATATATTTGTTTAAGTATAGTCTCCAGTTGTTTTCTCCCAAAACCATGTGTTGGATTTAAATTTTCTGAATCACTGCATACCTAAAAATGTCTTTATTTTATGCCTACCCTTGATAGACAGTTTTAGGTTTGAACCATTTCTTCCCAAACATTGAAAGCATTTTTTTAAAGGATCTGGTATTGATAAAAATCTGACACAAAGTCGATTCTAATTCCTTTATAGAAAACCTATTTTTATTTTCTTTGAGAAGTTCTTAGGATCTTCTCTCTTTCCATCCTAGAAATGTCCTGAAAGAGGATTTGTTTATGTCTTTGTTTACTAATTTTGTTTCGAGCTCAAAGGGCCCTCTCAATCTGAAAACATGTTTGAATTTGGAGAATTTATATCAATCATTTCCAATAAAATTTCTTTCCCCTTTTCTCCTCTGTTCTCCAAACGCTTTTAGGTTGATGTTGTATCTATCCAATTGATCTGCTATGTACCTACAATTTTTAAGTATTTGACTTAACTTTGTCAACTGTTTCTTGTCATGAATATTAATTTTAGCAGTCATCGTTTTATATTCTGTGAATTCTGTGTATTTCTCTTTTTTGCTCCCTTGTCATTATTGCTGGTCATGTTTTGTGGATGTGATACCTTCTTGAATGCAATATTCACTTGGATGCTTTTGAGGCCACTCATCAGAATATCTAAAAAACATATCATTTGTTCTTGAATCACCTTTTCTCTCTCAGGTCACTTGTTAGTCCCCAAATGTCAGTGATCCCTAGTTATCAATTTACATTTATTAACAAAGAACTAAGTTACCTAATACAAGTAGCTGGTGTGAATTATAGCACTATGCTTTCTGAACCACTTTTTTCCCCAGGATAAGAGGCATGATCACTGGCAGACTTCACCCAAGGCCTCAGGCAGGAGACAGGCAGCCGGGCTGGCAAGCACTACACTTGCTTACTCCTCAACTCCACACCAAAATGGGGAGGGTGTTCTTAGGGCGTCATCACTACAGATCCATAAATTTCTTAAGAGACTGGCTTTCAATTTTAGATTAGGGAACAATACAGAAGGTGATGAAGGTGAGGGAGGTATTTAACTTTCTCAGCTGCTCCATCCTTCAAAAAAATCATCTTATTCTCTGCCTTCTTCCTATGCCTGATTTCTGAAAGTCTGAAGCCTGCTTGTGGTCCATTGCCAGGAAGTGTGGCTCCTTCCTCCAGTTTTCTTGTATTTGCTCTGGATTGTAATGTCTGCTTGGGTTATCCACTTTCCATCTTCCAGAAATTTCTGAAAATCTCTGGTCTTTTGATACCCTTTTCTCCTATTTTTAGAACTGTCTTCTTTATGCTGATATTTGGGATGTTGCTGAGGCAAAAGTGTGTGGTCAGTGTGCCTTGAATCATTAATCCTGATATAGATTTTAACATTTGGAAAGCATATATTTAAAATAAACAGCATCTATATAAAATATCAGGAATTAATCACTCTTGGAAACTATCTTTACTCTGATACTTTCTGAGTCTTCATAGCTTGTGAACCAAATTTATCAACAAACCATTTAGAAAAACAAAGGCAATAAATGAAATCCATTTTTTATCTGTACCAGGTAAGCTAGCTTTATAGATTAGGAAAGACTCAATTCAATCAGAAACTCTGTGGGGTCCTAGATAGTCCCCAGACTGAATTCAATTGGGAATTTTGGCATGCAGAATTTAACAACAGTTTGTCCTTCAGCCTCCAGCTGCCTGGTGCTGCTCCTGGTCTCCTGCCAGTATTTTCCTCCAGATAGCCTTGAGCAGGTTTTGGGAGGAGGAGGGGAAGGAGGAAGGTATGGAACACCCCTCTAGTTAAAAGGAAATTGGGAAATCAGCAGATGTAACAGGATACTAAACATCCTCAGTAAAGGTTGAGTGCAGGAGTAGCTCATGTCTATAATCTCTGTACTTTGGTAGGCCAAGGTGGGAGGATAGCCTGAGCCCATGAGTTCAAGATCAGCTTGGGCAAACATAGGGACATAGGGAGACCTCATCCCTACCAAAAACAAACAAACAAAAAGCATAATTATACCAATGTGGTAGTTCTAGCTACTTGAGGGTGGATTGGTGGGGAGGCTGCTCGGAAATGGGGGTGCTTGAGGCCAAGCCTGCACCACTGCATTCCAGCCTGGGCAACAGAGAGACCCTGTCTCAAAATGAACAGATAAGCAAACAAGAAAAATATCTTCAGAATATTCCTGGAGCTTACATTCTTTATGTGATGCGAAAAATCAAGAACTCTGATGAAAAGGAAAGGCATTATCTGAAACACTCCAAGTCCAAAACAAATGTGTGGGGTTGGTAAACCAGGAGATCTTTAAAAATTAACATTATGCATCCAACAAATACTTATTGGGCATTTTCCCTGCACCAAATACTTCGTACTTGCCAGTGACTTAATAAGTAAAGCATGGATACTGATTTTGAAAGAATTCATAGTCTGATGGTTGTATACAGATAAAGAATTACCATCAAATTTAGAAAGCATAATGAAAGCCATCCATACAGGTTTTATAAATACACAGAGCAAGAGTACCTATTCAGTGGTATGCTGGCAAATGTCTAATAACTGGCCTTGTTAGAGGTAAAGGGATGCCCTGATTTAGAGCATTCACCAATTTCTCTGGCATAAATACTCCCACTATAGCCAATTTCAATCTACCAACTTTTGTCACTGAATGTGGAATGGCTCAGAGATGTGCAGCACACTGTTATATAGCAGCTCTCCCAAACAGATACAGTAGACTTCAAGAGTATAGAACATATAGTAATGATTAGAAAGTGATGAGTTGTATTTATTACCCATTTTTAATGTGAATTAATTATAAATTTATATGATTTTAAATAATTGTGTTTACAAGCTAGTTCAAAAAATTCTTCAACATTTAACAACTGGCTCCACAGAAGGTGACTTCAACTACTTAAGTCTACTCTTCATTGTGGGCTAGGGCAACAGACTTCCCGAACCATGCAAGTGAGGGTGAACTCCTTTGCGTAAGTAGGTGTATGTCCATTCGAATTGGAAGAAGAAAACTAACAAAAGAGAAGAGGGAGCAATGAGAAGAGCTGAGATGCTCAGAACAGTGCACTTCCTACAACCAAAGTAGAACAACGTTATAACCCTGCCTTCCAACTATTCTCTCCATACAATAGTCTTCTACATAGGGGGAGAAGGAAGGGAGAAATCAGTTAGCCCTTAGCTCCCTAAATAGTAAAGACAGAAAACCCACAAGAAAATTACAATATTCATTTCATCCCCATGGAACATTCCTTCCAGTCCATGCTGCTGTGGACTGCCAAGGAAGGCAGAGTTGAGGACTTAACAAAATAACACACTGGAAACCCTAAGTTAGCAGGGCACTCATAACTTCACACAGGGCTGGTGCCTCAGATTTGCTGATGGGGTTCAAACAGTTCTGTGGAATGTGAGTCACTTAGGAGTATACTCCACAAATGACTGAGTCAACTGTCATTTTTAAACTATGTCTTCAAAACGCTCACAAAAATGTATACACCTAAGTGCGTTATAACCTGTATCTTATTGCAACTGACAGAAGGACCTGGCTCTAATGGGCTTAGGTGTTAAAGACATTTAATGGCTAACTTAACTGAAGAAGTCTGGGGAAGAGCTCAGAGCTCCCTTAAGGTAGTTCTTGACCAGGGGCTCAAGTGATGACACTCAGATATGGTATCTCTTTATCTTTGGGATCCACTGTGATTTTCAGACAGGCTCTGCCCTCAAAGTCATAGGAAGTCTACAGCAGTTACATAACCCTTATAGCTGCTCAGCTTCTCACTTCCAACAGCTGAGTAAAATTCCTGGGCTTGTCTCTGGCTGAAATATGTCTGATTCCAAAGGTACATTGTGGCTCTCTATGAAGCTGCCAATAGGTTAGGTCCATGGCTCCCAAACTCAGCTAACACAGTAAAGTCACCTGGAGAACGTGTTAAAATTCCAAAGCATGGGCCATATAAATCACATTCTCTGGGGTTGGACCCAGGTAACATTATTTTCTTAAGCTCCTGAGGTAATTCCAATGCAGAGAAAAATTTAGAAACCCCTGGATTGGGTGCTCATAAAAATAGGAGATTTTTAGAGTTGCCTACTGATTTACTAAGAAAGTCAAATTTGGTTAATTTCCTTAATGTCCACTTCAAAGTCTTTCTTCCTATGCTTTTCAGTCTCTGTGACAGGAGTGTCCCCGTCGCTCACCCTAGCTGGCTACCATCTGGTCTCACACTTAACCTGTCTTGCCTGGTTCTAGAGTCCATCCCTCTTCTAGTTTGCATCTTGAAATTTTGCCTTCCTACTGGTTCTATCCCTTAAAAAAAAATGCTCAGATTTCTCTCATCCTATAATAGCCTTCCTCATCCCTTGTGGCCCTGCCCTCCACCCCTTCAGGCTGCTGCCCATCTATAGCCTAACCTTCACCTTCAAACTTCTTAGAAGAGTGGTCTGTCCTCAATGCCTTTAGGTATGCAGAGAATTCTTATTTGGTTTGGACATCACTACTCTGTGAAAACTGTTCTCTCAAAGGTCAGCAATGACCTACTTACAAAAACTGAAAGGCTGCTTCTCGCCTCTCCTCTCATCTTTGCTTTGCTTTTTGGATATTATGGCATCCAAATGCTATTTCTCTCACTGTTTTTCTCTCTGGCACCTCTGTTAGCTTAAGAAAGCCTTGGGGAAAATGGGTGGGATATGTATCCTAAACACATTTCTCAGAAAACATGTATCAGAAGACTTGAAAGTGAAGATACATGAAGGCAACAATGTAAAGCACAAAATTCTTTAAAGACAATACAGTATCATGTATTAGGCTGAAAACTGAGAAAAACTAGAGATATATAATCCCCATAAATAAACACTACAGAGACATTAACACTTTCCTATGACAAGTGTGTGCTAATGTGTACAAATGGGCAAAATATTAGGAAGAATGTAAGACAAAATATGTATGACACATACAGTATAACTTCAGCTTATTAAAAAGCATAGGCGAGGCGCGGTGGCTCATGCCTGTAATCACAGCACTTTGGGAGGTCGAGGTGGGTGGATTGCCTGAGGTTAGGCATTCGAGATCAGCCTCGCCAACATGGTAAAACCCCGTCTCTACTAAAAATACAAAAATTAGCCAAGCATGGTGGCACATGCCTGTAACCCCAGCTACCCGGTAGGCTGAAGCAGGAGAATCGCCTGAGCTTGGGAGATGGAGGTTGCAGTGAGCTGAGATCACGCCACTGCACTCCAGCCTGGCCAACAGAGTGAGACTCTATCTCATAAATGGGATGAATGAATGAATGAATAATTTGTAACTCAATTTGTTTCCTTCCATTGGTTTCCATAATTATGATAACAGCATATCTTTGGTGACATTTAGTTTTAGCTTTTCCCCTAATTCATCTTTGTTTTGAAAATGAGTAGAAATTTCCTTAATACAAATGCAACTTATTGTTCATATATTCAGCTATTTGATAATCTAGTTGGAATTATTAGTAAGAAGCTCTTCCTTATTTTCTAGTGCCTCAAGAAGCTTTGTCTGAATGTAGGTAGTCATCATTGACTGAGACATCTAAGACCAATGTTTGTATTGCTTTTTGTAATGGCAAGGTCCAAGTTTCTTTGGTTTGAAGGATGCAGTAACATCCTTCAAGGAGCTACATGCAATAAATACCTGGGTGTATAATTTTTCTTTTGGATATGTGATACTGAAATAAATAGTTATTTAAAAATCTGTAAACAATATTTTCTTCTGCATATTTAATAAATCAGCAGTTATTAATTTTTAATTTAACATAATTCTCATGTATATGGCAAAATAATGGTAAGAGACTAAAAGAAAATGATGGGGTCCAAACACTGATGGCTTCCCTATTCCCAGAAAATATGTATTTTGCCTCCTCTCAAATAGTGGGAAGTTATCAAATTATATATTTTCTGCCAGAATAAAGTGAATTTACTAAGATAAGAATTTCAAATAAATCAACTATAGTAGAAAATTAAATCATTTTGTTATAGCTAACATGAGCATAAAAGTTTTCACAAGTAATTTTTAATTTACAGATGAAGAAACTGAGATTCAGTTGGGGAAATTCAGTTTTTTGTTTGTTTTTGCCACACAAGTAAAACCAGGAATGCTAGGAAAGGCTGACACATCTCCTGATTTCTATTTTATTTCCCCTACCATAAGGAATGCTGAGAGATTAGTGAGGTGTTGCCTTGGTCGACTTCTCTTTATTATTCTAGAAGGGCAGGTCTACCATTTCTATCCCTTTCTAAAATAAACAATGGCAAAAATAAAACATCGGGGTTCCTCCTGTCCTCCAAACTTTGTGATCTTAGGAATGATCCTTAAATTCTCTGGAACTCTTCTTTTTCATCTGTATGGTGGGGATAATGATGATAGTATTACAAGATTTAAATGAGTTAGTATATGTAATGTGTTTAGAATAGTACCTGGCAGAAAGCAAGTGCTCAATAAATGTTAGCTATCCTTATTTCCATTCTTTCTCCAAAGTATACAAGTTAACACATTAGAATACCTATCCTACATTGGTCTTCCTTTTCCTGGTAATGAACCAGAATTTTCTTTCTAAGCTGCTACAATCATATAAGAAGGGTACAGACTCCTTTCATATGGGGTCATATGAGGCATAGCCAAACATTCCCTCTGGAGGATGGGTACCTCCTGGAAGGAGGTAAAGTATTTCTAACAAACAATTCCCATTTGGAAGATGAGGGAGAAATAAATGTGCCATTAGGATAAATCTAACCAGTTAGATAAAAGAAAAGCTTCAGTCCACTGGAGAGTAAAGTGGTCCAAGCCACTGTTCAATATAAACCCCCTCAAAGCAGTGGACTAGAAGCACAACAAGAAATCCATCACAATCCAGACCATCAGCAGCACTTGTGTGAAAACAAGACCTATCTGGGATCCAGCTGCAGCATTCTCCTGTTCAAGTAGGGGTCTTTCCATTTTTGAGAGAAATAAGCCTCACGCCCTAGCAACAGATGAAACTCCAACAAAATAAGACAGACTTACTTTGTGAAGTATCTATTAAGTGCACATTTTTTAAGTTCATAGGCTAGAAACACAAATACCTTAAATGCATTAGCTTTGATGGTATGAAATTAAGGGGTGGAGGCAAAGGAGAAAGGACATGTTTGCAGGTGAGATTTGAAAAGGTGTGGAAAGTTAATGAGGTGGAGGATCCAGTTAAGCTGTTCCAGACGGCAGGATCTGACAGAGGAGGCCAGCGAGGGTTAGAAGGGATGAGGATAGGGAGACAGGAGAAACGAGATCCGGCAGAGAGAGAGCATTCTCAACCCAGATGATCAATTCCGAAATGCATCAGAGAGTGGATGAGAAACCGTTAGAGAAACATGCTGAAGGAGCCACAAGGCTAGACACAGACAGATGGGAAAGAGCAGAGCGACCAGAACAGAAAATGCAAGGCCATCAGCTAAGTAGCCATCATATTCAGAACACCGACACTGAACTTTGTGATGGAGTCAGAATTCCTCGGATTAAAAGATTTTGCAGATGAGAAAGGATGGGAAATAGTTTTCCTTTTCCATTAAGACAAAACATTTAAATGTGTTTGTTTGATCAAAATTACACTTAGGAAATGCGTTTCAAATAGAAGAACACAGGATGAGTGTCAGAGTTTAAAGGGATTTAGAGGTCACCTCAATAATCCATTAAAAGTTTATCAGACAGACTGTGAGATTGTTCTTGTTGGAGAGAATTAAGAATAAGATTGCTGGCTATCTAAGATGGTTGAGTTTCAGTTCTCTCTGGAGACAAGTCCTAAACGAATGTCTGACCTTCCCTTTCAAGCACAATGATCCCACGACTGGGGCAAGTGTAAGGGACAATGATGGAAAGAATGAGAGTATGAGTGTGATCACCACTCAGACTTTTAATCTTGCTTCGTGCCAGTGGAGAGGGAGATACTCATAATGCCCAGGAGCAGAAAAGAAGAAAGATATTGAGGTTGGAAGGAGAAACCAGGAAGAAGAGTGGGAGGGAGAAAGAAAGTAGAATGCACAGCAGGGAGCAGTTCCCTGCCAGCCATAGATGCCTCAGACACCCCACGGGGATGAAGGTCAATGGGACTGCTTCTAGTTTGCTAGTGGGAAAGGGACAGGGAGAGTTAATTCTATTTTAGGCCACATGTATATTTGGGAAGAGAGAGAAAGTGAAGACAAGTAGAAAATAATGACGCTTAGGCCAACAATGATGAAAAGTGTTGAAGTCTATACTAAAGTGAAGGCAGAGATTTCGAACCTCAGCTTTGAGCCAGTAGAGAGAAGACAGGGAGAGAGAGGGGGTGGCAGCACAACAATGGAAGGTGTCCAGAGCTGTGTTCCCTGTGGAATGAAAGTAAATATTAATTGGCTGATGTTGACGTTGGTAGGCAGAGTGAAGCTTGTGAGAGAAAAACGCTATTGCCAGTGGAGCACAAAAGTTCAGATCTCTGAGCTTGAAACAGCAGCACCTGAGCAAGTGGCAGTCACACCCATTATCACGACAGAAAGCGATTTTCTGTGTAAGAGGCCAACCTGTCTCAAGGAAAAGTAACCACACAATCATGACAAGCGAAAAACAACAAAGCCTGCAGGAGCTTTGAAAGTATCTTCCCTTCTCTGAGAACATACTCCCTTCTCCTGAGGTATGGCAGCCTCTGAGAAGGTAGGCACCAAGAAGCCTAGATTTACCCTCTCCAGAAAATCTTTTTGTCAGATGTCTCTGGAAAGCTGAGAAAATGTTATTTTGGGATTTGGCTCTAAGGTTAGGTCATCAGTAGACTCTCATTCTGGAGGAAGAAAAGAACAAGATGGCTTCTTTAGATTTCAATGTTAGATGGGGAAGGGAATGCTTTCGACAGTGCTTGCTGTTTTCGTGAACCGAAGTTCCTCTCATAACGGCAGGCATGGGCCTTTTGGGTAAAGGTCATTTTCTTGCTCTTGTTCTGCGTTGGTAGGCACCTCATAAGGCAAAATGACTGAAACAGCGTCTTGAAGTGTTAATAAGAAAATGACTCAGTTCCCAAGTCGGAGAAGTGCTAAGTTCATCTGAAAGATGTTCTGCTATAGTACTGTGGGTCAGTATCTATGTGGGGTGATCCAAGGACTTGTCTGGAAATACACATTTTATACATCTTTTAAAATTACATCTGACCTAAAAATATTTATTGTTCAATAACAGATTAATTTAAAAAATGTTTCTTACACCTATAAATTGTTCCAGCCCAGAATTCTAACTGCAAAAATGTCAGTGTCTGGCACATAGTAGGAACTTAATCAACACATGTTAAATACATATTAGATATATGAACAATGTAAGAATCAAGTAAAAAATATCAAGAATGTGGGTGTTTGGAGAAAATTGTTTCCTTTTTATTGCATCATTTTCTCCTTAAGAAAATTAAGAAGAAATTACAATTGCCATATTGCTCTTTCTTGTGGGTGATATCAACCACAAATAGCAAGGTAGTTTTGGAGTCATGAAGCAAACGTCCCTGCTAAGATCTGGGTAAGGTTTTAGCTGCAAAGGGTCTAATAAAGCTCTTGAAGCTTTCCCTAAGAGCTCACAGAAGATTCAAACACCCTACTATTTTCAACTCGACAAATCCAATTCATTTTAACAAACAGTTTTCTAAGTGTCTACTATGTGCAAGGCCCTGTGCCAAATATCTGTTAGATGCAGCCCTCAATGGGTATAAAGAAATACGTATGTTTGGGGGTTGAGGGTAAGGGTGTGGGAGTTGTGTGGGTAGGGAGAAAGGAAAGAAACTTCAAGTGTACATTCACCCCTGTCCCCAAATACACTCCTGGCCCTAAAAGAAAGGTCATTTTAATGTAATTACATGTGTTTCCTGGTTTTATCATTACAGCTTAAGAAAACAGCAAAGGTAGGTGTGGGGTGCTAGAACTCAATGAATCCACTCTGGAACAAGTAGCATGGGTGGAACTTGAACTTTGACAAGACCGAAGCAGATGGCAAGGCAAGGTACCATGTTACTTGGGTACATTCTTATAAGCATTTGGACAGCCAGTCAAACACAAAGAAGAGCTCAATTACAGCAAATTAATTCTGCATAGAGATTTTATTTTAATAATCAACTGGCAGTCTTAAGTTAAATGCCAAATAGAGCAGATACAAAGATTTTGGGGGAAAAATGTGAGGTAGCAACTCCAAAGTAGGTATCAACACTTTTCTCAATTATCTAGATTTTTAGCAACTATCTTAGTAAACACTTAAATCTTCTTTCAATGCAGGAGATCAATGCTTCCACAAAAGTCAGAAAACTGATAATGTTAAAACATTTGTAAGAACTATAAATTGCTTGGGTTCATGCTCTTCCTAGTATGTAGTTCTTATAAAAGAACTGATATAGATGAATAGGAAATACTGATTGTTTCATGTTTATGATATAAGAAGAGCATCAACTTCTCAACATCAAGATAAGCAAATGCCAAAATCAGCTCAGAAAAGAACTTTTCAGAATAAGGAGCCTTCTTTAAAAGTCTTAGCCAAAACTATTACAGAAATGATAGTCTCTTAGTCATGATTTATGAACAGAAATTGTACCTTTGTAGCAATTGTAGAGGATAAAGTCAAAGCAGAATTTACAGCCTCTTGCTAACAGCCTAATTTAAAATGGATAATCTTCCCTATATTTCCCCCAAAGTACCTTTTAAAGAACTCACTCCACTATCCAAACAACTTGCAAATGCATTCAGTAAGTTGGTCTATAGTATTTATTCTCTTTCCTGTTATTGACTCAAGATCTATTTCTCACTATTTGCTTTGTACTCATACTTCTGCCAAATAAAATATTAATTGCATTTTTAGCTGCACTGCTGGTGATCAAAGAACCCTGATATGTCAAGCTAAACTGATAGAAATAGCATCCATTAACATATTTATAGGTTCAGAGCTTCTAGAACATAATTATATCAATTAATTACTTGACAGTACTCTATATTACAGGCTGAAAAAGGCAATTGTAACTACATACTTTTACTCACAATGAAGTTTTTTTTATTTTAGTAATAATTTTTTTCTAAAGAAGGTTCTATCTAAAGGAAATAAGGCAAGAGAGCTCATATATCTATGCGGTCACAAGACTGGATTTTTAAGGAATCCACTCACTAACTTTGCAACAGAATGCTCACAAAGTAAATGAGATGGCACATCCAGAGTGGTTTAAAATAAAATAATATCTTAAAAACATTACAGAGAAATTTAATTACCATGTTAGAGTTATAAGAGTGACATTCTGAAGCTGGTAGTTCTTGATAAGATTCCAAGCAATGATTTTTACTTTCAAATAAACTTCTAATATTACATAGGACCAAAGCATTTGGAATTACATACTTTTCTGAACATACAATTCTAACACATAAAGAAATTAGAGCTGTCCAGGGAAAACGCTCTTGAGATGCTGGAAATAAATAGAACAATTATTCTGTGGATCTACCGGCTGTGCGAGTCCTGAATCTGCCCGCTGCATTTAGTATATGTATCATAGAAGGGACAGTAACACACACTTGACTCCTCTTGACCAGTTAATCAGCATGCAAAATGACGGTTTCCCATAATAACTTCAGCACTGGACCCAAACACATTCTCTTTTCAGCAAAGAATGAAGTCATTTAAAAAGAAAATCACACAAACTGGTTTCATGATTTCAGCACGAACACAGCCAGAATGTAAGGACAGAAAGCAAAGCTGAGTATACCTGTACATATGTATCTATACATATTTCACTGAGTTCTTTGTTGCCTGACAATAAATCGTAAAGGCAGTCATATTTGAAAGTAAAAACCATTAAACTGTGTTTATAGGATACTGCAACAGACTTGCTGAGGGAATAACAAGGAAAGCACAATACCTTTAGTAAGTCGCCTCAGAATTTGACAACGGCATTTAAAAGAGACAGCTATCATTCTTGCCCACTGCTTTCTGTGGCAAAGTGTACTCAGGGCTCTGCTCTGGTGGCTGCAGCAGCAGCAGCAGCATATGAATTCCTTGCGCACATACCAGGAGAAAGGTAGTCCCAGTGGGGAGTGACAAAGCTTAATTCCTCTTGGCTGATGCAGAGGTCCGCTACATGTCATCTGGCAAAGCTGTGTCATTCACTACTACCACCACCCCTGCCCGCCACAGCCTCCTCCCCCTTCACAATCACAATGGCTTAGAAAGTAATGCCGTTTCGATAGCAACAAAGCACCAAATTGTATAAAGCAGGGACGACGCTGGGAGAGGAGCCATTCCATAAATCTAACGCTAAGCACTGAGCAGTGCATTCTGTTTTAGGCAAAGGGCTATGTATCTAGTCAGTTCAGCCACCATCAGCCCCTTTCCTTTTCAGCATCAAGTCAGTATCTTTATATGACTCATTCAATGGAAAATCCAAGTGAAATGCTTGCACTCCTACTTCAGGAAGCAATGCATGGATCATATATTATGTTCTTTAAATTAAAGAAAAAAAGGAAATAAAAAGAGGGAGGATAGTTTATATTTGGGATTGAGGAAAGAATCATAGTTTTGCCTACAGAAGGAAAGCAGCTCTAGGACAGAGACCTCTTTGGTACTTTAGGAACCTATGAGAGTCAAGGCAGTGTATGTTTATGGAGGGAATACAAGAAAGGATTCCGGCTAGGCAGACAATCAGGCAGATGGAATCCCAGCCCCTTTAATCACCCTTCTGAAAAAGGACTTGGCTGGAAAGCAACACAGTCAAGACTGTTTCTAAAGATACCAGAAATAAAAGCAAACAAGGCCAAGTATTTCTATTTTTAATATACCTTATTATATGATTTCCTAAACAACCCTCCCCAAAACCATTCTTCTCATTATGCAAATAAAACAGTCTTGCGACACAGCAGATACTTGTGACTATCTGCTCCAATGGAGTGAAGAGCAAATTAACAAACCCTTCACAATCCATTCACAAAGTGACAAGAAGGCGGAGCACACCTCCTCATCTGCCAGCAGCAGCCTGCTCACTATATAGTCAATACAAACTAACATTTGGTATGGAATTTTAATCAAAATTCAGAATTCTCCCACAGGAGTTAACACAAACATCAGGACAAAAAAAAAAAAATAGACAGTTGGCCAGGAAGTTTAAGTTTAAAAAAAATCAATTAGTCAAAATGAAAAGATGTATCACTATACTACTTGATTAATATTTCTAGGATCTTATGAATTATTCATACAGTTTTATTCTCTACTCTTCAGGCTGTGAAAAACGTTTCAAGATGGTTTCTAAAATAACTTCCAATTTTTCAAACGTAGTGGTAAAACTTTCTCTTCTTCATTCATAAATTCAATATGAACTCAAACAATTTCAATCTACTGCTATTGAAATGCTTATGCTTTGTATTTTGAGTCTAACAGAAAAATAATTTGTGTGTGAAAAACATCTGAATATCATAAGCATCTACTTTAAAGGTTTTTGAAAAGAACAGAATTCTTTTACCAAGGATGGTCTAGCTAAAGCAACCACTAATCAATAGAAAACACTATATTAAATAGACTGTAGTAGAAAATCAAATTTTTATAATTGTTCTGATTAGCACAAATCTTTGAATTTCAACCCATACGATGTTCATCTCTATTAGGCTATCCCTAGAAATAGTTTAGCCTCCTTGATATTTTTTGTTTTAAGTAGAAATATACCTTAGTACTAGAGAACTGAGTTACTAGCTAAAGTGAGATAAATATTTAGTTAGCTCTTTCCAAGATTCTCCTCCAAATCTAACAACTTGCCTAAGATCCAGGGACTCAGAATATGCAGCTGCCAAATACTATTTAGTAGAATCTTGCCTGTGGACCACCACTTCAGCCCAGTCTGGTCAAATAAAACTCAAAAACATACAGGAATCTCTTGCCCCTCTGCTATTATGCAGGCTCAGACCCAATTTGCTTTTTCCTTATGACTAAAATGATCAAGTATTTTCCCCTTTTCCTAACATGCTTAATTTCTTTCTTTTCTTTTCTTTTTTTTTTTTTTTTTAAAGTTCTGTCTTCCGGTCCTAGGAAAGGTCTTCAGAACTACTAAAATGTCCTATTTCTTTGGCAGGGGGAAATAACCCATTCGGGGTTCTTTGAGAGGTTTCTGAGAGTCCAAACTAGGGGATTTGTTTCTCTCTTTGAATACTGTGGCTGCCAATCCATATCTATCCTATTAGCCTGCCCAGTCTCAGCCCCAGAAATCTTACAGGAATAGAGCCTCCTGGAGTAACTCTTTTCAAGAAAATGAAGGAAACCACCAGGTATTCCCTCTTCTTCCATTTCTGTGCTCACCAGTGCTTGGAGATTTCCTGGGGAGCCACTCCCAGGTCAGCCTTCTTGCCCCAAACCCTTTGTTCTCCTTTTGCCTAATGCAAGCTTAGGCTCCCACCCTGAACTCTGGCACTGGTAAAATGCCTTCCCACAGTGCAAGCTTTCTATCTCAAACTACATCGAACTGTAGGATGAAGGTCTCCAGTGGCCAAGCCAACCGGTGGAATTTGAACCACAGGCTCCTAACATGAGCCACCACTAGGCAGAGTGACCTACATTTCCTGGCTACCAGATCAATGTAAGCAGACGTCTTTGGGACCTGTCCTGAACATGTTATTTATGGTGGCTCAGCTGTCTAGACAGTTCAAACTTTATAAAATGCTCTGTAAGGCCACAAAGTAGGGATTATGGGAAAAAATGTACAAAATATAGATTTAAGCTCCAGTGTGATCTGAAGAAGAGTGAGCGAGCTAGTTCAAGAGGTTTATTCCTCTTAAAAAACACACACAAACGTCTCAATATATGAAATGATGGGTTTGCTGAATTCAGGGCAGACTAATCACTTAAGATGAAAATTCTTACTTCAGGGTTTAAGATATTAGTTTGGCTAAGGTATAATAAAAGCGTACAATGTTTATATAGAATTTAATGAATTAGAAAGCACTTTCACACATAATGCAGCATGGAGCGACTCTGCTGCAGGTTTTTGATTCAGAAAAGGAAAACTGGTTCCAGAGAAGGTGTTTTTCATCAAAGTCATTCAGCTAGTAAGTAAATGGTAAAGAAATGGAAAGAACCACAGCTTCTCACACCTGGCTAATTATTTTTTCTCCTCTTCTTTCTCACTGCTTCCTTGCCACCTGTACAAGACGTAATCTAGTTAGCAGGGGACAAATTCAATTAACAAAGCACCTTTAAGTGCAGTTGTATTTTGACAGAGGGCAACAGCAGTGCCTACCACCTTTTCGCCTGCTCATGCCCATGTCCCTCTGAAGCATAGCTAATGGTTCTAGGACCACCCTGACCAGGAGGAACCAGAAAGAGGTGACAGTTAAGACAGGTACCTTCTGGTAAAAGACTATTATGTATCAAGCATTTACCAGGAATCCCTTCTCACTGCATGGTTTGCCCTGACTGGCCTGTGTCATGCTGGTTTTGAAATATTTTGAGTATCACCTCCACTGACAACGTGGTACTAATTTTATCATAAGAAGGGGGTGGGTTGTGTCGTGTGGACAAAGAAAACCTTGACATTGGCTCAAAGATTCCAATATATTCTCAGAACCAAAGAATTCCACAGCTGCTTCAGTGGGTAGCACACACAGCCTCATAATCTTATTCCAATTTTCTCATTTCCTTGATTCTCCTCCACTGCATTCATTCTTCTAAATAACATCTCTATCCCAAAAATAAACAGTGCTGTTTGCAGATTCTTCTGATTCTTAACAAGAAAGAATCATCATAAACCAAAAATGTCCTGCCATATGCCTAAACCTGGGAATTCATTTTGCAAAAAACCAAAACTAGTAAGGTTAATCCCACAAATACTCAACTATTTTATTCATTGGAATCAATTTTATTAAAGTACTAAAATAATTTGCATTTTCTTCTTCATTTTAACTTCACAAATCTTTGTTACAAAACACACCTGATAGATCCCACTTATTTACTTATTTAACGATTACATTTCTTTTTCTTTGAATGCAATTGCTTTAAAATGCTTAACATGCTTAGCTCATTATTTAAACAGCACAGAACATCCTGACTTGGCTAGTATTGAACATACCGATCCCCACACCCCTACCCCGCAACATGAAGGTTGTACATTTCCCAAATCCTCAGGGTATTTTAGAAACACAGTGTTCTTGGAGGTCTTGAAATGTGACTCTCACCCCCTTTGTCAGCTCCTTACAGACAACCTCATGGACTCATTCTTAGCTTATTATAATCGGGCATTTTTATTTTCCTTTTCAAGGATGCCAAAAGCAACTATGAGCCTCAAACATGCTATAATTCTTGTGACCACTGTCTGCTACTTAGTTCAACTAGCGTGTCAACATGAGCCGAAACATGAGGGTCAGACAAGGGAGATGTACCCTGAACAGAGCTTGCCAGTGATGAGCTGTCATGGAGGACTATTAAAAAAGCAAGACCCAATTCGCTGACACAGGTTCTAAGGGTGCAAAAAGTTGGTGTAATTGCCCAAGATAGAATTCATTAGGCATTTTTTAAAGCAAATATTTTATGAGAAAACATTTTTGTAGAAGTAATGATGCCCTTTGGGAAGTGTCATTAGGACACACTCTTGCAAATCTGGGGTGATTAAAAAGCACTTAGTAGCTCAGAGCCTCTGGTGTGTTGTGATATAAAAGGGTGGGTATAATGCACACTTCATTTGTTATTTGCTTATCTAGGCAGGGCTCTGATGCCCGTCACAGTGTCAAGGAAAGGAGGTTGCCTCCACTGAACATTAGGAGGCCAGGAAGGCTCCTGTGAAGGTAACAATCTTAAACATTCATCAGCTAAAACCATCTGGTGGAAAACGTTAAAGAATAGAACATGTAGAAATTGAGGAATGCTTGTACAAGAGGAAAAAACTACCAGAATTAATCCTCCTAAAAGCCTAAGTATGTCCAACTGTTTATGGAGGCATTATGTAGAAGAGGATGGTGTAATGGCCAAAAGCACAGTTTAGAATCAAATTGCTTGACTTTGAATCCTGCTTTTGCCACTAAATGGCAGCATGACCTTGGGCAAGTTTTTAAACCTTTCTGTTCTTCATTTGCAAAATGGTAAAAATTATTTCTAGGCTTGTTTGAATGGTAAACTGAGTTTATCTGTGTAACGTGCCTAGGGCAGAGAGTAGTAAAAGCTTTTATTAGCCACTATGTATTTGGTAGGAAATAAAATTGTACAATTTGGCACTGACTTATGGAGCCCGGACTCTCCCTTACATTAGCTCCATGTGATTAGTATGGATTGGTTTGGTCAGAGAAATCAGAAGCAGGTGGAGTTGGGATTAACAGCTATAATGATCCCTTTTCCACAGTTTTCATGATTACAATGGCACGAAGTGGTTCTTCCCCTTTTATTCCTGCAACCTCTTCCTACTTTCACGCCTCTTCTTTCTCTGCCCCTAAATGTTAGAATTCCCCCAAGCTCTGTCATAGCATCCTGGATACCTTCTTTAGCATTTTATCCTCTCCCAGTACTCCAGCAATGACCTCTCTGCTTTGACTCCCAAATCTCAACTGTCAGCCTGAATTTACGCCCTTGTTTAAAACTCCCTTCCCTTGGCAAGGGACAGTGGCTCATACCTGTAATGTCAGCACTTTGGCAGGCCGAGGAAGGCAGATAACTTGAGGTCAGGAATTCAAGACCAGCCTGGCCAACACAGTGAAACCTCATGTCTACTAAAACCACAAAAATTAGCCAAGCATGGTGGCGTGCACCTGTAATACTAGGTACTTAGGAGGCTGAGGCCGGGAAATCATTTTAACCCAAGAAGCAGAGGTTGAAGTGAGCCGAGATCATGCCACTGCTCTCTAGCCTGGATGACAAAGTGAGACTCTTAAAATAAAAAAAATAAAAAAATAAAATAAAATAAACTACCTTCCCTCATCCTTGAGTCCAAAGGGCAGCCTTCATAACCATCTCCAACTAGATTCGAACTGAATCAAGATCCATTTTCTCCCCAGCAAGATGCACGTTCCTCTTCCATGAGCTCACTGCATCATCAGTCACTTTCTCAAGCCCACCTTTAAAATCCTTAATACACTCCCACCTGACTGCTAGCATCCTGGTCCAGACCTTCACAGTTACTGTGCACAAGAGTGTCCTCCTACAGACATTTACTGATTATCTTGTTCTAGGCTCTGGGGTTCCGGGCCACACACAGGGGGTCTTCCTCCTAACTCATCCCAAAATCAGAGGCCAACATTTGCTTTTATTTTTATGAATGTCTGGATATTTCTTTAAGGGTCCATGGTAGTATTACTCTTCAAATTTTGTAGTTCTAGTCAAATTTTGTTCTTTTTTTAGGGCTAAATTAATAAGTACTTTAATATAAATAATCTCATGGATTTAGGATGTCATACAGCCTAGTTATGTCAGATACTTGTGACCAATAATTTGCAGATAAGCTGGAAGATAAGCACATTATTTGAAGAATAATAAAAAGTAGAAAACCCAGCCGGGTGCGGTAGCTCAAGCCTGTAATCCCAGCACTTTGGGAGGCCGAGGCGGGTGGATCTCCGAGGTCAAAAGATCGAGACCATCCCGGTCAACATGGTGAAACCCCGTCTCTACTAAAAATACAAAAACTTAGCTGGGCATGGTGGCACGTGCGTGTAATCTCAGCTACTCAGGAGGCTGAGGCAGGAGAATTGCCTGAACCCAGGAGGCGGAGGTTGCGGTGAGCCGAGATCGCGCCATTGCACTCCAGCCTGGGTAACAAGAGCGAAACTCTGTCTCAAAAAAAAAAAAAAAAAAAAAAAAAGTAGAAAACCCAATAGGAAGAGATTCTATATTTATTAAAATTAAAAAGCCCAGCAATCCCATTACTGGGTATATATCCAAAGGATTATAAATTGTTCTACTATAAGGACACATGCACACAAATGTTCATTGCAGCAATGTTTACAATAGCAAAGACCTGGAACCAACCCAAATGCCCATCGATGATAGACTCGACAGGGAAAATGTGTTACATATATACCATGGAATATTATGCAGCCATCAAAAATGATGAGTTCGTGTCCTTTGTAGGGACATGGATGAACCTGGAAACCATCATTCTCAGCAAACTGACACAAGAGCAGAAAATCAAACACCGCATGTTCTCACTCATAGGCAGGTGTTGAACAATGAGAACACATGGATACAGGGAGGAGGGCACTACACACTGGGGTCTGTTGGGGGGAAATGGGGGAGGGACGGTGGGGTGGGGAAGTGGGGAGAGATAGCATGGGGAGAAATACCAGATATAGGTGAAGGGGAGGAAGGCAGCAAATCACACTGCCACGTGTGTACCTATGCAACAATCTTGCATGTTCTTCACATGTACCCCAAAGCCTAAAATGCAATTTTAAAAAATCAAAAAAAAAAAAAAGAAGAAGAAGAAGATGGATTTTCAATACACAGACTATAGCTGTCTTAAAAGAACGTTCATTTTCCACACTCCCAGGATACAGTGGTGATGGGGTTATCTGCTACTAGGAAGGAAAGAAACACAATTAATTCAAAAACCCAACCTCAACCATAAGGAGTAGTGATGTGCGCAGGGCAGCTAGGTTACATCAAGGGAAGAAATGAGATTTCGAAAAGAGGTTGGATGAAGTGGTTTACTGACAGTACTCCCTCCATACCCAGCCTATCACCCTTTCTTGTTTAATTGTATTCCCATATCACTGATCACCATCTAACACATTACCCATTTTAATTATTTTTCTGTTTGTTGTCTGCTGCCCTCTGCCCATGGCTTTTTTTTTCCCCCCTCAAATGAGGGCAGGATTTTTTGGTCTATTTTGTTCATTGTATAGAACAGTACCTAGCACATAGCCAATGTTCAATAAACTTTTGTCAAATAAATGTGAAAGGATTTCCCTTCTATTGGACTTCTTTTATATGCAATACTGTTTGTAAAGCTCTTATGGAAAAGGCGAAGTTCATAAATTACTTTTAAAAAAACAGCTCTGCCACTTTAACAGAGAATTCTTCCAGACAACATGATTCTTGAATGTCACCTGTTTGCAGAGGAGAAAAAGGAAAAGGGATGTGTCCTGTGCCCACCTTCCAGAGCACACCCCAGATTCATTCCTGGTGCTTCTGACAAGATCCTAAGGACGCTGTTGTTCTCCAAATATGAAGAAACATATAACCCAGCTAGTGTTTCACTGAAGTCAGAGGCAGCAAGAGCAACAAAGGAAAAAGCAGAGTAAAAGATGCTAAAATTAAAAACTTGGCTTGGCTCTGTGAATGAAGTAAGTACCAAATACACATTCATTCTGATAGTATATTCTGGTCTAACATGCATAATTATAGCCTGTCAAGGACATAATATATCCCTAAAGTAACTCATGTGTCTGTTTTTGGAAGCTCTAGTAACACATTACTAAAAACTCTGTAATTCCGTCTTCAACAGGGTTTTGAACTATAACAACCTTAACCGTCTTGCGGTTCCAGCTGCTATTTTGATGACTTTCATTTTGTAGTACAGGAGTTAAGTTTTCCATAGTAAGAATGAATGTATTAAAAACAAACTATGAGGTCGAGTACAATGGCTCACACCTGTAATCTCAGCACTTTGGAACACTGAGGCAGGAAGATCACTGGAGTCCAAGAGTTTGAAACCAGCCTGGGCAATAATAGAATTGCCCAAACTCTACAAAAATATTTTAAAAAATCAGCAGGCATGATAGCACACACCTGTGGTCCCAGCTACTCAGGAAGCTGAGGTGAGAGGATTGCTTGATCCTAGGTGATTGAGCTGTAGTGAGCCATGATTGTGCCACTGTACTCCAGTCTGGGTGAGACAGCAAAGACCCTGTCTCCAAAAAAAAAAAAAAAAAAAAGCTACAATAAAGTCTCCTCAATTCTAATACACATTAGTCATTCAAATAAAACTGTACAGACAATATTTTAAGGTATCCTAGAATATATATTGACATAATTATCTTTTCTGATGCAATGAAGTAGAAAAACTCTCACTCCTTCAAGCAATGTGTACTATGAGTCACCAAAACACACACTATTAGGTGACAAATGCTAACACCTAGAATATTTTAATCAAATATTACTAATTGTAATGACAGTGGAAAGTAGGGAAAAGTAAAATTAAATATGGGAAATAGGATAGCAGAGCTGAAAGGTGTCTAAGGAGTTAGAGCCTCAGGTTAAAGTTCTGATGCAGTTACATATTGGCTGTTTCATCTTAAGTAAAAGTGACTGAGCACATGCCTTCTGCCAGCCACCATGAAGGGCCCTGAATGTAAAAAGGTGAAAAAGATGCAATTCCTCTGCTGGAAAAGCATTTTCGTAGGGAAAGTTCTAACACACAATACTAAACATGTAGTTCTGAATTCTAACTTACAAACCACAGAACCTATTTATACAAAAGGTCAGTTAATCCACATGAATTGCTTATGCTTAAACAGCATCAAGGCCTCCTTCCTCTTCAGGGAATTATAACACCTTGCTTTTCTTTTGCAGACCCACTCTTGGTCCACGTGGTGTGCATGGGGCTGGCACTCCCCCTACCTCTACCCCTCCAGGAGTGGGTATCAAGGCCAAGTGAAACATACAATCCCTTAGTCTCAGGGACTGGTCCAGAAATAGGCAGTCACACAAAGTCATGCTAATGAGATGTAATCCCAGGACTTTTGTTAGGACTACTGCAAAGAAGATAGTCTGCATTCCACTGGGAAGGGTAGGTTATGTGCTTGGAGTTGCTGTTGTATCACCATGTGGGAAAAGCTGACTTTGAATCGTATCTAGACAGATGAAAATGGAGTCAAGGGATGAAGAGTGACAGATTCCTGGAGATGCCGTTGGAATATCCGGATTTATCCATTCCTAAATTCTTAATACACGGGACTTTTTGGTTACTTGGGTCAGTATGGTCTCCATTTTGCTAATTTAGTTTGAGTTGGATTTCTGTCACTTGGGATCAAAGAATCTTGGCTAATAATTTTTAAGCTTTAGATTCTTGATCTGTAAAATGAGGGAGCCGAGTCTAAAATTCCTTACAGTTCTACTATTCTATTACAATACTAAATTTACCAATTTTACTGGGTTGCTGCAATGATCAAGTGAGAGAATAAATAGGAAAGCACTATGTCAATTTTCAAGCACTTTACAAAGACTAGGAATGTCTATGAATACAGTAATATTCAAATATATATAAGTATATATGTGTGCATGTATACCAAAAAATTAGCAGGCTCTAGAGTCCATTCCATTTGCAATACAATAATATAAAAAGCATAAACTCAGAAAACAAGAAAGAAAAAGGTCTCACTCTTAGGCTTCTCTCTCAGGAAATCTACATTTTACCAAAGTCTCAAAGGTTTCTGCTAACCATATCTTGTCTTCCTAAGTTCATTACTAAAACCCAGAAGGGCCCCTTTCTTTCACTTAAAAAATAGTGGCTATAATTTTCCACCTTTATTTCCATAAAAGTGACATTAAAGGGCTCCTTGGAGATGTTTTGCAAACACTTTCAATCACTGATCACCGACTCTGAAAAAAAAGTTAAGGCATTTTATTTCCTTCAAAGTAGGAAAAACACTCTAATAGTGTCTAAAGGGGAAAACGGGCTCTATAAAAATGGACAGAGTGCAAAACGGGAAAAGAAGTCAGTGTTGAGGAACATTCTTCACGGAGTCTCTTGCCCTCATTAGGCACCTTCTTAACGTCCAGGTGCAGAAGCTCCCTGCAATCCAGCAGGTACACCTATCCTTTCAGGTTTGCACAGCTGTGCAGTCGGGCGAGCAGCTACTAGAGGGCAGCAAAGGGTCAGAAATGGGAGTGCAGGGCTTAGGCAGGCTGGCTGGGAACTGACCAGATGACCAAACTGAGCCCAGATACTTGAAGACAACCTTGGTCCAGTTTCCCATCACAAGACAGGAAGGATCATGGGATCCCTCAGAGTTCTTAGATGACTACAACAAAGCTTGTGCTGACAACTTATCCGAAAACTTAGCGCAGTATCTGGGGAAAGGAGCAGAGGCTGAGTTGTCGAAAAACCAGGAGCATAGGAAAAAGCCAAGGGGAAGCCGAGAGCGAAGGTTAGGGGAACCTGGCTCCTGGCCAGAATTCTGGGAACCAGTTGAGTCAACTGGTCATTACTGTCATCATCTTTTCCATAATCATTATCATTGTCATCATCATCATCAATATGGCTAGCACACCCTTACTTCTCTGTGTGCTAGTCATGGCCTAAGCCTATATATACATTTCAAAAGGCATATGCAGGAGAAACAATTGTACCTAGCTTTACTGAGATATATTTGGCATAAAATAAAAAATGTATATATTCAAGGTGTACAACACCATGATTTAATATACTGTGAAATGATGACCACAATCAAATTACTTAACAATTCATCATCACCCAGTGGTGGGGGTCATGAGGGCACTTAAGATCTACTCTCTTAGGAAAGTTCAAGTAAGCAATACAGTATTATTAACTACAGTCACCATGTGGTACATTAGATCTCCAGAACTTGTTCTTTTGGAATTGAAAGTTTGCACCCTTTGATCATCATAATCCCACTTCCCCCACTACCAGACCCCTGGCAACCACCATTCTACTGTTATGTTTTGACATTTTAATTCATTTTAATTTTAAAATTATGTTTCGTATTTATTTCAGACAGGATCTTGCTTTCTTGCCCACACTGGAGTACAGGGGCATGATTATGGTTTGCTGTAGCTTCAGCCTCCATGGCTCTGATGATCCTCTTGCCTCAGCCTACTGAGTAGCTGAGACCACAGGCACATGCCACAATGCCTGGCTAATTTCTTCTATTTTCTGTAGAGAAGGGCTCTCCCTATGTCGCCTAGGCTGCACTTGAACTCCTGAGCTCAAACAATCCTCCTGCCTTGGTCTCCCAAAGTGCTAAGATTAAAGGCATGAACCCTGCATTCAGCTAAATTTGACTTTTATAGATTCCCCATATAAGTGAAATCATATATTGGTCTTTCTGTGTCTGGCTTATTTCACTTAATATACTATTCTCGAGGCTCATCTAGTTGTAGGAAATGGCAGGATTTCCTTCTTATCGTGACTCAATAATATCATACATACACACACACACCCTTCCACCACCATCGCCACCATATTTTCATCCACTCATTTCTTGAATGACAGATTGTTTTCATATATTGGCAACTGTGCAATGGACACAGAGGGTGCAGGTATTTTTTCAAGATACTGATTTCATTTTTGGGGGATATATACCCAAAAGTTGGATAACCGGATTGTGGAGTATTATTTTTCTTTTTTTGGACCAAGGATAATGGCTCATGCCTATAACCTCAAGACTCTGGGAGGCCAAGTCAAGAGAACCGATTGACCTCAGGAGTTTAAGACCAGCCTGGGCAACATAGAAAGACCTTGTGTCTAATAAAAATTTTAAAAATCAGCCAGGTGTGGTGGTGTGTGCCTGTAGTCCCAGGCACTTGGGAGTGAGGCAAGAGGATTACTAGAGGCCAGGAGTTTGAAGCTGCAGTGAGCTATAATCCTGCCACTGCAGTACAACCTAGGCAAAAGAGCAAGACCCAGTGTCAAAAAAAAAAAATAGATTTTTTTTAAGAACCTCCATAATGTTTTCCTAATGATTGCATTAATTTACATTTCCACCAACAGTGTACACAGGTTCCCTTTCTCCAGGCCAGCCAGCTATGCTATTTGCTCAATTGAAGAAATACAAGAATTAGTCAAGGGGAATTTTCATTTTATGAGATTTTTGCTTCACATTTTAACTTTTAAATTAACCTCCACAATTCAACTCCAGTGCAACCACTACTAAATTCAATGACCTTCTAAACCAAACTTAATTTGTCATTTCTCGTAGTCAAGGTTTTCTTTAAGCAATAAGCCTTCAGTCATTTATATCTGTGGTCCTTGCTGAGAGCAAAAGCACGAACTCTTAGAAACATTAGGTTTGTACAAGTCCTGTGATTTATGCTTAGGCCTAAAAAGAAAAAAAAAATATCAAATGCATACACTAGAGTTTCTTCCATAAAGCAAGGGGAAAAGTCTAAATAGTTCATTAAAAATACAATGAGAAATTTACTTTCAAGTTTTTACAATGAATTAAAAAATACCATATACTTTTCCAAAATTAGAGCCATCAACTTTTTATATTTCTTGTTATATAGATCTCTGGATGGTTCTTAAAGGTTGCCTGTTATCAAGCCTGGAATTCAACAATGCTCCCAGCATGCCCTTGCCCACTAATTCTTCCAATATTTTGGTTGTAAGTCCCAGGGGTGAATGAAAGCATCCTCTTTACAAGCATTTTTTTATGCTAAAGCTACCTTTCTTTTGCCTTTATATCAAATACTTTATTTTTTAAAGTGACATTAAAATAGTCCCTAGGAAGAGAGTCCTTCCACAGATTCTCTCCCTGAACTTGTTTGGGGAGGGAAATACAGGGGCTTAACTGATGAAAAGGGATAGCATGGGGAGGAATGACAGATACAGGTGAGGGGACGGAAGACAGCAAACCACACTGCCAAGTGTGTACCTATGCAACAATCTTGCATGTTCATCACATGTACCCCAAAACCTAAAATTAAAAACAAAACAAAACAAAAAAACCAAATTCCTAGCTACTAAATAAAACTGAAAAATATAAAAAAAAAAGGGACTCACAGTTCTCTATGAACTATTTTGCAGAAGCATATGCTAATGGAAATGCACCAACCCCTAAGACCCACTGCTCACAGGAAGCACCATAAAACTGGTGAGCTGATGAGAGTGCAAAGCTATAAAGTAACAGCCAAATTTATCTTTTTTTTAAAAAAATAGAAGGTATCTTCTAGTAGAAAATTAGAGAACCATTTGATATAATTCAGGGCATATGACAGCTTTAGAGTAAATTTATACCCTGCTTTTTTCTCCCTCCCTCAGTTTTCCATTCTCAATCTCTCAGCAGGCTTTGGGTTTCGGCATTGGCACCACTAGACAGAATTGGAAACAAGAGCATTCTGCAAATTACTAGATGCTCCCATGTCATAATCTCAACCTCGTTTCTCAGACACAGATTCTAGGTTGCAGCTGCAGATTAGTCAATTCTCTAACATCACAACTGTAATTTCTCACTTATTTCAGGAGTTTCTATTGTGTAACCCTGTAGGAAGTCTCACTCATTTGAGAAAGTTCAAATGAAACAGGAATTTGAGTGGAGAATTAAGCTGTCCCTTCCTTTCTTGACACCGCGTCTACATTGGCATCTTACTATAATACAACTCTTTGACTGCTGTGATGACAGGCAAGGCCAAACTACTCAGGAGACAAAAGACAAGACCCATCTATCACCATTATTTGGCTATCTCATCTAGCAAATGATTTATGATCTGTTCATTTCAGAGGAGATTTAAAAAACAAAGATTGAATAAAGCATGTCTGGTGATACATAAAAATGAGACGCATTTTACAGAAGACCTGGGCTGACTGCATTTGGTCAGAAGTCCTGCATGGTCATGCCAGAGAGAAGAGGTTTTCTCTGGGACCACTAAGCACCATAGCTGACGGTTATTTGAAAAGCAGCCAGTACCCAGAGTATCCCAGAGGCAGTCAGGACAGCACAGTACTAAGAGTGTGGGCTCTGGGACCAGACTGCCTGGGTTTGAATCTAGGAGATGAGCTACGACAAGTTACCAAATATCCCTGTGCCTCAATTTCTCTAGCTACTTATAGGATTGTTAAAGAATTATTTCATGAGTCATGACTTGTACTGAGGAGTCCTGACCTAGAACACTACCTAACACATAACAAATGCTAGAAACCACTAGTAACTTAACTTCATAGGGTGTTGAGAATGGTTCAGGAGTTATGAATAAAGTGTTTGGGATTGTGCTTGACACATAGAAAGTGCTAGGGTGTTAGTCATTATTACTATGAGTGTTGTTATAATACTAACCAATAATAAGTAGTACTAGGGTTCCTTAACATGGTATGTCCCAAGAGAGTCAGATAATGAGCTTATGAATGACAGGCTAATGTCTAAACTCAGGTTATAAAACTGGCTGCTCCAGGGCCACATATGACCGGTAAGTAGGCTCATTTTGCCCGGGCTATGTTTAGAAATGCTTTAAAATGTTTGCACACTTCAGAAATGTCTATAATTCATTTAAAGTTATGGGTTTGTGCGTTCTCTTTAAAAATCAAAAGCTCATTCCACACTGGGCCTGCACTTCTGCATGGCCACTCTCAGCTGGGGCGGAAAAATGGCTGCCTCTTTGTATATCTGGGGTATACATTCTCCAGGTCACCCCAGTCCCCACCAGGGTTCCTTCATTCACTGTTATCTTCCTGGTCCTTGCAGGCACCTGAGTTTGCTGTCCTCCTCTCTTGCATCTATTTTAGGAATTCTGGGATGATATGCTCTCAAACAGAATTTTTTTTTAACACATTCTGGACCTATCTAAGAATATGATTTTACTGAAGCTCTCCCCAGTAAAATGCACACAAATTTATATGTTCACATGACAATATCAAGGGAATCACAGACTCCCTAAAGCCCACTCATGGAAAACCTTCCTGTTTTAAGGGTTTATTCCTGGGCAAGAAAATTCCATTAATCCTCATTCTCCATTAGATCACTATTGCATCTCACACTGTTACCAGGGGAATCCCATGATTTTAAAAATAGAAATTATACAGATACAGAAAATGAAGGGCTATGCTTAGGAAGAGCAAATCCTTTGAACTGATGAACTTAGTGGTTGCTTTGACTGCATTCAAATTTGGCATCTTTATAATAAAACACCACAGCAACTTGCTATCTAATTTTACCTCCTAAACAATTCTCAATTCTGCTACCTCTTCTCCAGATCTCTTAGCGCTGTCAGGACTACAGCCAGTCCAGATGGTACTATTGTGAGCATCAGAAAAAACCTCTCTTCCTCAAGACATTTTACTGCCATCTGCTGGGGAAAATGTGTTCTACTAACTGCATAGATTCATCATGTCTAAGATGAGAAGGCCACCCACTAGACAGGGATCCGTGAGAAGTGCACACCTGTAGAACAGTTTCCAGTATGATTTGCGTCATGAGCATCCCTGACATGGGCTAAGCATTTCTACTTGGGGCCATTATCCAGAGGAGGCAGCAAAGAGGGGCCATTACAAGCTTTGTAGTTTTGAGTTTTTAAAAAAACTTTTTTATTTTGAATTACTTTTAGACTTAACGAAAAGCTGCAAAAAAATGTCGAAAGACTTTCCACGTATCCTTTACCTCTTCCCCAAGGAGATTTCATTCTATAATCATAAAAATGAGGGTTTGAATCATGATTCAAACAGGATCTTGGCAGGTGGGCACAGTGCCAGCTAATAGTAAATGCTTAGTACGTATGTTGGTATTATCATCTGCTAGCATCACTTTCCTTAACTATAAATGAAAATAATAAAAAATCTAGTGTTAGGATTATATTATTAGTATTTAGCACAGTGCTTAATAGGAATACTAGTATTGATATTGGTGGTGACATTAACTTATTATTTCTGAGGTCTAATGCTCTTCCCCAACCCACAGTCACAGTATACTATCATCCTGGTTTTCTAGGTATAAAAATCATAAGTGATTACTACTCCTGAGATGCTTCCATATCCCAGGGGACAGGTACTGGTAACCACTTCCTGGATGACCACAGTAGACCTCCCAAAGACCAGGAAATATCTAGAGCCTAAGGGCAAAACTAGTTCCAGGCTGAGGGTATGAGATCTCCTCTTGTGCCTTATCTGAGGGCTGACATCTCTCTGAAGCATGAAAGTCTTACTGATGACCATTGTTGTTGCTACAATTTCACAAAACAAAGGCGAATCTTTTTAAAATAAAAAAGTAAGGTTTTTATTCCCACTTCCAAATCATCTGTCTCTAGTCAAGTCATAAAGACCATCAGACTGCCAGTGCAGTACAATGTGGTAGATGTTCAACAGGAGTTCCCAGAACAGGCTCTAACTCCTCTGGGTGGAGAAGTAGGGTGGGCATGTGTGAAGAGGAGTCCTGCTCATAGGGTGAAGACACTTTTCTCAAAGCACTCCTCATTTGCTGACCCAGCACACAATCTAAGCTGTTGTATTACAGCATCTGTTTACATAAATTCTGACCAGGTAGCAAACTCTTTCCCTCTCCTCTCAGCCACAGTATGCAGGACACAGAACACCTGTTCCAGAAGTGGACTGATTAGCCCGAGGTTGCTATACACAGCACGAGGTAGGAGCCACATGCAAGGAGGAGATCCTGCGCCTTGCCGGGTTGGCTCCACTCCTCCTCTTGGCTCTAGTCCATACCCACCACTAATGGGATTGATCCATGGGCATAAATCTGAGAGACCTTGCTAGGCATCTAGGATGTTATCTTATCCAAAACTGTTACAGTGTTGCTGCTAGTCAAAAGCAAATGTTTTAAGCACTGGGAGGGAACGAGGAGTACGAAATTGAGCTTGATGATCTTCATTTTTAAAGAGCTTCTTGGGGAGGGCACTGGTGAAGGTGATAGAATGGAATAAAAATATCATTTAATGAATATATTATCTGCAATGTGATTTACATATGCAGGATATCTTTAAACAGGTAACAATAATTTGGTGGGATATCAGCTTTATTGATACTATCAATAGGATGTGTGGAAGCAAAAGAGAGAGAACAAATTAGAAGAATGGATAAGCAAGGCAATGGGACAGGTTCACAGACGAGGTGGGACTGGAGATGGATTGTGAAGGATAAATAAGTCAGCCCATGGTGGAGCAGGCAAATATTCCAGGAGAAGAAAGAGCAAGCAGCATGGGGCAAATGGGAATGAAGCTTGAAAGAAAGTGAAAGAACTAAATGAAGAGGGGAAGAGAGAACCAAATTCCAATATAGGCATACGATGGAATAAGCTAATGATTAGCAAGGTTACTATTACCTCAAAACCTCATTTTTTTTTTTAAGGACAACTCATAACATTTCCCAGATGTGCCACTCTTTAGGATACTTTCACATCTGAAGAATGGTCCCTCGACCCAGTAGACATACAGAAATACAAGTCAACCTATTCATGTCTCTCAATCTACAGAAAACTCTAGCTCTGCATGCTCGTTGTCATTTTAAGAATTTGTTTCCTGAAGAGTAAGTTGTTAGCCTAAAGAAAAACACTAATCTAAACATTAAGGACAGAGTAACAAAAAAAAAACCTACAAATTCTTTATTCTTGATACTCATAAAGAAGAGTCTACAAAGGGCATGAGACAAAGTGGAACACACTCAGCATGAAAAAGAAATTTTAAAAAGAATTACAGTTATAGCATTTTTGATCCAAGAGGGGTGTTAGGCAGCCTGAACCTAATAAAATTTGGTAGGTGCTAAGAAATTGCTTGTTGAACAAATAACTGAATGAATGTTCTTCTTCAGTGGTCTATAAACCGTTTCCCAGAAGTGGTTCTGGGTTGCGTAAAGCACAAAGTAATTTCTGTACAACAATGAAGTTTCAAACTGCTAAGAAGACAAGTGTAATCCCAGTGCCTGATATACAGCAGGTGCTTTATAAACATTTGGTAGTAAACGAATGAAGGAATAAGCAAATGTATTAATAAATAGTGGAATGCAATAGTTTGAACTTTAACAACCATGAACAAAAGGACTAAAATCTAAAGGGAAAAAGACCAATTTTCCTTCTCTCCCGATCTGTCTCAAACTTTATCCTCACTGTAACTTACTTCCTTTTGCATCAAGGGAAATATAAAAATGACAATGACCTTTCCCTCACATCAGAGGGAAGTGAGAAGAATAAATATGTTAATAAGTGGAAAGATTCCAGAGTTCCTTAGAGACAGCCACTATAGGTATTAATTTCATTATTATAAGCTTCTTGCAAAAAACACAGCTGCTACACCTTTAAACAAACCGTTTGTGATGATATTTCAGGTATCTTCAAACAGAAGATAGAATGGGCTAGAAAACCATAGGGAAATGGCTGACAAAACAAATGCACCTGGCCTTCAGCTCCAGACTCACTTGGGGCTCAATCTGGGGCAGTAACACATTTAAGACTGTACTTTTGATTATGTGGTGAAGGGCTGAGAAGCATGCTAACTGTCCGCACTGACCTGAGTCAGGCGTGGGGTGAAACTGGTGCCTCTTGCTCTGTTCATAGAGAGCTCCACATCTGAACTATATTCCAGAGAGAAGGTGAAAGGAAGTAAAAAAAAAAAAAAAAAACCAATACATTTGAAATTATTTTAAGTAGGTAACTCGCTTTGTAGGAAGTTGTGGCCTTATTCAAACTACATTTCTCATGTCAAAAATATTAGACAAATGGCTCTAATCAGCAAATGCAAATCAAGACCCCCTCAATAAAGGGAAGTGCAGCAGAATAAAAGCTTATTGATCCTCTTGTTATTGATCTGGACCATATATCTAGATTTATCTGTATTCCAGAATGAGAAAAAATCTTCAGCATGCAGAATTAAATACAGAAAAGAATATTGAAAGTAATATGCTTCCTACAATATTTAAAAGTATCGGAGATTAGGAGCTTGAAAAAGAACGGAGCACATTGCTAAAAGAGACTTGGGGCACCAGATTCACAGGTTCATGAGATTTGTCTCAAAATTCTTCTTTTCAGTCAATATGCATCTAGACTTGAACATGCCCTGAAAAGAACCAACATGTCAAAAATCTAACGAGGAGTGATCAAAGTAACTAAGATCACAATTAATTGTACTTAATTTAGAAAGTAAGTTTTGTTTTGGTTTGGTTTTTTACTAGTCAACTATGGGAAAACATCACTTTTTAGTATCAGGATGCCTTGTGTTTTTAAAAAATGTTTGTTGAATAGTAAAAGCTGTACTTGTGCCTGTGCCTCATTCTCATTTGCACACAGGACATAAACACTTGGAAGTTCCACAATTAACCCACATTCCACACACGCAAGGCAGAACTTCACAAATGCTTCCCAGGACGGCCCTTTTTCAACTATTTCCTATTTGTCAGTTTGGCCACCAACCTGCTAGTCTCCTAGGATGGAAATCTTGACAGAGTTATTTTCTTTTCTTGCTTGCCTCCTTCCCTGTTTCTTTTTCTTAAGTGAAGATAATAATAGTCTTGCCCCTTGCCTCCTTTGTTGGCTCTAGGGTGGTCCTCCCACCCCATCCCTTCCAGAGGTTAATATGAATCTACCTAACTTATCTATCCCGCTGCTCAGGAAGCCGTGTAGGTGGAAACACCACTCAAGTTCTCTACCAATGTTACCATAACAAACTCAGTTATTCCCTTCTTTGACTTTTTAAAGCACAGTTTCTGGAGTAAGAAAAACTGTTCTACTGCATGATTGTGGGGGAAAACAACAGTCTCTACCCCTGCAGTGCTGTTGGGAGGCTGAAGTAAAGTTCTCAGTCATGAAGCAGGCTCAGTAAATGGCAGCTATTGCTACCATTACTATCATCTCCTCTGTCTATTCTCTTCCCACCACAGCCCTCATTCAGGCCTACTTCACACTAGATGGCCACATGTGTCCCACAAGCAGGTACTCATGACTAAACACCATCTTCCCTTGGAGTACTGGGTTCTGGATACGCAAAGATAAGAAACAGCCTTTACTCTTAAGGAAGGTTAAGTCTAGTGTCCAAGACAGATATATACAGATGATTAAAAGCAAAATTTCAGTAAGTTAGTACCTGGTGGGGCTTCTGTGGTTCAATAACTAACATTTCTTCTTTCTTATCAAAGGTCAGAAACAAGAGAGAATGATACGGTTTGGCTGTTTCCCCACCCACATCTCATCTTGAATTGCAGCTCCCATAATTCCCACGTGTTGTGGGAGAGACCCAGTGTGAGATATTTGAATCATGGGAGCGGTTCCCCCATACTGTTCTCATGGTAGTGAATAAGTCTCATGAGATCTGATGGTTTTATAAGGGGTTTCCCCTTTTGCTTGGCTTCCATTTGTTCTTGCCTGCTGTCATGTAAGACATGACTTTACTCCTCATTCTCCTTCTGCCATAATTGTGAAGCCTCCTCAGCCATGTGGAGCTGTGAGTCTATTAAGCCTCTTTCAGTCTTGGGAATGTCTTTATTACCAGTGAGAGAACAGACTAATACAGAGATGTATATAATGGAATCAGGAAGATGGTAAGCAAAATACCTCCTTTGTTACTAATAAAGCTGATACTGAACAAAATGACAGTGTGAGAGTTCATAGGCCTGAACTCTCACATCCTTACTCACAGAGACGTATGCTGCTAATGTCACTAGCAGTGCTGAACAACCGCAGCCACCTGCATGAAGCCCATCCTGTAGAATGCAGGGCAGGAAGGAGTCAAGGAGTACCAACTCTCAAAGAGAGGAGAGAGAGAGGAGCTGGGCATCACAGAGGAACCCCATCAGACACCTCAGTCCACCTCCTGGGAGGGGCAAGTCAGGGGCTACCACCATGCAATAAAGCAGGGAGAGTGTCTCTCCTTCTGCCCAACCATTAGAGGTTCAGAGTATTGTAGCAGCAGCAGAAGTGAGTACACAACCTAGATTGTGGTGGGGGTTGGGGAAAACCAGAGAAGTAGGATGGGAAGGGATGGGCTGTGGGGCACCTAGAGTGTGGCACACGATAGGAATCAGTGCCAGTGCCAGCTTATTTTTAAGAGATGGGGTTTCACCACATTGCCCAAGTTGGAGTGCAGTGGCTAGTCACAAGCACAGTCATAGCTCACTGCAGCCCCAAACTCCTTGGCTCAACTGATCTTCCCACCTCAGGCACCTGAGTAGCTAGGAAAACAGGTCCATGTTGCTGTGCCCAACTCAGTGAAGGCTTTTACTCAGAGACTGTGTTTTAGACACACTGGTCTGGTGGCTGCTGAGGATAGGCTGGTAAGAGAAGATCAAGTTAGCTTGGAGGATATTCTAGTTCTGCTAGCAAGAAATGACAAGGGGCCTGAACCAGGATGCTGGTGTCAGGGAGCAACAAGACATGAGGAATTTAAGAAATATTTTGGAGATATGACTGGCAGAACTTAGGAAATGCCTTAATTCTGTCTGAGGACTTCTGGCTCCAAGGTGTCCACTTTCCAATCCATTCTGAGTCCCCCATAGCCTGCCTAAGTTCCTGCCGTGGGTCAGCCACTATGCTACATGCTTGATCCACATGGTCATCCTCATACTAACCTAAGGAGGTAGGCTAATAACCTCATTAAAAACTCTTGCTTGGCAGAGGAGGAAACAGATTCGGAGAGATGAAATCTAAGAAGACCTAGAGAGTAGGTGACTGGGTTGGAATCCGTATTTATGTAGTCTGACTCCAAAACCTGTGCAACAAATAAACACAAATTCTTCATCTTCTACACAGATCCACACGGCCCTCCTCTTCTACTACTTTCCCAATCACATGAGTTCCAAAGCGTTCTTCCTGAACTCCTCTGCCGCGCCTTACCCCTTCCTCCTCTTCATAGCTGCCTCTTAACCATTGCTTACTCTGATGCTTTTCCTTTGAGTAGCTCCAAGCTGCACAAGTACTTTAGCTCAGCTACTTTAGAATTAATTAATGACACAAAAATGCATTTATTTTGTCAATAGGAAATATATCTACAAGGTATATCTACATTACTAAATAATGTAAGTGAAATTATAATAAAAAGTAAGCTCTCTCCCAGATCCTTTCTCCAGAAGCAACTATTGTTATCCATTTATGAAATACTTCTGGAAAGATATACAAGACACATATGAGAATTAATAACTGCAAGCTCTTTATGCTGCCCATAGAAAGGCTCCTCCAACTTCTATCTTCATTGCTTTTTCCTTCCTCTGGATTTCTCCTATTATCCATAGTACAGTGTCCCAAAATTTAGCACACAATTAACCTCAAGCTGTTTCATAAATATGAGCCATGTCTCCTTAATAGCTATGGGTCTTACATACTCATCTGAGCATTAGACACACAGTAAGTGTTCAATAAATACCTGCTGATTAATTATGTCTCCTTGAGTTAACCCTATACTTGCTTCAATGGCATATTTCATGCAAACCTTTAGCTGAACCCATTCATGTAGCTTTTACAATGGTTACTGTTGCAGTAGCTATATACTTAACTGGTCATCAGTCTCTTTTTAGAACTCCAATTGTACAAGCAGTTGAAAGAGTTATTTTTTATGGATTCTGATATTACAGTGAATACAGTAATTCAGAAATCTAACTCTAAGATCTTCAAGTATCATAGAGTTGGTCATGCAACACAAATTCCAACTCGACTCTGAAAAGTCTGATCACAAATGATGAGAAAAAGAAAGTATAAATTCCTCCTGTATTACCCCAACAATAGTATTATTTCTGCCATTTTTATCTGTTTATGCTAGGCTATATACTCAGCTGGGCTAAATTTTAAATATTGGCTTTATTATATTCATGATACTCCATTAAAAGGCAACCACCAGATGTGTTTAATTTACTCTTCAGGGGTATGAATCTCAGATAATCTGCCGGAGAAGGACCAACTGTTTCTTTTCACTGTGATGCATTATGTTTCCATTTAATAGTGCTCTAGAATTACATTTTTCTCCCCTAATTTGAGATCCCTTATGCTAAATTCTCCTCTTTTGTTCTCTTGACAGTTTCCAGTACAGTTTAAATACCTAGAGTTCTGCTTTCAGGATCGTGGTTCTTTGATCTTTATTTTTAATGACAGCAAAAGTTCTAGAAAGAGTTCATGTATATGGCTTGTTCTGTGTATTTTACAAACCCAAAGAAAATTATATTTCAGAGATGGTACATATCCAATTACTAGGAAATGAGTTACAACAAAGTGGCCACGGAAGCAGTGTAATAAAGACAACTTCCATTAAAAGTCTCCCTAACAAAGCAAAAAAAAAAAAAAAAAAAAAGACACAATGCAACACACATTAATAGCTCACTCAAAACCTAAACACAGAGTAGGTGACAGAAAAAGGAAACGTCTTTCTGGTACAAGTTAATGAATCATTCTATTTTACAAGAGGAGGTCTGGAAGGGGGTAAGGGTCTATTTATTGTTAAATAGAAAAGGGTTCTTTTCTGTTTAACAAATAGAGGTCTAGAAGGGGTAAGGGTCTAGAAAGGAGCAGTTAGAATTCAAGAAAGAAAATACAGTAAAAATTATTTTAGACAATACCTGTTAACTTTAAACAGTTTTAAAGAAACACGATGAGATAAAAGAAGTGAAAGAAAGCATATGTATTGTGCCACATACACGGTGCTGGTGAAACACTGAGCTCCCATCGTCACAGGACTTTTGGAAGGTGGACATGTAAGTCACTGCAGTGTTGTCACTTCCAGTATGGTTTGCAACACTGCTTGAAGTACAGAGAGGAGATCTAATAGCCTGGAGAAAAGGAGTAGAACAGATGAGGTTTCTAGGCATGAGCAAAGATATGGTGCCTTGACAAGGAGTGGCTCTCCTGGACGGTGAAAGCGATCTAGTAAGGCTTAAGTTTGCTTGCAGTGTATGTGTGTGTCCGTGTGTGCACACACGCACGTATGCACATGCAGTGGGGAGAGTGGAATTAAGGTGAAAGTGTAGTGGATTTCTAAGACCTTGCCAAATAATATGAACTTTATTCTATAAATCATGAACTTAAGATTTTAAGCCAGAGAAGAGGTATAATAACCTGTATTAAAAAGGCAATCAGGAAGCAAGTGCAGAGGATGCATGGGAGAGGGAAAAGGGAGAGAGGAGGGAAGATCTGCTAGAAGGTGGAGGCAGTCGTTCCTTCAGTAGGTCATGAGGACCTGAAAAGGGGCAGGGCCTGTTGTGGGTAGAAAGAAAGTGGAGACCCAAGAAATATGAATGACAGAGGATCAACAGGGCAATGTTCACTGATGGATGTGAGGAGAGGAAGAAAGAAGAGTCTAGGATAATGCTCAAACTTGATGACTGGTAAAGGGTGAAACACTCATGCACAGAGTGTTGTACATGAGATAAGCCAGGAGGAGCAGCTAAAACACCACCACCCATACGTGAAATTAAGAGTATCAACTTTAAAGAAGAGCGATGGGTTAGGTGATATTATGCGTACTAGACATTAAAATATATTACAAATCTATCGTAATGAAAACCATGGGTGTGGGGTAGGGAGAGGAGAATGAGGAGTTAGTACTGATGATTGCACACCACTGTGAATGTAATGACACTGAATTATAGACTTAAAAATTGTTCAAATGGTAAACAAAAAGAAAAAAGGAAGGAAAACAACATAAGTAACCAAGTTATGAGAAGGTATGTATGTGTCAATGAAAAAGAATGGACAGACATAAAGCAGATCCCAGAATACAAAAGAATGTATTAGATGACAATAAAAGGATATATTTCTATCAAAGTTATAAAGGGTGAAATAGACTAACTCCTCAAAAAAATCAATTTACATCCATCACACAAACATCAAAATAAACTTCAGTTTGATAAGCATAACATTTAAACAAAAAGAACATAAAATATCTAGGAAAACATTTAGGTGAATATACCATCTTTTGATGAGGAAACATTTTCAAAGCATTAAAGTAATGGAAGAAATTATTAGAAAAAAGATTTTGTAATTTTAAAAAGCTAATGTTAAAAGTTAAATTGTAATCAGAATTATAAAAAATTATATAAATCTGAAAAAGGTTAATATTATTTGATAAAGAACACAGGTGGATAAGTAAAAAGATAACTAAGTTGCAAATGGAAAAATGGACAAAAGATGTGAAGAAACTGGAGTAAATAACCAATACAAATAAATACATGAAAAACCCTTTAGTATTACCAGTAATACAGACTGCGAAACAGAACACTGAGACGTGGTTTTCCTCTATTAAGTGTTCCCAGGCACTCTGCAGAATGTGAGGCCTATAGGCAGCAGGAAAGATGTCAATAGAGAACCACTTTTCCAGGGAGCTTAAGAACCTTAAAAAATGTTTCTTTTTCCTGACTCAGTAATTACACCAGAATGATTTATCCTAAAGAAATATAGCCAAGATTTTTCCATATCATTTTTCATCTTGATTAAAAATAAAAGCACTTGTTGATCCCTTCCTCCCTTTACTCCTCTGGATAATTCTTCCATTTCATTCAGGTCTCAGCCTGTCCCTGAACCTTGACTGCATTGCTATCTCTCCTGTACACTGCCATGGCATCCTACAGTCTCCTTCATGCATCTCATTATGTTTGCTCTGACCATAGTTTGTCTTTATCTTGTCTGGATGTCTTATCTAGGCAGTAAACTCCATGAAGGTCTTCTACTCTATACCCATTAATTAACAGAGCCCTTACTACAAAGTACTTGTTGAATGAAGGCATGAATGAATGATTAGTAAAAAGTAGGACTGCAATCACTTTTGTTTTTCTTTTTTCCCTAAGATTCCATGATGATTTTATGGGACTCTTCTATTCCGAGTAACAGTAATGAGAGCCATTCAAAACAGCATTCTTTCATACAGTTCACCCACTGAGCTAAAAGTCAATACTCACAACTGTGAAATAGTTCCCAGGTAGGCAAACTAATAAAAATATCTATCTAATGCTGCAAAGAGAGTAAGATACCTAGGAATACATCTAACAAGGGATATGAGGGACCTCTTCAAAAAGAACTACACACCACTGCTCAAGGAAATCAGAGAGGACACCAATAAATGGAAAAACATTCCATCCTCATGGATAGGAAGAATCAGTATCATGAAAATGGCCATACTGCCCAAAGTAATTTTTAGATTCAATGCTATTACCATCAAACTACTGTTGACATTTTTCATAGAGTTAGAAAAAAACTATTTCAATTTCATATAGAATCAAAGAAGACCCCATATAGCCAAGAAAATCCTAAACAAAAAGAACAAAGCTGGAAGCATCATGTTACCTGATTTCAAACTATACTACAAGGCTACAGTAACCAAAATAGCATGGTACTGGTACCAAAACAGATATATAGACCAGTGGAGGAGAAGAGAGACCTCAGAAATAACACCACACATCTACAGTCATTTGATCTTCAACAAACCTGACAAAAACAAGCAAAGGGGAAAGGATCTCCTATTCAATAAACGGTGCTGAGAAAACTGGCTAAGAATGCAGAAAACTGAAACTGGACCGCTTCCTTACACTTTATACAAAAATTAACTCAAGCTGGATAAAAAACTTGAATGTAAAACCCAAAACCATAAAAAGCCTAGAAGAAAACCTAGGCAATACCATTCAGGACACAGGCATGGGCAAAGACTTCACGACAGAAACACCAAAAGCAAATACAACAAAAGCCAAAATTGGCAAATGGGATCTAATTAAACTAAAGAGTGTCTGCACAGCAAAAGAAACTAGCATTGGAGTGAACAGGCAACCAACAGAATGAGAGAAAATTCTTGCAATATACCCATCTGACAAAGGTCTAATATCCAGAATTTACAAGGAACTTAAACACATTTACAAGAAAAAGACAAACAACACCATCAAAAAGTGGGCAAATGAACAGATATTTCTCAAAAGAAGACATTTATGCAGCCAACAAACATATAAGAAAATGCTCAACATCACTGATCATCAGAGAAATGCTAATCAAAACCACAATAAGATACCAAGTCAGGAAACAACAGATGCTGGTGAGGCTGTGGAGAAATAGGAACACCTTTACACTGTTGGTGGAAATAGAAATTAGTTTAACCATTGAAGAAGATAGTTTGGTGATTCCTCAAGGATCTAGAATAAGAAATACCATTTGACCCAGCAATCTCATTACTGGGTACATACTCAAAGGAATATAAATCATTTTACTATAAAGACACATGCACGTATGTTTACTGCAGCACTATTTACAAAAGCAAAGACACAGAACCAACCCAAACGCCCATCAATGATAGACTGGATAAAGAAGATATGGCACATATACACCATGGAATACTATGCAGCCATAAAAGGGAATGAGATAATGTCTGTTGCAGTGACATGGATGAAGCTGGAAGCCATCCTCCTCAGCAAACTAACACAGGAAAAGAAAACCAGATACATGTTCTCGCTCAAAAGTGGTGTTGAACATTGAGAACACATGAACACTGAGAGGGGAAGAACATATACGAGGGTCTGTAGTGGAGATGGGCAGTAGAGATGAGGGGAAGGAACTTAGAGAATGGGTCAATAGGTGCAGCAAACCATCATGGCACACGTATGCCCATGTAACAAACCTGCACATTCTGCACGTGCATCCCATTTTTGTTTTTAAAATAAAGGAATAAAAGAAAATAATTACTACCACTTATGTTTGAGCAAACAAAAATCTATTTAAGAATTTTAAAAAATATTCTTTAGTAGGGGAAAAATAAAAACAAACTTAGCCACTTTTCGACTTGCACGCTGGCTCCCCATGCATAAAACTGTCCAAGTTACGGTCACCCTGCAACCCTTTACTCTGTCCCCAAAGTCCACACGGTCTTAGAAAATTTCAAAATTAGAAACATCAAGTCTTCTAAGCTGTAGCTGTTTCTATGACAGCTTCCCATAGGAATTATTTAGTATTCCTGCTGATTTACACACTTCTTTTGACAGGGTCAAAACATACCATGTAAGTAAGCAACATGAATAAAACCTTGCTTACATTCAGTCTCTAAAGTATGCTTTAATTTAAAAACACAATCCTTTTTCTCTGAGTAGGAGTAATTAGACCTTGTGATTTAACTGTCTGCGCCAATCACTGACAGAAAAAAAATGTGGAAAACCTGAGCTGAGCTATTTAGAGACCCTTAATGTCCTCGGTCTCTCCCAGCACTTTAAGTAACACTTCTTTTAAAAAGAGGTAAGATTTGTTGCATGTGGGGGAAAAGATGGTGACAGCCCCCTCCCTCAACATATTCCTGCTTATTCCTCTTTTACAAAGTTGGATGTTGGTGAAAGTCTTCATAATTCAACCATTCCTAGCATTCTTTTCAATGCCCTGTAATGCTGTGTACGGAAAACCCATACATTTTCTGACAAGCCTCCATCAGTTTAAAAATGTTAAATATTACTGTTTTCCTGAAAAACAAAAAAGAAATTACTAGTGCCATTAAAAGTACATTTGAAATAGTATACTATGTGGATGTTAAAAAAATATAAGACAGGTAGGACTATTCTAATCATGCATAGCACTGAATGTTAGTCAAGGGTTCACCTTGCCTGGGAGAGTTTAACAACTATTTAAAAGAAATAGAGTCGGGCGCGGTGGCTCAAGCCTGTAATCCCAGCGCTTTGGGAGGCTGAGGCGGGTGGATCATGAGGTCAAGAGATCGAGACCATCCTGGTCAACATGGCGAAACCCCGTCTCTACTAAAAATACAAAAAGTTAGTTGGGCATGGTGGTGCGTGCCTGTAATCCCAGCTACTCAGGAGGCTGAGGCAGGAGAATTCCCTGAACCCAGGAGGCGGAGGTTGCGGTGAGCCGAGATCGTGCCATTGCACTCCAGCCTTGGTAACAAGAGTGAAACTCCGTCTCAAAAAAACCAAAAAGAAATAGAAGAAATAGGCATTTGCATAACAGTCTTGTCTCTAATAATGCTGTTAATACCTTTTGAATATTCCAAGTGACCTGGCCCATAAAATCTCAATGGTCTCCAATGTAACTGGAATGTCTCCTGAGACACATGGGATGCACAGCATATGCACACAGTAGGGAGAAGGTAATGAGGTTGTTCATAATGCTTTTTTACATCAATAACTGATAAACAGACACAGCTCCACAAGGAATCAGATGTAGCAAATTAAAGGTAATAAAAACTTTTTAAAAAAGAAAAAGAAATCCTAATCTCTCTCTAAAATGTTATTTGTTTAAACCTGAGATATCTAATGAAGAATGTCTTTTAGGCTGATAATTCAAGGTGATGGCAAAGTTTACGATACTAGAATTTATATTTTGTTAGTTTACTTTTAAGTTCTATTAGGAATTTTAATTTGTATCTTACATTCTTAGTTCAGGCCCAGGTAGAAAAATTAAAACATGATGTCACGTAGAAAAAGAGAAGAATATAGATGAATATGTTTATGCAACCAGACTAATTTTGTGGTCATCCATGATGAAAATACATAAAGTTAGGTTATATGTGTGTTTAAATTATACATATATACTTAAAAATTGTATGCTTATACATTTTTAAATCCACAAATTAAAGTTTATATTTTCTTTAAATGCCCGAAAGTACATTTAGTTGTGGTTGACTCCCTCTACTGGCAAAAAATGATATTAAAAAAAAAAAAAAACCACAATCATTTTTGTGAAGATGCTGACACAGGAAAGAAACAATTTCTAAGCTATCCGATATATTATCTCTAATAAATATTACCATGTGACACAATTTTTAAAACCAGAGGAAATTAATGTAAAAGACGGTATACCATTACGAATTAGAAGAAAAAATGAAAAGATAAAAGCTCCCAGAGCCTTTACTATACAGCACAGAAAAAGAAATACTCAAAATAAGGCATTTTGAAACAAATTTTAGTGCTTATCCAAGTGGTTGTTCATCCTGTTCAGGGACAAATAACTTTTTTAAATGAATAAAAAAACCAACATCTCAGGATGTGGTCCAAGATCTATGAGAAGGAAAATGTTTTTGCTCAGCATGTTTTTATCAGTGACTTCAAAGAAAACTTGAAAAGTACACTTATGAAAAGGGAACACTCATATACTGTCGGGTTAACAGACTCAGAATTCAAAATGATCTCACCAGAGTGACATAAAGATTGACTAAAAAGAATCCCTTATCCACGGGTTCCAAACCAAAACACCCAAAACTCAAAAGTTGTTTTTCATCCTTTTCGTGGTAAAACCTGATCTGAGCTGACAAGAGGTTATAAAATCTTTATTTGTCCTACTTACTGTAAATATTTATGTTTCATTGCATCCATGTTAACAGTCTGATGATAGGGAGTTGTTCCTAGGGGTGGGCAGTGGGGAGCCTATGTATGCAACATAAGCGGAACATCGGGGAAGGGACACTGTTACCGTTCACAGGCTGATAGTTCAAGGGAATCCATGTGCCTTAAGGATTTCTGATGAGAGATTGTGAGCATATAAAAACATGAAACTAAAAAGTGGAAATGTCAGTACTCACCTAAGTCTAACAATTCGGGAGCACAAGTGCAGAAGCAAATGACTTAGATTAACAGAACATTTAATAAAAGAGGATCCATTAGTTTATAGGAAGCTGCTATTTTTTGAACACCTACTATTTACCCAGACCTTGGCTAGTCAGGGATATTGTAGAATATCCCTTGACTGGGATTCATCTGATGTTTTTCTCATGATTAGACTGGAATTATGTATTATTGGGAAGGAAACTAAGGAAACACCATTCTCATCACATCATATTAAGAATGCATACTATAAACCTGACCTTTCACTTCTGGTGATCATCCGGCTAACGCAATGTGTGTCAGGTTGCTCCACAGTACAGTCCCTCTTCCTCTCCGCTTTCATACTGTGTTCACTGGAAAGGAGCTACTACATGTAACCCACACATAAGAAGTGAAGATTTATGTTCCACCTCTCCAGAGTGTTTTTAAAAGTAGAAGAGGGCTGAATTATGTCTTGAGAGAAGAGAAATAGTTCAATAAAATAAACAAAATGCATCTTGCCCTTTGGGAGATTATAAACTAGCTATGGGAACTCTTACAATAATAAATAGTCTCTTTAAAAAAAAAAAAAAAAGTAAGTGGAGCTTCACTGCCTAAACCATTTTCAACTGAGAAATACTCTATGGTTTTCCTTTTGATTGGAAACAAGAAGGTCAGCCATTGTGCTTCTTTCATGCCTTGAAAATGTCTTGTTCTTGAGATAATATTTATTTGCTAAAAATATTTGAATCTGGTATTTCCAAACTTGATTGATTCACTTCAGATCTTTGTATTAACTTTCTCACATCCATAAACAAAATGCAGGAAACCAATGCACTTTCCTTGAGAATTTACTGTTGCTATAACCCCTGAGTTAATGACTCTAAATGCAAAGAAGAAATTCAGCTCCCCCGCCCATCATGCACTTTGCCAGACCTTTATGATTAAAGAGAATCTTAACATAAATAATGCAAGATCAATAACGCAGTATGCCCAATTGCATTTAAAATATTCATGCAATTCTTTAAAAAAATAAAACCACATATTGCAATTCAGGCTAAGGCCTCTTAAGGGGAAGAGATACAATATATGAATGAGTTTGAGTATCTCTGAAATGCTTTTATAGAGGAATCTTCCACAAGCTTCTGCCTTTCTGGATCACTTCGCGTAGTATATTATAATAGTACAAAGCATAATGTTTCTAAAAATACTAGATAATATGGTGTGTTTGGCTGAGATATGGTAGATTTTTCTTCAGGCAATCTGTTGTGACTTTATAGAGGAGATCTTTTCCTTCATTCTTCAGATATGGTGATACAATTTACTAGGGCAATATAGAAATAGCTTTTGGTATTGATTTAGAGCTCAGATGGATAACCTGATTTAGAGCTTGCTTGTTCAGATTCTTGCTATTAGAAGTCTTTTCAGAATGTTTGGTTATTTAATGTACTTAATACAAAATAATAAGACTGTGGGATTTTAATAAAGGGTATTCCTAAAAGCATCCATTTAAAAAGGAAAAAGAAACCTCTTACAAATGAATTCATAATTGATGGCTGTCAGTTGTCATCAGTAAATTTATGTCTCTGGGAAATATAATTTTGTAAATTTATACAAATAAAGATCATTAAAAATTTATGAGCATAATTAAATCAAGAAAGTTTTCTGAACATGGTCAATTTATTTCTTACCATACATCAACAAAAGGTTTTGACATCAAGAAAATTAAATTTTGCCTACACCTTGACATATATCAATAAAGCAAAATTCATTGTGCTCTTAGATATTAAAAATCCTAAAATACGGCAGATATAGCATATATTTATATTCAACTTTGGGATTTTTCTTGGTAGAATGAGTGTACACCAATCCAATCCTTGGTAAATTTATGCATCTTATGAAAGAAATAACTGTAAATCTAATGGCATGAGTGCACAGTGATAAACTAAAAATCTACCTATGAACAATATTCTTTTGAAACTCAGAACTGGCCTATCTGGGTCTGCCACAATTAGATATACATGAGAAAGTAAGACTAACAGTACTGCTGGACTGAGTTTGAGAACATCCGAACGACTACTTGCCAAGCTGTGCAAACACTCTGGCTCATAGACCCTAAACAAGTAAATCACATCTAGATCATTCAGTTGGTAGGAAAGAAATCGCAAATGGTTTAAGATTCTCATCATTAAAAACAACTATTCATGCAAAACTACCACACAGTGAAAAATAAGCTGATTTTAGCTATCCAAGAACTATTTACTTTTTATGTAGTGACAAGTTGTAAAAAAGTGACAAGTTTTTTAAAAAACATGGGTGCTATCAAATCTTAAAATTTAATACAATCCTAAACATCTCTTGCTTAACATGCAATGAAATGCATTGTTTCAAAGAAGTTTGACTTCTGACCACAATTTATACTTTCATGTTTTAAGTTAAGCTTGGTATTAATGAACTGGAAAATATTTTATATTAGTAAATCATTGTATGAAAGCATGGAACTTTTGGTCAGAGATATAATTTATGCATAAAACCTAATATTCTCAAGACTCATAAGAATTGGGAAAATGGAAAATCCCTGATTTTCAGCACAAAACAAGTTAGGATGTTTGTATAGGAATGCTAAATGACTTGTGGAGCCAGATAGCATTTTCACAAGACACAAGTTTTCTGTTTCCTCTGAAATATCTTTCAATTTTGAGCTTCAATTTGAGGGAATTTAAGATGTTGGTTCATCTTTGTAAAGATCTTAGTGAATCTCTCTCTCTCTCTCTCTCTCTCTCTCTCTCTCACACACACACACACACACACACACAAATTTTTGACATAAATGTTAAATGAACCCAAACATAAGCAAATGGAGAATATGCTGATGAAATGCAGTGAGTAACAATAGTGTTTGTGGCTGAAACTTTATAGAATTGAGGTCAATTATGGGCTTGCCCCTTGGCACTATGTGACCTGGGGTGAATCACTTTCTTCCTAAACCACAGCTTCATTATCTATAAAATACTTGTCTTATAAGCCGTTAGGATAAAATGAGACAATAACATTTGGAAAGTTCTTGACCCAAGGCTCAGCACTTATTTTGAATTCCTAGTACTTAACCACCATGTAGAGAAATGAGTTTTGCTTGCATGTCTTCACTTCCAGGTGATGAACTCATTGAGGGCAGGGGCTACAGCTACATCTTTTTCATCTCTATGCTCCTAGGACTACATCAGCAGATTATTAAGTCTAGAACAAATCGTGTCTAAAGCATGATGAGTGAACATTATATACTCAAAACAATAAAATTACTGTTTTCACTGCCACTTCTCTTATCCTGTTATAAACTTTTCAACCAGAAAAGATAGAAAATAGACCAGCAGACTATTTTTCTTCCACTAAAAATAACCTAGTAGTACCCTTCTTCCAAAAATGTACTTTCCTAATTTTGTCTTTATGACAGTCAAATCTTCTACTTTCTCAAAGTAGAAGACTGGGAGACAGTCAACTTGCTTACTCAGAGACAAAGCAGGAAGTACTTAAGAAATAGAGCATCTCTTCTGACTCAAACGTCTAGCCGCTGATCATTTCCCTCAACACTCATTTATTGATCACCTACCACGTGCCAGGTAGTGTGTAAGGTACTAAGAATAGTGATAAGTAAAACAATCTCTACTCAAGGAATTTAAAATTTAAGAATGACTGCACTCAGCTAGATTAAGCTCTGCCTAAGAGTCACCCAGGGTGCTTGTCAAAAATGTAGATTCTTGGGGTGACCCTCAGAACAACAGAGGAAGAATCTGCAGCAATAGGGACCAAAAGTCAGGAAGTTTATCTCTTGAAACCCCACCCCTGGTGCAGCTGCCCATCTGTGCACCTTATCTCAAACACCGTCCACTGGCCGTCATCCTCCAGATGCACCCTTTGTTATTCGACTCCAATGCTACCTCTTCTAGGTACCTTCACCAACCATGCCTTCTCTCTCATAGAGTTAATTCCTTCCTTCTCAGACTGTTTGCTTTATACCTGTTTTTACTGATCAGAAACTTACCATGTTGTTGTATAATTTATTGGCTTACACATCTGCTTCCATTACTGGTCTAGGAGCTCTGTCAACAGAAACTAGGTCCTTTCCACCTCAGTATCTAAAGCCTAGCACATAGCCTGTATGCAGTGGATGGTCAGCAAACATTTACTAAATTATAAATGGAAACATTTCAAAAGCTCCTGGTAGACAAAGCTGGGAATTTCCTTAGTGATAGGCAAGGGTAAAAAATTTTTAATTCACCCTATTGCTCATTCTGTGACCTGACACAGTCAAATTTCCCACACTGAAGGATTGTTTTAACAATACATATCAATTCATTATTATTTTAAAATGTCTTACCAGATGTTTTCATTTGTAATTTCTAAGGCCACAACTTAGTATTCTAAACCAATGTGAAATATTATCTCTGCTTCACTTTTTAAATCCACACATGATTTCAGTTTGGTCTGATTTAAACCTACTGAGGACTTTCTTTAGAAAATGAAACTACAATCCAATTCATAACCTAAGGAGTTGGTATATTTAGGATACAAAATATTTGAAGCAAAAATATTCTACTTCCATTTTCTATTTCACTGAAAATGATGATTGAACTTTTGAAACACTCTAAGCACAAGAGACTATAAGAATTAATGGAAATGCAGAAAATAAAGTGAAAAATATAAGCTGGCATAATGATCAATTTGGTTGCCAGATACATCCTCTAAGTCTTTCACTTTCTATTCTGCTACTACAAAAGTTTGTGTCAGAATCTATTTAAAATAAATACATACCATAATCTCTATTTGTCTGTAAAAAGCCTCTTTAAAGGAGATCAGCACAAAATGTTTACTCCCTTTGTAGTTTTTGGCTATCAAAACATAATTAATCATGGCATTTTCATGCACAAATTACAATGAACATTATACCTTCTTCAGTTACAAGAAAATTCTGTGTCGTTGTCTGATTTGATGAGTATTTATTATTATGACCTCTTCAAAGGCATTACCCATTCTGTACATGCGGTGAATAGTGTTCAAATATTCCAGGTGGTCATGCCAGAAAATGGGGAGTCAGCCTTGATTCATCCTCACTATCTATCCAATCCATCCATGCAATCCACCCACTACCAACCCACCCATCCATCCATCCATTCAATCCACCCACCCATCCATCCACTCATCCATCCATCCATTTATCCAATCCAACCCAATCCAATCCATTTACACATCCATCCAGTCCATCAGTCAAATCAAGGATCCATAAATTGTACTCCATAATGATCTCTTACAACTCTCTTCTTCCTATGCCCACTTCCACTGCTCTAGTGTACACTTTCATGCCTGCCTTTTCTCTTCCTTCCTCAGTGACAGCCAGTGATCCATCTAACTTCTCAGGTGAAAAATCTTCAACTATTTTCTATTGCCAAGGGCATAAACATTGAAACTCTTCAGCAAGGTGGACAGGGTCTTTCATGATCTGACTGCCAGATTAGCTTTATATTTGGCCCTGCCCCTCAGATAGTACTTGCTACATTACTTGTACTTTCTGGAGGCTGTCATATGGTCCTGTTCTCCTCAAGACAGTGCTCATGCTGCCTTGTCCCTAGAACCTTGTGAGAAGTTCCTCACTTAATGGATGAACAAACTCCTATTTTAGCCACCAGATCTGAGCTTAAGGATAATTCTGCCACAGTAACTAATTGTAGCTTGATGTGTATGTGTGTATGTGTCAGAAAGACAGAGAGACAGACAGACAGACAGACACTGTCTCCCCTCTAAATTCAGCACTGTGAGCAGAAGTATTTCATCTTTGTTGCCCCTGTGGCAAAAGGAGAGCGTGGCATAAGGAAGACAGCCAGTAAATACTGGCTGAATAAATCAGTGGTTGTCTACTGCACCTATGCCTAAGACTGGTCTTGCTCACAACTGTGCCAGAACAATAAAAACATTAAAACATGTAGTAAGTGGGAATATAGACAGTTATAAGCAGCTTAATTAAAGTATATGATTTGCTGCTGCTGACATTATCCCACTCGTTCTCCTTGTCTCCTGTCCTCACTGATTCTACGGTGGGAGCTTTGATAAAGACATTTTAGATTTAGAGGTTTAAGAAGGGAAGAAACGGTAACTATTTGAAACAATTTAAGAGGATTTTCCCTGAGAGGAACATTCATCAGGCCAGCTAGACTCTAGGCACCCCTTTGACCAAAAGCAGCATCACTCACCCAGCATGAATATTTAACTCATCTATCTACAATTCTTCTCATTGCTGATGCTTTGGAGATTTATTTATACCCATTTCTGCTAAGGAAGATTTGCTATTGGTGATATATTTAGGGTAACAGGTATTCTCTTATGAAAAATGAAGCATTCTTCATTTTTTGAGGTCAGTTTCCTTAAATTTTTTTTTTTTGAGACGCAGTTTCGCTCTTGTTACCCAGGCTGGAGTGCAATGGCGCGATCTCAGCTCACCGCAACCTCCACCTCCTGGGCTCAGGCAATTCTCCTGCCTCAGCCTTGTGAGTAGCTGGGACTACAGGCATGCGCCACCATGCCCAGCTAATTTTTAGTAGAGACGGGACTTCACCCTGTTGACCAGGATGGTCTCGATCTCTTGACCTCGTAATCCACCCGCCTCAGCCTCCCAAAGTGCTGGGATTACAGGCTTGAGCCACCGTGCTCGGCTAAAAAAAATTTTTAATATCCCCACCCAACTTTTCTCTGTGAAAAAGAAGAAATGTGATAAAGTGAAATTACTTGAAGAAGCATAAAAAAATCACCTTTTATTCCCAAAGTATGTGAATACATTTAATTTGCATTTTTTCCTTAAGTTTAACTGATTTGAGGAAATGGAATTTTCAATTAGCAGGGAAGAGATTCCATTGTTCTGATGATTGGTTTCCTCACCTGACCACTTATTAGAGGCTCCTGGGGACAGACAAATGTCCAGGCCCCAATGTAGCCCTGGGAAATCAAGACCTCCAGGAGAGAAGCCCTGGGGATTTCTGTGTTAAAAGTTCCCCAAGGGTCCATGATAATTAAGCAGGTTGAAAACGGTTGTTTAGACTTGGTACCCTTTAAGGATTTCTTTAAAGTGGAGGCGTAGGTTAAGAATACAGACATTTGGGTCCCAATGGACTGAATTAAGATCTAGATAGTGAACATCCCCCTCCCACTCACCATGACTCTGTAGTGACGGCCACAACTAGGTGTGCTACCACAGGTGGGAGGCACCCCTTAAGAGTGGCAAAAACGCGAAGGAAATAGAGGCAACAGGTGGGAGGCTTAAATTCCATGTTTTAAAACATTGGTTTTTTTGACACTCTCATAAACTTCACGGTCCCCCACTCTTTTTTTTTTTTTTTTGAGACGGAGTTTCACTCTTGTTACCCAGACTGGAGTGCAATGGCACGATCTCGGCTCACCGCAACCTCCGCCTCCTGGGTTCAGGCAATTCTCCTGCCTCAGCCTCCTGAGTAGCTGGGATTACAGGCACGCGCCACCATGCCCAGCTAATTTTTTGTATTTTTAGTAGAGACAGGGTTTCACCATGTTGACCAGGATGGTCTCGATCTCTTGACCTCGTGATCCACCCGCCTCGGCCTCCCAAAGTGCTGGGATTACAGGCTTGAGCCACCGCGCCTGGCCTGGTCCCCTACTCTTAAGACAGAAAATGCTGACTTGTCCTGAGCATTCTAGTTCAGCTATTTAAATGGTCTCCCCTCTTCATCCTTCTCACAACCAACACATAGCCCAGGCAAGAAATCAATAAAATTACTGAGAACCTGATTACTATTTATGTAACTCTGCTTTTATAACAGAATATGTTGAGTGCCAAAAATCCTAGGCATGAGTGATCTTTAGAAACAACACTTATTCTTAGATTGAAAATGCTCTCTTCTGTTACCCTAGAAAGAAAAGTCCAATACATTATAGAACATACATATTTATAACAGCCTGTTCTTGTGACAGAAGAACAACAACTTATGGCAGAAAATTATTTTTCTTGAATTTTGTAGACAGAGGGCAGTATGTACATGCCAATTTAAAAGTCAATACGCCAATTTTAAAGAAAATGCCTGCTTTAAGACATCTTTGTGTAATGGCCCTTTTAAATCTCAAAATATTGTTTACTCATTTATAATGGAATTGGATTTTTGCTCACTGTAAAAAAACAAAAGGCACTACATGGCCCAGGAAGGTGTTTATTTCTTCAGTTTAGAAAATGCATGCATCTGATGTCACCATGGCTTTGCAAAGGGTGTATATACAGATGCGATGACAAGCATCATGCCAGAAAACTCAGTAAAGATGATAACTAATCTTGTCATGCTCTGTCATTATGTAAATCCAAGAAATGTATTGCCAAAGTGATTTCTATTAGTGCAGTTGAAAAGAGAATTAAAAATGTAATCTTCAGCATATCATTTTATGATTGACTCTCTATGGCTGCTTAGGCCTTAAAATGGTGACGCATATTGAACGGCAATTGTGTTGGCCTTTTCTTTAATTATAAATGACATTGCACTTCAATTCAATGTACCCAATTGATAAACAAAATTAAATTAGTGGTGTTTAAAAAAATGATTTAAATCTTATCTGGTGTTCTAGAGGAAGTCTCTTTCTCATTTCTGTGTTATGGTTAATGCAGCTATTCTTGGACTAGAAGATAACAAATCAGTACTTCTCCTCTGTAGGAGACAACTGGGAGATGGCACATCTTGTTTCCTGGGTGTGCCAGGAAAGATATGTTCCTGGACGTAGGAACACTGATGAAATCAGTGCTGCACAGGGTCATTACAACACAGTTTCCATGGAGATCTGTCTCCAGTGTTATACTTTGGAGATTGCTCTTCAATTTCCTTCAAATCCCCTAACTAGTCTCCAGCTGTAGACTCTTCCTAATACATCCACACAATGGCTGGTCAGTTCTCCCAGGCTGCAATGATGTCATTCATTAATGCTCAAAAATTCCTGCCATCCCTAGTGTCCTGCTGACTCTAAGTCACCACTGGATACATAAGATGAGGGAGCTTCTGCTACAGTGATTGCCAAGGTTAATCCACTTATTGAGCCTAAAGCTTCCTCTAATGCCCTCATTTTACAGACAGAAAAAGAGTCAGTATGGTTAATACTCAGGGTAATGTCTTTAAGAATTTACAAAATAATAATTGGAACTAAAATTAAAATTCTTCCAAGCCATTTTTCTAAAAGAGAGAAATCCAAGCTGTAGTTCACAGAACAATAGGTATTTCCATGATCAATTAAGTTTGAGAAGCAGTTGGATAACCAAAGGTAAGTAGATTTCCTTCTTGCAGAAATGTTCTCTAAATATTCTTTGTAGGCCAGGGGTGGTGGCTCACACCTGTAATCCCAACATTTTGGGAGGCTGAGATAGGTGAATCATCTGAAGTCAGAAGTTCGAGACCAGTTTGACCAACATGGTGAAACCCCATCTCTACACTGTTTATGATGGCAAAGACTTGGAACCAACCAAAATTCCCATCAATGATAGACTGGATAAAGAAAATGTGGCACATATACACCATGGAATAGTATGCAGCCATAAAAAAGGATGACTTCATGTCCTTTGCAGGGACATGGATAAAGTTAGAAACCATCATCCTCAGCAAACTGACACAAGAACAGAAAACCAAACACCACATGTTCTCACTCATAAGTGGATGCTGAACAATTAGAACACATGGACACAGGGAGGGGAACATCATACACTGGGGCCTCTTGAAGGGTTGAGGGGATTGGGAAGGGATAGCAGGGGGGTAGGGGGACTGGGGAGGGATAACATTAGGAGAAATACCTAATGCAGATGAATGGGGTGATGGATGCAGCAAACTACCATGGCACATGTATACCTACATAACAAAGCTGCATGTTCTACACATGTACCCCAAAACTTAAAGTATAATTTAAAAAAATACAAAAAACTTAGCTGGGCATGGCAGTGGGCACCTGTAATCCCAGCTACCCTGGAGGCTGAGGCAGAAGAATCATTTGAACCCAGGAGATGAAGGTTGTGGTGAGCTGAAATCGTGCCATAGCACTCCAGCCTGGGCAATAAGGGTGAAACTCTATCTCAAAAACTAAAATAATTAAAAAATAAATAAATATTCTTTGTAAACTTATAGGAAGAGTTGTCATACATATCAGTGTTTCCTATGCATTTTTGTTCTTTTCTCATAGAGCACCTTTGAGATGAAGACACCTGCAGAACAAAAGTGACTATATCTCCTATTGCCCAACTAACAAACTTTTGAGAATAAAAGGAGATACCATTAATACTTATTACTGGGAAACAGGAATAAACTGGGACTGTCCTGGCTGGAGTGTATGGTTCCCATGTAGAGGCAAAAAACAATACAAAATACCACAGTTTGAAAGCTAAAGATAATAGAAGGGCAGTCATAATTCTGATCCTCAACTCGAAGGCTGTAATATATAAGAATGAGGGCTACTATTCTATGTTGCTCTAGAAGGCAATAATAAAGGGAGAAAATTAACATGGAGAAAGAATTGTACACAATGCAAAAAGAATTTCTTAGCAATTAAATTTGTCCAAAAAGGGAATGGATTCTGTTGAGATGAGAGATCTTCCCTCCTTCCTCAGGGACAGAGGTTAACCAGTGAGCAATGGTTTATAAGCTAGGAGAAAATGACTTCTAAGAACCAAGTAATTTTTTTTTTTTTGAGACGGAGTTTCGCTCTTGTTACCCAGGCTGGAGTGCAATGGCACGATCTCGGCTCACCGCAACCTCCGCCTCCTGGGTTCAGGCAATTCTCCTGCCTCAGCCTCCTGAGTAGCTGGGATGACAGGCACGTGCCACCATGCCCAGCTAATTTTTTGTATTTTTAGTAGAGACGGAGTTTCACCATGTTGACCAGGATGGTCTCGATCTCTTGACCTCGTGATCCACCCGCCTCGGCCTCCCAAAGTGCTGGGATTACAGGCTTGAGCCACCGCGCCTGGCCAGAACCAAGTAATTTTTAATGATTGCTTGACTAATAAGAACTTGATGTAATCCCTGAGATATTATCACATTTCAATCCAAATAAACAAGATTGTTTCAAGGGAGAACTCAAAAGTATCTTATAACTCATCTTTTCCCAATTTACCATTTGATGAAAAAGTGTATGAAAAATTCACTACCAAACAAATGAAACATCATCAAATTTGAGTAACTGAGATCCACACAAGTGAAATCGTACTGCACACTTGGCCATGAGGCCTTGTTCTCTAAAGAGGCCATTAGATTTATGTGAAAATTAATGCTCTGAAAATGCACAGATGCGACGATGCAAAAATTAAAGAATTGGAATGTTGGGGCTTAGGTGCAATTCATAGATGGTCAAAGGTTAAACAGTAGAGGAGACCTTGGGGTCATTCTAATTAAGTTTGTTCATTTACTCAAAGGACACAGGCCTACAGATATCAGGTATTTTGCCCAATATCACACAATGAGTTTGGAGCAGGTATTAATCTGAGTAGGACATGGAGAGAAAGTTAAAATTATTTTGCCTATTCTCACATACAAAAATAGCACATACAGACAAAGATTAATTTTCATGCATTACAAATGTTGAGTTATATTTTATCAAAATACCTTGGAGATATTGCAGATTTGGCTAAAGACTACTATTTATTGCAAATATTGGAATAAACCAAGTCCTCAGAGTTTTTGGGTTTCCCAGTGCATGTAAAAGTTATGCTTAAACTATACTGTAGTCTACTAAGTGTGTGATAACATAATGTCTAAAAAGCAATGCACATACCCTAATTAAAAAATACTTCATTGCGAAATAAAAAATGCTAACCATCATCTGAGCCTTCAGCAAGTTATAATCTTTTTGCTCGTAGAGGGTCTTGCCTTGATGTTGATAATTAGGGTGGTGGCTGCTGAAAGTTGGGGTGGTTGTGACAATTTTTAAAAGTAAGACAGTAATAAAGTTTGTGGCATTAACTGACTTTTCCTTTCAGGAAAGATTTCTCTGTAGCACACAATGATGGTATTTTACTCACAGTAGAACTTCTTTAAAAATTGGAGTCAATCTTCGCAAACCTTGCCACTGTCCCATTATATATCATTTATTGTCATTTCAACAATGTTCACAGCATCTTCACTAGGAGCAGATTCCATCTCAAGAAACCACTTTCTTTGTTCATCCATAAGAAGCAACTCCTTATGTGTTCAAGTTTTATTATAAGATTGCGGCAATTCAGTCACATCTTTAGGCTTCATTTCTGATTCCAATTCTCGTTATTTCCACCACATCTGCAATTATCTCCTTTCCTGAAGTCTTGAACCCCTCAAATTCATTCATGAGAATTAAAATCAACTTATTCCAAATTCCTGTTAATGTTGCTATTTTGACCTCCTCATATGAATCATAAATGTTCTGACTGGCATCTAGAATGGTGAATCCTTTCCAGAAGGTTTTCAATTTACTCGGTGCAGGTCCATCAGAGGAATCACTATTGATGACAGCTATAACCTTACAAAATTTATTTCTTAAATAATAAGATCTGAAAGTTAAAATTAATCCTTGATCCATGGGCTACAGAATGGATGTTGTATTAGCAGGCATGAAAAAAGCTTTATCTCCTTGTGTATTTCCAATCAGAGCTTTTGCATCACTAGGTGTATTGTCAAAAAACAGTAATATTTTGAAAGGAATCTTTTTTTCTGAGTAGATCTCCACAATGATCTTAAAATATTCCATAAGCCATGCTGTAACAGATATACTCTCATCCAGGGTTTGCTATATTATTTAGAGAATATAGGCAGAGTAGATTTAGCATAATTCTTTGTTTTTAATTGAGACAGAGTCTCACTCTGTCACTGCTGCAGTGCAGTGACGGGATCTCTGCTCGCTGCAACCTCTGCCTCCCAGGTTCAAGCAATTCTCATGCCTCAGCCTCCTGAGTAGCTGGGATTACAGGCATATGTCACCACACCTGGCTAATTTTTGTATTTTTGGTAGAGAAGGGTTTTATCATGTTGGCCAGGCTGGTCTCAAACTCCTGAACTCAGGTGATCCATCCACCTCCGTCTCTCAAAGTGCTGGGACTTAGCATAATTCTTAAGAGCCCTACGATTTTTTGGAATGGTAAATAAGCATTGGCTTCAACTTAAAATCACAAGTGCAGTAGCCCCTACAAGAGAATCAACCAGATCTGTAAAACTTTGAAGCCCGTCATTGACTTCTCTCTAGCTATGAAAGTCCCAGATGTTATTTTCTTCCGATATAATGCTGCTTAGTCTACAATGAAAAGCTATTGTTTAGTGTGGCCACCTTCGTCAATTATCTGAGCTAGATTTTCCAGATAATGTACAGTTTCTACACCAGCATTTTTTGCTTCACACCTTGCACTCATGTTATGGAGACAGCTCATTTCCTTAAATTTCATGAACCAACCTCTGCTAGCTTCAAATTTTCCTTCTGCAGCTTTCTTACCTCTTTCAGCCTTCACGGAACTGAAGAGAGTTAAGGCATTCCCCTGGATTAGGCTTTGATTTAAGGGAAAGTTGTGGCTGATTTGTTTTCTCCAAACCATTAAAACTTTCTGCATATTGCAGTAAGGCTGTTTGGCTTTCTTATAATTAGCGTGTTCATTGGTGTAGCACTTTTAATTTCTTTCAAGGAGTTTTCCTTTGCATTCACAACTTGGCTAACTATTTGGCGCAAGAGACCTAGCTTTCAGCCTATCTTGGTTTACATGCCTTCCTCACTAAGCTTAATAAGTTTCTAGTTTTTGATTTAAAGTGAGAGACACATGTGACTCCTGCTTTCACTTGAACACTTACAGGTCATTGTAGGATTATTAATTGACCTAATTTCAATATTGTTGTGTCTCAGGGAATAGGAAGGCCCCAGGAGAGGGAGGGAGACAGGGAAACAGCTGGTCAGTGGCATAATCAGAACACACACAGCATTGCTTAAGTTTGCTGTCTTCTACGAGCACAGTTCATGGTGCCCCAAAACAATTCAAATAGCAAGATCAAAGATCACTAACCACAGATCACCATAACAGATATAATAATAATAAAGTGTAAAACATTGTGAAAACTGCCAAAATGTGACAGAGAGACAAGAAGTGAGCACATGCTGGTGGAAAATGGTGTTGATAGAGTAGCTCAATCATCAATTCATAAAAAACACATTATCTGTGAAGCACAGTAAAGTGTGGTAAATAAAATGAGGGATCTGTACATAGCTTCTGTAATAAATTGCTAATCCTTACAGCTCCTGGAAAACACAACTCAAAATACAGATAATACAGAATTAATCTTTTGAGCTTTAATGTTCTTTATTAATTTCACATTCTACAGAGAAGGTAAATGGTATGAAGATAGTACACTAAAATGGTAGAACTAGAATTCTAACCCCAGTCATATTACTTGAAAGTATAGTAGTATTTCCATTATATTTGCCTATCTCCTATAATTTTATTTTACCAAAGCTATTTTTGATATTTCATAATACTGAAACCCTTTCATCAAATAAAGCAGAACAAAAAACAGAAAATTCTAAATCAGTGGATCCAATTGTCCTCAGGCCTTTAATCACTCTATACCAATCCACCAGAGCAGGTGGCTCAGCGCCAAGCCTTTGGGCAGCATTCACCAAGTATTTTTTTGGGGGAAAAAAAAAGGAACAAGTGAAAGAAAAAAATCAGTTGCATTATACACAGGGGAATCCTCCATCAAAGGTTTCTCATTTTTTCTTTTCTTTTTGAGACAGAGTGTCCCTCTGTCACCCAGGCTGGAACACAATGGTGTGACAGCAGCTCAATGCAACCTCTGCCTCTCAGGTTCAAGCGATTCTCCTGCCTCACCCTCCTGAGTAGCTGGGACTACAGGGACCCACCACCATGCCCAACTAATTTTTGTATTTTTAGTAGAGATGGGGTTTCACTATGTTGGCCAGGCTGGTATTAAACTGCTGAGCTCAGGTGATCTGCCCACCTCAGCCTCCCAGAGTGCTAGGATTATAGGTGTGAGCCACTGTGCCTGGCCTCATTTTCTTTTTGGCTTTAGAATGCAAACAAGGAGTTCTGTACCCACAGCTGGCTTCACCATGGAGCTTTCTGAGATACTATAAAGCAAAACAATAGCAAGGTATCTACATTCAAAACAGTATGAGATGCTTCATGCTAAGAAAAAGTGGGACAAATACAAAATTAAAAATTGTCTGAGGGAGCTTCCATACAAAGAATTCAAGCACAACTACCAGATCTGGGGATCATTTTGTGAACACAGGCCTGATGAACAGAGCATGGTGCTTCAATGAAACAGGTATTATTTTTTATTAGATGTTATACGTTAGGTAGCAAACTGGTAGAGGGAAAGATGAATTAGGAAATAACAGAACAAAACACAAAAATGAGGGCCGGGCGTGGTGGCTCAAGCCTGTAATCCCAGCACTTTGGGAGGCCAAGGCGGGTGGATCACGAGGTCAAGAGATCGAGACCATCCTGGTCAACATGGTGAAACCCCGTCTCTACTAAAAAAAAAAATACAAAAAATTAGCTGGGCATGGTGGCGCGTGCCTGTAATCCCAGCTACTCAGGAGGCTGAGGCAGGAGAATTGCCTGAACCCAGGAGGCGGAGGTTGCGGTGAGCCGAGATCACGCCATTGCACTCCAGCCTAGGTAACACGAGCGAAACTCTGTCTCAAAAAAAAAAACACAAAAACGGTGCCTTGTAGAAATAACAGGTTAGAAAACCATCATACCCTTGTGCCATAACATCTTGACATGACTCCAGTCCAAAACAATAGTTTCAGAGTTGACTTTGTACCCAATTACCTTTAGGAGACGCTGGGAATTCACACTTGAGTAATGAGAGAAGATAGTTTGTATGTAGGTCTGCTAAGTTGGAAATAGCTTTCTGGAAAGCCTGTTCTGGTGTCCCAGAGTGAGAAGTTCCTGGCATATTTGAACAGGACTGGCAGTCATTTCTTTACACATATCAGCATGGTTTTTAGAAACTGCCTCTAAGATACTTTTATATGAGAGGAACAGATGGGGTGCTGCTGATACCAACAGGGGCAGACCACTAGTGTGACTTCTTGGTTAAAGCCAGGGCAGAAGGGCTCAGTGGTGCTAAGCTGCACTGAGCATCACGCTGCAAGTTTCAGGTAGCTAAGGCACAGGAAATTTCACTGTATCACAGCTCCTTATTTCATCAAATACATAACAGAAGCATAGAATATTTCAGTGAAAAGTCAGTTTCAGCTGTGTTTACTTTAAAAACTAACTTCCTCTTGCTTCAGTTAGGGGGCTTTGTTTATGTGATGTCCAAAACAGACTCCAGAGATTGCTAACAACAGGTCATCTTATGGCCTTCATCTGATGACAATGTGGTGTTCTGAACCATACAACCCTTCCTTTAGAACTCTGTGTTTGAGTCCTTTTGTCTTGGGCATATAAATAAAGCAACTCCCACTCACAGTTAACCACATCACCATTTGCTGCTGCATGAAAAAACCCAGGGAGTTCAGGAACCTTTGCCTGCAGAAGTGGAAGGGACAATCTTCCTGAAGGCTGACCCGATGTCAGACACGCTAGCACGAGGATCAGGCTTGTCTATCCTGACTGCAAGCGTTTTCTCTCCAGTCTGCCCATGGGATCTTTCTCTACTTGGACACCCAAATGAAAAGCCTACGCATTAGGGATTTTTTTTTTTTCCAAACAAGATAGTCTTTTAAAAATACATTAGGAAAAATGGAAGGCAGGCACGATGGCTCATATCTCTAATCCCAGTGCTTTTGGAAGCCAAGGCAAGTGGGTTACATAAGCTCAGGAGTTCGAGACCAGCCTGGGCAACATGATGAAACCCTAGCTCTAGTTAAAACAAACAAACAAACAAAACAAAACAAAACAACAACAAAAAAACCAGACATGGTGGTGCATTCCTGTAGTCCTAGCTATTCGAGGGGCTGAGGCAGGAGGATCACTTGGTCCCAGGGAGGCCAAGGCTGCAGTGAGCCACGATCATGCCACTGCACTCCAGCCTGGGCAACAGAGTAAGACCCTGTCACCCCACACAAAAAAACAAAAATAAAAGTAATACATGAACATTACAGAAGGTAATGAAAAACAGTAACAAAACTTTAAGAATATATCATCCAGAGATAATGCTGGTATTAACTTTACAGTTTTTTATGTTTTGTATATAAATAGACATATTTTAGACCATATGTATACATATACCTAAAGTAAATAGGTATATATATTGCTTTTAAAAAATGAGATTTTTTACTTGATATATTATATCTTTTAAAATCATTATATTTTGTGTGTGTGTGTGTATGTGTGAAAATTCACAGAATCAAAGAATATTAAAGCTAGAAAAGATGTAAGCAATAATCAATTCCAGTGTTTCTCAAACTTTTGACTACACCTACACTAAAAAATAAATGTTACATTGCACCCCAGTACACACAGACACACATTTCATGTAACAATACTTACCCTTACTATGTAAGAAATACTTTAATAATTTCCATTTTACTTTGATTTATTTAATGTTGGTAAAGCTTTTCTGTAAATTCATAACTCACTACTGAGTTGTAATCCACAGTTTTTGAAAAACAAATTCAATTAAATCCCTTATTTTAAAAAGAAGAAAACATGCCCAGAGATATTAAGCGATTTCCCAGGATCACAAAATGAATAAACAGCATCGTCCAAACCAGGAACAGATATACTTGTTCTCTTCCCAAGCCATCTCTCTATCTCCCAGCCTCACAGAATCACTAATTATTGAGAGACAGGTGTGTGTGTGTGTGTGTGTGTGTGTGTGTGTGTGTGTGTGTGTATGGTCGTGGTAATGATACCTCAAAATATATAGTATCACCAAATATAAAGAAAAATGCTCAACATTTTCCATGAGAAAAATAAATTAATATAATAGCTGATTTATGATCTGTGATTTATGATCTGTGAGTTAATTTTCTCACACTGCTTTACAATATTCTAAGCCAGCAGGTCCAGCAATTTCTTCAAATAAATAAAGATCAAACTATTAAAGACACAAGTCATTAGTTTGAGTTTTTGTGCTACAAAACTGTAGAATAGGTAAAATTATCACTCTATGATTGGATAAATATATTGAATTTATGACCTTCAATTGCCTTCCCTATCTATGAAATGTCAATGACTGCCCTAGATGTCTTAAAGAACATAGGGCATAACTCCAAAGAACACAAAAACCAACAAACTTTAATTCTTGTTTTGCCCATTCCAGTACAGGCTGTGTGGGAATCCAGGGTGGTGCACGCCCTGTGGTAACTCCATGACCTAGGCCACTTCAACCTTGTGGTACCACCATCTCTACATGTGGCTTCCAGGTAACAGCAGGAGAGGAAGAGAGCTGGAGGGTGGCATGTTGGCACTTAAATGCCTTGGCCAGGCAGCATCACAAGAATGCCCACTCACAGCTCATTGTCTCGATCTAGGAACTAGCCTTATCCAATTGCAAGAAACCAGAAAATGTGGGGAGCTTTAGGAAATACCATGAGCAACAAATGTCTCTCCCACGGCAAATGGTGCCAAAATTGCTAGAAATGGACTAACTGTAATGAACTATATTAGTGTACACTTCTCAGATCGCTAGAACTGCAGTGTCCAATATATCAAGATAATTCGTGTTTCTGTTTTTGAGATTGTGATCTGGAGGCATGAACAATACGTTTTTGAAAGCTTCAGCACCTATTTCTAATTGACCTGACCTCTATCTACCAATGAAGCAGCCTGTCATGCAGTTGTAGTATTTCACATCCACAGAGGCCCCAAAGTATACTGCAATCATATATAGAAACTACACTCTGTTGAGCAGAGTATTTTTAGCACACTTCTCAAAGAATCACTGAGCTGGAAGAATCTGAGGCAGTAAAGTTAGCCACTATCTTCATCCTGTCCATTAAATAAGATCAGCTGGATCCTAAAATGAAGTGACACCAGTTATCAGAGGCAAAAGTAAATTTTCTCAAGAGACCAATGTGCCTTTCAGGATATTAGCTGGAAGCCTTGGCATTTAGAATTAGTTAAACACATACAGTATGTAGTTCAGTTAACTGACCAAATCATTCATGCTGGAGTAGTACAGAATACAAAATCTCTCCTTCTAAATACTATAAAAATTTATCTAACATACAGCTCAAATTACCCAAAGAACATATACTCCATCTGGAGTTTAAAGTTACAATTAGATGATTCTGTGTGTCATGTGTATATGGTGAGTATTAAGGAAGCATATATTTACTCATAATGCTCATAATGGTATGGTAGAACTAAGGATTGCCTCAAATTTTCCAGTTTCCTGTAATAGGATAGTAGCTGCTATTTATCAGCACTATGTAACTTTGCAATGCCTCTTAGCGGAGTAGGTGGGGGCAAATATCCCCTCCCTTGTTGATTTTGGCCAATGGATTTTGGCATAAGTGATGGAAAAACAGTTCTGAGGTGAGGTCGTAAAAGGCATCGTGTGTTTCTGCTCAGTCCTCTTACTCTTGTGCCACTGGCCAGTGGAGGAATATAAATGGGGTAGCTACTGGTTGCAGAACGAGAAGAGTGGAACAGAGTGGAACCCAACCTGCATCCAAAGCAAAGCTGCCACAGCCATCCCACGGACCCAGGCATGATAAAAGCAAAGAGAGGCTGTTGTAAGTGCTGAGATTTTGGGGTTGTCCGTTACGCTGTATTAATGGAACAAACCTAACTGACACAAAAGGGAAAAACACAGAAATAGAATCTTTTTCTTATTTTCAATGCCACTGCAAATTCCCCATTCTTTAAACATATAACCTCTTGAAAGAAGGTAGAAAAAGACTAGAAATGCCACGGAAATTAAGGATGGTAAACTTATGAGGATCTATCAACATAAGATAAACCGTAGGAGCTAAAATAGATGAAATGGGTATAGAAATGTGCACATAAGTTCAGAGGAGCTGCTGCTATTCCAGCCTTCCATTGGGAAAATTCTACATAGAAAAAGGTTTTCATTTGCCCAAGAACATGGACAAGAAAGAATTTCAATATTTTTACAGTGCTATCCTTGATGACGTTCATCTTGACCTAAGACCTTGAATTCAAAAACGTTAATTAAAATTTATAAATGTTGATAGAATTTTATAAAAAAGACCAGATGCTCAAAAGAGAAAATCCCATAACAGACACATTGCTGAAGATGGGCTGACATGTTACAAAAATGAAATAGAACACCTTAAACTTCATATGGAACCAAAAGAGAGCCCGCATAGCCAAGTCAATTCTAAGCAAAAAGAACAAAGCAGGAGGCATCACACTACCGGACTTCAAACTATACTACAAGGCTACAGTAATCAAAACAGCATGGTACTGGTACCAAAACAGAGATATAGACCAATGGAACAGAACAGAGGCCTCAGAGGAAATACAACATAGCCACAACCATCTGATCTTTGACAAACCTGACAAAAACAAGCAATGGGGAAAGGACTCCCTGTTTAATAAATGGTGTTGGGAAAACTGGCTAGCCATGTGCAGAAAGCAGAAACAGGACCCCTTCCTGACACCTTACACCAAAATTAACTCCAGATGGATTAAAGACTTAAACATCAGACCTAATACCATAAAAACCTTAGAAGAAAATCTAGGGAAAACCATTCAGGACATAGGTGTAGGCAAGGACTTCATGACCAAAACGCCAAAAGCAATGGCAACAAAAGCCAATATAGACAAATGGGACCTAATCAAACTCCACAGCTTCTGCACGGCAAAAGAAACAGTCAGTAGAGTGAATCGGCAACCAACAGAATGGGAAAAAATTTTTGCAGTCTACCCATCTGACAAGGGGCTGATATCCAGAATTTACAAAGAACTAAAGCAGATCTACAAGAAAAAAAACAAACAAGCCCATTCAAAAATGGGCGAAGGATATGAACAGATACTTTACAAAAGAAGACATACAGGAGGCCAACAAACATATGAAAAAATGCTCATCATCACTGGTCATCAGAGAAATCCAAATCAAAACCACATTGAGATACCATCTCACACCAGTTAGAATGGCGATCATTAAAAAATCGGGAAACAACAGATGCTGGAGAGGATGTGGAGAAATAGGAACACTTTTACACTGTTGGTGGGAATGTAAATTAATTCAACCATTGTGGAAGACAGTGTGGCGATTCCTCAAGGACCTAAAAATAGAAATCCCATTTGACCCAGCAATCCCATTACTGGGTATATATCCAAAGGAGTATAAATCATTCTACTACAAGGACACGTGCACACGAATGTTCATTGCAGCACTGTTTACAATAGCAAAGACCTGGAACCAACCCAAATGCCCAACGATGATAGACTGGATAGGGAAAATGTGGTACATATACACCATGGAATATTATGCAGCCATCAAAAACGATGAGTTCACGTCCTTTGTAGGAACATGGATGAACCTGGAAACCATCATTCTCAGCAAACTGACACAAGAGCAGAAAATCAAACACCGTATATTCTCGCTCATAGGCGGGTGTTGAACAATGAGAACACATGGACACAGGGAGGGGAGCACTACACACTGGGGTCCGTTGGGGGGAAATGAGGGAGGGGCGGGGGGGTGGGGAGGTGGGAAGAGATAGCATGGGGAGAAATGACAGATACACGTGAGGGGACGGAAGGCAGCAAAGCACACTGCCATGTGTGTACCTATGCAACAATCTTGCATGTTCATCACATGTACCCCAAAACCTAAAATGCAATAAAAAAAAAAGAACTGCTCCCTTAAAAAAAAAAATGAAATAGAGAAGGATAATTCAGATTTTAATGTAGCTCACATTCTACAATTTATAAAACTTTTTAATGCCACTTTTTAGGATTAGCTTTGGGTATAAGTGACAAACTATCCAAATTAATGGTGGCTTAAACACAGTAGGATTTCTTATCTCTTATAAAAGAGTCCAGATCTCAAAATTTAGAGGCAATAAATGCAGGGCTGCAATGGCTTATCACAATGCCACAGGCCCAGGAGCTTTCCATGCTGTTGCTCCACAATTATCAGCACATGGTCACCCCTGCTGCCAAACTCTAAGATGGCCTCCTGATATCCAGCCATCACGACCCTATTCAGGGGGAAGGGCACTTCCCAGACATTTCATGTGATATTTTAGTTTATGCCTTATCGACCAGAACTTAAATTCACAGGTGCTTTTAAAGCATTTCTACCTATAAAAGAAACTGAGAATTCTTTTATCAAAGAAGAAGGAATGAATGGATACAGGGGACCAGTAGCCTCTGGTACAATTCTTACTGTGTTGAAAGTGTAACCTATCAGCAAGCAAGCAGTAAGCCTGTAGGTAATACTCTCACAGTCTGCTCTAAGTCACTGTGGTACGCCAAGACAAGAACATTACAGAAATAGAAGAATGGCATTTTGTTTTGAGATCTGAACAAAACACTAACAACACTAGCCCATAGAATCACAGCATACATAAAACTAATGCAGCATCTATCAATGTCTCCTCACCCTCCCCCTTCCTTCTTTCCTTTATTGGTATTGGTTAAAATAGAAAGTCTAGTAATCACTAAAATTATCTAAAATATCCTATCCATCAAATAAAAAAAGAAGTTGTGGGTTAACTAGGTTAAGGATACTTTCTTCAGACAAAATATGTTCATCTTTGGTTGTTTTTTTTTTGTTATTTTTAAGTGATGGGTTTTCACTATGTTGCCCAGGCTGGACTTAAATTCATAGACTCACGTGATCTTCCCACCTTGGCCTCCAGAGTAGCTGGGACTATAGACATGTACCACTGAGCCCAACTAAAACATGCTAATCATGACTGCTAACATTAATGGTCTAAATTGGAATAAAAAGGCGTATATTTTCTGTTGCTTTCTGGCATTTAATTTTAGATTTTGGGCTGATATTAAGAAAAACCATATTGACATTAATATACGCAGTTTTTTTCCAATAAAAATATGTAACTTTTGTAACAAAAATATAAAGGCAAATAGTAAGCATAATAAACATACACATGCCAAGCACCATGTTCTGCACCAAACATGACATATTTCCCTTAAGTCCTTTTTTTAAAGTAAATCTAGAAGGAAGGACTATTATATCTTCCAATTTACAGAATAGAGACTTAAATGGGTAAATAATTTGTTCATGGTTGCATGCTACTCAATGACAGAAGGTAAAACCAGGATATACATTTAATTTTGTATCTGACTGTAAGACTCAAGCTTAATCACTGCTTTATTGTAGCACATATCTTTTTCTTTTTAATACATAAAGTCTGGTGTACATGTGTAGAACATGCAGGTTACATAGGTATACATGTGCCATGGTGGTTTGCTGCATCCATCACCTGTCATCTACCTTAGGTATTTCCCTGAATGCTATCCCTCCCCTATTCCCTGAACCCCTGCTATCCCTACCCTAGCCCCCAACTCCTAACAGGCCCTGTCTTAATGAAAATTGTATGCATCATAGCGTTAACTAGAAAAATACCTATTTGTCCTTATTTTTATAATTCTTCCTTGTCTTATCTTCCATTTAAGTGCATATTCAGAAAACTCTGTCTCCGATGCTTCATGAAACCAGTGAACAGCATACTGACTCATATACGATAGCCACTTGATAGTTGCAAAATGACTGAATCAACTATGAAATTATTATACTTATTAGTTCTATTTTAATCTACACTCCAATAAATTTATGCCACACTAATGGTTTTTATTTTACCATAACATTTAAAAAGCACAAACATTTCCTGGCATCATAAACAGTTCCACCACTCTGAATTTCTACTATAAAATGGCATCTATCGCTAATAGCTAGTAGTGGTTTTAGAATACTGCAAATTGTTTCATAAATAGCTATAATTGCAAATGTCTTAATATTTGAATTGTGTGTATGTCGCTTACTTAAACATTCTGGAGCAGGATAAATGGTTGGTAAATGCATCACTTACCAAGATTACATTTACAATTTCTGTTACTAAAGACCCATAGCAATCTCCTGAGTTTTTAAGAGTTATAATTATCTGTCCAAAAAGCTCAAATTTCAAAAATATATGTGAAATATACATCCTTTTGTTTTTCTTCTGTTTTGAAACAGAGTCTTGCTCTGTCACCAGGCTGGAGTACTGTGGCCCGATCACGGCTCACTGCAACTTCTACCTCCTGGATTCAAGCGATTCTCCTGCCTCAGCCTCCCAAGTAGCTGGGACTACAGGCATGTGCCACCACACCTGGCTAATTTTTTGTATTTTCGGGAGAGATGGAGTTTCACCGTGTTAGCCAGGATGGTCTCAATCTCCTGAACTTGTGATCTGCCCACCTCAACCTCCCAAAGTGCTGGGATTACAGGCATGAGACAGCATACCTGGCCTATACATCTTTTTCTTAAAGTTATCCACAGAAGATACAAATTATTAACCTAAAATATGCTTGTTTTTAAGTATAAGGCCAAAGCCTAACTGGATACTAGTCCAAAAATAAGACACCAGGAGGGTCATCTACAAAAAGAAGAAAAAAAAGATTCATACATGGTATTTCCCATGTCTATTGTGTAGGGAAGAAGGTGCCAGAGCAGAGTACTGAGCTGTTATGCAGGGAAAGTAACTACTTATTTCAAATTTGAAAAATAAAATGTAGAGTACCTGACCCCCACTCCTTTCTATGTGTCTTTGGCTGCCCTGTCACTAAAACTTTAATGGCATTCTATCGATAGACTATTCTGTACTCTTGGGAAGTAAAGACACCAAGCAAGTGTGGAAAACATGATTATTAACCTTAAAATTAAAGCTTGTTTTATCATTGTTGGTTAAATAACAAAAGGAGACTGTAAGCCTACTCTCTGGTTTTGGAGTCAGAGAGTCCATAAGGTTTTCTAAACACACATATTTATTCTTAGAGAGATCCTATTAGATATTTTATCTTCTGGTGGATTTTATTATTTTAAGAAGAATCATTGGATTGCTAAAGAAGAAAGAAATAGGTTTCATGGATTCAAACAAAACAGAATGAAATAAAATATAAAAAGAAGAGAAGTCTTTGTTATAAGCACCATGAAAACAGAATAAAGATGAAAATCATTTTTGGACAATCATTAAGCTGGTATTATAACACATCGGACTGAGAAAAGATATTAAATTATTTATGTCATAAAATGATCTTTGGCATTTGACTTTTTACATGTCTTACATTTAGTTTTAGGGACTGTGGATGGAGGTGCTCTAACCACATAAGATCACTGTGCACTGTTTTGGATGAGAGTATTTACTGTTAAGTAAGATGTTATCCAGTTGTCCAATTAGACCTGTTTATAACCTTTTATACAATATCTGCCTTACTTAATCAATGAAATTATAAATAGACATGGTGGAAAATGAATACTTGTTACCTGAAAAACTATCCAACTGCACAAACATTGCTAGAGCACTACTTAGTGTCAAATAGTATAGTATAGTAGACAAGAAAAGAATTAGTTCATAATAAAGAAATTTAAAAACAAAGGGACGTGCAACAGCGTAAAATACTTAATGCCACTGAACTGTATACTAAAGATGGTTTAAATAGTAAATTTTATGTTACATATATTTAATCACAATTTTAAAAAATCTTGAGAGAATTCTTCATGGCAGAGTGAATCAAATGGACCATGGCAGACTAACAGCAGAGGTGAGGCGTATTTGTATTGGTACATAATATTCACTGAGGACATGGCTTTCACGTTTTCAAGCACATTTGTAGCAGATTTTAGATTTATAAGAAAACTGCTTTAATTTAAAAAATTGAGAAATACAATGTTGATGAAAATCATTCTTCTAAGTTGGTACCCAAACTCTTATATCCAAATGCCTCTATATCAAATACAATTGACCTTTGAATAACAAGGGTTTGAACTGTGTGGGTCCACTTATATGAAGATTTTTTTCACTAAAAGTTACACCTGCTTCTCCTGCCTCCCCTTCCACCTCCTCTACCTCTTCTGTCTCTGCAACTCTTGAGATAGAAAGACCATTCCTTCTTCTTCCTTCTTCTACTCAGCCTACTCAACATTAAAATGATAAGAATGAAGACCTTTCTAGGCTAGATGTGGTGGCTCACACCTGTAATCCTAGTACTTTGAAAGGGCCAAGGCCAGAGGATCACCTAAGGCCAGGAGTTCAAGACTAGCCTGAGAAACATAGTGAGATGCTATCTCTACAAAACAGTAACAAAATTAGCTGAACATGGTAGTGCACACCTGTAATCCCAACTACTTAGGAGGCTGAGGTGGGAGGATCATTTGAACCTGGAAAGTGGAGGCTGCAGTGAGCTGTGACTGTCACTGCACTCTAGCCTGAGCAATAGAGAGACATCTCCAAAAAAAAGAAAGAAAAAAAGAATGAAGACCTTTTTGATGATGTACTTCCACTTAATAAATAGGAAATACATTTTCTCTTGCTTATGATTTTCTTAATAACGTTTTTTCTCTAGCTTACTTTATTATAAGAATATTGTATTAGTATATTATACATATAACTTAAAATATTTGTTAACTGACTATTGATCTTATCAGTAAGTCTTCTGGTTAACAGGAGGCTATTAATACTTAAGGTTTTAGGGAGTCAAAAGGTATATGCAGATTTTTTGACTGTGCAAGAGATCAGTGCCCCTAACTTCTACTGTGTTCAATGATCATTTGCAACTTAAAACACTAAAACACAAGAAAGATATTGAAATAAGATATGGTGATTCAGAAAAGTCATTAAGGATTATGCTACGCCTGAATTTTATCATGATACAGAATAATTTTGCTACCAACAGGAAAATAATCGCAGTTTTAGGATTACTTTGTTTTTTTAAAAAGAGATGAGGTCTTGCTATGTTGCCCAGGTTGGACTCAAACTCCTGGGCTCCAGTGATCCTCCCACCTCAGCCTCCGGAGAAGCATTTGTGTAGCCACCATGCCAAACTCTATTTATATGGTGAATAAATAAGTATTTACTGTGGGAAAACAACAACGTGGAGGGGGGTTTCTGCTGCTTACATTTGTTTTCATACACTGTCAGTTGTAGTAAAGCCTGCTAATGGTGAACAAATATCCCTTTTCTTTTTTTCTAATATGAAAAACTCGGATTTTTCAGAGTGATGGCAATATACTCAGCAGATAAACTATACATTTTCTACAAGAGTAAGTTCTGGCTAATAAGATGTGAGCGGATATTTTTGGATGGGACTTCTGAGGAAAGCACCTTAAAGCTGAGGGCTGACTTAGCCGAGATGGGACTCTTTCCCTTGCCCTTATTCCTCCCTGGGACTTGGATGAGATGGCTACAGCTCAGGCAGCCATCCTGGGGCCCGATGCAACAAACACATGTTAAGGATGTCCCAGCAGGAAAAATGGAAGGCTCCTGGGTCCCACTGGTAACTGTAGCCTCACTAAGCATGGACCACCAACCTCTAAAATTCTCATCACAGTTGAAAATCAAATTTTTAAAGCCATTATCTTTGGGTCTTTATAACTAGCAGCTGTACACAATCTCTAACTCATCAATCAGTAAAATAGGAATAAAATGGATATGACATCCTCTGAAGTGAGACAGCCTTCTTGAAATTTTAACCAAAGCATCTTGTAGGATTTTAACCTCACTGCATAATACATGAACGTTTTATTTCAAGGGAAATCAAAGGAGAGAGGAGCTCCTTTTTTTTTTTTTTTTTTTTTTTTTTTTGAGACGGAGTTTCGCTCTTGTTACCCAGGCTAGAGTGCAATGGCGCGTTCTCAGCTCACCGCAACCTCTGCCTCCTGGGCTCAGGCAATTCTCCTGCCTCAGCCTCCTAAGTAGCTGGGATTACAGGCATGCACCACCACGCCCAGCTAGTTTTTTGTATTTTTAGTAGAGACGGGGTTTCACCATGTTGACCAGGATGGTCTTGATCTTTCGACCTCGTGATCCACCCGCCTCGGCCTCCCAAAGTGCTGGGATTACAGGCTTGAGCCACCGCGCCCGGCCGAGGAGCTCCTTTTATGACATTTCAGAGGTAAGTGTGCTAAAGCCATGGCACCATCACCAGAGGGCATTATTCAAAACACGGATGCATATTGCTTTTTGTCAGGAGAGAGGTGGTTTTCCACATAGGCTGCAAGTAGGAGAGGCACAAAGGAAGCGTGGGGCCCACACAGCAAAAGCAGCAGGAATCAAAGTTGCTTGCTTTGTAAATCCTGAGATCAGAATGGTATGTATGTTAGGCTCTCAGAGGTCTAGTATAATAAAATTCCTATTTTAATTACAGCAGCATCCTTAAAGCGCTATCATTAAGGTTGTGTCAGCAATTACTTTTTTACAACCTTATTTTCCAGAGAATAATAAAAATGTGTTTGGCACTGATACCTAGGGCTGAAAGTTGGCACTTAGCTCTCCATCTACACGCTTTTCCTTGCTTCTGACAAACTGGAAGAGAACCTGCACTGTGCTTCCTTGAAACTGTAAAAGAGAAAATCCTAAATGATCAGACCTCCAAATTGTTTTGCCTTTGATTGTCTGAAACTGAACTGTCAGGGGTGATCACTGCTGTCATGTTTCAGTACGAGAAATGTGGTTTCTACAGTAACAGCTCAGATTGATTAGTGCTAAAAAATTTTTAAAAACCTCTATGAATTGTACTTTAAAGGAGGAGGCCAGGCGCGGTGGCTCACGCCTATAATCCCAGCACTTTGGGAGGCCGAGGCAGGTGGATCATGAGATCAAGAGATCGAGACCATCCTGGTCAACATGGTGAAACCCCATCTCTACTAAAAATACAAAAATTAGCTTGGCATAGTGGCACACGCCGGTAGTCTCAGCTACTCGGGAGCCTGAGGCGGGACAATTGCTTGAACCCAGGAGGCAGAGGTTGCAGTGAGCCGAGATCGCGCCATTGCATTCCAGCCTGGGTAATAAGGGTGAAACTCTGTCTCAAAAAAACAGAAAAAAAAAAAAAAAGAAAAAAGAAAGAAAAAAGAAGGAAATGAGTCAAAATGTAGAGGTATTTGTTTCCTTGGTATACAGATCTATGATGAAATGATTTGTGAGGAACAAAATAAGATATTTTAAAAAGGGAAAGAATTAGATCAGTATGAGAAGATAACTTTAGAAATAGCTAACTTCCCTCCATAGATGGACAGGAGTAAACATTTGTTTTGTGAATGGTAGGAAGAGTGTTATAAAAATGCAGTAAAAAAGACAACATTAGGATATTATTAGAAAGAAACATCGCTAGAATAATCAAGACTTAAGAGTGAAATCTCTTATAAAAGAGTAATTTTATATTAAAGGCTGCATATTATGTCAAGCCTCGATTATAGTAATAATATTAAGTCTAAGTAATATAATAACTAAAATTTATTGAGCATTAAGTGTGGACAGGTCTTTTGATAATACTTTTACATGTATAAACTCATTTGACACGAATGACAATCCCGTGAGATGGGTACTTCTATGATGTCCCTTGCACAGTCACCCCAGTAGAAACTGGGACAAAGAAATGCTCAAATCTTGTCCTCACAGCAGAGATGGGTGGTAAAATGTGGAGTCCCTGTTGTTATCAATATGATTTAAAGGAGTGTGATTGTTCTGGATCGTGTGCAAATCTATAGAATAGTAAGTTGTATTATAACAGACTTCCAGGTTCTATGAAAGGATGAGCAGGTTTGAAGATACTCCTAGAGAAAGTAAACATGTATTTATAATGCTGAAATAAATAACAGAAAAAATTTTCTGAGGCTTAGGAAAAAGACTGCAAAAGAGAAAGAGTAATTCTGGAGTAAAGAAAAGTTATAGGAACAAAGTCACTAAAAGAGACAGTGAAGTCAATAATAAACACACTCAGTAGCCCACTGACAGTGGTGGCAGGGGAGTCCAACAGGATAACAAGCCCACAGTCTGGACATACATTTCTGACTCACTTCATTCTGCCTGGAGTCATTCTAAAACGGCTTTATGACAAAAGAGGATATCTGATCAAACTTGGTAGGAAGATAAAAAGTTTAAGTGGCAGCACAAGGGGAAAAAAAAGGAATGGAGGTGACGAGAGAGGAGAAAACCTGAGAACAAAGGTGGAAGGAAGGGGAGAGTAAGGTGTCAGGGGAAAGAGACCATTAAGAAGTAGTCTGAGCAAATAGGCCAAATAAGCAGGACAATCGATCATAAGTGGCGGGACGTCCAGATATAAAAGCTGCCATTACTAAGACAAATCTCTCCATAATCCCGGGTCTTATCACTTTCAGCATGACTCTATCCCAAAGGCAATATGCCTCACAATTAAACTGTAGCTACAGGCACTCCCTCCCCTCTCCCCTGAATAGTGGGCAAAGATGGCCCTTAGGATATCATGCAGCTGAATAAGAGCAGGAATCTTGAGATGCATATGAAATGTGGTACCCAGGAGAAGAACAGAGAAGGTGAACAAAGCAGTTCACCCTTAAACAATGTAGAGGGTGGGGGGCCAACCTCTGCACAGTAAAAAAATCTGTGTATAACTTTTGATACATCCTAAACTTAACTAAGAGCCTACTGTTGACCAGACAGTTACTGATAACATAAACAGTCAATTATATTTTTCTTAGGAGACAGGGTCTTGCTCCATTGCCCAGGCTGGAGTACAGTGGGATGATCATAGGACAATCATAGCTCACTGTAACCTCCAACTCCTGGGCTCAAGCGATCCTCTGAACTCAGCCTCCCAAGTTGTTAGGACTACAGTTGTATACCACCATGCCTGGCTAATTTTATTTTATTTTATTAATTTATTTATTTAGATATAGGGTCTTGCTATGTTGTCCAGGTTGGTCTCAAACTCTCCAATTAACATATTTTTGTAGTTGTATGTATTATATACTGTCTTCTTACAATAAAGTAAGCTAGAAAGAAAATGTTATCAAGAAAATTATAAGGAAGAGAAAATACATTTACTTTTCATTGAGTAGAAGTGGGTCATGATAAGGGTCTTCATCCTCCTTGTCTTCATGCTGAGTAGGCTGAGGAGCAGGAGGAAAAGGAGGGGTTGGTCTTGTTATCTCAGGGATGGCAGAGGTAGAAGAAAATCTGCAGATGAATGAACCTCTGCAATGTAAGGGGCAACTGTGTTTTAAATATTTGAACTGATATTCATCTGCTGCTAAAAGTCCCTGAAAAAAAGTTATATGAAAATTTTTAAAAGATATATGGAAAGAATTTCACTAGGGAGATAAATTGATGCCATAAAAATACATTGGAACTAGACAAGATCCTCTACGACATTTTCTGGAAAAGAAGTCTGCAAATTGAATATACATCTTTGCTTTGGTATATACAGTCTTGCTTTGGTACACATTTTGCAAGTTGTCTTTTTTTTTTTTTTTAATTGTGTTAAAATTTCATCCTAACATTCCCTGGGTTCTGCAGACTGACAACTACTCATCAGGGATTTTCAGGTACAGCTGCAAAACAGCAAAAAATACTAACGTTAGAAGACTTGACCATGATCATGTGTGCATCTGGGTGGGTTAAATAAATCATGGGGCTAAACAAGGGTCAGTTTCCTTCCCTTTGATCCAGGGGGTTACTATGTCATTCCCTTCGGCTGCACAAGATGCTTGTTTGCTTAGGTTGCAGTTCACTGGGACTGACTGCTTTTTTTCCTTTCCAGGTTCTGCAAATCATCCTCTGTTTCACCTCTAGTGATGTCCAGGCTACTCTGTCTCTTTCACACACTCACCTCAGAAAAGCATCTCATTACTCCTTATCTCTCCAGCATAATTTCTATTTTCCTTTTCCTTGAACCCAGTATCACTGATAATATTTTTAAAAGTTAGCAACATTGTCCTATCACTTTTTTGTATCTTGAACCTTTTTTTCTTTTTACTCTTTTATTTTGCCCATTCGTTCCACAAATATTTAATCATTGCCCATGTGCCAGGTGTCATGTTCAACATCCAGGATACCACAAGGAACAAGATGGACTGATGTTGTGACCATGTGAAGTTGAAGGTCTAACTGAAAACGCAGACATTGGACAGGTGATTGCCTAATACAGTTGTGATCATGCAGTGAAAAGGGGAAGGGGAGGCTGCAAAGAGAGCATACTAATGGGAGCTGACCAGATGAAAGGAATGGAGGAAGGCTTCACGTGGGAAGGAGAGCAGACAGGAGGGAGTTGAGGAGAATTCACTTCAGGTGCCCAGGACCTCCTGGCTGGAAGGCCTGGAGGCAGAAAGCAGCACAGGTGTTGAAGGACTAAGAAGTGCAGAGATGGGCTAAGAGAAGGCAAAGCAGGAGGAGATCTGGCAAGGCAGGCAGAAGTCAGAAGGTGGGAGCCTGGCAGGTGATGTTACAGATTTCATTTTTTATTGCAAGAACCATATGAAACCATTGGAGGATTTCAAGCAGAAAAAATAGGTAAGGTCCATTGTCTGTTTTGAGAAAGATTGTTCCTGTGATGTGAAGAAGATGGGTCAGAAGAAGCAAAAGGAGACACAGGGAGATGAGCTCAAGTCCTTAGTGATAGTCCAGGGGAGAGATGATGGGGGCTTACATTGGCATGCCTGCTATGAGAAGGAATGGAAATGGATGGGTGTAAGACAGTTAAGTATGGAGAATAAAGGTGACTCATAAATGTTCTTGATATCCTCCTGGTGCAGTGACACAAAGGTGTGTATCTTGAAGGTATACATCTATTTCTGGAATGGAAGCTTACTTTTCCACGCTGCCTCTCCACTCATGCCAGAAGACATTCTACCCAATTGCTCCTTTACATACTCAGGGTTCTTCTGTCCTTCACTTTGTTCAGAGGTTCTCCAGGAACTTTGATCCTTGATTTGGAGAGCCTTATACATTTTTTCATTGGTTAACATAATTAATAAGTCAGTATATTCTCCAGTCACCACAAACACTGGATCTACAATGTGCTCTGGTCATGATAAAATGCTGGGCTAAAAAGTGATCAAAGAAATACCTTGTCTACTGTAACTCATGTCAACAGGAGAACTAAGAGAGGAGATAATAATCATTATAATTAACATCTACTGAGTACTTATGAATATGTGAGGCTTCCTAGTTTGATGATGAATGTAAACCTCACAGAACTCTTATGTCCTGTAATTTATCTGCATTTTACAGACGAAGAGACTGAGGCTTAGAAAGCAAAGTAATTTGCACAAAGAGTGTACGGTGGAGTCAGCAGTCTTACTCTGCAACTGACTGACTTATTTGATAAGGTAATATATATTTCACAAGTAGAAACTTTATCTTCTATGAAGGAATCTATGCCTCCAAGCACCATGCACCAGTTAAAGGCACTGCCAAAATATCTCAGTCTCAGTGATAGCCATATTTGTCAAACTGATTGAGATTATTGTAATTTAACTACTTCTCTGTGTTCTCTTGATACTTCTCTTCCCTTAGGGAGGGGAGCGTTCAATAGTCCTCCATGGTGCAGGGGCCGGAAAGTGGCAGGGGGAGGGAGAGCATGAGGAAAAATAGCTAATGCATGCTGGGCATAATACCTAAGTAATGGGTTGATAGGTGCAGCAAACCACCATAGCACACGTTTACCTATGAAACAAACCTGCACATGCTGCACGTGTGTCCCAGAAATCAAAATAAAAAATTTAAAAGAATAGTCCTCCACCCAGTCCCCACTTTCTAACCTAAAACGCAGCCTCCTTTCAGGCGTTGGAAATAAGGAATAATACCGAAGAAGGAAAGATCAGCATCGTGCCCATCTTGCTGTAAGTCTGTTGAGGCTCAGTCCTTAATACTAGGCCCTACTTAATCTTCTTCACTTGTGAATTCTAGGAAATGGATTAGGAAGTTAAGTCTCTCCCCGAGTCTGCCACCCAGAGCCACAAGACTGAGATCCTCCCCTTGCCAGCTCTCTCCTGCGACCCTGAGTCCTGCCATTTTTATCCAAGCTCTTCTGACAGATGACCTTGATGTGAACGGAGGAGAGTCTCAGATATAGCTGTGCCAAGAAGCCTGATGGCTGGCTGTGGTCTGGCAATCAGATGTCCTTGTTGCTATGCTATGTCTGTTAGATCCCTGGTGACGAATATACATCTTTTTGTTGTCAAAATCACTGATTTTTCATTGTGTCTGGCCTTCCTACCCCACTTCTATCCTAGATGGAAAAGATCTAATTTCAGGTCACGCCTCCCTCAGCTGGATCTGGCCAACTGAATTTCACTAGACCATCCTCACCCCTGTCTATGCCTATGAGGCGTAATTGATACAAATGCCAGCATCAGTGTACAGCTCTTGACTTCAACAAAGGATGTTAGGACTGCAGTCACTCCAGTTTTTCTCCTAGAATCTGAACTGTGGCCAGAAATAATTTCTGGCTCCTGGCCCAGGGCATAGATGGTTTGAAACTTGAGTTCTAATGCCAAAAGTGCTTTTAACTCATTAAAGATGTTGGAAAAACCACTTAGCCTTCTGTTGATTCATCCCATTAAAAGAATGTAAGCCCAAACTACAGGGAGGCAAATGAAGACTGTTTTTAGAATCAGAGTTATATCTCTAAGACTAGTTAATATTTACAGAACACTAATGTGCCAGACACTGCTAGATGCCTTGGATAATTATCTCATGCAATCCTCACAACAACTCATGAGTATATATTATTATTATTTAAATGTTACCTTTGAGAAAAACTAGGCTTGGACAGATTTAAAAAACTAAGATCACAGAGCTAGGACATGATGAAGGTAGAAGCCAACCAAAGCCCTCTTTCTCAACCCTGGGTGGAGGAGTTCCTATCCTCTCTCAGCATAGCCAGATGCATATGTGATATGGGCACATATGCTTTCAATGTATGCACATTTAATTTTCAAAGTTAGAAGTGCAATGAAGAAAAAAATGTCCAATTTGACGAAGCCTCCTTGAAAAGGGCTTGGTTGTGAAGAATGATGCTCAGAAAAACAGCTCCCTTTCTCTAATAGTTGTTCCCAGTTCTCTTTTTCAAAGAAGATGCAGTATCCACTCCTACTAATACAAATAAAAGAGAATTATTCTGAAGCAATTTATTCTCCTACATGCTTTTTTAAAATAGAGTATCTATCCATAATGAACATTTCATAGTAGTTTTTACTTTCAAAAAAGTACTTAAAAATCCTTTATTTCAAAAGGATTGTCTTGGGCTTGTCCAGGAAAACAATTCTCCAATTATGCTATGCATTCTCTTTACTCATATCCACATCCTGAATTAAAAATAAACTTTCCAAAATGGATAAAACAACTACCTAAAATGAAATTAACCAACTCAGAGGGAAAATGTGGGGAGGAAGTAAGATTGGCATTCAGATAGTTAACTTGCCACAGAGATAAAAGATAGTCCCATCAACAGGGTATGGGGCTAAGTCAGCACTATCCAGTAGAAATATAATGTGTGCCACATACATAATTTTAGGTTTTCTGTAGTCACATGTAAGCAAATATAAAAAACATATGGAATTTTTATTAACATTTATTTAATGAGAAAAAGTTTCCATTTCAACATATAATCAATCTAAAAGTTATTCATATTTCATATTTGGAGCAGGTGCTAAGACTAGGAATCCAGTATGTAACCTATACTTACAGTCCATCTCAATTTGGACTAGCCACATTTCAAATGCACTGTAGCTAGCCACATGCAGCTAGTGGCTATGGTATCAGATAGGACAGACTAGACCATCACAAATCTGTGAATATTCTTCAAATTTCTAAACATAATGGCATCCCATCTTTGGAAAATCGCCAGCTCTTTCCTTATGCTTTTCTTTGCCTGACACCGTTTCTTTTCATTGTTTCCCAACCTCTCTACCAAGTCTTCACTCAACTCATACTAGCAAAAACAATTTTATGTCAACAGCTCACAATACCGGACTGAAGAAATATACACCATTGTAGCTTTTTCTTCTCTGCCTGATACAGTATCTAGGTTATGTCCCTGCTCTTACATTATTTTATTTTCATACTTCTTCCCTTTGATTTATAAGGGCTGCCAGTTCCCTGGAGTTTAGTTCTGAAAACTCCATAAAGAGTTTCCTCTCCAAGAGGTCTGGTGTTCCTTTCTGACATTAACTGTGCTGTTATATTTGCATGTTTACTGGAAGCCACCTCAACTCACGTTTTCTTCCAAAGAAGTTGGGATATTTTGTTACAAATAAACTACTAATAGTTTCCTTAAGAAAATGGAAAGAGAGAAACTAGTATCAGACAGAAATACTTGCTTGTAATCATCAAAGTACCAAAATAAATTGCCGCACGGAGCTATGCCACCCACAAGGGTGTACAGACAAGACTACCAGCACCTTTGGAAATAGAATATATTACTACAGGAAGGTGATTAGAAAGTCAAATAAAAACAATGGCAGCACTTCCAGGATCATCCTGAAGAAAGGTTAACTGGAAATGAAGTGACAAACAGTTTTATGCTATTTGGACAAGAAGGATCTATGGCTATTTCTGGTGTATCACAATATACTCATTTACTCAGAAAAATGTTAAAAAGAGTGCACTGCAGTTTCAAGTGACAGATAGAAGAAGAAACAGAAAATAACATGTGAGGAAGTGGCTGCTATTTCCCTAGATGATCATATGAAATGGCAAGCTGAGAGAAGAAAAGGGCAAATGAGACATGATGAGGCAATAAAAAATAAAGAGAGAATGTCAGTGAAATTCATTATCTATATTTTGACAATTAAAACCAATAGTTAATTGAAGGCAGTTAATGACTAGCAAAAGTAGGAGGTATAATAGTTTAAGTAAGAATTAAATTCATATCAAAAAAATAGTATATACCTCTCTGTTAGAAGAACAGGTAACATTTAGAAAATGAAACCTTTCTATGTACCACAGAAACAGCAGCCTTTCCTGACTAGAAGAGATGTCTACTTCTTAAGACAAACAAGTAGCCCCCAAAAAGCCCTGGTAATAACAGACATGATAAAGAAATAAATAAGAGAAGCATTCAGCAGCTAGAATGCAAAGACTGCATTTACTCACCTAACATCTACCCCAGCGCCTAGTATCACACCTGGCATGTAGCAGGTTCTCATTAAATATTCGTTGAAAATATTTTTTTGGAATCACTATAGCTGTCAGTTACTAGTCTGTATATTTCTATTCCCAAACATGTTGGGGTAGAAAAAAGTGTTGAGAACCACTGGGCTAGTTTCAACCTCCCCCAAAGTGGAAGCATTAACTCTGGGTGGTAGCAAGAGTCTTGCTATTATCTAAGCTGGTGGAGTGACCAAGGAAACTTTATTATAAATCCTAAACAGAGTAGGGGTCATGAGGAAGAACCCTTTCAGAAGCCAAGGTATGACTAATCCAATTAGATCCATGGATCAGGAGCCAGGGACCTGGAAGAAGTCAATATATCAGCCAGAAGAGAACAGTGGCCATACTTTCCAAGGGGCAAGTTGAATCAATGATGTCCATAATGTAAACAGGCTTTTTTTGTGTGTGGCCATGCACTTGACCTTGACCAGGATCCTGTCCTGGAGTGTCTAGGGTACTGTGCAAGTCCCTGGAGTATGAGAAACAAGGAGGAAGAGGAAAGCCAACATTATGCAATAAAGCCAGACAAAGTTAATAGTGCTAAAATTAGCATGCCAGTAAATTACTCAATCTTCTATTCAAAATCATCAGTTACCAGTGAATTGCCACAAGGGGTGCAGCTATGCAAAGACTGAAATCTGTTGAGGACCTTTCCTCCATTGAAAAGAGGCATTTTTCATTGACAGTAGCTTCTCTACCTTCCACTTAAAAATACAGACCCTATAGCTGTACAGAATTCCTTGTCCTCACCTATGATAATAGTGATTTTTCATGTTCTTTCAGTGCTTTTCCATTGCTGCCTGTGTCTTAATTAAAATATTATCTTCATACTATGAGCATGGTCTCTGGAGAGCTACCTAGCTCTTATTCTTCCAGGTGCTGCCAGTGGAAAGTTACCAAAGCAGGTAGCAGAGTAAGTTAATAAACAAGTGAGAATATACATAAATACATGAAAAATGAAAGTAATAAAACGTTGCCTAAATCTAATTTATTACAGCTTTCCTCATCATGTCACACCAGTACATTTATCAAGATGGTCTTCTATTCCTGAAAGACAGTTCATTCATATAATGATAGACTTTCCCTTCCCTTTCACACCTTCTCTAGTCATTAAATTATTTCTGCAATTATTAGCCTGATTTTTTCAGGGTGCTGGTGTCTGAGAGACAATAGACATAACACCCTATCTCTCCTATGCAGATATTTCTGGTTCCTCTTTCTCCATGAATTCTCAGCTAGATTCTTGCTCTCTGGTCTGTCTTCCTGGGTTTGGGTCCTACAGTGCATTCTGACCTCCAAGATTTGTTTAAATAACAGTCCCTGATAGTGAAGCAGTCTGCTCGGGACTGCTAAACTCATTGCAGACCTCCAGGTTCACGTTAGCCTTTCATTGCCTGGTTCCCCTAGAGCAGGCGTCCCGAACCTGCGGCCCCCTGAGGTCATTTATCCGGCCCCCCGCCGCACTTCAGGAAGGGGCACCTCTTTCATTGGTGGTCAGTGAGAGGAGCACAGTATGTGGCAGCCCTCCAACGGTCTGAGGGACAGTGAACTGGCCCCCTGTGTAAAAAGTTTGGGGACGCCTGCCCTAGAGGTCTAGTGCATCAGCCTATATATCTCCTGTCTTTCTTTGCACATTAGCCCAGTTACTAGTGCTTCAGCCTCAGTACCTCATTGTCTGTATACAACCCAGTGCCAACCAGCCTTTGATATTAAAGGTTATTTTCCTTCATCCTTTGAGTTACTCATCCATCATAATTTAGTTTTATACACAGAAGTCTTACTCATTATATTAGAGACAGCTGTATTAATACTGATGACATTTACTAAATGCATAGTATTGTATGGCTATGTTATATATCACAGCAAGAAATTAATGAAATTGGCTTCTGGTTTTAACAATCATTCTGGTCCTATAAAAGGCAAACCTAGGAGTACTGCTTTGCAGGGGCCACTTGAATGTCAGGGACAAACATTTTACACATCACCTGATGGTCATAACTGAAAGAATTGTTTCATCGGTAAGGTCCATAGATAACAAGCAATGTGGAAATTTCTATGGCTCCCTGGTGGTAAAGCTGCCAAATTACCTCTGTAGGAAGTCAGATTCCAACATATATAAACTAGTCAGTGAAAAGGACTGCAGTTTTACAAATCAGCATTTAGGAACGGTCAGTAAAACCCTGAAGAAAATACACAAATGACTTATAGATTATTCATACAGAGAACAGAAAGACTTGCTATGTTTGGCCAAGACTGTAGATGAATCAAAGCTGAAGAAAGACAAGGTATGTAGAGTAACTAAATCAGAATTCACACAGAGCATATAATAAGGAAAAACAGGCTCATTAATAAATATAGCCATTCATTCAACATTTATTCTATGCCTACTAGGTCCCAAATATTGCACTTGGAATTCTAAATATAAGATAGGCAAGATAGTGTTTTTTTTTTTTCTTGAGCAGCTTACCTTCCAGTGGATAAAACAAATACATGCATAAAAGACTGCAATAGAAGGCAAATATTGTAGGAGAATTATGCAAAGCACTTTATACAGCAGAGATAAACAACCAATTTCATGGAGCAAGAAGTAAACTTTGAGTAATATCATAAAAAGGATAAGATTTGACATGCAGAGGGAGAGGGATAGAGACATTTCAAAATGTAAGAAAAGGTCAGAAACACCAAAAGAAAGAGGCAAAGATAATATAGTAGCACTGAAAAAGACCTTTTAGAAGCAGGGCACAGAGGTGTCCCAGAAGCCATGAAAGGAGAGGTATTCAGTGTTCAGAGTATTGTCTGCAAGGTCAGAAGCAGCAAAGCCAGGTCGCTGAAGTGCATGATGCCGCTGTCCAGCAACAGCCAATCAGAGATGGGTGGTACTTTGGCTGCTGTGGAGGATACTGAAAGCTTCAAATTTGAAAAGGTTAAGTTGGCGTGCTTGAAGTCATTTCTCAAGTTTATTAGCTTAAGGTATTTATCAAAACAAACATTATAGGCAGGACCAGTCCAGTCAGAAGAAATGACAAATTCTGCACTAGCAGGATTTGCTGGCTGCCGCATCTACTGAATATAAAAATAGTGAAAAGGGAAGGACATCAGAAATCTTGTTGCTTAAAAAATAAAATTAAGCTGCTGAACTGACAGAACTTAGAAATGAATCTCTATAAGACGGGCTAAAAGAAAATTTAGAAATCAAAGAAGATCTAAAGAGCCACTTATTTCCGTAACTTCTTCATGGACACATTGGATATTTCATAGCCTTGCAACATGAAAACGTGGTTCTCAGCCCAGCAGCATTGGCATTTCCTGGAAGTTTGCTAGAAATGTGGAATCTTGGGTGGTGCTTCATTCAGACCTGTTCATTCAGAATCTACAGTTCATTAAGAGCCCTGTATGAATCACATGCACATTGATGTTTGAGAGGCACCTTTTTATAGAATCAGGGAAATTGTGCATGCTACAAAAAGGGCAAGGAAGCTATTATTAAGATACTAAGTAGGAATATGTCCTTCTCCACCTTTGTTACCCTCTTGTCACTCTCTCAATTGAAATCCTGCTGGTCTACCAGATGCCCCCTTGGAATGCCTTAGAATACCTATATTACCCATAGGGTGGCTACCTCCCTGTGAGCTTAATTAGGTACCAAGAGGAAAAGAATATGATTATCTCATTAAAATAAGATCTCAGGCACTAAGGTGTGAAAGGTTGATTGGATTAACATTCCCAGCAAGCACTGACATTTTGAGAGAATTTGCTAATCCAAATGGATTTCTAATTGACATTTTATAGGAAAGGGTTATTTTTCAGCTGGGAAGGCTTCCAGGTATCTATTGTCCCTGCCCACTGCAAGCCACTACTAGCAGAACAATAAATTTGTTAGGATCCATTTATGGGCAAAATAACATTATAGTACATTAAGCCACATTCATCTGAGTTATGGCAATAATGGTGATGATAGGTTGAGCTGATTAGCTAAAATTAAGTTACATATTATAAAAATACAGCATAAATAGGGACAGTTTTGGATTTAGGATTAGAAATACTGGAAGAGTCTATTTAGTTGGATGTAGAAAAGAGGTTAACTGAGAAACAATTGAACATATTATATACTCTCAACTAAAACTAGGTCTCTAGAAAGAATATAAGGGATTAAAAAAACTGAGTAAATAAAAGTTATATTCAGATGTCTTGGCTGTATAAACTTAAAAATTTAAAACGAACCTAAGAAAGGATATTAAATAAAGGTATTTCTAACTTGACTAATAACCATAGCACTGCTGCCTACACAATCCAAGAGGCAGCTGTGTATAAAATCAAGCAAGCTACATATTCTTGCAGAGACTCAAAACTTCAGTTACCTCTGCTAAACATGAAGTAAAAGAAGCATTTCTTTCTATGCTTTCTGATTGGGTGGCTAAACACACAGGTAAAGAGAAAAATAAAATGGGTTCAAAAGGAATTTTATTTCAGGCCAACAGAGGATGGAAAATGGGCATAACAGCATATAAAATAAGAAAAGCTTATTTAGGGATGAGGGGTAAGTCTGTATTCAGATTTGAGCAAAAGCTTATGTTCTGCAAGAGCTAAAGTATTTGAGCTTTCTGAGACTCAGTCTCTTAATCTACAAAATGGGTTTAACAATACCAATGTTTTTTTTCCCCCTAGGGTTGTCTTGTGAATTCTGTGACAAGTACAGAGTGTCTGGCTCAATAAAAATAAACAACTTTTAACTCCAAAGAGAATAAAAGATGAGTTACATAATACATTGACAATAAGCTATAATTAAATATTTATGAATATATATATCTATAAATTTACATATGTGTTAAGATTAAAAATGTATATAAAACATATTCATTTATCGGCAGTGTATATATGTATATGGTTTTTTTTTTTTGAGACAAAGTCTCACTCTGTTGCCCAGGCTGGAGTGCAGTGGCACAATCTCTGCTCACTACAACCTCCACCTTCTGGGTTTAAGCAATTCTCCTGCCTCAGCCTCCTAAGTATCTGGGACTACAGGCACACACCACCACACCTGGCTAATTTCTGTATTTTTAGTAGAGATGGGTTTTCACCATGTTGGCCAGGCTGGTCTCAAACTCCTGACCTCAAGTGATCTGCCTACCTCGGCCTCCCAAAGTGCTGGGATTACATGCATGAGCCACCACACCTGGCCTCAGTTACTTATATAAGGATTTTAGATTCTGGGTGCAAATTCTGGTATCCCCATATATAGCTGTATAGTCTTAGAAGTCATATTTAACTTTCTTTAGTTCAGTTTCCTCAATTGTAAAATAAGAGTTATAGTAATCCCTAATTTCACATGGTTCCTATGGTATTTGTTCTTGCCTGGTTGCCTTTTAACTTTCAGTACCAGTGTTAATGGTATGTATCTACCACAAGTTCTAATTAACCCCAAGCTGTATTAAGAATACTGTAAGTGTCTAGCAGCTTTAAGATGATGTGGTTTAAGGATCTAGAGAGACTTTAAGGCCCAATTCTGTCTCTGTTGTGCAAACAACTAAAGCTGCTTTCCTTCACAATGATGGGGAGCCAGCCCTGAATCTACAAATGGTGTACCGTTTCTTGGCCGTGTGGACTTTGTCCATGATCTTTTTTCTATTTCATTGATTCTGAAAAGATTGAGTTTATCTTCTCAGGCTCAATGTTCTAATTTGTTTGCTGCTATCATTTTTAAAGTAATTGTTTAAATTATAAGAATAAAACATGCATTCTATAAAATATTTTACTATACCTAAGTGTATCCATGCCTAGAAGTAGCCATTCTTACAGACTTTACGTGTTTAAACCCCACACTTCTCTATATACACAACAGATAGATCACTACCACAACTCTAGGTACAAATAATGCAGAGCAGACAATAAACATTTGTTGAGTGCATGCTTTAATATGCAAACTGTATCAGAGACTGCTAGTTGCCCACAAGTTATGTATTCTTTCCATTTTACTCCTTTGTTATAGAACTCCTGATTTTAGCTAGATGTGTTTATCATGTTTAAATTAGTACATCTATATCTCCATTAGAATGTGAACTACTCAAGAACAAAAACCATCTAATCCAATCTCATTTTCATAATTCTGAACACAACATCTGACACCAACTAGGCATAAAGGAGATATTGAATGGATGACACCACTTATTGATCTGCCTGTTTTTCTGTATTGTTTACTCAGTGTAATTTGGGGAAAACACCAACTCAGTTCTCAGTGGTCCCTACCTTATTCACCCCAGTTAACTTGCCTTTTCTCAGCTGTGTATTAGACAATGGCTCATGAGCAAACAATGGCTGTGAGCAAAGTGGTGAGGCTATTTCTGTTCTTTAAACGAGTTTTCTGTGAGTAATTTGTGTATTTTCTGCAGTGTTTTACTGACTCTTCTTAAATGCTGATTTTGTTAAACTATAATCCTTTTTTCTAACCGGTATGCAGTAGCTAGACTTCCTGTGGAGGTAATTTGGCAGTTTTGCCAATTGGGAGTAAGTGGGGATGACTTCATTTCCCAACCTCCCCTGCGGCAACTGGATATGAGCAGAATTCATGTGTACATCTTCCATATTTCCCCCTCCCTACTACCACCACCAACCCTTTTACTCAACCTGTTGGCTGAGACGCAGATGTAATGGTGGTGAGGCATCCTGGATAAAGAGAATTCCCCGGTGATGTCAGAGCAGCAGGATAGAAGGAACCAGGGTCTCTATTACAGTAGACTGCTTATGTACACAGGAATAGAGAGAGAGAAATAAATTTCTCTTAATTAATGACTTGCCTAATATAAAAGCAGATTATTTCATCTCATATTCTTCTCATTTCTCAGGCTGAAAACCAAGTACCACTTGAGGTCATCTATACTGATCCAGCTACCTCCACAAAGTCAACACCAACAAACTGTAGACAGGGCATTCCAATGTGTATATGTCTACAGTGTAGACCATAGGATGTGTTCACACATTTTTCTTCTCTCTAATGAGCAGAGATTATACTAGCTTACTTTCCTTTGTCCACTACTGTTATAACAGGCAAATTCCACCTGTCAAGCACTTGGGTTTGGGGAGAATTCTACAATATCCATGGCATGAGTTTAAAAAATAGGCTTTATTAGGAAATTTTTACGTGACTTGATCTTTTTATCATCCCACAGAGAAGCATGCTGGGGCAGGGTGCTACTATTGCCACAGTTCGAGTCTGAGTTTCCTTGGAGAAATCCTGCTCTTTTGTGTGTCCCCTTTGTGTAGGTAAATCAGAGGAAGCAGTTGTCAGTACTTGGTATCAGACAGCCTCAATACAGGGTTCCAGCTGTTCATATGAACTGTCAGATAAAGCCAAGCCCCTGGCTACTTTAGTCTAGCTGCCACGGGGAGGAGGTCACAGGTCCTATAGGAAACTGAGCACAGGTACAACCTCACACACCAGGAGAAGGAGGCAACCCATCCTCCCCCACCTTGTCTCACCAGCTTCATCCCAGAGGCAAGAGAGTCAAGCCGGGTTTGAAATGATACAGATTTAAGGACAGAGAGCTGCTAACGACTTTAAATAAGTCTGTTACTTCAGAAGAGTCCCAAAGTATCTACAGATCACAAGGAGAATACCATCCTAAAAATCAGATTTCAATGATACATTTTAACAGCAGTAGAATTTCATGAAATAAGCAAAAGACTTGTGAAATAGGGGTTAAGTCACCAAATGACAGATATCAAAGAGAATTTAAAATGAATTCTTTACAAGTGATCATTAAAACAGCATAGGCAATGAACAGTAATTCATCTCCTAAAGTAATAGGAAGATTGATGTAAATCAATAAAGACTAAAATATTCTAAGGTTGCTATAACTTTATTCTTTTTCATCTTCATATATTTATTATCATAGCCTGATTTAGGGAGGAGAGCATTCATTTTTTAAAAAAAGTTTTAAGTTAAAATAAAATTAGTGTCCAAATGAGAAATTGAGAAAGAATTGTAAATGCAGCTGTGGAACTCTCCAGAGTTCTTATTTTAGACCGTAAGGTAAGAACACTGAAGTGAAAGCCCCCAAAAGTACTTTATATTCCATCATTGAACAATTTTATCTCCATCAACTCTAAATGTAATGAAGAGGAAAAGAACAGGATAAAAGACTAGGAAAACTAAGGCGCATAGAGGACTTCAGTGAGCAGAGAAGCTAAAAGGGATGTGGCTGTTAACGGATGCTCAAAGTACAGGTAGAAATGGGGTAACCAGCTAGTCTCTCTTCTCATATTCTGCATTCAGTACCCACCCAAACCCCAAACCTCCTGCACATGCTTTAGAAATTAAAGCTAAAATATTCAGGATTGTTTCTGCCAGAAGGGTACGGTGGAGTCCAGGGCGTGACTACTGAGCGCTTCGTTTATTTCATTTATAACCTGGCTCAGAAGCCACCTCCTCCATGAAGGCTTTTCTCTCCGCTGGTGTGAACACCTTAAGGGCAGGACTTAGGTCTTCTTGGTATTCATGACTGGCTCTTACGCAGATGCTCCATAAATGGGCGCTGAATTAAATAAGAATATAGATTTAGCGTGGTACTTTCATTAACCTCAATGAGAAACATTCTATGGTTTAGCTGAAATAAATAGATTTAGATTTCGTACCAAATTTATCTCACTTATAAACTTGGCAAATTTGCTTTTAAGTTTCACATATAATCTGAAAGTGCTGACAACATGTGTCACAAGCTAATGTCTACATTATGATCCAATGGTGGGAAGTGAAATCTAAAGTGACTTCTATCACCTTGCTGCAATTTCAAATAAAAGCAAAGCACAAAGCCATAATGAGTCACTGTCAATAAGGTAGGCATGCCACAAATCCAAGGGACCAATGTAACAGGCATGGAGAGAGAGAACACTAGATTATCATTCTCACTGGCAGGTCCTTAATTGTTCCACAAATCACTCATGAAAATGCTTCTTGTAGAAAGAAAACATTTATCCACATCATAAAAGGATATATTTGTAACAACAGTCATAACAAAGTGTAACATCACAATTTATTATGGGTATAGGCTTCCATTTAAGACACAATGGAGGCTCTGGTTAGGATCATAGCTTGGAATGAATGAAGTCCGCTGGTTGGGGTGTCAAGCATTTTTATCAAATACCTACACAGTCCTCCAGCTTAGAGTTTCATTAGCCTTCTGTTTTCAAAGAGACTAAATTCACGTGTATATTATTTAAAATGTTTTCTAGTTTGAAGCATAAAGTAACAGTTTTATAGTAACTTAAACTCACTCTCACATAGTACTGAATAGAGTACTCCTGAAAAATATCATATTTTACAAGGACAGTCATACATGTTATTTATTTGAGGTAATAAATACCTAGAGAACAAGGACTTGTTCTCACTATTATATCCAACTCAGAGCCTTGTACCTACAGGCAACTGAGATATGTGATTTGATGACATAATACAGAGGCCCCTTAGTTGCTGGTCAGTATGAACTGAATTATTTAGCTACAGTACCATGAGCTAGAGGCACTGCTTGCTTACACCTGTTTAAATAAAAGCCATTTCTGTGAAGCTGTTAGTAAACTGTCACCTGGTTAATTAAACACTGAGTACCTTTGTGCTTCATGGTCTAGGGAAATAGTGTTAATGTGACCCTTACCTTTAAGATTGTAATATTACTGAAAAAATCATGTTTAAATGTTTAAAATTACATTACTAAAATATAATGCCTCAAATAATATAACATCTATTTCAAAAATAAATTTTAGCCAAGAAAATAAAACAGAGAACTGTAGCTCAAACACTAGTGGAAACATCTCAGTAGGGCATTTAACATCTTTTATAATCCAGCTCTGAAGTACCTGTGTAGTAGTACTTCTCTTTGACTCCTCAGCCCCCACTCACCATGCTACATATTTTGGCCAAAATAGAACACTTCCCCCTTCCCAAACGCTTTCATGCTCTTATATCCTATTTATATGGCTATCCAACCCCATTTCTCAACATAAAATAATCTCACTATAGCAAAATTACTAGTATTTACTAACATCTGTGCTCTTCTCTTCTATTTGGGCATATGGCTAAAATATATTTTCCAACCTCTCTTGCACTTAGATGTGGCTATGTATATGAATCACAGAAGATAAAATGTGAATGGAAGGAATGGGATCACTTTTTGACTTCCATCTGTAGACCACTTAATCTAAGGATCTGTGAGATGGCAAAGCAACAGCGGGAAGAATCCAAGATCCCCAAATCATTCTGTGGCACGCAGTCACCTTCCACTACTGCTGACCTGCTTTGAGCTGTTGACCTGTGACCTAAGTGAAAAATAAATTGTCTATCAGGTTACGCCATTGAGATTTGGGAGTTTCTCTCTTGTAGCAGCTAGCATTATTTACCTTAACCAATGTACTCATTAATCTTTTCATCATAGATCAAAGTTTCCACCACGCAAAGTCTTTCCCCCTGCCTTAGGCAGAATTAATCATCCTCTTCATTTTGTTCCCAGAGCATTTATTATGTATATTTATTATTTATTGCTGTCTGAATCAGCTTGTAAGATCCCTGGAAGTAGATACTGTTTTATTCAACTTTGAATTCTTAACACCTAGTCCATAGTAGATACTCAATGAATGTTTACTGAAAGTGGTTAAATGATTGATAGTATCTGAGAAAGCTGCATTCATCTGATAGAAAGCTTATATATGAGTTTGATTTAGAACAACAAAAAAACTATTTTTCATGGTTGGTAAGAAAATGTTACTGTTGGATCCAACAATGTATTCAATTCACACTTGAATGCCATGCTTAAACAGCATTTTCTTGGATAAACATGGTTCATTTTTTCTTCCCCTTTTTAATACTTAGGCAATGTGAATCACCAAATCCAGCCACCATAAATGCATCTCCTCTTAGTTGCCCCTTAGGGGTTAAGTGACAACCTGCTTGTAAATGATTATGATCTGTTGTAATTTTTCAGAATAGTTTTATTTTTCCTTTTGACAAAGGAAAATAGATTGATGGGTGTATACATCTGGCATTCATTCAATAATAATCTAGCCACAAATAATGGAAAAAGGTCTGCTGGACAAATGTTAACATAAACTGAAAATCTGCAAAGGTTTATAGTCTATATTATCAAAAACTGAAACAAAACCCATAGATTCATGTGTCCACTTCCCTCCCAAAGCTGCAGTACACACTGCAGGGTTTTTTGGGGGGTGATAGGTGGAATGAAGCAAGCACACGTGCCTACCCACACACATGCACACATAGGATAAAACTAGATTAAGTTCCAGGTTTAAGTAACAAGAGAGACAACATATTCTATCTCCCGCAGCTTCTATGAGCCACTGTGACTACTAGCAAGGGCAGAGAGACGTCGCTACACTGCCTGCTCAAGGTGGGGTTCTCACAGGATCCAAAAGCACAATTTTTCTAAACCACTGCCCTTTAACACTCAGGGCTAACATCACTATTCCACAAGAAGTAAGACGAACATGGAGTTCTCTTGATTCCCAAACCAAAATCAGCCTGAAGGTGGCCCCATTTTTTTGTAGGAGAAATGAAAACAGGAGTACAGCAAGTAACAGAGGGTAGAAAGCCCAGATGCCTCTAAAAATAACTGCATGCCAGCATTTTGGGAAGCCCATTTCCCCGAGTCTGCCTGCTTCATTCGGATACCCTTTCATCTAGTTGGCTGTCATACGAATTTGGTCTGAAGGCTGTGATCAAAAATTCATTTAACTGCACACAAAACTATGCCACCCTTTAGGAAGAGGCAAACAAGTATAATTTTCACATTTTCTAAAATCCCATTATATCTTTTTGCTAGGAAATACTGATGGATATCAATTCCCAAACATAATGATTATTTTAGTAAAATGAAAGTGGGCCAAAAGAAAACATCAGGAAACCTGTAATCTTTATCAGAAAATTTTCCTATTAAAAAAATTCCAGAGTAGGAACTGAGAACACATTTTGACAGTGATGCTTGCTATATTTAAAACATTAAAAAGGCAATGAAAAACCAAGCATTTAATTTTTTCTTTTAGAAATGTGAAACCTCTTAAAACTGCTCTCTCCTCACTGTATTATGTGATAACTAACTAACTAGGACTCACTTTATTTTCCTTTCAAAGGCAAAGAGGGCAAAGAACGTGGTGAGTAATCTTACACTGATGCTCTACATCCAGCCAGGTAGTCACCACAAAGTAGTTCTAATACGAGGCACCGTAACATCAAAGCCCTTACATGGTTAAAAAAATAAAGAAAAGTACAGTAGAAATGAATTCCTTAGAACAAAAAAGGATAGCAGTGTGAATCAAACACAAATCTTATGCACATCTTCATAATCCCTTGGCTAGGCTTCCTCCCACCTGAGGAGCTAAGTTTCTACCACCAGCATCACCTGCTCTGGAAGTGTTGAATGTTATCTTGCGGCTGTGGCTGGGCAGTGGGACCTCTCAGTTACCTAGCTGACATGAAGGCTTCTCTGGCCACTCTGAGATGTGGGAGCTGCCAGCCCACACTACAGCTGGAGAGGCCAATGCAACGTGGAAATATCAGGGAATTCACTCTCTAGGGCGCCAACTCTGCCTTCTGAGAATGGGGACAGCAGGACAGATAAATGCCCTCACCTCTCTTATCCACTGTTGTGAAGCGTGGTTCTTTCTTCCAGCCTATCCAGTGGAGTTCCACGTGGCAAGTGGGTGCAGCAGCAGGGCCAGTGGCCGTGTCCCTTGGTGGTCTTGAGAAGCAGTAACCAGCCCTGGAACCACTGCTTCCTGTTGTTTTACGTCCTCCCTTGCCTCCCTTCCCCACCTTTTAAAAATTATGGTAGAAAGCACATAAATGTTACCATCTTAACCTTAAAGTGTACAGTCCAGAAGTGTTAAGTATATTTACATTGTTGGACAACAGATCTCTAGAACTCTTTCATCTTGCAAAACTGAAACCCCATGCCCACGGAGCACCTACTCCCCATTTATCCTCCCCAGACCTTGGCAGCCACCAGTCTACTTTTTGCTTCTCTGAGTATGACTACTTTAGACACTTCACCTGAGTGCAATCATATCATATTTGTCTTTTGGTGACTCCTTTCCCTTTTTCCTCATCTCACTGGACTAAATTGGTATATCCCGAATGACGCATTAGCATTTCGATCCTTGCTTCAGGGTAGTCTCTAGAAAATTCAGGCTGGGACACAATGTTCTGCATAACTGAGTGTTAACTCATTGGAGCAGTGAACCTGTCTTATGAAAATAGATCCGGCCGTGCTCGGTGGCTCAAGCCTGTAATCCCAGCACTTTGGGAGGCCGAGGCGGGTGGATCACGAGGTCAAGAGATCGAGACCATCCTGGTCAACATGGTGAAACCCCGTCTCTACTAAAAATGCAAAAAAATTAGCTGGGCATGGTGGCACATGCCTGTAATTCCAGCTACTCAGGAGGCTGAGGCAGGAGAATTGCCTGAACCCAGGAGGCGGAGGTTGCGGTGAGCCAAGATCGCGCCATTGCACTCCAGCCTGGGTAACAAGAGCGAAACTCCGTCTCAAAAAATAAAAAATAAAAATAATAAAAATAATTTAAAAAAAAAAGAAAATAGATCCTTGACTTACTGGTCTAAAACTTGTATCATATAATAATGTTTCATTTCATAAGAACCCTTTTTTTGATGAACACCTGGTTCTCATCTCATAGAGCCTCAATAATGGCGGTAACGAAGGTGGTAGGAGTGATAGTGGAGGTGGTGGTGGCAGTGGTAGTAGAAGAGGCAGTTAACTGGCATTGAGCTCTTTGAGCCAGGAACCATGCATCATCTCATTTAATTCTGCCTGCAATGAGGTAAGTCTCATTATTGCCGTATGATATATATCATCATTACAAGATGACAACTAAGAATGTCATGGTTAATCAAGAACTTGTCTGAGACCACAGAGTCAATGAATGGCAAAACAGCTCTGAATCTAAGCTCTTCTGCCCTCAGAGACTGCTGTTAACCATGAGATGCTACAGATAACTGTCTCTGCCTCAGGCAAATTCATCTGAACCCTCCCATATGCCAGAAACTTCTCTTTAATTTTTAATTTTTGTGAGTACACAGTAGGTGTATATATTTATGGGATACATGAACTATTTTGATAAAGGCATAGAGTACATAATTATCACAGAGTAAATGAGGTATCCATCACTTCAGGCATTTATCCCTTCTTTATGTTACAAATGATCTAATTATTCTCTTTTATTTTAAACTGTACAATAAATTACTGTTGACTGTTGTCACCCTGTGGTGGTATCAAATATTAGATCTTATTCATCTGTTTATATTTTGTACCCATTAGCCATCCCTCTCTCTTCCCTCCCCCACTACCCTTCCCAGCCTCTGGTAACCATCTCACATGAATTGTTTTCATTTTTAGTACCCACAAATAACAGAACATATGAAGTTTGTCTTTCTGTGTCTGGCTATTTCACTTAACGTAATGACTTTCAGTTCCATTAATGTTGTTGCAAATGATAAGATCTCATTCTTTTTACAGCTGTATAGTAGTCCATTCTGTGTAAGTATCACATTTCCTTAATCCATTCATCTGCTGATAAACATAGGTTGCTTCCAAATCTTGGTTACTGTGAATAGTGCTTCAATACACATAGGATTACTGTAGATACCTCCTTTCTTTCAGGTATGTATCTAGCAGTCAGATTGCTAGATCACACGGTAGCTCCATTTTTAGTTTTTTAACGGACCTCCAAACTGTTCTCCATAGTGGTTGTGCTAATTCACATTACCATGACAGTGTTCAAGGGCTCCCTTTTCTCTACATCATCAACATTTGCCATTGCCTGTCTTTTGGAAAAAAAGCCATTTTAACTGGGGTGAGATGATAATCTCATTGTAATTTTGATTTGCATTTCTCTGATGATTAATGATGTTGGGCATCTTTCAAGAACTTTTCTCATTGCTTTACATGGATATTTTTGGTTGCTGTTAAATCCTCAACCCAATTCTAAGAAATAAAAAATCCTCTTATTTTCCCCCAAATAAATCTAGAAAGAAAACTCCCATATATTATAAAAATAAAACAAAAAAACACAAAATCTGTGAAAAATAGATATATTTACAGTATGTTGCTGGCTTAGAAGTATTTTTAAAAAGCAAGATGTATTAGTTCATTTTCATGCTGCTGATAATATATCAGAAACTGGGAACAAAAAGGTTCAACTGGTCTTACAGTTCCATGCGGCTGGGAAGGTCTCAGAATCATGGTGAGAGGTGAAAGGCACTTCTAACATGGTGACAGCAAGAGGAAAATGAGGAACAAGCAAAAGCAAAAACTCCTGATAAACCCATCAGATCTCCTGAGACTTACTATCACGAGAATACCACAGGAAAAACGACCCCCATCATTCAATTTCCTCCCTCTGGGTTCCTCCTACAACACATGAGAATTCTGGCAGATAAAATTCAAGTTGAGATTTGGGTGGGGACCAGTCAAATCATATCATTCCACCCCTGGCCCCTCCAAATCTCATGTCCTCACATTTCAAAACCAATCATGTCTTCCCAACAGTCCCCCAAAGTCTTAACGCATTTCAGCATTAACCCAAAAGTCCACTATTCAAAATCTCATCCAAGACAAGGCAAGTCCCTTCCCTGTATGAGCCTGTAAAATCAAAAGCAAGCTAACTGCTTTTTGGATACAATGGGGGTACCAGTATTGGGTAAATACAGCCATTCCAAATGGGAGAAATTGGCCAAAACAAAAGAGTTACAGGGCCCATGCAAGTCAGAAATCCAGTAGGGTAGTCAAATTTTAAAGCTCCAAAATGATCTCTTTTGACTCCATATCTCACATCCAGGTCATGCTACTGCAAGAGTAGGTTCTCATGGTCTTAGACAGCTCCACTCCTGTGGCTCTGCAAGGTACAGCCTCCGTCCAGTCTGCTTTCATGGGCTGGCATTGAGTGTCTGCAGCTTTTCCAGGTGTACAGTGCTAGCTGTTGGTGGATCTATCATTCTGGAGTCTGGAGGATGGTGACCCTTTTCTCACAGCTCCACCCCCAGTAGGGACTCTGTATGGGGGCTCCAACCCCACATTTCCCTTCTGCACTACCCTGGTAGAAGCTCTCCATGAGGTCCCACTCTTACAGCAAACTTTTGCCTGGGCATCCAGGAGTTTCCAAACATCTTCTGAAATCTAGGTGAAGGTTCCCAAACCTCAGTTCTTGACTCTATGCACCCTCAGGCTCAACATTATGTGGAAGCTGTCAAGACTTGGGGCTTCCACCCTCTGAAGCCACAGCCTGAGCTCTACATTGGCCCCTTTCAGCCATGGCTGGAGCTACAGGACACCAAGTCTCTAGGCTGCACACAGCACAGGGACTCTGGGTCCAGCCCACAAAACCACTTTTTCCTCCCAGGCCTCTGGGCCTGAGATGGGAAGGGCTGACATGGCCTGGGAACATATTCCCCATGATCTTGGGTATTACCATTAGGCTTCTTGCTACTTATGCACATTTCTACATCCAGCTTGAATTTCTACTAAAAAAAAAAAAAAACGGGGTGGGGGGTGGTTCTCTTTTCTACTGCATCATCAGGCTGCAAATTTTCTGAACTACTATGCTGTTTCCCTTTTAAAACAAAATGCTTTTAACAGCACTCAAGTCACCTTTTGAATACTTTGCTGCTTAGATATTTCTTCCACCAGCTACCTTAAATCATCTCTCTCAAGTTCAAAGTCCACAAATCTCTAGGACACAGGCAAAATTCCACTAGTGTCTTTGCTAAAACATAACAATAATCACCTTTGCTCTAGTTCGCAACAAGTTCCTCATCTCCATCTGAGACCACCTCAGCCTGGACCTTATTATTCATATCACTATCAGCATTTCTGTTAAAGCCATTCAACAAGTCTTTAGGAGGTTCCAAACTTTCCCACATTTTCCTGTCTTTTCTGAGCCCTCCAAACTGTTCTAGCCTCTGTCTGTTATCCAGTTCCAAAGTCACTTCTAAATATTTAGGTACCTTTTCAGCAACCCCCTATTGCTGGTACTAATTTACTATATTAGTTCGTTTTCACACTGCTGATAAAAACATACCCAAAACTTGGAGCAAAAAGAAGTTTCATTGTACTTACAATCCACATGGCTGGGGAGACCTCAGAATCATGGCGGGAGGTGAAAAGCACTTCTTACATGGTAGCAGCAAGAGAAAGATGAAGCAGCAGCAGCAGCAAAAGCAGAAGCCCCTGATAAGCCCATCAGATCTCATGAGACTTACTCACTACCATGAGAATAGCGCAGGAAACACTGGCCCCCATGATTTGATCTCCTCCCCGTGGGTTCCTCCCACAACCCGTGGAAATTCTGGGAGATACAATTCAAGTTGAGATTTGGGTGGGGACATAGCCAAACCATATCACAAGAAATACTTCCGAAAACAGGAGAATATTATGAAATTAACTGGAGATAAAAATGCCTGTACAATGAAGATTACGCACTATGAATATTCCACACATCTCAGTTTGATCTAGAACTTTTCTCAGATCAAACTTCAAATTCTGTTAGTGAGCATTTTTTTTTCTTATTCCCCAAAAGTAGACTGGAGCACCTTTGTCTGTTAAAATGACCCAGTGTGTCAGCTAGGTAGCAGAATGTAGCGAAAGCTTTGAGCTCTACAGAACCCACAAATAACCACACGGTGTAAGGTTGGTATATCAGCTCAATTTCTTCAAATTTATTAGTCCATGTCTCTCAACTGACTTGGCAAAATGGTCTCCGCTTTCTTGCCTTTGTACATCATGAGCACAATCAAACATTTACTTCTATACAATTCTTTTCAGCTCTCCACCCTACCCCTTTCTACTTGACCCCACTGTAATGGGTCTTTACCTATATCTTGCCTTTCCTCTATCCCAAGCAATACTACATACAAATCTTTAAGTACAAGTGTTTTCTCCATTCAAAAATTTCCATGAATTCTCCCTTTTATCTTCCAGATTAAGTACATGCACCTTTGTCTGTCATCCAATCCCACACATCTGCCACGTCCTCCAGCCAGAGCTGGGCACGAGTCTTCCATGATGCTTTTTGATCCATCTTATTTCTGCATATTTATCATTTCCTTACCTAGAAGGAAGCTCCTACTGCCTCACCTCCAGCCTCACCAATCCTTCAGAACCCTTCTCTAATGTTCCAGATCCCACAAAGTCTTATTGCCTTCCTCCATTAAATATTAATCTGTTCTCTTCCTTGCTCCCCACCACATTGAAATTGTGCCTCTCCTATGACACCCAGTTAACTATGCCATGCATTATCTCCCTACTCAACTGGAAGCTTCTCAAAGACAGGTATTTCATATCGACCTTTGCCTTTCCTTGGGAGCCTAGCCCACAGCAGGACTTGTTAAATATATTTTTAAAGGAAGTAGAAGCAGAAGCTTCAAGACAGCAATCTTGAGGACTTTTGGTGTTAATAAGCTGAGTTCTGAGGGAATCTTAGGGCTAGAAGACTCAAACCCCAGCTTTCTCAGGTCTTTGTGTTTCATTAAGCAACTAAACAAGAAAGAGGTAACAAATGTGGTGCAGCGAGAAAAAGCACAGATTCTGTAGCCATGCAACCTGGGGAGAGTCCTGGCTCTACCCCATACCAGCTACAATGCGAACTTGGGCAGGTTACTTACTTCTCTCTGCATTGGTTTCCTCACCTGTAAAATAAGGATACTTAAACATTTCCTATCCCTCAGAGTTGTTAAGAAAAAATAAATCAGTTATTATTTATATAGCCCTTATCTCAGTGTCTGGCACATAATAAACGAAAAAAATATGAAAACTAGGTCTCTATGGTTTTGCTCTTCCCATGATTATGACATTCATTTTTGAGATACAGGCATCTTGAAGTTGGAGACAATTTCTGGCGATTTATACTTGCTCAATTAAGAACTTTGCTCAATAGTAAGTGTCAAGGCATAATTGTCAACAAGCAGATTCCAGACTGCAGGCAATTTTGCCTGGCCCCAAGGAAGATTCCTACTCCACAGCTGTACCAACACTTTCATTTGCCCCTGGTCAGAGAAGCCTGGGACGACCCCAATCCCTGATCAGAGGAGCCAACAGTGAAGGACAAGGGGATGGAGCTTCTTAGTTGTAGTCTTCTTCTGAGTCTTGGTCCTTTTTTTTTTCCTCTCTCATTTTCCTGTTACCTACTGTTAATACTTTTCCTATTTTCTCCTGTTAATTTCACCATATATGCTGTACAACTTAAGATCTGTGGCTAAATATCTGCTTAAATCCTTCAGCATATAGATGCAACAGTTGGTTCAATTCAATTCTACAAACACCACTAGCACCATTCTGTACAAGGCACAATACTTATACTGGGAAATCAAAAAGAAATAAACCAAGGTCCCTTTCCTCCAGGAAACTCATATTTATTTAAAGGAGACAGGCATGAACACACACAACTGCAAGGTAATGTATTAAATGCCTTAATAGGAGCATGTACAACGTGCAGTGGTTACACAGATTGATTCTGCCCTGGGGATTGACTTTATTAAAACATCTAACAAATTAATAAACAATACCGGTTGATTTCATCTCATCATTTCCTGTGCTTAATGCGTTTTGTATATGAGGCCGTTAGCAGGGGCTGTTTAGTTGAAGTATAGAGCAGTCACTGATCATCACATTCTTGATATTCTGTTTACAGAAGCTATGCCCACATAGTTTGCTGTTACTGCAAAATGCAAATAAAAGTGATACAATATACTTTTTTAAAATCTGTAATTTAAAATTGGATCATTAGATCTCTACTGCTAAGCTAATCTGCTGTCCTTAAAGCAAGGACTTGGTGCATTTGTTTCCCTTTGAACTTCCACTATCAGATTTAGATTCTGACCCTCTGAACTACAAAGGCCATTGACTCCAAGTACAAACGAAAATCAGACACCCTGGCGATCCATTCTTTCTTCCTAGCTTCCCTCAAAATCAGCTAGTCGTTTTCCAGTTTGAATTGATGTTCCATCTAGCCAACCCCTGTACAAGTTATCTATTCTTTAGAAACAAGCTCCACTTCAGATATGTTTTCCATGTAAAATTACTAACAACTACTGGTCTGACCACAGTCAATGATAATTCCCCAGGACCCAGCTTGACAGGGAAAAAGAATGAAGGGAAAGAAAACTAGACCCTTGCCAGTATGACTGTTAAATGTCAGCTATTTTGGAATTTATCCCCACATGAGATATTTCTTTTGTACTATGAGGATGATCACTGAAAAACATGACAACATAATAAAGCCACGGAAGACAACCCCATCATTACAGCTGCAGGAAATAAAACACAGATTAATGCCACCAAAGCACATGTCAGGAAGGATAATGATGATGTATACAAATGAATCTTCTTATCCTGGACAAAGAACTTAAGTACCACCTAAAACCGGATAATAATTATATACAAATCACCAACGACAGTGCTATCTGCTAAGCATGTATTATGCTCACACATTTCCAAAGAGTTTGTTTTATATTTATCTCTCAAAATTCTCCTGAAGTCTTCCCACTTGTATTCAAGTGACACAAATTACAACGTGGCGCAGCAAGCACTCACATTGCCTAACAAGGCGAATGCAGCCTGTCATGGACAGCTATGGGACATCGTGTCCATACTCAAAGTGCCAAGAGTGAGCTGTGAACATGAAAGCTATGCAGCTGTGAACGAAAGAGGCAAGAGTGATGTGGACCAGGCGGGGAGGCCATTCAGCTGTCTAAATCAAAACTGGATATAAACAATCATTTGGAAAAAGAGGTTCCATTTGTGTTTCTGGTCACAGAAAACTGCCCAGAGAGTGAAAAATAATAAGAAAGAATCTGAGGCCGATAGCTGACCAATATAAGGAATGTAAACTCCAGTTTGAATACCAAAAATAGAAGGAACTAGAATTATTTTAGCTTGGTTCTAGGCTACAGCCATCTATTCATTAACAGTCTTAATGTGGTTTAGCTACTGGATCATCATGTTCATATTAGCCAAGTGCAACCTTGAGGCAACTGAACTGCTAGAAAACTGCTTTTTCATTTATGATGCTTTCCATGAGGAAAAGCATTACTGAGGAAAAGTCATTATTTTACTTATCCTAAGACCTTTCACCAAAATTTGATTTAAGCTCAACTTTTCAGGAATGTGCTTTACTTCATAGTAAGATATTCACCAATAGCTGACAGCAAATGAATGGGTTACAATTACTGAAACCCCATCTATGATTTGTAAATCATGAATAAATTCTAGAAGGCTTTATATTTATTAAGCCCTATTAAAATTCAGTTATTTGTAAGGACAAGTGGTGATGAGGGAGTTTGTGTTTTCTCTGTTTTTCTTATATTTTTTTCCTGCTGGGATAAAGTGTAACCAGGCATAAAAAATGTCACTTACATTTGAGCAAAGCCCTCTATCTATCTCTTATTTGTTTTGCAAAGCCACTTCTGTGTTCTCCTACAGATAAGGAGGGCAGCTTAAGTAGTCTGTAAAATATAACAATAACAATATTACTAATCACAGCTAATTCTTATTTTGTGCTTCCTGAGTTTCAGACACTGTTCTAAGTGCTTTATGTGAATTAACTCATCAAATCCTTACAAAACCTTATGAAGGAGGCTCTATTATTATCCTTATTGGATAGATGAGGAAATTCAGGTATATTTATACTTTTCCTCATAAGTTTATTTACTTACAGTTTCAATAGAGTGCAGAACTGGAGAGGAGACAGAGTTCCTTATCTCGCTAAATTTGTACCCTTCATTGCAATCACATATGATCTTCCTCACTGATGGGACAGGCCCTTAGCCACAACCCGGTAATCTGCCTGGTGATATTTCCTAGATTCTGAAACTCTTAAAGTTGAAAAAGACCTCCGAGTCATTTAGGGCAATGCTGCACTCACAGCACAAAGCATCTTTTTTGAATGGGTTTCTAGTCTTCATCTGAACACCTCCAGCCTCTCTTGTGGATGGAGGGCTCTGCGTGTCAAAGCTTTCATCTTCCTTCATATTCATGACAATCTTTGAAATGACTCGTCTTTAGAAGAAATGATCTTCTTCCTTTGCATAGAGTAGTGTTACTCCATGCAAGTGAAACAGGGAAATGTCATCATTTTTATTTTTTTTTAGATAGATCTTACCTAAAATCAAGAGTGTGATATTGTGGACTTCCACATAAGGGAATGAAGGGGGGCTAATTTTCATCTGTGGGTTGGGATATCTAACCCTCAATCCTAGTGGTCACCCTCTCCCTGCTTCACACATGGTAGCTTCATGTGGCTTCTCCACTGTGGAACATGCTGACTTCTCACATTGCCTTAGGAAAAACTGCTAGAGACAAATAATTTGTAGAATTGATGTTGAGCAGGAAGCTCTTGAGAAGTAAAGCTGAAGGATTATTTTTCTTTTATAAATGGTGTGAAAACTCAATATCCTTGCTCTGTTTCAGTGAAAGAAATATATACTGGATTTGGAGAAAGAGGTAGAAACAGAAAAGGTGGGGAGGTAGGAAGAAGTTGGGAGGAGAATGAACAAGGAGGAAATGTCTGCAGACATGGGATTTCCTTAAATAGTGTGAGGCCACAGCTGATCTTCAGAACTTGCAGACCACTCAAGACGGTTCTGGTGCTGCCATCTAGCTTTCTAGGCCCACGATCCATCCTCCTCCAGGACTCACTACACTGTGGCTCTTGCTTTTTCCTTTACACCATGAAAATATGCTCAGAGGAAACACCTAAAGCTCATCCACACTGTGATATAAGCAACTGTTGACAAGTCAAAATATTAGCCCCACAAAAAGTATGTTTTAACAAGAATTAAAATATCAAAGGGCTGAAGCTTCAGGTCTTAAATTTCATATATTGACTGGGAATGGCAGACATATCTGGGGAGTCAGAAGTCCTTTCCAGGATTGGCTTCCATTCCAGGGGCTCCCCTGGCCTTGCTATAAAAGCACAGCCAGGTCATCCATATCTGTGCATGTGGCCACTCTTCTAGAAGGTGGCAGGTATTCCACTGACAGCTGACACTCCCTTCCTTGCCCTTTGCCAGCACTGGCACGCAAAACTTCATTAAAGCATTTGCCATACTGTACTTCAACTTTGAGGTCACATGACTACGACCCCCATCAGACTGTTAGCTGTTGGGGAAAAGACACCAGGCCTTGGTCATCTTTATGTCCTCAGTACTTTCTAACAGGCCTTCATGGTCACCCATTCCTTCCACATGGCTGCCCTGTGAGGAACCAAACACAGTCAGAAGAGCTCTGCATGGGTGGCCTTCCGTGTAGGGAGATGCAGTAACAGTGCAAGAGGTTCTCAGGTTATGAGCCAGATCTTGACTTAAAGATCAACAGTCAGGGCCAAGACTGGCTAATCTTTTCATTATAAATTGTTAATGGCATGTTTGTGGATTTTGTTTAATAGAATTCCAACTTGCTCTTCCTAGTTCAGTGTTCATGCAAACATATTCCCAGCAAGTGATGCTTTGAGAATAATGCCCACTGAAGAATCCGTTCACCATTAGGCAAACATTCCCTATGGATGAATAAGAGAATGAACAAACGGATAAGGGATTAACTGTTACTTCCCCTTTTCCACTGACATTTTCTACCCATTACAAATAGATTGGGTTTAAGTTACAAGAGACTCAAAACTCTATACTACAGTGTTTTAATGCATTTACATAAACTCTAAAGTGACTTTTTGGGTCATTTTCTGGATTAATTTCCTTAATCTTGCTACCAATCTAATCAGCTTCAAATCTCAGAAAGCCACTGTATAGCTTTTGAATATAAATACTTTTATTTACTTTGGAAACTCAGTTTAAAATACTATTTTTGCCACAAAGAAGCTCCTTTAAATTTCAGATCATTTTTCAATCAAGTTACTTTAACAAGATGTCTCCTCTGAGGGATGAAGAGTGAGGAGGAGGGGAGGAGGGGAGAAAAGAGTTCTCAGAAGAAGCATCTAAGGACAACAGGCTTGGAAAAAACAAAACCACAAAGAAAACCACTTTCATTACCAATACCCTTTTTGCTGAGATGTTTAAAGAGATATTTCAACAGAAAGGTCTGAGACAGGATTAAAGGCACTGATACATACAACTAAACAATAAAAGCTGAAGAAGGTTATTCATATCATTTTGCCTTCCCAACAAGGGGCTGTGTTTTTCTTTTAAAGCTTTAATCACTATAACTGACCTTTGACAGTATTAATAGGCTACCAGACACAATTTCTCATAGTAGACTGAAAAACTGCAACCAACATGAGAGGAAAATTACATCCTCACTGAAGCAGAAGACAAGCAAATAATTGACACATGACTCAATTGAGATGGAGGCCCTGCCACGACGCTGGTGTGCCTCTCCTTAGCTTTCTCCACCAGGGACATAACATACATGTTTTGGTGCCATAGTTTGGCAATATCTTATAACAAGACAATAGCCTTGAGTTCTTCCCCTTTTGAACAAGGTCAAGGTACAACAACTTATTTGTGAGGTGCCTTGTTAAAACAACCACAGTTCTCGTAAGAGGGGAAGGTTAAGAATCAACGCAATTCCTGTCACATGTGTATATTCTGCAGGCTTATAAAAGGGAGAATCAATTCATTCCAGCAACAAGTAATAACATCTATGTCCTTGAAGAAGCACTTTGAGAAACACTAGAGTCACAGAACGATACATCCAGTGACACTGATTAAATGCTCTATTTGGTCTGTATTTTATTGAAGGTGGAGGCGCGGCAGATTAATACAGCTTGCTCCTGCTTAGAGGAGGAACACTGGGAAACGGAGTAGGTATGCCTTCCCCCAGCAAATGCCATTTGAGAGTTACTGTTACTTTCCGATGAACTTCACTGAAATTAGTATTTTATATAATCTCAATTTAGCAGGCAACCACTCTCCCAAGTTACATTTTTTATAATTGTGGATCACTGAAGTATTTGCCTACAAATGCATGCTCACATGCGAATGCATGCAGCTAGAGATGCTACGGATCTTGTTGGCTGGAACTTTGCAACCTTGCAAATTGCTTCTGTGGCAATGAAGACTAGAATTGCCAATACAGATGATGTACCTGAGGGAATTGAGGAAGTTAATGTGTAAGAATGCGTGTGACCCAATGGAGTGAAGGCAGGAGGAACATGTCTTTATTTCACCCTCCTTTCCGATTTTCCCAATGGCATGGAAGAAATTATTTACCTTTTCCATGAACAGGTCATAGTGTAAGGTCATACTATGTAAAATAAACATGTCAGCTAGACGCTGTTTATACGCAATAATATCTATCCTTTTCTTGATACAGCAGCATTTTAATTAGTGGTGACTGAGGACAAAAGCAATGTTTAGAGTTTTTCACATAACAAAGTTAAAAAAGAAAATCTCAGGTAACCTGACCCAGTGGACAGTGCTGCATATTAGAGTAACTGGGAGACCTCTAAAAGAATTCCTGTACTCAGCCCACGCCCCAGATCCACACTGTCAGAATCTCTGGGCATGTGACCCAGTTCTTTTTTTTTTTCTTCTTTTTGAGACGGAGTTTCGCTCTTGTAACCCGGGCTGGAGTGCAATGGCACCATCTCGGCTCACCACAACATCCACCTCCTGGGTTCAAGCAATTCTCCTGCCTTAGCCTTCTGAGTAGCTGGGACTACAGGCACGCGCCACCATGCTCAGCTAATTTTTTGTATTTTTAGTAGAGACGGGGTTTCGCCATGTTGCCAAGATGGTCTCGATCTCTCGACCTCGCGATCCACCCACCTCAGCCTCCCAAAGTGCTGGGATTATAGGCGTGAGCCACCGCGCCCGGCCTATGACCCAGTTCTTAAACCTCCCCAGGTAATTCCAATATGCAGCCGCTCTTGAGAATCAATGGTATGGGATTTTACAACAGCACTTTGCTTCCCTAATCCAGCAGGTCTTGTGCGTGAGCTTGCATGAGAATCGCCTGCAGCACTGTTAAAGAGCAGCTAGTTGGGCCCCACTCAGAGTTTCCGACACAGGTTTGGATTGGTAGTTCTAACAAGTTCCCAGGCGAAGCAGGTGCTGTGGAGGGACCATACTTTGAGGATTACTGCCTCCATCAAAGAATTGTGTGAACCTTTCACCAACTGGAAATGTTCTTTTACTTTAGCCTTTCTGAAAGTACGTTTCTTGCACCACTGCCATCAGCATCCCCTGGAGAAAATGAAGATTCTGCAGCCCACTCTGATGTACTAGCTCAGAATCACTCCAAGTAAGGCCTCTTAAACTTCATGTTGCTCCCATCCCCCCTGCCCCCCGCCCCGTGATTATGCTCCCTGAAGTTTGAGAACCACTGCTTTACCTCCTCTTTCTGCATGCTTATGAAACAGTTCTCCTCTAATAACCAAAACGACTCAAGCATGAAAAGGCCACCAGACCCCAACCTGAGAAGTGAGAAACAGTGAATTCCCTGTGGTGAAGCCTCTTCACTGCATTTTTCTGTGGGCCAGAGGGTGAGGGCACAGGTACCATTTTCAGAACACACGTCAGAGAAATGAACTCAGTCCTGGAGAAAAGTCTTTGTATCCGGAGCACACATCCTTTCTTGTCTCTCTTATTGCTGCAAACGCTCTGAATGTAGGAGGGGGAAAAAAATCTCCATTTCCAGCAAGTTCACTACAACAACCAGTGGTCTTTTGGAATATTTTTAATGTCTTTTTGGCTGTACCTACTTCTATCTCTACACCTCTTGACCTCACAAAAAATAACAAAGTATTACGAAACAAGGATGTTTCCTTCCCTCTCCCACCTTGTTGACACTCTCAGCTTTAATAAGAACTAGATAATAAGGGAACTGAACAGTATTTTATGAGCTTACAATTTAAAAATTAGAAACTTGTTTGAAGGACAAATGTTGGAGCTATTCAAATATGGCATTTTATCCCAAATCTGCCACTCGCCTGGTTGTGGCCTTGGGGGAAATTATTTAACCACCTGTACCCCCATTTCCTCACCTATAAAATGCGAGTAATAATAAAGCCTACCTCATAGATTACTAAAGTGAACTAAAACATATAAAGCATTTAGCACAGTGCTTAGCATATAGTAAGTGTTCAATAAATGTGAGTTTTTGTTTTCATTATTACATAGTAGACACAGCAAATGCTGAATAAAGAATGAAATAAATAAACAACTAGCCAAATCAACAATAGAAAAAGCAGTCTTTTAGTTCTGTCAAACTTCACATTTAGACTAAGTTATTGTTCAGGGAACCTAAAATTCAAGAGTGCATGTACAGAGAGTCTAACTCAGTAAGAAGTTCACTAACAGAAGTGCTACAAAATTTAATTTTTGTAGATTGGTCAAGACCGAGATTATTCTTTAAGGGTTACTTCTGCCAATAAAAAGGAAAAAGGGATTCAGGTCTTGCACATCATGGGATAGACTTTATCTTTGGAAAAAAGATTATGGGAAATAGCAGGCCGGAGGTCATTGCTGGGTCAGCACCTGGGGAAGCTGAGGCAGGCCAATGTTAGAGGCCCATAGAGTGGTCAGACACAAGCAGGGAACTGAGGACCACGTGAGCAATGAAGTTTGAACAGGTAAGCTGCAAGGGTGAGGGATCTGTTTAACTTGACTCTGTCATAGAGATTTTCTCCACTTTCTATTTATAAATAAGGCATACAACCCCCACTTATTTTACCAGGCAAACCTAAAGTAAAAAACTCAGTCACCGGTCGGGTGTGGTGGCTCAAACCTGTAATCCCAGTACTTTGGGAGGCCGAGGGAGGCAGATCACGAGGTCAGGAGTTCGAGACCAGTCTGGCCAACGTGGTGAAACCCCATCTCTACTAAAGATACAAAAATTAGCTGGGTGTGGTGGCACATCTGTAATCCCAGCTACTCGGGAGGCTAAGGTAGGAGAATCACTGGAACCCAGGAGGCAGAGGTTGCAGTGAGCAGAGATCATGCCACTGCATTCCAGCCTGGGTGACAGGGTGATACTCCATATCACAAAAACAAAAAAACAAAAACCAAAAAAACCCCACTTAGCAGTTGGCCTCTGTGTTGTAGTTTTTATTCAGAGACATGCCAAAGACTCAGATTGAGACTCACAGCCCATTTTATCTTTTGGAGGCTTAATCTCTCACTTAAATTCAGAAAATGCTTAAAGGAAATCTGTTTTTAACGATGATACTCTTATTCTCACTATTACATTTTTCCAACCTGATACTCAAATGTAACATAGTAATACAATGCACCATTAAGTCTCAACTATATTTAAATGTCTTGAGCCATAATCATACAAGACCTTGCACACACATATAACACACATATATGTAGCAACTCCTATAAAGCCACTGATAAAATTAAAATCAAACCACTGAGTCTATCATAAAGTGACACCCATTTATTGTTTACTGCTATAGATCAATAGGGTATATGTTAAGGCTGAATTAAATGTGGCATTCATTTTGGTCCCAAGAGACTTGGAGATAATTGACTTTTGGTCAATCCCAGTGCAGACAGGTCCCCAGGAACAAGTCAGTTCTTAGGCTTACTCAAATCTGCAGAGTTACACAAATGACCTGGCTTTTCAGGGCCTACTGGGTACCCCAAGGCCAGAGAATCTCCTGCTGTTGGGAAAGAAAGAAAGAAAGAAGGAAAGAAAGAAAGAAGGAAAGAGAAAGAAAGAAAGGAAGGAAGAGAGGAAGACAGTGAGAGAAAGAAAGAGAAAGAGACAAAGAAAGAGAGAGAGAGAGAGAAAAGAAAGAAAGAAAGAAAGAAAAGTTCCTTAAGCCTTCAGTAAATAAGAAAAGTTATTTCGCTAGCTCTGGTAAGAGTCTAAGTCAGGTGTCTCCAAACTGCGGCCCACGGGCCGCATGCGGCCCCCTGAGGCCATTTATCCGGCCCCCCACCGCACTTCAGGAAGGGGCACCTCTTTCACTGGTGGTCAGTGAGAGGAGCACAGTATGTGGCGGCCCTCCAGCGGTCTGAGGGACAGTGAACTGGCCCCCTGTGTAAAAAGTTTGGGGACGCTAAGTCCTTCAGGTTTGGGCCACATCCAGCCAAAAGTCTCAGATCTAAAAGAGACTACATCTGTGGCAGCTCACTGCAAGTGCCACGGTTTATATAAAAGCCTTCAACACATTAAAACAGGATCTGCACATACAAATGGTTCATAAAAATGATCAAATGGCAACAGGAAAACTATAATAAATATGGTGATAACAATGGTGATAAACAAATAGCCAAGACTTATGGAGAACTTGTATTCTAGATGTTGTGCAGATATCTTACATGGTTATCTCATTTGCTCCTCTAACAGCCCCATGAGATAGGTAAGATAGCATCTCCATTTTATAATTTAGGAAACTGAGACTTAGTGATTTTGAATTAGTCGTTCAAGGTCATGTGCTCATAGATGGCAGTGTCAGAATGTAAGCCTGGTCCTGTGATGTCCAGAGCTACGGCTCTCCATCCCATCCTCATCTGACTTTCAATAGAGAGCAATTAAACAGGGGACTCCTGGATGGGTTTAGATTTTAAATGGGAAATTATAAAATACAGAAGAATTGGCATATAATCAAAAAAGAATAGTAAAATGTGATCCCAAAGGACAGTGGAGGGAGCTAAAACCCCAAGTAAACAAGATCCTTTGGAAAATTGCTGAAAGCAATTCATTTTATTGGCGAGGTCTAAGATTGAGAACATCAGTCTTGTTGGTGCCAAGCTTGAGCCATATTTGGGCAGTTTGAAGGGTTAATGGGGTATGTCTTTAACAGAGGGATGAGAAACCACCAAGAAAATAACATGTGCTAAGGAAAAAACCTGCTATCACTCAAAGCCTTGATCTGAAAAGATAAAGGCATCAGGTTAGCCGGGCACCTGATTTTGAGTTCATTGGTGTGTGTTACCACACCATCTAGGCTTCTGCAGAGCTCTAGGGATTGGATATGGAAAAGCATTCCTTCTTTAAAGCCCCTTAGGATTTGGCAAACACAAAGCAGGCCAGCTCTAAGACCCTTGTGACAAACTATAGCACAAATGGGAGGAAAAGAGCTTTCCTCATTTAGATTGATTCTTGAAACCCACTGGAGACCCAAATCAGGCCTGAGCACAAGCTGTTAACCATGCCTCAGAGCATCAAGAGTGGCAAGATGTAAGAGAGGAAGCCCTCCCCCAAACGAGGCAGGGTGGGAAAATGAGACTTCGTACACCAAGTGGACAAAGGATGCCCGAAACGAGCTTGTTTGTTAAGGAGATTCAAGAGGAGAGGGAATTCTGCAATTCTGTCAGTGGTGGGTAGCAGAGACACACAATGGAATGGGTGAAGGGAGGCACAGCTGAGAAATGACATCTTAGTAGTTACTGCTGTCCACATTTACCTCCAGATCAGTGGAAACTTTGGAAGTTGAGGTTAACGATATTATGTCAGGTCTTGGCAAGAACAAAGAAAAGGACCAAATTACTGCTTTTGTTTTGCCGGGATGGCGGGGGGTGGTAGGGGGCCAGTTAACTGCTGTAATGTTAGGAAAATATCAAAACCAAACAGAAGTATTAAACTTTTTTTTTGCACATCTTTTCTTTATGAAAGAAAGCATAATAGGCAAAAATATACTATGATGCGGCGCTTAGTGCTTTAATTTAACTGGACTAAAGACTTCAGACTCAGTGGTTTACATGAAAAGATCTGAATGATGAAGATCCAAGAACTGCTGTTGTTAATCTCTGCAGTCACGGTAAAGCTAGATGGTGCTAGAAGATGGGAATAAAACTGCATCAAAGTTTGAAAATGGGGAACAGTATATTTGAGAATAAATTCAGTGAAATACTGACATGTAGTAGAAAACGGACAAAACCAAATGCTTGAAAAGCAGCCTTCGAGGCCACTGTATACTCAGTGTGTGGCTAGGGAACAATCTTACTGCTTCTCATTTTCCATCCATAGAAATGGAATTCATTAAGATCATTAACAGGCTCACTCCACCTCCCAAGATCTGAGAGTGGCTCAACTGAGATCATGTTTTCTTATGAAAATGCTCTGAAAACCGAAGCTGTGATAATTGCCATGCCCAATAGTTCTAGCTACAGTTTATATAAAGACAGAAATAAACTCAACCCAATACGAATACGACACAATTGAATTAAAGCTATTGTGTTGAACGGTCACTAAAGATTAATAAAGCACTCAACTTGCATGAACACTAAGACAAAATCCAAAAGAATAGAATGTAACAGGGACACACTTATATTAATAATGTAAAACATTTTCCTTGCACAAGCCTAAGAAAGTGAGTAGGTATAGCCCTAACTTTGGAGCCTTTAATGTCGAAAAAACTTTGGAGATTTCATTTTACCACAAGCTAACTATGAGTTACAATATGACCTGGATGATAAGAAGAAATGCAACTATCGGCCGCACTAATGGAAATACCATTCCAGTAAGATAGAGTGGATTGAAGATAACACTTGTACCATTGCAGCCTCAATGTACTGTTTGGAACAGGCATCCCCAAACTTTTTACACAGGGGGCCAGTTCACTGTCCCTCAGACCATTGGAGGGCTGCCACATACTGTGCTCCTCTCACTGACCACCAATGAAAGAGGTGCCCCTTCCTGAAGTGCGGTGGGAGGCGGGATAAATGGCCTCAGGGGGCCGCATGTGGCCCACGGGCTGTAGTTTGGGGACGCCTGGCTTTGGAGAGTGCTTTAGATACACTGGCAGTCCATGGGGCTTTAAGGGCTGGCTTAGAATCCTAAAGACCATAAACAAGTTTTCAGTGGAAAACAAAGTATTCAAAGTTCCAAACAGTCAGTTTACTAATCTACTTTAGAATATAGCTCACTAACAAAGAGTGGGAGGGTAAAAATACAGGCACTTGGGGCTATGTTTCTTACACAGAATGACCCCCTCCCCAGGGCAATCCTCTCATTTCACAGGTGCTTGCTCTCTCGCAAAGATGATTTGGAAAGATGGAGGTAAATTAACATACTGATTTCCCAGCACTCTGAAGGCCATAAGCAGACACACTCGGTCATGTTTCAAATGATGGAATGTGAAATTAAATTAAAGGATGCATCTGTGCTCAGCCCCTAATTGCCAGGCTAGTGGATGTTTTTAAGGAGCACAGAGAGGGAAGAGAGAGAAGAGGGGGAAGCAAGGTGAATGCATTAGAAAGCCTGAAAAACAAGCTGAAACAAAGAGGGTAGTGACAATTAAGAATTTCTATGTGCAGATTAAAATTGACAGTGTCTGTAAATAACTTTCCATAATTTTAAATACATGTAATAGGAGTCTTCAGTTGGCATCTTTGACAACACAGATAGAAGTTGTAGAAGCATTCCCCTGGCCACATTTCAGGTATCTGAAAATGTTATATAGCTAGAAGAAATTAATAGCTGCTTTTATTTAAATCATCTTCATTTGTCAATTTTCAGGCTTAAACCCGTTCCTAAACTCTCATGTTAGCTTTAATCTTTCTAACTGGTCCTAGGATGTAATCTATTAAAAAAACAGATTTCTAAACAAAAATATTCAGTTCATCTGTGAACTTTTTCTGTGATCAGTCATCCGTAAACTACCTTGTAACTGGACAGCAACCTTTCATTTGATGAAGATAAAAATTTTAAATGGATACATTTAATAAAGTTATATAATTACCTCTATTGGTACAAAATAAAAAGTAGAGAAAAAAACAACTGCTCTTTTCTCCAACTCTACTCTAGAAAATTGATATTCTGTGATATACTGATAGGTGTTACTTGGGGGGGGAATGGTTTTCGGTGGTCAAATCAATTTGAGAAACTGGAATAAAGAGTTTCTTTCCCGCAGGGCTTCTCAAAACCCTTAATGTGCTTACATGCAAGGAGAAGGGAGATACAGTATAGCATTTCCAAAATGGAACATTTGTTACTATCTCCAGGGACCCACATGTTCTGGGAAACACAGCCTAGGAAAGGCTGCTCAGCCTCTTGACCCAGCACACACTCCTCTGTCCAAATCCATTTTCAAATCACATTTCGAAGATTCTGAAAACTAAGTGATGGTATAGCCAATGGCCTAATGACCTCAGCAGCCAGATGCCCAAGGCTACAGGCCAGAAATTGCTGCTCAGTTTCAAGATGATAAAACAAATAGAAGCAAATAAAGCTACAGGAATCTGGTTTAACTGTATTTACTGTCACCTACATAGGTATCCAATTCAGTCCTATTCAGGTTTTTGTATGATTAAAGAAATGCTTATTTTAGGGATTACAAGCAAGAGAACAAATTGACTATTTCTATCCTGAACACTAAAGACAGAATACATACTTGTTCCCAGCTGGCAGTCAAGAGTAGGTAATACAATAATCAAAGACATTCACTGACAGTTGAATAATCGCTGAATAACAATAATTTTAATGAGTAAATTCATGATATAAGATTACATAGCATAATTCAAACAGAATTAAGCAAAGTTCTAGTCACTGGGGGAGGGTGTAAAAAAATCAGAGGTTAGCCCTGCTCTCAAGAAGCTTATAATAAACAGAGGCACACAAGGGCATACACAAGTAAATACAGAGCAACATTTGCTCTAATTGCTGTGAAGTGCAAATCCATTTGACAGCCCAGAGAAGAGTGGGTAGAATGCACATTATTTACAATTTAGAGTGGAGAGTGATTGCTCAAAGTGATGCCGGTAAGAGAACATTTTTACTTATTAGACTGGCAAAAGTAAAATTGTTGATGAAATGCCACAGTGGTAACAGGAAAACAATCACTCTCAACACTGTGAATCACACACATTTGCGTAGCCTTTTCAGAGGCAACTTGACATTATCAAGAAAAGTTAAAAATAGACATCCTAGCTGTCATCACTAAAAATTTATCCTGCATGTAACATCACACACATGTGCAAAGATATATTGATTCCAGGACGTATACACTGTCTGATAGTTCATGATAAAAACAGGTCAGAAACAACCTAAGTATCCATCTCAAGAGGCGACAGTAAATACATCCTCCATACCACAGGATGCTTTGTGGCTGATAATCACAACACAGCAGACCTTCTTACATGCAGAGTAAAAGCCTCAGTGGTTACAGGAGCCTCGAAAGTGCAACTAAGTGACAAAGCCACACAGGATCTGCCACAGTCCCCACCCTGACCTCACTCCTGCTGTGTTCCCCCATCTTGTCTCACTCCAGCCACACTGGCCTTTGGCTTCTCACGTGTGCCAGGTACCCTTCCCACCCTGGCTTTGGTGCTACCCTCCTCCTGCTTGGAACAAACACCCTTCCTCCTGAGATTTACTTGAGATCACCCACTTGCCTCCTTCAAGACATTGAGCAAATCTCACCTTTTTAATGACATCTACTCTGAGCACCTATTTGCGATGAAAACTTCCCCTCAACACAGATTTTTTTCTTTTTAGTCACAGTACTTATGACCATCTAACATACTTTCTATATAATTTACTTGGATGTGTATTGTCTATCTCTTGCCTCTAAAATACAGTCTCTGAAGGCAGGGCTGTTGAACAGTTGTGTTTACTGATGTAACGAAGTCCCAAGAAGACTGTGTGGCACATAGTACATTGTCAACAGCATTTGTTGAATTGAATGGACCACACATATATGTCCACATACATGCAGACACACATGCAGGCATACACTGACATGAACACACACTTTACCTGAGTATAGAATAACTCCAAAAAATACATAAGTTGTGTTTGACTTTGAGAAGAAAGACTAAGGAAGGGCAGATCAGAAGCATACAGAAATACAGGGAGTCTCATTTGCCACTATTTATCCTGTATGTTATTACTTTCTCTTTCTTTCCCTCCAATTCTCAGTGTAATCCATTATGATAGCCACTAGCCACTCATAGCTAATGAGCACTTGAAACATGGCTAGTCCACATCAAAATGAACTGTAAATGTAGAACACACACCAAATTTTGAAGGATTATACAAAGAAAGCAAAATACCTCACTAACAATTTTTATGTTGATTGCAAGGTAAAATTATACTATTTGCAATATACTGGTATAATAAAATACATAATTAAAGTTAATTTCACCTGTTTCTTTTGACTTTTTAAAATGTGGCTACAGTAGAATATAAAATCATATATGCAATTTGAATTCGTGATTTGTATTATATTGCTATTGAACAATTACGCTCTCCCTCCTTAAAGAAATTTTACACACACACACACACACACACACACACACACACACAGATATTAAGAGTGGCAAAAAGATTCTGAAGTTCTATAGATAGGCAGACATGAACTAAAAAACCAGTTTTGCTTTTACTTAACTTCTCTGAGCCTTAGTTTCCTTTGCCAGTAAAATGGGGATATGATCCCCTACACTACAAGATTATAGTGGAAATTAAAGGAGATAAATGCATATGAGATACTTGATACATAAACGTCTACCATAAAATGATAGTGCTGGATTTGTTTCCAGAGGAAACAGTGTGTAAAGCTAGTATAAAATCATGAGCCCTACCACCAAGCAAGCAGTAAGACAGTGTCGTTTTTGGGCATGTTTGTACAGCCTGTATTACTTATGAGAAAAAAAGAAAGTAAAGACACCCTGTAAAGATACAAATCTTCCACAGAAAAGTGCAAACTGGAGTCAAATTAAGAAATAAATAATTTAGGCCGGGCGCGGTGGCTCAAATCTGTAATCCCAGCACTTTGGGAGGCCGAGGCGGGTGGATCACGAGGTCAAGAGATCGAGACCATCCTGGTCAACATGGTGAAACCCCATCTCTACTAAAAATACAAAAAAATTAGCTGGGCATGGTGGCACGTGCCTGTAATCCCAGCTACTCAGGATGCTGAGGCAGGAGAATTGCCTGAACCCAGGAGGCGGAGGTTGCAGTGAGCCGAGATCGCGCCATTGCACTCCAGCCTGGGTAAGAGCGAAACTCCGTCTCAAAATAAATAAATAAATAAATAATTTAATTTAATTTTCAGTGCAGTGCTGGGGGTACTCCTATCTATGACACCATTATTTCTATATGTAAACAGTTTAATATAATCAGTAAGGGCAAAATTGCTCAGAAGTGAAAACTTCAGTAGAGATAGGAGAGGGAAATGGGAATCAATGGAAAGCTGTGGAGCTTGTACCAACACTGTCCAGATGTGACAGGTGATCAAGATACCAAGGCGAAGTCTGAAATGACCTCACCTCTAGCCAAAGTCAATTTGAAAATGTGAGGAAGAACTCTATCCCATTAATGTGAGATTAAGATTAACACATTAGCTGATCTCATAGCTTTGGGAGCATTTTTCCCCAAAAAGAGAAATTCAAAGTAAAGACAGAGAAACCAGAAAGCCCCTTCAATAATGATGAAGTGCTATATATACTTCAGGAAAATGTCTTTGTTGACATATAATTTCAAAGGAAAAGAGTGAAATCAGATTTAAGTTGCCCAAGGACAGTTTGTCTTTCCTATTCCAGGTCAACGCAGCAGGTTTTCAAATTAAGCTGGACTTTACTATCTGCCAAACCATAGGACATCAAAGAGAATAATAAGAACCTCTTGCAAATAAAAATCATGTGTAATGTAGTGTAGCATTTATTTTAGAGGGTAAATTTATTTTAATGGCTTTAGAAATGATTTTAGTTCTGTATTCAAAAAAAACATTAAGAGTCACTTAAATTTTTCAGTTACACTTTACCGCATTTTATGGGGGAGATTTTATGTTATAATACTGGTGAATTTGTGAATACAAGAAGATCTTCTGGGCATATTCCTCATGAATGTCACAAGTTTACTCTATCAAAGAATATTAAACTTGGAAATGTTTCTAGTAAGCTGAGATTCCTAAGATAAAGCAGCTTAGAGATCATAATGACAGTTACCATACAATCAGGAAACCCGGATTAGTCATTCACTTTTTATTCATTCATTGAACCTACTAACATTTATTGAACATCTACTATGTGACAGGTACTGGGAAGACAGTATTGAACAAGACAGACTACATTCCATACATAAGAGTGTTTTGGGGGAGACCCAGTAAACAAATGATATCACATAATATGTGCAGCAGTGAAAATAAAATGGAACAATGTAGTAGAGAATGACTGGGAAGCTGCTGTAGACAGGAATGTCAAGTCTGAGGACATGGCATTTAAAACGATATTTGCATATTGAAAAGTCATAAGAAGCGGTCAGCCATATGACTATATTCTGGAAGTTCATTCCAGTTGAAAGGCCCTAAAGCAAAGTTAAAGAACATAAAAATTAGTGTGGTAAGTGCGTCAGGAGGCAGAGAAGGAGTGGAAGATATGGAGTGGGACTTCATTCCGGGTGTACTCAGGTAAGATGGTGGTGGCAGTCGTGGCAGCATCATTTGAGGTTTTCCCAAGTCCTCACGTAAAAGCAGAGCAACTAGGTGGTCAGAACCCTAAGGGCAGCATGTACATCAAACCAGGAGATGATGCATCTCACAAACTCCAAGTCACAAGCAGGTGAGGACAAGCTACCAAGAATAGTATCATTGTTTGTACAAGAGAAAGCAAAGAAGCAAACAGGCATCTGAGGGATGTCAGAACAGGAGAACCTCCAAACAGTCAACAGGTGTTCATCACAGAGTGTCACATGCTAGTTTGGTAACAGTGGTTGAAAATGCCCAAGCTAAAGCCAGTGAGGGCGATGGGCTCAGAGCAAGGCCCAAGGGGCCATGTCTGTAGCCGTCTTGCCCCTGTGAACTCTTGAATCTGACCAGCTGGGCTTCCTTCCAGAACAGGACTTCATATTGAGGAGAAACTACAGGTAGTGGAATCAAAATTAATCAGGACAGGAACAACAGCAATGTAGGAAAGAGAAGATCCAGATGAAAGGAAAGGCCTATTTTCCAAAGCAGCATCCTACAATGTCTCTCATTCCACATGTACTTTTTACAGTGTCACCTTGACAACACCCCACCCCCACCCCACTGAGTGATGAGGTCTATATCCTCTCTCTGAGTCTGGGCAGAATTTTGGGACTTGATCAACAGAGGATGGCAAAAGTGTATTTATGTGACTTTCAAGGCCAGATCATAAAAATGCTGTGCACTTCCACTTTGCCCTCTTGGAATGCTCCATCTTGGAATCCAGCTGCCATACTGTGAGGAAGCCCAAACTAGCCCACAGGGAGAAGCCACATGTAGGTATTTTAGCTGAGCTAGAATACCTCCATGTCCTAGGAGACCTACAGTTGAGCTGAGGTTTCAGCTAACAGTGGGCTGAGGCCCAAGACAATGTGGAGCCAGCAAACTGTCTGCTGCGCTCCATCTGAATCCCTGATCCATAAAAGCCGAGAACATGATAAAATGATTATTGTTCACCACTGAGTTCTACAGGAGTTTGTTACCTAGCAGGTAACAGGGATACCACAGTTTTAATTAAAATATTCTGTTTCATGGTAACATTTGTAAGGTATATTTACTTTAAACGTTGTCTTTATTTTTGGTAAATTATAATACGAACTCAATGCCAGTAGAAGGGTTTCCCTTTCAAAAGAGTAGCTTAATTGATTGGTATAGCACAATCAATTTTCCTTTGCTTTTCAATGGCATCTCTTGCTAGAAAATGCTTCAAAAACTATGCCAGGAGAAGTCCGTTTGTTTTTCCAAATGAAGCAGCCAGACTTATATAGGTTTTTTTCTTTCCTTTTTTAAATAATTTGTTTGCAAATGGTAGAAATTAAGTAAAATGACACATAATTTATCATCCAAACTAGAAAAATCTTCAAAACAACTTTAGTGAGATATAGTTCACGTACAAAAAATGTACCCTAGCAAAGTGTCCACATTCAATATCTTTTTTTTTTTTTTTTTTTTTTTTTTTTTGAGACGGAGTCTCACCTCTGTCACCAGGCTGGAGTGTAGTGGCACAATCTCGACTTGACTCACTGCAACCTCCACCTCCTGGATTCAAGCAATTCTGTCTCAGCCTCCTGAATAGCTGGGATTACAGGTGTCTGCCACCACACTCAGCAAATTTTTGCATTTTTAGTAGAGACGGGGTTTCACCATGTTGGCCAGGATGGTCTGGATCTCCTGACCTTGTGATCCGCCCACCTCAGCCTCCCAAAGTGCTAGGACTACAGGCGTGAACCATCAAGCTTAGCCTCAACGTTTTCTTATTACACTGATAGGTTTCTGCAAACATCTAGACAATCTAATTTTGGATTTTCTTTTCCCATCTCCCTCTAACCTAGGACAAATTGAAAATGAAAGGAGCACTAATAATAATCATGCAAGAACAACAGGTATGAATTTGGTATATTCAGGGTCTGTCCAAGGCAAACTGAAGTGAATAATCACTGAGGTAGAAGATACAGGTATTGGGGAGAAAGCTGAAAACCTAAATCAAAATAGGAGGCTGCATGCAAAAGGGTGCAGGTTTTTAAAACAGATAATCAGAAATGAAACACTCATTGACTTATTGGGGTAGGGGAAGGGTGTATAAATTGGTATAGCCATTTTTTGAAAACTGTTTGGCAATATCTATTAAAGCTGAACATATGCAGGTACTATATGATCCAGCAATTCCATTCCAAAATTTACAAATGGAAACGACAACTAACCCTATGATGATTTCATTTCCATAAACCTCAAAAACATGCAACAGTATCTATGGCATTACATTTCAGATCAGGATGGCGGTTAACCTTGGACAGGAATTACTGACTAGACAGAGAGGCATAAGGGGAATTTTGAGGTGCTGGCTAATGTTCTACTTAATTGATCTGGGTACTGGTACATGTTATGTTCACTTCTTTAAAATTCACTGGCTGGGCATGGTGGCTCAAGCCTGTAATCCCAGCACTTTGGGAGGCTGAGGCGGGCAGATCACAAGGTCAGGAGTTTGATACCAGCTGGCCAATACGGTGAAACTCCGTCTCTACTAAAAATGCACAAATTAGCCGAGTATGGTGGCAAGCACCTGTAGTTCCAGCTACTCAAGAGGCTGGAGAATCGCTTGAACCCAGGAGGCGAAGGTGGCAGTGAGGTGAGATCCCGCCACTGCATTCCAGCCTGGATGACAGAGTGAGATTCTGTCTCAAAAAAAATGAAAAAAAGAAAAAAAAAGTTAAGTTGTAGATTTGAAATCTGTGCACTTTTTATATGAATGTTAGACTTCAATAAAAATCCTACATAGAATGAACAGGTTTGTGTTTGATAAAGACATTAGGAATCTGGATTGAGGCCAAGCCCTCCCATTAACAGAAAGTAATCTTAAAGAAAGCAATTAAGAGTAGTTAGTGTTCACACAGTAGCAAGTGGTTGCTAATTTTCTTAACACCTTTCTCTGGAACTGGAGGCAATGAAGTTCCTGGGGAAATAGAAGTGGTGAAAAACAAAAGGTCTTTCCCTGACATAAAGGAATGTTTAAGTAAAGACTGAAATACTTAACTACCAATTTGAAATGAAGGAGGCTTTTTGTCTGAATTTTTAATTGCTTCTACTAACCAGAATAGTATTTTAGAGTTGGAAGTAATCTTCGAGATCATGCTACCAAGGTCTTTCACTTTCTAGTTATGGAAACTAAGATTCAGAGAACTGATATGATAGCCCCAAAGGGCACAGCTAGTAAGTAACAAAGCTGGGATCAGAACCCAGTACTCTTGACTCATGAACAATTTTTTCTCTTCATAATGGTAGTTACCGCTTGCTATGTAACAATCTCTGCCATTAGAGTTTTCCTATCACTCTCATCTCATCTCCACAAGAGACAACATGCATAACTTATCCCCATTTTACAGAGGGGGAAACTGAAGATACTTAGAGAAGTTAATATACTTTGACAAAGTTAAAAATCAGTTATGCCAGGATTCTGATCATTTCTCACTCTGGAGTCTGACATTTTAACCAAGGTGCATTACTGCTTCCTTGGATTAATAGTGCATTGCCATATTTCTCAACTGAAGGACAAATAAGTAAATATACCTTGTTTCTTTTTTCTTTTCTTTGGGACACTCTGTCACCCATGCTAGAGTGCAGTGGCATAATCTTAACCCACTGCAACCTCTGCCTCCTGGATTCAAGCGATTCTCATTTGGAAGCCTGCCGAGTAGCTAGGATTACAGGCACGCATTACCATACCTGGCTACTTTTTGTACTTTTTCAGTAGAGATATGTGTTTTGTCATGTTGACCAGGCTGATCTAGAATGCCTGGCCTCATGTGATCAGCTCGCCTCAGCTTCCCAAAGTGCATGGATTACAGGTGTGGGCCACCATGCTCGGCCACATTGTTTCTTTATTATGTCATGGAAAAAAACAAGTGTGTAGTTTATTTCTGTGTCACGATCCAGTTCTCATTTATTCATATCTGAGAAAAATACATCCATTTGACAATGGTTAACCAGTGGCACCGGCATTTTCCTCCTGGCAGCAACCTATAAGTGAAGTAGCTGTGCTTAGAGGGCTAGGAGTTAATCAACACTCAGAGATGACCTTGCAAACATGACATGCTTTAATGATACATCTTTATTTCCTTCGCAATGTTCTTGACAACATTCATAAGCAGGGTTAAAGACTCATGGCCAATACATCAATTTTACAGTTTTCCTCTTAAGCAGCCATGGATGTTTAAGATAAGGTATTCTAAATAGAGTTTAGGTAACCACTTATACCTTAAAGTGCTAAAAAACAGTAGTTTGATTTCAATATAAATATAAAAATATATTCAGATAGGACATTTGAGTTGGCAAAGGTTAGCTTGCATTAGGATTTAATTTTCCTGACATTCTCTCTAAATACCTAATCTGTAGTAGAACTGAGACATTTCATAAGTGCAGGCTCATTCATTAGGCATTGCAAAGTGCATTTCCTTTCAATTCACTCATGTTGTAAGACTATCAAGGTTAACAGAAGAACAAAAATGGTATTCACTTCCCATATAATTGTCATCATTTTAAACTTACGTAAGTAGGAACAGAGGGACAGCAGGGAAAAGGCAAGAAGAAGGCCTCCAATTTAAGCCAGTGTTTTCTCTAATTTTTTTTAAGTTGTAAGTACATAACCACTTTACATGAAAAATGAAATAGGACTGAACACAAATGATCACTATCCAGCTATACCTCAAGGATGATAACTAGGTGGCCTACTTTCACTCCCATAGCAGACATCACTAATTGATAGGGCCTGCTTTCCCACCAGATTCCTCTGACCTCACAATCTTTCCCAATAGTCACATTGATTATCTATTATGTGCATAGCACTGTACTAACCTCTTTACATGTATCATTTCATTTTATAACCTCACAATATCCTGATGAGGTAGTTACTATTATTATTCTCCTTTAGAGATGTGGTCACTAAGAATCTGGGGTTACCTTAACAGTTGGCAGGAGGTGAGCTAGCATTCAAAGCCAAACTCATTGTAATCCAACGTCCATGCTCATAATGACTACCCTCTACAGCCAGCTTCCAACAGTTGATTGCAGTTAGCACATAATCTATTTGACATCCTAATTCTTATGTATATATTCCTTCTATAGCTTCACTAACTGTGGCCAAAGGAAAGCTATTACTGCTTTCAGGGGGAAAAAAAAAACAAAACCTTTCTTAAAAACTACTCCCTGGTCTTAGCTTTGTTTTTAAGAGTCACACAAAGCAGATTCATGGGTTACCCATGTTAGCACTACTGAACCTCCAGCCTCCTCTCTGTTACTTTTTCTGTGAAGTCTTGTCTTGACCAGAATAGGCACCTTCTGTTCTTTCCGTCAGGACATATGGACCTTTCATATGTCTAGTCGTTCTTCTCTGGCAGTCCTCCAGTTTGTCCACATCTCCCTGAAGCAAGTAACATGTTGCCCATGAGGTCTGAAGAGCTACCTGTTCTACCTTCAAGTAGGAAGCCCTTCTAACAGGACAACTACCTTCCATGTTCTGGCTCTCTTTCTTATCATATCTGAAAGCTGATTTCTAAATGAGTTTCCTAACTCTACTGACTTGTACTTTATAATATTTTACTAAGTCAGCATAGGCCTTGAACTCTGAACAAAAAAGGTGGATATAAGAAGGAAGGAGAGGCCGGGCGCGGTGGCTCAAGCCTGTAATCCCAGCACTTTGGGAGGCCGAGGCGGGTGGATCACGAGGTCGAGAGATCGAGACCATCCTGGTCAACATGGTGAAACCCCGTCTCTACTGAAAATACAAAAAACTAGCTGGGCGTGGTGGTGCATGCCTGTAATCCCAGCTACTCAGGAGGCTGAGGCAGGAGAATTGCCTGAACCCAGGAGGCGGAGGTTGCGGTGAGCCGAGATCGCGCCATTGCACTCCAGCCTGGGTAACGAGAGCAAAACTCCGTCTCAAAAAAAAAAAAAAAAAAAAGAAGGAAGGAGAAAAAAGTTAAGAGCTGATTGAAGAAAAAACCTTCAGGGACAGGCACAGTAAGTCATGCCTGTAATCCCAGTATTTGGGGAGGCCAAGATGAGCAGATCACTTGAACTCAGGAGTTCAAGACCAGCCTGGGCAACATGGTGATGAAACCTGTCTCTTCCAAGAATACAAAAAAAAAAAAAAAAAAAAAAAAAAAAAGTTAGCTGGAGATGGTGGCATATTCCTATACTCCCAGCTACTCGCAAGGCTGAGGGAGAGGCTCACTTCAGCCTGGGAGGTGGAGACTGTAGTGAGCTGTGATTGTGCCACTGCACTCCAGCCTGGTCAACACAGCACAGCAAGACCCTGTCTCAAAAAGAAAAAGGTTGAGGGATGGAAATATAGAGGCTGCAAGTTCCCTATATCAAAACATGTCCTTTTATTTAAGCAGAATATACTTAGCAAAATGTAGTAAAGGGACCCAATCCAAAATTCTCTCTTACTCTGCCTGAAATTGCATCATTTAGAGATTCATTCGGGTTAATAAGCAAAAACAAATAAAAGCAAAAACAAAACAAAAACGTCTTTGTTATAACCTGGATTAAATCACACATTTAAGTGACTTTTAAAACGAAAGCAGGGCTGAGCATGGTGGCTCACACCTATAATCTCAGCACTTTTGGAGGCTGAGGTGGGAGGATTGCTTGAGGCCAGGAGTTTAATACCAGGCTGGGGAAAATAGAGAGACTTCATCTCTACAAAAATATTTAAAAATTAGCCAGGCATGGTGGCATGCACCAATAGTCCCAGCTACTCAGGAGGCTGAGGTAGGAGGATTGCTCAAGCCCAGGAGATGGAGGTTACAGTGAGCTATGACTACACCACTGCACTCTAGCCTGAATGACAAAGCAACACCCTGTCTCCAAAAAATTAAAAATCAAAAGAAAGCAATTTGGTTTAGCGAATGACACTGTTTTGTATTGAAATTGTAGTTTTTTGAATGGAATAAGGATTGAGGAGAAGGAGAAGAAGACTAAGAATTTGAAGTTGGTGGGTAGAAAACCAAAATCCATTCCAGCGGATGGATAGGACGACCACATTTTGTAAAATAAAAATCAGTACATATTGTTGGATAGAGGAAAGGAATGTGGATTCGCACCATGGCCCCACACAGGAGCTGCATGGAGACCATAGACCTTTGTTGGCAGGGAGACCTGGACGGAACAGCACTGTGTCTTACAGCAACCTGTAAGGCAGCAGCAGGGCTGGGGACAGCTTTGGGAGGCAAGTTCACCTTCATGGCCATTCAATCTGAGACAAGTTAGGCTGATGATTTCTCCTCCTCCCTGACCCAAATCATGTATCTCTTGTCTCATCCTCAGACATTGACCATGTTCTGCTTTTCCCAGCAGCCCCATTGCTTTATCCAGTATCTACCGGTGAGCACTCAAGGGTGAATGTTGCTGGAGCACCAAATACCCTGCCTGGGAGGTGCTGCAGCTGGAAGGAGAATGATGAGAGCCTTGGTCTATTGGCTCTCCAGACACAGTGACTCCCAAGGGTCCTCACAGGACTAGGAGGAGAAGCCAATAATCATTTTCAAGAGAAGGAGCCTTGAGCAACACCCAGTTTATATGGGACCACAGGGTGGAAAATAGCACTAAGGCTTAACACATGATCTTTGCTTTTGCCATTGACCTCATACAATATAATTTAATCTTAAGAACCATGTAACAATTCTATTTTCTCCCTGAAAAAGAGCCAAAGCTGACCCTCAAATCTAATCTTTTCAATACCTGAAAGTGGAGGTGTGGAGTGGTTGCTGGAAAGAGAGAAGAAATCCAAAACAAAACAAGCCAGCTGCTACAAAGCTGTGCCTACAGCTTATGAGGTTTAATTTTACGCACAAGTAACCTTGGATACCTAGTATTTGACCCCTAAATGGCCCCAGCTGAGCCCAATTACTATCTATGCACACACACCTGTGTTTTCTGTAAGTCAACACAGTAATAAGGCTTTGTTTTCATTCTAAAGCTCCAGACAAATGAACTGAATTCAGTCCTGGGGATGTGCTCTACTAGCAATTAAAGGTTACACAGAAGGTTTAGGAAACATTTTGTTTCCAGAAGACACATTTGTATTGTAAAACCGTGGTTTGGCTTTTGCTGTTGATTTTAAACAATATGTAGCATAAATTCTTTCATTGAAAAGAAGAATTCTCTTCCCACTTCTGCCACCAAAACAAGATATGTTATCCTGTACATCTTTAAGTCCACCAGTGCTATGATGTGAATGTCTGTGTCTTCCACCATCCCTCTCTCCTGCAAATTCATATGCTGAAATCCTAACCCCCAAGGTGATGATGGTGTTAAGAAGTGAAGCCTTGGGGAGGTGATGAGATCATGAGGGCAGGGCAGAGCTTCACAGATGGGATTAGTGTCCTTTTAAGAGAGATCCCAGAGAGTTGCCTTGTTCCTTCCACCACATAAGGACACAGCTACAAGGCACCATCTATGAGCAACAGGCTGTCATCAAACAGCGAATCTACCCATTCCTTGCTCTTGGAATTCCCAAGCTCCAGAACTACAAGAAATACATTTCTGTTGTTTATAAGGTATCCAGTCTATGGTATTTAGTTACAGAAGCCTGAATGAACTAAGATACCCCACAAAAGTAAACTGCATGAGTTAGAACAAGTAGGGGCTTAAAGAGTAACAGATGGGTGCTGTGGGCCTTAGTGATGTGCCTATCATCAGCCAAGGGGCCTTACTGTAGTCTCAGAACCTCAAGGTTTCTTTCCACCACTCCGAATTCATATGATTTACATTTTGGTTTCTGTCACTTTCCCTGGGTTCCAGGGGTGGGAAAGTGACCCAGGAGTGGTCAACTGGAGTATTTCATGCCACCCTGCCATAGGGGTGGTCATGGGGCACAGGAAAGATTGATAAAATCCATTCAAAACTATTTAGAAAGCAAAGTTGAGTGCCAATGGAGAACAGAATTCTGCTGCACCTACTGCTGTGATAACACCAAGACTCTTTTATTAAATACAAAAAATACAAAAATACTTTTTTTTTGCTAAAGCCAGTTTGAGCTTAATTTCTGTAGCTCTTCCCTTAAAAACTCTGGACACAGTGGTGGTGCATCTGTTGGAATTTTATTTCTTTCAGTTTACTGTGGTTGAACAATAATATTTAACGTGAATAAGGTAGGCAGCATTTGGAAGGCCCAAATGACTAAAACCTCCTAGTATCCTCCTAGTATTGAATACCAGGGAGGTGCAATCCCTTCCTCTTGAGTATAGGTTGGAACTAGTGACTCTTCCAATGAACAGAATGCTAGAATGATGAGAAATCACTTCTGAGATGAAATTTTAAAAAAGACAACCTGTGGTTTTTGTCTTGCATGCCCTTTCCTGCTCTTTCTGGCTCACCTGCTCTAAAAGTGAGCAGTTGCCTTGTTTGATCTGCTCAATGAAGAGGGCCCTGTGGGAAAAACAGAAAACAAACAAAAAAAAAACAACCCCCCAAAAACTGACATCTCCATGCAATAGTCATCTAGAACCTGAGACCTGCCTGCAGCCACGTTGGTGAGCTTAGAAGATATCCCACCCCGTTCCAGCTGAGAGATGATTGCAGCTCCAGCCTATATTTTGGTCACAGCCTTCCGAGAGATCATGAAACTGAGGATCCAGCTAAGCTGCACCAATATTCCTGATCCACAGAAACTATGAGTGAAGAAATGTTTGTTTTTGTAAGCTGCCAAATTTTGGGGTAATTTGTCATGCAGCAATAGATAACTGATAGAAAGGAATTAAATATATTAACAATAAAATACTCCTCCTTTGCCTTTTTGTTATGTTTCCCAAGACAACTCTCATTTGCTTTATTTATAGTACTTTAAAATGCAATTCAAGGTCGCAGCATAATTCTATTAGATTGATTAAATGGTATTTGAGTAGTAAAATTCTTTACAAAGAAAGGCTCACACTTGAAATTCCATTATAGTTTAGATGAATCTATTTTACAAATACATATTGAGCTCCTGCTACATTTCAAGCACAGGAGAATAAGTCGGATGGGCAGTTTGTTTCAAAGAGCTCAAAATCCATTCAGGAGACGGGAAAATTCCATAAGATTTAGAAATAAGTGAATCAAGAGGCGTGCCACTACTCACTAGTTACGTGACACTGGATAAACCATTTAAATTTTCAGTGCTTTTGTTTTCTCATCCATAAAATGAAGAATAACAGTAACAGCAGCTGATTTATCAATTTATAAGGGTGCTACAAAGACCACAAAGAACAATGTATGTTACAGCATAATAAAAATTTAAAATGTAAAATTATAATTATTACAATGCTTATTACCAAAACTATAATATACAGGCTTTACTCCAGAAATACATAGGAATGGTCCATAATTAATTTGCTGTTTACTGGCATGTAACTTTTTTTCCCATCAACTATTTAAATATGTTCTTAAATTTGAAATTTGTATTCTAAACATAGCTGTTTCATCACTCTTTTCAAAACCATGCAATCTGAATTACTTCTGCCTTGAATGTAAAACACTAATACTTTCATCTTAATGTATTCTCTGTCAGTAAAGTAATTGTTTACAGAAAAACTGAGTAAAAATTACAAGGAACATGCAAATTCTAATCACTTTGATTAGATCAATTAATAACATAAGTAAAAAGTTTCTGTGAGAAAGAAATTGTATTTGATGTTAAACTTAAAGTGGTTAGAGCTATCATTTAGAATCCATTAAATATTCTCATTACATCTATCGCCTTCTCCACTAAGCTTCCTTTAATATGATTTGTGATTCATTAGATCAACATTTTGAGGTCACTGGAAAACACTTTATTTTCAATATGCCACTGTACTTAAATTCATCATTCTAGTTCAAACAGCAGATCCCTTAATAAAAATGCACAGGCAAGAATAATTGATTTCATTTTAGGGAAAAGATAACAATAAACTGCTTTGGACTGCACAATCAATGGTTATTGAATTCTGGACTCCAAGCTAATATTTCTAGCTGCCCAGGTTCTTCAGATTCAAGTTGCCCACTTTGACTGTAATGAACAAGGTCAGAATCATGAATTTAAGTAGTGTGACATGAACAGAATTCTTTAACTCAAAAAATTTTAGCCTTGAGGCACCATAAACTGCCAAGTATCTTTCCAATAGGCCTAAATATTAATGTATACTTTAAAGTTGGAGATAGATCTGTCCCTTGAAATCCACTATTCTAGTTGTCTACAGTTAGGTGTTAAATAAAATAAAATGAAACATTTATTAAGCTCCAACTATGGGCTAACCTGGGTGCAGAGGGAATACAGAGATGAAGTATAAAGTAGATGAAGTTGCTAAAATATAATAGAAAACTTAGATAATATAGGGAATGAGAAATGAATTTGAGGTTTCTAGTTTTTTAGAGGACAATGTCTTTAGCTAAAAAAGAGAAGCCGAGGTGGGTGGATTACGAGGTCAAGAGATCGAGACCATCCTGGTCAACATGGTGAAACCCCATCTCTACTAAAAATACAAAAATTAGCCGGGCATGGTGGCACATGCCTGTAATCCCAGCTACTCAGGAGGCTGAGGCAGGAGAATTGCCTGAATCCAGGAGGCGGAGGTTGCAGTGAGCCAAGATCGCGCCACTGCACTCCAGCCTGGGTAACAAGAGTGAAACTCTGTCTCAAAAAAAAAAAAAAAAAAAAAAAAAGAGAAGAAAGGTAGAGGGAACATGTTTGGGTAGAAGCTAAGGTATTCAGTTCAGTTTAGGAAAAGTAGAAATCTGAGGTTATGGAACACCCAAATAACAGCAGGAAAGATAGATCTGAAGATCATTTGTGACATCTAAACTACAAAAAGAGGGAGGCTGAGATTGCCCAGGAAGAGTTCACAGAGTGAGAAGGGAGAAAAGCCAGTGCTGAACCCCAGAGTTAAGTGGAAGGAGGGAAAGGAAGGAGAAGGTATCAGAGAGGGGCCGAGGACTAGAAAGATGAATCATAGAAGCCAAGTCAGGAAAGGCTCAAAGACCAAAATGATGACTGGTGTAGTTGCTACAGGAAACTCAACGAAGTTAAAGTCTTAAAGACCACTAAATTTGGAACAAGGAGACCACTGATGATCTCTGCTGAGTCCTTTTCAGTAGAATGGCTGGTGCAGAATCCAGAGAGCCACACAGCATCGCTCAATCACTCTAGGTGGACCAGGCACCTGCTTTGTGCTTTGGGGACAGAAAAGAACAGGCTGCATTGTAGAAGTTTCTGTAAAAGATATTTGGAAGGTGGGAGAAGCAGATTCAAGTAAACTAAGAAGTAGCCCCTATTAAGAGTACAATAGAGTGTGTTTCAGGACAGGAGGAACAGGCTGGGACTTCAGAAGAGAGGTGCAATTTGGGAATAATTGCTTAGGGAAAGAGTGGAGGGAGATAAAGACAAAAGGTTGATGACTGGTGTTGAGACCCCAGCTGAGGCTGGAACTCACAAATTTGTAATGTAGCCAACCACCATGGTTATATAGTATTTTCTTCCAGTAATGTCAGTGGCAGGAGTGAAGACCACAGATGGTTTGATGAAGCTAAGGTTGAGCATTGGCAGAGTTGTAAGGATGAAGTCTCCAGGGGAGACAAATACTTGAGGGGTCTGGTGATTCATCAGGGAACTGAATACCTAATGAAATAATAACTCAACAAAACTCTTTCTTGTATCCATAATATTATATATGTATTATTTCAGTAGCTTTTGGGGTACAAGTGGTTTTTAGTTACACAGATGAGTTGTATACTGGTGCTGAGATTTTAGTGTACCTGCCGCCTGAATAGTGTACACTGTACCCAATATGTAGTTTTTAATCCCTCATCCATCTTAACTTCCTCCCTTCTGAGCCTCCAATGTCCATTATACCACTCTATGTCTTTGCCTAGCTCCTACATATAAGTGAGGACATGTGGCATTTGATTTTCCATTCCTGAGTTAGAGAAGCAGTCAACAACATTCTCACAGGTGGAGATGACTGGCAAGGGAAGGGCATGGGAAGTTTAACATTCCAGTTTTCTCATGAGAAAGAGGTGGGAAAATGAGATTTCATGAAATTTTTGAGGAGAAAACAGGATACAAAAATAGAGAAAGAACCTGATAAATTTAAGCGCTACTAAATACCTTAACAAAGCAAAAGAACTGATTTGGAACTTTTAGAAATGATACACTTTACTATGACTTTTCCCTACAAAGCTTAATATTTGTACTTTGTTCATAACATCAAACAGTTCCAAATCATATCAGGCCATTTCTTCCTTTTTTCTTTTTTTGCAGTGCAGTAGCATGATCATGGCTTAATGCAGCCTCGACCTCCTGGACTCAAGTGATCCTTCTGCCTCAGTGTCTCTACCTCCTCCCCCAAGTATCTGGGATTACAGGCACACATGCCCATGCCTGGCTAATTTTTAAATTTTTTGTAAAAGCTGGGGATGGTGGCTCACACCTGTAATCCCAGCACTTTGGGGAGGCCAAGGGGTGACCCTGAGTTCAGGAGTTCAAGAACAGCCTAGGCAATATGGCAAAACCCCATCTCTACAAAATAAAATAATTTACAAAGTAATTTTATTTTATAAAGACAGAGTCTCCTTAGGTTTTCCAGGCTATATCGGGCTATCTCAGAGGTTTGCTATTACAACTCAAACTAAAGATCTCTGTCTTGTTTAAATGAAGTATTGCAACATCTGATTGAGGAACACTCAACTTTAACAAGTAAAAAGTAAAAAACAAAACCTTCCAAATGAAAAGAATACGTAACTAATTGTCTGAGACAATCACAACACTCCAAGTAGAACACTTTATCAAAGCCAAGCTCAAACTAGATAACATAAATTACATAACCTGACACTAAGAGTTCCCTAACCACTGTTGCCAATACTCCAAATAAGATTCATTTAAAATGCATATATATTATAGTAAATAATTTCACTCTATTTGAGAAATATTTCCTATCAGTAAATTTGATATGTGGATATTTACTTTATTCAGGGAAGAGGAGAATATGAGTCATGTGTTACTTAATAATAGAAAATATAAATAAATGAGTTCCTATACAGTTTTCCAATTCTCATGAATTCTAGGATTTATTTGGAATTCCTCAGAGAACTCTCTGCTCTTATGACAGTTTTATATCCACATTCACATTTTTGTTTATATAGATGCATTGGTTTTGTACTGTTCAGCTTTCCGTAATTTGAGATCTAGGTATCACAGACACCAAATGCATTCGTATTCAAATATTCCGATGGCCAGATATGACACAGGACAATGTCACAGCCCTCCTGCTCTTGTTCTGTGTTGCTGAGGGATTATACACAAAGCTGAGTCAGGGTCTCAACTCTAAACTGGATCTTTTTGCTCACCTTGATGATAATAAGTTTTCTCCCAGTACAAGTATGCTGTGAATTATAAACATCAGTCCCTAATTTCAGATTCGGTCACACTAGAGTGTAAGGTAAACTCTCCTATTCAAAGTACTACTGAATACAAAATAACTGAATGAGCGTACAGAGAACATTCATCTCATTACAAAAATGGTTACTCATAACAGCATGCTGCATTTGCTGCTTTTTCTCCTTTTGGAGACATGGAATTATATCCAAGCTGACTCAGGAGTTTATCAACCCATCATGAGGATTACGGCTGCCTTCACGAAGGCACGCTTTCCCAGCATCATAGGAAAGGCCAGCACACAGCACTGCAGGTGGGAGCTGGGACACTCCCACCATGGCTCTCAGCACATAGGAGCTCCTAATGCATATTCACTGAGAATAGCTAAACTAAAAACAGTAATGTAACACTGGGAAAATTAAGCTCATTTGGCTCAAGTTTTATCTGTAAAATAAAGATAATAGTATTAGTCTCATGGAGTTGTGTGGATTAAATGAGCTAATGCACATAAATTACTTAGCACAGGGCCTAGCATACACTCATCTCAGGAGATCAAGCATAATAAACTTGGTAGCAAGTGTGTGTTGAAAAGGAAAAGGTAGGTCTATAAGAATCTTTTAGAGCATAATCACTGCTTTCCCCCTTCTGTTTTCATTGCATTTGGATTCTCGAAACATCTGTTGCAAGAGCTGTGTTGTCCTCTGCTACAGAGTAGTAGATGGAGAGGAATAGCATCAGAATCACGGATATGGCAAACCAAGTTTCTTACAGCCAGAGTATGGTTTTCTAAACTTCCTAATCATTTCAAATACATGAATAGTGACTACAAACTAATGAGATAGGTTTCCATGGGTGGCTTATGGGAATCAGTCTTCCTCATAGCTTTTTGAAACAGAAACATCTATAGATGACCCAGGCACTGTCCTAGAAGCTGGAATATGAATATGAGGATATGGCACTCACAGAAGGATGCTGTATCTAAGTAATCACAAAACAATGGAGTACGTGGGGGTGCCACTCACATACACAGGGGCCCCAGGGCTAACTCTTGGGAGGGTGAGCAGGGTTGTGGGAAACTTCACATGGAGGCAGTGTTTGAAACAATGGAAGGGTATGGGGGAGGAAACGACCAAAAATACACCAAGTTCAGAGACTTCAATACTTATGTTACTTCTATTCTGATCTGTGTAATCCTGAGTTAGATGTTTTCTCTTTAAGCCTTAAACAATTACTAAGCAAATTACTCTGTTGTTAGAGATATTAAACATATGTAAAATCAGAGGGCTGGATTGAAAGATCCCAACAGTTCTTAGCTTTAAAATTCCTTTTATGCCTGATCATCTTCCAAATAGTGCTAAAAACACCATTACACAAAAGATTTGGAATTTTTAAGAATAAAAGGAAGAGATGCTTGTTCCTATATATCATGAGAACTTGGTATTGGTAGATACAACCAGCCATAGGTGCTGGGGATTCTCCAATTCTACTTCAATCATGGAAGACCACTGTAAATCCACAAAGTGGAAATTTACAACCAACTGCTGCGTACCCGTACATCTCACCCTAAATTTTAACAGCTGTTCCCCTAAAAGTGATCACGATTATAAGCAGGGTGAAATGTACTGAGCAAAGCTTTTCGAGGTATAAGTTCATATTCATGTCTTCGAAATACTTGCAGAAGTTGATGTTTTTGCCAGCAGATTACAGTTTACAAAAACAAGTATTAACCAGAGCTGTAATCATTTGTAAAACTTTCCACTACAGCTATTTGTTAATCTACATCCAATTTTTAGAATCAGCAAAGATGCCACTGTTGACTTCGCATTCCATATTGCTTACATTTGACATGTGCCTAGTTTTATCTCAAAAATGGGCCTTCACAAATCAAATGTTATTTTCTGCACCTGAAAATTCATGAAGCACATGCCACTGCCAGCAGCAGCACAATGCGAAAACATAAGACCAGCTCAGCAGTAATCAAAAGCACCTGTTTTCACAAAATGTTTGCCACTGTTCTGAAACTACACATAAATTTTAAGTTTGTTGGCTAGACTCAGTCCTGAAAAGCAGTTCAGATAATCATCAGAAAACAGATATTTCATCTTACATTAAATTTATTTTTAAAAAATAGGATCTACTGTAACATATTTATTTTTAAACATAAAACATAAATATGATCCTCTGAATCATATTTAACAAACAGTAAGTTATTTAGAAAATAACTTATTCCAACAAGCAACATACAATTCCTCATTTGTCTACTGCTAGTAACATAATCTACAATCGTAATATAAAGGGTCCAATTCTCCATAAAGCATGGAAGATGGTGATGCCGTAGGCTGTAACCTGAAAGACCCTAGACAACTTGGTGCACTCCCTGGAAATAATCTCTGTGACATATAATCTTTCCTAGGACATATATAAGCCATTAAGAATCTTTACAATGGAGTGTACTTGAAAGACTGGGGAGAAGTATGTAAAATATTTTTGTTCTACAGAGAACATGCAACAAAGCAATCATATTTTAGCATCTTCTGATGACATGGTAAGTGTACTTTTAGCTTAAGAATCATGCTCAACATAAGTTTAGGATCCAAATACAGAGATGATTATGACACACTATTGACACTATTCTAAAGAGACAGCAAACCATCTTCTCATACTCCCCAAATCACCAGCTCCACTTTAGACAATCCGTAACTTTGCAATAGGATACCAACAAAAGACTCTTCTTTGTGAATAGCAACAGCAGCCCTGTCTTTTTCAGCGAAATATTTTCTCCAGTAACTATGCCTGCTGTGGCCACAGCCTTCTTTTATCCATTAGTGAAATATTGCAAAAAGACTTGATTTGGCCTGGTTTTAAGTCTACATTTTTCCTATCCTGAGTACATTATTCCTAGGAAAAAATTGATTCCGAATTTCAGAAAAAAACAAACTGATTTAACAAACAAATGTCAAGAAAACAACCCATCCAGAAGATGGCAAAGGAAGTACTGTATTAGAATCAATACACTTCTTGCTCTGGAGGCTTTATGCCCCAGCCTCCTATCCGGATTACACAATGACTCTGTCTCTTCAATCAGGGTCATCCCAACATCCCATTCTCCAAGATGTAACACTCTATCTCACTCACCCTTCTCATCACCTCCAGCACGCCATCCCAAAACTTTGATCTGGTTTTCTTCACTGAACTCACCACTAGTTTTTATTTTCTGTTTTATTATTATCTTGCTGATTCCACTAGGGCAAGGGCCTCCTGTCTTCTGTACCACCATACCTCCAGCATGTAGAATGATGCCTGACACATGCATCAAGTAATTGCTGAATGAATAAAAATAGTGGGATGCTTGCCACAAATACAATCTTCCTATTCTTGAAAGAGTAAAGATGGCAAGAAGAAAATTCAAGCATTATGCTATATATTATTATTTACAATATCATTAATTATGAATGACTTATTTATTCACGATCTCATACTATTTTGGAGTCAGTTCAAATAACTTCAAGAACAGACATATTCAAAGGTTTGGTAATCAACTGAAGTTCAACTCAATTTCTACATACCTATGAACCTACTTGCAGATATTTAGTTTAAATCCACAGATCCAAATAACTCGGTTCCATGGTTGGACATTTCAGAACAGTTTTTTGGCTGTAAGTTTATGCAACAGTTAATGAAACAGTGGGGTAGAATTCTAACACTTCAAATATTTAAAAGCAGATTAAAAGTTCTATTATATTCTAATATACCACTAGGCATGTTTCCATCTGGCATCATGGTGAATGATCTGGTAAGAGGTATATGGGGAAGTTGTATGTTTCCCTCTAAAACAAAACTTAACTCTCTAAATGAAAAGTAAGGGCAAAGAATGTTAAATGCACTCCAGTTATGCTGCTAAGTGGAATGTCTTCTTTTTAAACTTGCTCACTAGCTATCCCCTTCCTCCAACTGTCTGGGCTGTATGCTGCTCCAGGGAGGCACAACTTGACTGACTAGACCTGCCAGTGATTCCTCTCTCTTGGGTCTTCAGCACTCTCCACTGATTTAGTACCCCATTTTACAAATAGGAAACTGAAAAGCATACTCACCCAAGTGACTCATTCAAAGCCACGTAGATTTTTAGTCCCATTAAGATAATTATATTTTGGGAGGATGGGAACTTTTATGTAAAGAATATAGTTTCCATCTGTGGCATTTATTTCTATCAAATGAAATTAACATTCATATTTTCCAAATAAAAACTTACCAACACTATCAAACAAGAAACTAGCTGATCTGGGTTCCAATCTGGGTTCTGGTCCTTTCTAATTCTCTAACCTGGAGACCTTAAGGACTGGAATTAATGACTCAAACCCTGAAAAGAGCCTCTTGATTCTTCATGTCCATCTCCTTTGCATGTGGGCTTGATTCCCTCCCATTCAGAGTGGTTTCTCCATGAGCACAGTGCACTGGGTTGAATTTGCCCCAGGAGCATTATGATTGACCCAGCTCAGTTTATGAGTTCATTAACAGACAAATCATTAAAGACTAAAACATGGTAATTTTCTATAATTGTAATCTAAATGATCACAGTTGTGATCAATCGATAATGACAGAACTGAAAAAGAAACAGGAGTATTTTAAATAGGAACATTGCTCTTCCGAGGGGAATGAAAAAAGAGTTTTAGGGCAGACAAACAGATGACCACTACTAAATCATGCAAACAGAAAGCACTAGAATATGTTTTTTATTAAATAAATAGAAGGCTTGGTGACCTTGTGGAAATCAACAAAAAAGAAATAAAAATTACCACATGGATGTGGGCCCAATACAGAGCTCTTCTGAGTTTGTATACTTAAAACAGAAATAGCACTGAAGGAATTACTCACCTCCACATACCATATGTTACATCTGTGAAAGTAATGTGAATAAAAAGGAGGCATGGAATCTTATTGCACGTTAAATTCAATAGAGTCTATGTTTATTTGGGTCAAGATATAGATTTTGAACACATATTGTATGTCTCAGAATATGCCAGCAACTTAACATATAACTTATCATTTATTTAAAGGAGGCATAAGTTTATTCAGTAACTTGCCATGTCTGGAAATGAATGTGTTCACAATGAAAGGATTTAAATGAAAGCTGCATGTCCACACAGCTGGAATACTGGGCATGACTTTCTATTTCAGATAGCATGCCTTACTAACTGGACTCCAAAGTCCCTCCTAACTCTAATAGTGTCTGAAAGAATTATGCTATTTTAAATCCCCTGAAAGAGCATTCATCAACGTAGGTAGCTATGTTTGCAAATCCTAGAGCAAATGAGAGATGTTACAGAAAGTAGCCTCTGGGTTTTGAACCACTGACAATCACTTTCATTATCATCATCTGTAAATACGAATTAATACATCATGTTAATTTGACTTACAATATTAAATTAGGAGTTTTTGTTCAAGAGTTTAAGATAAGATGACCTACTATTCAAAATAAAGCCACCTATCAAGAAACCAAACAGTTATAATTTATATGTAGATGATCCTGGACCTTAAACTTCACCAGAAGGCTCATCAGTGAGCTAAAACAGGAGTGGGGATAATAGGTGGAGAACCAGACCCAATAACCAAGAACCATTCCCAATAAGGGAATCTGGCTGTTAGTGCCAGTTCCACAGTGATCAATGTAGACTGCTTAAGTCAGTTGACTTGTTTGTATATTAGTTATTTTATTTTAAAAAATACTCAGGTTAGACAACATAGATTCTAAGGTCCCTTTCAACTTTAGTATTTCTTTATTCCATGTAGAAAAAATATATATAGCTTGAGACAAGAAAGTTAGTGATACAAAATAACCAACAAATGGAACATGCTAGCCAATCAATTCTCAACAAGACAAACATACTGTGGATGGAAAGCAATTCTTAGGGAAGAAAAATAAACAGTATAGTCAAAAAACAAGCAAGTTTGCCCTATTTCTTTATAATTGATGTTTCTTCTAATTCATCTGGAATTTATTGAGTTAAACTAAATACAGCTAAAGCTTGAATCATCCAGGATTTCATATCCAAGACCTGTCAGTTTGATGATCCCACTATTTTTAACATAGAAATAAATGGCTTCTATGCTTGTAAGCATTACAGAAGTAAGGACAGCCTATGAAATGTGCTTCTCTCTCTCTCTCCTTCCTATTCACCTCCCCAGTTCCTCCCTCTTCCCTGTCATCCCCAACAGGCTGAGGAAGGCAACAACCCCTTTGATTGTGTTCAGCTCTTGCACATATTTCTGCACAAATGAGGCATCTTTCCAAAGTATATGTCAGGGTTCTCCCTCTAGCCTTGTGGCACACTTATCAAGAGAGAAAATCCTAATTAGGTATCAGTTTCCTGAAGCAGAGAGGGTGTGGTTACATGAATTTACCAAAGGGGGAAAACTCTAAAGGAACTAGTAAGAATAAATTACTTAATTTAATCACCTACACCACAGCCTAAAAATTATCATGCTACAAACACCCACCACCAATACTGTTTTTTAAGAAGAACAATGCCTAATGTTTTTCAATGACATGAAAGAAAGTTAAGCCCCTTTTAAAATGCAATTTGAACATCTAAGGCACTTTAAAGCCTCAATTGCCTAACCAGCAATTGTAAATGCATACAATGCATCGTAAAGTAACTTAGCTCACAATGATTGCATACACACACCACATCACAATTACTGCTCCATATCTATTAGAATAGGCAAAACAACAACAACAAAACAACCAATGAAATAATTTGTAAATACAAATGACCCTTTTATTCAAAAGGTCTAAACCATATTCATGTCCCCCATTTCACCAGTTTCCCTGAAATGACCTCAGTAAGAAAAGTTAATTGGTCACTAATGTCTGCCCTGAGAGCTTTTCCACACAGCTTTTTTTTCCACTCTAGATGAGTCAGGATGAAGACCAACAACAAACAGCAGTTACCATGGAGAAGCCCCACTCCTAATTCCCTACCATTACACATGTGCAAAAGATGTTAGTGCTGTACATGAAAGTGGCTCAAATACTTCTATTCATGAGAGATAAACAAATTCTTCCTTCTCAAGTAATTCAGCTGCATGGACAGCAAGAAGTCAGGATTGTCATATATAAGAACAGTGTTAAGCGATTCCTTGTATAATAAAATATACATTATCTGTCTTACAGCTTGAATATTATCCAGTGTGGTTAAATAAAAACATACATGACAATACAATCAGACCTTTTACTTTTGTAAGACAGATGAATTAACATATGATCTGCCAGAGCCAGCCTATAAAAAGGCATTACATAAAACAGTATTTTGTGAAAAACAAATAAAAATACTAAACATAGTAAAATGGAATGTTAGGGTCCTTTTCTAGCTTTTCCCTACATTCAAGTTTATGACAGTTTTGTAATCAAAGCAAGTTTTTCTCAAGGAAAAATACCAAATGAATCATCTATGTGAGAATTTCAGAAAGTAAATGGTGCTTCTTGGTGGATACGATTAAATTAAAAAATGAAGTCTCAGATTTACAAACATCTTCAGAATGTCAAAGGTTTATCAAACTTCTCCAACACTGCTTAATATTCAGTGATAGATTGTGACCTTAAAGTAACAGAAATTCTCCCTATTGAGCATTCTTGCCAGCAACACAATTCCCTCAGGATATGTAGGTGATTTTGGCTTAAATACCTGTGAAAATTCTTCAGTCAATACCTTTACCTGAATTGTTTTAGAAATCAAAGTTCAAAATCATATAGCTCTATAACTGGAAAAATCTTGAGAAACAAAGCCACTTTGTATCACATTTTAAAAGACTAAAACCCAAAAATGTTTGGTGACTTACCCAAAGCTTGTGTCTGTCTAGTTTATTTAAACTCTAATTCTAGAATTATAAAGAATAGATGAGTGATAAAAGCAGTTTTAAAAGTCAAACATAGTCATCTCATGTACATTGACATACATCAAGTCAATATAAAGTCAGAGAAGATGTAAAATCATTCTATCATCATTGTTGCTAAAACTGAGTTCTAAAGGAGGTTCAGAAAAGTTATCCATTATTAGAATAACTTCTCTCCCATAGCATCTGATCCTATGTACATTTTAATTCAGACTTCGGCATTTAATGAGATTATAAGTGATGCTGTATTTAAGATGAAGGAAAAGAGAGTGAAATTCCAAATCAGAACCCACAATAGAAGAGACATTAATTGGGATAAAACAAAATATCAGAACTAGAAAATGTACTACAGGGAGGGCAGACTTGGAGAATTTTCTGCAAGGTTCTTTCTAGATCAATATCTCATTATTACACATATAAAGTTCTCATGGCAATCCGCTCCAAAGGAAAAACTGACAAGACAGAGGGTTAAGTTTCTTTCAAGAAACAAACACTCTAGGGATCAAAGTAAGAATGACACTTCTGGTTTATCAATAGCACCATTAACTAAGATGTGAGCATCATCAATAAATTCTACCACATTTACAGCCTTAATGTAAATAGTTTTTCTAAGCCATCTAGGGAAATACATGGAGCATAAACTTTTAAATTATGCCCAAAACTAATTAAAACAGATATGCTGTAGATGTAATTGAATTCCATCATATTACCCATTTGAGAGGACTGGTTTCAAGGTCAGTCTCGCTCTTTAATGGGTTTCTACAGCTCTAAGATGTACATGGATGTCTTCCCCACCCAATTCAGAGAGGCCCTGAAACTGAAGCCAAAAGATGCACTGAGAAGTTATTGTGTTATATGACTTGTCTTCTTTAAATGCTCTGGCTATTTGACATTTGATGAAATGCCAAACTCCACGTGCCCCAGTCCACTGTGACACATTCTGTTTATTATGTAGTAGTTGGGGACTCAATTTGCAACTAACTCCACAAGTTAAATATTACATATTGGGTGCCTTCTGATAAAACACGGGAAAAACATGTCAGTTTCATACCAAAAGGAAATTACTTTTGATATTTAACATCTTATCCTTAGCATAGCCTTAACAAATTAGACAAAACGTGATTTTGAGATATTGCACTTAATGCATAAAGACTACTCATCTTCGTTGTATCATTGTACTAACCCTAGTTTGGGGATGTTTCTTAGATACCTCCATAAATAGCTCTTGTAAGGACATTTTATAAACTTACAGAGTAAGTCTGTTGTTTTAAAATCTTACCAAAGCTATTAGTATGCAGACATTTGAGAAATACTGTTCAATTCTGTTTCTACAAACATATATCACAGTACAAACCCAAGAAGCTATGAATTTGATTCAGTATACAAGTCTTACTAAAAGTTCATAAGCTCCTTTTTTTTCAGTTTCCAAGTTTTCAGAATTACACACGCAATCTGACCGTATTTTTTGATGTGACACAAATTTTAGTTAACTTCTAAGATATATTATGGAAACAAAATTTAGGAAATATAGACTATCACTGTATTAGAACATATTATTCATGCACAAGCATTTAAAAGAAAAACATCTCTAAAACTCAGAGGTTACTCAGGTAAAAGCAATACAGCCACAATATTCAAGAAAATTTCAAATAATTACAATTTTATGTTCTTGTATTATTGCCATCAAATGAATTTTCAACCCTCAGCCTTCATCAATCACAACAGAATTTCTAGCATTTTGAACGAATTCTCATGGCTTTCAATACCATAGAAATTGGGATCTAAATTATTTATTAGTTAATGCTCAGAGGTTATAAGTGGGATGCATTCATGATTAGACATCAAAAGACCAGAATGAATTAGGATTGAAATACAAGTTTATAAAGATCCTTATTCAAGAAGACAAATAATTGTTAACTTCTTAAAAAATGCAGATCAAACATAACTGTCATCTTCCTCTATTTAGGGCACATCATAAACGCGGTGATCTCTGTGCATAGCTGCTCTCTGTACCCTTAGGCATTTCTGGGCATTTTAAATCTAGTGGGACAAGTCTAAACCTCACCAGAAACTTAAAGCACTACAGGTACAAGAAAAATGTTATTTATCTTCTATTTATAAGCTAATTTATAAATGTCTCAATATGGACATATTATGGATACTACAGGTATCACTGCTTCTAGCTAATGACAAATAAGAATAAACCTTATTTAATAACAAAATTGTAAACATGCATCAGAGCAAAGCACTTGAATTTCCCTGTACAAACAACATCTCAGATTAGTCACAAATAACTACCTAGAAGTGTGTATCAGGAGCATTAAGCATTATCATCAACTTGAACATGAACAATTATTTCTTCCAAATGAACTAGCCTTCCTTATTCTGAAAGAAAAGGGAAAACAACTGCAACAGAGCATATTCTGGCCACCTCCTACATTGGCTTGCAACTTTTTTGAATGGCTTATTGAAATAAAAACATTATCAATTAATTCCACCTAAAATATTAACCATGTGTACAGACCTTGGCTGGTGATACTGTCTAGAGACTATTATCTAATGGCTGTTCTTGCAACAAATCAAGCAAAACATAGCACTTCAGTACTTACAGACTGCTCGCAGAGAACACCATCAGAGAAACCTTTTGCATTTAAGATTAAAGCTCCACACAAGGTTTATTGTTAGCCCCAGCAAGCCAAAAGGAACCAGAGGATGGAGGGAAGCGCTTACTTCGAAAATGCTCTGAAGCGTAATAATAGACATCCTCATAGCCCTCGTGGTAATCCTCTTCTGGTCGGTACTTTTTCCCCTTTCTTCTCCTAGATCTTCTTATCGCTTTGACAAAACCCAGGAAGCGGTCCATCTCTCACTCACTGTGCGGCGCGGCACAGCTAGCCCAAGAGCACAGGAACAGCCCAGCTGCTCTGGGAGCCGGTGGAGCATGAATGACCAATACCAAACCTGGACCAGGACGGCTACCCTTCTATCTGCCTCTGGGCTACCATCAACACGGTGACTTTCACCATAGGAAGGGAAAGAAAATAATAGCGATACAGATTTATTTTGACAATATTTCTCATTTAGCTCAAGAAACTGTCAAATCTGCAATAAAAAAAAAAAAAAAAGAAAAGAGAAAGTAAAAATCGTAATGAAAAACTAAGAGGAAAAAACAAACAGCAAAGCTTTGGATTTTAAATAGCTTCAAAACAAAACAAAACAAAGTTCAAGAGATTCAGCTGAGGCAAGAGGAGTCCCAGCACTAGAATTTCACTATCCAGTATCTCCATCATCCCATCATCGGGGCGGGGGTATAGGAGAAGAGAGGGGCGGGGAAACACATTAGTCAATGGACTGAACCAAAGTTAGAGACTGAACTGACTTTCCTAGCTGCTAATCTCATACCCTAATCCTAGCCCACATTATCTCAAAACATGTGCTTGGGAAACCTCTTGAAAGGCTATTGTTTTGCAATGGGGGGACTGATTAACCCTCTGTGCTCTCCTGCATATCACATTAATAAGCAGCAAAGTGGTTTCATCCATATGCACAGCCTTCTTGCTGACAGGAGTGTGCTGTATGTGTTAATTGGAGCAGCAGGGAGAAGTCTCAGCAGCTGCTTTCAAATGACACGTTTACCCACTGGGCATTAATGTATTCCAATCACTGTTTGATCTAAATATTAAAATGCACTTCACAGAGAAGCTTCTCATAGGCTTAGTAACAGCATACCATAATCAGCAAATAAAGAACACTGCATGGTTTAAGAGAAAAGAAATACAAATAATCCAACTCAACTTCCACTGAACTCAAATAGAAAACTAGCTCAATTGTTACTTAAAAAAAAAACAAAACAGGAAAGTTAATTTGCTAAACAGCAAACAAAACAATTCTTGGTGAACACAGCAAAAAAAGAAATTTCAAAATATGCTCTTATGCTGTTCATCCTTTATCTCTAAAAATCATAAGCTTTAAAATATTATTTTAAGTACAACAATTAGAAACACTTTATACGAGACAAGAGAGGTATTCCAAAGTCTAGAGAGATCAGCATTAATCAGGAATAATTTTTTTTTCTCTATAGTTTCCTTCTTCTTCAGGTCTTTAAGGCAAGAATTTTTAACACCAGGAAAAATCTGATTTATTCACAATATAATTAATCACACATGTCAGCATATTACTTATGAAACTAATGATATTCTGCAGCGCCATGTTGGTTCCCAGAAATGTAATTTTTAAAAAGGCTTCTTACTGCATAAAGGTTGTTCAATATCTGTGTAATATCAAGTTTGTAGGATCATCCCAGAGGGAACTGACTGCACTTTGCACTGTCAGATTCACAAGCAATTTGTCTGTCTTCTAGCTTTACACAGTTCCCTATTTTCAGATATAAATTGATAATGATGGAGCAGGGAGAAGTTTACTTAGAAAGGCAAATATTCATCAGCCAAGAACATTTCACATCTAAAATATGTAGTTATTTTCAATGGTTCTGTGAAGTTCCTTTATTCCCAGAGGTTTCCCATTTTGTATGCCTTAGGAGTTTGTGAAAAGAAAAACTTAACGATGCTGACAAAAAGATACTATAAAGTGTTTTATGAACATCTTAAAACAAACAAAAATCACCTGTCCTGAGGTTTCAAATCCTTTATTATTCTGACTCCCTCAACCAAAACAAACTAGAACATAGAAAAGTTAATGAATGAGAAATGTGAAGATCGGTATTTTAGACCTGAATAGTCACTACATATATGACAATACATTATCTTTTAATTTAACCTAACAGCCCTAATAATGAAGTGAATGTCATTATTTGTCCAAGATCACAAAGCTTACACTATCATTGCAAGCAGTAGCAGGTATTTTTCATACCACTTCAGAAATTATTTTGTCTAAGCATTACATTTTCATTCAAGTTCTTTCTTTTCTATGTAAATTTGCTTTTGAAATGGAATTTGAAAATAATTGTTGACTTTCACTTTAATGAACCAAACATATATCTTGGTTTATGTGATGAATTCAAGTATAAGTATCCGCCAGATATAATGCAGGCAATAAATTTAATGCAGCTATACTTGAATTTTAACTCTTAAATTAGTAAAGTCCATATTAAGTTTTATAGTTTTAAGCTCCCAGTTAAATCTAAAAAGACTAACTTATAGAAAAGATGGTGCTTTACTCTCTAATAGAAAGAAGATTCCTTTTGCATACAACAACTTAAAACATTTCACTAGAGTTTAATTTCATATTTTAATTTTGGTATTTAAAGGGATTATCTCAAGCAGTGGTAAGCAACTATTCTTGCACAAGAACTAATGCAAACAGAGTAAAATTATCTAAATACCAAACTGTTTTCAGAAATAAACAGAAATTGTACATAATCACCATTCTATTATTTGCTTACTTCTGAATGATTCCATTGTTAACATTTCAGTATCTGTAATGATACAATCTTTATATGAGATGTGGTTTGGTAGTGTTGGGGAGGAGTTTAGAGTTTAGACATATATTTAAAGGTATAAGAGAAAGTGTAAAAGCTTATTAAAACAATCAGAGATGCTTGGGAGGCTAGGATAGGGAAGCTGTTATTTAAGGGAGGTCTACTTGGGTCACAAAGAATGAAAGGATGTGGCGACGGATGACGTGAAAGAGGGGAAACATGAGTATATGGGTCACAATCTAAAAGACAGAAGGCTACACACTTGGTGTGCTGCCTGAGGGGTGATGGAGGTGGATGAGATCCTTTTACTCAATTTTGCTGAGTCCATATTTCTTGATATGGTTTGTATCTGTGTCCACACCAAATCTCACGTCAAATTGTAATCCCCAGCACTGGAGGTGCAGCCTGGTGAGAGGTAACTGGATCATGGAGGTAGATTTTCCATGAATGGTTTAGTACCATCCCCTTAGTACTATTCTCGAAACAGTGAGTGGTTCTCATGAGATGTGGCACTTTCCCCCTCTCTTGCTCTTGCTCTGGTCAAGTGAGATGCTCACTCCCTCTTTGCCTTCCACCATGACTGGAAGCTTTCTGAGGCCTCCCCAAAAACAGAAGCCACTATGCTTCCTGTACAGTCTGTGGAACTATGGTCCAATTTAAACCGATTTTTCTTATATACATGACCTAGTTTCAGGTATTTATTTATAGCAATGTGAGAACAGACTAATACACTTCTGAATCTTATCCCATCTTATAAACTAAAATGATCCATGTTTAGCAATAAAAAGTCAACCTAGAATCTTTGTCGGTTCTTGGTTGTATTGTAATAGCTAACAGTTGCTTAACAGTTAGCTATTGTAATACAACCAAGAACTAACAAATTAGTAGTGTAGTTCAAGTCCATGCTATTAGGTGTACCACTCTGTGTAGAGAGAATGGTCCTTTCACTCCATAGCACAAACGCTGGTGAGAGGTGCTATTTATCAGTTACTGCACTCTACAGTCTAAACTGATGTGACAGTTGAGAAGTTGCAAATGGCAGTTCATAGAATGGCAGTTTATCTCCCACAAATATGTTTTGTTTGGCTCCCATGAATGTTTGTGGTTTTGTTCTTGTTTTTTAAAACTGGGCAAACATCTAAAAGTCAGGAGATTTCATAAATCAGACTTTTTTTTTCTTGAAAGAGCAAAAGATTTGGTAACCTTAAGCCCAATTCCAATATGGCAACTATTGATTAGAGCTGAGTGGTGGCTGCTGCCACCCATAAATAAACATGTGCTTTCCATTTAGCTACAGTCTCTCCCCTGGGCCCAATTCAATCATATAGTCCTTCCACCTGGCCCCTGCAGGCATAAATGCTTGTGAACAATGGCTGAAGTATTATTCTGACTAGCCAGTCTCAAAACACTAATTACTTTACAAGAAATTCCAACACCCCTATATTTTGATGTAAAGAAAGCAGGCTATTATAACAAATTAGTTATTAGTTCAGCTAAATATTCACTCAACTATAATATTAAATTTCCTAGACAAATTTATTCACCTGAGAAAATAAAGCAGTTTGAATTATTTAACAAAATACATTTCAACAAATATATGTTAACAAATATGTATTTTTAAGTGCTAGTTATTTTGGGGGAAGCAGGCAATTGCCTATATAACATTTACGTGATTTCCACTCTTCTGAATTAGATTCTTCATCCTCTTTTAGGAAAAAAGGAATTAACCAAGTACTGAGATTAAATCTGCCATTTACAACCTTCCCTAGGTCAGTGATCAGGGAGCTCTCTTCAATGCATAATTAGAGTAATTGTTACAGTGTTTTTTTGAGTAACAGTATGAAAAATACAGTACGTTAAGATAAATCTTTAAAACATTAAATTAATCTGGCCTTTTATATGTCATGGTATCTGCATGTTATGCCAATAATTGCTGTATCCTTCCTGTGGCCTTGGGAGAGATACCCTGACCTACTGAGGATAAAAACCGGAAGCAAAAAACATTGTCTTCTCTGGCACTAACAGTATTCTCATCAGTCCCTTTACTACTTTATTGTAGCAAATGATTTGCAATATCCCTCCTTACTAAATGAAATTCATAGATCTTCTAACTCATGAGCACATAATTTAAACACAAAATATCTTTTCTTCTTTTTGTTTTAGAGACAGGATCTTGCTGTGTTACCCAGGCTGGAATCCAGTGGTACAATCACAGCTCACTGCAGCCTCCACCTCTCAGGGACAAGCAATCCTTCCAACTCAGCCTCCTGAGTAGGTGGGACTACAGGCATGCACAACCACATTCAGCTGATTTTAGTTTTGTTTTGTAGAGACAGGGTTTTACCATCTGGATGATCTTGAACTTAGGGGCTCCAGCAATCCGCCCACCTCAGCCTCCCAAAGAGCTGGGATTACAGGCATGAACCACCATGCCTGGCCTAAACACAAAGTGTCTTAATCCTGATATATATTTACAAATATGTTCAATAATATATATTTCAAATGAGTGAATCTGAGGGTATGGCTACACAGAAAATTTAGTTAAATCCTTGCAACCACTTCTAATGAATACTTCAATTTCAGAGGGGATCAGAAGCCATTCCATACAATGTACAAAAAATAAAAAGGTAGACAGGTAGACATCAGAATAAAAACCAGTATGTTCACTGTATGTTAAAACTGAAAAATACTTTATACCTATATAACAGTATTAGCTTCCAGGCTCAAATAATTATAAATAGATTTTCATTTATAAGAGTTTTTATTGGTTGGCACAGTGGTTCATGCCTGTAATCCCAGCACTTTGGGAGGCTGAGGCTGGTGCATCACCTGAGGTTAGGAGTTCAAGACCAGCCTGGCCAATATGGAACCCCATCTCCACTAAAAATACAAAAATTAGCTGGGCATGATGCTGTGCACCTGTAATCCCCACTACTTGTGAGGCTTAGACAGGAGAACTGCTTGATCCTAGGAGGTGGAGGTTGCAGTGAGCCGAGATCGTGCCACTGCACTTCAGCCTAGACAACAAGAGCAAAACCCTGTCTCGAGGAAAAAAAAAAAAGTTTTAATTAACAGTAGTTATGTGAGGGTTGTACAGGATGCAGAACAAATCTTCAATTTGTAAGCATGTCTCCCTCATTTTAGTATTTCTAGTACTTTCAGTTACCATTCACGAAATGCTAGCAACAATCCCCAACCCCAGCATTGTGATAACCCCAAATACAGGAAAAAAAACCATTATGTTTAAAAGACTTTTTCCACAAATAATTCTTGTGTATCTAATTTGATTCTGTCCAAGTACTACTTATTTGTATTGTTTATTAAATAAAGCATAGACCCACCTGCCTAAACAGTAATAAATGATACATAGCCTAAGTTTGTTCCTCTGCAAATTGGTGACTACACTAAGCCAATTCATCCATCTGTGAACTATTTCCAAGGTCGACCCTCCACTGGCTACAAGCTTTGGAGTTAAAAAGACAGTGGAGGACAGTGCTTACAGTTTGATAATGTTTGCTTACTGAGTGTGAATGAGATTTAACTGCGGCATGTCTGCATTTGTACATTTATTGTGGTTGTTTAGACTTCTTGCAAAATGAAATGTCAGGCAGTCATTCTGAGATTGAAAATACACTAGGCTTCAAAGGGCTCAGATAACTGAGGTTACTCTTTCAGTTTTCAAAGATTTTTTTCCTACCACATAGAATGAATTAATATCTTCATTCAATAAGTGTGGAATGAGCATAAAAGAGTAACAGTAAAAGCATAAAAATACTTTCTGAATGTGAAATGCTAAGTGTGCCATCTGACTATTATAAGGGTTTCAAACATGCTCACTGTATCAGAACTCACTTTTTTCCTGAAGGTATGTGTCTTAGCAGGAAAGATTTGGACTAGAAAGACTCTTCTAGCTATAAGATATTATTTTTATGCAGCTAGATGCTTTAAAGTGATGAAAAATATAGTGCTGATTATAGTGTCTTTTAAGGTAATTGTGAGACTTCATGGAATCTATTTAAGCTCCATATTTGATGGTTCTGAAGAATATATTACCTAATGCCTTCTAGTTCCTGAAATTCATTTCATTTTCTTTCTCTCTCTCTGACTCCTTTCTTCCTCCTTCCCTTCTTTCTTCACCTCTACTTGTTCTTTTCAAGCTGCTTAGAGATCAAGAAAAGTCCATTTTACATCAAATACATTTATTTATCTACTTGTATTTGTTTCTTGGTTGGTTGGTTTTACCCAAGTACTGAATTTCTAAAAGCTGAGCTTTTTTATTTATTCATTGGCTACAGGAACATTTTCTTGGTATTTAAATTTTTTCCTGTAGTCTCACTTCTAAGTTGTCATAAATAATCTAATTTAAATTCCTTTTATTTTTTGTCCTCTAAATGCATTACCATGTGATTCATCTTTCCTGCCTTCTCTGCCTTTTTCCCTTAAAGCCACTTCTTGGCCCCCAATCTTAGTTATGACTTACAAGCAAACTTGTTTAAATTGATAACAAATATTTTAGAGTATTTAGTAGCCATTTATCTAATTTGGATTATTCAGTGTTCTTGCTTCTCCTATTTTTACTCATTTATTTAGAAATGGAATATCACTCTGTCATTCAGGCTGGAGTGCAGTGGTGCAATCTTGACTCAATGCAATCTCCACCTCCCAGGTTAAAGGGACTCTCCAGCCTCAGTCTCCTGAGTAACTGTGATTATGGGTGCCCACCACCATACCAGGTTAATTTTTTATATTTTTAGTAAAGACAGGGTTTCACCATGTTGGTCCAGTTGGTCTTGAACTCCTGACTCGTAGTGATCCATCCACCTTGGCCTCCCAAAGTGCTGGGATTACAGGTGTAAGCCACTGTGCCTGGACTCTTCTTTACTTTTATTATTGAGCATTTGTCTGGTTCATTCATTTGTCTGTTTGTTCATTTATTTACTCAACTGTTCTTCATGTACATAATTACATGCTCAATATTTATATTTATTATGCAGTGGGTATGCAACAGAAGACAGAGGGAAAATTCTAAGTCATCATTCTCCTTGATAGTAATTACAAGTTCAAGTAAAGAGTTTAAAACTGTTAGCTTAAATTATACTTTTAGAATGTCTATGGCTCTAAGGATTCATTTTTTACTCTATAAAATGTATTTGGTGCCAGTCACATGCTAAATGTTTAATCCATGACAGCTCTGACCAACTTTTAGAACTGATCCTACTTCACATTCTTGCTGGTTGATTTTGATGTTTGACATACTTTTTAGAAGGAAAACATTAAAGGCCCTTGAATAATTTAAACAATATTTTTCCATGAACCATGAAGAATATGTGCTTGTCTCACACTAAATCTGATTCATTTATTCGACAAATGCTTCTTCCTGTGTCTCTCTAGTGCCAGGAACTGTTCACATTCTAAAGATAGAACAGTGCACATAAGGGTAGCACTCCCTATTCTCATGGAGGTCATATTACAGATGAGGAGGTATGTTAGTCTGTTTGTGTTACTATAAAGGAATACCTGAGACTGGGTAATTTATTTAAAAAAAAAAAGGAGGCTTATTTTGGTTCACAGTTCCCTAGGCTGTACAGGAAGTGTGGTACAGGCATCTGCTTCTGGCTTCTGGTGAAGACCTCAGGGAGCTTACGATTACGGCAGAAGGTGAAGGGGAAGCAAGTGTATCACACAGTGTTAGATGTGGCAAAAGTTTCTCTTCAAACACCACACTCAACTTTTGATTCTTTAATTCCCAGCATCCCCCCAACCTTTCTCCTCCTTTTCTTCTGACTTTACTACATGCCTAGACATGCCATACCACCAGTGGTTTTATCAGTAGCAGCTCACATTCCTTTCCTTATTTAAAAAAAGACCAGCTCTCCAGTTTGCCAAAGATGATCCCTTCCTCCTCTCCACGCTCCCTCATTATGTAGCCACCTTATCTAAAAAAGTTTAAACGTTTAGCCAGTCAAATCTAGTTTAAATTGTGCAGTCCAACCCCAGCCAATGGGGAAAGGATACAGGGGCAGGAGTCGTGTTAGAAATCAAAACTTCCAGTCTCCTTTGTTCTAGGTGCTCTCCCAATGGCCAGACCTGTGAGAAGCACCCTTTCTGCAGAAGGTAACATTGCCTTACTAAAAACCTTTTTGTCTGAGTGCTAGTTCTCTTTGCAGCACTGAAGAACAAGCATTTATTTCTAACACACAGTGAAAGCGGAAGCAAAAGAGAGAGGAAAAAGTGCCAGACTCCTTGTAAATAACCAGCTCTCATGTGAGCGAACAGAGTGAGAACTCACTCAATACCAAGTGGTGACACTAAGCCATTCAAGAGGGATCTATGCCTATGATCCAAGGACTGTCCCACTAGGCCCCACCTCCAACAACAGGGATCACATTTCAACATGAGGTTTGGAGGGGAGACACACCAAAACATATTGGGGAAAACAGATAACATACAAGTAAGTACATTATCAAACCAAGTAATTACCAATAGTGAGAAGTAACAAGGTGATACAATGGAAGTGACTCTGGGGGCTATATTAGAATGGGGAGAGCTGAGAAAGCCTTACCAGGAAAAGACACAACTTGAGCAAAGACCTAAAAAATACAAGAAGATCCATCTAAGCAAAGATGTGGGGGCAGTATGTTTGATACAGCATGAACAGGAAGGATGGCAACACTGAGTTGGCATTGTGCTAGGGACAGGAAGGTGACCACTGTGGAGAGTAATAGGAGAAGCTAAAGAGTCAGGGAGGGGCTAGCTCACCTCAGGCTTTCCAGGCCCAGATACAAATTGTGGGCTTCTATTCTACATGCATTAGGAGCACATAGAACTCACTGGAGAGGGTTAAGTATGGAAGCTACATGATCTATGTTTAAGACAATTATTCTGGTTGTTTATGGAAAATAAACAAGAGTGGAAACAGGGTTCTCAGAAAGAAATCAAGGACAATTCTTTGGTTTTTGGTGTGAAGAACTGGAAGGATAATACCGTGATATTATTATGATAGGAAGGGCTGTGCCTTAAAATATTGTCTACATTATGTGTACATAATACATACACACACTTTATATATAGTTATAAATCCATGAATTTAACTATTTCAGAAGTAAATGTGCCACCCTCAGCTATGCAACTGTGGACAAGTCACTTAAACTCTCTGTACCCCATTTCCTCATCTACAAATAAGGATGAACAATAGACCATATTCATAGGATTGCTATGAGCATTAAATGAGCACATGAAGTTCTTGGAGATTAGTATCTCCAAGATAAAATTTAAATGTATTGTTTTTGTTAATAAGGGTTAATTTACTGAAAAGAGCCTTCTTTTCATTTTCATTTACTTTATCATAGCTGCTTCTTACACAAACTTCTAATTATCTGCTTATTTAACTGTGAGTTCAAGGTAAAACTGTCCTTATGTTCTGATAGTCTAACATATATTCGTCCATTTATTACTTTAACACAGAATTTATGAAATAATTATGTGTCCAGCTGCCCTAAGTACTATTGATATAAAAAACAAAAAGCAATGATGACTATGTCTTAATGAAGCTTATACTCTGGAGAAAGTCTGAGTTTATAGAAAAATTAAATAAATGAGGTAGATGTGTTAGTTTATCACACTGCCATGAAGAAATAATCAAGACTATATATATATATATATATATATATATATATATATATATATTTTTTTTAAAAGAGGTTGAATTAACTCAACAGTTCTGTGTTGCTGGGGAGGCCTCAGGAAACGTACAATCATGGTGGAAGGCAAAGGAGAAGCAGGCACCTTCTTCACAGGATAGAGTGAGTGCAAGCAGGGGAAATGCGACACTTATAAAACCATCGCATCTCATGAGAACTCACTCACTATCATGAGAACAGCATGGGGAAACCAACCCCATGATTCAATTACTTCTACCTGGTCCCAGCCTTGACAAATGCTGATTATGGGGATTATAATTCAAGATGAGATTTTGGGTGGGGAATAGCCAAACCATATCAGCAGATCCATACTGGATATTTATATCCTTTATATGTATATAGCAAGTGTTCCATACAAATTTGTTTAAGGAATAAAGCAATTCTTACCTACTTAGATCTTCTGCTGGAATATTACTAACAAATCTCATGATGAGGCAGCATATTACTGATTCTCATGGATGAGTGTAGTATAAGAGGGGAGAGTCAGAATCACCTGGGGAAGAGTTTTTTCCAAATCATAACGATCCTCCAAAACCTAGCTCAGGAACTCCATTTTTCAGAAAGCTCTGCCTGATGCTCACCTTCTCCAACGCTTCCAATGAATAGGTCTAGGCTAGAGACTTAAAGCGTCTCAGGATTACTCTATTAGTCTGGATACTAGTTTAGGTGTTTTGACAAATTAGTAAGAGTGGCTTAGGCTGGGAAAAGTAGCTCATGCCTGTAATCCCAGAACTTTTGGAGGCTGAAGTGGGTGGATTGCTTGAGCCCAGGAGTTCAAGACCAGCTGGGCAACATAGTGAGAAGCTCATCTCTACAAAAAGTAAAAGAAAAATTAGCCAAGCTTAAAGTCTGAGTTGACAGATGGTGAGTAGGTGGTGGGAGCAAGGAGGTGGCACTATTACATGAGGTCATCCAGGGACGTGGGTTCCTTCTGAAACATTATAACCTGAAATATTGTCCTTATATTCATGAGTGTAACTTAATACTGTCATGGCCAAGTTCTAGAACAAAGGAAGAGAAAAAGATAGCAAAGTTTTTTTTAAGAACCAGACCAGTAAGTTGCACCTGTCACTTCTGTGTAGAGGTCATTGTCTTCTAGCCACACCTTGCTGACTTGGAAGAAGGGAACTGTGATTTCTTTAAATTTGAGAGTTTCTATTAGTCAAGAATGGGTAAGTAGACTCACTGGAGGACAACTAGTTGTCTCCCCTCACTTACTTTATTGCAGCACTACTATACTCTGTTGTTAGTAAGACCATATTGGCTTTCCCTGAAACTGATCTGAAAGTTTGCTCAGCAAAAAGCCAACATTTTATTCATGTTTGTTTCCCCAGTTCCTAGAATAGAGCTTGGCCTCTGATAGGCACTCATTTGCTGCGTATTGGTTGTACTAAAGGCTCTATCAAAATTTAATTTTCTTCTTACAACAACCTAGGAAGGTAGTCATAATATCATTTTACAGGTGCTGATATTTATAAGCTTATCCATTAAAGATTCAATAAATTATAGACTCAGTATTTGAAACCAACCTTATATAAGTCCTCTGGATCCTTACTCTTTCACTAAATCACACTGGTGCATTTTAAGAAACCACAAAAACTTGAGACTACCATTTTAAAATACAAAGAAGTATTAGAATTTTCAGATGACTAATAGCCTTCTTTTTATCCTATACCAATGAAAATTTTCTGAATGACAATAAACAAAAATTCTAATTGAACTTCTTACAGAATCTTAAAGGTATTTAAAAGAAACCTAAATCTTCAGTTCCATTTGCTCATGAAATACGTTCATACCTTTGCTTCATGATTAAGGTGGCCCATTTTATATTTCATAACAAAGAACTGTGGGGTTTAAAACATTTTAACCTACTCAAGGCACTAGATCTTCAAAACAATATGTAAATAAAGCAGTATTTGCAAAAGATGATTCCTCATAAACATTCTTTCCTCAGAAAATAAGATTTTATCTAAGAGTCTGAGAAATACTATGTCAAACAAAATTAAGCCCATTTTTCAACTGTAAGAATTTTAAGTGCTTTTATGACACTCCTATGCCAGTCTGACTCTGACAGGCAGCAAACTTGTTTCATCCGTGTGTGTGTGTGTATGTGTGTGTGTGTGTGTGTGTGTGTGTGTGTGTAGTGTGTGTATTTCTCTCCCATGGATGATTTCATTTTAAAGCAGTAAATTTTAAATTATTTGGTCTCAAGAACCCTCTGTTCTTTTAAAAATTACTGAGGACATCAAAACTGATCATTTATTTATTTATTTTTGAGGCAGAGTCTTGTTTTTGTCAAGGCTAGAGTGCAGTGGCACAATCTCAGCTCACTGCAACTTCTGCTTCCCAGGTTCAAGAGATTCTCCTGTCTCAGCCTCCAGAGTAGCTGGGATTACAGGCGCCCACCACCATACCTGAGTAATTTTTTATTTTCAATAGAGATGAGATTTCACCATGTTGGTCAGACTGGCTGGTCTCAAACTCCTGGCCTCGGGTGATCCACCTGCCTCAGCCTCCCAATTGGGATTACAGGCGTGAGCCACTATGCCCAGCCTGAGAATTTAAAAATCTTTATTACTAATTTATTTAGCAATAAATCCATCACATATTAAAATATTTTATGAGAAATAATTACATTTCTCAAATCAAAAAATGCCTGAAAAGACAGGCATTGTTTTGTATTTTTACCTAATCTGTTCAGTAGGTAGCTTAATAGGAAGAAGCTACATTTTAATGTCAGATTCTACATTCAATCTGTTGCAATATGTTACTTGAACAGAGTATACAAAGAAAATCCAACCTCACACAGAAATGTAGTTGGAAAGGAAGGAGTATTTTAACAGCCCTTTCAGATAATTGTGGATATTCTTTGATACTACACCAGGATTCAACAAGAGGTAGTTTCTTAAAGATTAGTTATAATGTGGAATCTGAAACTATGTCAATGAACTGTTTCTCTATCACATTAATATCAGTTGTTCTTTCTTACATCTAGAATATATCTTTACACATAATTTTGTGCATCATGCATTGGTTATTTGGAAAATATCGGTTCACTGAGTTATGCAGGTCTTCCAAATGTTAATACATTTCATGTTTCATTATATAATATCAAAACATCACATTCATTATCACCATAAATCTCACCCAAAAAGTCACTAAGTATTTTAGGAAGCTGCCAAGTTCATAATGATAGATACAAGTTTTCCAAAGTTCCAATTTTCACTTAAAAGCTTGTACTTTATTGGGCAACAAATGTTATCTGTTGTTAACCATGAAGTAATGAATGAATTCATCTTGTTCATTTTTCAGAAAATGTCTGTCAAATGCCCAACTCTGAATAACTACAATTTGACTGTCCATTCTTTCAATAAAAATATTATTCCATGGAAAAAGTAGCTAATTCAGTTCACAACTCAAACATTTCATCGTTTTTTCGAGACAGCCGTGGTACTTTGGTATGTGATAAAGTGCTTTAAAATTACTTCCCATTTTGTTAACCCAGAATATTAAAAAGATATTTATTATTTCTTCATAGACATTCATACATGAAACCTGCTTTTTGTTTTTAATCGCATGTGTATGCTGGCAAAGAATATACTGACTACTACAAGTAAACCTTGGTGCCACTGTTTGGGTACTAAAGCTCCAGAGGTGTTACCCACTATTGTCTAACCTCAAATACCATGGACCCCCAGGGGTCCATAGACTATACTTTGAGAACCACTGCTGTCCAGAACCACTACTGAGCAAAATTAAAGAAAAGCCTTGGTTTACTGTTATTTTCTGCAAATTCTAATAACAAGTGTCCTAAAAAAATCTTAATGCAATTTAAGGCTTTAATAACTTCAGAAGTATAAATACTAACAACTTACTTAAATGTCTTTTACATGTATTTAGTTTAGTGCATATGAGAGAATAAAATTTTAATTTAACATTTTTGTTTCCCACTATTCCCAGATGGACTGGCAAGGAAGCCCTTTGCCTGGTGACCTCAGTCACCCATCTTCTCTATTACACTTTTGGTAGGTAATATCCAAAGTGATGTATATATCAAAACCTTTTACTCTGTTGATTTTAAAGCTAGAATGGTGAATGCAATCCTTTCAGCTAGTAAGCTCAGTAGATGAAAATTTTTACAAAGTTTGCAAATCAACTAGAACAATGCATAGCATAAGATGGGAGTTATGTTGAACTATAATAACATGAATGTTTTAAAATGTTAAGTAATCAATTTTCAAATGTTTTCTATAAGTAATTACACTATATTATTCTTTGGTTACTGGTGTCACAGGAAATCATGATACAAATTCATGAATTAAACCATCTACCTAAAGTTAATAAATATTTATTGAACTACATTATGCACCAGGAATGGGACTACGCACAGCAAAACATACAGTAAACTTTTTAAGTAATATGCATTGCTACACTGAAAGCACTTTTATAATGCCAATACAAGGTGGTTTTCAGGTTTACATGCCAAAAAGTTAAACTAAATTGGTAATTTTGAATATATACTGTCAACATTCAGATGAAGAGTTCTAGTTTCCAGTTCACTATCTAAGGAGCATGGGCACCACTACTCTATCCTAACAACAAGTAAAAGGCTAACAAAACAAAAAATCAACAACTCTTCTTGAACCCCATCAGAGATGTGATGTCACAGGGAAAACCACTGCCCCCAAAATTGGAGAGAAAAAGAGGTAGATCAGAGAAACACCACTCTTACTAGAGCGGAACCCAAAGCAGAAACTTGTGTGGGAACTGGTGCTGTGGTAGGAAAGCCTGTGCTGTAACATGAATTTCTGGAGACACAGTGTGAATAAGCCTGAAAGATAAAAACTCCAGGGAGACCCAGTTATCTGGAGGCTCCTTACTTTAGTGAGCTTTATCTCCTGAAACCCGATGAGGTTCTCACAGTGAATACTGAAGAAATAGCTTCTCCTGCTTTTGGCAGGAAGAGGGAAAAGTAACCATTTTGAAATATGCCAAAACATTCTGTTCCTCTTAATAAGGCCTGCCCTCAGAAAAACTATCTTAGCAGAGTCTAACCTGACTGACCTGGGGAAAGGAAATAACCCCAGATAGCTTTGTCCTTCCACGTGCGAGAAGTGAAATGTGTGACTCTAGCCCTCTACAGATATACTGTCCCACTCGAGGTAGTAGGGAGGGTGAGGAACTAAGAAGCACCTGTAAAGTTCACAACTCAAGAGGTACAGGCTCACTAAAATATGGAGACCTAATCATGAACGACTACAGAATGCTTCTTTCCCCACAAAACTTATCACTACATCAATAAACGCCTATTTGCTAGAGTTTCTCTTGCCCAGTACATCATGGCCAGCTTTCAACAAAAATTATAGGACAGAAAAACAAAAACCACAGTTTAAGAAAGAATAATCATTAGAATCAGAATCAGACTCAGACATAGCGAGAATGCTGGATTTATCAGTGAATTTAAAGCAACTATTACTAATATGCTACAAGTGCTAATGAAAAAAGTAGGTAACATGTAAGAAAAGACATAATGTAAGCAGTGAGACGTAAATTATAAGAAAAAAATACTAGAGATCAAAAACACTGTAACAGTAATGAAGAATGCCTTTGATGGACTTAGTAGACTATACTTAGCTGAAGAAAGAAATCTCTGAGCTTGAAGATATATCAACAGGAACACAGAAAAGCAGAAAAAAAAAGACTAAAAAAGCTAAAAATGAACATGGAAGAACTGTGACAAACTACAAAAACTGTAAGATTCACATAATGGGAATACCACAAGGAAAACAAAGAAACAGAAGAACTATTTGAAGGAATAATGACAGAATTTCCCCCAAATAAATGTCAGACACCAAACCATAGATTCAGGAATCTCAGAGAATACCAATCAGGATACAAGCCAAGAAAACTATACCAAGGTATACATATTCAAACTTCAGAAAACCAAAACTAAATAAAAATATTAAAACAACTCAGAAGGAAAAAATACCCTATACTCAGAGGATCAGAGATAAGAATTACATCTGACTTTTCAGAAACCATGCAAGGAAGAAGAGAGTGGAGTGGAATATTTAAAGTATTGAGACAAAAAAAATCACCAAACTAGAATTCTGTGAAATTAATCTTAAAAAGTAAAGGAGAATCATTTTCTCAAAGAAGCAAACATTGAGAAAATTTGTTGCCACTAGACTTGCCTTGCAAGGATTGCTAAAAAAAAGTTATTTAGAAAGACGAAAATTAATATCGTTGAGAAACTCAGTCAACATAAAGAAAAAAAGACCCTTAGATAAGGAATAAGTAAAGGTAAATAAAGTATTATTAATTGATTTAACATAACAATTTGTTCAAAATAGTAACAGCAAGAATGTATTCGGCCGGGCACGGTGGCTCACGCCTGTAATCCCAGCATTTTGGGAGGCCGAGAAGGGTGGATCACGAGGTCAAGAGATCGAGACCATCCTGGTCAACATGGTGAAACCCCATCGCTACTAAACATACAAAAAAATTAGCTGAGCAGGGTGGCATGAGCCTGTAGTCCCAGCTACTCGGGAGGCTGAGGCAGGAGAATTGCTTAAACCCAGGAGGCGGAGGTTGCGGTGAGCCGAGATCGTGCCATTGCACTCCAGCCTGGGTAACAAGAGTGAAACTCCGTCTCAAAAAAAAAAAGAATGTATTCAATTGTGGAAGCCTATATATGATTATGTATGCTTAAATATAAGTGAAATGAATTATAGCAATTATAAAAGGAATAGGAGGGAAGACTTAGCAAAACTTTGTTACTAAAAGTTACTTGCAATATCAGTAAACTGATATAGTGCTATTTGAAAGTGGGCACGGATTAGTTGTAAATGTACATTGCAAATGCTATGGCAACCACTAAAAACAGTAAACAAACAAAAAGTATAATTGATAAGCTAAGAGAGCAGAGAAAATAGAACAAATATAAAATGTTTGGTTAAAATTACAAACACATACAAATAAAGAACAAGGGTAACAAATGGAAAACAGTAAAAATATGGTACATTTTAATCCAGTTACATCAGTAATCACTTTAAACATCAATGGAAAGATACACCATGTTAATGCAAATCAAAATAAAGCTAGATTATATTAATTTCACAGAGTAGACATCAAAACAAGGAAAATTTTCAGGGATAAAGAGAGGGCACTAGAGTCAAGAATGTCCAAGAATACAGAACAATCTTTAACATGTATGTGCTTAATAATAAAGCATTAAAATACTTGAGGGAAAAAAATGAAACTGAGGAGAAGAGATGAACCCAACCATTGTAGTTAGAGACTTCCACACTATTCTATCAGAAATGGACAGAGCCAGCAAGCAGAAAAGCAGTAAGGATACCGCTAAATTTGGCAGTGCCATCAAGTGCTGGATACAATTTACATCTATACACAACTGCATCCAGTAACAGTGAAACATACATTCTTCTCAACCTCACACGAAACATACACCAAGTCAGATCCACATTCTGGGCCATGAAACACACCTTAACAAATTTAAAGGAATATAAACCGTACCACAATGGAATGAATGCTACTAGAACACAATGGAGAAACTGGAAATCAGTAACACAAAAGCCATTGGAAAGGCCCAAAATATTGGAAATTAAATAATATACTTCCAAATAACAAATGATTCAAAGAAGAAATTTCAAGAGACATTTAGCAGAACATTTTGAACTAAATGAAAATGAAAATAAAACTTAACCAAAATTTGTGGCATGCCAAGAAAGAATTAAAGGTAAATTTATAGCACTGAATGCATATATTAGAAAAGAAATAAAATCTAAAACCAATAACCTAAGCTTCCACCATAAGAAAATTAAAAAAAAAAGAAAAATTACTCCAAGGTAAACAAAATAATTAGAGCAGAGGCTGGGCATGGTGGCTCATATTTGTAATCCCAACACTTTGGGAGGTTGAGTTGAAGCAGGAGGATCACTTGGGCCAGAGTTGGAGATCAGCCTGGGCAACTTAGTGCAACCCTGTCTCTGTTCATTTAAAAAAAAAAAAAATAGAGCACAAATCAATTAAATCAAAAGCAGGAAATTGATGGAGAAAAACAGAACTAAAAACTAGTTCCTTAAAAAGATAAATACAATTGACAACCCTTGAGCCAAGCTAACTAAGAAAAATAGAGAGATCATATGATTACTAGTATCAGAAATGAGAGAGGAAGTAACACTACAGATCACATGGTCATTAAAATGTATATAAGGGAATACTAACAGCAACTCTATACGAACAAATTTCATAACTGAGATTAAAAAGTACCAATTCTGCCTGGGCACAGTGGCTCACACCTGTAATACCAGCACTTTGGGAGGCTGAAGTGGGCTGATCATGAGGTCAAGAGTTCAAGATCAGCCTAGCCAACATGGTGAAACCCCAACTCTATTAAAAATACCAAAATTAGCTGGGCGTGGTGGCACACACCTGTAATCCTAGCTACTCAGGAGGCTGAGGCAGGAGAATTGTCTAAACCTGGGAGGTAGAGGTTGCAGTGAATCAAGATCACGCCATTGCACTCCAGCTCTGGGCGACAGAGAAAGACTGTCTTGGCAGTGGGGGTGGGAGGCGGGGCATGGGGCGGGGGGGGGGGGGGGGGGACGGGAAGCACCAATTCCTTGAAAGACACAGTCTGCCAAAACTCACATAGGAAGAAAAAGAAAATGTCAACAGGCTTATATCTACTAAATAAATTGAATCAATAATTAATAACCTTCTAAAACAGAAAGGACCAGGCCCAGATAGATTCACTGATAAACTCCACCAAACATTTAAGGAAGAAATTATACCAACTCTAAAATCTCTTTCAGAAGATGCAGAGGGAATATTTCCTAACTTATTCTGTGAAGCCTGCATTGCCCTAATACCAAATCAAGACTAAAACATTAACAGAAAAGAAAATTACAGATCAATATCTCATATGAACATAGATGCAAAATTCCTCAATCCCTTATTAGCAAATTGAATCCAATGTTAAGAAAAATTACACACCATGACCAAATGGGATTCATTCCAGGTAAGCAAGACTGGTTCAACATTCTAAAAGCAATTAGTGTAACCTATTGTATCGATTGCTATAAAGCAGAAATCAAATGATCATACCAATACATGACGAAAAAATATTACATGAAGTCTAACACCTATTCATGACAAAAATTATCAGCAAACTCCTCAATGTCATTTTTTTAAATCTCCAAACAAACAAACAAAAAACTATAGCTAACATACTTGAGATGAGAAATTAGAAATTTTCCTGCTAAGATCAGAAACAAGGTATGGATGGTTCTATTTCACCACTTTTTTTAACATTGTATTGGAAGTCCTAGTAAATGCAGTAAGACAAGAAGAACAAATAAACAAATGAAAGAATGAACAAAAGAAAGAACAAACTAAAGTAAGTAAGAACAAATAAAAGAAATCAAAGACATACACATTTGGAAGGAAGAAAGAAAACTATCTTTGTGTACAGACAAAATGATAGTCTATATAGAAAATCCAGAAGAATCAACAAAAGAAGTCCTGTAATTAATAAGTGGTTATGGGAGGTTGCAGGGATTCAAGTCTAATATACAAAAGCCAGTTGTTTTCCTATATATCAGCAATGAACAAATGAAATTTGAAATTATAAACACAAAAATACATTTTTATTAGCACCAAAAATAATGACTTAGATATAAATCTAACATAATACATACAAGATCTACATGAAGAAAACCACAAAATTCTGGTAAAAGAAATCAAAGGACTACCTAAATGGAAGGAGATTCCATGTTTATATATGCAGACTCAATATTGTTAAGATGTCATTTCTTCCCAACTTGCTCAATAGATTCAAAGCAATCCCAGTAAAAATCCCAGCAAGTTATGTTGTGGACATCAATAAACTTATTCTAAAGCTAATATGGAGAGGCAAAAGACTCAGAATACCCAATACAATATTAAAAGAGAAAAATAAAGTCAGAGGATGGACACTACTCAACTTTAAGACTTACTGTGCAACTATAGTAATCAATACAGTGTGATATTGATGAAAGGCTAGACAAATAGATGAACGGAACAAATTAGGGAGTCAAGAAATATATCCAAATATGATCAACTGATCTTTGACAAAGGAGTAAAGACAATACAATGGGGAAAGAGTTTTTTCAACAAACAGTCTTAGAACAACTGGAAATCCAAATGCAAAACAAAGAATCTAGACACAGACCTTAGACCTGTCACAAAAATTAATGCAAAATAGGTCATATACCTAAATGAAAAATACAAAACTATAAACCATGTAGAAGATAATGTAGGAGAAAATCTAGATGGCCTTGGAAATGACAATGACTCTTTAGATGGAATATCAAAAGCTTGATCCATGAAAGAAACAATGGATAAACTGGACTTCATTAAAATTAAACACTTGCTTGGCAAAAGACAGTATTAAAAAATGAAAAGATAAGTCATAGATTGGGGGAAATATTTGAAAATGAATTATCTGAAAAAGGACTGTTACCCAATTACATAAGGAATTCTTAAAATTCAACAAGAAAATAACTCAATTTTAAACATGGGCAAAAAACCCTAATAGATTACCTCATCAAAGAAGATATACAAATGGTAAATAAGCACAGGAAAAGATGCTCCAAATCAACTGTGATTAAAAAATGAAAATTAAAACTCATTCAGAAAGCACTATACAGCTATTAAAATGTCTAGTGTCGGCCAGGCGTGGTGGCTCACGCCTGTAATCCCAGCACTTTGGGAGGCTCAGGTGGGCAGATCACAAGGTCAGGAGTTCAAGACCAGACTGGCCAACATGGTGAAACCCCATCTCTACTAAAAAATACAAAAATTAGCTGGGCATGGTGGCTCATGACTGTAATTCCAGCTTCATGGGAGGCTGAAGTAGGAAAATTGCTTGAACCGGGACCCAGGAGTTGGAGGTTTCAGTGAGCCGAGATACTCTCACTCTGTAGTGGCGCTATCTCAGGAAAAAAAAAAAAAAGGGTCTAGTGTCCACAACACTGGCAATGCCAAATGCTGGGAAGGATATGAAGCAACTGGAACTCTTGCTCACTGTGGATGGGAATGCAAAATGGTACAGCTACTTGGAAAGACAATTTGGCAGTTTCTTAGAAAACTAAATATTCTCTTAGTATTCAGTCCAGCAATCACGCTCCTTGGTACCTACCTAAAGATATTAAAAACTATGTCCATACATAAACCTCCACATGAATGTTTATGTCAACTTTATTCATAATTGCCCAAATGTCCTTCAGCATGTAAGTAGGTAACTAAACTATGGTATATTCAGACACTGGAATGTTATTGAGAACCAAAAAATGAGATACCAACCCTTGAAAAGAAATGAAGGAAAATTTAATGCTATTTCTAAGTGAAAAAAGCCAATCCAAAAAGACTACGTAGTATGATTCCTACTGTATGACATTTGGGAAAAAGAAAAACTAGGGAGATAATTTTAAAAAAAAAAGTGGTTGCCAGTAAACAGAATGGCGGGGGTGGAGGGGGGATAAATAGGTGAAGCACAAATGATTTTTAGGACAGTGGGATTACTCTGTATGATACCATAATAGTATATACATGTCAGTATACATTTCTCAAAATCTACAGAACACACAACACCAAGAGTGACCCTTAATGTAAACTGTGGACTTTGGGGGATAATATGTCATTGTAGGTTCCTCAATTGTAACAAATGTGCCACTTTGGTGGTGGATGTTGACAATGGAGAAGGTTGTATGTGTGTACAGAGGTTGGGGATACATGGGAACTCTGTGCTTTCTGATCAATGTTGCTATGAACCAAAGCTGCTCTAAAATATAAAGACTATTTAAAGAAAAAAAAAATCAACCTAGCCCTTTTCTAGTATATATAGTAATAATTATAAACTTGGTAGAGACAAGTTAACAAATTTAGGAAATTTTGACTTTTTTTTAGATTTACTATTAAGATAGGACGCTATGAAACGGAGCTAAATATTTTACATCTCAGGAAAAATGAAGAAAGCTATAGATGATTAAAGATCTTCATAACTGTTATATCTTAATAGTTATCATGAGTACTCAAGTCTAAATCACCATGGCATACATAATTGTGGTTTCCCCCTAACATCTTGCTTTGTGACATAAGAAATAAAGAATACTTCTTTGGATTTCTAGCTTAGGTTGAGAAAAGGTTAAATAGATGGTAGGCTGCAAAGATTTTTTAAAAATTATCCTTGTCAATGCAATTTACTTAAAGTTTATATTTTAATTTTTAGTGGCATTTACTTGTCTCCCTAAATAAATTAAGCCAATAATAATTATAAATCTCTCTTATACATACTCGCTCTTCTGGGTTTTGGAAACAAACCACTGAGATCAGCAACTCCTTTCTTTTCAAGTAGTCTTGTGTGGAAGGAGATGACTTGGAAGGAAAAGGAGAACTGAATAAGAGACTGGACCTTCATCAGAATAGAGGTGGTGATTCTGTATACATTTCATCACACAACAAAAAGTAGAGGCCCTACTGAGATCAAGTCATATCTAATAGAGGTTTTGAGTGTCACATCCTTGGTCAACTATATTATCCCAGGAAGATCTCCTAGATATTGAGCATATCTTGGACCAAAAACAGAATAGGAGCCAAGTGATGGAGCCACTTCCATCTTCGGGGTGTGTGTGTGTGTGTGTGTGTGTGTGTGTGCGCGCGCGCGCGTGTGCACTAAGGTGAGCTAGGAAGAAATGGAAGAGACACTGAGGTGAGCTAGGAAGAAATGGAAGAGCTGTGACAAGCTTATAAAAGCCCAGAAAACACATTGCAACACACTTCGAAGCAGAATACCTTGTAGAACGTGGCTTTGTCGATCAGTTTTCTTATTTTCACCTACGTTTTATGATTAACAGAACCATAAGCTTTCTCAGCTTATCTGTGAAAAATTCTGAAGTTGAGCATGCCATTCCTTTTATAAGCCAAAACCAGATTATTAAAAAGTCAAAAAACAACACAAGCTGGCAAGGCTGCAGAGAAAACAGAATGCTCACACACTACTGGTGAGAATGCAAATTATTTTAGCCACCACTGAAAGCAGTTTGGAGATTTCTCAAAGAACTTAAAACAAAACTACCTTTTGATCCAGCAATCCCATTACTCGGTATACATCCAAAAGAAAAAAATTATTCTACCAAAAAGACACATGCACTCATATGTTGATCACAGCACTTACTAGCAATAACAAAGACATGGGATCAACCTAGGTGCCCATTAACAATGGACTGGATAAAGAAAATGTGGTACCTATACATCATGGAATACTACGCAATCATGAAAAAAAAATGACGTCCTTTGCAGCAACATGGATAAAGCTGGAGGCCATTATCTTAAGCAAAATAACACAGGATCAGGAAATCAAATACTGTTATGTTCTCACTTATAAGTGGGAGTTGAACACTGGGTACACATGGACATAAAGATGCAAACAACAGACACTGGCGACTGCTAGAAGAAAGGGAAGGGAGCAAAGGTCAAAAAACTGTTGGGTACTATCCTTACACCTGGCTGATAGCATCAATCGTACCCCAAACCTCGGCATTATACGATATGCCCAGCTTGTATATGCACCCCCTGAATCTAAAATAAAAGTTAAAATTATAAAAATAAAATGAAGCCAAAGCTAGTGACACAGAAACAGATCTTCAACTGAAAACAGACCTAGTAACTAGTTACAGCAAACTGCACTAACTGCATATCCTTGTGCAACTTAACCTCTCTAGACTTAATTTCTCATCTGTAAAATGAGATTAAACAACACGATAGCTTATGTGTTTGGAAGCTCTAAAATTCTGTAATTATCTGTTATATAATCCTCAGACATGTAAGTATCCTGAATATCAAAATTTCATAGGAAATTAAGACAGCATTGTAAGGAACAGTTTTTTATAATTATGTGTTATTTGGTACATGTTGGTAATGGTTCTCAAGTTGCTGCCTTTGTATTTGTTTTGGGAGATTAAAATTCCTTGAGGATAGAGATTTCTAGATTTCTATTTGGTTAATTACCCAATAATGTCTAGTAAAGTGCTTTGCACATTAACATTTTCATGATAAAAATGATCAATGATCATTTACAGCTTCCTTGGTTTATTAAAAAAATTATACCTCCTAAGATTCATCTTTCTCCATCTTCATTATTTAGTACATACTCTGGCACCTAATACACCACATGTATCTCTCTCTACAGCAGACAAATTAACATTTTATACTTTATGAAAAAAATCAGAGATACTTAATAGAAGCAACATTGGAAATCAAGAATTTACTCAGTAAACATCACCTGTAATACCAGGAAACCATTTCTCTATACAAATGCTTTCCCAGACCTGAGAATCCCAGCATTTACAACACTCATGGGATATAGGATTCCATGAAAGAAAAAGTTCCAATTTAAGGTAAGAGCACCATCCTCTTTGCCTTTCTCTCCAATACGATACCAACAGATAACCACATGCTCCTCTCTGTCACGTTTGGGCTAAAATTCTTATCAGTTGAACAATATGTAAAACAGAAAATCCAATGCCATCCTCAAACTCTGAAACAGGGAGCCTGATGATTCCCAAGTGTAACCAGTTCTAATTCTACTAATAGCTCCATCCTTTCCAGGATGGTGCATAGAAACAGGCTGCAGCTGCCATAGGCCCTAATGTTTCATTCTTTGTATAAGCCTGACAAGTTTTCAAGTTTAATAGCATTATCAATGATATGATGTAATTGTGGCAGAGGTGGCCCGAGTCTGCCAGGATTTTTGAAAAAGTGGGTGGGACACAATCCCTAAACACTAAGAGGTTCAGGATAATGCACTTTAATCATTTAACCAAAATAATCAGATATACTAACAACGCTCACCCACAACGTGGAGAGTAAAGAAGCACCAGTTACTGGTTGAAAGGTGGATGGTTTTAGATATATGTGAATAAAAACATTCTGTGCTGTTGAAGCTCCAGACCCAGGTCATGCCTCTACACTAGGACTGCCTCAAAAGATCAGTCATCCCTTGAATGGCACTGGACAATTATTGCATGCCTGAAGCATTTTACTGGACCTTTTTTATTTGACATAGCTCAGAGGATTTTACAGGGCTTTGGCAATCCAAAAAGCCCTGTGTAGGCCATGTGGCCTACACATCATGAAGCCCAAATAACACCTCCCTGCCCACCAAGATAAATGCACTTTGCATAACCTGGACAAGTGGTTGTCCATTTCTCCTTCAATGTGTCTATTGATGAGAAGGTCACACATTTAAATAACTGTGGTTTATATAGAGGGAGCACAGGGAGACTCATGATTCAAGGATAATTATAACCAAGAAAAGGCCACTCGAACTGAATTCATTTAGAAGCTAAATTTCATAGTTCAAAGCAGAAATAAGAGGCTGGAAAAATGAACAAAAAAAGAATATGAGATTGATTTTTGTCTTTTTCAAAAAGAGGGGGCATGATTTTTTTAATTACTGGAAATATATCTGATAGCACAAAATTATATAATAGCAAAATTTAACATCCTGTATTTCATGTTGGACTTCCATAGCCCAGTCTAAAAAAGGCCATTTTGGTAAAAGTTTTCACGAGCTTTATTTGTTCTCCCCAAGGCCTCTCTTAATCCCTCGATATACAAATCATTCTCTTTTGACATGCTTATGTTACCACTATTGTCTCTTACATCTTGAATTTTTTTTTTTTTTTTTTTTTTTTGAGACGGAGTTTCGCTCTTGCTACCCAGGCTGGAGTGCAATGGCACGATCTCGGCTCACCGCAACCTCCGCCTCCTGGGTTCAGGCAATTCTCCTGCCTCAGCCTCCTGAGTAGCTGGGACTACAGGCACGCGCCACCATGCCCAGCTAATTTTTTGTATTTTTAGTAGAGACGGGGTTTCACCACGTTGACCGGGATGGGCTCGATCTCTCGACCTCGTGATCCACCCGCCTCGGCCTCCCAAAGTGCTGGGATTACAGGCTTGAGCCACCGCGCCCGGCCCTACATCTTGAATTTTTAACTAGACCAATTTTATCTTTCTATTTAAGCAGTCTGTCTGCATCTCTATCAATCTCATGAAACAATCTTTTTGCAAGATTTTCAATTTACACTATTCATTGCCAAGAAGAGTATTCAGCAACAGCATTTATTTATGGCCTTTCCTAACAATTCATAGGGTCAAATTTTAAAGTAGTTAGTTCATAAGCAAATTTTTTTCATGCCATAACAATTTTTGCTTTGTAATTCATTTAATAGTGATTTTTACATCATCATTACCTTACTCTGTATGACTTTACACACAAGGCATGAGAGATTAAATACAAAGTCTGCTGATATCATACATGATCACATTATTTGGTACAAAGGGCATTAGCTGCCTTTTCACCAGGGAAAGTAGTTTGATATAGATATGCCTCATCCTTATCTTCAGAGATTAGTAACAGAACATCTTAGGCTCTGTTGGTTGCCATCCTACTTTGTGTAATGGCTGTATCTGAGACTTAACCACTTTATCCCACAGTTCCCTTATCTGTAAAATGGGCATGCTTCCAGGATTAAATGAATGTACAGTGACTGGCAAACAATCAGCACCTAAGAAATGTCAGCTGTTCCTCTGCTGCTGCTCTTACTGTAATAGAATGATGAAAGTACTCTTTGAATGACTAATAGCAAAGCTCTTCCTTTTCAGACCATGAAACTACATTTAAAATGTTAAATGCACACTATATCTCCGGAATAAAATTTTTGATTAAGGATTGGAATGCTTTTACACTGCTGTGGGAGTGTAAATTAGTTCAACCATTGTGGAAGACAGTGTGTCGACTCTTCAAGGATCTAGAACCAGAAATTCCACTGACGCAGTAATCCCATTACTGGGTATATATCCAAATGATTCTAAGTCATTCTACTATCAAGACACATGCACAGGTATGTTTACTGCAGCACTGTTCACAATAGCTAAGACTTGAAACCAAACCCAAATGCCCATCAGTGATGGACTAGATAAAGAAAATGTGGCATATATACACCATGGAATACTATGGAGCCATAAAAAAAAGGATGAGTTCATGTCCTTTGCAGGAACATGGATGAAGCTGGAAACCATCATTCTCAGCAAACTAACACAAGAACAGAAAACCAAACACTACATGTTCTCACTAATCAGTGGGTGTTGAACAATGAGAACACATGGACACAGGGAGGGGAACATCACACACTGGGGCCTGTTGGGACGTGGGGAGCTAGGGGAGGGATAGTATTAGGAGAAATACCTAATGTAGATGATGGGTTGATGGGTGCAGCACACCAGCATGGCGCATATATGACTAGGTAACAAACCTGCACATTCTGCACATGTATCCCAGAACTTACAGTAATAATAATAATAAAAGGAGCCAAGTCTTCAGCTAATAATCAGACTTTCTATGATTCCAAAGTACTTACAAAGAATTAGGCAGATGGAACTGAAAAGTTAGCAAAATGTTATTTTATGGTAATTGAATCTAAGTCCTCAGTTCTATTTCTACCTCAAGTGCCGCTGGAATTAGAGATTGAAACATCATCTAGAAAAACCTCTATTCTACATAGATTAGAAAAATAAACTCATGGAAAAGAAAATAAACAACATATTAAATTTTAGTCAATGAACAAGTGAAAGAGTGAAAAAAGAGTAACTTTCCTCCAAAGCACAAAATTCTAAATGCCATTAAACTGAATTCTAAATGCCACAAAATTCTAAATGCCATTAAACTGAATTCTAAATGCCACAAAATTCTAAATGCCATTAAACTGAATTCTAAATGCCACAAAATTCTAAATGCCAATTTTAATTCAATTTAATGGCGTAAAGGTAGGAAGAATTCTCACATCCTAAATAGATCTCAGGCTCAACTTCTTCTCTTCTGAATACTCAGTAGGTATATTCTGTGTTATTTTTTTTTAATGCATCAAAGAGTATAGGTAGAGGAAAATCAATACATAAATAATATACACTCTAAATACAAGAATATTTAATATTTTCCAAAGCAGTTAGCAGTTTAATGCCTAAGGCCTGGATCTCTGTTTCCTTCTTGAAGTTAACTTATGGAGGTAGAAAGAAAAATTCAAATGATTGTATTAGCATCTTTTGTCACATAAAAATATTACTAAAATTTAGTGGCTAAAAACTATACACATGAATTTTCTCCCAGTTTCTGTGGGTCTGGAGTCTTGACAAGGCTCAGCAAAGTCCTCTGCTTTGGATCTCTCAAAGCTGCCACTGAGGGGTCACTCGCACTGAGTTCTCATCTAAACTCAACTAGGGAAAGGGTCTACTTCTAAGCATACTCAGGATGTTGGCAGGGCCTCGGTTTCTCACTGGCTATCAGCAGGGGCTTGCCTTCAGTTTGTAGAGGCTGCTCTCACCTGCTCAAAACCAGCTAATGACAGAGAGAGATAGAAAAAGAGAGAAAGAGAGAGCAAGAGAGACAGGGTACACACCAACAGGACAGACACTACAAACTTACACTCTACTCACATAATTAGGTAGATGTTATCACATATATCCTGTCACCTTTGCCCTGTTCTGTTGGTTGGAAGCAAGTCATAGGTGCTATCTACACTCAAGGGGAGGGGATCACACAGGGCATTAATGCCAGGAGACAGGTGCCATGCAGGCCACCTGAAGAGTCTGTATGCAACACTCATCTATTTCAATGCTAGAAGATTCAACTTTAGTGAAAGAATAACAATGTCAGCCGGGCGCGGTGGCTCAAGCCTGTAATCCCAGCACTTTGGGAGGCTGAGGCGGGTGGATCACGAGGTCGAGAGATCGAGACCATTCTGGTCAACATGGTGAAACCCCGTCTCTACTAAAAACACAAAAAAGTAGCTGGGCATGGTGGCGCTTGCCTGTAATCCCAGCTAGTCAGGAGGCTGAGGCAGGAGAATTGCTTGAACCCAGGAGGCGGAGGTTGCGGTGAGCCGAGATCGCACCATTGCACTCCAGCCTGGGTAACAAGAGCGAAACTCCGTCTCAAAAAAAAAAAAAAAAAGAAAGAAAGAATAACAATGTCAATTTGAAAAACCTGAAAAAAAGTCTCCCTTCCACATTAGCCTTTTTCCCCCCACCACAGTAAACAAGCACTGGCTCTTTTGAGGTATCATTTTGAAATTACTGTGAAAATTAGATATACATGGGTCTGTAATTCAAACTTAAAAATAAATTCCTTTTCATAAAAACGTATCTTGCTTATATGGCCATTACCAAATAAGCGTACCAAATTGTTTTCTTAATGCTTCACTGGTGGTTGGAAGCTGCTGAGAAGAAAGTACAACACTATCTTTCCATGGTTCTTTCACTGGAGCCTCCACAGGAAGCAGATACATCACTGTCAAACCCTGGACTTGCCCTAATTCTGGGATTCCTATGCCTCAGAGTCCAAAAAGGACCAAATATTAGTCCCAAGATGACATAGATTACCAGCTTTGTGATGAGGCAATTATTTTATCTTAGTTTAACATTCACATACTACCTTTTACATGTTTTAATAAATTATAGAATTGCAGACTTTGTGAATTTTAGATATAATCATAATTATAGATGATGATATATATGTGATAGTATCAGATTAAAGAGACCAAGAGATTGCCAAAGGCTGTACTAAAAACAATTTTAAAAACTATTAAGTAGGCATGATACTTGGAATTGTTGACATTGAGTTCACCTTTCAAAATTTAAGGCCACATCATCCATTTATTTTCTATCCTACTGTCATACAGTACTTAATGTAATTTGAAGATTACTAGTAGTATTAATAACCAATACCTCACATCCCCATCACTTTTACATTTCTAAAACACATTCATAACTGTTATCTCATTTTAGATAAGTAAAAATAGAATCAAGTATGATTAACCCCCATCATTTTTCAATAGACGTTTTAGATAAGTAAAAATAGAATCAAGCATGATTTACCCTCATCATTTTTCAGTCTTTCTTATAAAGAAAGTTTTATCTTTCTTTTGCAATGGCCATATTAATATTAACACCTTCCCTTCAAAACTCAGCTCCAAGTCCTTGGTCAGGTGAGGAAGTCTTCTGAGAGTCACAGTGTACTCTCCACCATATTCCTCTGCAGACTTGTCTTACTCTGTCTCTTACTCTGAAATTTCAGTTGTTTTCAAGTGTGTTTTATATTTCATTTGTTTGACAGGAATCTCATTAAGGGAAGGGATTTCACTTGTGTTTATTTTTGTTTGGTGCTGCTCCTGTAAGGCCTCATAAATGCTGTTGTTCATAGAAGCATTCAACAAAGGCAACCAATGATCTGACATTTAGCCACTGACTGAAAGATCTTTATCACTTCATAGAGACTTCTCCTACTTTAGACCCCAGTGGCAGGCTGCAAAAATGCCGGCCTCCCCAGAATGAATTCACTTCTTAATCCCCAGAACCTGTAAATATTATCTTATGTGGCAAAAGAGTGACTATTACCTCTTATGGCTAAGGACATGATCTTGAAAAAAGAAGCTTATCTTAACTATCTAGGTAGACCCTAAATGCAATCACATATATTCTTGTAAGAAAGTGACAGAAGTAGTTCTGAAGCACAGACACACAGAAGAAGAGGAGAAAATCTGTACATGAGGGTAGAGATTGGAGTGACATAACCACAAGTCAGGGAATGCCAGCAGCCATCAAAAGCTAGGAGGGGCAAGGGACAGATTCTTCCCTACAGCACCTGCAGGGAACGGGATCCCGCTGACACTTTGAGGTCAACTCCATGAAACTGAGTTTGGATTTCTGGCCTCCAGAACTCTAAGAGAAATGATAAAATTTGTGTTGTTTTAAGCCACCAAGCTTGTGGTAAAAACACAACAGCCACAGGAAACTAATTACAAGCTCCTAACGCTTGATCCTTCCTATCTCCACCAAAAACAAGAAAATACAGTGTCTCTCCCTCTACTCCCCACTAGCTCCCAAATCTAGCTAAATTCTGTCTCCATGATGAACATTTTTGTCCAACAAGAAAAAAATGTATCTTTGTAGTAGATTCCCATTTGTGCGGCATTTTATACTTCAAATGCCTTCCCAAACCATTTGATTCAACCATACTGTGAGGTAAACAGTGCAAGTACAGTTACCTCTCGGTTTCAGGTTAGGAAAGCCTGCTGAGAGAATGAGTCACCCTAAGTTCACAGAGCTGGATAGGAAAGGAAACTAAGACTCCCTGAGGCAGCCACAAGCTCCTCACAACATTGTGAGGTAGAGTTCACTGTCTGACAGATGAACTCTGCATTGGTGGTTGTCCAAAGTAAAACAGGCGGTAAGTAAAGGGGTACCTGGGTCTGTTTCCCAAGTCCAGGAGCTTTCCACACACCAAACTGCAGGCTAGAATACAGCCAGAGTTATTGCCATAATGAAAATACACTAGAATAATAATCATAGCTAGTATGTGCTTGGCCCTTATAACACATCAAATACCATTTTAAATGTGTTGTATACATTAACATGGTAGTCCCTGCAACAACCTGTGAGGTGGGGGCTATTGGTTATCGTAGTATGATGAATGATCCACTGTGCCCCGATGCCCAGAACCTGTGAATATGTTACCTTACATGGTAAAAGAGACTTGCAGATGTCCTTAAATCAAGGATCTTGAGAAGGGAAGAATATTCTGGATTATCTAGATGGGCCCATGGTAATACAAAAGTTTACAAGAGAAAGGTAAGAAAGTCAAAGTTAAGAGATGTGACCATGGAAGGAGGGGGTCAGAGACAGAGTGAGCCTTGAAGATGTTACATGCTGGCCTGCAGACAGATGAGGGGCTGGACGAGGAGGCCTGCAGGGAGCCTGGACAAGCTAAAAAGGGCAAAGTCTCTTGTGGCGCCTCCAGAGGGAGTAGGGCTGTGCTGATACCTTGACTTTGGCACGATAAAACCCATTTCAGACTTTTGACCTCTGGAATGGTAAGCTAATAAATTTGTGTTGTTTTTATAAAGTCTCTAAGTTTGTGGTGATTTGTTACAACAGCAATAGGAAACCAGTATCATTATCATCCCCATTTTCCAAATAAGGAAACAGAAGCACAGAGAAGTTAAATAACTTGCTCTAAGGTCACATGGCGGCTAAATGGCAGCTCCAAGATTCAAACCCAGGTGACCAACTCCAAGCCCTAGAGTTGGCTTCTCCTCCACCAACTCCATCTGAATTTGTTTTTTTTTTCTGTGTTATTTTGTGAGACTAGGTCTCACTCTCTCACCCCAGGTTGAAATACAGTGGTGTGATCATGGCTCACTGCAGTCTCTTGGGCTCAAGCAATCCTCCAACCTCAGCCTCCCAAGTTGCCGGGACCACAAGCATGTGCCACTACGCTTGGGTAATTTTTTTTATGTGTTGTAGAGATGGGCTCTCACTGTGCTCTATGTCACCCAGGCTGGTCTCAAACTGTTGGGCTCAAGCAATCCTCCTGCCTTAGCCTTCCAAAGTGCTAATATTACAGGTGTGATCTACTGCACCCAACTTCCATCTGAATTTCTTTACTCCTTTTTCAACTTTAAAAAAAAAAAAAACAGGTTACTAGTACTCACTTTACAAAACTATTTGAAGTACTTTATTCGTATTCTAAGTGAATAAATTCTGCATATTTTCTGAAGTGTAGTTTCTAAAACAAAACTTTTTTCAAAATCTTACAAGAAACTCTCAATATATGAAATAAATCAAAGCAATTCTGCTCTGATGGAAGGTGATGGGGGTGGGAGTAGGAATTGGATGATCTAGCCTGCCTTCCCACTGCCCGCTACCCACCGTCCCAGGACTCTCCATAGAGGGCTCAGGATCCACTGAAACTATTGCTCCAAAAAGGTAATATCTGAATTTAATTGCCACCAGCTATATGGCTGTATAGAAATGCACAGTAAGCTGCTGTTTTACCTCTACAAGGTGACACTGGGCTCCGTTTTTCCAGGAATGCTAATTAGTTCATGCTGATTTATTCACATTAGCATTATGTTAATGTTATTGATATTTTTAAGGATTTTTAAGGACTTAGATATCTTACATTAGCAACTTCTCTCAAGAATGACAAGAGAATGAATGACTTGACTCTTGTCAGCCCAAGATTGAAGGCAAGAGTCATGAAGTTCTTCTCCAAATGTCGTATGCTGGCCCAATCAAGTTCTCCGGATATATTTCAAAACTGTAATAGCTAATGAGTATATGCTTTATATGTGTCCTCACCAGCAACACTGCAAAACAGGTATTTCATCTTCCACTTACAGATTTAAAAACCGAAACTGAGAGGTTAAACAACTTTGCTGTGGTCACACAGGTGGAAAATGGAAATGGTAGAATCATATATCACTGAGATGTACAGTATGCTCTTTCTAGATTTCACACCAAGGACTCATGTTGCCCTTTGGGACGAAGATGGTATAAAACCCAAATTTGTCTCGTAATTTCCAAGTTACTTAACCTCCTGATACCTTGGCAGGTATAAAACCAGGATAACAATAGTACCTACCACCTAGACTGAAGTCAAAACTAAACGAGTTCCACATGTAAAGTGCTTGACAAAGTCTCTGGAATAAAGTATTTATTTTGGTATGTGTTTTTAACCATTTTTATTATAGATTTGACTTATAAGTTAGACTTTCCTCAATCAAGTTAGATATACCTCAATAAGTAAGGTATTTATTTTAGTACATGTTTTTAACAATTTTTTATTACAGATTTGACTTATAAGTTAGACTTTCCTCAATCATTCTGCCCTACCTCATGTTCTATCCAGACTCACATTTGGAAAAATTTTAGATTCTGCAAAAGATTAAGACAAGTCGTGAATTGAGACAAGTTACTTCTGAGACTTGCTTTGGGTACACTTAAGACCTGTACCTTGTTACTAAATTAGTTTCAAGCTCAGAAAATATCAAGAGGTCATTCAGTTTATCTTCAAGTTGTGGCCTGGTCCCTTCTGAAATTCTCCACCTTAGTCTGAAATACCTCTAAAGAAAGAGATTTTATAGCTTCCTGTGGTAATTGATTCGAATGTCAGACTTGGATAGATCAAAAGTCATAAGCACAGTGTCTCATGTTTCACTTTGGGCTCAAAGTCAGAAAGACATAAAATGCTATCTACGACCCTCCTAGAGAGACCTGGGCTATTTACAAAGGGGCTTCTTCAATTTTAGCTGGCATTCATCCTTCTAAATCAATGCTTAATATTGTATTCATTCCATCCTTCCTGGAAACCAATAAAAATCCCAATTTAAAAACTGGATCATCTGTTTATGAGAAAAAAAATTACTTTGCTTTTAGAACTGCAAAACTTAGGAAGTGATTTAGTGATTTACTGCAAACTGATCCCTGGTAATGCAGTAAGTTGAAAGAAAGGGTACTAAGCAGGTTATAGTGAGGTGTTTAAGAAAATATCCAAACTATAAATATGAAGAAACAGATTCTACATCATGCTTGTTTTCTGTTTATCTGGCCTGAGGCAAATCCATAAAAATGGAAAGGTAACAACTAACCTGTTCATTGGAGAGACATATTATGACAATCAAGCGATATCCTGGTAAGTAAAGTGCATCAGTGACTGTAAAATATTTTGTAACAGGTGGCTCCCAGGGGAAGATCTTTGATGCTACCAAAGATAAAGGCTCTGACCCATGATTTTAACAACATGAACACAGACACCTAAACTTTCTGGGTTCTTTCCAGCCCCGGCAGCATGGAGTTTGCTTTGAGATGGGTTCCTCCTGGTGGCTCTTTAGATGAGTACTCAATGATAGAGCCTACCAACTTAGGGCAGAATCTAATCCTGGAATTCATGAAGCCAATTTCCCCTGAAAGCCTGCAGTCCATCTCTGCAGGATGCAGCCACTTCCCTGGCTGCTGCCACAAGACCTGGTGTTAAGAAAGGTGTTTGATTCAGTCCGGAGTGGTATGAAGGTTGTCTAATTTACAGGGGCCCCCGGATATGGTTCGGAAGCAGGGCGTATACCCTGCAGTGGCCCTTCTGGAATGTCCAGCTCTCACCACCCTCTTTATTCCAGCATTAGGGTGGGGTTCACTTTGCTTTTCTTTAGAAGCATTCCCATATTTTTAGGCACTCCACTCTTCCCTGGGCTCCAAGTGGGAAAGTGCCCATCATTCCCCAGCATAAGGATCCAGGTGTCCTCATATTATTCAGGCATTCTGCTTCATTTCTCTTATTTAGCCATGGGCTGAGGAAACCAATGGCTCCTCATGGGGTCTGCCTTTCTCCAGGGGAAATGTGACTCTTTTCTGTGCCCCTAGATCCAAGTATCTACCATTTCCTCTCTTCTCCTTCTCCCCTCATCACCCTGAGTTCACTCAAAACCTTCAGACTTGTACCCCTTCCCCACCCCACACTGGACCCTTAGCACCAACTTTAAACTGAATTATTTTGATTCCTGTCATTATTAATATTGGAATTCAAAAATCAGCATTAATTTGGTATGTAACCAAGTAGAACAAGTCACAACATTGTTTTTCTATCTCTTACATTAAAAAAGAAAGTGTAAGAACTGAAAGTAGAAGGAAAAGCCTTAATAAATAAGACAAAAATGTATCAAAGGTCTACTATGTGCTAGGTATTAAAAAAATTTTTTTTCCCAAGAATTATGTTAGTTGGGCACTGTGGCTCATGCCTCTAAATAATTGCAGCACTTTGGGAGGTCGAGGCAGGTGGATCACCTGAGGTCAGAAATTCAAGACCAGACTGACCAATATGGTGAAACTTCGTCTCTACTAAAAGTACAAAAAAAATTAGCTGGGCATGCTGGCACATGCCTGTAATCCCAATTACTCCAGAGGCTGAGGCAGGAGAATTGCTTGAACTGGGAGGTTGAGGTTGCAGTGAGTTGAGATCGTGCCACTGCACTCCAGCCTGTGCGACAGAGCGACACTTCACCTCAAAAAAAAAAAAAAAAAGTAGTTAAAAGCCAACATGTTACCATTTTTGTATGTATTTCCAATGTATCTGCCTCAAATGTACTTTAGTGTCTGAGGTTTGCCAATGACTTACATAATTGTAGTAGAAGTATGCAATTGGCTAGAGTTTATGGATAGTTAAAGGGCTGTTTTTAATGGTGATTTTTTTTAAGCTACAATACCAAAGGCAGGATTCATAAAAGAAAGAAATGCCTATCGTCCATAAAAGAAAAAAATTGCCTTGGGAGGCTGAGGCAGGAGGCTTACTTAAGCTCAGGAGTTCAAGGCCATGTGAGCTATGCTCACACAACTGCACTGTACCCTGCGTGACACAGAACGACAAGACTCGTCTCTTTAAAAATAGGAAGCAGGAGCAGGGGAGAGAAAGAATTGATAAGCTACACTTTACTAAAATTAAAAATTTCTGTTTTGAGAATGGCACTGAGAAGAGAATGAAAAGACAAGCCACAGACTTTGAAAAAGTATTTGCAAAAGACATATAAAGGACGGTTATCCAAAATACGTAAAGAACTTTTAAAACTCAACAGGAAGAAAAAAAGATTTAACATATACCTCAACAAAGAAGATACAGACAACAAATAAACATATGAAAAGATATTCTAAATCATGTCATCAGAAAAATGCAAACGAAGAAAACAAGAAGATATTATTACACATCTATTAGAATGGCAGAAGTCCAGAACATGGACCACATGAAATGCTAGCAAGGAACAACAGGAACTCTCCATTCATTGCTGATAAGAATGCAATATAGTCTAGCCACTCTGGAAGAAGTCTGGATATTTCTTACAAAATTAAACATGCTCTTCCCATTTGCTATAGCAATCCCACTCGTTAGATGAAAAAAAGTTGAAAACTTATGTTCACACAAAAACCTGCACATTGATGTTTATATCGGCTTTATTCCAATTGCCAAAACTTGGAAGCAACCAAGATATCCCTCAGTAGGTGACCGGATAAACTGTGATACATCCAGATACTAGAGTATTATTCAGCACCAAAAAGAAATGAAGTATTAAGCCATGAAAAGGCATGGAGGGAACTTAGATGCATGTTACTAAGTGAAAAAAGCCGATTCAAAAGGACTGCATACTATAAGATTCAAACCGCATGACATCTGGCAAAACTAGACAGTAAGAACAGTGACTGCCGGGTGTTGGGGATCAACAGGTAGAGCACAGAGGATCTTTAGGGCAGTGAAATTATTCTGTGTGATACCCCAGTGGTGCATACATGTCATCCTACATTGACCCAAACCTACAGAATGTACAACACCCAGAGTGAACCACAATGTAAACTATGGAATTTGGGTGATAATCATGTAACAATTTAGGTTCATCAATTGTAACAAATGTGCCACTCTGGTGGGAGATGTTGCTAATGGGTGAAGCTGTGTGTGTACTGGGGGAGGGAGCACATAAAACTCTCTACACCTTGCACTTAATTTTACTATGAACCTAAAACTGGTCTAAAAATAAATTCTATTTTTAAAATAATAGCTCTTTTATGGCAGTCTACTACTGCTGTTGGTAAGGAGTTAAGGCACTAATAAAATGGCAAATATGACATGATTGTTTTACCCTCCTGCTGTGTTTCAGAATTTATGATATAATCACAGATATAACCCATCTATGATATAATAAGTAAGCCTTCTTTATGGACAATCTTGCTCAAAACTCAACATCCCTAAATGCTTAGAGGAGTCCATGCCCAGGAACCTCACAACCTCATCTCCCCACAAGAAGATGCCTGCTTCCCCCATACCTTAACTAGCTGCCACACTTCCTGGGCCTTTATCCATAGCCCTTTGATATAAGCCAGCTACTTAGTTCATGGGAGCTTTCAGACAGTGACATAGTGGCAATTTACATTAGCATGCCCTTCTATACATCTTTCAAAATAGGCCATAGCTCTTGGAGTAGAAAGGTCATTAAAAGAATTCCCCCAACCACCCTCCCTTAAATTGATTTCACTAAATTTAGAGAGAAAATACACAAGTGTGATATATTTTTTTCTGCTTGTAACACTTTTAGTTTTACACATATCTTTCAACTTGTGTACAATAAAATAATGAGAATGCCTTCACTAGAAGGATGAAAGACTGGCATTGATTAAAAAAAAAATGCCTCCATTAACAACATGGATTAATGACCAGCAGCAGTACTTGGTATCTACCTTCCCTAGAGTTCACATTTAGGGACTTGAAATGAGTACTATCATTAATAGGTCTCATATATAGGCTGGCAGCAGCCTGCCCCACCACAAGCAGAAGTGATAATTAGTTCATTTGAAGGGGAGGATATTTAGTACTCACAGAAAACTGGACCATCAAAGAAGCACACCTGTCTTTCAAAGAAAGGAAAGGTACATTCATGTTTTTTTCCCTCTTGAAAAAACCTCCTACTGACGGTTGGAGAGAAGGGAATGCGTGCCATGCTTTTAATCCAAATGATAATTGCTGTCAAACAACCTAGTCTGAAATCATTTTCATTATGCACTGAATCATCAGGATCTGTCATTTCTATTTTTTCCCCTAAACTTATTGCTCACAGCTTTTCTCTTTCTAAGAAAAAGTTAGAAGTCTTTATTTCTCATTCAAATTCATTTAACTCACATTTACCGAGTACCCACCTTGAGCCATAATGGACCTGTGGGATGCAAAAGTAAATAAGACACTGTTCTAATCTTTAATATTCTCACATTAGAGTAAGGGAGAGAAAGATTTAGAGAAGAGTTGCATTAACAAAAGTATCTAGAACATAGAGACAGAATAGCAAAGCAAGTGACTGACTCTATTTGGGTGAGTCAAGAAGACGTCAGAGGGGAGGTGGTGTCTCAGCCAATCATTCATCTGCACTTGGTATACTTTCAGAAAAGAAGGGCATTCCCCCAGACACAGCAACATGCACCAATACCCACAGGCCTACTATAATTAGCTCAGTGTGGTCTGTGTGCAGCAAAAGTGAAATGAGGCTAGGGAAGTTGGTAAGGGCAAAGTAATGAAAAGGCATATTAAGGAATTTATATTTTACCTTGCAAGCAATGAAAGGCCATTGAAAAGTTTCTAAAAGAAAAATAACACAAAACTATATGACCTTTAGGAAAACCACTCTGTTGGTGGCATAGAGAGTAGGCTGAAGAAAGGTTGTAGGGAAGTAGTTAGAAGCCTATTGCAATGGTCCAGGCATAGTTGAGTGAGAATGTGAGCAAAGACAGTAGTGGAAGAGTAAAAAAGAAAGGTCAAACATTTAAGTCTTAATAACAGAATAAAGAGGAAGGTACCAGGGATGAGTCTATAGTTTTTGCTTGGGCTATTTCGGAATGGTGGTTAAAAAAAATAAACCAGGAGAACCAATTTTGGGGTAAAGGCAATGAATTCCTTCTTTCCAGAATGGCAATAGGTGAATTATATTTTCCATTACTCTATCTATCACTGGGTCCCATTTATGTTTCTATGTTTTTTAGAGAACCAATTCTAATAACTTTAAAAATATTTCAAGTGTTTCAAAGTGAAAATCTTAGGTGACAGCTAAAATAGTTTCTGAATAGCAAGATGAAGTTGGAACATCAAGATTACACTAATAAGATGGGACTCTCTTGCCTAGAGTGAACACCGGAGACACAAAACTCCGATCAGACAGGAATCTTGCCAGCAGCAGAGGCACAACACACACAGTCACGCATGTGAACAAATCAACTTAGACATAATAAAGCCAAAGAATCTGATGAGGAATGTTTGGGATCAGTGACTGGGTTAAAGTAACAGGAGAGAAAAGAACAAGGACAGAGCATCACCTGATAAGGGGGCATGGTGTACTTTGATATGGATTGATAAAAATAGGTGAGTGATTCAGGTAATTCTTTTTGGTTTGGTAACAGTGGTGACTGGGAAAGAGAGAAAATGGAAGAGGTTAAAAAAAAAAAAAAGCCCACCAAGTAAGAAGGATGACTGAATAGGCACAAGAATCACAGAATTGTCAGAGTGAAATATTGGGGTCGTAGATAAAGGCAGCCTCCTATGTAGACAATTTTAAACTTAGCATTGAAAAAGGCATTTTAAAGGGCAAGTCAGAGTGGGGCAGAAACAATGAACTGCCTCAATCACAAGAACTACAAGATCTCTACTACAGACTTGAATGTTTTATAGCAAACAGCAATGAAATAGAGACACTAAGTGCTAGTCACTGCAATAATGAGCATTATCAAAATGACTATAGCGATGAAAAAAATAGACTGATTTGAATTTCATTTCCAACAGATTCATGAGATAAAAATACAAAAGGAAACAGAAAAAAAAATTTTAAACCTGCATTTATTGAACAGAAAAAAAATCCTACCATTCAGTGTCAGTAAAGGAAAAAAAAATGGACATTTGAAATAATTTAGCAATCAAAATTGCTCAATCAATGATTCTGGAGTTCCTAATGAACCTATTAGGGACCACTGTGGGAAAATAAGTATACAGGTGCAGATGACTCTCCTTTGCCACCTACTTACGAGGTCTAACTGTAGTAGACATAATTCTATGGGAATGAGAATTTTCAAAATGACTTAATTCTGCAAGTTAATTGCATGTAATATTCATCTGTTAGTTTATTTTAAACATATTTGCACACACACACTAATGCTCAGTCTATGCACATGTTAGTATGTATGACAAGAAGACTCACAATAGTATTAAGAAACACTGGAAAAATTCCACCCTGTCAACTGAGTTTTGGCATCTGTGTAGCATGAAGAATAAGGAAGAGAAATATCCCCAAAGGGATAAGCTTGGACTTCAAAGGCCAAAAATGACGCTAGGAATTCATAAGCACAGTGGATTCCAGAAACAGCATAAGTAATGGTATGCTAAGTGACCTCTTATTTAGAACAGGTATTCTACCTGGTCAGTTTGGGAGGGGGTCACAGAGTTCAGCTTAACAAGTATTAATGGCACTTATTCTGTGCAAAGCACTCTGCTTAGGGTTTCAGACTGACAGAGAGCCAGATGGATTCCCATTCATTGCCCGTCTGTACCTATCTCTCTTATCTCCATGTTATCATCATTTACATTTAACAAGTGTGTTCGATAGATACTATAGCTAGCCAATATAATCGGTAAGACTGCAAATTCAATAATGTAATCCATGACCAAAACAGGAAATTATTTTAACTTGGTTTATTTGTATTCCCAGACTTTGGTCCTGCACTGCTGTTTCATGGTTTAGGCTTATAAATTCTCCCTATTCAAGCTCATAAATACCTCAAGCTGCAGCTACAGCTGCCTCAGGCACAGAAGATACAATGTCCCATCAACATATAATTAAACGAAAATCTTTACTACTTGGGAATTTAAAATAATAGTAATAGGCTTCTGATATTGATTGCAAACTGAAGCAAACTGGAGGGGCTTTCCATCTCCAAAGTTACTATTTCAAGTATAAAGCAGTGGAGGCTATTCTTATTAAGGAACGATAATGAGCTATCAGTTGGGGTGGTTGCTTTTAATCACTAAGAAAATTGTGAAAACTCAACATTTTTCTAATGTTAATCTGTTGGGAAACGACTACAACACAATGTAAGAGGCAGCTTTTAAGGCAGGAATATTTGTCCTAGACAAGAGCAGGGAAGGAATAAGATCATTAGACAATGACAGGAAGGGCTGCACTGTTAATGAGGCATATGTAAAAATTTTCCTAGCTGATTGGCTGACATTTTTCTTGCCATTGATGTTATTATTCACCTTGTAAAGTGAATTCATTTTACATCAGGGCATAATATTAACTCTGAAATACCTAAGATTTTCACACTACTGAGCAATCTGTTTAGACTGAAACCTACTGAACTCCTACTATGTGCCAAACTTGAAAGAACAAGAGTCCCCAAATTCTAACTGGTCATTTGGGCTGCCTGACAGGCAGAAAAGCGTAGGAGCTATGTCAGCCTCTGGTTTGCTATTACCTTGACTGACAAGGTCAAACGTGAACAGATAACCCAAAGCGTCTTTTTTTTTTTTTTTAAGGGCAGGTCATTCAGCTACTATTTTCTACTGGCTAACATTTTTTTTTTAATCATATTGAGTTTTATTAAATGGGAGAAAGTTCAAGATAAAAGACAATTTAAACAGAAAAAAAATGAGTTTGAGAAAATATTATCAGAAATTAACTTCTGGTGAGTGAAAATCAGGTTATGAGAAGTGGGATACTAGTACACAAAGATCTCCAAATAAGATGCCTCCCTGCTCACTTCTTCCCATTAATTCCATGAATAAGATATATAAATGTAAATATCACCTTGTTAATATTTATTTTCCCTTCACTGAATTGTGGGCAAGTAAAAGGTTTGCTTTTGTTTTTGTTTTTTTTAAGAGGTGCTGAAATAAGATAAATCTATATTTGGTCCTGATTTTCTCCGTAGATGCTAAGGTTCAGCACCGCAAATCCTTTTGAAATTAAACGAGTTGCCAAGTAAAATAAAAGACACTCATTTAAATGTGAATTTCAGGTAACAAGAAATAATTTTTTAGTATAAGGTTATTTCAAATACTAAATGGGATATACTTCCATTAAAAAGTTATTTGCTTTCTGAAATTCAAATTTAACTGAACACCCCATATTTTTATTTGCCAAATCTGGTATAGTTGAGCTCTCAAAGATAGAAGGAAAATCCTCAGGGTGGAAGTGGGAAGCAAAAATGAATGCAAACTGAAGACCTGAGTGACTGGCTTAATGTAGACCCTTCCCATGTGTTCGTTTCCTCTCCTCTCCCTCTTTCTCTTCTCTGTTCTTGTGCCTCTGTTGGGTCTTAAAGGAACAACAAGAACTGTATGCCCTTGTCCTCAGTGAGCATACCACTAATAAAACAAATACAGTCATGTAATAAAATATGGTATGTGCTAGTATTGAGGAAGAGGCTAGGAGCAACTCTCTATAAAAAGAGAGAAAGATAAAGTATACTTCAACATGTATCACTAATAAGCAAACATTCTTTAAAATAATTCTAAAACACAAAGATGTGAAATAAAGCAGAGTATTGCATAGCACGTCTTGATTATTCATGGCATTTTCAACACGTATTTTTGAGGCATATTCTTCAATTCCCTAGGTCATTTTCTATTTCATACTCTTAAATTTCCAAGCTCCATCTCCTGCCTTTGTAAGTTGGGCTCAAATCTCAAGTCTCGACTGGAATTTCATAAAATATAAAGGTGTGGCCGTAAAGGTGGCCACGATTAGCTGACAAAACAACCACGCCAGAGAAATTGAAGAGCCATACCTAGAACCTAAAGAAGCCTTTACCGGTTCAGGGGGACATCTTGGGGTAAACATCCTCCCTTCACAAATGCCTAGCACAAGGCTTATAGTTGCCTCTTCTGCAAATTCCATTTACAGAGGCAAAGCAGGCAAAATACTTAAAGACACACATAATAAAAATACAGATGTTATTTTAAAAAGATATAGAGAACTAAAGTTTTCTATAAGCTTCATAACCCTGGTTATTTTCCTTTACCAATGTACCCTTGCCCCTGTGCCCTCCCAGTATGGAGATTAATTGTAAGTACTTTGGTGTCGGTCCCCTTACTGAAAACATTTCATAAATTTTTTTTCTAAAAGTATATGCTCATGACAGAAAAACATTTTAAATATTTCCCAAAGAAACAAATACCTAAAATACCTGCTATTTTCATATTTCTTAATTCCCTTACATACATATAACTTATATAATTAAGATCTTATTATATGTATAATTTTATATCCTATATAAAATTTTATATATGCAATATAGAATAAATGTTACCCATACAATTGTATATTGAAAGGATATCTCATGATTTGATTAATCAAACTTGTTCATTTCAGTAAGATCATCTTAGTGAGATCTGTTTCTGGAGCAGACTGTGCTGGATCCCAGCATCTCCACTCACTATTGTGTGGCCTTTAGCACTCCCTGCCTCGGCTTCCTTTAGTCTTAAGTAAGTTAATAGTAAGTATTAACACTTATATAGTGCCTGACACATTATGAATGCTCGGTGTTTGCTATTAGTATTTTTGCTATTATGAAAACATTACTTAGTACATCTTTTGGGGATAAGAAGCTAGAAAAGTCATAACAAAAATATAGAAAAAACAAAAATGTCCAATGGGACTGACAGGGATTTCTCCGATACTGTAAGAAATAACATTTTGTATAGATTTCCACTGTTGCGCATATAACAAATGCTCAATTGATCCTGAATTATTTAATTAATCAATAAATCAATGTTTTCCAGTTTAGGGTCATAGATATATTTTTTGTTTATTTCCATGTGTAAGATGTGTCTCTGAAAGCTGAAACAGTAGAGTATGGGAAGCCATCAGCTTCTTATGTTTTTAGGACCAAAGAAAAGGTACAGTCTGTAGGACCCCTTGGTAAAAATAGAATGAAGTTTGTTAAAGTTGTCAAAATATCATATACCTGTGTATTTGGAAAGATATTAATTCATCTGTTTGAAACAGCTTTAAACTAAAATTGTCAAGAAAACACAGTAAAAGAATCTGAGAAAATATCTTGTAATAGTGTAGAGAAAACAATAGCAAAAAAAAAAAAAAAAAAACCCTAGAGATCTAATCTCCTAAGCCAATTCCTGAAATGTATACTACTATTTCTGAATTAACAACAAAATGCTTAGGGATGAAGAAAACAATTCTATTTATAAAAGCATCAAGAAAAATAAATGCTTAGGAATAAATATAACCACTTATCCACTGAAAACTAAAAAAAAAAAAAAGAAAAGAAAAACATTGCTAAAAGAAGTTAAAGATGACACAAATAAATGAGAAGATATCTCACATTCATGAATTGAATATGTGAATGAGACTGAACATCAGGGTTTATTTAGGGGATCCTTATTCTTGATTATTTTGACCATTTGGGGTTCTCTGATATTCCACAGGAATTTTAGCATGGATTTTTTTTTGTCAAATTTTTCAAAAAACACTGTTGAGATTTTAATAGGAATTGCATTAAATGCAAACAATCATAGAAAGACTAACAAATCTGAAAATCACAGTTTGCAGTTTCAAAACTTATTGCAAAGCTATAGTCATCAAAACAGTGTGATGCTGACATAAAGACAGAGAGGCCACTAAAATAGAATAAGGAATCCCCAAATAAACCCTCATACATATGGCCAAATGATTTCAAAAAGGGTGTCAAGGGAAAGGAAATACTTTTTAACAAATATCACTGGGAAAACAATATTCACATGTAAAAGAACTGACTTGTACCCTTATTATACCATTTACAAAAATTAACTCAAAATGAATAGGGTATTTAAACATAACAGCAAAAATTATAAAACTCTTACAAAAAAACTTAAATAAAAAGTTTTATTACAATAAATTTGGCAATGATTTCTTGGATATGCCACCAAAAACACAGGCAATAAAAATAAAAATAGATAAAATGTACTACATCATAATCAAAAGCTTCTATGCATAAAATGACACAATCAACATATTGAAAAGTCAGCCTATGGAATGGGAGAACATATTTGTAAATCATATATCTAATAGGGAGTTAATACCCAGAATATGTAAAGAATCCTGCAACTCAACAACAAAAAAAATCAACCTGATTTTAAATGGGCAAAAGACTTGAATACACATTCTTCTAAAGATATACAAATGGCCAATGAGCACACGAAAACATGCTCAAAATCACTACTTATTTGGTATATGGAAATCAAAACCGTGACCACCTTGGACCCATTAGGACGGCTACTATCAACAACAACAACAACAAAGAAACAGAAAATACCAAGTGTTGTTGAGGATGTGGAGAAACTGCAACCTTCATGCACTGCTGGTGGGAATGTAAAACGGTACAGCCACTATGGAAAACAATATGACTGCTCTTTAAAACCTTAAAAATAAAGTTATTACGTGCTCCAGCAATTCCACTTCTGGGTCTATTCCCAAAACAACTGAAAGAAGGGTCTTAAAGAGATATTTGCTCCCACGTTCATAGTAGCATTATTCACAATGGCCAAAAGATGGAAGTAACACACGTGCCCATCAGTGGGTGAACTGCCAAACAAAATGTGTACGTAGATACACACAGATGATGAAACATTATTCAGCCTTAAGAAGGAAGAGCACTTTGACAGGTGCTACAGCATGGGTGAACCCTGAGAACATTATATTAAGTGAAATAAACCAGTCACAAAAAAGAAATATCACATGAACACAGAGTATGTCATTTTATACAATGTCACAAATTTTTATTCCTTACAATATCAATAAAACTAAAGAATCTGGAAAAAAAAAGAAATATCACATGATTCTACTTGTATGAGGTATCTAGAATAGTCAAATTAATAGAGGCAGAAAATAAATAGTGGTTGCCAGGGGCTAAGAAGTGAAGAAAATGATGAGTTAATGCTTAAGGGACATCAACTTTCAGATTTGAAAGATGAAAAGTGTTCTGGAGATTGGTTGTACAACAATGTGAATGTACTTAAAACTACTGAACTGTACACTTAAAAATGGTTAAATACCGAATTTCATGTTATGGATTTTACAACAATTAAAAATAAAGAAATACACAATAAAAATCTGTAAAGATAAATATAGGGTCCAGGTGCGGTGGCTCACACCTGTAATACCAGCACTTTGAAAGGTTAAGGTGGTTGGACCACTTGAGGTAAGGACGTTCGAGATCAGCCTGGCCAACATGGCAAAACCATGACTCTACTAAAACACAAAAATTAGCCAGCCACGGCAGCTCATGCCTGTAGTACCAACTACTCAGGAGGCTAAGGCAGGAGAATCGTCTGAACCTCTGAGGCAGAGGTTGCAGTGAGCCAAGATAAGGCCACTGCACTCCAGTCTGGGTGACTGAGGCAGATTCCTCCATCTCTAACAAAACAAGACAAAACAAAACAAAATACGATAAATAAAGGAACATTTGACAATCCATGCTTTCTAGTATTAATGTTTGCATGCTGCTTCTATTTAAATCATTTTACAGTTCTGTCTTCCCCAAAAAACCTTTAATTTTTGTGGGATCAGGGACTGGGTCCTATGATCTGGGTACGCCACAGACTTACAACACATCTTTGGTAGCTAACTGAAATAAAATTAACATAATAATGTTGGATTAATCTTCTTTTGAGCTTCAAACATTAATACTCTTTATACTAGCTGAGTATAATCAGTAGGCCAAGGAGAGTCTATATCCTGCAGGAATATCTATTCTGAAAGAGAGAAAAGTCTGAACAAGAGGACTCTATTTAATTCTCTTAAAGTACCCAAAGGACTACTGGCATGTAATAAACTCCTTACCTACTACTCCTTTGAGGGTGGAATAATTTGGTATCTCGATAGTCTAAACCTCTACTTCAATTAAACAGGAATATTCATTATTGTCCAAATCTGCGTCACACATTGTGCTTCTGAACCTTGATTCACACACCTGTTTCTCATGCCTGCTATTTTCTTGCTTTAATACAGCAATGCTCACATCTCCCTCCCTTAAGAAGTGTTCCTCATCAAGAGGCTTTGGAGACTGCTGTCTTTGGAGGTTACTATCATCTCTAATTCTCACTTGCTAAGATTTTTAAAAGTCTACTATATGCCCTCCTTCGATGAGATCTAGTCTCCAGTTCTAAACTGTCCATCTGACTGTCTCCTTGACATTTTCTCTTGAACATCTTAAAGTCAGCCCAATGTCAACATGCTCCAAACTGAAATTATCCCACAATCCAGGGCTTCTTCCAGTTTCTGTCTTGGTGAATGGACCCTATTATACAAGCCAGATATATATAAGTCATCTTCATCCCCACATTTCTCTCACCCCCAGTATCTGTCTTGGAATTCTGTTGATTTTATCTCCTCAATATTTCCACATCCACGTTTCTTGCTGTCTCATCACCAACCTGGTCCAGCACTGTTTTAATAGGCTTTATGGTTATTTAGGTATGGCAAATTCAACAGATCTAGAGATGACTAACACTGAAAAGATAGTTTTGGAGGCTATGGATATGTTTCTTACTTTGACTGTAGTGATAGTAACACAGGTGTATGCACATGGCCAAACTCATCCAATAATATACATTAATCATATACAGACTTTGTCTATCAATTCTACCTCAATAACAGTGGTTTCTAAAATATGATTTATTCTACTCATAGTTCCCAAGAAAGGAGGCCATGTGGGGAAACACCAGGGTGAGCTATGGGGCAGAGGAAGAAGGGGGACCTGTAGGCAGGACCTGTGGTTTTCATGGGAAAGGATGAGGGAGGAAGGCTAAAGAGACTTAGGACTGGCTAGTTTGAATAACATCAGTGGACTCTGGAACACAGTGGCTTTCCTGGTTGTCTGGCATCTGGCCCTGGCATAAATAGGGTAAGTGGATAGTAGTCCAGAGTAGGAAAGCCCGCTAAGGGAGAAAAACGGGAGTGTGGAATGAATCAGCTGCTCTGAAAGGGGAAATCACCAGCCTCTGGATGTTGCCTCAAAACTAAGGAAAAACAGCATTTGAAAAACTGTATTATAAGCCATCTCAACATGCACTGTTGATTTCAGTAGCCTCCTAAAAGTCTCCCAGCTGTCACTCTCTCCCATTGTCAACTCCTTCACCCCTGCCTCAAGTCCTTTAGGGGTCTATTTTCTTAAAGACACAATTTTCTAACGTGGCTACAAACCCCTGAATGATCTGGTCCCTTCCTACTTTCCCAGGTGCAGCCACACCTTGCTTCCTCTAGCCACAGGCTTTAGGTCTTGTCCACATGTGTATATAATTTGTTAATCGCTTCACAAAAAGGTACTTCCTGCTGAGAAGATATTAGTTGTAAGGGGTTTGATGAGCATCTTTAATCAATTCCAGTTACATGATTTAATTTCACTTGGCAAATTAAATAATGCTATTAACTTGTATTAATCAGATCTTGCTATCCATTATACATATAGTACCTATGTATATCATTAATGTGAACTCTGAAGGTAAAATGGCTGATTTCGTATGAAGAGTAGGTTTCAAGCAGACATCTTAAATTTTATTATTGAGTCTTGTAATAAAAATTTTTGGTTCAAAAAAAAATCCTTCTTCCTAGGAACTTTATGAGAGAAAAAAAATCCTTCTTCCTAGGAACTTTATGAGAATATAGCCATGAATTCTGCTTTAGAATGTGCCTGACTCACACATCAGACTCATAAACACCCTCAAAACCCAATGGTAGCTGGGTAGTTAAATGGTAAAATGGTAGTTAAAAGCTCATTTCAAGAAGAAATTCTTCCCACAGCATTTAAATTGCAGATACAGGATATGAGTATGTGTTTTAATTTCCTTTTTGTTGGTGTATTACCATTGTTTTAGATAAAACATTTATTTAAGAGGTAGCAAGTTATTTTATTTGATTCTTGGATTTGTCACAATTAACTTGAAAATTCTGATTCATGTTACTAAGGGATAGAACCAGTCATAAGCAATATGATTTGCATCTTACCTGACTTTCAAAGGCCATAATGCTAACATCATATTGAATCAGTAATAGTGGGCTTTGTAGAATAACACACAAAGCCAAGGTGAAAACAAAGTTCTTTTGTAATAATCCTGAGTTCTTTCATTTCTAAATCTTTAATCATTTTTCCTCTTTCTTCTTCCCTCCTTCCCTTTCTTTTCTCTTTTCTTTTTTCCTTTCTTTCTCTCTGTCCCTGGCTCTCTCCTTCTCTGTCTCCCGCTCTCGTCCCACTCCTCTTCTCCCTCCTCTTCCTCCCAACATGAATGCATTGTTTAAGCAAGTCAGTCATTCAGGACTTCAATGAGAAGTTACCGCACATTTTGTCTATGATGGACACTATACCAGGCCCGAGGAATAAAACAGTGAATAAGACAGAAAACAGTCCTATCTGTGCGGAGCTGACAGTCCAGAGGAGTGACCAACCGCCCAACAATGACAAACCAGGATGGGAAATCTATGGTAGGGAAACTGTAGTGTGCTATGAAAACACATAGGAGGGGAAAATAACCTGAACCTATGGGTCAAGGAAGGCTTCCTGGGAGAAATAACATCTAAACTATGCCATAAAACAGTGAGCTAGATGGACATTTTAATTATTTTAGTCAAGCCTTAAACAGTGAAACCTAATTCACTGCCTTCTCAAATTACAACTCCCTACCAACTTTCAAAATTCATTTCAAAGGCATTTTTCCCCAGGTTCAAAATTTTGCATTTCTTTAAATGAAAGAATAAGGAACACTGATTGAGAGTCAAATTATGGGTATTCTGACTCTACTCAGTTCCTCCACCAACCTCTGTGTCATACCAAGGAAGTCATATCAACTACCTTGGTCTCAGTCCCAAATTTTCAATGAGAGGGTGGCAATTGATGGGCTGCTTTCCAGGATGGGATTCTCACTGTAAGTCTCTGAAACTTTCTAGACCCAGACTTCACTATCTCCTGCATTTTGTCCACCTAGATTCTCCCTACTGCACTCTACCCTGCACATTGCTGCCAGGTTCATCCTCCTACAAGCATAGTTCTGTCACTTCTCTGCATCCAGTACATTAACAGCCCCCAAGGAAAAATTTGAACTCTCCCTGCAGCACCAGTCCCACCTCATCTCCCTGGCATGAGCTTTATTATTATTATACTTTAAGTTCTGGGGTACATGTGCAGAACATGCAGGTTACATAGGTATACATATGCCATAGTGGTTTGCTGCATCCATCACCCTGTCATCCACATTAGGTATTTCTCCTAACGAATGAGCTTTCTACCTTGGACAGCTACAATTCATACCTCAGGGCTGAACTCACTCATACCTGCCTATGAATATCCTATAGTTTCACTGAAAATGTTCAATTCATTTCTATTACATAGATTTCCCATTTCAGGCCAATATTACATCAAGATCTGTTGACTTCAAGATAGAAAATTTGAATTCCATTCTAATGAAGTATGGAAACTAAATAACAAACACTTTGCAACCTGCAAATACAATAAGTTGAGAAGCAAAGATGAGCTGAAAAGCAAGGAAAATTTGGGAATAGAGGCCATAGAGGTAACACAGTAGTAAGCATTAGCTTTTCCTTTTTAAAAGTTTCACCGTCTGAAGACGGCATATTTCACAAGACCATTACCACCTACACAGGACATGTGGAAGTGGAGACGGGGCTACAAAGTAAAAGAACAAATATTGGCAACTGTGTTGCTCTGCTATAAAAGGAGGAAGTTAGAGGCAGGCAAGTGCTGTCATGGCTAGAGCAGCTGTCTATCCAAGAGCTCAGCAGCCCAAAGCCAAAATACAGAGTTTTATTATAATTACATTTGAAATTTATACAGCCTTTTTATACTGCAAACGCTAACCAAATCTTCATAGTGCAGGTTTCACTGCTGATGTGTAAGATTTTACCAGCTGGACATTTCTAGAAGTAAATATGATGCCATGGAAATCAAAAGGCACAGTCACTAATCAATTCAGTAACCTGGGCATGCCAACTTTACTTCTCTGAAACCAGTTTCTCCATTTGTAAAACAGGCTAATTTAAGTGTCCTATCAGCTCTAAAATCCCACAATTCCATCTTTTTAGCCATGGAAACTGGGTAACTTAACCAAGCCTCTGACAGTGTATGGCTAAGAAGGATCTTGGATCCTCATTTCTTCATTCTCTGAATTTTAAAGGTGTTTTCTTTGTAGTAAATAAGCAAAGTGTTAAAAATACTGAGTACCTTATCTTTTATCCCAAATCACTTGGAATTTTTAAGTTCTGTCTTTACAGATCATAAAACTTTATCAAAAGCCAACCTTTTGTGACAGTTCCCACTATTTACAATTCAGACTTTGGGACAATTAATATTCCTTTTCCTCATCACATCATCATGCATTATAGTGATAATCTATAAACTGATGGGATAAATTTCAACTAAAAACATCTGATTGCACTTTAGGGGTATACAGTCTTGTATAAATAGAGCTATTGAAGGGGACTGAGTTGAGACCGTAAAAAAGGATGTCTATAAAAATACAAATTCATTCTTCCATTTCTGGAAATCCTTTTGTACGTACTTTAGTCATAAAAATTATATCTTACATTAACTGTGTCAGGGAATTTTTTTCACAGATAAATTTGATATCTTTCCAAAACTGCATATGATTTGCTTTAAATCAGGAAAGAAGCCAAGATTTACTCAGAGTGCTCAGTTAGCAGCTCTCCCAAGAAGTTCAATCTGAGGTCAAACTTTAAAAATGCCATTTAGAATGAGATTCCAGTAGAGTGTCATCTCTTAATACAACATGAGTTTAGTTTGGAAAGATTTTTAATCAACCCAAACAACAAACAAAAAAATGATTAGACATACTAACAAAGTACACACACACACACACACACACACGCACAAATATGCTGTCAATTAAAATAAATCTGGATTTTTCCAAATCAGTATAAATCTACATAAATTTTATAAATATATATTTTGATAAATAAAGTGTATTTTCCAAATGCCAATTAAATAGAGATGTCAACTCTAATGATTTTGAAACATTTACTTGTTACATTATTAATGGGAAATCTGGGCCGATTCCCACTTATTTCTCCTAATGCCAAAAGACATAAAATGATTTCATTTATAATTCAGAGCCTGGAGTCACTGCAAGTAAAACAGTTTTACTGTTAAATATTGCAAATCATTAGTGCTATCAGCATATATGCCTTTGGAGAATGGACTCACATTCTAACACAGACCAGTTTCCATTTATTGCAAGCATAAGAATAAGAAAACATGCCAAGCTAGCAGAACGCATCTTAACCCTCTCAGGCAATTATTCTCCTTGTTCAAGTTCCCCTTAATAAGCATGAAAAGTAACAGACAACCAAGATGTTATGAGCTTGGCGTTCATGTCTCACAAACCACAAGTGGGGAGCTTTTTCTTCTGAGTAGAATTCTCAAGCAGGAGAGGGTTCTTTATATGAACACCAGGAAAGGGAGATTTAAAATCTCAGTTGTGTGGAGCTTATGAACTTTCAGGATGCTCCAACAGTTCCTTAAATACTCTCAAATCTTTCTTTCTTAAGTGGGGCAAGCTTTTTCTTTTTTCTTAAGTCTTTAACATTATCTGTCAGCAGCCAGTGATGCATTTCATATATGGCTTCAATTCTAGAACAAATGTAAAAGACATGCCCAAAATGAATTATAGAGGGACTAGCAGAGCAAACTGTTTAACTAAACTTCATTTTTAAAATTTATTTTTTTCCTCCTTACATAATCAAAAGCTCAAGTATCTGAGGGAGCCATTTTAACAACTCTGCTCTTAAGTAATAATTAAATCTGCTGCCGCACAGGAGTTCTGCATCTTTATAAATGTCAACCCCATTCTAAAGAATCCGAGCTGCTCCTTAGCAGCTTGAACACCATGTCTACAAAAATATAAAATTTTGAAATGTCTTTTTCCTCACTTAAACATTTATAAATCATGAACCAAAGTTAAATCCCAAATCAAGTGTGTACCAACAATTACTAGCATGCATCCTAATAACAGAATTCTTAGCAAATTAATATGAGGAAACACAAGACAGAAATACCTGAAGTTCAGCTACACTTAATTTTATATAGATATAATTTGAGAATTCATAAATATTATTGGTTCCTACCATTGAATTTTTGAAACATATACACAATTATCTTTTTCAAGAACAGATACTAAAAATAGGTTGTTTTTCTGACTCACAAGATCACTGAAATATGTCGGACTCTATTAAGGTTAATAAATGATGATAAATCTTTTCACCCTCTTTGGGTTGATGGGCATAAGGAAAAAAATAAAGTAAGGGAGAATTTATGAGCCAAGGATTTTCTGAGCACTTTCTAGGTGCCAATTGTTAAACACTAGGAATATAATATATAAGGTACAGTTTGCACCCTTAATGTGCAATCTTGGGAGGGGACAGACAGATCAATTGCATTAAAATGAAAAAGTGCAACAAGACAGAGAACACACAGGCTAGGGTGAGGAGGAGGCAGGGAAGGCCTCCCCAAGAGGAGAGGAAATACAGGACTGAGCAAGCAAGGGGATAAAGGTCAGAGGGGTGCCAGGTTTAGGGTGATCGGTTACAAAGCACAGAGATGAGAATGGTGGGGAGGGGCTAAAAATAAGCCCAGCTCACAGAGAGCCTTGAATGGCACAATAAGGAGTTTTGGATTAATCCTGAAAAAAATGAGAGCCTCTGAAGGATTTTCAGCATAATTTAGATGATTATTTTATGTTAGCTACTCTAGGAAATGGTGTGGAGGGAGGCTTTGCAGAAACTAGAATTTATTAAGCAGCTACTATATGCCAGGTTCTCATATTGTCTCACAAATCCTCACAATAATCTTAGACTTCATTATCTCCAATTCATGGCTGAGGAATAGGGACTAAGAGAAATTATGTGATTTAGCAAGATTACACAGTCACTACGTCTAATAATAAAATGCTGCCTGGTATGCAATCCCCAGTTTTCCAACTGTGTCAACATGTTGCACAAAACCCAAAATGAAACGTGAACTGGGATATGTGCAACCCATGCTTCATGACTAATACATGGATGCTCTTATGAATTAAGATAGAAGTCGCAGTGTCAATACGAGAGGAATATATGAAACGGGGCCAATATTACTATCCACCCTACCAAATACAACAAATAACAGAGAAACCCCAAATACTTTCACTACTGCCTTCACATCCATGGCTTTTCGTAAAGAGAAACTATTTACTCTTAAATTACAGTATCCATCTTTGTCAACATCATTACTATTTGAAGTGATGTTTTCAGGCTATTCTTCCTTTTCCATCTGCTTATTGATTGATTGATTGATGTGCGGGGGGGGGGGGGGAGTGGGGAGCTGTCTAAGGGAGAAACCACACTGGTAATCAAATGTCTCAAACTGCATTACCAGGTCATTAAGCCTAAGTTGGAAGTCTTAGGCTTTACCAGCTGCTATTGTACACACGAGGCACATTATATAACTGATCAAATGCTATTAGTCACTCTGAAGGACATCTCTATTTTCTGAAAAATCAAACTACCCTCTAAGCAAGTTGGTTAGGAAAAAAAAAATCAGTCTTCGGAGTATTACAGCTGGAACCACGCAGAGCAAAAATCTTTGCCTTGTTTTGTGCCTGCATCCCCACTTCCAGGAGTCAATATTCCTATTTTACAGGCAAGAAAACTTAGGGTTATGAAGAGTACACTTTCACGGAGTGTGTGAATGTCAGACTTGAGGTCCTTGCAGCCAAACCTGTTGATTCATATTACTTAATCCTTTCTCCTTATGCTTTAGAAAGATAAAAACAATAATTTATGCTATATTTTCAAAGATCAAAGCATTTATAAATCAAGAAGGAAATAGAAGTCGTCATTGTTTCCACATGTTTTCACATGGATATTGTAGATCTTCTCATAATCCCCAATGCTAATAACTAAACATATTAATAACAGTGTGCTGGAGACATGAAAAGAACTACCTAGAATCTGCTACAACAGTATTCTCCAAAGTGGGTTCTGGAGAACACTGGTCCCATAAGATTTTATTGTTCCTATAAGTTTGTGATACACTAAATATTTTATTCTCTTCATGCAGACTTCTAACTTTTCTGACATATAAAGGATTTGATTCACCATGTAATGCAAAAGACCTGTTTAATCTTATTTAAATCAGGGATTTTCTAAATAATAAAAGTTTAAAAAAGAGCTAATTGAATCTCCGTGATTGTGATCCCAGAAACTTTTATAGCATTTCTAGATTCAACTCCAGCAGGATACTTAAACATGAAACCAAAGCTTGGGCTTTAATATAATTTTTCACGTTAACTCATGAGTAACTATTGTGAGCCAGGTGTTTTGTTAGGGCCAGTGGTAGCAAGGAAACTGAACCAAGTGTGTCAATTGTAATGAATCTGTAGTAGGCAGCTGTCTGACGTGTGGAGTTCAGAAATACTATGGGGCTCTGGATAGTCTCAGACAGAAAAAAAAAAAAAGCCATGTTGCAATGTTTGCCGCAAACCCAGAATTGAAGAGTAGAGGCTGGGTATTTTCCATCTATGCTCTAGGCACTGAGGATCTATAGATGAATAAAATGCGGTTCCTGACCTCAAGGAGCTCATTTTGGGGTGGAGGGAAGCAAGGCATATCATCATATAAACTCAAAATAGGGAGACAAGAATAAGAATAGGAGGCTATCCTTGAAAGAGGAGAAAAGGAGTGATCAGCAAGCTTCAAAGACTGGAGGATACTTCAGCTGAGTCTTGAAGATAAGTGCAAGCTGATCAAGTGTGCAGAGAGGCTGGAGTGTCTGAAACTATAGGAACAGCCAATATTAGTGCAGAGCACAGAAGTGTGGAACGGTGCAGCATCTTTGGAGGCTTTTGGCATCTCAGTTTCTCAGGAGCGCGAGTTCTACAGAGGAAACACTGCATACCTTTCCTTTGATCACGCTTTCCAGGGTAAGCCTCTCAACAATATTCACCACGTGTTTTTTGTTTTGGGGGTGGGGTGTTCATGTATTTCTTCACTCTCAGTACTAAGAAGTTATTCAGCATAGTAAAAGAATAGATATTCTGCATAATTTGATATTATGGTTAGTAGGAGATTACTGTATATACAAGAGATTAATTTTTTTGAGATGGAGTCTCACTCTGTTGCCCAGGCTGGAGTGCAGTGGTGCAATCTTGGCTCACTGCAACCTCCACCTCGTGAGTTCAAGTGATCAAGAGATCATTTTTATTGTAATTTTCAAAACTGTCTGTATACTCTTTACTAAAACTACAAAAGGATAGAAAAATTATATATATATATAACACTTACTGCTTCTTTGCAAGAATTTACTTTCAACATTGTTTCCATGCTAAAGAAATTAAGATGAATCTACTGTATGATATATCCTAGGACTACTCTTAAAAAATATAAATTACTCAAATTCACTCAAACTGACTTGTGTTTCTTGGCGTTTTTGACTCTTTTGCAGATTCTAAATACTAAAACTCTCCTCCAGATGGAATGCTAGGTAATAGTGTCTACTGTATCTCTAGGGAACATTTCATATTCCTATAAATAAAGATAAGGGTAAAACTAAGTGGTCAAGAGTCGACTTTTGAAAATGTGTTGAGTCAATCTGATACAATTTACAATAGGCTTATTTCAGAGTTGCTATCATCTCACCTCTATCCTCTTCACATTTAGAAGAGAATCCTCTACTCCAAGGAGACATGGAAGTGAAGTAAAATTAAGAAATATTAAGCATTAAAGATGAGCTCATGATATGGGGGGAGAGGGGGATATGAGGGAAATACCAATTGAAGTGAGGAAAAAGTTCATACCTGAAAAACAGATCTAGTATTTTTAGCATTAATTTGGTGTCTTTTTTGTGGCTGTTGGTTATGCGGAAATTTTGATGTATCAGTTCTTCCATTAAAGAATGGGATAACTTTGCCCATTGACAAATGATCACTATACCCATCATGACTAACCATTTTGACTTAGTTTTCCTATTACATAATCCCCATGAGTCTGTGCTGCTATTTTTTTCCTAACCATGTCTACCATACCCTACACCTCTTTGCATATTTGGGAATATGAGCCATATGAATGAATGTGAATTCACCACTAATATCAGCCAACTAAGCTAGAAGCAAAACCATTTTTGACTCTAAAATACTAAATGCAACAAATTGCCAGGAAATCCCAAAATGAGGCCTAAAAGACTAGAATATTCTTCACATTACCTGAAAAAAATACCAATATTAGCCATCACAGAAATAGAAGCCATTCAGTTCCTTTAGCACTGTGTATGGTTCACAGGTTCCTTACAAGAAGCAAGTTTCATTTTTGCTAACTGCACAATTCTCCTTCTAAACCATTCTTCAAATCCTGATATTAAGCTCCGCTTTCAGATAGGCACACTACATGAATAAATGACAATACAAAGAGAAACAAAGTGACTCTGAATAAAATAATTTTCTCAGACTGAGCAACAATCCTCCTAATTTACAGGAACAAAAAATAGTTGCAATCTTCCTTACCTGAGATGCCTACTTCATTCTCTGTGGGAGACTCATCAAATGAACTTAGACAAAACAACCAGGATCATATAAATGTAGGTAATTACAACTATATTAAGCTCAGAAAACAGTTTCGAAGAGATCACTGTCAATCTGGGCAATTCCTAAAAATAGTGCTCCTTGGGTGGTGCATGGCTGCGTTACTCAACATCTGCTGAATGCTGACTTGCAGGCAGCACCAGTTGTATTTGGGGAAAATACCTGGCTTCTTAGTGCTCCTCAGCTCAGCATTAATAAACAGTCCTCTCCTATTAATAATTCTTCATCTGAAAGTCTCCTATCTGCAGACAGTTTCTACTTCCGAAAGATGGCAGGGCTCCATTCATATTTACAGGCATCCTGATGTAGAAACTCAAATGACTCACATGCAAGACATAAGTGATACCACTTTCAGTCATGAAGTCACCGTAAGTGCTTAACTTACAAACTTTCCAAAACTTACATTTTAATATAAGATCCTGAGATTCTTGGTCTGGAAATCAACTTTCCTTTGTTATCTATAGCAGGGGCAATACAGATAGATAACTGATTGGAAAAGCCTGGGCTTCTAGGAGGCAGCTTCTTGAAGAAGCTTGCGCTTTTGCATCTGACCCAATTAGGTTGAAGCTTTAAGTCATCACATGCTTGCTGTGTGAATGGTTTTGCAGTTTCCTTTCAGGACAATGATACGTATCTTAGAGTTTTTATAAAGATTAAATATGAATCTCAGCAGCAAACACAGAAGGGCACTTATTGCATTTGTCTCTTGGCCCCTTAATTGCTGAATTGTACTTTTTGTAACATGCTGCCCATTCCCTGAGTATAAGCTCCCTGGGGGTGGGTATCCTGACTTGACCGTATCTGCAACACCAGCCCAAGTACAATGCTTGGTGCAGATTAGGCTCTCAACACCTGCTTCACATTAAAGAAGTGGAGGCCTTATGGGCAATGCATCTCAGACTTTAATGTGCACATGAATCACCAGAGAACCTTATTAAAATGCATATTGTGATACATAATGTCTAGAGTGGGTCCCAAGATACTGTCTTTTTTTTTTTTTTAAACCAAGTCTCACTCTGTCACCCAGACTGGACTGCAGTGGTGCAAACTCAGCTCACTGCAACCTCCACCTCTCAAGTTCAAGTGATTCTCTTGCCTCAGCCTCCCGAGTAGCTGGGACTACACATGCACGCCACCACGCCTGGATAGACACTGCATTTTTAAGAATAAGCACCAGATAGATAGACCTGTGTTTCCAGAACCACACTTTGAGTTCACAAGGTGCTAGTTTTCTTTCCTTACTTTTGGACTGCCACAATATTCCACATCGTGGCATTAGAAAGCAGTTTGTGGACATTTCATTCAGGGCTATTATACCATGCTCAACCATGTCCCTTCCTCAAACACAAAAACAGGGCAGGGATACCCAGGATAATATCAGCGTGGAGCCTATTTGCTGATATGTCTCTACCTTGTTAGGACAAGCTATTAAGTGAACTCCAATATTTATAGTCAGAAAAATAAAAAAGTCCTTAAGGAAACATTAACAGTTTTACTATACTTCTTCCAGAGGGTAATGATACATAATAATATTCTGGTATGTGATACCAATTTATAAATCACTGGCATTTAATATCTTGTATTTCAAAAAAGTGTCACACCCTCTGCTGTAATAATGTTAACAGAATGAGTATTTATAAGTATACATGCCAGAAATGCAAACAGCCACATTTGCAAAGGCAACTGTCATCTGGTTACTACACAGTGCCATCTGCTGGACAGCTGCTAATGTGCAGCAGAAAAAAATGCAAGATGCTCTCTGGGAATAATAAAAAATTTTCTGCAGCTTTTCCAATGAGATTTACACAAATGAAGCCAACTTAGTACAGTTCTGCACTGGCTTGTTCAGAAAGATTTTATAGCCCCTATGCTCTTTTGCTTAGAAAAGTAGAACAGTTTTATAGAGATGCATATTGATGAGGGGCTAAAGGCTGAATACAGAAATCCCACATGGCCATTGAGAACAAAGAACTGTTTCTTTCTTCTAGGGAAAAATCTAGTTTTCTGGTTACCCTCGAAGTTTACATAATTATTGTCTTCATCAATAAAATGATAGTTCATGCTATTTTGCAGCACCTCTCACAAACAACAAATTAATTCTAATAAAATAGAAACTATAATTTCCTAATCTAGTTCACTTCTGAAAACAGGTTCCTCTTGAATCCTAAAATTGCTCAAAATTCTTTAGCACAAATGGCAAGAAAAGAAGTGGAAAAGACATAAGGCTTACGTAAGTCCTTATTGGTATCTTTCACGGAAAGTGTAACTTGTTCTATCATAGCAATGTTGTAACTTGAAAATGATTCAACAATTTCCTACCTGAATTAGTACTCAGTCTAGTTGCAAGAGCTGATTATTTAAGTCTCATGCAGTCTTTGATTTAAAAAAAATTAAGCAGATGTGTGGATTTAATGGGACACATTAAAGAATAATGTGTTGCAAAATATCTACTTTGGGATGTTTGAACAAATATATGTAACCAGGTCTGGTTAAGCAATTTTCTATGGAGAATCTCAAAGGGCATGACTAGTGTTCACTCTGACTCCTAGAGTGGCTCTATTGAGGTTTTCCTAAGATTCTGAAGTGGAAAGTACGAATAAAATACGGATCAATAAAGTATATTATAGGTACGTTAGAGAAACATTAAGTGAATTGCCTTAGGTCACAAAATCCTAATGGTGAGAGAAAAAAGAATCAAGGACTCCCAGCCTGTATGTTAAAACACCTAAAGTACTTCCTCCCATGGAATACTTCTTGAGGGCCAGTTTCATAATTAATTTAAACAGCTTTCTGGGGCACATTAATTATGTAAGCTCTCTGTACACTAGGCCACTACAAAAGGAGAAAATGGCTTCCTTGCTACCCATGAATGGGACCGATTTCTTCTTTGTGACACCAAGGTGCTCGAAAATCCGCTAGGAAGGAAACAGCACAGTGCCCAAAGGACAAAGAGCATGGCGGGGTGGGAACACAGATTTCTCTTCTGGCTGTCTTGTTTCATTTTGCAGGACCTCTCAGTAGTCTAGGAAAACTGACCTTTCTTTCCAGCTGTCAAAATCCCTCCCCCACAGAGCTGCATCACCCTCGGAGGGATGATTCCCATCTATAAATTTCCATGCCTAAGGGCCCTGCTGTACTGGCAGACAGAATAGAATGCACTCTGCATTCCATCTCTCTACATGGTTAAGGCAGCATTACTCTTCTCTTCCCGTATCCATAAGAACATCCAGTGTGTTGCAGTTTCAGGGGAGTTGAACCACAGTATTGGTAACATGGCATCTGGTTAGGTTCAGAAAAAAAGTATGTTCTTGGAGTATATGCATTGAAGTCTAAAACCAAAATATGGCTTTACCCGCTTAAACCAACTAAATCTGACTGAAACTCCTTATCTTTTTCTAAGCCAAATTACTTATGAGTCCCTAAACTGTACCTACATTTTTAAGCCCCATCGCAATTAATTGTTCTGCCATTTATTCATTCATGCAGGCATGCATGCATGAAGAAAATACCTATTAAAGCCAACTATGTGTCACACACTGTTGTAGGTGCTAAGAATATGGCAACAATGAAGATAAACAAGTTCCTGTTCTTTCAGAGTTGATTTCTAATAGGGTAAGACAGGCAATGAATAAATCTATAAATATATTAGTACTTAATAACTTGTAAGAAGAAAGATAAAACAAGGTAAGGAGAGTGGTGAGGTAAGTGTGTTTAGTCATCAGGGAAAGTATTTCTGAGAAGATGACATTTGAACAGAGACCTGGAGGAAGGGAGGGAGAGAAAGGTGTAGTTATATGGAGGAAGGGCATTCCTAGCAGAGCAGCAAAAGGAAAAGTCAGTGCAAATGTTCCAAGAAGTGTATGCTTGGAGTGTCCACGGAATAACTAAGAGGCCTGGTGGTGCACCACTGAGAATACAGGTAAAAATGACTGGGAAGGAGAGCAGAAGACACAGTGGGAATATCACACAGGGCTGTGTTCTTCAAATGCTCTGTGTTAAAGAACTGGCTGTTTTTCAGGATCCACTGCAGATGGATAATTTTGTAAAATGCAATTAAAATGTCAGGGTAATAACTACTGCTACAGAAAGCTTCTGAACCTGTCTCCTCACAGACCCATAGCAGTTCTCAGATCAGCAGAGATCCAGGGACCACACTGAATTGTACTGAAGAGCCTAGTAAGCCAGGGTAAGTCCTCTGAATTTTGAGGGAGCTGTGCCAGAAGGTTTCGAGCAGAGAAGAGACTGCTGTTCCTTTCCATTGGCATGCCCTTCCCTCTCCAACACTTGGCAAGATCTTGCTTAATCAGCTGAACCATCTCCACCATGGACAGATTATCTTCACCCAGAAGCCCTCTAAGCACTTCACATGTGTGGATACTGTGCTGATCTCATGGTTTCTCTTTCACCTCTGCCAAAAGTAATGACTTCCAATTTTTTTTCTCTTTTCCTTCTTTGGAATACTCTTCATGTCTTCTATCTACACTATTATGACTTCTGAGCACATGTCCCATCCATCCAAACAGTCTGTAAACTCCAAATATCAGATATTTTATAAATCTTGATGCTTATAAACTTGGCACTCCATAAATGTTCATGAATGGAGCTCTACACTAGGTCTACAAACATCAGTCATTAATAGTAAGATCTGACCATATTAAATAATTTTTAAAGATCTGTTCAGGGCTGGGTGTGGTGGCTCACACCTTTAATCCCAACACATCAGGAGGCTGAGGCAAGAGGACAGCTTGAGCCTACAAGTTCAAGACCAGCTGGGCAACACAGTAAGAAAAATCAGCTGGGTATGGTGATGTGGGTCTGTGGTCCCAGCTGTTTGGGAGGCTGAGATAGAAGGATCACTTAAGCCCAGAAGTTCAAAGTTACAGAGAGCTATGATCACACCCCTGTACTCCAACCTGGGTGACAGAAAGAGACCCTGTCTCTAAACCATAAAAAATGAAACCTGTTTATAGCATTTTAGAAAGTGTGACAATTATCAAGCTCCCCATTACCCTGCAAATCAAATCCAGAAATGTATTGCTGCTTCAAAGGATTCTGTAGTTCAGATCATTTATCTCTGGCATATTTCTTGAAATACATAGTCCACTGGCTGGAACTGTTAACCACCTTAGTGCTATAGAGATCTCTCTTCTAATGAAATGTGTGGGGATGCAATTTGAACTACAACTGAACATTTTGAATTTTCCCTTAAAAAGTCAGTGACCAAAAAGCAGCATTGTTTGTGTATGTCCCAGACCTATAGTTAATTTTCAAATTAGAAGTAATGACCTGCTGTGTTAAATGAGTAAGAGAATAATTAAACATCTGGATTAGGAAACTATAAGATGAAAGCCCAGCAGCAAGTTGAAAATCTGACTTTCAGTATTTTAGCTCAAGGAAGCATAGCCAGAAGATTATTGCTCTGATATCCAATATGAAAACGTTCATGTTGATTCTACCTTTATTTTTGCTAGCAGAAATAGAGTTGGCTGCACATTCTTAAGTATTTGTGTCTTTGGACTAAATCAAGATTTACTGTGATAAAATTTCTGATGTAAAAAAGAACAGTTCCTAATCACAGAATCTTATACTTTTTCTCAAGATTATAACTTTTCCCTTTAGACAAAGAGGAAAATACTTTCCTTAAGAGTAGGAAGACAGTAAGATGAACTATCTAAATAGAGCAGATCTTTGCTGCAGTTATTTTTTTTTTTTTGCATGGATAGAAATATGTTCTTTTCTAGCTACAAAGGAACCTCCAAAATTTTGACATGTACTGTTCTAAAAGGTCAATAACATTCTATTCATTACTCCATCCATCCATCCACCCACCCACCCATCCATTCATTTATTCACCACATTCTCTCATTATCTACCCCCCCTTTTCTATCTCTATCTTTTTGTCATCTTCAGAGTGAAATAATCTTTTTCCCCTAAGACTGCAAGTTTTAAAGCAAAACACTAAAAATTTGTTTGCTTTTCTTCCTTTTTAGATTATCATCTTTCTTCCACAATTTTCCTATTTCTGCCTATTTTCCAAACTTACTTTTCTCCTTTTCCTAAATTTAATCTTCTCCTTCTATATGTAACTTCCATTTCTTTCAGTTAACCTACAGAAGAAAATTAAGATTAACTTCATAACTTTCACCCAGGGGTTGGTGTAAAGCAAGAAGAGGAAAAAGAACAAAAGCCTTACTTTTCCTGGTCTTTCTGGACCCCCCACCCCAGGGCTATGACTTTTACTGATGTCCCCAGTTTGATGGATTTTGTGCCAGCACTTTGCCCAGAAAACAGATTTAAAAACCTATCACCATAGGAAGAAAGTCTATGACAAATCAGAGAAAGAGCTCTCCTAAATGATTTATTTTTTAAGCACAGACTGGGTACAGTGGCTCATGCCTATAAACTCTGAGAGGCCAGGATGGGAGAATTGCTGGAGGCCAGGTGTTCACAACCAGTCTGGATGGCATAGTGACACTCTAACTTTAAAAAATAAAAATAAAAAATTAGCCAAGTGTAGTGGCCCATGCCGATAGACCCACTCACTCAGAAGGCTAAGGCAAGAAAATCACTTGAGCCCAAGAGTTCAAGAAGACTACAGTGAGGTATGATTGCACCACTGCACTCCAGCTTGGGTGACAGGGTCAATTGTCAGGTCATCTGTCTGGTGTGGTGACTATAATTAATATATTCTACTCTTAGAGTCAGAAGGAATAAATAAGACCTACTATTTGATAGCCCAACAAGGTGACTATAGTCAATAATAAGCTAAATGAACGTTTTCAAGTAACTTAGAGTATAATTGTGTTGTAACTCAAAGGATAAATGCTTGAAGGAATGGATGATACCCATTCTCCATGATGTGCTTATTTCACACTGCATGCCTGTATCAAAACATCTCATGTACCCCATAAATATATATATACCTACTATGTAGCCACAAAAATTTAAAAATATACTGTACTTTTGAAAAATGAGTAAGAGTAGATGTATTCTCACCACAGAAACAATAATGATGTGATGTAACGCATACATTAATTAGCTAGATTTAGTCATCCCAGTGTATACATACTTCAAAACATCATGTCATACAGAGTAAGCATACACAATTTAACCTATCAATTTTTCAAAAGTAATAGGGCAGTTATTTCATATTGCGTATTTTATTTTTATTTTTATTTTTTATTGAGACAGAGTCTCACTCTGTCGCCCAGGCTGGAGTGCAGTGGTATGATCTTGGCTCACTACAACCTCCACCTCCCAGGTTCAAGCGATTCTCCTGCCCGAGCAGCTGGGATTACAGGAGCGTACCACCACGCCCAGCTAATTTTTATATTTTTAGTAGAGAAGATGTTTCACCTTGTTGGCCAGTCTGGTCTCAAACTCCTGACCTCTGGTGATCCACCTGCCTTGGCCTCCCAAAGTGCTGGGATTACAGGTGTGAGCCACAGCACCCAGCCTCATATTAAAAGCCTATGACCAAAATTTGATGTTCCCAAACAGTAACTGGTGACTCTTGACTGAAATGACTTAATACCAAAAAAGTGTGAAACTTTAAATTAGCATCATTGTTTTCATTTTAAATTTAAAAATCTGTAATTTAAGCATCTAGGGGTTGTCACTGGGTAAGGTGAGGACAGGCAAAGTGTAGGCAAGGGTCCCACAAGAAATTTCAAATATACTTGTTAGGTTTATTTCTTAACTGGTTGGTGGACACAGTGCTATTTTATTCTTTATACCTTACATGTGTTATAATTATCTTTTCAACATCTTATAGATAATAAAAACACAATTATTAAATCCCATTCTTTGAAAATAATTGTGATTGATAATATTATCTGTTTGGAAAATGGCATTTAAAAAAAATACCCATTTTTCTTAGGTGCTTTTAATTAAAAATAAATGCACCAGAAAACCAAATGTTGCTTCAAAAACTTCATTCGTGAGAAAGATACTTCACAACTTTCTGTAGGATTATGAGTGAGTCATATACCAAAGGTATTCAATGAATGTCCCTAAAGCCAAATACAGATTGTTGAGCAGGAAACAAAAACCTTCTATAGAAAGACATGCAGAAAAGTATTTGTCTGGTATTAAACAACACTACATTGTCTATTCCATATGAAGGGAAAAATATTTTGTTCTGAATATTTTATTCTGTTGTAAATGTAGGAACCACAATTGGGAAGTAACGATTGATAAAAGATGGAATAACAATAGGTATCACATACTTAATCTCACTTCTGGTCTATAGAAGGAAAGCTGCTTAAAAATTCAACATGTGGTTCACTCAGATTTAAGCACAACAAACTGGTAAAAATGCAGAACTGCTAGTTAAAGTTTTACATTAAAAATACCTTATCAGAAGACCAAGGTGGAAAGGTATGCAGTTGACCAGATAAACCAGGAAGTGACAGGGAAAATCTGTACTGGCAAACAATGAAGCAAGAGAAGCCACCACTGAGACAGAGGAGAAGAGAGTCCCCTTAGAAATATTGTGTAAGTAAGGAAGACAAACAGGTAGGGGGAAGACTCACTGAGGCATCTTTGGGTAGGCATTTTATGCATCATCTCAACAAATCCTCTCAAACCTACAAAACGTAGATGGTTCTTATCCTGTCTGGGCAGATGAGGAAATCATAGTTCCACAAACTTAGGAATGTTACCCACAAAGACAAAATGATAGCAGGGATTCAGATCCAGATATTTTTTTACTACAAAGCCTCTAATTTTTCTACCATGCCACCCCAAGAATAGAAAGATCTACAAAATATAGTTGGGATAGAGGGAAGAGAAGGCAGTCATCTGCCCCCCAAAATGGTAAAATTAAGGAACACAAAGATTAAAATTTGTACCTGAATCCTTACTGTGGCAGTTATTCTGAAGGCAAAAAAAAAAAAAAAAAAAAAGCAGACAGGGCAAATTAGTGTGAAGAATCCATGATGTTCTGGGTCTCACTGAATACCAGATGTAACTAAATTGCCAGGAGTGGCTGGAATACACTTCAGAGTCTCAAGGAACTTTAGGATAAGAACAGCGAAACATGAGGCCAAAATGAACAACTTCTCATTTACAAAGTTATCTTTTGCAAGGAGTCTGGAAGATGTTTAGAATGATTCTAATACAGAATATGGGCTGCAGAGGTCTAGATCAGTAACCTTAACTTTCATGCGTGGTTGGCAAGTAGGCTGTACAAGCATGGTGCTCTAGACACACCGTAGAAACTCGGCATCTCTCATACATCTTTCTACAGTGGATTGCAGTTATGTATGTACATATCTTATCACTCCTAACTAGATTTTAAGCTGTTTAGCAAGGTCTATTTCTATTCATTTTGTGTTCCCCGATTGTCTGGCATACTGACCTGCACTTAATAGGTACTTAATATTTCTTGAATTGAATCAACCCCTGACCACATAAGCAAGCACCACTGCTGGGTAGAAAGGCAACTATGGCTTCTGTTTAGGGAAATACTGCTTCACCAATCTACTGGAATTCTTCAAGAGGCTGAAATCAGTTTACGGCCAAGAGGAACTTGTGACATACCTCTCCAAGTGAATTGCATGGTGATTAAGGAAATGTTTTGTCAAGGAAAGAAAACCGGTTCAAAACTATAAACAAGATTCAAAGATATACATATAATTCTTCCAAATGAAATGGAGTTAACACGATCTGTTGCAGCTGGCCTTAATTAACGTTTTTAACCTATAAATAATCTGGCTGAGGAAGCCATAAAGTATTCCAGACTGTGGGTAAGAAAGTGTCAAAGTGATGAGCATAAATGGCAAAGAACCGGCAAAGAGTTGAGTGAAATGAAAAGTGACAGGTATGTGTCATTGAAGACAAGTACAAACTAATGTTTAAAATACAAAAGTGCCATATAGGATGATGGATCCTGCACCATTAGCAACAATTTGGGGCAGTGATGAAGACATGTAAGCTCAGGTACCTTGTAAAGATACAAGACAAAAACGTCCCAGTATCACCAGGCAGCATTTGGAAAAACACAAGGTGTAATTTTCCCTTAGCACCAAATCCTAGTTCTCTCACTGTGGCCGATGACAACACACGGAATAAGACAGGATGCAGACAGACACATCTAAAGGCAGCGTTCTCAACCTCCATGCTCTGACATCATGGGCCAGATAATTCTTGGTTGTTGGGTGCTGTCTGGTGTGCTGCAGAACATTCAGCATCATCCCTGACCTCTACCCATTAGATGCCAGCAACACCTTCCCCACTGTGACAACCAAAAATATCTCCAGACATTATCAAATGTCCTCTGGATGGCAAAATGATCTGGTTTGAGAACCACTGCTTTAAAATGATCTGCAGACTCTACAGCTGGAGATGGAATCTGATAAGCATATGGCTGAAATAAACACACCACGAGACAGTTAGTGCAAATAGGCATATACTTGCCAAATTCCAGGTCTATGGGTATAGCTGAAGGGAGGCATTTTCAAGAAAAAAAAATGATAAAGTTATTACTAAGCAGAGTGCAAATTTGTGAATTTAACTTTACTTCAAGATGTGAATCAGTGTAGAAAAAACTACATTTAAGAAATGTTTGGCAGTGTTACGTGTGGACAAACTCCCCAATTTTTTAATGTAATCTCTTAGCAATGCTGTTTCTCCACAGAACATCCCTTAGTGCAAAGAGAGAATATCAGTATAGTCTGATACAGTATAAAAGTGTAAACTGTTAGATGGAAGTCAGTTGTATTCTTTAGTTCTAGTTTTGAAGTGTTATTTCTATTCATTCTGAATGCACCTACTAACCACAGACTATTTCGCCAAATTTGAGCATGGACGTGAAGATGGAAAGGAGACGGAGACTTGGTTCATGCTTCTGACAGGATTACTGGTAACAAATGCTACCAGACTAGAAAGACTGGTAGAGCAACAACAGGATGTAAACTGTTCGTCAATGCTAGGATTTACAGTCATGGCCTTTATATGTTACTAGTTCATAAAAGGCCACTCCATTTCAAAGGCTACATGCCAATTTGGTCTCCCTGCCACTGTTGCTTTATGGCGTTGTCTCACTGTGCTGAACTATTGCACTGCACTGGAAACTGTAACATTACAGTTCTCAAAGTAGTTAAGAATGTGGGATTCGCATTCAAAGCCTAATTTTTACCATTTATAGCCTGTGTGACCTTGACCATAGTAATATAACCCTTCTGAGGCTCATTTTTTTTTTGAGTAAATTAAAGTGTTAATGAATCTCTCAGCACTGATGTGAGGATTAAACAAGGTTAAAGGTTGGAAACCTGCTATTGGAATTGTTATAGGTTGGTAAGAGGGGTCTTCTGGCCTTTTGCTTAGGCATTAGGGTATGGAGTGCAGACTGTTGAAGGATTAGGCAATGTCGCAATTTTCTTGCCTATTGCTCCTTTTTCAAAGAGAACCACCTGATGAAAATATGTGATAATTGTTTTAGAACACTATTTTTCTCCTAGTTATATATTTCTAGCATTCACTCAGACATAGGAGGACAGCACAAACACCAAGAAACCCAATAAAATCTCTATCAGTGCATAAGAAAGAAGATCTAGTGTCAGACTACCTGGATCCAAATTCCAGTACTTCAACTAATTAGTTTTTATGGCCAGTATGTGCCTCAGTTTCCTCATCTGTAAAACAGGATGATATGACCTACCTTATAGGGATGTGTAAAATTATAAAACAATATCTATACAGTGCTTAAAGAAATACCTGGCATATAATTAAAAACTTACTAAATGTTGGTATCAGCATCATCTTCGACTTCATTTTCATCTTTATCAAGGTCATACTAGGACAAGAGACAGTAACTGATGGGCCGGGGATGCCTACTCCACCCTCAGCCTAAAGGTAAGGACTGCAGAGTTAAGCTATTTATTTCACCTCTTCTGATAACATTTTCCCCGATCTCCATATTATGCCAGGTAGGGATTTTGTTGAGACTTGAAACTAAAATAAGATTGAGTAAGGTTGTGCTGGGGCAAGCGGTTTTTCTTGGCCTATATAAATTGGTACAGAGTTTAACATCTTAGCCTAAAGGAAGACCTAGTACTCTATCAGCTAACTCTAGTTTAGCTTTTTGGCACCATCTTCATCGTTGTGGCCAGCCAGACTTCTGTTTGTCTTCTTTTAATATATCCCAGCTCATACATAACTGTCATGTTTTCAAGGTACTCAGAACCTTTTAAACACCCTTGCTACATTTGGGAAATCTGCAGCCTTCTTGGGTTGGCTTCCTAAGAGCAGAACCTAGAAAACTCAAGTTTCCAGACTCCCTCCCAGCTAGGATACAGGTACTTGCACCAGCCTCTGCCAGTTAGTCGTGTGCTCCTGAATCTCTGCTTTGGAAGCAAGCAATCGAAGACAAGCTTTAGGTGGAGTCCTAAGCATTTTTCCAACAATCAGGGACGGACAGCACAGGGATGTCCTCTATGCTCATCAGGCAACAGCACAGGTTGCCATTTTCCTCATCAGACAATTCTAATGCACCGTTCCAGGATTGTTCCTTTAAGTTAACACCCATCTGTTCTGGTATGTTTCAATTCCAACCTTGCCCCCCACAACTTTGGGAGCTACAGAATTTATTTATCTAATAAAATGTCTTCCAGGCTAATCAGACAAGGTTTGTGTTTCTTCCAGCTAAAAATCTGGATACATTCCAGGAAGCCTCTACTACAAAAGGGGATACAGACACCAACAAGTAACAGTAAAATATATAAAACATCTGGTGCTTCAAAATGGTAGTTGCTAGAATGATGTCTACTCTAAACGTGCAAATGTATTCTCTAAATTTTTCAATAAATACTGCTTCTACAGAAAAGAAAAGGCTTTGTTCAGGCCTTTGCAGCTGACAACAATGCTCTGTCACTATAATGTTAAGTTTACCTTATCAATAATTCTTCCAGCTAACTATGCCGTGAAATAAACTATCCCGAAATTTAGTAACAATGATATTATTATGCTCACAGACACAGTGGTTCAGGAAATTGGACAGGGCACAGAAGAGATGTGTTCTTTTCATTCTAAGATCTAAGACTTCAGCAGGTAAGAACTGAAGGGTGACTTATGGCTGAGTTGGAATTATTTGGCAATCCTTCTCACTAAATCATCTGTTTCCTGGGCTGATAAAACTCAAAAGACTGGGCCTACTAAATAGAGCACCTACAGGTGGCCCCTCCTCCTGTCTTGGCTTCCTTACAGTATGGTGGCCTCAAGGCAATCAGACTTGTTACTTGGTAGCTCGAGGCCTAGGGCAAGTATTCCAATAAATAAGGGGGAAGATGCATTATCATTTATGATCCATCTAAGAAGCCACACAGTGATAATTCCAGCATACTTCTATTTGTCAAAGCAGTCACAAGAGGAGAGGAGCCAAAAGAAAAGGAAAGCGACTCCACCTCCTGATGGGGGAGTGGCAAAGTCACACTGCTGAAGAGCATGTGAGGCGAGAGAAACTGTTCCACCCATCTTTGAAAAATAAAATCTGCCATGGTGATGTTGGTAAAATTGATTTAGAATTCACATATTCATCCTAAAGATGTCTAGGAGTCACAGAAGTTCAAACAGCTGGAGTACTTTAAGGCTTGATAGTATCATAATAGTCTACATCTCCTATAGATCTCAAAAGGCTATGCAGACAGTCTCAATTTGCATTCTATTTTTCACCCATCGGTATAATTTGACTATGGAATACCCACCTAGAAAAATCTGTTGACCACTTACATTTTGAACACTAAAATCTTTTACTTGTCATCAAATATATAGTCTGTATTTTCTTCCAGCTTGCCACAAATCCCTGGTGTTATGACTCCTCTGCAAAATAGAGATCTCATGAAAAATCTTGTGTTTGCTTTCAAAGCACTGTCATAAATAGAAAATCCTTTTGATTAAAAGATTTTTATCATGTTTATGTATTTCCTATACTTTTATAGATGAAAGATGGTGTTGATAATGGCATAATTTTGATCTGAGTAGGTCACTGCAGCTGAGTTGTCCACTGTAAAATTCAATTACATTTCTCTACATCTTATCACCACTGCCAAAAGATGTACTGAAATCTTTCCTAACTCACTTCTGGCAAAAACAAGTTCTGCTACAAAGGATCTCTTAAGATTCTTGAAGGACATTTGTGTTTGTCTGTATGGGATCTGGTGGAGATAATGTGCTGTTTTAAGATACAGGTTCATCAGTTATTTTTGTGGCAAATTTAAATGCTATGACTGTGTGATTGCTAAAGTAAGACCTGAGAGCTGTTACTCAAAGTACCAATCCTTTCCAGAAGAAAGCATATCCAGCATCTTTTAAAATGGAATGTGTATTTGTTTATCAGGCCACCATGTGGACTTATCTATCTATCCTCTCCCAGTACAAATTTACATAATTGCTGCACAACAAATGTCTGTTGACAAGAATCTTATGATTACGCATTGCATCCATGAATATATAGTCCATGTACCACAGTGCTGATACTTTTATATCAGACAGGTTTTAGATTTTTTTTAACTTCTGAAGGCTTATGTTCTACAAGATGATGTATTAGTCCATTCTCGCATTGCTATAAAGAAATACCTAAGACTGAGTAACTTATAAAGAAAAGAGGATTAACTGGCTTATGGTTGTGCAGGCTGTACAGAAAGCATAGCAGCTTCTGCTTCTGGGGAGAGCTCAGAAAACTTACAATCATGGCAGAAGGCAAAGGGGGAGGTAGAACTTCACATGGCTGGAGCAGGATGAAGAGAGAGAGACAGCAGGTACTATACACTTTTAAACAATCAGATCTTGTGATAATTCACTCACTCACTATCATGAGAATATCGTATTAAGGGGATGGTGCTAAACCATTCAGGAGAATTTTGCCCCCATGATCCAATCACCTCCCTGCCAGGTCCCACCTCCAACACTGGTGATTACTGTTCCCCAGTGAAAAAACCATTCCATGCTCTGTATGATTCACCAAATGTTCCACCATTCATCCAGGTATTAGATAAACTTTTTCTACAATTATCTGAGCATACACATTAGCAGCTTTTGTTCATGTAAATCCCAAGTATTTTTTTGTTATTTTAACATATACTGACTTTTTTTGTGTGTTATTTTAACATATACTGACTTTTTCCAGGAATGCAGCCTCAATATACTGTGTGTGTAAATGTGTGTGTATGAGTGAGCTTGCTTCATTTGGAACTTTTCAATAATGGGTCACCATCTGGGAAAATCATAGCATTGATATAAGGTCAATTATGGTATTTGAGTTGCCAATACAACACACGTGTAACTGACAGCATTTGAGGCTATCCCATTCATAATGATTCTGCACACATGTGCATGCATCTGACTACTTCATTAGGTCTTCCAAAGAAGTCTTGCTTTAAGCATTTATATATTGGTACTGATATACATATATTTTTATATTGTTTTTGTATTTCAGACAGGGTGTTATATTGATATTTGACATGAGATTTGGGTGGACACAGATCCAAACCATATCAGTTGATCACTATATTCACATTCTAAGATATATTACATTTCATGTATACATACCCCGGTCTGTGTACTATAAAAGTCAAATCCATCAGAATTGGTAGTAAGATGCATACAGGTAGGAACCATGTCTGTTTTATATTTTCTGCACCTAGCACAGTGAGTGCCTCACACAATGCAGGCATTTAATAAGTATTTGCAATATGATGCAATGATTAAACAAATTAGTGATAACATATAACATATCATTGTTAGGTCACCTTGTCTTGTTCATTATCTCACAAATTTTACCAGTCTTATCCTAAAAAATAAAGTTTGTAGTAACTACATTGTTACAAAAATGGGATCTCAGTTTTTTTTTTTAGGAAATAATTGGTTCACATCCTGCATTGTCATCATCAGAAACAAGTTAGTGTCCACCATCAAAATATGTAAATTTGAGCTAGGTTTCCAGAAATGATTATTGACTGTACTGAATACCTGGATGTTCTGCACTGATAGTCCCTGTTAAGTGAACAAAAAGTGACCTAGATGAGGTTATATAGTTGCAAAATCCCACCTTCATGCAAGTTCCTTTGTGGTTGCTAGGACTCCATCATTCCACAAGCTGCTTCACAAACATTACACATTCACCATAAAAATAAAGCCTGGTATCACTGTCATTCAGTAATTAAATTCCATGCACATCCAGAATTTTGTTTATATGTACATTTTAATAATGAGGTTGTCTTCAAGGCTGTTGAAAGGTGGTGGAAGACTTCATTGCTTAACCAAAATCTGCCAATTATCCCTTAACTTTGCCATTTTACTAAGATCAATCATCCAACATATTGTGGTGCTTTAACTGGTTACAAATTAAACAGAAAAAGTGATAAGAAAAGAAAACCAGTTTTCCTAGACTACCCTAATCCTGCCAAGAATAAAAATGCTCTTAACTCAGAAAACTGCTGAGAGATTAATATAGAATTTGTGTGCTACTAAAGAAATCATTAAAGCAGCTAAATTCTGGGAATACAGCCTCTGCAAAAGGAAAATATCTTATTCAAAAACAGTGGTACAATTAAATTATCCTCTACCAATGCAAAAAGGATTTTATCAGTATAACTTCATTTAAAGCCACATATACAAATCTTCAGAGTGAAGAAAATATTTCAACTGTTAGGCAATTTAAATTTTAGTATTAGACAACAGGAAAATTATGAGCACTTAAATATCAGCAAGAGGGATAATGAGGATCAAACTGGAATGAAAACTAGATCTGGTGGCTTGAAGAAAACAATTTATAGTTGTTAGAAATAAAATAAGGAACTTGAATTTTATCTCAAGTATAATTCTTTATTGTCAAGATGATTGTTATCATCATCATCATAGCTATCCTTTAACAAATGCTTACTCTATTCCAGGCACGTTATGTAAGTTTTCTCATTTAATCATCAAAACTACTATGAGTTAGGTAGAACTACTCGTTAGTGAAGAAACTGAAGCTAAGAAAGGTTAACTAGCACACATTGACCTAAACCTACTAAATGATAGGTTAAAACCCCAGGCAGCCTTATTCCACATTTCCTCATAATTATCATGTCTAGTTTTTTCTGACACTAGATCTGATGAATATAGCAGCGACAGACACAGCAAAGCTGTCATGCAGCTCATAAGCTACATGAATCTTAACTAGTTAAGTGACTAGTTTCAGGTAACTAGTAAAACTTTTCTGATTCTCAAATTCCTTAGAGGTGGTAGGACTAGGATAGAGATTCACAACTAGGGCAGCAACGTGGCTATTTATGGGGAGGCAGGATCACAATGTGGACCACTATTGTGGGCATTTGGTAGGCAAAGTTCAGTCGCATAGGTGGAAATGAGTGGGACAATTCCATCAAAAGAAAAACTGTTCTATGTTCTGCATGATTTACCAAATATTCCACTATTCATTCAGGTATTAAACTCTTTCTAAAATTATCTGAGCCTACACATTAACGGCTTTTGTACATGTAAACCCCAAGTATTTTTTTGGTTTTGTGTTATTTCGATATATATTGATTTTTTTGAGGAAGGCAGCCTCAATATACACATCTGTGTGTGTATGAGTGAGCTTGCTTCACTTGGAACTTTGTCAATGATGGGTCACCAACTGGTAAAATCATAGCATGGATATTAGGTCAATTACGGTATTAAAGCTGCCAATACAACACACCTGTTAACTGACAGCATTTGAAGCTATTCCATTCATAATGATTCTACACACATGTGCACGCATCTGGGTACTTCATTAAGTCTTCCCAAAAGTCAGGCTTTAAGCATTTATATATTAGTCCTGATATATGTGTATTTTAATATATCTTTTGTAATTCGGTCAGGGTGTTAAAATAGATTTTTGAAAATCCATGTATGTTGATTATTGGTAAAATGTATTTTAAGCCACTAAAGGCAATGTTATTAAATTTTTGTCAGAAAAGGGTGTAATGGTTCTCATGCAATAAAGAAATTCTGGAATAGGTAATATCTAATGTCTCATACAATTTTAAGGTTCCATTTCACCTTATTAAACACAGCCATAATCAGTCATTTTTCTCTACAAAAGTGATTGCAGCCAAAAATCAACAGTTAATTATATATTGCCTCTTATTTAGCATTATTGCTCACAGAACACACACTTATATTTCTGGAAATTCTCTAATTTGCACATTTTTATAATGGGAAACGTCTTTCCAAGTCTGTGAGGCAGAAAATAGCATTCCACATACACCCCACATATTCATTCTTTCCTCTTAACCCACACATAAAACATATCTGGCAGAAAGTAAGATTAGAAAACGGAATGAGACTATGCTTATAAATTCATTTTAAGTTAAAAATAAAATTAAAAAATGAATGAAAGAAGTCACAACAGAAACAATGGATGGAAAATGAGAGAAGTGATATGGAATTAAAATAATTTGATTATTCCATAATGTGGGCCAACATTACAGAAATATTCAAAGAATTATAACAAGGTATGGTAATTTTAACTCAACAAAGAATTAAGGTTTCCTCTGTGCTTTGCCATGTAGAGGAGTCAGCCAACAATGATTAAGCAGGAGTTCAGAACTCTTTACAAAGGGCTATGAATGGCTGTTCTGAAGTCCCTTCACACAATCAGATTCAACTGAGAAAACAAAGACAGACTGAGCACCCACTGAATAGATGGGCTGAGGACTGGGCTGGGTGCTGTGGAGTGGGATGGAAATGAAATTCCTACACTCTATGTTCCTGCAAGGGGGACACACAAACACACCCCCACCCACCCACCTGAGGTAAGGATGACTATGCAACAAGTTATAAGAGAGACAGTAAGTGCTGAAGGAACCTGGAAGGAGGAGGAAGACTTATTTCAACTAGGGGAAATGAGAAGGCTTTTTAAAAGAGGTAGGATTTGAGCTAAGCTTGAAGAAAAAGAAAGATTTGATCAGCATAAATGAGTGGGAGAGGGGAGGTATACATACGAGGAAGAAGAAATAACTTGAACCAAAAGCCTGGGAGAGGAGAAAATGGAGGGCAAATTGGAGTCATGATGTTACGGTGGAGAAGTGAGAATGCAGAGGCAGGAGACCGGTAGGGGAGAAAATAAAGGTCAATGTGAAAGCCAAATTGAGAAGCTGGAACATATTCTACATATTCGACATTCATTAAACGAACACTAAGGAGCACCTACTTGTATCAGACTCCATTTTAGGCAGCAGGGAAACAGCAGAAAACAACGCAGATAAAAATCCCTAACCTCATAGAGCTTGCATCGTTAGTTGGGAAACTACAGAATAAGATAAACAAGAGAAAATATATATGTTGTAGATGAAGAAGTATTGGAGACAAATGAAGAAGGGAAGAGAAACAGAGATGCTGCAATTTTAGAATGTCCAGGGAAGGCCTTACTGAGAAGGTAATATTTGAAAAACAGCTTGTAAGAGGTGAGAATCTATATAATGGGGATTCAGGAACAGATGGTGAATGACTTACAGAAACAGATAATATGGACACTGATTTGAGGGGGCCATTGAGGGATGGGTAGATTGGGGCAGGCAGATGAAGCAGCAGCATAATGCATTGCATACAATATAATGTTTATGACTCCCAGCTACACAAGAAATGTATACAATATGCATATGAATGATAAATACTATGAAAGGAGGGAAGGAAAGTGAAAACGGTGATATAGCAAAGTGTCCTCAGGGGGCTTTTACTGTCCTGTTATCTTTGTTCTTAAACTGGAGTTGCACTCATAAGTATTTGCTATGTTAATCTCTATTTTTATTTGCATGCCTGAAGAAGTCTGCAAAAAGGAAAAAAAGTGGAAGCAGCGAATAGTTTAGTTTATATATAATTATCACTTACTACATACCAGGTGCTTATTGCTACACATGAACTCCCTCAGTGAATCCAAACAACAACCCTGTGGAAGGAGGTATTATTTCTATCGTTCATTTATAGGTAAAATAAATAAAGGCATAGAGTCTAGGTAATTTGGACAAGCCCACGCAGTGAGCAAACCAAGCCACACAGGCTCCAAATGAAGAGAGCAAGACTCAAAAGACAGTATGTGAAACCACTCTCCAAACAGCACTCAAAATCACCTCTCCAAAAATAAACAAAAGCTTTAGCTGGAGGAAATTGAACAGCAAGGGAGGGAAGACAAAGATAGTAACAGAGCTAAGAGGCACTGTCAAGGCAGAATGAATTAACAGCAACTAGTTATAAGATTCATTCAGTCAGTCCTCATTTATTCATGGCTCAACTTTCAGTGCATATTGCTTAAATTTCTTAAAGCGTATGTGCCAGGCACTGCTGCAGGTACAGCAGTATAAGAATAGGTAAGGCCGAGCTTATGGGCAATTGAAGTATAGTATAAGTAGCACTATAATAAAGGTATGCATAGAGGGTATAGGAGCCCATGGGAGGCATGTCTAAGGTCCAGATGCCAGAGCCAACTGCAGTGTAAGAAAGAGTGAACCCAATTAAGCAGAGGTTGAGGTGTCTAAACACAGCAGGCAGTGTTCACAGTGTTCACACCATTCACACCAAGGCCTACTGGAAGAAACGCAAGTGGTTACTAGTGTGCAGGAGAGAGAAGGGAAGGAGGGTGGTCGATGATGAGGCAGAGACTAGGTGATTCGGACAAGGCCACACAGCTTCAAGTTCGGCAGAGGTCAGCTCATGACAGCCAGATGTAGAATGACCAGCCATGCAAAGAAGGGAAGGAGCAAAGGACTGATGTGTTTAAAAGAACTGAGTATACAAGAGAGGGAGCAGATGGAGCCCAAGAACCTCACTAGGATTGTGGGTGGTAAGATCATCTGCTAAAAAAAGGGAGGTGGGGGGTGGACGAAAACTAGGATAATGTCAGATACAGCAATGTCAATTAAACTGACAGGAAATTAACAAAGGATTCAAAAGAAATACACCATCCCAAATGAACAATGTAGAAGGTAAAGTGCCTTGATGTTGAGTTCATTGGTCAACACTCACATTGGTCAATATCACGACTGGGAGATCTCTGTCCATTCTCAACATGTGGGTATGGGAGCAGAAAGATTGCAGGCATAATTAGAAGATGAAGACAATTGGAATGATGGACTCGATTTATTTAAAAATTATAAGGATTCAATAGCTAGTACTAAGAAACACAGACTATGTTTCCAACTTAAAATTGGATTTTATAATATAATTGGAATAGAGCAAAGGCACAGGAGAAAAACACCAGCCATGGAAAATAAATAGTGGGAACATGACAGGATATGTATAAACAATTAATATTAACCAAAGATTAACCAAATGAATCCCCAAAGACTGCTGAACTAACTGACCTGTACATGTACATAAACAGATGCTTAAAAATCAAATATATTTTTTGTTAGTGTTTCCTAAGGTTCATTCAATTTCCAAGTAAGTAGTGAGGTGAATGAGGAAACCATCTCTAGTCCTCATCAGTAAGCAGCTCAATACTAGAAGCCAGGTTTTCAAGTAGAATTTGTTACTTTTGTTTCTTTTTCCCCTTTCTTTCAAATAACAGGTGTCTCCAGTTAAGCAAGGAAAGGAGGACTAAAGGGAGTTTTCACTGTTTTCCTTTAATTTCTGCATATATTGCTCCAAATGGACTAATGAATGGTAAACAGTTTCTTTAAAGAAATAGGCCCAGTGGACAGAAACACTATAGAAAAAGAGAAAAAAGAGAAAAAGGTCTTGTGTATGGTACTGGAGGGTGGCTGTGTAAAGCTTCCTTCTTTCTGGATGCTAATACCAGAGGTCAGTTTCAAGCCTTAGTCTGTAAAGATCCAAGGTTCACAGGGAAGTAAAGGGTAAAAGGCTTAAAGCATAGCTGGAGAAGCTGAAGCTGCTAATTGGCTCTAATGATCTGAATGCAAATTAATAAATCTGTGCTAAAAATTACATGCATATATAATTATGACTTTCATAACGTAAGAGCTCTGCTTAACCCATTATTCACATTCTTTCTTTCCTAAGACCCGGTAGGAATGGATGACTTTTTTTTTTTTAATTACCTCTCCCGCTTCATCATCACATGCACCATTGAGCTTTACAGCCTTTGAAGGTCTTATTAAAACAATCCAAGAATTGCAGAAATGAAACCCAAAGACATTATTACAAAGGAGGGAAAGGGGTCAAGCTCAAGGCTGTGGAAGGATGAGCACCTTGAAAATTCCCAGCAAAGCTATCTACCCAAGACCCTTGGAATTGGCAAGAAGAAAAACTTGAAACCACAGTATGTGGCTGTGGGCTGTCAGGAGTAAAAAGACATATAAGAACAGAGCTATAACAAAATGGCCAGACTCCATTTTCTTCCACAAGGAATAGAGTAGTTGTCAAGATAACTGATAATTAATACTAAAAGATTTAAGAGAATGCCTAATACACAGCAAGTACTTGAAAATTTCCTTTCAGACATTCAATTAGACAGGTGGCATCTAATTCCTATTTCTAGTTCCTATTTGTTTTCCTGTCCCCTACTCTGTATTTTCCTCTCTGTGTACCTGCTCCTTTCTCTTCCTTCCCACTCCCATCTTTCTCTTCTTATGCCTTCTATCACACAAATAGGCAGCAACTACTTAGTTTCTGTCATTAAACATTCAACAGAGACCCGTGAGCCCTATTGCCTGTGCCCCATATAAAAACATGGTGTGTTATCACAAAAACAAACAAAAAAAACTCTTCCATCAACATGATGTTACCGCACCTGAGCTAATGCAACGCTAGAGAGAATTTTAAAAGGGGACTTTGCCTAGAAAGCTGGTAGACAGAGCAGTGTACACAGAAGACTCCAAGATCACCAGAGAAAAACTGGATGCAAACTAACATCTATTTTGTACTTGAGATCTGACAAGTGTGGAACAGGAGACAAAAGAGGTAAGAGGAGCTAGGAGAGCTGAACCGAAGCTGATTTCAGCCAATTAAATAGTTGTGATCTTGTGTAATTGCTTAACTTCTCTGTGCCTCAGTTTCCTTATCTGTAAAGTTAGACTATTATGAGAACTAAATTAGTACATCAAGAAGCAGTGTTAGGAACATATTAAGGGATATAGAGTCATACAAATAAAGTATTATCTACAAGTACTACCACCACTACCATCATCATTTTATTTCAAGACAAGTCCAAACCAAATATTATAAGCACTAATGTTAGTCACAATAATGGCATTTTGCTTTTCAGTTCCAAAAGTGCCTTCCTCATGCTCTCCTTTTAGCTTCACAACAGCCCGGTAGGCCAGAAGGATTATTGTATCTACTTCACAGACCAGGCAGCCAAAGCTGCTTTAAATACTTGGTCAACTCAGCCACTCTTTGCAAGGTTCATAACCAAAGAGACACCTTTAGTGGATTCTGCCTCCAGAAATAAGGAAGAAAAAGCACACAAGCAAAGTAAGAAACAAAACTGGGAGGAAAGGTCTTTCCCTCCCACCCCTTACATTCCATCCATCATCAAGTTATGAGTCTACTACCCACTCTGCGTTGTTCATTTCTATTCCCTCCACTCTATCCTCCAGGCAACAGCCTTTATCATAGGACAACTGCAACTACCAGTTAATGTCTCTCTGATCTCTTTCCACATGAAAAACCCATAACGGCATTCTCCTTCGGGGCTCCCTCATCTTGCCCTTTCACACTTCTCCAGTCGTGATCCCACTGCAACTGTGCACCCCTTTCTTTTTTTTTTTTTTTTTTTTGAGACGGAGTTTCACTCATTACCCAGGCTGGAGCGCAATGGCGTGATCTTGGCTCACCGCAACCTCCGCCTCCTGGGTTCAGGCAATTCTCCTGCCTCAGCCTCCTGAGTAGCTGGGATTACAGGCACACGCCACCATGCCCAGCTAATTTTTTTATTTTTAGTAGAGATGGGGTTTCACCATGTTGACCAGGATGGTCTCGATCTCTTGACCTCGTGATCCACCCGCCTTGGCCTCCCAAAGTGCTGGGATTACAGGCTTGAGCCACCACACCCGGCCTACTCCTTTCTCTTATGCTACTGCCCATTCCTTAATTGTTGGCCTTAGTCTTCATATTAGATTATAAATTATTTGAGGACATGAATCATGCTTTTTCATCTTCATTTTCATAGTACCCTTCAAAATATCCAACCCATGGTGCTCAATAAATCTATATTGAACAAACAAATGAAAACTCTACAATATAAATAGAGAGGGACTGGGATACTACCCGGAGGGTGTTTATATTGCATTGTACCAGTGGACACATTCATGGAAGGCTGCCTCTTTTGAGTAAAAACTGAATCTGATTAGAGACTAAGGACTTTCCAAACTTGAGGAAAGGACCTAAAAAGAACCCCCAGGTTCTTCCTTTAGTATCTCAGTGATCAAAAGCTCCCCACTGACAGGGTTCATAGTTAGGTTGAACACATGTCCTGGTTTGCATAGAAAAGCCCTGGTTTAAAACTGTCATTCCAGTGTAAACAGCAACAGTGCCCCATTTCACTCTCAAAGACATCCTGGTTTGGACACTATACTACAGAGTGGGGAGGAGGGCAGACCGGGTTTCATCTCTGCTGCTTTCCAGCCGTGTGACCTTGGTCAAGTTATTCAACTTCTCTAAATTTCCGTTTTTACATCTGCAAAATGGGTATCTACTTCGAAGCATTATGAAGATCAAATGAGATAATACATGCAAAATCATTAGCACGATGCCTGGCACATTATTCGAAAATATTCGCTACTATCACTGAATTAGAGAGGGTGGATCACGCCGGTGCTCGCTCATGCAAGTGTGGGCAGAAAAATGATACTTACTAAATGTTAGCTCTCCAAGGCCTTCTGGCAATAAATTGATCAGGTTTTTACTCAAGCCACATGTGAGTGCTTTTGTGTAACATTACAATAGCAGTTTTAAGAGCACAGAAACGGGGAAATGCAGAGCAAAGGGCTGCGTGCTTAACCTATGTATTTTGCTAATAATTTCAGTAAGACCACTTAGTGCTTTTGCTAACAGGGAACTGAGACCTGCACCTCCTGCTGCTGTGTCAGAACTCTCACCAGCCACAAGGGAATAGAGAGCTATTTGAGAAATTGCCTCTCTCCAGCCCCTAGTAATTAGATAAAGCATATCGTTGAGGATCCGTAATTGGTACAGAAGGCTAAGGCTAGAAAATGAGACTATTACTCTCTAGAATCTTCTTAGGATAAATGATACACTTATTTTAAAGGAAGGAGAATCGGAATACACAGCAACAGGATGTACGGGGAAAAAACTTCCTTGAATGGGGTTACTCTACAGTAGAATTGATACCAAATGGAAATGAATGATAATGAAACGTAAAAGTTGTAAGAAACAAAAGCTTTAAGAGAAAAATGTAAATCAATTATGAAGTTACAAGTTTCACATAAAGTTTAGTCTTCGATACAAGACCTACGCAAGGATTATCCACATACAATTTCTTGGGCAGAAAGGCAAAGCAGAAAGAAGCAACATATAAAACAGAAAAGAATAAAAAGTAATGTTACTTATACAGGTAGTAGAATATTTTGAAATGTCCTCTAAAATATGCATAATTCCTGACAATTTAATTGTCTCAAAATTCTCCACTCTTTGCAGCTGAGCCCATTTCTTAAAGGAGAGGACAGGGCCAGTAAAGAAAAAAGCAGCTTTTCTCCAATAGAACTGTTTTTAAAAAGATCATGAAAACCTTGATTTTTCCCTTTTAAGACTGGGTACTTACAAAGGGATTTTCTGCTAAACTAGAAAGATATGATTTAAATAGCAAAACGAGCCTGAAGAACTGCATTTCTCCAACTAGCCTGGTGGATCTTGCAAACCGAGATCAAAACCCCAGGAAGGGAGGCAGGAACTTTCTAGAGAAACTCAGCACCCATAAACTGAGAATACCCATGATCCCTGTTCAAACGAAACTCTCAGCGGTGCCTCAAACCCACTAAAGAAGGCTGCGCAGAGAAAAAAAGCCAACAGGCAGGTCTCAACAGAGGACAAGCAGCCCCCAGTGCCCTTCACACCAGTTGTCCTTCGTACCTGCAGAGCAGGGAGGGGAGCTGGAGCGTCCCGCGGGCCCTTCAGAGAGGCCTAGAAACGGACTGAGTGTTGCCAGCCAAAGTGCTACTCTTTCAGATGATCTGAGACAGAAAACCTGTAGCAAAGGCTATGAGTAAAACAAAGCCAGAAGGAAATGGAGAACGTACCTGACTCTCGGAGCGAAAATAGCACTAGGAAAAAGCCAAAGCGACGGTGAAGTCAGCAGGGACAGACCTATGCTCAGATCCCAGATCACGGGCGCTTAAGTAGCAGACGCAGCAAGAGCACGGGCTTGTGCCTGAGGACCAGGTGGGATGAGATATCTCAGAGAAAGTAGGAAGAATCAGATACAGCTGGTGAGCCTGCCAAGGTCTCGAGGCTGCATAATCCCCAAGCCTCCTTGCCACCTGGGAGGAAGAAGAACCCTGAAAGTCTTTCTGTGAAAGAAGAGTGAGTCAGCCTGGAATGGACCTTGTTACCTTGAATGGGCAAATTACAAGGAAATGGGGAAATGGAGATTCAAGTCTACGTGGAATTCAGTTACACAAAACTTAAGCTATCATATGTGACTCTAAGTTAAAAATCCTCCAAAACATTATACAGTATATCCAATCTATGAAAATTTATGGGAGCAGTGGCTCATGCCTGTAATCCCAGCACTTTGGAAACCAAGTTGGGTGGACCACTTGAGGTCAGGTGTTCGAGAACAGCCTCACCAACATGGTGAAATCCCATCTCTACTAAAAATACAAAAAAATTAGCCGAGCATGGTAGGGCATGCCTGTAGTCCCAGCTACTCAGGAGGCTGAGGCAGGAGGATCACCTGAACCCAGAAGTTGGAGGTTAGACTGAGCTGACATCATGCCGCTGCACTCAAGCCTGAAAGACAGAGTGAAACCATGTCTTAAAAAAAAAAAAAAAGATTATCCCTAGATCTTATATAATAGAGGCTTTTAAGGTAAAAATGCTCATGGGAAATAGAATAAAATGACTAATTTTAAAAGTGAAAAACTGTACATTCAAATGGATAAATTAACAATAATCTCATATCTTGAAATGCTGCTCCTAGATTTCAATTTCTGCTTACCCTCCAAGCCCAATTACAAACTGCCCCATCTCTTCTCTCTGTCCAGTCAAAATTTTCTTCTTGAAAGCAAATCTAACTGAGAAGTTTCCCTGTTGAAATGCTCTCACATTCCCAAATGTAAAATCTCCTAATGACCCACAAGAGGAGACTCCTGAGCTGGGCTCCTATTTGCAGCACTCATTAATCCATCCGCTGCCTATTCTGGACAGGTGGAACCACTTTTAGTTGGTGACAATACTAAGCAAAAATAATACAATAACAGTTACAAAAATAGCAAGGTCAGATTAATTTTGAAATATCTATATACCATCTTACGACAAAAAGCACGCTCTAACAAATATCTTTTTTGACCATGACAACAATACCATGAAGAAGCGATGGCAGAAACTGACGCTGCTGCTGCTGATTACTGTTATTCTCACTATTGCAACCCCTATTTTCCAGCATATAAATGAAGTCTCAGCAGGTATGGAGATTTTTGCAAGATTACACACCGAAGTGAGAGCTACATGAAAGGTCTATGTCTCCTTGTGCTCTTTTCACTCTACCTTACTATTTCTGAGTATCACACTTTAGATAAATGAATTTCAAATTTTGAAAGTTGGGGAATACAGAAAGCAAAGCAGTTAAAGCTGAGGTGCATGAACCACTTGATCTAATGCTCTGTTTTTCTGGCTTTGCTAACTATGACAGTGTAGGAGATACAGTTGTTTGAAGAGTTCACCTTCTGGCTTTGCCTTAGGAGTAAAACATATTTTAATGAAAGTCAGCATTTCAAAATATAGCAGTATTTAGAAATAATAAAGACTGCTAAAGTACAGAAATGTTTGAAAAAGAAGGCTCAATGTTCAAATCAGAATGACTAATTATAATATTCACAGAATACTTACAAATGCAAAATTTCTCACTGTGCCTCAATGTCCTCCTGGGTAAAATGGGATTAATACTGTACCTACGTAACAGATTGTTATGAAGGTTGAATGAGAGTCTGCCTTAAGGAGCTTAAAATACTGCCTAGCATACAAGGAGCCTAATAATGTTAGTTAGTACTGTTATCATTTCTAATGACATAATCATAAACTATAGATATCTCCATCTAGGTCTTTTGTGTTTTCTAGAAGTAAAGAATAATTATGTTAGATATTTATTTGCCTTTTAAGTAATTTGAAAATTATATTTCAAATATATATGTTTTGACAGTGTGTTTAGAGTATAGCTCATGTATTTCTATCCTAAAATAAAAAAAATCTCTTAAGAAACTAACCTCTAAGAAATAAGTTTATACTTTTCTTTAAAAACTTTGAGGTTCGATACACTAAAAGAAACAAAGGGGTGGCTCCCATGTTAAAAGTACTTTTCCTCAGCCAGAAAAGATAGTTACTCCTGGATGTACCCTCCACCAAAAGAGAAAAAAAAATACCTCTATAATTAAAAATAAATTACATTTAGATAACAATAGGCCCAGGTCAGCAGCTGTCTGTCCCTGGTGTGCATAAAAATCCTCTAGGCTCCAAAAAGCTTTTAACAAACACAGAGGTCAAGTTCTACCTCCGGTGATTCTGATTCAACTGGGCAGGGGCAGGGACCCAAGAAATGAGCATTTTTTTTGAGACATAGTCTCACTCTGTTGCCTAGGCTAGAGTGCAGTAGTGCTAGCACTGCTTACTGCAGCCTCAACCTGGGGCTCAGGTGATCCTCCCACCTCTGCATCCCAAGTTGCTGGAACCACAGGTGCACACCACCACACCCAGCTAATATTTTCTATGTTTTTTGTAGAGATGGGGTCTCAATATGCTGCCCTGGCTGGTTTCAAACTTCTAGACTCAAGCAATCCTCTTATTTTGGCCCCCACAAAGTGACAGGATTACAAACAAGCATGAGCCATAGGGCCTAGACAAGAATTTACTTTTTTTTAGATAGAGTCTCGCTCTGTTGCCAAAGCTGGAGTGCAGTGGCACGACCTCGGCTCACTGCAGCCTCCGCCTCATGGATTCAAGCAATTCTTGTGCCTCTCAGCCTCTCGAGTAGCTAGGACTATAGGCATGCGCCACCATGCCCAGCTAATTTTCATATTATTTTTAGTAGAGACAGGTTTTTGCCATATTGGTCAGACTGGTCTCAAACTCCTGACCTCAGGTGATCTGCCACCCTCCTTGGCCTCTCTGAAAGTGCTGCAATTACAGGCATAAGCCACCACACCTGGCTGGAACTGACATTTTTAAAGTCTGTTTAGGTTATAGGAATGTGTAGTCAGAGTTAAGAACCACAGATCTAGAGAGTTCCAAATTCCTATTTTGCTAATAGGAGCTAAAATATTATGAGTTTATGATATGTTTTTCTACTAAACAACACAGTTGCTTTCATCAAATATAAAAGGCCCCATTTAAATAAATCAAATATTATCAAATAAATAAATAAAAATAAATAAATTTAAATCTGAAGAAGAGTGCCCTAAAAATATTTAAAGACCGCATTTGAATAAACATTCTGGTCTTTTATAGTCATAATGGGACATTAATAAAGAAGTAATGCTGGAGGACACAGCTGATCTACAAAAAAACTGAAGCTCCAAGAAGTTACATGATTTGTCCAGAGAAATAAAGCCAGTGCAGAGTCCAGTCTCAGATTTATTTTTCCTATCTGCCACCCTTTCTGTATTGTAAGTCTAGTTGTTTGTGCATGAATGTGGTACATACATTCCTTTTTAAAAACAGTTTTAATTAAAAGTGTTTGGAGAACTGTGATTCAACACTGCACATTATTATGGGTTATATATGTTTAATATTTTAAAACATGTTCTTAAAAGTCAAAGTAATTATGCTAAATAATCAGTAGTATAAGGTAAAATTTATTCTTTGCTCTGACCAGAATAAACAGTTAATTGACTTCCACATTTTAATAAAAGTTAAGTAATATTAATTTTCTTAAACTCATAATTTATTCTATTTGCTTAATTTTAAAGGCTTAAATATTTAACACAAATGTCATCATGTGTTACACTGTACTGACCCGCTATATTTTACATCATTGAATTTGGAACTATATTTCTAACAGTAATAATAACTGCCACTTATTAAATGCCTAATATATGCCATGCATTATACTATTTTACCTATATGGCCTTTAGGTTTATTAAATTTCATAGAGAATTAAACGGAGGCTCAGATAACCTTTTTTTTTTTTTTTTAACAGGGTCTCACTTTGTTGTCCAGGCTGGAGCACAGTGGTGCAATCACCATTCAATGTAACCTTCATCTCCCAGGCTCAAATTATCCTCCCAACAGCCTCCCAATAGTTGGAACTACAGGTGTGTGCCACCATGTCTGGCTTTTTTTTTTTTTGAGACAGTTTTGTTCTTGTTGCCCAGGCTGGAGTGCAATGGTGTAATCTTGGCTCACAGCAACCTCTGTCTCCTGGGTTCAAGCAATTCCCGTGCCTCATCCTCCCGAGTAGCTGTGATTACAGGCATGCGCCACCACACTTGGCTAATTTTGCATTTTTAGTAGAGACAGGGTTTCTCCATGTTGGTCAGGCTGGTCTCGAACTCCTAACCTAAGATGATCTGCCCGCCTCAGCCTCCCAAAGTACTGAGATTGCAGGCATGAGCCACTGTACCCAGCCTAATTTTTAAATTTTTAGTAGACACAGAGTCTCACTGTGTTACACAGAGTGGTCTTGAACTCCTGGGCTCAAGCAATGTTCTCACTTTGGCCTCCAAAATGTTATTGGAATTACAGTTGTGAGCCACCACATTTAGCCAGCTCAGAGAACTTAAAATGCTCATGATTGTAGCCATTTAGTGGCAAAGTAAATTTCCAATCCAGATCGGTTTTGTTCCAAAGGGGATATTTGATCCACAAACATATTTTACCTTATGATGATTAGAAACCTATGCTCAATTTTATTTAATGTAAAACCAATTCAAATAAAAACTTTTAGGTAAAATTGATTTAAACTATAATTTAGGTTAAAATAAAACAATTGCCTGTGAAAACACTGATACTGCTAACATGAACAGAGATGAACACAAGTTAAAACTGAATAATGCTGAGTAATGCTGTCAAAGAACTTACTTGTTAGTCTGGGTGACAGAGAAAGATGATGCAACATTCGGAAGTACTACACCTGCAACTCAATACTATTCTCTGCTCTATATTGGACAGTTAGCACCAGGAAATATATAATTAGAAAAAGAAATAGAGAAAATTTCAATAAATGCAAATAATTCAAATGATTATAACTGGAATACAAATGAGGTTATTATACATATTGATGGGTCAACCATCTTTAGATCTGAGAAAGTAACAATCGGCCTAAAGAAAAATTTTATCAAGAGGGCAGAGTGTGACAGGATAACAGGTGTGCTGTGTCTAGAAAGAACTTCATCAGTGCCAGGACTGAAACACAGGCTATGCGTCTTTCAGCTTGCAGGCTCACCTGTGGATGCTCAATGACTTTATGATGTGTTCCTCAGAGATGTAACATCACCGAGATAATATGGATTTGAGAGGGAAATGGGGAAAGTAGTAAACGGTTGCTATATTTTAATGCTGCTCTAAAATTATATAGTTTATTTAAATAGCAATATTATAATTTAGAGTAACTAGAAGTCACGTTATACTTTGATAAGAAAATTATTTTAATGAAATAAAAGTGAAAGGATCTCAAAGCAAGGCAAAGCTTTTATTTTTTTTTCCTCCAAAAAGATTTGGCCTATATTTAGAAAACCATCAGCAAAAGTCCCAACCATTTTTGGGGATAATGTCAACGATGAATAAAATTTATGCAAGGCTTTGCACAGCCTTACTAAGAAATATTAAGTAGGTCGCAGTTGGGACCCAACGGTCCAGAACCTCTCGAGGGCTTAATGCAAATTTTGTGTATCAAGAACCTAGCAGAGCAGCTACCCCCGGGAAAATGTTCATATCTGAGTGGCGACAAAGCACATGCTTTCAGGAGGATGGGCAGTGGAGGGCCTGGCTGCAGTCAGGAAGTAACAAGAAGGGATTTCTCTACCATCTGAAGGTTGCACCAGAAGGATGTGGGATGGTGTGCTGATTTTAGAATGATGACCGAAGGGTAGATCACCAAAAGTAGAAGAGGAGCAGCTGCATCCTCCTTGTCACAGGAGCTAAACACTGGGAGGACTGAGCCTCTGGTGCTTCCTTCCACAGAGCATTCAGCTAGCCATGCTCCTTAAAGAGGATGAGGATAAACACCTTAAAACTCAATCAGTAAGAAGAAAAATGCTTTGACATGGAGATTTCCTTCCTTCTTGCACATGGGAAAGTGCCTTGAGAAAGAGCTAAGAGATGAGGAGATGCCATTAGAAAATATGACTGAAGGCCGGGAGTGGTGGCTCACGCCTGTAATCCCAGCACTTGGGGAGGCTGAGGCAGGTGGATCACGAGGTCAAGAGATCAAGACCATCCTGGCCAACATGGTGAAACCCCATCTCTACTACAAATATAAAAAAAAAAATTAGCTGGGCATGATGGTGCATGCCTGCAGTCCTAGCTACTCGAGAGGCTGAGGCAGGAGAATCGCTTGAACCCAGAAGGCGAAGGTTGCAGTAAGCCAAGATCACGCAACTGCATTCCAGCCTGGCAACAGTGAGACTCCGTCTAAAAAAATAAGTAAAGAAAATATGATTGAGGTGAATTCTTCCCCAACAAGGAGAAAAAGGAATCTGAGGCCTCCTAAGAAAATTCTCCACCACATTTCCTGAGACAGAAGAGAAGACTATGACATACCACCAGCAGAAAATAGCGAGAAATTCCAGTTCAAATCAGACAGCAATCTTCTTTCCAACGGATGGGCACAAAAAATACAGCTTACACAGTAAAAATCAAGGCCCCGTGAAGGCTCAGGGCAATCCTGGCAACAAAGAAAAAGAAACTCATGGCATCTCAGGGGGAGTAGCACCCACACTTGCTGTGAGAAGTCACAAGGGCAGAAGTGGTACCAGGGTGAGCACAGGTGAAAGATGGGGTCCATAGATGATAGCAGAGATGGTGACAGGGTAGTGACAGATGGAGACTCTGGCTCCTCTTAAAGTTGTCCCATTGCACAGCCTGGAAGAGACAGGTAGGAACTCCATTGCCAATTCCACCTTGGTCCCAGCCACCATCATCTCTTACCTGGATGACTACAGTAGCCTCCTAATTAGTCTCCCTGCTTCCCCTTTGTTCCTTCAGTGTTGAGTCAACATAACTTCCAGAGAGAACCTTTTTTAAAAAATGTTTTATCTAGAAATAATTTTAGACTCACAAGAAAATTGTAAAAAAAATACAGAGAAATTCTGCATATCCTTCTCCCAAGTCTCACCAATGAGAGCAAGTTACATAACCACAGTACATCACACAACAAGGAAACTGGCGTTGGTACAATACTTTAAACTAGAAACCTTATTAGAATTCTACCACTTTTTTCATGTACTCACTTACATATATACACAGTTTTTTTTATATGAAATGTTATAATACCACTTTTTTCATGTACTCACTTACATATATACCCAGTTTTTTTTATATGAAATGTTATCACACATATAGATTGGTGTAATGATCATTACAATCAGTATACAAAACTGGGTTGGACACGCTGGCTTACACCTGTAACTCCTGGATTTTGGGAGGCCAAGGCAGGAGGATTGCTTGAGCCCACAAGTTTGAGGCAAGCCTAGGCAACGTAATGAGACCCCATCTCTACAAAAGTTAAAAAAAAAAATTAAATAAGCCAGGCATGGTGGTACACACCTGTGGTCTGAGCTACTTGGGAAGCTGAGTCCAGAGGATGGCTTGAGCCTGGGAGGTCAAGGCTACAGTGAGCTAGATAGCACCACTGTATTCCAGCCTGGCTGACAGAGCAAGAGACTGTTTTACAAACAGAAGAAAAACAAAAAACAAAATGGATACAGAACTGTTCCATCACCACAAGGAAACTTCCTATGCCACTCATTCACAGGTATACCCTTGCCCAACCCTAAATCCTAACAACCACTGAATTGTTCTCCATCACTATGATTTTTTCATTTTGAACATGTTATATAAGTGGAACCTACAGTATAAAATCTTTTTGAATTGGCTTTTTTTTTTCAGTTCGCATAATGTCCTTGAGATCCATGCAAGCTGTTAAATGTATTCGATGTTTCTTTATTTTTATTATTATTTTTTGAGTCAGAGTCTTGCTCTATTGCCCAGTCTAAGTACAGTGGTGTGATCATGGCTCATACAGCCTTGAACTCCAAGGTTCAAGAGATCCTCCCACCTCAGCCTCCCAAATAGCTGGAACTACAGGTATATACCACCACACCCAACTAATTTTTTTTCCTAGTAGAGATGGAGTCTCACCATGTTGCCCTACCTAATCTCAAACTCTTAGGCTCAAGCAATCCTCCTGCCTTGGCCTCCCAAAGTGCTGTGAATACAGGTGTGAGTCACTGCACACAGCTGTTTTTATTCTTGAGTAGTTTTTCATCATAGTGATACACCATAGTTTGTTTTTCCATTTACCTGTTGAGCACTGAAAGACATTTCAGGTTATTTCTGATTTTGGACTTTTACAAGTAAAACGGCTATGAACATGAATACATAATATTTTATGCAAACATACATTCTCATTTCTCTAGGATAAACAGCGAGCAATGTGATTGCAAAGTCAAATGGTAAATGTACACTGAACCTCATTAGAAATGGCCAAATATTTTCAGGATCATTTTAAATCAAAGGTCATGTTAAACCACCTCTTGTTCAAAACCCTCTAATGGCTTCAGCATCTTACTGAAATCAAAAGCCAAAATCTGTCATTCAGTCATCCCAAAGACCCTACACAACCTAGCCGCTGTTTGTGCTCTAGCTTCATCTCTGTTGTTCTGCTCCCTGATCATTCATTTCTAGCCACACTGACCTCCTTTTTACTCTTCTCACCAACCAGGCCACTCCCAACTCAGGGCCTGTGCATTTTGTTTCTTCTGCCTAGAATGCTCATCGCTCAAAAGTCCATGTGCCTTTCTTCCTCATATATAAGGCCCAACCTTTAAATTAAAGTAACTTTCCTGCTTTATTTTATCCAGAAAGGACACATTCAAAAGTCTTTCTCCAATATCTCCTGAAAGTACTGACCGGGGTTCATGGAGGAAAACCTTAAGGAGTATATGCATGCCCAGAATCCTGTCTCTCCTCAGGGTCTTCAGTTTCCTATCAGGTCACTGTCAGACTCCACCAATTTACCAACCAGCATCCCTCTGCCTCTACCCGCTACCAAGTCAGCGTGTATGTCTTGTCTCTTTCTGCAGGCTCCATTCTCTTCTTAGATTTTGGGTCAGTTGGTTATCCTACAGAAAGCTCCTCCATGAGTTCCAGAAAATTCATAAATGTGTACCTTGACACACTTTAAAATTTTTGCATTGTAAGGATAGAAAGGATGCTCTTTCTACTGCCTGTGCCCCAGGAGGAAAGCCAGGGTCTTTGGTATCCCAGTGTGTGCTGAATGAAGTTCTATGATCACTGGCCCTGCCATGTTTCTCTGACTTTGCCTTCGCAGGTCCTCATATGCCCAGGACTGCCATGGCTCCTGAGCTAATCATGAAAATGGCAAGAATTAGATCAGAAGACACAAACTGCCTCCCATAAACAGAACTGGGAATTAAATTGTGCTGTCAATCAGATCCTGCAAGCACAAGCAGTAGGCATCCCTGAGACCTTCCAATGGCAATTTTTCCAGTTACTGTGTTGAAACAATTTTTTTCCATAATCTTCGTGGATATGCTAACCAATAACCTTGGCTCCTTGTAGGACCCAAACTCTAGCCACAGGGCTTAGGTCTTATAACCCATCTAAGCCCCTCTCCCAGGGTCTTGCTGCCATCCTCCAGTTAGTGGTTGCCATGTTGCTGTAAAGAAACAGGTGCTTATGCTGTGGATAAGCTGTGCGTGACTTTGCCCTCTGTGCTCCACCTGGAGCCCCCAACGTACTTCACCTGTGGCAGAGGCTTCCGGTACGATGAACGATGAACTGCCTTCACTATACTCATTCTTGGGATAGGTCTGTGGATTGCTCCGATAACCTTTGATATGGTTTGGCTGTGTCTTCACCCAAATCTCATCTTGAATTGTAGCTCCTATAATCGCCATGTGCCATGGGAGGGACCCAGTGGGAGGCAACTGACTCATGGGGGTGGGTTTTTTCTCGTGCTGTTCTCATGATAGTGAATAAGTCTCATGAGATCTGATGGTTCCATAAAGAGCAGTTCCCCCAAACATACTCTCTTGCAGCTGCCATGTAAGGCATGCCTTTGTTCCTCCTTGGCCTTCCACCACGACTGTGAGGCCTCCCAGCCATGTGAAACTGTCAGTCCATTAAACCTCTTTTTTCTTTATAAATTACCCAGCCTCAGGTATTTCTATAGCAGTGTGAAAACAGACTAATGCACCCTTATAGCAGTCAACTGTCACAGCCTCACTTGGTCTGGATCCATTCTCCCCCCTTGTTTCTATCTGAGCCCAGTACTGAGGTATGGGTAATGTTCTCTACTGAGCACCATTAATAAGCAGAAATGAGATTTGATTAGCAATCATTGCCTTATTCTAGAATTTCTCCCCAAAGGTAAAGCTGGCCCTAGACCTTCGACTATCTCCTGCAGTTAATGTAACCACTGCTACTGGTTTACTTTCATATTAATGTTCATTTACCAGAAGGAAAGGAAGTTCTATACACTCCATACTACACTGTGTTTCTTGTCGTATTTTGAAATACAACACTAATACATTTTTTGTTACTAGTTTCGCCTAAAGAATAAATGTGTTTAAAACTCAAACTGACTATGGCCACATTTATATCAGAAGGGAAAGTCAAAATTACTATCATTGATGAAAAAGCCACTGCCAGTTCTGCTATACTGGTAAAAAAAAATCGATGGCCATTTTATTTAGCAAGATATTAACCAATTTTAGACAAAGGCAGGCATGAAGCCAAATAAGGAGTTGTCAGCTAAACCACCATGCATAAAATGTGAGAAAATCTGTATTTAAAGTGTAGCTAGAACTGGAGTAGGGTGAAGCTGCAAGAGAGTGGAGCTTGCTACAAGGGTGACACAAGAGAATTCTGTGATAGGATGGCTAGAGGACATTTAGAAGCAAAAAATCTAAATTCAGTTTGAGGTTGTGTTGTGGTGATGTAACTGCAAACTGATCCCTGCTGCCCCCAAACATTCAATAAAGTCTGTTATACCTAAAAATGCCTTGTGTGTGCAATCTGCAGGAAAGTCTAGTTAGTGGAAGAGGGAAGCCAGGTATGGGTCACTATGGAGGAGAGGGAAGCAAATGGCAAGGGAGATCACCACTTCAATGGGAACTGAAAGTCAAAGCCAGAGAGACTGTGAAAACTTTACCTCTGAGGAATTTGCAAAAAAAATCTTTGGTGGCCTGAATGCCCCACTGGATGTAGAATAGAGGGTTTTGTCAGTGTTTGGTGAATCCAAATCCAGGCTTGTAAGCCCTTACCTGGGATATATTTTTGCATGTGAATGGCTACCCCTTCCAGAGGAGTGGTTGTGGTATAAGTTAATGTCATGGTGACATAAAGATGTGAAGGGGTTAAAATACTGCTGCAAAGAACAGCTCTGGCAGACTTAAGAATAAGTCAGGAAGCTGTTTTTAGAATCAAGAGAGTTCTAAGTTAACCAGCCATAATAAATTCTGTATTCGAAGTTAAGTGTCACGAAACAAGAATTAAGAAGATAGCTTGGCAGTTTTCTGGTTCCAAGATTTCAAAAACATTCCCATGATAAAGGAACAAATAATTAGAATGTGTCACGGCATTTTCCAGACACTCTTCCGAAGACCTGCTCCAATGACAACAGGAAGCTTCTCTGAGAGGCAGTGTCGCACAGTGGTTACACGTGCAGGCTCGGGAGCTGGTTTGCCCGAGTCCAAGTGCTAGCTCAGCCATTTGCCAGCTGTGTGCTCCTGGGCATGTTGCTTATATCTGCTGTGATTCCATTTGCTTATCTATAAAATGTGAGCAATAATAAACAGCTAGAAATTCAGAGCAGCTCTTGGGAAGATGATATGAATTAATGCATGGGAAGCACTTAGGCAGGCACCCAGCACCCAGGAAGCACTGACTATGAGTCAGCATTCTTTTCATGAAAGAGCTATAAGCTCACTGAAAGTGCCCTAAAGCACTGCCCCAAGAACCAAGAATCACACCCCCACACTAGGGAGAAAGCTGAAGGTCACAGTTTTCACGGTTTTGGAGTCTTCCATGGAGGTGAGAATCAACACAGAACAACTTTTAGAGCTTCTGCCTCTTCCTTATTGGCCTCTGAAAATACAGAAAACTCCACTAGTTTAACAACTGCACATGCTATAATACCATTTAGGTCAGAAAATATACTCTGTTCCCTTAATGAAGACCCAGAGGTTACAGCCAAGGAAGGCAATCAGCTGCTTCAGAACATGTGCTTCAAAGACGAACCTATGAATGCAGGGGAAGCAGTCATGATGGTGGCAGATGAGATAAACAGACAAGGGTTTTCTCTAAATAGAGATTTTCACGAACAGTTGATGAAATAACAGTACGCCAGGTAACAGGTCCAGTTATGGCAAAACGGGAAATTAATGCTGTTCCTCAGGCATACAGTGTTTAGACCAGTGATTTCTTTTTGTGAATTCTAATATGTATTTTTTTACTTTGATTGTGAAATACTTTTGAACAAGGTAAATAAATATTACCTTGTTCAAGATGTAAGCATGAATCCAAACACAAGCATACACACCAATTATGGCTTTGTAAAATCAAGTAATAAAAATCTGCCACAAATTGCTAGGATTCATTTTTCAATAAAAAACAAATCCTTGCGAAACAAGAAAAATAATCAATACTGACAAGAATACATTGCCTAACCTGTGTGCTATAAAATCTCAAACAAAAGTACAGTAGTTAAGGGGAAAAATAATGTTTATTTATCACCTTTATCATCTAAATGTATCTAAATACTATGTTCCACATGTCCCAAAAACACCTACAAAGTGGAGGAGTTTTTAAGATCCTTTTATTTATGTTAGCTGAGGCAAGAACTGAGATTCAAAAGCAGTTCTGTCTGAGTTCAAAGCCTGTGCTGTGCCCGCTACACTAATATCCCGAGACACAGAGTCCTTAGCCTTCCTCAGGAACTGGTTATAGCTTATGGCATTTTTTTCTTTAACAATGTTCATTCTCAAGAAATGTTTCCTAACATTTAATCTAAACCCCTCTCTTCTCTTCCAGTTTAAACAATTCCTTTTATTTATGTCCTCGATGGGGAGACAGAACACTGGACAGTGTCCTCCTTAATAACAGCTCTTTAACAATTATTAAATTGCTTCTACTCCAGGCTAAATGCATCCAACTCCTTTAACCTTTTGTTAAAGGCCCAATTTTCTAACCTATTGATAATTGCATTTGCTCTTCTCTGGACCTTTTCCAAGCTCTGGATGTTGCCTCAAAATGCACACACACACACACACACACACACACACACTCCTCTTATCATGAAGAGCCTATGCCAAGTAAAGCTGAAATAATCCTTCCCGGTTCTTTCATATGAGAAAGACAAAAAGTCTTAATTTTAATAAAAGCTTTATTTTGTTAGGATATTTGTTAGCAATTTACAATCCCTTATCATTACAGATTTCTTTTTATGACACTCTTTCCTAGTCCAGCTTGTGCCCAATGTAGTGTGTTTATTAGCAACAATTATAACTACCTTGAAATTACTCTCCAAAAGCATGCCAAGTGCTTTGATGCCTAGAGGGATAGCAGCCTGTGCTGATAGGGATTGAGTTGTTGAACAAGAAAGTTTATGTAAGGCCTCAGCACCAAGGATCCTGGCAGTAGCTAGGAGAAACAGAGCATTATGACAGAGCATGCATGTGACAGCATCAGTATCTTCTTACAGCAGGGGCATGTAAGGAATAAATAGCATAGAAAGGGATCAGGTTGTCTTGTTTTTCTGATGTTGTATCCCTGGCACTTCTGTGTTTGTGCCTGAGTAACTCGCTCCACTTTCTCAATTTATGTCCGTATTGCTTCCTGTATTGCTCTTTTAATTCACCCCAAACTGAACTTGATCTCTATCTTCTTTGACATTAGCAATCCCATAGAAAGTTGCAGGAAGGCAGGTAAGAATACCCAGGTCCAATAAAGGCTTAAAGGGAGCTCTCTCTTCACTAGTCAACAAAACACTCATTCAGTGAAATGCTGCCGGCAGGTCAGAACCTACTTCCTATAGACATCACTGGAAAGGACCTGTGTTCCTGTCCCATGTGAAAAGATATATATATATATTTTTTTTTGAGTCAGGATCCTGCCCTGTCACCTAGGCAGTGACATGATCATAGCTCAGTACATCCTTGAAGTCCTGAACTCAAGTGATCCTCCAACCTCAGCCTTCTGAGTAACTAGGATTACAAATTCACGCCACCACATGCTGCTAATTTTTAAAATTTTTTATAGAGATGAGGTCTTGCTACATTATCCAGGCTGGTTGCAAACTCCTGGCCTAATGCAATCCTCCCACCTTGATCTCCCAAAGCACAGGGATTACAAACATGAGCCCCTGCACTTAATCCACGTGAGATCCTAACCTCACCCAACTCATCTTTTGCTATAGGGTAGACACTAAGACTTTAATTGCTCATGCATGCAAAAGAACTGCTTGATCCTATACTTCCATAACCCACAACTACCGTGATGGGTGCTGCCGTGAAATGTCTCTGGGACTCTTTGAAAATCTCCATATTCATAGGAGAACAAAGAAAGGAACAGCAGAAATAGCTGTGAATATATTCTCCATTCTTGGGCAGGACCAGTCTATATATGTGATTTTCAGGCAGGCACTTCCTGCCTGAAAATGTCCTCTTGAATGCTAGCAGAAATAGCTGTGAATACATTCTCCATTCTTAGGCAGGACAGCATATGTGATTCTTAGGCAGGCGCTTCCTGCCTGAAAACGTCCTCTTAAATGTTAGAAACAAGTGGAAAAGGAGGAAATTAGAGTTGGGAAAAGTAAAGAGATTGGTGAAGCAGGAATAACAGATTTTTTATATTACAGCCATGGAAAAGGTAAGGAAAATAGTATCAGGTATGATGAGGCCTGTCTATACATAACAGAAACTCCAAATATGTGGTTTACACAGACAGGTTTGTTTCCTCCTGAGATAAAGGAAGTAGAGATGTAAGCATTTGTTATGAATGTTTGTATCCCTCCAAAATGTAAAAGTTGAAACCCTTACCCCCAATTCAGAAGTGGAGCCTTAGAGGAGTAGTTAGGTCAGAAGGGTACAACCCTTATGAATGGGATTAGTGTCCTTATAAAAGAAACCCCAGAGAACTCACTCTCCTTCTACTGTTAGGACACAGGGCAAACACGGTCATCACATCTAAGAAGCGGGAAACGGCCCTCACTGGACACCAAATCTGCCAGCATCTTGATCTTGGACTTCTGAGCCTCTGGAACTGTGAAAAGTAATTTTCTTTTGCTTAAACCACCCAGTCTTAGCCTGAACTGACTAAAACACAAATATGCTGCTATAGCAGGTCCAAAGTCATCAGGAACTCTGGAGCCTATCTTTCTACATAGTTTCTATCTGCAAGGCCTAAGGTGTCTATGGTACTTCAGATATTACATTCCAGGCAAAAAGAGGAGGAAGAAGGGAAGGGCCAAAAAGTTTTCCCTCTCTGCTGTGTCAGTCTGCTTCACATAGCCTTCCTGAAAGCCCACCCAAGGACTTCTACCTAATCTTATTGACCACCCATGGGAAGCTAGGAAATAACAGTGCTTATCTGGGCACATTTCCAACTGGAAAAAATCAGGTTTCTAAGAGTAAATGAAGAATGGATATTGAGTAGGCAACTAGCAGCTTCTATGCTAAAAGCTAAAATAAAATATTTTTGGTCTTGGCTTTTAAATCCGGCATGTTTTTTGAAAGTAGGAAGGGAATGCAGTTTTTTAAAATAGTAAGGGAATACACTACTATTTCCCTAATTTGACACTTCTCCCATGGGAGTAGAGATACGTGAATGAAAATGAAACAGAATATTTAAATTCGCTGCATGGAAATTCATAACTCACATCTTCTAAATTATTTTAAAGTTGAAAATGAAAGGAAATCTTGATTACATGGGTAAAAGAACAACTTTATTATATCAGAGGGAGCTATTCAAACTGAAATGTAGAGCTTTGTTTTGAAAACAAAAACCATCCATTAGAGGGGGAGTTAGTTCAACAAAAGAAAGAATGAAACCAGTAAACATCTGCAATTTCACATGATGAGGGGAACAACACAGAAAGCTCAGTTATTTTCAGCAACAGACAAAAGAAAAAGTGAAAGCAGAAGTGGGCCTAAGACTTGTCACTCTTGCTGCCACCGGGCATACCACTCATCCACTCTGTGTGGACACATCTGGTGTAAAGGGAGACCCTCCATATTTCACTCAGTTCTGCTTATGCTTCCTGAGACCCTCCAAATAGAAAAATTATGTTATGTGTTTTGACAAGGGGCTTTCTTTTTTGCAAAGGTATAGAATAGTCTTAACCAAGGAAGACAGCACATATTAAGAGATCATGTTTATGATGAAGAATAAAAGCCCTTCAACTCAAGGCTATGTTGGGAAAGCGGGGAGGTAAAGTAGCCTTAATAAATCTGGATTGAACTTTACAATCAGGAACTAAGGACTCTGCCTGAGACTTACTGTTCTGCAAATGACACCAGAACCACACATCCACATCTTATATCTGGTCTGAGGAAAACCTGGCACCAGGCAAGAGACAGGCATCAACAGGAAGGGCAAAGACCTGCTCTTATTTCCTCGTTACCTCTCACTGCAATAATGAACTAAAGGTCCATTGAGTGTTCTACAACTGTATGGTTATGTTTGGGAAGCAATGGCATACACAAAGCCTTCTCAAAGTTATAATGCATTCAGCAACAAAAAGCTTTAAGTATTCTTGCTGAGATGATCCTCCAGATCACGTGCATATGGGCAGAAAGCATGAGCTTTGGAGTCAGAAATATTTGGTTGGGAATTAAGACCCATGATACACTGGGCAAGAGTAACACTGAGAAAACTATCTTTTTCACATGCAAAACAGGGGAACTAGTTCTTTACTATGGTGTTGCAATGATTCAATGATATGATACAGAGCAAGCACCTGGCACTTAGCAGGTAATCAACAAGTGTTAGAATCTCTCCCTCTCTCCCACCTCCCCAGCCCTCTTTCCTACTCTCAACAATTCACTGTTTTGGATTTAGGTTCACATATTTAGCAAAATTTGATCATGTTATTATGAGGTTAAAGGAGAATACCAATCATATCACGAACATGGATAAAACCTTTTGCTCCTTCAGAGTGTAACATTAGTCATAGACCTCTAAGAAACAGCTGGCCTGACATGATTTTAGGCAACGACTCTAGGATGGTACAGAAGTATGTGAGCACTACCAGCTTCAAAGCTCAGATCAGCTGAGCAGTCTCCCAGATATCATTCAGCAGTCTTCCTTCTATACTCAGTCCGTTGCTCCAGGACTAGAAGACAACTCAAGGAAATTGCCAGTTTCATTCATCAGCTCAAAGTTGAAGTTACGAGGTAATGCCATTTTAGAATATTGGAAAAGAGATACAGGGAGAGACTGAAAGTAAACAGGAATTTTCCATACCAATGACTTAATATAGGAAATAGTGACAATCCTCTGGGAAAATCTGCTTAGAAATCATTTAATATGTTTGGATATAGACACAGAAATACTGATGATGTTTTAAGAGCTTATATTTCAAAATAAAATATAAAACCCTTAAATGTATCTTGTTAATGATTTTGAATTATTGAACAGGAAAGATACATGTTCTGTGTGAAATTCTCATTTCTTCAATGCTCAGAAGTGAGTATCAGGGAAAGCTTCACATCTACATGACAAATTAATTGCTAAATTCTGTTTTTCAGACATTGGAGTTCTGATTTGTTTATTTCTACAAATAAAGTTTTTTTAGAGTAAATGCAAGAGAAGGGTACAGAATTAAATAGCCAAATTCTGAAATAAGATAGAAGTACCCATTAAAATACTTTCTTGTTAATTCACATTTAATGACTGGGAAATCCTTTGCTTATTACTATTCTATGCAAATCGACATGCAGAAAAAGCATTAAAACAATTTAGAGCACTGCACCGCAATTCATAGCTATTTATTTTGACAATTCTAGTTGTTTTAATTATTCATTATAGTACTTTACGGCAGAGTGTAAACATGCTGCAGTTTTGTTTTTTTTTTGGTGGGGGGGAGGTTGGTAAGTTTAAAAGTCTATGTACTGCAATACTTCAAGAGTGCTTTTTTCCTCCCATTAAATGTTTCGTAAAACCAGGAAAGAGACTGCTTTTTAAGAAAACTTTCAAGGTTATTTGGTGACACAGTAGAATAAATCATGTTCTACTCTTCACCTACTTCTACAATCTGGAAATTTTAAAGAAAAGTAAAACTATTTTTTAAAGAAAATCTCTGAAAAAAATATTGTGAGCTTTGCTTAATGAAATTCTTGAGATTAAGTTTTTAGTATTGCAAGGCATCTGTCTGAAGGAAACACAGGAAAGAAAACCACAGATATCAAGTAATCAAAGAGAGATTTTAGGAAATACTAAATTTTCTCTTTAAAGTCTACTTATTGAATGTAAACAACATAGACAGGAAGACTTAAACCTATAGATACTGTTCTTTCTCGAAATGATATGAAGGGAAAGAATGTGGACAATAGACAATAAAGACTTAGAGATCAAAGATAATTAGATATCACCGAAGACACCTGCACCTGCCACACGCAACAACAGGGTTTATGGATTGCTGCCTTCTGATGGGGGATGAGGAAGAGAGATGGAAGTTAAACTCCTCTCTACTTTTACTCAACCAGCAAAGGTTTTCAATACATAGTCCTTAGACACAGCAGTGCAGTGTTTCTGCACCTGTTCACACTTTAGGATACTAGATATTTCTTCAGCAAGAAGGCACTGACTCTTTAAAAGAGCAACTTTATGTCTGCTATAAGAGAGCAACTTTATGTCTGCATTTTAGAAAGCATGGTATTTAATAGAAGGTTCATACCCTTCATATAACAAATACTGTAATGTGCCACTAGAAATGAACAGCAGGAAGGGGAAACATTTTTCTTCCTGCTATATAGGCTAGAGGGCACTGTAGTATAATCTTAGTAGAGATGTCTTCAACCTTTCTATAACCCAGACTTTTGCACATCAGTTATTGAACAAATATTTCAAACCCCTGCATGGTGGTGCTGCCCTGCCCACTGGCCAAGAACTGCCTGGAAAAATGGAAGTAATGAAAGTATTAATGAGTCCAAATGGTAAGCAGTAAGAATCACAGATGAAAAAAATCAATTGATCTGAGAGATGGCTGATGGTGTGTTCCATTATGAATTAAAACAAAAAAGGTTAGAAATGTGTAAGAAATTCTGGGAATTTACATTCTGAGACTGTGTCTAAAAGACATATCTAATTAGGAAGTTCATCATATGTTAGTTCTTTGCTTATGAAAGCCTCATTCCTTTAAATAGAAATCTTGTTAAAATGTAAGACAGGGTTTTGTTTTTCTTTTTAATGGTAAAGCAAAAAAGAGTTTAAAAGATGGGCTACTTCGGCGGTGCTGCAGTGTCCTCAACAAAGGACATTCACCATTCCCAGTCCTTAGATTCAAGAAATGTTGCAGAGTCTCTATGCGTGCTGACCCTGAAAAAGCATTTGTGATACCTCACAAAGTGGACAGCATTTGGGTATTTGGTAAACATTTTCAAAATTCCCATACATATACAAATGGAGGCTCTCTGTGTTTCCTTTCTTCTTTAAATTCTAGTTGAAGTTGCCCCATCTAGTTACCCATTACTGTATGTTGAAGGAACATGAATGTGGCAAGTTGCCTGGTTCTTGCATTGTAGAAATGTTCACTATAGGAAACCTCTGCTCCAAGCTCCACACTTTCCATATGTGGATGTTTGTGTCTGTGAGGTGTGAGTGTCTCGCACCTAGATACAGAGATGATAGACGCCATGGAATTGCATAGGTCAGTCGTTGTGCAAAGCAGACAGCCCCAGGAGAGGATACTAGGGACTTTTCTTTGCTAAGATAAATCTTAACTCTATTGTTAGGAGTACATGGTTTATGGGGGCAAATGACAGTTTAGGTATGATTGAAATAAAGTATTCTGTGTTTTCAATAGGAAATAATTGTAAAAAAAAAAAAAAGGTTTTATGAGCAAGAGGAAAATAACTACACATCAACCCAAATTTATATAAAGGAGTCAACCTTTAAAACACCTTTCTCGAATTTTCAGCTGATTAGAAGGTCTTATTATAGCTCTTATTAATTACATGTGTTATTATATAGTCATTTTAAAGTGACAGACTAAGTTTAGAATGCTCTTGGCAATGCTCAGTGAGGATTTCACAAGGATTTCTCAGGTTTTTAAATGATTTTTTCAACTTTTGCAGATTGTCCTAATAAAAGCCATAGTGTTTTCTATTTCAACCACAATGTAACAGGAAAAATATATCCTTGCATATCTTTAAGACATTTTAGAGGAACATTTTCTGTACAAAATTTGAGAAGAGATGCTATTAGTAAAAAGGTGATCAGTTCTCAATGTGTAAAACAAAAAAAAAGGAATGTATTAAAACATAAGAAAAAAAGATGCTCAATTGAAAATCTGACTGGACTATCTAGGCATGAAAATATTAATAAAAATTTTAATTTCAAAGATGAAACTTGTACCATTTAAAATCAAGGTAGAGCCAGGCATAAGGGCTCATTCCTATAATCCCAGAACTTTGGGAGACTGGGGTAGGAGGATTGCTTGAGTCCAGGCTTGAGGCCAGGAATTCAAGACCAGCCTTGGCAACATAGCAAGATCTCATCTCAAATAAAAAAAAAAAGTTAGCTGGGCATGGTGGTGCACAGCCAGCTACTTGATGGAGCTAAGCCTTGATGGAAGTTGAGGCTGCAGTAAGTTGTGACTGCACCACTGAACAGAGTGAGAACTAGGCAACAGAGTGAGAACCTGTCTCAAAAAAATAAAATGAGGTAGAAAAGAGACCAGATTTCCCATTTTCTCTAATTATTTTATATCTCTTCCTTATTACCCTCAGTACTGATGAAAGCAAGTTACCAATACACAGGATGTATGTAGTACAGCGTCATTGCCACAGAAGGCAGGATACTAGCCTCTCAATCACATGCACTCTGGGACGTATGCATGCTGGGACTAAAGGAGCCAAGCTGCTGCTAGGTAAGGCCGGAACAGGAAGGTGCAAACATAGACTGCAAATAACTAAAATGGGGTAAATTACTTTGGTGTTTATTGAGCACCTACTAGACTGGACACTGTTAGGGGCTAGAAATCTATATTCTTAAGACATACTTTGTCTATAGAAGGCTCCTAGTTGACTTTTCTTTTTAACATATGATTTTAAAATAATTTTAAACCTTGAGAAAAATTTTGAAAATTATAGAAAAAGTTCCCATATACTTTTTCCCTAGCTAGCCTTAATGTCAATATCTCACATAACCTTCAAATCAATGATCAAAACTAAGGAATTGATCTTGGTACAATTCTATTAATGAAACTACACACTTTATTTGTTTCATCAGTTTTTCTACTGCAGTCTTTCTGTTCCAGGATTTAATCCAGGATCCTACACTGCATTTAGTCATCATGTCTAATCACCTCCATTCTGGGACCATTCCTCAGTCTTTCCTTGTCTTTCCAAATCTTCTCATTTTTGCTAGTTGACTTTTAAACACTCATGATGGAATGTATAAGTTCTATGAGAAAAGTACATTTTTGCTAGTGGGGAAGAGAATTTTAAAGAAAGATGACATTTGAACTGGATCAGGGAAAATTAAGTAAGATTTTGCCAATTTAGTACTTTCATCTTATCTGTTCAATTCAACATTACTTACAGTAATAGAACATTAAACATTGGAAATATAGCCTTGAACAAGATAGAAATGGCCTCTGCTCATATGTATTTTATGAATATTAAGTAAGCCACGATAGGTACATTAAGCATAACAAGGAAGAGATAAGAAGGACTGAGTAACATTCAGCAAATGAATCTCACCTTACCTAAAGGGCCAGGAGAGGTTCCCTGGAGGAAACTAAGGCAAGCTGAGATTTGTGTGGTGACCAGGGGTTAGTCAGGTAAACAGAGGAGCAAGAGTGTTCCAGGAAGAGGAGGGTCAGCATTCCAAAGGCATGGGGTCAGCAGCACTTGTCATATTCCAGTAATTTCAAATGCTGTACCACTGAGACAGATGATAGAAGGGGATAGTGTGAAGAAACACTAGACAAGGTTGGAAAGAGAGGAACTTCCAGCTGCAAATATGGTAAGAGACTTCAAATAACAACAAAGAAAGCAGATAAAACAAGCAGAAAAGTAAAACAGAAGGAGATTCCTAAATCAATTGCACAACAAGAAGTTCCATTCATTTTCTGAATTATTTGAGAGGACGGTGGCTGGAAAAAGGAGTAGGGATCATGCCAATCTAAGAAGATATGCAAAGTGACAAGAAGTGTTGGATTGCCTTCCAAGATGACAGAGATGAGGGCATTAGCAAAATCAAGGTACCCAAAGTGAAAAAAAAATTAATAAAGGTATTGTATCTCCAAAGAAGCATCAGCGTCATGGAAATTTTAAGAACTTTGTTAAACTTCCTTACATTTATTTTAATGACTCCATATTGTTTTTATTTTGAAGTACATCAAATGGAAGACATGATTTCCGTTTTTATGGCTTCAAAATGTCCTAGTCTTGGCTGAAAATACAGATGCTGATGACGTTCCATCTCAAAACCAAAAAGAAGAGATGAATACGGGAGTGCAGAACACAGCTTGGCAGAAGGGCAGAAGACCAAGTAGGGTGTGGGTGGCAGGCTGGAAGCCAGTGAAGATCTGACGCAGGCCTTGTCAGAGAACAGCAAAAAGTCCAGGAAAGGCTCCATCACAGAAATCAAGGATGGAGAGAATTTCAAGAAGGAAGCACCCCTTTCCACAGAGAGGTGAAAAAGGATGAGTTCTGAAAATGATTCATGTAAAATCTGGCCCTTAACAGGTTAGCTGTCACGGGTGACCTTTGTTAGAATGGTTTCAGAATGGTAATGGGGTAGACATTGTATTAAAATAAGTTAAGGAACAAATAGGATCTGAAGATACAGTGTAGCATATTGAACACCCTCTTCCAGACAGCTTGTCTATGAGGAGTGAGATTAGAGTGTATGGTATACAGGATGTAGAAGATATTTTAATGGAGGATGTTATATTCCTAGACCAGGGGGAAGGAGTGATATGGAGCCTTTTGCTGGAAGAGGTCTATATATCTTCAGGGATACTCTTTTGACGACGGTAGCTGCAATAATTTTTAGCCATAAAAATGTCTTCATTGCAGATCTAAGAGTAGTGGAAGCAGCAAGTCTGCCTGGAGAACGACCACCTTGAACTTCTGATCTGAAAATAATCCTTGGATTTAAGAGGAGCAAGGGAAGCCTGAACTGCCACCGAGACTGCCTCAGACATAATAACTCTCTCCCTCAATGGAGGAGCTCAGCCTTCACACTGCACCCAGCACTAAACACCTCCTTCTTCCTGTTCAGCACATTCCTCAATATTTTTGTCATTATGCTCTCTTTATGTTTGTGCTAATACAATTTGTTAAATATTTCTTGCTGATTCACTCTGTTTTTAGTCTTTTTAAAAATCTCATTCCTTCGCTCTATCCTTGTTGTCATTCACTGTCTTTGTTTTATTATTTTGCCACGTTGGTACATTATGATGCATTAGCTCCTAGTGACATAAGCTCCTGGTACTTTCCTCAACTCTTTCTCAAATGGCCTCTTTCACACCAACCATCACACACTTCCAATGTTCTCTAGGAAGAATGAGAGAAGGTCATATGCCAAAGACTGAGCAATGCAGGTGGAGCAGGGAGTTTTGGGTGAATGCTAAATTCGGAATGGTTCAAACAAATAGGTTATTTACTTGTTCAAGACTGATAAGGGTTTTGAAAATCATTCCATATGCATAACTAGTTTCATCCAATATCCTGTTTATAGAACATTTCAACAAAGATGTTTTCATTATCAGGTCACATGGTCAGTTTAAGGCTTCTTCCCTGACCTTCCTGCCTTCACACTCTACTCTGTTACTTCTTTCCTACTTATAGCCAATTAAAATTTACCAAGTGGCTACAGAATGTGCTCATGATTCTTACAAGTAATTATATGAAAGCCGCTATAATGGAGGTAGAGACAGGATGTGTGAGAATAAGGTTTAAATGATCTTCTAAAACATCATTTGGCTCCTTTCCTTTCTCTTTAGTCCCTCCCCTATCTTCTCTTTCTCTTTACCCTGGCTATTTCTCTTCTAATATATCTAAAATACCATCTTAAGTTAACAGGCTGAACACAATAAAAGAGTTCCAAGTTACTGCCATCATAATGTCAAATCTACTGAAAACTCAATCAAAGGCTTTTCATGCCATTTTGGATAGCATCCAAAATATGTCATCCCCACAACTTAAGTTTTTAATCTCATCTAAGCAAATTATAATCAATCACAATACTCTTCTCTCTCTGGTCAGTGCATTTAATCAGTCTTCTTTTAATGGGCTTTCAAGGTTGAAGAGCACTATCACTAGGATGACTACATGGGCAGTACATGCGATTCCAGACACAGAAGCACATGAAATATAAATTGCCCTTGTTTGGAAGCAAGACTTAGGCTCAGGACACGTCTCTTCCTGATATTCATTCTTCTTCTTCCCTCTGTCTTTCTGGCCAGTTTAATGACTACTTCATTGTTAGCCTTTCTCCCCAGTTCTCATTCTCTCTTTGCCTAAGTACAAAAGATGACGCGGGGCTGAGGGTGTATATCTATCTTCAGGGTCAGGCCTTCCCTTTGATTTCTTCTCATGGACCCTATAAAATGTAATTCCACATTTGAGTAGTGACCATGGGCTTGCAAAGCTCCCAGTTTACCCATAGTCAGGGCCAGGAGCCAGGACACTGAAGCTATGGTATGACCACCCAAACTGTATTGAAGCCAAAAGGCTGCAGCAGAAATCTTTAAGCAAGAGCTGCAGAATATGTCAGTCATACAACCTTTCCAGCTTAAGAACCTATGAAGTTGGGTCTGGGTTGGAATATAAGCACAGGTCCCTCCTATTTAGCACATCTTCTCTTAACCTCAAAAATATTTTGAGAACAAGGAAAAGAAACAGTGAGTTTGAAAATGAAACCCAGAAAACTTGAAGAGATTAAGAATCAAAAAATTAGAAATCAAAAAGCAAATCAAAAAAGTTTTCTAAGCTTGACTTTGTAGACCAGTAATTCTGAAACTATGTCCCTAGGAGTTCTTCAAAGGTGCTTCAAGGACTCAAAGGGTAGGTCCCCAGGCCCTAGAATTCCACTTAACTAGAACAGCTTCACCTTTATCACTTTTACAGACTGGATCTCCAGGTCAGACTTCAATTTGAAGGACAGGTTCTGCAATATAAAGAAAATATTTTTCAACCATTATTTAAACTGCACCTATACATACCTTCATCTATTCAATAAACATTTATTGAGCATCTACTACATGCCAAGCATTGCGCTAGTGGATGGAAATACAAATACAAGTAATATACGGTTCTTCCTGTAGATGGGTAGATAGCAAATGATGCAAAACTCAGAGTATAGTGATTTATCAGGTGCTACAACGGGGGAGAAACCAGGTGTTTTGAGGTCACAGAAAATAGATGATTTAACATCTGGAAACTGGCTTTGAAACTCTGATTAAATATATCCACTGGCGGGAAATTCTACAAAATGGTTGATTCTGCTTTTAACACTAAAAACTCTTAGAAACATTTTTTAATGGCTGAAATCTACGTTCCGAAGGCTTCAACCCACTGGCTCTAGTTTCATTGCAAAGTATGCACAGAGTCAGTCCACGAACCCTTTCCACAAGATTGCCTTTTAAGATTAGAGTTCAGTCATCATTCTTTTCCCCTGGCATTCTACTCTGTAGGCATATAGCTTTTGTTTGTAATTATTATATCATGGCTTTATATAACTATGAAGAAAAGCAAGTGTATTTTGGGAGACAGGTTTGAAGAAATGATTCCTTCTATGTGAAAACTTTATTTGGGATAATTATAAGAGCAGCCCTGGTGCTCTCCTAGAATCAAGAAAACAGTATGTAGATGGAATCAAAGATAATAAAATGTGACCACAGACCATTACAGCTCATTTTTCTTCATTCATTATCATGCAAAATTGATAAAAATATAGAGGGTGTCCAAAAACATACAAGAAGATATATAAAAATGGTTTACTGATGTTACACTGTTGGTATGTTCAATGAGTCATCCCTCATTAACAATAATACATAGTTCAATCCACTGAGCAACACTGGAGTGAACACAGTGTGTGACCAGCTGCCATCAATTCCTGGCACCAGCATCTGAGATGTGTTGCCTACAATAACTATATCTCTGGTTTTCACTGAATAAACCTGCTTTTCTTTTCTTTTCTTTTCTTTTTTTTGAGACAGCGTCTTGCTCTGTTGCACAGGCTGGAGTGTAGTGGTGCAATCTTGGCTTACTGAAACCTCTGCCTTCTGGGTTTAAGCAATTCTCCTGCCACAGCCTCCCAAGTAGCTAGGATTACAGGTGCCCACCATAACACCCGACTAATTTTTGTATTTTTTTAGTAGAGACAGGGTTTCACCATGTTGGCCAGGCTGGTCTCAAACTCCTGACCTCAGGTGATCTGCCATCCTCAGCCTCCCAAAGTGCTGGGATTATAGACGTGAGACACCAGGCCCAGCCATAAACCTCATCTTTAGCTTACTCTAGAAGAAGTAATAAAGGAAAAGCAATCTGCATTTTTTAAATAAAATAATATTACATACATCTCTAGATTTCATAGCCAGCATCTATTTTTCATTAAATTTTACTTTGCAATGATTAAAACTTTAAAAAAATGATCATGCTTAAATAATTTCAAAATGTTGGCATGCTTAATTTCATAAAATATATGAGTATTTCTTTTTTAACCCATAATTTCTATGTGCAGATTAAGAAGCTAATAATGGATTAAGAAGCTCTAAAGGCCAGTGCAAAATCTAACACACATATAACTTTATATCTATGAAAAAAATATATCCATTAAAATGGTTTTAAGATGAATTTCCTGGACACAGGCTTTTTGCATACGAAGTGTTTCACTTTCAATATAAAATCTAAATACCAAAGGTACTGAAGAAATATAGAAGCCTGTTTTCTTTAAAAAAAAAAAAAAGTATAGGTATTACTATGATATATCATGTATATTAAATGTGACTTTTATCTTCCTGGCAGCCAAAGCAAAAAGAAAAAACATGAAAAAATACTTAATTATATTTGATACATGTCTGATTAAATACTAATTTTTTAGGAAAAACAAATATTTTTATTACTATATTTCAAATAGACTTTATCAAGAAATATTAATAAGGGAAATTTAAATAACGCATATTTTAGCAATATGTCTGCAACAAAAATATGCAATAGAAGACTGAAAATTAATCCTAACAATGTTATGTATTACTTATATCTTCAATAAAATGTAAGGGAATAGCATTAATGTCATTTAGTGAGGGTATTTTTGTGGAGGCTACAACTGAAGGAGCCAAGAAATATAGCTCTCTCATGAACTGTGATCATTAATTTATGAGCAGAACTTAAATTAACAGAAATGCCACGACTACTATTTTCTTTCTCTCCTCGGTTGTGGCTGTTATGGGATATAGATGGAAGTTACCTCAAAATTTAAACCCTAATGAAAAAACCCATGATGCTGGTACCACGTGTTCATGCCCAAAAGAACTTCAAGTACCAAACATGAAAGTGCAAAATTAACACTCCATTAGAGAAGCTGAGAAACTGTCTACAGTCTTCACCTGGGTAAGAGGTTGCCACACAAGTCAGCCACCACAGCATCTAGGGCAAAAATTGGCCTCAAAAAGCAGCTTTGTATCTGCTTTAGTACCTGAAGCAAATGCTTGTTTGAAATCCCAAAATGCCATTGCAAATAATGCTGTTTCTCCACGGATTTCTTTACTCCAAAACTTCTCAGAGCTTGTAACTAGCTCACATGCAATGTGGACCCCCCAAAGTGTGCAGAAAATCTGTGGTAAACATATCTAATCACAATGTCCCCATCTGGTGAAGCATTTTGTAAGATTAGTGTTTTATGGAATATAGTTTAGAAAATAGCACCAGAGATGATACAAGTGTGAATATCTTAGCAACATGTATCACAACCTCAGGGAAAAAAAAAAAAGAAAAACACCTCAGTGATGTTCCAGCAAAACATCTGGTTTCAGCAGCAATAACACTTCAAAGATCTTCTAAGTGAAATTAACCTTAAAATATTCTCCCACACATGCAACTAAATGAACTAGGCTACAGGAAGGCATTGTTTGTCCTTGTTTGAGAATTATTTTGTTATTTTGCCATACTTTATTTTAAGCTGCTCTTTAAAATGATAATGTAACTATATGATCAGCTGTTTCCTGGAGCTGAAGATAGAAATTCAACGTCTTCAGCCTAAAGAGGAATGTTTTTCTATTCAATTATACCAGGAAGTCAATCAAGCCATAAATCTGAAAGTTCTAACTTAAGATAAATGAAAATAGAAGGGCATTTAAATATTATACTGTTTATATCATTTAATGTTGAAAATAGTCTGTTAGTAGATAATTCCTTTTCATTTCCGTCATCAAAGTATTCAAGCCGGGTGTGGCACGCCTGTAATCCTAGCACTTTGGGAGGCCGAGGTAGGTGGATCACGTTCAAGACCAGCCTGGCCAACATGGTGAAACCCCATCTTTAAAAAACAAAAAACAAAAAACAAAACAAACAAACAAAGAAGTATTCAAATACTGATTCTGAAGTATCATCACTAGCCTGTACTAGACAATGACAACAGCCAATAATTATTGCACTATGTGTAACAGTATACTCTTGTGAAAGTCATTAAATTCTTAAAACAATCCTATGAGATCAGAATTACACTATCCCTGTTTAACCAATGAGGAATGTTCAATAGACTATAGAAGGATACTATAAAAAATAAGGAGACATTTTCTTTCTATCTAAATTTCAACCACTTTCTTACTGTGCAAACAGCAAATTCTGGGAAGATAATTGTTTTTAATTTTACCTAAGATCTCTAACTCAAAAGACTGTGGTAGGCACATAATCAATAATGCCAGCCCCAGTAATAAGAGAAATTCTTCCAGGTTTGCTACCTATTTTGTTGTTGTTAACAATATAGGTAAAGGTTGTAAATACTCTTCAGTTGGGCATTTACATCTTTTTTTCATTCAGGTTGTCTAAAAAAACATGTAATGGATATGAATTGTGCTATTGCAAATTTCACTTGCATCATCATGTTTTCTGCTTCATTTTGCTAATCATAACCATGATGCAGATATTACCATAATTAAAAACAGCCAAAACTTTGACTAGCACATCAGTAATGACTACAGTGGATTAGCCATTCCTGGTATGTTAGTTTCAATTCTACCTCATTCTCTGAAGTTATTAAGACAGCATATCAGAAAGAAATAAGCATTATTATAGGGAAACATTTGAATCTACTTTAAACTACATAAAAAAATGAAAAACTGGCCCTTAGCTTTCCTGTTCAGCATTTCCCTGGTGAGGGGTTTGACAGTTTAGAGTACATAAAGTTTTAAAGATCAAGAATCCAAAACCTGAAAACCAAAGTATCTGCACGTATACCTTGGCAGAAGAAAAACAAATATCAAGATACTGCAGATGAGTCTAATCAGGGAGCTGAATTAAATCAGACTAAGCCAGGCATGGTGGTGCATTCCTAGAGCCAGTTACCCCAGGCCGAAGCAAGAGAATCGCTTGAGTCCAGCATGGGCAACACAGAGTAACCCCATTTCCTAAAAAACAAAAAAGACTAAACCCCAGAAAGCCACAAGCTTCTCTATTTTATGAGACATAAACCTTGTCTCTGGATGGCTCAGGTGTGCGTCTCCCAATTTACCTGATCTTGAGGAAACTGACTTGATAAAATCACAGTCTTCTGCAGACAAAGACCACATATTGAACAGAAAGTCCAAAGGAAAACTTCGCAGACTGGAATATTCCTTTTCAGATGCCCATTCTGACATGTTCTACGTGAAGAGTTTTAACTACTAAAAGGAATAAATGTCCCAGAGAATTCACTAAGTGAGGAAAATGTTGTCATTTTCTTTCTAGTAAATGCCAACCTGTTTGGTAAATACCTATTAATTGGAGTAACACCATGAGACTTAGCCTGACTTAATTGCCTCTGGATCTTGGGGTGGTAGTGGAAAAGTCTGTAGGCTTCCCAGACAAAGCCATCTGGAGATGGGGGAGAGAGCTGTCTAGACAAAGAGCCAGCTAGCTTTAGAAAAGAAGAGTGTATCATAACAAAGGCAAGTGAGACGGAAATGGTGGAATCACACACACAGTGTGTTCTCAGCAGGCATCTGACGTGGGTGGGAATCAAGCAGAGTGATGGAATGGACACTGCTGTCTGTCATCAGCCACCACAAATTCCAGACCTGGCACAGCTCTCCCAACTGTGCAGCTTCTGCATGTGAGGCTTTCCGTTGAGAAGAATGATATTAAACAGGGTGGGGCGTATGTCTTGCATGCTGCGAAATGAACTTGTGAGGTCTCAAGCCTGATTTTTCAGGACTGCTTTCAGGATTACTTCCTGCTGCTGCCTAAACAAATCTAATGAGTGACAGCCAGACACTGAGTTAGACACTGGGAATGAGACCAGGAAGAAAATATAGTTTTCCCTTCAGGTTGCTGAGCACCTATTAACACTCAGTCAAAACTGGAAGCAAAGGGAGAGGAAGTGCGTTCAGAATATTCTTCTCACAGGAGTCCTTTGTGAGAAACTAATCATGCCAGAAGGCACGTGGCAGGTCCTTGAAAGGGACTGGAGCACGCTTTTGTTGGGAGCAAGGGCGGGTGGGCTACTGACACTCCGGGCATGTGCATACATACATGTGTGTGCACACAGAGAATGGTGCATACTGTGGGTCCTAAGCATGGGTCCTAAGTATGCCCACCTCTGCCCTAAATATAAAATGATTATATCAGAAAACCTAATAAAAAGGAAAATGGTAAATTATGTTTTTAAAACATTTAAAATTCAAGGACAAAAATTCCCACAGGCTCTTTTAGGTTGTGGCCCCTGCAAATAACACGGGGGTATCTGTATATGAACTCCCTGAGACTGGAGTACAGCAGAGAAGCCAAGCCCAACGGGGCTGAGATGTTCCTATCTGGAGAATGTGGGAGAAGAACCTGGTGTTCGTGCTCCCCTCTGCCTACACACAGTTTATGCCTAATCGGGTTTAGGCATGTAGAGCTCAACTCTCCTGGGAAGTCCTGATTTTGTACAGACAACAGTCTCAGTACTTTGCCTTCCAGCAACCCCCTTCAGAAGTCACCAGTGAGCTGTAAAGTGCCTTTCATGTTTAAAAAAGGAAAAACCCAAAAAACCTCCAAATAAACAGTATTAGAAGTATTGTTTTATAAAAAAGCAAAATGAATATATCATTACTTCAAAATCACACATTCCAACAGGTTTCTGAGTGGGTTAAAAAAAACAATTATTTAAATATTTTTTCTTCTGTACTTTTTTCAAAAATGATAAAGGAGCCACAGCCCGTAAAAACAGCCAAGGAAGTCTAGGAACTGAAGCCTCTGATAGGAAAAATATATATATTGATACAAAACAAATTTCTTGTACTATGGCATTTGTGCCAAGGATTAAAAGGCATTTACCCTACCTAGAGGCCTGATGTTCTGAAAAAAAAAAAACAAAAACAAAAAAAAACACTTATGTTTCATCACATTGTTAAAATTAACTGTGTTCAGTATAATATAAAAATCACATAGCACTAGGAATATATTTTTATAAAATAAATCAGGATAGACTTTTTTGTTTATCTGGTTAAGCCAGAAAATATTTGTTTTCTTATAAATGTCCCAAATTTTATTACATATTTTCCGGTGATCTCTAACACATTTCTCAGATTTACTAAATTTAATGTAAAAAGGGTTTTCTCAGTCTACCATAAGCTTAAAATTGCATTCCATATAAAGAGTATTTTAAGTTATTCACTGTATGTTGTATCTATGCTTGTTTTTACACCTTCTATACTTTTATCAGCATCGCCCTAATTTAGGATATGTTCACATGCTGCCACACTAATCAATAATAAAAACAACAAAACTTAGTAACCAATAATCTCTATATTTGCCTAATACATTTATTTCAAATACAGTACATCTTACATAGCAAAGAAAAGGGTTCTTTTTCCCATACTGTGAGGGTACTTCCCTTAACCCAGTAATGAATTGCTGATTAGCAGAGATAGGGAGAAAAAGCCTTATCAAAAAGTATCTATTCTTAATTGTTTATGGGGAAACTATGCCACAATGCGTATAAAGAATGAAATAGAGTGTACAACTGTGTATTTTTCATGATATTATAATTCGTGTATGACATTAACTGATAAACAGAAGGTAAAGAAGTAATTTCCTTTTATCACACACCAAGTGTAGTGGTTCATTTTTATCATTATTTACCCAACACCTAAAATATGCCAGAGGGGAAATTTACTGCATTAATTTCAATAACGAGATACTTAAAGAATGTTCCAAGACACTTTTAAAACATTATTTTAATTTCCTCTGTTTTCTCAGCATCATTCTCTTTAAACCAGATATTCTAGAGAACATTAAACTGGGCAAATTAAGTCATTTATATAATATTCCCTCTAGTGCTTATAATTTTCAAAATAATTACACTCCACAATCTATCTCTTTATATTTCTGAACCAAAACTACTAAGTCCTACTGTATCAGTCAGGGTTTTCCAAAGAATTAGAACAATTAAGAGATGTATAAACACATACACACACACACACACACAGAGAGAGAGAGAGAGAGAGAGAGAGAGAGAGAGAAAGGGAGAGAGAGAGAGAGAGAGAGAGACTTATAAGCAACTGGCTGACATAGTTAGGCAGAGGATGACAAGTCCCAAGACCTGTAAGGTGAGTTGACAGGCTGCAGACTCAGAGAAGCCAATGATTCATTACAGTTTTGAGTCCAAAAGCCTAAGATCCAGGAGAAGCAATGGTGTAGCTCAAGTTTAAAGGCCTGCAGGCTTGAGACCCAAGAAGAGCCAATGGAGTCCAAAGGTAGAAGAAAAAGAGGTGATGTTCTAGTTCGAAGGCAGTTAGGCAAGAGGAATTCTCTTTTACTTTGCAAGAGTCAACGTTTCTATTCTATTCAGGCCCTCAACTGATTGGATGAAACTGATTAGAGAGGGCCATCTTAGAGTCAGTCAATGCAAATATTAACCTCATCCAAAACACTCTCATGAAAACACCAGAATAATGTGTGACCAGATTAGCTCAGCATTCTGTGGGCAGGCAGGCTGACATACAAAACTAACGATCACCCCAACCAATGATATTCCCAAATGTATTCCCTTTTGTTCTGTACTTCCCCCTAAGTCTTCCAGATACCAATGTTTTAGAACATTAAAACATTTTCAAACAACATGTATTTTAAAAAACCATATCAACAGGAAGTTTTCTTTCCAGAAGAAAAATGATCCTTCTTTCTCATATTTACAGTGGTTCCCTATTATTTATGTTAGCTGTCCCCAAGAAAGAGTAATGCCATCAAAATAAACTAAAAGAAAATGTTAAGCCTAAGTTCAAATACCAGTCTCCATTTGGCAACTTTTGCCAAAACTCCTAGAATATTGTTAATTCTACAACGCTAAAAACATTTTAAAATGAAAACTAAGAATACATGAAGAAAATATCTTTTCATTTAAGATTTCTTTATTCCTTGAACTAACCTTAAAATGAACATGAAAACATTAATGCACAAGTGCTGAACATGCGTCACGAATGGTTCAGAAATGAGTGAGGCCAGAGGTCATTTGAGCTTCCATCCCACAAAAGGATGTCACTTTATAATCACCATGACTTTTTGCAGTTTCAGAAAAGCAGGTTTGTTAGGTTCCCCCAGGCTCTAACAGGTATGAAAGAGTGGATTTATTATAGTCTAATAAGAAGGAAATCTATGTAAATCCCAAATTATAATTTTTTAAGTGGAAGATATTGTTTGACCTAAGAACTAGGAACACATCTGCATGGGACCTGTCCTTCCTTCCTCAGGGTTTGGGTAAGAGGGAGGGTGTTCACCTGAAAGCAGAGTTAGCAACTGGCAGCTTGCTTGGTGAGAACAGAACAGAGCTAAGATTATTATATTCCTTAGGGAATCTGAACGAGATACCCCAAGGAACTGCCCATCTCTACCTTAGGGATTTTTTAATGTAAAGAGAAAGGTGATTCATTAATAATCAAAACATCTGCCCTCTGAGCAGTGCTGGGGGAAAATTGCAAATTCTTTCTCTGCAACTCCATTTCCTTTTCTAGACTACATAGGGACTTGTTTGCATTCATCATTACATCATTCTCCCTTATTTTGGCTTACATAAATAGACTGCTGTCTGCTTCCTAATGACATAAAGGAAGGCACCTCAATGACACCAATGAAATGAAGCAAGAATTTGGTTTGGGGCTTGACTTTTTCCCCCAGATAATTATCTCAATTATCCACTCCAAAGAGAGGGATAAGGACGAGAGGTAAGCCAGAAAAATATGTCACAATGTATAATGTTCACTTGTACCTTCACTGAAGTAGGATAAAGCAGACATTCAAAAAAATGAAAGAGCTGGAGATATGTTAAAGCAATATTATAAATTTTTGTTAAATGTCTTATATACAAAATGCCTGAAGCAAATTTTTACCTTGGTAAAGTTAAAATATTTCTAGATGCACTTATTTGTACATTGAATATAATATATAATCAATTCATATAAGAAGGGCTAAGGGCAGATTAACTATAAATATTTAAAAAGCAAATAATTAACAATAATATAAATCCAATGGAACATTTTAAAGTTATATCAAGAACATGTATGTAAAGAGTAGGTTGTTAATAAATTTAGTTTTGGCAATAAGTCAATTTGAATCATAAAACACATAAAGATTATCAAGAATTAGCATGAGTCAAGAAAGAAACTACCCAAAAAATGCCTGATTTTGAAGAACCTGTACTAAATAACAAAACCTCAGCTGCACAGCATTATTGAGCAAGGTTCCCTTTCATCTAATTAACAGAGTATGCCAGTGGCTTTCTCTGCACCTCCTCGTGCTTTTTTACTCTCCCACCTACCCAGCTTAATGTCTCCTGGCCCACTAGTATAATCACTCCTTTGCAGTCACCCCTGGTCCTTGCCTTCAACCTGATTAGAAAAACAACCACCTGGTTATACCCACACACATGCCTTTTATCTCCTTTAAGCAGCTGGATGTTGTGAGAGACACGATGACAAGGCACACATCACATTCGTGTCCCAAAAGCTCCAAGAGCAGGAAGCACTGTCCAATGATTGGAGGGAAAGGACCATCAAGGAAGTTATGAAAGGAACCCAAGAACTAAGGAGACCTTTTGATGTCCAGTGAAGAATAACCTCCCCTACCAGGTCACGGATTAGTCTTCATAGTTTTATGAGTCTAGGAAAGAAAGTTATTTAACCCAGACATAAATCACGCCCATACCCCAAAAGGCTTTCCTTGAAACTTCATCATCTTGGGAGAATATCTACTCAGCTTCTTATCAGTGTCCATGAGGATCACTGCTGCCCCACTAATACTTCTACTTATTTTGAATGTTATACTCTCCACCTCCCTAATACTTCAATCCCAGTACCAAATAATGGGAATGCAATCATGTGACCCACTCATTTGCAGTAAGGCATAAAAGGACTCCTCTAATGACCTTCAGGCAAATTGTAACATGAAGTGAGGGTGCATCCTGTCATTCCTTTTCATGTGCCATGGCACAACCCAGCCTCTGAAAATAACCATCTAGGAAATGGTGACAGGAAATTAAAGTCACTACTGGGAAATGAGATGTCCCGATGTTACCATTAGAGGCAGGTGATATGTGAGCCATTGTTACCAGTCATGAAGCCCTTCAGCTCAGAGAACTGTTTACAACAGCAAAGAAAATGTTATGAAAGCCTCCGATCTGATATTTTTTCCTGGTAGAAACAAAACAGCAGAGAAAACTATTTTCCATAAATCCAACGTGTGCCAACTGCCTAATGCTCCATGCAAGAGTCCACACAAAATACCCAAGAAAGGGACTGCTCCTGACTCCTGACATGTCAATACATAACATAATATACAAGAACAAAAGCCCTATCTGGATCATTGGAAGGTGTCTGGGCTACCTTCCAGCCAGGTTCTTGAGCAATTCTTTGGCCTTGTTCTTTACTTTTATTAAAATAATTCCCAGGTGAATTCACCTTCCCATCACTGGGCCCCATGCACTGATTTCTCCTAGTGCTGCAGGCTCCTGCTTTTGAACTCAGAGCACAGTGGGGATGGGGCACCCATAGGTGGCCTGACATCACTGACTGCACCCAATCACTCATCAGTACACTGAGAGCAGAACATAATACTAAGTTAAACATGAACTAGAAAAGAGCTAGGGCTGAACACACAAATCAGGAAGAATGGTTCCATCTGAACCTGCTTAAATCCATCCAGAGAAACTGGAATCTCCAATAGGAGACACTTAAATGATTGAAGAATCAGTTCTATAGATCTAAAGACATTATTTTTCCCCCACCCTGAATGTTCCTCTTTTACATGACTCTGAATTCAGGCCATCTTTAACTTCTCCCCAGTGTCACTAAAAAGTAGCTACAGAGGCTCCTGCTCATTTTTTCACTGCCTGCTACCTGTAAGGAAAGAGGATTCGAAAAAGGGGACTGCTGCTTTCTTAAACGGAGACATAAAAAATTATTAATATGAAATAAATCATGCTTGTTTCAAAAGTGTTTATTTTACCTTATCTTTTTATAAAGGATGTAGCTGGTTTATATTTCATTTAGAAACCGACGGTTTATAAGCAAAGCCAACAACTGTGAAATTTTCTCTTTGGGAAAGAATGAGGAAAACCAATTAATAAATACACAAAACAATCAGCAGTAAACACTTGTTTAATATATCCAGCTTCCCTGGCTCTAGAACACATCAGTAACCCCCAAAGCAATTTACATGGTGCAAGGCTTACCCTGGGGTAGGGGTGGGAAGGTGGACAGGAAGCATCACTGCCTTTCACTCTCCGATAAAACCAGGACTCAGTGCTCTCTGTCATCTTAAAGAGAAATCAGTGGCAGCTATTTACATTCTAAGCTTGTAAGAAAATTTCACAATGTACCTATACGTTGTCAAATTTTCAACTAAGGTCTGCAAATGTTGAGTGTACAACAGATTTCTGAGTAGGAAAGTGTTTCAGAGACTGCAGGTATTTACAAAATATCCATTTTTTTTTCTTAAAAATCAGGCCTTTATATAGTTATAGGCAGCAATGTGCCTGAGTTAAGAAAACTAAAACCAAAACCTTCCTGAATTCTTTTGTACTTAAGAGTATCCAAACGGATTTAAGCAAAAGTCATTGACAGGATTCAAGGAAAATACTCCAAAGGGAACTGACTCAGTGGATAGCCTTTACCCTTCCTCCTTTTCTCCCTCTGGCTATCTGGAACGTGGGCATGATGGCCAGAACTTCAGCAGTTACCTTGGGAATATGAGGTGGCCTTAAGGATAGAAAGCCTGGCCTAAGAAGAGTAGATCAAAAAGATGGTCTCCCTCTGAGCCTGGCACATAGTAGGCACACAATAAATTCTGCTGAATGCAGTATACATTAAACAAATTCCATTTAAAATCTAGGGAAAATCCCTGGAAAAAATACTGAAATATATTATTGAGCCCATGCTGCAGGTTATATATATATATATATATATATATATATATATATATATATATATATAATTGAGCCCGTGCTGAGGCACTGATGACTGCATAAATATCATACAAGCCCTTCACTACCTACCTCAAAATTTCTTTTCTATGAAAGAAATGTGCACCTTTATCTCAAATGACTAGTAGCTTGGGTTTACAAGCAGCTGAACCTAATGCCAACTGATACAAATAGTTATTAGGTTGTTTGACTTCCTTTTTAAAAAAATCTGTCTTAGGCTGGTATGTGCCAGCTGCCTCAAATGCTGGCTCATGCTGGTAATCCCACCATTTGAGGAAGCCAAAGTGGAAGGATCACTTGAACTGAGAAGGTCGAGTCTGCAGTGAGCTGAGATCACGTCACTGCACCCCAGCTTGGGCAACAGAGTGAGACCCTATCTTAAAAACAAACAGACAAAAAACTTGTCTTGCAATACCGCACATTATCTGGCAGTTTGGTATCTTACTACGTCATGGTCCACAGCATCAACTGATTCCTTGGGAATGCTCAACACACCCACTCTCCACCATCACCTCACCCTCCTACTCAAAAAGAGTTCTCAACTCTTCACCAACTTCTATCCCCCTCTATCTACCCCCACTCAACTTTCAGCATGTCTCAGAAAAAAAGAAAGCGGAAATCGTCAGATAAAGGCTGCCATAGCCCCCTCCACCAAATCCTCAAACCCACTTGTACTTATGAATCAGTATAGAGTTAGAGCCCAGACTCCAGATTCAGAAAGACCTGGTTGAAATCCCACCTTTGCTTCCACCGCTGAGAACTCTTGGGAAGGTCCCTTACCCTAAGATTCAATTCTTAAACTATAAAATGGGAGTAATTGTTGTTGTTACACTCCTTGAGCTTTCAAAAGGATTAAATGAGATAATTTTTCAGCATATTTTAACACAATGCCTGTAACATAGAAAGTACTGAAACAATGTTAGTTCACACTGTATTTAAGTCTATGCCATCATATCTGTCAATATCACCACAATCCACAATACAAAGAGCCTGGCACACAGTGGACACATAATAACTATCTGCTGAATGCACTATACACTAAATAAATTCCATTTAAAATCTAGGGGAAATGCTGGGAAAAAGTAGTGATACATATGATGAGGTCCGTGCTGCAGGTAAAGACAGAGATGTGTCTGTGCAAATTCCTTAGAGTCACATCGTAAGCTGAAAGAAGCAATCACATCCTCGCAATTCTTGTTGTCTTCTCTGGCTGTATCAACATACTATAGCCTAACTCCTCAAAACTTGGTATGCAACTGCACTGGATTAGCTGATTCTAAGTTATCTTGTTCTGAATTGGCTACTTGAGAGAACGTTGAGAGGTGTCACAAAACAAACGATGCCTCTCTCATAAGAAAAGCCAGATAAAAATTAACAGAGCAAGCTAAGAATTTCTTCATTCAAAATATGAATAAATTTTATTAGTGACACATCACTTTAAAAGAAATGAGAAGACTCTGGCTCTTCTAACAGAGTTGGGGCACTTGAGATAAGATTCATAGGAAGAGAGTATAAGTAATTCCACAGGACTCTGCAGATGAGTTTCAAGAAACAAAGCCAAAAGAATTTTAAAAATCACCATCCCATATACAAAGTCAGAGAAGATAAAGATCTATACATACACAGTCAGACCCAGAAGTGAAAGAGAATGCAGAAGTACCAGTGTAACGAGGTTTAGGCAGACTGCCAAGCAGCATGCACTCCCCAACCCTTCCATGAGTTTCGCAGGGCAAATGGTAAGTATGCTGAAAAAGGCAAAGGGCATTAAAACACATGCTCAAGTGTGTATGGCCTATGAGAAGTACAATACAACATGCAGGGAATGAACACAAATTTAGTTCTCATTTGTCTGAAGTCATATAGAGAGATATAGAGTGTCAGGACTTTCTTACTGTATCTTGTCAATCAGTAAAGAAGAGCAAACAAAGAATGTCAGGAATTTCCAAACCTGAAGAATATACTAAGAATATAGATTATACTATAATCTACTACAACCTACTAGATTATAGTAATACCTGTTTAAGAAAATTTCTGAAAAATAAAAAGAAACAGTATGAAAGAATTAATTCTGATAAATTAATAATAGGCTTTTTATTAAGATATTTTAACAAGACTAACGATGATAGACAAACTAACAGATGAATGGATAGACTTTCCTCCACACAGGCATCTGAAACATTCTCCAAGGAGTGCTTCTCTGCTCAATGTTAGCAAAGTCATTACCCCACAATGTACTTGAGCAGTCACTGAGGAGGTTTTTGTTTAAAATTCTCAGTGTTCTACAGTCAATGTTACCAGTTCCTCTGACAATAACTTCAGTTTTTTACATGTAATAATGTTCTCCACCACCTAAGGAGAGATTGTTACTTTAATTTTTTTCTCCCTATTCCAAATAGCCCATTAGTGAAATAAAGGCCGATTCAGGACTTACAATACCCCCATAGCTCGAAGCTAGCTACTGCCTAAAATAAAACTTTTAAAATAAGCCTGCTGTTCTCAATTATCCTTAATTCCTCGCCTGGTAGAAGTACTGCAGTGAAGCTGAGAAACCTGAGTTCGAGTTCTGCCTCTATCATTTACCTTCTCTGACATGGCAGGCCACCACGCTTCAAGTCTGTTTTCCCAGCTATGGAACAGGAGGGTTAGGCTGGATGGTCTTTCAAGTCCTTTCCAAATATGCTGTCAAGTTATGCTATATGATTTTAGTCTTCAATCTGCATATTTGGTTAGTAGGCCTTCAAGTTATTTTTCTTCAGACACTAAGAAGCCAACGTTGTGAGGTGCCCAGTCCATGCCGTGTGCTACACACAAGCGGACTCTCATTCAGCATGGAATAGTGAGAGGCAAACAAAGCACATTTCACCAGGCCACATTTTTCCACTAGAAATATAGCTCTCTATTAAAATAACAAAGCACGAATAATACCACAAATCACACCACTAAGAGCAAAGAAAAAAATAAAAGCATGCAGGCACAGTAGGCTCTGAACTACTTAATCTAATCACAATATTCTCCCAACTCTGATTACATTCATTCATCAATGATTTACTAAATGTGTACTATGTGTTTGGTGCTATGCTAAGTATTCTTAGTGAGAGAAATGGCTTCTGAAACATAGACACCACTCCAACTTGTTACATTATATCATGGTTTCATAGCTTTTCTGACATCAAAAATCTTTTACTACTTGTCCATACCCTCCAAGTGAGAAGGAATTAATTGACCTTCTCAGATTTCTTACCTTACAGAACCATCCAAATATTCAAGTCTGTGAGATACTGTTACACGTCCCTTTATTATTGCATTGTCCTTTCAAAAACCATTAATGATTTTGGCTCCAAGAAATATTACTTCAATAAATACATGTGGTTTGTTCAGTGTGTGTCAGGCAACATGTCAGATGTTAAGAGATACACAGCCAACAAAGCAGCAAAAAATGTCCCTACTCCTCTAGAGCTTATAATAGAACACATATTGATTGAAGATAAATAAGATCAATAAGACATGCCCCTATGCTCTTCATCATTTCTGCATTATCATTCATTTATGTGAGGAGGCCATGGGTTTCAGTTTTTGAAACACAGTAGGAATACAGTCAGCATTTTCTAAGGGAAAAATTTCAGTCCCTTTCTTTTTCCAGCCACTAGAAGGAAATTGCCACTTCACAGAATTTGGGTGCAGCCAGTGAAGAACAAATCTGGACTCATGCATAAAACATCTCTAGTTGTTTCTAGACTTTCCTTAACATATAAGGGGGGCTGCCCACCTCACATCCACCCTCCCTCTTCCTCTTTCCTAATGGAGACATGATTTTGTTCAGGTTTCCGCTCTCCAGTGCAGTCTATCATTCTCAGGGGGAACAATCCTATCCCCAAACCCAGTGCTAAGTCCAGATAGCCTACTTTTATCATGATCATTTCATTAGCCTTGGTGATAATGGTTCAGGAGTGAGTACATGACCTAAGTTTGTCAGACTGAAGGAAAGAAAAGATTTTTAGTCCCTGATTGGAGAAGACAATCTTTCTCCTACTGCAATTAGGGACAACTACTGCTGCTAGTGGCAATTATCTTGTGACCAGAGTGGAAGCCAATTTTAGAAAAATAGAGACACAGAATAGAGCAGAGCTGAGGTCTCAGATAAATGGAGCAAGGCACTGCCTGTGATCCAGACTTCAGTTCTGTTTGATCGTATCTCTGTTTACTATTTATGCCAGTTGAAGTGGTGTTTTCTCTTAGTTACAGTTAAAGTATCCCCATGTAAACCTCTGGAAAATATTGCTTGAACTCCAAATTAGGAGAAAAGAAAATGTGCTTTTAACACAGGTATATTTTAAAATGTAAATTCTGATCAAAAGGGAAACATATCTCCTCTAAGACCCAGTCGGAGAGTGAAGCATCTCTGATTATTGTTGGGAAAGGAGAACAATATTCATCACAAGTAATTTATAAAACTATTTTCCCTCTCTCTAAACTTTGTCTTTAATACCCCCAACAACAGTTAGAAGTACTTTGGTTTTAAAGCCCCTTCTTTCAATTGACAAGAAGTTCCCTTGAATTAAAAGCAACATAAAATAATCTACTTTGCATAATTCATTCATTCATTTAAAAAAAGGTTAACAATAAATAATTCAAGAATGAAGAGCCTTTAAGAGAATCATGGATCACAAGCCCATGACTAAAAAATACCTTAGAGATTGTCTACATTAATGCTTTTGAAACTTTCCCACTGAAATTTATGTAGGAAGCATTTTTATGAGTGTGGAAATAGTGTCTGAAGTAGCCTGTCAAAAGCATGAAATATCTTGGCATTTGACCTTGTAATCTCAAAAATGGATATTATTTACATATGCATTTTCCCAAACCCTTAGTGAAATTAATAGTCCAGGAAGCTACACAGTGTCTGTCTATACTGTGGCTCTGGGTTGACATCTACTGAGACACCACTGTGTATCCCCAGGGAAAGACGGTATGTTTACCCAAGTGCAGTGCACATCTCTAGACCATTACCCTCATGTCATGGATCAGAGAAATGAAGTCAAGAAAAGTTAAATAACTTGCCTAAAGTTCTCAAGACAATTATCGGTAGAGCTGAGAATAGAACCATGCCTCATTTTTAACTCCCAAGACTAGTACTCTCTCCAAATGTTCTTCCAGTCTTTGTATGAAAATAAGAACCCAGATTAGAAGTTTAGCTACAGCTCTAACCATGTATGTGAGGCTACAGATCACTTCCTGAACATGCCCTGCACTTCAATGCCTCTGTACTTGCTATTCCTTCTCTTGAAAGGCTCTTCTGACTCTGCATGGCTGGGTTCATCCTACCATTTGTGTCTCACCTCAAACATCATCACTTCAGAAAAGGCTCCCCTGACCACCCTACCTAACTGGGGATTCTCCCAACTCCAGTTTCTTGGTTCCTTCATAAAACATACCATGATATGAAATTATCTTATTTATGTATTCATTCCCCTGTATATTGTCTGGCTTCCTCCCTCTTGAATATAAGCCCCATGAAGGAACAGATCCTTTCTGTCTTGCTCATTGTCAATGACGCAAAATATTTGAGTCATGAATTAATACCCAACACTCTCATATCTCTCTGTCCTGATCCAACCTGCCACTCTCCTAGAATGCCTTTCCTCCTTTGTCTTTGCCTGCTCAAGTATTACCTATTCTAAGCACAACTAAAATTTTATGTCTACCAGGAAGCCTCCCCTAATCTATGTATCTGACTACCTTATGAGGATACCGACAACAGGAAATCACATTTGTATTCCTACATCCTGAGAGAAGTGGACCTTTGAGCCCAGTCCTTCACTTCTGTCACCGGCTCATCTGCCTTTCTCACTCAGTGCCCTCTTCTCTGTGTTCTAGAAGCCCTTTTCATAAGTATCCTACTCATGATTGACTATATTTTTCATTATGCCAATTCTGTTCCTTAAACACTCCAATGCAAATTTTAATCCACCATTTTGTTTGGTTGGGTTATTTTTTCCCTTGCCATCTTTTGCTCATGTTGTCCAGTTATACAGGTTCTCTCTCTCTTCCTTTTTTTTTTTAACCTCAAAACATACTTTCTTTTGGCCTTTAATCTCTTTCATGGAGACTCTGTCCTCAGTAGTCAATTTAGGATGCCTGAAACTTATCTAAAATAGCATGTTATTTCTGGCAAAAGAATATATATATACATACAATCCTTTTTTCTAACCCTTAAGCTTGATGAGTCTTTCCCTTAACCTGCACTGTTATGTTATGAGCCCCAAATTTAGGGTTTACGCTGTTTCCATCCTAGAAGGAAGACGTTCTATCCAGACTAATATGTTGACCAAACACGTGATTTAGAAACCTCTTAGCCTCACTCTCTGTTTACCAGGGAGCAGATTGAATCCAAGATTTAAAGCAAAGGGAAGACAGGTGTGCCAGATCTATACTGGCACCAGAATTCTAGTGTAATTTAGAGCAGTTTCAATGGTTAGGTGGGATCCTCTCCCAACTCATCGAAGAGCGAAGTGTTTTTTAAGATGCAATGCACTTCCCAGCTCTGCACTTTGTTCTGCCCTGTTGTTTTCCAAACTTGCTGTCTTCAGATAGACAATGAATGTCAAGAGGACAGAGTTAAAGCCTCTTCACAAGAAAGAAAATAAAAGGGAAAAAGCAAGAGGCCAAGAATAGAATTTTAACATTGCTAACTTTAAGGACTGGATGAAGAGAGAAAAAGGAAAAGCAGTTAGAGAGCATGATGATGACCGGCCTGTGTCATAGGCTAAGAACTCACCTAACAACTATCCTAAGAACTCATTCCTACCCTGCAAAGGAATCATCGTGATCATCCTGAGGCAGAGGGAACACTGAAATACTGCAGAGGGACGACCACCAAGGCCAATGATTTCATCAAGGAAAAAGAATGAACACTGCGTGATTAGGAGGCCCCTGATGTCCTTGGAAGTCTCAGAAGAAGAATAACAAAGAACATCACTCTGGCAGGTGATTAAGCAATGAGTAGAATAATGAAGAAAGGGAAACTAGGGCATGCTTGTTGAGGAAGATTGACAGAAAAAAACAAGGGGGAAGTAGATGGGAAGATTGACAGAAAAAAACAAGGGGGAAGTAGATGGTAGTCATCTAATAAATATGAGAGATCTTAAAATCTACACGTACTATTTAAATTCCTAAGCAAAAATAATAGGCATAATTGTCTTTTTGAGTTTGGAAAGAATATCTTAGGCTTAGAAAACAGTGAAGCAACCATTATGTAAATCCTCTTTTAAATAAAGGGACATAAGAAAAATGAAAGAGGATAAATTCAACCCTAGAAATTAGAAATCTGAGAATATTAGATAAAATACCAGAGAAGAAACATTATGACTCAAGACTCCATGACTTTTTCAGCACTGTATCCAAAAAATTCTTTATTAACTCTGCTGAATCACTATGAAATTTCAGGACCTCTCTTTTTAATGTTTTGTTAAATATTTATATGGCCCCAATATTGGCTATGGGTTATATACCAATTTCTGAAGGCTTCTTACAACTAAACAAACAGTAAATTTGTATGGTTTGTGGCTAAGCATATCACACACATTGAAAATTAAGATTACAGTAGAATAAAATTCTTTTGAATAGTAGTAAAATACATGTATTTTCACAGGTAAGAAGTCATTAAATATTTCCTTTCATGTCTTACATGCTGAAAGCATCACATATCTATTCTTATTAACCACAACCCAGCAAGTTTAAATGATAACATAAAGGCTCCTGGCCACAAAGAAATTTGAAAAATTTGGTAGGACCCAATAATTAAGTGTATCATATATCTGAATTTTGAGCTACAACCCCAAAGAAAGCCTCATGATGTTCATACATCGAGGAGCAACAAAAGTTGCAACCATAGACATTCATCCCATTAGTCAAACTGTTTATTAATACCTACTGATTTTACTCCATTAGTCATATTAGAACGTTCATAAATTAGAAACCCTACTATGCTAAGAACTCATTCCTACCCTGCAAAGGAATCATCATGATCATATACCAACTGCTTCAATATTTTAACATTACAAAAAGGACTCACTCAAAGAAGTATTTGTTGAGGGATCCTCTGTGCCAGTCTCTGAGACCTAAGCAAACAGGTAATTTAATGGGACATCAACCCTGAATTGAGTCTCTTAGTAAAGTGAGCAGAAGGACAGGATTATATTTAAAAAAGAAACAATATCCAAGGAGCTAAAATCAAAGGAAGAGAAAGACTCAAAGATTATCAGTGTATTTTAATGGCAATGAATCTAGCAATGAATAATATTATGCCTATAGATAATGACTTCCACTTTATTAACAATCTTTCATATGTGTAACATCTTTCAGCCTTTAGCCTAATTTTTCTTATGGACACTGGACTTACTGGCTGAGCATAAATTTCCAAAGCAAACTAACTGTTGCTGATGTAATATAACTTCTTTCTTGAATACAGTCAACACAAACTGAGGCTGGCACCACTTTTCCAAGTTTTATCCCAATATAAAAGTATGACTAAGAATGTTCCTCTTCCCAGAGGAACTGCACAGAGGTTCAGGATCATCAACACATTAATGCTCCAGAGAAATCTATAATAAAAGATGAGATCACTTCTGTACAATTAAGCTAAAAATAAATCGTCTTATATGGAAACCACTGCTGACATTTTTCCCAAACATAACTCTAGTCTTTGGGTAATATTAGCTTAACATGGCACATGATGTGATCACTTCTTATTGTTTTCAGGTCATTTCTTACAACTCACTGTACATTCCATAGAACTGCTTCTGTTTCTCAAGCACACAATTCAACAGCTCACCTCCAGGTCTCTCTGCTCATGTCTTAACAGACTGCCTGGAATAATCCTTCATTATGCCCTTGCCCAGGAAAATGTCTATTCATTTGTAAACACTTTAATTCTGACATTATCTCCTCCAAGAAACTTTCCCTGACTGTTGATTTTGAAATGCATTTACTATACTAAATGCAGAATATATATTATGAAGCCTTTTCCCCTATACAGTTTAACTAGGGTATACATCTTAGTTTCTTCATATGCAGTTCCTCCAGCAAAATTTAATTGCGGGGCTACAATATGCCAGTCATTTTTCTAGGCTCTAAGGACAAAATAATGAAATTAAATTGAGAAAGCCTCACTCTGCCCTCAGGTAGCTTGTATTTGAGTGAATAGATACAAAAATGTACACTCATATCCATAAACAAAGCACCTACATATATAGTACAATAATGTTTATTAATCTCAAGCTGAAATTTGCTTCCCTTCTAAACTTGGAAGTATTTGAATAGGGATCTAAACATGTCACTAGGCAGCTTCCATTCTGCATAATATTAAAACTATAGCCCAGATCTATTCAGATTTACATAATACTTAGTGAACCTTTTTTCCTAGAATAAGTTGTTTTCTGCATAACCTTTACCTTGTTACCTCTAAGGGAATCTCTTTTTTTAATTCCTAACTCTACCATCCTCCCACAGCAGCATTACTCATTCTCCTGAAGTGCATAAAGCGTGTTCTCTCACAATTCGTATTCTCACGTAAGAGCACCTTGTTTCAAATGGTACTTTCTTGTTGTTATTGAGCTCCTTTTTGAAAAGATCTCCAAGGTCTACTAACATGGCACATGATGTGATCACTTCTTATTATTTTCAGGTCATTTCTTACAACTCACTGTACATTCCATAGAACTGCTTCTGTTTCTCAAGCACACAATTCAACAGCTCACCTCCAGGTCTCTCTGCTCATATCTTAACAGACTGCCTGGAATAATCCTTCATTATGCCCTTGCCCAGGAAAATGTCTATTCATTCGTAAACGCTTTAATTCTGACATTATCTCCTCCAAGAAACTTTCCCTGACCCAGTATCTCTACTCCCTGGGGGTCGTCTAAGTTCTCTTCTGTGCTTCCACAGTACATGAGAAATAACTACACCAATTAAAGTTGCCACACTGTACTGTAATCATCTAGCTGCAGCTCTGAAAGGGAAGATGCAGTCCCGGTCCTGTGTGTTAGCATGGTTCCATACAGTGCCCTTCACATGCCAAATATGCCAAAAAGAAGTTTGCTGAATAAACGCTTGAATGAATTTTAAAATACTTCAATAAAATTTCAATAGTAAAAATAGCAAGTGAAAAATACTTGTGCAATGATCAAGTTCTGTCTACCATAGAATATTTAACTCTCTGTATGTGCAATGTTTTTCTTCTTTTCCAACCAAGTTATTAATTTAGCTTTTTAACTAGATATCAAACACAAGTAAGTGCTTGTTTAAACTTGAAAAATCCTACAGGGATCATGGAAAATGATGGAGGAGACACAGTAAGCAACTGAACAAATATCTGTTGTGAGATTTATCCTCTGCCCAGGAGACACCAGAAAGAACTTCATTAGCAAAGATCTTCCCTTTTCTATGAGGTAATGAAAGGGGAATTGCCAAAGCCCTCAAGCCAAGGAATGGGTGACATCAACTTTATTCTCAGCGATTTCAATGTGTTTGCAATGCCATGTCCTCTAGAAGAGGCCTGAATCAGAAACATGAGTTAAACACGTTTCATTTATCATTTTCTTAAACCCTTAGCTACCTCTCTAACAAAGAGAGGAACAAGCTTTGACCATGATGATTCTCTTTACAGGACTTTTGGGCCTCCGTTAGTTGCTATTTTCCTATCTCTGGGCTAGCTTTCCTATAATAAAATTTATAAGCCAAACAGTTTTTAAATTTCTCTTTGTTTACACAAATAAAGAATGTGTCTGGTCCTCATCCCAGGTTCTGGGGATGAAAGCTTCTAAGCCTTTGGAATTTCCAAATTGACAGACGTATCTGTTATTTCTGGTAGATCCTCAGACCACATGTAGGTTCCATACTATGAGTAGATACATGAATAGCTAATGAAACTTCTCATGGTAGGCCCCTATATAATTTTAGAAGGGGCTGCCAAGCCAGAAAGACCAATTATGTGATTAAAGGGTTGGGGCTTTGAGTCAGATGATATTAGCCCTACTTCTGGGGAGAGGAAAAGGTCACATGATTGAGTTCAATCATGTAGCTAATGATTCAATCAATCATGCCCATTGATAAAAGAAAAACTTCAACCAAATCAAATGTAAAGGAATTTAATTTAGCAATGAACAATTTGCAAATTGGGTAGCCCTCAGAATCCCAGCAGATTCACAGAGACTTCAGGGGTTCTTAGTGCAGAACAAATTTATAGACAAAAAAGGAAAGTGATATATAGAAACTGGAAATGAGGTACAGAAACAGTAAGATTGGTTACAGCTCAGCGTTTGCCTTATTTGAACACAGTTTGAACATTCAGCAGTCTGTGAGTGGTTGAAGCATGGCCACTGGGACTGGCCAACATTCAGCCAAAGGTGTTAAAGCTACATACTACATACTATTAAATTAGGTTTTCAATTTTGTCTGACAACTAAGATAGGTTGTGGTTCCTCCACAAGTACAGAGAACTTCTCAGGCCATATTTAGTTTGCTTTAACACCATGTAATGAAACAAACAAACAAACAAACAAACAAAAAACTCTGAACGCCAAGGCTCCAGTGAGCTCTCTGGTAGACAGGTGAACACACTGATGTGCCCGGGGGCAGTATGTCCTGATCCTAAAGGAGAATAGACTGGGCTCCTCAGCTCAGGCCTGTACTCTCAGAACTTTGGGAGGCCAAGGTGAAACGATCAGTTGATCCCAGGAGTTTGAGACCAGTCTGGGAAACAGAGTGAGACCTTGTCTCTATAAAAAAAAAAAAAAAAACAGAAAAACAAAAACCAGCCAAGCATGGTGGCATTTGCCTGTAGTCCCAGCTACTCAGGAGGCTGAGGCAGGAAGATCACTTAAGCCCAGGAGGTAGAGGCTGCAGTGAGCTATGACTGTACACTGCACTCTGGCCTGGGTAACAGAGCAAGAAGACCCTGTGTCCAAAAAAATGAGTGAGGAGGAGAATACATGAAAGTTCTGTGTTCTAGGCTCTTCCAGATCTGGTTCTATATATCTCATTTTATTGGTGCTGATTTGTATGTTTATAATAAAAATATAGCCTTAAGCACAGTGCTTTCCTGAGTTCTGTCAGTCATTTTAGTGAATTATCAAATCTGAGGGAAACCCCAAATTTGTAGATGGTCAGAAATGCAGGTGGCCTGGGCACCCCTAAACTTGTGAGGGGCATCCAAAGTGAGGGTGCTCTTGTTGGGGGCTCTGTACTTAACCTGGAGAATTTGTCCAATTCTTAGGGGCGTTTCGCATTAGAACTGCATTAGAGCATCAGACCATGCCACCAGGGTAACCACAAAATTATCATGCATATTCAGCATGAACAAAAACATGGCAGGCTTAGAGGCAGGACACCTGGGTCCAGGGTCAAACCTCCCATTTTAGAGCTTGATATTGGGAAAGCCACATAACTGTTATGAGTGTCAGTTCCCTCATCAGTAAGTGAGCAGGGCTAGACTTGGTGGCTTCTGCCATTTCCCATTTTTATACTGCTTCCATTAGTCATCTATTTGGAGGAAAAATCAATTATCACTTTTTTCTCTGGATGATTCTTCTCTATCAGCTTCTCATATTAGCAAAAGCTTGAAGGTAGGTTTGAGGCCTTAGCACTTGTTGTTCCCTCTACCTGAAACACTCCTCCCCAGGATACCTGAGTGGCTCACTGCCTAAGTTCCTCCAATGCTATGCACAGATGTCATTTCTCTGCTGATCCTTGCTGGCCATGTTATCTAATTTTCAACCCCACCCCTGACACTTGGCAACCTTTCCTAGCTTTATTTTACTCCATGACATTTATCATTAACTGATATACAACATATGACAATAGCTCTTCTCATCTGTTCCACTAGTAGAACACAAGCTCCGTGAGAGCAAGGGTCTATGTTGCGTTTCCACTGCTTTATCCTCAGCACCTAGAAAAGTATGTAACAAATAAATAGCGGATGTTTAATAAATATTTGACACATGGATCAATGATCATTTTTCTGAGATTTGGCAGGCACAACAATTTAATTAATACACAAGATTATAGCTAAAATAAATGTAAAAATGATTCCACCCAAATACAAAAAAAATTTTGGAGAAAGAATATGAGAATAGATAAAAACAGAACGTTATGAATCATAGTAAGAAGAAAGAATTATGGCACTTAAGTGATTTTAGAGTGAAGAGGATACCCTGTATGACAGTGATGGGTAAAGTGGAGCTATGATAAGACATTAAGAGATCATAATCTCTCAACAGATATTAGAGTTTTCAAAGATGATAGCAGAGGAAGGGGCAGTTGATGCTAGAATAATTGACAAAAGTAAAAATTATCTTATTGGTCACAACAAAGATTACAACAAACAGGTGGCATAAGGGAAAGGCTCTGAAATACTGAGAAATTGCAAAGGAAACATGATTTAAACCAGTTATTCAATATGGTAACCATTAGACATCAGGGACAATTGAGCACTTGAATTATGGCTAGTCTGAGTTGAGACATGTTGTTAAAGTATGAAATTTCAAAGATTTAGTACAAATAAAAGAATAAAACACAACTCATTAATAATTTTTATATTCATTTCATGTTTAAATAATTTTTGGCTGGCACAGTGGCTCACACCTGTAATCAATCCCAACACTCTGGGAGGCGAAGGCAGGTAGATCATGAGGTCAAGAGATCAAGACCAACCTGGCCAACACAGTGAAACCCTGTTGCTACTAAAAATACAAAAATTAGCTGGGCGTGGTGGCACATGCCTATAGTCCCAGCTACTCGGGAGGCTGAGGCAGAAGAATCACTTGTACCCGGGAGGTGGAGGTTGCAGTGAGCTGAGATCATCCCACTGCACCCCAGCCTGGTGACGGAGAGACTCCATCTCAAAAATAAATAATAACAGTAATTTTTGATGTATTAGGCTAAATAAAACACATAATTAAAATTAATTCCACCTGTTTCTTTTTATGTTTTAATACAGCAAACAGAAAATTTTAAGTGACATATGGAGGCCAGCATTATATTTCTGTTGGCAGCCCTGATGTAGAAGGGTTCGAGGGGTATATAAGGAATTCTGCAGATTTAATATCAGCCCCTAGGAACCTAGAGGAATAAGAGAAGGCAGGGCCTCCACTTGAAAAGTTCACCAGAAAAACAGTATCTTCAAGAGAAAGCAGGGTTTTAAGCCAAACACACTGGCTCACCCCTGTAATCCCAGAACTTTGGGAAGCCAAGGCAGGCAAATCACAAGGTTAGGAGATCAAGACCACCCTGGTCAACAAGTGAAACCCTGTCACTACTAAAAATACAAAAATAAGCCTGGCATGGCGGCATGCACCTGTAGTCCCAGCTATTCAAGAGGCTGAGGCAGGAGAATTGCTTGAACCCAAAAGATGGAGGCTGCAGTGAGCCTAGATCACACCATTGCACTCCAGCCTGAGCAACACAGCAAAGCTCTGTCTCACCAAAAAAAAAAAAAAAAAAAAAGAATAAGAAAAGAAAAGCAGAGTTTCAACACCAGGGAGCAGGTAAAGTGGTTGGAGGTAAAAAGGGGTACAGTTGAGGTGTCAGAGGCAAGTTGGTATATTAAATCACGGGAGAGGTAGAGACTTTGAAATTGACCTGCCCTATGCTAGTTCCAAAGCTACGAGCAGTTCTCTTCGTTAAGACCAACTTTATTTAGGAAGATGGGTTGGATGAATAAGTCATCATGTATGGTACAGTTAATCAGCTGGGCATGGTGGCTCCTGCCTATAATCCCAGCACTTTGGGAGGCTGAGGTGTAGGTCTGAGACCAGGAGTTCAGGGCTGCAGTAAGCTATGATCACATCATGACACTCTACCCTGGGTGACAGAGTGAGACCCTATCTCAAAAACAAAAACAGTTAATCAACATTTATTAAAGACGTTGTACATCCTAGGCTCTAGGAATCTAAAAATGAATACATTCCTCCTCTCAAATTGTTCTCAAAGTAGTAGGAGAGATGGATATATAAAACCATAAAAATTCAATACATATCCTGGCAAACACAGTAACTAAGTAAAACTTAGGCCCTGAGGTCAGAGCCAGGAGTGAGACATACATACTTTACATCCTGTATGCTGTCATTCCAACTGGGGCATGGGCTGTAGAAATAGTCCATTAGCATAATTTTCATTCTAGCTACAAAAAGGGTCATACCATCTTTTACTTAAAAACATTAAAGCTTTTGTCTGCCAAGGAAAAAAAAAAAAAAAAAAAAACAGTATTTCCCATGAAGCCATGGAGTTCTTTAGGTATCAAGGGAAGTAACTTAAGAGTTCACAAATGTATTCCACTATCTCTCATTAAAACTGTAACTGTACTTCATTCAAAAACTTCAAAAATACCAGTATATATTCTCCAATGTTATTTTTAGATGCCTTCATATAAAACAAAATGTGCATATAACACTACCTCCTTTCACTATGATAAAGTGAAACAATATGCCATATGGTTACAAGGAACTAATATTTCTTTCATTTTCTTGATTTCTTTTAGTACAGTTCATTTCTAAAAGGTATAATATGAAACAGTAAAATCTTGCTAGTAGAAAACAGACTATGTATACCTTTTGTTTTTTTTTTTAAATCATCTTTTCAATAGCACCACAACAAAGGTGAGGATAACAATGATAACAACCTGTTTACGTGTATGTGTTTGAAGCTCATCATTGTGAGAGGAGGACCATGCCAGCAAGAGGCATCGGTCATTCAAATAACAGAAATGAAGATACAAATCATACCTCTCTCGCTTATTAAATGTGAGATCTTGGGCATCAACTTCTTAGAACTTCAGTCTCATCACCAAGATAACAGGGATAATATGCATTATGAAATTAAATGAGAATTCTGGCATATAGTAGGTGTGCTCAGTGGGTGTTACTATCTGATCCCTTTCCTTTCCTCCAAACCCCAAGGCACTCCAAATCTGGTCATGGCCACCTATGCCCAAAAGAATGAATTACACCAATCAGCACCTGATAGACTGCTTCTTGATACTGTTCTCCTAAAAGTGGCAATGCATCAGCAAACGCAGCCAACCATATACTATGTATTAAAATGAAAGAACATGGTTTTCAAGGTTAAAATTCTCATTAGTTTATATTAAAATATTAACTGCTTGAGGATTTTCTAGCAAAATTAATCCAAGCTACTTGAATAGCCCTTGAAAGTAGAAAAATCAGGGTCATCACAGACTATTGATTCATTTTCTACAAAGTTAAAAAGCAAATCATAGAAAGTTTTGCTGGGTGCGGTGGCTCAAGCCTGTAATCCCAGCACTTTGGGAGGCCGAGGCAGGTGGATCACGAGGTCAAGAGATCGAGACCATCCTGGTCAACATGGTGAAACCCCGTCTCTACTAAAAAAATACAAAAAATAAGCTGGGCATGGTGGTGTGTGCCTGTAATCCCAGCTACTCAGGAGGCTGAGGCAGGAGAATTGCCTGAACCCAGGAGGCGGAGGTTGCGGTGAGCCGAGATCACGCCATGGCACTCCAGCCTGGGTAACAAGAGCGAAACTCCATCTCAAAAAAAAAAAAAAAAGAAAGAAAGTTTTGATGAGAATCTTGTCCTTATCAGCATGAGTAAAGGCTCATAAACTTAACCCACTAAATTCCAACAATCTAAAATTCAACAGGAGAATGTCTTCTAATCACCCTACAGGGTATGTTTTCATCAGGAAAATATCCTGCTTTAAATTCTCTGTGGTAAAAAAAAGTGAGCTATAAATTTAATATATTCTATTTAGTAAAATTTTCCATTTCTGATATCAGGTTTTACTTGAATACGTAGAATTTCCACCAAAAAATCTCCTAAAGAAAACAATATGCATTTCATTAAAATAAATCACAATGCTAAGCACCATTTCCAATGAATAGAGCACTTGATGAATGTGCAGGAAATGAAAAATAAGCAGTAAAAGCAAGTAGGCCTTAACAACATGTGCAACAAGATTGTACATTAATTCATGTGATTGAAAAAGCTTCCTTCGGGGCAGGTGGCTTAGGAGGCCCTGAGAAAGTAAGTGGCTTGCCCAGGGTCACACTCCCTAAGTGGCAGAACCTAGACTGGAACCCAAATCTGTGGATTCATTTCCCCACCTTAAAAATCAGTATTGAAACACCTCATGGAGGTGACGGTTTCAGTCTTCTCAGCCATGCTGGAATCTTATCGATCTTATCAATAGCATAGATGACATGTGATTGTTTAGTTTCCATTTAACAGTTCCAACGACTCACCCCTTTTATAAGGTCCCTGTTGCCATTTCTGAAATGTCCTTTACAATGAATCTAAATCTTGTCTCCAGTTAATGTTGTACTTTGGTCCTAAGCTACACAGCATAAATCTAATCCACAAAAGAGCTGGTCCCCTAAAGCTTTCTCTACTTCAAAGCTACACATTCCTTCACCTGACGTGGCTTTACCATGAGGAGCTGCTACAGGTGTCATCTGATGCCTGAAAACCCTTGCTTATTTCTTCCTTCCTATTACATCTACTCACCTTTTGATTTTCATTTCCTACCACCCCTGAGGTATCCAAAACAGAATCATAAATATACTGATAATTAAAAGGATGTCCAATTAAAAGGCAGCCAGTAACATCATCATGATCCTCCTGAATTATTCATCATTCTGAAATATCTGGCACTATTCAGAGGAGGATTGTTTACAATCTATATCTTTAAGGTTATCACATCTCTTCAACTTTGACATTTCATCCACTCACACAGCAAACATTTATTGAAAACCAACTACAGGCCACATCTTAACCTAGGCCTTGTTGCAGGCACTACCCACAGAAGAATCAACAAAACAGAGTTTCTACTCTGAAAGCAGGTAATGTTATTCTATCTGCTAGCTGTCATAGAGCACTTACAGGCACAGTTCTAGGTGCTTTAAGTACACTGATTCATTTAATCCTCACAATGACTATAGACAGGTACTGTTGTGTTCGTTATTTTCTGATAAGGAAAATGCATTTCATCAAGATTGAGGAATTTGTCCAAGCTTCCCAAGCTAGCTGTGGCTGCCACTAGTGGATCAGGGATGAATTGGAAATGAAGTGGTTTTCTTTCTTTCCCATCCTTTTTCAAATTTTCTGTTCTTTTTTTTTTTTTTTTCCTGGCTGCCCGACCTCTTTACTTATGCTAAGTAATATGAGGTTTTCTTCATTCACAAAACTACATTCATGTGTAGATGACTGCCAAGCATGACACTGCTACTTCTGCTCTTCCCACTTTCTTTGATCCACTTCCTCTCCCATATATACACATGGCCAAGGTCAATAAAGGGGCACCCTACGTTTACCTGCACTTGAACTGAACAATAATGTATTTTTTAAATAGTATATGTGTGTGACTTTTCAGAGCATCTGTTACTAATCACGCCTGACATCCTTCATTTCCTGCAGTACTGGTTAGTTGGGAGGAAGGGCGTTTCAGAATAAGCAGTGTGTGCTACGATACTGAAGACTTCAACTGTAAGTGGTGCATTGTGAGCATGTGACTTAGTAAAGTGGGGCAGTGTAATGGACTGCATGCTTGTGTCCCCCCAAAATTCATATGTTGAAATCCTAACCCCGAATAAGATGGTATTAAGAGGTGAAGCTTTTGGGAGGTGATCACGTCATGAGAGTAGAACTCCCGTGAATAGGACTATGCCTTTATAAGAAGAAACCGCAGAGAGCTTGCTGCTTCTCTCTCTGATCTCTACCATGTGAGAATAGAAGGCAGCCATCCGCAAACCAGAAAGCAGGCCTTCACCAGGCACTGGATCAGCTAGCACCTTGATCTTGCACTTTCCAGGCTCCAGAACTGTTCAAGGATTAAATATTGTTTATTTAAGCCACCCAGTCTACAGCATCCTGTTACAGTAGCCCAAATCGACTAAAAGAGGCACAAATGTAAAATTTTGGGACGTTCCTTTGTTGCTAATTTTGTCTTCTAATCTTACCCAGAATTGATTCATTATCCCTGTCAGCACATCTAAAATGAACTAATCTTGAATTTTTCTGGTTAATTCCTCAGCTGAAGGCATTAACCCAAAAAGAGAATAGTATAGCTTACATGGAGTAAGGGCCTTGACAGCAGGGGACCTAGCACCTCTCCAAAGAGTCAGAGATGGGAAAGCTTGGGAAATTCCAGGAACAACTGCCAGCTTGGGAAGGAGAAGAAAGAGCATTGTCAAGGAAGAAATTTTTGTTCAGAGGATATCTCCGTGATGTGAATGACCACAATGTATAACATAACTGATATTTATAACTGATATTTATAAATTAATGTTTTCTATTTAAATGTATATAGGCATTAAAGACATCCTTATTTAAAAGATAGTATTTAAAAACACAGTTTAATGTTCCTCTTTTTAGTAAAATTGCCTCAGGTGATAACAAACACAAAAGGAAAGAAAGGCAGTATGCACGCTTCTGATTAAATTTTTTCAAGGAAAGCAGCATTGCAGTATGTACATTTACTTACTGCATTCTGTTCATGAAATTTCATTTGATAAGTACCACAATAATCTTTTAAATCTCTGGACCATAAAATAGTTGGAAAGTTTTCAGGTATGTTTGTTTTTTTAATTAAAAAGGATGTCCTGCAATCCCTAAATAAGCAATACAACTAAAAATGTACTGAAACAGTGTGAGAATTTGATTCAATGTGTTAAACCCAATATACTCTTAGTTGCTACGTTCCCACTGTATCGGTTAGAAGCAGGCAGCAGAGTCCTATATAATATTCTCCTAAGTATTTTGTTAATATTCACCTTGACCCAAGTAAGAAAAAAATATTGTTTAAATCTATCATCTCCAGTCTTTCACTGATGCCCTGAAATAATCAATAATTGTAACTGCCAGAGTTTGCAAAAGTTACTATAATGACTTACATTAGCATGAATCATTTCAAGTCAAACTTCAGTGGGTATGGGATCTGATGCCTTTCTCTAGCATTGTTGACAGAAAGGACTTCCAGAGGCTGTTGTGTCGTGGAACGGCACTCATTTTAGCTGGAGCATCTCATTTACCTTTCAGGCTTTTGATCTGCTAATAAAGAGACTCAATAATCTCACAGGTCCTCCCAGCTTTCATATGCTATGATTCTGTGACTTGTGGATGACTTGGTTTCCTCCTTTGTAAGAGCATGACTGATAGGCTGATCCTGAGGCTGCTACAAAAAGTCTGTCTTTTCGGTGTAAAAGGCTGTGTCCATTTAAGTAAATGTGACATACAGCTTGAAATTCAAGTTGATAGAATACTTATCCACCTTAGAGCATTTTATATTTTTGACAGGGACTTTGCTGAACAGAGTGCCAGTATATTCACTGCAGCGGTTAAGCAAAAGTAGGGGGGCGGGGTGCAGTTCTGAGAGAAAGAAGGCACTTAGGAAACTCTGAGATGTGTGAGAAAGTCCAGCAGCCTGAGGGGGTTGGGAGTGATAACAGGAAGTTAACACAAAAGTTCTGAAAGGAAAAAACAGCCTGATATTAATGCAGGGCTCAGGAGGTCACTCAGGGGACTGCTACTGGGCCATTTCACACCCTTTTCTCATCAAAAATTTAAAAGTCAAATTATGCAGGGTTTTTTGTTTTTTGTTTTTTGTTTTTTGAGACAGAGTCTGGCTTTGTCTCCCAGGATGGAGTATAGTGGCACAATCTCGGCTCACTGCAACCTCTGGCTCCCAAGTTCAAGAGATTCTCCTGCCTCAGCCTCCTGAGTAGCTGGGATTACAGCAAGTGCAACCACGCCCAATTTCTGCATTTTTAGTAGAAATGGGTTTCGTGTTGTTGACCAGGCTGGTCTCGAACTCCTGGCCTCATGTGACCCATCCACCTCGGCCTCCCAAAAGTGCTGGGATTACAGGTGTGAGCCACCGCACCTGGCCTAAATTATGCAGGTTTTTAATATGGAATTGCCATTCTCTTTTGTTTGCTTTTTTTAATAGTTTACTTTTTAAAAAAACTTTTATGATAGGTTCAGGGATCCACGTGCAGGTTTGCTATATAGGTAAATTGTGTGTTGTGGCGGTTCGGTGTACAGATTATTTTGTCACCCAGATAATACGCACAGTGCCCAACAGGTAGCTTTTTAGTTTCACTATGGAAACATTTATCTAACTGTTGTAATAAACGTGGAGCCTATGCTAGGCTGTTCTTGTTATAAAGAATTATCTGAGGCTGAGTAATTTATAAAGGAAAGAGTGTTTAGTTGGCTCACAATTCTGCAGGCTGTATAGGAAGCACGGTGCTGGCACCTGCTTAGATTCTGGGGAGGCCTCATAAAGCTTACAATGATAGCAAGGGGAGAAGTCCTCTCACATGGTGAGAGTGAGAACAGGAGAGTGAGAGGGGATGGGAAGTGCCACATATTTTTAAACAACCAGATCTCATGAGAACTCAACATACTATTGCAAGGACCGCACCAAGCCATGGGGCATCTGCCCTCATGACCCAAACACCTCCCATGGGTTCCCGCCTCTCTCACTGGGGATTACATTTCAACATGAGATTTGGGAAGACAAATATCTAACTATATCTGAGCCCAAGTGTCCCCTGCAACTATGAAATCCTTTAAAAGAGAAGTTTGGCTCAAACCTCCATTCTGCATCCTATGAAAAAAATCTAATATCCTTCTCAATATTTTAGCACACATTGGAGTCTTAGGTGCTGTGGCCCCTATTTCCCACGTCTGCTAAATTCTCATCCATACATAGCTCAACACTGGGCAGCTATTCTTTTCTTCAACCTCAGCACAGACCCAGACCCACAATTCCTCGATTCCTCCCCATCCTTCTTCCTGCTATGCAGTTATTTACAGCTCTTGCACTTAGCACAAAGCTTGGTGGTGAGCAGGAGAGATTACTGCCCAGCACTGCCCAGTCAACAACTTAATGTTTTTTTAAAAGACCTTTCTATTTCGTTCCTTTTCAAGAATTCTCATAGGGCCATTCTACCTGGGTCGCTCATTATTTGCTTGCTCTTCTCTCCCCCTTTACTTCCCACAATGTGCAAGAAAATTCTAAATTATTTCACTCTCTTATTTAGGGCAATTTAGTTTTCTCCAGGCCTATCTTATCAAATCAATTCCAGGCCCAGCTTTGGATAACCTAAACTCGGTAGAGAGCCTGAAATTACAGACTTTCCTTAAAAATGATCAACAATCCCTAGGTAGCAGTTGTGGTTCTAAATAATGACATTTTTCTATTACAAATATATTCAAATATATTCTCTAAATGATGAACATCAATTTTAAACAAGAGTTAGGCTAAATGTATTACAATGACTTTCAAACAGTAGTACCAGGAGTTTATTATTCTTTATACATTTTAATATAGTTATTCTCAAATTTTAGCCAGCATCAGAATCAACTAGAGGACTGGCTAAAACACAGATTATAGGGCCCCCTTACCAGAGTTTCCATGTCAGTAGGTTTGGAAGGCTGCACTGCACACACACATCCCAGATGTTGTTAATATGTCCCTTTAAAAACCAATGATTGGGCCAGGCACAGTGGCTCACACCTGTAATCCCAGCACTTTGGGAGGCCAAGGCGGGTAGATCACCTGAGGTCAAAAGTTCAAGACCAGCCTGGACAACATGATAAAACCCCGTCTCTACTAAAAATACAAAAAATTAGCTGGGCATGGTGGCAGGAACCTGTAATCCCAGCTACTTTGGAGGCTGAGGCAAGAGAATCACTTGAACCTGGGAGCTGGAGGTTGCAGTGAGCCAAGATCGCACCACTGCACTCCAGCCTGGAGAACAGCAAAATGTCTCAACAAAAAAAAAAAAAAAAAACAATGCTTAACAGTTCTCATCCCCATCACCTGAATCTTCTGAGGGCGGAAGGAAGCTCATCTCCATGCTTTTATCACATAATGGCTAGAGCTTTCTGCTGAAAGTGTAGGTAGCAAATACTTTCACCTGTCCCCCTTCAGCCCACATACAGTGATGAATCATCCTCTTCCCACAGATTTCTACTTCTACTTCCTGGAAGATCTGCTGAACGAGGACTGGTGTGGTCTGCATATTAATCATCCCTCCCAGACCCCTGTCATCATAGTAGCAATAAGGATATGCTCAGGCCGTATATTATAAATGTGAAACCATTTAGAAGATGACGCTCATTTTCTAGTCCCTTGGTTTCTCTTTAATCACTGTGATTGTTGCTGATTAATCCTGAATGCTGGTGGGAGAGAATATGTAAAAAGAGTAAGAACTTTGAAGGACATGAAAACAGTTGATATAGTACATGCTGCTTCATGTGTTTAGCTTATGGATGTGACAATAATTTTTAAACTCTTCTGAGCAGGTGGCAGATGGGTGACTTCTGGCATAGAAAAGATTAATGCTCTGATTTGATGGCTGCTTCCGCAATACCATCAGCAAGGCATTGTGAACAAGAATTCCAACCAAAATTTTAGCCACTGTTCAGCATCTTTTCACCAGTAAAACTTCTCCTGCAACAGGGTATTTCTGCAGGATTCCTTAAATTTACCAACCTCATCAATAACCAAGTACAAGACACAAAACCACAGATAGTGACAGGCTCCTTAAGCAACATTTGCAACTGAAATTAAGGAACCACCTTCATGTCCCAGTGCATGAAGGGGAGTTGCCTCTGTACTATCTTTTTCCTGCTTCCTCCATCACATATTTAGTTATTTACAGAGCCATCTTTGAGGATGTAGGACCTCGCTGCTTATAAGACTCCTTTAAAAAGTGGGTTCATCTGCTCAGCATGTCAGATCACATCAAGATATACAAGCTATTCCCACCGTAGCAGAGAAAGCTGAAAACCTAAAATCAGATAATGTGTTTCAAACATTCCGAAGGCCAAGGTTTAAATAAAGTTTATATTCAAAGAAGGATTTAGAAAACTGATTTTTTTTTTTAGTTTACTAGAAATATTTTAATGCTCTAAACTACCATTACATATCCTTCTGGTGGAGCATAGATTTTTATAATCCATTCTTAAATATTTTTTAGTCACGTTCTCAGACACTGGGTTTGTTGAATATCCCTTTGTTTTTTCTTCTGGTTTATTCTTCTCCACTTCATTTAGCTAAATGACCTGGGGCATGAATATGCTTCAGAATTCTTGACATGGAAATTTATTATTCAGTCCTCAGATGTTACTGGGAAGATACCGTGTCTTAAGGACCGTGTTATACAAAAGGATACTCAAGATGAATGAGCAATGAAGAAGCTCATGGGCCGGCTCACAGAAGATTATGAGCTGCTTCTTCTGTCGTGAAGAAGCTCATAGTCCAGGATGGGAAGACGTATGTGGCAAGACGACCTACTGTAAAGCAGAGTGCAGAAACAGAGGAATAAATATGGCACACGGGAAACATGAGGCAAGGAAGAGCTTACTTTGCCCAAGAAAATGAAGAAAACTTCAAAAGACGGCTTTGAACTGGGTTTCGAAGGATACATAGGTAAACGGAAAAAGAGAAAGAAAGAGAAAGGAAAGACCCTTATAGAGATTCTATCTTTTCTTCAATTTGCACTTGGAACAAATTCCTAATTTCCTACCACAGAAAAATGGAGTTGTAGAATTTCATTTTATGAAATTTGTCGTATGTCTAACAAATTGTAGGATTTTATTTTACACCTACTTTCACTTTCATTTTAAATCAATATTAGAGAATCTTGGTTATAAATTACTAAAGATGTGCTACAGCTAAAAGTCTAAACTAAAAGCACATAGTGGTGCTGACAGGGAGAGGAAATTAAGGAGCAGAAGAACCTTATCTCCAATTCGCTGTTATTTCCCATTTCTCCTACCAAATTGCCTAATAAAACTAATTTAAATTAATCAAAAGCAAGCAATTGCTTAAATTTTGTTGAGAATGTTTTGTACAGGAGGTTTTGCATCTTTAAGAAAATAACATGAAGAGATAATTATGGGCATCCTATACCAGAATTTTAAGTTATTCACTACAAAAAAAAAAAAGAAGCTGTTGGGCAGAGGGAGTATGTAATATTAATCTAGTTGCACCTGATTCCTAGAGAATAAAATGTTGAGAGTTTTCTATAAAGGTTTTCATTCTTCTGATTGGAAGAAAACCATTATTCTGCAGTTTTACTCTGAACAACTAAGCTGAGAAGTCAAATGAGAGGTCTGTGTATAATTAGCTCTGATAGCCTGCATGATGTGAATACAAATCTGTGGCTAAGATGGGACTTGGCAGGCCCAACAACTAATGGTCACAGGGAATAGATAAAAGGTGAATTAAAGATGAATTTTTAAATGTATCCATTTTCTCTTTCTTTTAAAATCTTTTCTAAAAGAATGATTTGTCTTATTAAAGTTAAACTGTCATGATGACAAACTGTCTTATTTTAAAAAGTAGACATAAAAGTGCATTAAAGCTAATCACCATTCTCTCTCTGATGGGCCATGGTATATCACTGATCTGGTGTTTTCAGCACCCCTCAAAAGTTGACTACAAATCTAAGATTTTAAACTGACAACATTGAAAGCTATTTCCTTTCAGTGTTTCCACTCTCATATTTGTCTTTCTCTATTTAAAACTCCATCAAATCATTATCAAAAACTTTGTGATCTTTCTGACTTAGAGACTGAAAGCCAAATTTAATGACCATGTTGCATTCCATGATTTCAGATACAAAAATAAAGGGGATTCCAAAACAGCTAATAGTTCTCATAATTAATATTTCAAAATGCTAGCTAGTGTACAGTTTATACTAGTATACAATTTATCATTGTAATACAATTTAGTGTATTAACGTTCTTATATTCTAAATAAAAAAGTATTCTAGACCCTCAAAAACATTGTTTTCTGTAGTTAAAATATTTTTTAATTAGAAAACCTATATCCACTTTTAATCCATTTATTACTCAGTTTTAACATGTATATCTATTAAAAGTCACAACTCTAAAAATATTTTCTAAAATAAATTTTTCACAGCTGTGAAATTAAATGAGTTCTAATCAATATTAATAAGTAAAATAAAATAGCATAAAATAGAAAAGATCAGAAGATAACAGAATAGAAACCAATAGAATATGCTGCATATAGCAATGGAAAATATTAATGCCTAAAGTTTGTGTGTGTGTGTGTGTGTGTGTGTGTGTGTGAATACTAGATCACAAGGTAAACCAGGTCATAGCCAAAAATCTGAATCACTGTTCTAAGACACATTAATATTTAATTTTATTACATTTATTAATAAAAAAGTATTGAATATTAAAAAGTACATGGTCATTCATTTTTGTATATTTGAGACAGTGGTCAGTGTGTAGGTTGGTCATTACGTTCATCCTACAGGATAAAAGAAGTTGCTTCTGAAGAAATTGCTACGATGTGTTGCAACGAAAGATCAACCACCTCAACACCTGCCATCTGGAAGAAAAATGTGCAAATATTTGAGTATTTTTGGCTTCCATTTAGTCATTTGACCTTCATTTATCTAGATCTACTTTATACAAGCACCATGTTAGGCAATGGGAGGAAAACGATGAACAAAAAGTCATGATCCCGCCGTCAAAGAGCTTACAGTTCAGCAAATATTCATCAAATAAACTTACAAATAACATTGAATTTTAGCTGTGTTAAATGCTATGAAGTGTTGATAAAAACATGACTCAATTATATTAATAATAGAATGTAAAATCTTGTGATATAGTAATATTTTACTGATATTAACAATATTTAAGTGGTATTAATTTCTTTGAGGATTTAAACTGAGAACTTAAGGATGAGAAGTAGTTAACTAAGTGAAGTACAGGCTGGGAATAAGAATATTCCAGGTGGAGGAAATAGCGGCACAAAGGCTCTGTGGCAGGAGGCAGCAGGGCACATTTCCAGGAACCAGAAGCATGAATATATGGCTGTAACAGAGACCATGAGAAGAAGCACCTTGTGACATGAGGCGGGAGGGGTCAGTGAGCACCAGACCATACAGGAACATGTAGCCTTCTTAAGGATTTTCACTTAAAAAGTGGAACAATACACAGTCATATTTCTGGTTTAAAAAGATTGCTCTGGCTGCAGTGTGAATAATGGTTAAGTGAGTATGTGAAAAACTAGTCTGGAGATTATTCTAGTCCCTAACAGCAATCCTTGTTGTAGTCCACTTGCAAGACTCAACTGGCTTAGCCTTGAGTGTCTGGCGAGGTACCTGAGTGATGAAGAGACTTGGACAGATTTGACAGCCATCAGGGAGTAACACAAACAGGTGACTGGGTAGACTTGAAAGGGTAAGTAAAAGGGAGGTGCTCTTAGGTTACCTCCTAGGTTCTATGTTACAGACCTCATGGACAGTGATGATGAGGAATGGAGGTGCCCTAGAGGCAAAGGGAAGATATTTGGATAGTTCAGAGGAACACCAGTATCTGAGCTGAAGATTCTAATTTTGAAATTAATAGCATATTGCCAGAAATTGATGATAGAATGAGGCATAGACAAGATACTTTAGAAAAAGAGTGTAAAGTGAGAAGAGGAGAGGGCAGGAAAGAAGCAGGGAAGGAAAGAAGGTCAGAGGAGGGAAAGAAAGAAGCACCAGGATTGAGCCTTGAAGGACTGCCTGATGAACAGCTGAGCAGAGCAGTCACAGAAGGAGCAGCCAGAACATTTGATGGCCAAAGCCAACGGAAGAGCCAGTTTCAAGAAGAGAGTGGCCATCAGGGGGAATGCTAGTGAGAGACTAAACAAGAGGAAGTCTAAAAGTATTATCTGGATCTTATATATTGAGGTTATCAGAGATCCTGGTAAACTATAAACATAAATAGATTATGTCATTAAAGCACTGGCTAAGTTTCTCCTGTATAAATGTCAAGAGTTTCAAAACTTGAGATTATAAATAAAAATCACATGCAGTATTGCTTATAAATGCCTTATTATTGAGATCCAATTAAAGAGTAAACAATAATCTTTTTATAACAAAAGTATAAATACCACCATCAGAATTTGTTCATTTTTCTCCTTATTGATCATATCACCTTGCTCCTAGCTATGTTAAAATAGGACTTAAGAACAAAATATGAATCGCAGAAAACATTTACTTTTTTTTTAACACAAAACATGATATTTCATCTCAATAGGGTTCAAATTTCTATGACTCAATATATTCAACATCTTTCATGACCACAATTCAATCTGATTTGACATCTCATTAAAAACACTCTCTTTTTGCTGCTGGATGAATGATTTCATAAATTGCATACATGATCCAGGCCTAGAATACTGAAAGGAACATGATTCTGATGAATAAACATATTCTGTTTTTAGTCATTTTTTATTGTGCACACTTGCAAAATTATTCAAGTTTACGATTAGAGTTACATGAGGACTTTTAAAAATATTCTACATAGCTTGACTATGTCACACATAGATATTTAAATTTCAAAGCTTGTTGTGTATAGCTGCAACCCAAATCAGAAGGGAAATGTTATAATGAAGTAAAATTTTTAAACATAGAAATTGTACCATATCTCCAAAGAAATCATTCAGCCAGCAACAAATGGAGAATGCCTTTTAATTTAAAACAAAAACAAAACAGTCATGTACTCAAGGATTTATTTTGTCAATATTTATTGAGTGTCTACCATTTGTCACAAGTGTGAAAAGGAGAGATATAATCCAGATGAGACAAAAACTACGATTATGCAAAGGTTATGAAGGAAAAGGACAAGGCAGGCAGAGTTGAACAACTGGAAAGGCCAGAGGATGATGACGGTAATGGTGACTCCAGCAGTCATCATTCATTCAGGACTTACTGCTTAGCAAGGCACAAAAGCACCCGGTAAGGATTATCTCACTTGATCCTGGCAGCAACCTGTGAATTGGGTGGCAATGCCATTATCTCCATTTTAAGATAAGAAAACTAAAGCTTAGAGAGGCGCCTTGTTTTTGTTTGTTTTTAGCATAAATCACAATGCTCATAATGGTTATCCTTGAGACATTTGGAAAATTTAAATTCTGCTCAGCAAAATAATAGAGAAGGCAGGCTTTTAGAAACGCTATCACCAAAGTATGGATATAATTCTGTTCCTGCTCTGATGCTCACGGGTATTAGTGGTTTCTTATGAGGACTCCTGTTCTCACCAAGGATGACAGATGAAAGAGGCAGCACTATAAAAGATTAGGGAAAATGTGGGAAAAAAAGGAGATAAAACTGAATAACACTGAGTAACTCTGTATCAGCTACTAAATGACAAGCCAAAGAGTGTTTATCAGATACAGACACACACACACACACGTGCATGCGCGCGCGCGCACACACACACACACACACACACACACACACACACACACCATCTATAACCTAAACAATAAGGATATGGTCTTTCTCAGCTCCTCTAGTAAAATTTCATACTCAAAATCTGGTATCTTGTTTAGCAGACTTCAACAGTTCTTTCCAACCCCCAAAACTGTTAAAAAAACATATTGCCAAAACCCATCTTATTTGCAGCTGTCACAACACTTCTCTGAGAATTCTCCACTGACTCCTCTGCACAGAGTTCACATTTCTCATACTGGATTTCAAGGCCTTCTCCTCATGTGGACTTTGCCTTTATCACCTCTCCTACTTTTATTTTCCACTATCAGTGGATCTGCCTAGTCCATCTAAATCCCTTCTGTCTCATCGCTTCCCTTCTCCTACTTCTTTCCTCATGACATCGCTATTAGGTTCCATCTTCTCAGAACAACTTTGTAAATCTTAACTGCCACTCTCACCAATAAAAAATTGCTGCAGAGTTCAGCAATATTTGGGAAAACAAACTCATTTGTACTAATTGGTATACAGAAATGAGTTTCAAGTTATTTTAGCCACACAGTCCTTTTGTGTGTAAAATTTCTCCCAGAATCCAGCCACTTAGGACTAGATCCCTAGGAGAAAGATAAATGTCTGGTTGTGGCCAACTGTTCTGGGGTCCCATCTCTGCCTCAACCACACCGGTTAGCTAGTAGTTCTGGGGTGGGGAGACCATGAATCAGTACCAAAAACACAGCCTAATCATAGAAACTTATCCTAAGTCAAATTCAATATGCAGAACCCCGAAAAGTATCTAAAGAATAATTTGCAATCCACTTTCATCAGACAGTAATGTCAACCATTCAATATGGAACAACATTTGTTAAGCACCTACTATGTGCCAGACACCGATTTTAGCACTTGAATGGGATCAGTGAATGCAATGATTCCCCTTCCTTGATAAGTCACAATCTGACAGAGGGAGGACAGACATTTAAAAAGCACATAATGAATATGTAAAATATATAATTTATTTATTAGAAGGAGATACGTGCTACGGAAGAGGCAGGGTGGGAGGAGGGGAAGAGAAAAGGAGATTGCAAGTTCCAGGAAGAAGGACTAAAGGAAGACAGGCATGCTGCACTTGCAAAGAGGGTAGCCAAAGAAGGCCTCATTGATAAAGTGTCACTCAAGCAAATCCCCAAAGGAAGTGGAGGAATTAGCCATGAAAACATTAGAGGGGGTGGTGATATCCAGTCTTAATTGATATCTTTTCATGAACAACTTAAAATGTGTCATGTAAATTGCTAAATTAGTTTGCATTACAAATATTATAAATAAACCATCAGAGGTTGGTATTATTATTGTTTCACCTATGAGGATACTGTGACTGGAGCAGTGGAATCACCTAGAGGGCTTGTTAAAACAGATTGCTGAGCCTGACCACCAAAGTTTTAAATTTGCTAAAACTGGGTTTTAGCCTGAGAATTTGCATCTCTAACGAGTTCTTAGGCCCTGCTGTTACTAAGCCCTGAAGCCCAAGCCAAGCATCACTGGTTTAAAAGAGATAATCTCCACAAGACCTTTCTTTCTCTAAAAGTTCACATTCTGGTCTAAATTATATACTCCCTCTTTCAAATAATGGGACCTTCATCCAAATATTTCCATTTATCATCCACTTGAAACTTACAAACAAAATATATATTATAGTAGATATTACTTTTTTTTTTTTTTTAGTTGGAGTCTCACTCCTCTTGCCCAGGCTGGAATGCAGTGGCATGATCTCCACTCACTGCAACCTCCGCCTCCGAGGTTCAAGAGATTCTTCTGCCTCAGCCTCTCCAGCAGCTGGGATTACAGGCATGCACCACTATGCCTGGCTAATTTTGTATTTTTAGTAGACAGGATTTCTCTATGTTGGCCAGGCTGGTCTCGAACTCCTGACCTCCAGTGATCTGCCCACCTCAGCCACCTGAGGTGCTGGGATTATAGGAACGAGCCACTGTGCTTGGCCTCTATTACATCTTTTAATAAAAAAGGAGAAATACCTGATGTAGATGACAGGGAGATGGATGCAGCAAACCACCATGGCATGTGTAAACCTATGTAACAATCCTGTATGATCTGCACATGTACCTCAGAACATAAAGTATAATCATAATATATAATATATAATAATAACATAAAGTAATAAAAGTTGGAGTTCAATGTTTAAAAAAAGGATCGAGTAGTGATAAAATGAAAGCTCTACAAGGTTAAGCATATTATCGGTTTTATTCATTGAGTATTCTTAGCACACAGAAGAGCTTTTCAGTGAATTAATGCTATTATGCATCCTATATATTAAAACCTATTTATTTTACAATAATTTTGGATTTACAAAAGAGTTAGTTGTGAAGATAATACAAAGAGTTTCCATATGCCCTTCAAGCAGCTTCCTCTGATGTTACCATTGTAAATAACACTTATCAAAGCTAAAAAAAAAAAAATTAACATTGCTATAATACTATTAACTAACATTTAGGCTTTTTTAGAACTTTGCCAATTTTCCCACTAATGTCCTTGTCTACAGCATGTCGCATTAGTCATTGTTCCTGTTTCATGTCTTCTGGTCTTTCCTTGTTATGACCTTGACACTTTTGAAGCAAACTGATCAGGTATTCCATTGGAGGTCCCTCAATATGGGGTTTTCGCTGTTGCTGTTTTCATTAATAGGCTGGGGTTACAGATTTTGGGGTGTGGTGAGGTAAATTACCCTTCTCACTTCAACATACCAGGAGTAGATTATATCAACAGGACTTATCACTGGTGATGTTAAACTTGATCAATTGGTTAAGGTGGTATCTGCCAGGTTTCTCCACTGTACAGTTCCTACGTTTCTCTTTCTAGAACAGTGAATCACTAAGTACACACTTAAGGGACAGAGAATTGAGCTCCACCTCTTGGAGAGAGGCACATAAAAGACTGTAGACAGATGTTAAAACCACCACACAATTAATAAATGTTTGGGAGAGGAAGATATATTGAGGCTATGTACATATCCCACTTCTCCTTAAATTTTCTCCCAGGATAATGTCCTGTTTTTCCTTTCCCAGTCCCAGAAGCTGTTATTTGTCCTTTTATTAGAGAATGGTATTGAGAAACTATCTGGGCATTAGGTATGTTTATCACTACTACTGGGATGTTACTGCATCAAGGCCCCCTCAGTATACAAAGCTGTGCAATATGTGCATATGTACTAGCTGACATATCTGTATTTATTCCTGTTATCTATAACACACAGACAGATAACAGGAATAAATACAGATATGTCAGCTAATACATATATATGTGTGCAAACACACACACACACACACACACACACATATATATGCACAGATAGATAACAGGATGATATATATATATATATATATATATAACAAAACACGAGTCCCCACTGATACTTCTGAGTCAGTCAATACAGGGTCCACTCTAGCCTTCCACTGTTGCTTATTTTTAACGTCTTTCTCTGACAGTGAGAAACCTGGTGTCAAGGAGGGAACACAAAATTCCTATGATGTCCCCCATAAAATCCCTATGATGAAACCCTAATCCCCAGGAACTCACACTGTAACCGTATTTGAGATAGGGTCTTTAAAGAGGTAATTCAATTAAAATACAGTCATTAGGAAGGTCCCGAAACCAATATGACTGGTGTCCTAAGAAGAGGATATCAACACAGATACATATGGAGGGAAGACAGGTGAAGATACAAGGAGAATATGGTCATCTACAAGCCAAGGAGAGGGGAACACAGCCTTCCCTCATGATTCTCAGAAGGAGCCACCCCTGCCAAGCACCTTGATTTCAGACTGGTAGTGATTACAGTTAAATAATCAATATTGCGACATTATTGTTAACTGGAGGCCATACTTTATTCAGATTTTCTTAGTTTTAATCTAATACGTGTGTGTGTGTGTGTGTGTGTGTGTGTGTGTGTGTGTTTTCTGTTCCAGTATCTCATCCAGCTTTACACTCTGTATTTAGTCACCACATCTCCTTATGCGACTCTCAGCTATGGCAGTTTCTTAGACTTCTCTTGATGACTTGACGACAGTTTTGAGGGTTACAGGTCAGGCATCTTGCAAATGTCCCTCCATTGGGACTTGTCAGACATTTCTCTCATTATTAGACTGTGGTCACAGGTTCTGAAGAGTAAGGCCACAGAGGTAAAGTGCCATTTTCATCACATCATATTAAGAGCACCTACTATCAACATGAATCACCACTGTTGATATTGACCTTGATCACATGGCTGAGGTAATATCTGTCAGATTTCTTCACTGTAAACTTATTTTTCTTCTCTTTCCACACTGTACTCTTTGGAAGGAAGTCACTATGTTTAAACCACACTTAACAAGTGGAGATTTATATTCCATCTCCTTGAGGGTGCAGTATCTGCATGAATTATCTGAAACTTTTCTGCTTGGAAAATTTGTCTATAGTCCCCATTGACTTGTTTATTCAATTATGTATTTACCATACACTCATAAACATTTATTATATTTTTTGGATTATGATTATAATATAAAATTGTTTCATTGCTCAGTTTGTCCCAGCTTTGGTCCCTGGGAGCTCTTTGGCTTGTTCTTGTGTCTCTTTGAATGAAATATATGAATTTTGCTTGATTATTTATTTAATTACTCAGAGACAGGTCTCATTCTGTCACCCAGGCTAGAGTGTAGTGGTACAATTGTGGCTCATTACAACTTGGAACTTCTGGGCTCAAATAGTCTTTCCACCTCAGCCTCCTGAGTAGCTAGGACTACAGGTGCAGACCACCACACCTGGCTAATTTTTAAATTTTTTGTAGAGAGAGTCCCACTATGCTGCCCAGGCTGGTCTTGAACTCCTGATCCAAGCAATCCTCCCATCTTGGCCTCCCTAAGCGCTGGGATTAGAAACATGGGCCACCATACCCAGAACTTTTTGATTTTGAATACTTTCTTTGTGGGAATAAAAAAATTCTCCTCAATCTCTATGTTTCCTGTGCCAGCAGTAGAACCAGCTATTTCTTCAAGGAGCCCTGGTTTATTTTATTGAAGAATGGTATTAGGAAGCAAGATTTGGGTCCTAAGTATATTCTACATTTTTGACCTAACAATCTATCCTAAATACTTTCTTCATGTGAATAAATGTAAGATATCATTTTTAGAAGCACATAATATTCTACCATGTGGATAAACAGTAATATAATCTATTGATGGCAACTTATATTGTTTCTATGTATTTAGGTATTAAGAACAATACTGAGATCAACTTTCTGGTGTCAAAATCATCATACTGTAACTGGTTTTTTCCAGAAGATAAATTGCTAGAATGGGAAATAAAGAGTTTAGGGCTCCTGATGCATAGTCTGAAAGGGGCTTCCAGAGTCCCACCTGCAGAGAATGAGAATCGGGCACCCAGTTATCCCATGCACTCTCCAACGTCAGCTATCTACTGTCATTGTTACTTTTTAAAACAATTTCCTCCTAATGGATAAAACTTTCTTTGTGGTTATCATTTATTCCTAGATGGATGAACAACATCTTAAATTATGTCTTTGCCATTTGAATCCCCTTTTAAAAATGTTTTCTTTGCCCATTTTTTGATTGGTATCCTTTTTAATATATTGATATGTAGGAGTGCCTGCATATTAAAGAAATTAACTCTTTGCCTATTACATATTTAACCATCTTTCTTCAATGTATCATTTATCTCCTACTTTGGTTTATGGACTATTTCTTTTTTAGACAATAACTTTCATATTCCATATTCCATAATTTAAACTAATATATAGTTGTGTTAGTTTTTTGCTTACACCACATTTACATTTTACAATTTTGCTCATGGACTAAAAAATGTGTTTACTTTCACAGTTTTGCATTATGTGAGCCAATCTAAAAAAAAGCTGATGATGTATTCTTGATTCTGACACAGTCATGAAAGCACAGATTATGCGTCTATTAAAACTTATATTTTATGACAGGTTTGTCAGGTCTAATTTATGACTCAGACATATTTCTGGCTCAGTAGCCACAAATTATCTCCATTTGAATCTTTATGATATAGTACATTTTCTTGCCAGAGTACTTTTTCAAATATCCTGATACACTGTAATGAAAAACAACAACAATAAAACCCAGAAAACACACACCAAAAATTGATAAATGGAAAATATCATTTTGAAAAACAGTTTCAAATATATATGTATCTCTCTCCACTTTCTTCTTAGGCTAGTTTAATTTTTTTATTTTTTTCAATATTTTAGGCTAGCTTAATATTTTTACAAATACGTGATCATTTTTAGAAATGTACACATTCATGTTGTCATGTTTAATTTGCTTAATATAAGCATGCATACACAAAAATATAAAACTGATGTCACCATCTTCATTATAGTAGCATTATAATGTAAAACTTCAAATGAGGAGAGAAAAAAAATATATACATATATATATATATCCCTAAGAGTACAAAATAGCTAGGATGGTGAGGATCAGGAAGAGGTAACTGGGAACATTCTAGTCATGTGCAGAGACATGGAGGTAGGAAGAGATACATGGTATATTTAGGAAACAGAAGGAAGGTGAGCAAAGGGTCACACCACACAAGTTACCTAGTCTTGTTAAGGGTTTGGGTCCTTAACCTTCAAACAGATGGAAAAACATGCAAGTGGCTTGTTGACATTTACTGTCTGACTCTTAAGATCCTCTGAGTCATGTGGGGAATGAATTGCAGGGAAGCCAAAGTTCCTCAAGTTTAGGGTGGTGCTCACCAGTTGTCCAGGCATTAGATGATGATGGCTTGACCTGCAGTGGTGGGAGCTGTAAATACGGAGAGAAGGGAATAAATCTGGGGTAGGGTTGGAATGCAAAATCAACAACACTTAGCAATGGACTAGAAACATGAAGTGGGGGAAACGGATAGATGGAGGTACCTTATCAAGAGATACGAAACATCAAGAGCAGCAATGTGATAAGAAGATCAGCATCTGGACTTTTTTTGCTTTGCAATCTCTTTGAAATATCCAAGAAGACTTACCACTGGTACTCAGAAATTAGACCTGAACTGAGGTCATGAGTGTGTTAACATATAGGTCATAATTAAATCAAAGATTGTAAATGGGATTGCTTAGGGAAGGAGTTGTTTTGCCTCTCAGGGAATATCTGACAATATCTTCAGACATTTTTAGTTGACACAATTGGGGCAACTAGTGAAGAAAGGAGGCCAGGGAAGCTGCTAAACATCCTACAATACTAAGATCAGCCCCGACAGCCAAGATTACACAGACCAAAATGTCAGTAGTGCCAAGGCTGAGAAACCCTGGTACAGACTACAAAGGAAATGTGAGCTTTTAGGAATTTCACCTGAAGTCTTCTTCTCTCCTCCTTCCCTAGCTACTCTGACTCCCTCTTTATCAGCAGTCAGCTCCCCTCCCCTGTGAAGAAAGGACCTGAGAAATAGAGAAATCTAGAAAACTGATCAAAGTTGGAGTTTAATGAGAAGTGGTACAAAATTCCATCTGTATGTCCACAAGATATACATGGCCTGTTGAAAAACAACAGATTTATGAATATTTTAGGAGAATTTATTAAAAATATTTTCCATACAGGGCCAGGCGTGGTGGCTCAAGCCTGTAATCCCAGCACTTTGGGAAGCCGAGGTGGGTGGATCACGAGGTCAAGAGATCAAGACCATCCTGGTCAACATGGTGAAACCCCGTCTCTACTAAAAATACAAAAAATTAGCTGGGCATGGTAGCGTTTGCCTGTAATCCCAGATACTCAAGAGGCTGAGGCAGGAGAATTGCCTGAACCCACAAGGCAGAGGTTGTGGTGAGCCGAGATCGCGCCATTGCACTCCAGCCTGGGTAACAAGAGCAAAACCCCGTCTCCAAAAAATATATATACATATTTTCCATACAAAGTAAACTCTGAACCAGCACATACAAGACTTCCTTTTGCAATACCAGCGTCTGGCACTGCTTGTTGCTCAAGTTCCTGAAGAGGAGAGACTGAGAGAGGAGCAAACACAGAACAGGGAGAAAAAAAACAAGAAAACAGAGTTTTCAAAGAAAAAATGAACAACCAACAGTGCTAGGGAAGTAGAAGGCAGGGAATTTGGGTAGGAAAAGAAGGGCGAATGACTTTACGTGGAAAAAAGCAAGCACCTAGAAATATGTTTCCAAATAACCATTTAGAGTTTGTTATTTGGAATTCTATAAGCAGCTTGCCCTCAGAAACAATGTCATGAGAAGTAAAGTTTAACAAAAAACTACAAAAACTGTTTTGACAGGTATGTGGATGTTACAGACCAAGATACAGAAGACTGGGAGGTTCAGAAGGATTTTTTCTTTAATCAGCTGCCTCTCTCTTTCTCTGGGGAATACGCTTGGCCTCAATTTTTTTTAAGCTCATTTGTTCATCAAATATTTACTGAATACTTACACAGGTATTTGTTAAGTGTCTGTGCCCCCACTAAATTCTAAGCTCCATGAGAGCAAGTACAAGCGTACACTGTGCCCTTCTGCATGCTACCATTACTGCCATTAGTGCCTGGCATCCAGAAAATGATAATTGGTTAATGGTTGAATGTTGATCAAATGAACAAATGTATTTCTAAAAAACATTGTTTGTCTACCCTACTGTATTTCAAAAGGGTGGATTTCTATGCAGAGCTGCCATATAAACTTTTTAGAAAGTAGCCTAGTAGTGTAGGAATGATGTTTTGAGTCAGAAAGGTATCCATAAATAGGCCAGTTTTGCCTGAGAACCAACACTTGAAGTCAGCCTTACAAAAATACCATATATATATATATATATATATATATATATATATATATATATATAGTACTATATTTCCTCCTCTCTTTGGGGTATTAAAATTTTTCTATTTTTGCTATGGCTGTGGTAGTGGTGATGCAAGCATAGCCCAAGCTAACGGTTTAAAATTTAGAAAGAAAACAGCCTATTTCCTTTAATAATAAGAGGAAATCTTCAGGAGAGGCAAGGTTTTAAAATGGATGGAAACCTACTAACAGAATTAATATAGTATCATAAACAATTTTATGCAAAGAAACTTCCACATTGAACTTCAAAAGGGAAAGGAACTGAGACAGGAAAAATGGGTCTAGTGGAGAGAAATTTTCTGATTAGGAAAAGATAGTCAGTGGAGAGCCTTTTACAGGCCCTGACTCAAGCATGAGGCCTTTGCAACATGCCTGTCTTATGACTAAACAATGCCACGTAGACCAAATAATATTAAAAAGCAAAAGTGGCCTCTCTGCCAAAAACAGGCAGGAAGCAGTAAGAACTGGGCATCCCCTATGAAGCCATGGCTATAAGATGTCGATTAAAGAAGACAACAGATAAAAAACTGCAAACACATACTTTAATGAGCCAGTAAATGTGTAGAGATCCAGGACTTTTAAATATTTAAGGTGCTAAATAAAGATGTGTCTGAAAACACAAAAGAGAAAAGAGCAAGATCCTGATTAAACAACAACAAATAAGATTTAGTCAATAGTACACCTAATTTTACTCTGAAGTTTTTATTTTGTTAAGAGTTGCCTTAAGTTTGAAATCAGTAATTTACAGGTATATTAATAATTTAATATTAAATTTTCATGTATATTTTAATAATTACATACATACATATTCACAAACATAGCATTAAAAAGTGCTCTGTCATACTTAACAATCCACACCTAGAGATCCATGGTTGTTCTAGAAAGCTGTAAGCACAAATGTTCATAACTGGAAATTTACTAAGTTTATAATCAAACTTAATGATGAATGTTTAAGCCAGGTGCAGTAGCTCATACGTGTAATCCTAGCACTTTGAGAGGCCAAGGTGGGCAAACAGCTTGAGTCCAGAGTCTGAGATCAGCCTGAGCAACATGATGAGACCTCACCTCTACAAAACAAAAAACAAAAACAAAAACAAAACAATAAAACATTCGCCAAGTGTGGTGGTGTGCACCTGTAGTCCCAGCTACGTGAGAGGCTGAGGTGGGAGGATCACCTGAGCCCAATAAGTCAAGGTTGCAGTGAGCCATGATTGCACCACTGCACTCCAGCCTGAGCAAGAGTGAGACCCATCTCAAAAACATAAATAAAAATAAACACATAAATATAATGAAAGTTTAAACTTAATAATTAAAGATAATGAGTGAACAACTATTGAATGCACATTATAATACAGAGGCTTTACATATATTTCATCTAGCCCTCACAGCAAATCTATAATAAAGGTAGGTATTATAATTTGACCCATCTTAGAGATAAAAAAAAAGAAGGAATAAGGGGGTTAAGTTATCAAGACTACAGCTTCAGAGCTAGAATATGAACTACATGTTTGTTTTAAAGTTCTACAGTGTAATGACAAATATAACAATAATGAATTGAAGAGTTTTTTGGAAGTGCACTTAACTTCTCACTGCTTAGTTTGATTTCTTATCTCTATTTTCTTTTCAATACTCCTTGTTCTCATCTTCTGCATCTACACATTCTACTTGAACAACAGCATCCATTTCTATGGCTTCAGGTTCACCACTAAGTTGAAGTTTCCTCACTCTAGATCCAGCCTAGACAGCCCCCTCTCAGTCCCCACCAAGGAGACATCTTGACTTGGATGTCATTCTGCTACCTGAAGCTAAACATGACCATCACTGAACACAGTACCTCCAGCCCACACCCAAAGTCTACTTTTCTTCGTATGTTTCTTACCTCAGAAAATAACCCTATCTTTCTTTCAGTGCCTACACAAGGAACCTGGGAGCAACCATTCTCCTTTAAGCCCTACAGACAATCACATTACAAGTTCTCTTATTTCTACCTCCTGATTAACTCTCCCGTCAGTTGAGTCTTCTCACCTACACCTCCATCGTCAACTTCAGCAGAACTACTGAACAGTCTCCTACCAGCCCTGCTTGGGGCCACATTGTGAACATTTTCCACAATGCTGCCAAAGTGATTTTTCTAAAGAACATATCATGCAATGTACTCATTTATTTATTCAGCAATTTTTTGTTGAAGACCTTCTGTGTGGCAGGTGCTATTCTGCATAGCAAGAAATACACCTGTTAACAAAAGAGACAAAAAAGGGTATCAAAGAAATGTTGTTCTAGTGGAGAGGCACTGACGTAAACAAAATGAGTGTATACATATGTCTATGTGTAGATGTGTGATGTGTGGGTGTGATATTAGATGGTAATAAAAGCACACTGCCCTCATGCCTCATCTTACTAGTCCTTCATTCACCCACACCCTAGGATTCATCCCTATTGAGCTACTTTTACTTTCCCAAACATGCCATGTCCCTATATCCAGGCCTCTCTACATTCTCCTTCTTCTACTTAAAATTCTCTTCTCACTGGCTTTTCACCAGGCTAACCTTTTGTGTGGCAGGTACTACCGTGTGGCATTAGCCTACCCTCTTCCAGCCAGTTTTCCCTGATCCCCCCAGTTCTGAACTTGCTGTCCATCATGAGGCTCCCAAAGCAACTTAACCTTCCCAGAGAGTAGTTAACACATGTTCTGATTATGTGATAGGTATTTGTATTAGTTTGCTCCGGTTGCTCCACAAACTGGTGGCTTAAACCCCAGAAATTTATCTTCTCACAGTTCTGGAAGCTATAAGCCTGAGATCAAGGGATTGGCAGGCAGGCATGATTTCTTCTGAGGCCTCTTTTCTTAGTGTGCAGATGAATGTCTTTTCAGTATGTCCTCATATGGTTTTTCCTCTGTGCATGGATGTTCCTGGTATTTCTTCGTGTATCTAAATTTCCTCTTCTCATAAGGACAACAGTCAGACCGAATTAGAGAATACCCTAAAGGCATCATTTTTAACTTAAGCACCTCTTCAAAGACTATATCTCCAAATACAGTCACATTCTGAGGTACTGGGGGTTAGGGATTTAACAAATGAATTTTGGGAGTAGGGGCAGAGGACACAATTCAGTCCATAATAATATTCTACAATCGACTCATTATCAATCTTATTTGCCTATGGCCCTAAACAACTGCCCATTCCCATATTATTTTGAAGAAAATGCAAGATATCATATCCTTCAATTAGTAAATATTCCTTCAACATCTTTAGATAAAGAAAGTATATTTTGCTCTCTGGATCTAAACAGATGAGATCTACTAAGCTCTCTGATTATTCTCTAATATCTTTTCTGGTTTTTGGACCATTTCAAAAAAGATTCTGCCTTTTTGGAAAATATATTTCCTTATAATAATCACTAACAAAACAAATGTTTTAAATCTTCAATGTGGTAGATCTTCAGTCTACACTCCAAGGATGAAAAAGAAGGTATCTATGGGTGGTTTTAGTTGAGGTTTAATTTTTCTACATGCTTCTTAGGCTACTGGAAAAGAAACTCTGTGTGTGTGTGTGTGTGTGTGTGTGTGTGTTTGTGTGTGTGCGAGTGCATGTGTGTGTGTGAGAGTGTGTGTGTGTGTATGTGTGTGAAATATTACTAAAATGAGACTAACAGATTTTCAAGGTTCATTTTGAGAATCCACACATGTCACTCCATGTATCATCAGTGAGACCCAAGAAGCCAGGCTATTTTCTTTTTTCATTATGGATGCCCTTTACAGATCTCCTCATCTCCTAACAGCTGTCATGGCAACATTCTCCTCTGTCAGATGAGAAAGCAGCATGGCTCGTCCTCTTAATGCATGAATGAACCACAGAGGCTTCTGAATAACAGAATTCCCCAGAGTTTGCATGACACCATTGCAAAATGCAGTTTTGCAGTTTCTGCCAGACAGTCTGTTTTCAAAGTGATGCCTTCTCCATACTGACACTTCATACTGTGATGATAAAATGAGGAGTAGATGAAAGAGATGGTCATTCTTTACTTTCCATTGGTATCTCTATGTATTTTGTCCTTAAAAAGCAGGTTGTAAAATGGCAATGAATAACATGGGTGCTGAAGAATATGTGGACTACATAGGATTTTAACAACTAAATGACATTTTCATTCTTGCATATATTTATAAGAAAAAATAAAAAAATTGCTGTATTCCAGAAATAAACTGAATAGTATAAATACCAAAAGTTTTATTCAGCAGAAATTCTTGAAACTGGAATAAATGGTTTGGCTAAGAATTCTGCAAATGAACACGAGTAGGTATACTTACATTGATTTTTCTAAAATAAAATGTATTTTTAGCACAGTTTTAGATTTATAGAAAAATTACAAAGATAGTACAGTGAGTTCCCATAACCCCAGAGAGTTTCCCCTATTGCTACACATTCTAAGTGCACATTTGCTACAACTAAAGGAGCAATATTGATACATCATTATTAACAATAAAGTCCATACTTTAGTTAATTTTCTTCATTTTACCTAGTATTATTTTCTGTTCCAGGACCCCATCCAAGAAAACACATTTCATTAGCTGTCATGTTTCCTTAGGGTCTTCTTGGCTCTAACAATTTCTGAGATTTCCCTTTGTTTTGATGACCTTAACAACTTTGAGGAATATTCATTTTTGTAAAATGCCATCAGTTAAGATGTCTGATATTTTTCTCACGATGAGATTGGAGCTAGGTATTTTGGGAAGGAAGACCACAGAAGTAAAGTATTATCTCTATCACATCATACATAACAGCAATAGTATTTATCACTGCTGATGTCAATCTTGACCATCTAGTAAATGTATTCATAACTACTAGAAGAAACTACTGTGAGTAAAGACCATAAAATTACTTTCTTTCCCTTTTGCACATCATACTCTGAAACAAAATCACTATGCATAACCTCTCCACTTTCTTGAGGATGAAGTATCTGCAGTAATTGTTTGGAATTCTAAAGGGGAGACTGCCTCTTCTCCTCCATACATTTATCTTTTGTATAGATATACCACAATTTGTTTATTCATTTACCTATTGAAAGGTATTTTTGGCTGGGTGCAGTGGCTCATGCCTGTAATCCCAGCACTTTGGGAGGCCGAGGCAGGCAGATCACTTGAGGTCAGGAGTTCAAGACCAGCCTGGCCAATATGGTAAAACCCCATCTCTACTAAAAATACAAAAATTAGCCACGTGTGGTGGTGTGTGTCTGTAGTCCCAGCTACTTGGGAGGCTGGGGCAGGAGAATCACTTGAACCCATGAGGCAGAGGTTGCAGTGAGCTGAGATTGTGCCATTGCACTCCAGGCTGGGTGTCACAGTGAGACTCTGCCTCGAAAAAGATATTGTTGCTTCATTGTTTCTTCTTTTCTAATATAAGCATTTAGTCCATAAGTTGTTCTCTAAGCATTGCTTTCCTTGCATTCCACAGTTTTGTTTTTGGTTTATTTTGCTTTTAATTGACAAATAATAAATGTACATATTTATGTGGTACAATGTGATGTTTTGATGCATGTATATATTGTGTAATAATAAAACCAGAGTAATCAGCATATTCATCACCTCAAATGTGTGTCATTTCTTTGCATTGAGAACTTCCAAAACCTTCCCTTCCAGCTACTTCAAAACATATGCAACATGTTATTGTTAACTCTAGTCATCCTACTAAGCAACAGAACATTAGAACTTATTTTAGATGAAGTTTCAAATACTAAAATTATTTTAAGAAAATAAGCACAACCATTTAAGTATGTTATTCACAGTTACACTGCTACTGCTTGTATACGGAGAAACAGGAGTTAAACTCACAATTTTTTATAAGTTACATTTTGAATTTTATTTTATTCAAAAAAATTTTTAAGTGACTGGGTCTCACTATGTTGTTCAGGCTACACTCAAACTCCTGGGCTCAAGAAGTCCTCCTGCCTCAGCCTCCTAAGTAGCTGGGACTACAGGCTATTCAAAATATTCTTCAACGTATCTTGTGACTCCTTCAGTACATGTATTATTGGGAAGGGTGTTGTTTAATCTGTAAATATTTTGGGATTTTCCAAATATCTTTCTGTTATTGAGGTATAGTTTAATTTCATTGCAGTCTGAGTACATGCTTTGTATAATTTCTATTCTTTTAAATTTGTTAAGGTATGTTTTACGACCAAGAATGTCATCTATCTTGGCAAATTTCCACGCAAGCTTGAGAATGTGGATTCTGCTACTGTTGGATGGAGTGTTTCATAAATGTCAATTAGATCAAGATGACTGATTAAGCTATTCAAGTCAACTATATCCTTACTGATTTTCTGCTTGATCTATCAACCAGTGAAAGAGGGGTGTTGAAGTCTGCAGCTACAATAGTGAATTTGTCCTTTTAAAATTGGGCCTCTTCGCAAGTCCATCAGTTTTTGCATCATGTATTCTGATTCTCTGTTGTTTGGTGCATATATTTTTAGGACTGTTATGTCTTCCTGGAGAACTGACACTTTTATTATTCTTAATGTCCCTATTTCTCCACGATAATTTCCCTTGTACCAAAGTCTGCTATGTTTAAAATTAAGATAGTGACTCCAGCTTTCTTTGGAATGGTGTTAACACGGTGTATCATTCTCCATCCCTTTAGTCTTATCCTGTCGCTTTATATTTAAAGGGGCTTCTTGTAGACAATAAGGACTTGACTACAACTCTAGGTCTCCTATATATTATATATTTCTTCTTATTTTGCCTTCTCTTAATTGTCCCCCTCTTGTTCTTCTTTCTCCTGCTTTAATTTAGCACTTCATATAACACTCTATCTCCTCTCTGAGCATCTCAATTATACTTCTTTTAATTTTTTTCACGGCAGTACTCGAGTTTCTAATATGCATTTTTAAACTAATCTAAGTTCAATTTCAACTAATATTATAACATTTCATGTGTAGTGCAGTTACCTTATAGGAGAGTATTTCCAATTCCTCCCTCCAATGTCTTATGACATTGTTCTCATTCATTTCACTTAACCATACCCTATAATTATCTAATACACTATTACATTTAATAGTTTAAACAAAGTTTTGTTTTAGCTTAATTAATGAAAAAAGCAAAAGATTTTATTTTACCTTACTTTATTCCTTCTCTGATGTTCTTCTTTCCTTAACGTTGATCTAAGTTCCTGAACTATCATTATCCTTTTCTCTAAAGAATTTCTTTTAACATTTTATAAAGAGTAGATATGCCATGTAAGTAATAAATTCCCTCAGTTTTGCTTATGTGAGAAAGTCTTTATTTCTCCTGCACACTTGAAAGATAACTATCATGGATTTAGAGTTCAAGGTTGGTGAGGGTTTATTTTTCTTTCAACTCTTTAAGTATTTTACTTCACTTGCATAGTTTATGATGAGAAGTCCACTGTAATTGTTATTCTTGTTTCTCTATAGGCAAGGTGATTCCCCCAACCCCAGGGCTTCTTTCAAGATTTTCTTTTCATATTCTGAAGTTGAATGTCATATATCTAAGTACAGATTTTGTGGAATTTATTCTACTTTGTGTTCTCTGAGCTTCCTGGATCTGAATTTAAGTTAGATGTCTGTCATTAATTTTGGAAAGTTACCAGTTATTATTACTTCAAATATTTCTTTTGTTCCCATTCTCTTACTTCGCATTCTGATCTTCCAATTACCTATAAATGTACGTTTCACCTTTTGAAATTGTGCCAAAGTTCTTGCATCTTCTGTTCTGTTTTGTTGTTGTTTTTAATTTTTTTTTTTTTTTTTTTGAGACACAATCTACCACTGTCAAGCAGGCTGGAGTGCAATGGCACATTAATAGCTAATTGCAGCCTCAACTTCCCAGGCTCAAGTGATCTTACCAATCCTCCCACCTTAGCCTTTAGACTCTCAAGTAGCTGGGACCACAGGCATATGCCACCATGCCTGGCAAATTTTTTAAATTTTTTTGTAGAAATGGGGTCTCACTATGCTGCCCAGGCTGGTCTAGGACTCTTAGGCTCAAGCAATTCTCCTGCCTCTGCCTCCCAAAATGCTGAGATCACAAGTGTAAGCCACCATGCCTGGCTCTTTTTTTTCCATTATCTTTTATCTCTGCATTTCAGTTTGGGAAGTTTTTACTGACCTATCTCCAAAGAAGATCACTGAGACTTTTAAAAATCATGTTAAGTCTTCTGAGTGACCCTTCAAAGGGATTCTTCATTTTTGTTACTGTGTTTCTAATTTCTAGCTTTTCCTTTTGATCTTTTCTTAGATCTTCCATCGCTCTGCTTACATCACCCCTCTGTTACTGCATGTTATCTGCTTTTTCTATTAGAGCCCTTAACATATGAATCATAGCTACTGAAATTCCCTGTGTGATAATTCCAAAATCTGCGTCACATCTAAGTCTGATTCTGATGCTTGCTTTGTATCTTGCAGACTGTGTTTTTCCCCGCTTGTTAGCATGCTTTGTTGAGACAGGATCTCACCCTGTTGCCCAGGCTGAAATGCAAATGCAATGATGTAGTCACAGCTCACTGCAGCCTTGACTTCCTGGGCTAAAGTGATCCTCCCACTTCAGCTGAAGTAGCTGGGACTACAGGCATACACCACCACAGCAGGCTAATTTTTGTAGAGACGGAGTTTCACCATGTTGCCCAGGCTGGTCTTGAACTCTTGGGCTCAAGGGATCTGTCCACTCAACTTGCCGAAGTGCTAGCATTATGGGCATGAGCCATGCACCCAGCCTCATCTGTGTAATTTTCTGTTGAAAGCTAGACATGATGTAACAGATAACAGGAATTAAGGAAAAGGACTTCAGTTTGAGATTTATCTGTCTAAGATTGGGCTGTATATACTGTTTGATACAGATGTGGCTATCAGAGGCTTCAAAGTCCTCTAGTGTTTTTGTTTTTTTGTTTTTTCATCTCTCCTGTTGTCTTTGGGTTTTCCTAAGACTCCCTCCTTGGCCAGTGTCTACATCTTGCAGCTCTTTCTGCTGTAATCCACTGTTATTATAAGGAGCCCTGTTGCTGGGTGCTAAAGAGTAGGGAAGGCAAGCATTCCATTTTCTTAGGATTGCAACTCAATCTTTTGGTGGGCCTATGCTGCGACCTTTACAAATGTTTCTTAGCCTTTTCCTCCTTCCTTGGTTGACACAGAACCCTAGAGGGGCCTTGAGTTAGAGAAATATCTTCTCCCCAGATGGGATAAACCTCTGGCGAAGCCCTTTTCCTTGGAGAGTAGGTCTTTATTATAGAGAACATTCTGGGTGCACTTCACAGTCATTACTTTTCCCTTCCCCTTGGCAGAGCCAGGACAGGAACTGTCTTGGCTCTTTGCTGTGAAAACCTCATGAGGTTTCAGGAGGTAAAGTCCATGTATGAGTGAGACCCTCTCTAAAACTCCTGTGTCTATAAGTTGACTCTCAAGCTAGTCAACACTTAGCCTCCAAAATTTCATTAAAATTACTATTTAAATGGCCCTTCTGGTCTATGGTTCCAGTTGCTTCTGCTGTAGGCAAGCAGATCTTAGCTGTGACTCTCTGAATTTACCTATTTCTTCAGATTTTGGGGTGGCAAGCAATTTTCCCTGAGATTGCTGATAGGTCCAGGAAAACTTACCAAGTTTTAGTTTCCTCAGGTTTGGAAGGGAGTGAGGACTCTCAAGCTATTTACATGCTCAAGTGCCTTACTTTGTTTTTTTCATATCCCTATTTTTAATACTTATTTTATAGAAACAGAAATGTTTGCTTAGAAAACTATTTATTGAGAATTCAAGACAAGCTTAGCATAATAACACATGTTCTGGAAGAGAAAAGCTAATCTACTCATTCAACAAATATTTGTTGAGTACCTATTATGGTGCTAAGACATGTGCTAAATAGTAACTGGATAGTAAGGTATGGTGACAAAGACAGCTCTAGTCCCTGCCCTGGAAGAACTTATATTCTAGTGACTGAGACAGGAAAAGGATATATGCATGAAAATAGTAAGTGCAATCTTTAAGAAGCTCATCACAGTGATAAGATAAAATATAATAATCATAGAATATAAATGTTTGCATACATTGGAATAAGGTAGTTCAGCAAAGAGAAGAGATGGTATGGGCTTGAATATTCTGGGACTTGAGCAGAAGTTAGAAAATAAGTAGAATTAAATTTGTGAAGAAATATCATTTTGATAAAGGGCACAGCAACAGCAAAGACTCAGCAGCAGGAATGAGAATAATGTATTTCAATACAGCCAATTCAGCTTGGCTGAAGTGTAGTTTTCATTGCAGAAGAGTGGGAGAAAATAAGTGGAAAAGCTGGCGAATGCCAGAAGCAGAAATGTGTTGTTCAACAAGAGCTGTGAGGACCTTGTTGTTAAAACATTTGTCAGTGGGTGGAATGGGAAAAGTACTAAACTAGGATTCATGAGGACACCTAGCATTTGCCATTAACCAGTTGTGGGCCTTTGGGCAAAATTGCCCGACTCTGAATCTGTGTCTTCATCAGTAGTAAAAGAAATGTTGAATTGCTGAGTCTCCTTCCTACTTTAACACCCGATAGTTCTGGGTAGGAAAGTCTTCTATATCACTCCAAAAAGTAGGAATCCAGTCTCTGCCTTCAAATGACAGAAAGCTTACTATTCTTTGAGGCAGCTGGTTCAACTGCACAGACACTAAACAGCTAAAGTTAATAGAATGGTTTTATTAGAAATGACCTGAAATCCGCCTTGCCATAATTCACTCTGTTGAAAGTTCAAAACTTTGGAGCAGCTCTGTCCAACAGAACTTCCTATAAGGCTAAACAGTCAGTCCAATTCAGCAATCACGTGATCACTTAGCACTTGAAATGGGGCTACTATTGAGTACACAGCTGATTCTTTTTTTTTTTTTTTTTTTTTTTTTTTTTTTTTTTTTTTTTTTTTTTTTTTGAGACGGAGTTTTGCTCTTGTTACCCAGGCTGGAGTGCAATGGCGCGATCTCGGCTCACCGCAACCTCCGCCTCCTGGGTTCAGGCAATTCTCCTGCCTCAGCCTCCTGAGTAGCTGGCATTACAGGCACGCGCCACCATGCCCAGCTAATTTTTTGTATTTTTAGTAGAGACGGGGTTTCACCATGTTGACCAGGATGGTCTCGATCTCTTGACCTCGTGATTCACCCGCCTCAGCCTCCCAAAGTGCTGGGATTACAGGCTTGAGCCACCGCGCCCGGCCTGATTCTTTTAAATTTAATTTTCATTTAAATAGTCACATGTGACCGTGGGTACCGTGTTGGACCGCCTAGCTCTAAAACAACCCCAAATAAACTTCTTTCCACATAACAGATATTCAGATGTGTGACAGTTCATTAATGCCCAGTCCTCAAGCTTTTATCTCTCTAGTTCATCACAGTAAGATGCTCTAACCATTGTTCACATGGTATATTTTCCAGCCCCATGTTCTTACCGATACATTCTAATTCACACACACTCAGCTAAGGTCCAAAGATGCTTTCCAGAAACCATGAAATCCCTAAACTTACATGCAAATCTGTTGTGTATACATGCACATTATTTAGAGAATAGCTTTCATAGTTGCCTTCAGATTCTCAAAGAAATTCCTGACCTCTAAAAGGGGCCTGCAGTGAGAGGAGAAGATGAAAGAAAAATGGAATACAATGGCAGTATTAATGCTAGCCGTGAAATGTAACATAACAAATGAAAAGGCTGAGATGAAAGCAGACCTTAGGAACCCTAGTGCCTAGGCTTGTTTCTATTTCAATACCACCTGTGTATTTTCACACAAGAGTTGCTTCAGTGTCTTTTTAAAACACTGCCACCATTTTTTTTCTATTAACAAGGTAACATGTAATTTTTATAAATCTGTATGTCATGTAAAACTGTCATTTTCAGTAGAACCATGGTTGAAAAGTATTTTTAAAATATTAAAAACATACCTTAATACCAAAAAAAAAAAAAAAAAAACCCCACACTATGTAGGTTATTCAGGGATTTGGGGTTGGTTTTCTTCTTTAACTTTTTTCTCCTTTGACATGACAGTGGTTTTTCTTTTTTCTTTTCTTTTGAAGGAAAATGCACTTCAAAACCCCTCTTTTAGTCTGTTAAAGCCATTTGTAATTCCCCTGGTTCAGATTCTACTGCCTCCATATAGGTGGGTGTATTTTGAAAAGATTTTTGAATTCTGAATAAATTCATCTTCCTAAATCAAAAGACCTATGGAATATCAAAAAATCTGACCTCTATTGGCTTAAATCAAAGCATCACAGGTCTGCCAGTGTTTATCCTATTTTTCAAGAACTCCGGGAAAGAATTCTGTTACCTTAAATGGTCATTCATTCCAATGCCATCCAGTAAAAGACCACATATAACATGACCTTCAAGTAATTTTGTAGATACCATATTGCCTTTTCCAAGAGTACATAGCAAGTAAAAGTGCATCAACTATTTGATGGGTGTGGCTTCTCTCTACTATTATCCTAATGTAATCCAAGCATTAAAATTATTTTAAAAGATCCTTTGGCATACTGAATATTGAACTCTTAAGAGTTTTCCTACATTACACAGTTTGAAAGCATTTTCTTCTTTTTCTGTTCATTTCTTTCTCTCTCTTTTTATAATAATATTAAACTAGTAACTGCAATGGCTACAATTTAAAAATTCTAAACAAAGTAACAGAAAAACAGTATTTCTACCTTGACATGAATTAGCCCAAATTTGTAAAGCTACTTCTTAATAACAATTGACTAGAAGACAAAGCATGAAAGATAGGAATCTGTGTCCTTGCAATTAAGTCTTTTTGTGTAAACTTTAGAACATATGTTTTTGTCTTTCCAGTTCTGAAGAAATAAGTTAGCATGAGCCATAATAAAAAATCTCTTTAAGTCATCTTCCCCATCATGAATGGCAGGACCTAGAGTCAGTCTTACCAGGGGTGGCCCTAAGAACTATATTGTAACTGCCCTGGAATTCCCCAAACAGATGTAGGTGTAAGGATTAAAGAACAATGAATCTGGTCCCTTCTCACTAGCGATAGCATTGCCTCCCTGGTCCATATGCCCCTCATCTCCCACCAGGTCACTAGGACACCTGCTAACCCATCTTCCTGCTCACCCTTGACCTCTTCTATTCCTAACCCAGTCGCCAGGGTAGGGGGGATACTTTAAAAACATGTCAGATCATATAACTCCTTAACGTAGTAGTCCAAATGATTCCTAACTCACTCAAAGGACGAGCTAAAACCTCTACTATGGCTCATAAAGCTGCCTAAATTCCTTTGGGCGTTTTTTTTTTTTTTTTTTTTTTTTTTTTTTTTTTTTTTTAAGACAGAGTCTCACCTTGTCACTCAGGTTGGAGTACAGTGGCATGATCTCAGTCACTGCAACCTCTACCTCCCAGGCTCAAGTGATTCTTCTGCCTCAGCCTCCTGATCCGTTGAGATTACAAGCACCTGCCACCACACTCGGCTAATTTTGTATTTTTAGTAGAGACAAGGTTTCACCATGTTGGCCAGGCTGGTCTCGAACTACTGATCTCAGGTGATCTGCCCATCGTGGCCTCCCAAAGAGCTGGGATTACAGGCGTGAACCACCACAGCTGGCAGGGTTTTTACTTAAATGTTACCTTCTCCATTAAGTGATCCATCTAAAATCTCAACTCCCACTCCATACACACACATATTTCTTACCTCCTCACTTACTATATTGTTTCTCCTTGTAATTACAAGTATCCAACATGTGATAATAGATTTCACTTATTTATCATATTTGTTAACTTATTTATTGAGTATCTTATCCAACTAAAATGTAAGCTTCATGAAGGCAGAGATTTCAACATCTAGAACACTGCCTAGCATTCACTATGTAGTGGTATATAAATTGAATAAACCCAGGTCCACAAAAAAGTTGAAGTGAAAGGATGAAGTAAAAATGATCATAATTCTGACATTGTAAACTAAAATTCTCATTTAAACACAGATATTGCTCTCTGGAATTTTTAATATAATGTAGAAATAAAATGCTCATTATAAAAAGTCAAAATGAAGGCTTAGCAAGGTGTCTGGCATACAGTAAGTGTTCAACAAATGTTTGCTATTACTGATTTTTACTGCAAACTTTCCTTATGATAAATTCTTAAAAGTATCCTGGTCATAGACAGAAGCACATATATTAAGTGCCTAATTAAGTTTAATTTTCAGGGTCCCTCATTTGCTAAATCTTACTCCAACATACAAAAGGGGTCCTCAAAATGTGTTCCACGTTTTTGTAAAATTTGTAAAAATAAAATATTTTAACTGGATCTCTTATGACTGCTGTTACCATCCATTGCAATTCTCCTCTCATCAAAATCCCCTTACATTGAATGTACTGGAGGAGCCATGGGCATTTTTGGAATCTGGTGGGTCAAACTGACTTTGGAATTATACTTTATTTTGGCTTAGTGGCTGTTTTATATGGATTTGAGGTCATTTCCAGGGATAGGTATTGATAGCTGTTCCACACTAGAAATGTCCAGGAATATTCCTACTGTCCCTCATTCCATCTCACCCTGCAAGGCCAGAGGTCACATCACAATGAGAACACCTCTTGCCAAGCCTGGCACCAGAAATAAATGAGTAGTGAAGAAGAAACAGGATTTAAAATGTAAAGAGCCACGAGCTAGTCTGTAGAAAATTCTTCCAATCATTACGTAAACAAATGAAAGCTCTCTTCTGTCAGAAACATATTCAATAATGCAGCATATGAAATTAGAAATGCAACAAACCTGTGGCAGTGCTACAAATAGCAAATAAGTGTGCATGTGATAATTTTCAGGTTTTATGCAACTATTAACAACAACAAAAAAACCGATTTCCATCTACCATGCTAGAAGACTTACCTTTCCTGTCTCTTTGTAAAAAATAGTACAAAATCATTGTCATATGAAAAGGCAATCAAAGAGTAACCAAAATAATACAAGAAATAAAATAGAGGCATGTAAGAAAATTACTAAAAATGTGAAAAACGTTAATACATCCATTCTGTCCAAGGGCAAAATACAGAGACCAGTTAGAAGAGTATTCCCATGATCCAAGAGAGACATGATGGAGGTTTGGACCAGGGCACTAGCACCAGAGGTAGCATGAAGTTGAGAATGTGTTTTGGTCTTTAGTAGTCAACAATGAACATAGATCAATGATGCATTCTGAGGCCGTCAGAGCACAGCTGTTAAGAGCCATACCCTGGAGCCAGACTGATTCAAGTTTGCCTCATAGAGATGGATTTTGTAATGTTTATAGTATTTACCAATTTCATAAAAACTTGTTGTGATGTTTTTCTCACTCGAACTAAATATTTAATGTCATATCTAATTTTGTATTTATAACTTTGGAATCCTTTTTTAAAGGAACTCTCTCCCTTCCCCAGTTGCATAGGCTTAGGCTCCACAAACCCTGTATCTGCCTTTGGTCAGAGAGTATGTGCATTTTAAATTTTGATATATGCTGCTTAATTTCCCATTGGAAAGATTATGCCCAGTGGCACTCCTGATTTCCTTCAAACTTAACCAACATTAGCTATTATCAGTTTTTCTCAATTTGGCCAATTTGATAGATGAAATTTTAATTCGTGATTCTTTGATTATCAGTGATGCTTAACATATTTTCATATATGTATTAGTGATTTACGTATCTCTCCTCATAGACTGTCCAATCCAGTCCTTTGTCATTTTTCTATTAGAAAGCTAGTCTTTATTATTTGACTGACATACAAACAAATGCAAAATGTATCAAATATTTTTACTGCTACTGTGTGTGTATTTACACCATTTATCTTGCACATATATTTTCATTTAAACATTTTGCCTCTAAATGCCTTGTTTCTAAAGGATAGGTTCATGCATGACAAGAAATGTGACATGTATATCATATCATATCACTGGCAAAGAATGAAAGTACTTTAAATGAGTGATATTTAAAGCAAAATCTACACTCCTTATCCAAAATCATCACTACCACTACTTCTACAGTGTGAACAGCTATGTCCATTCAACTAACAACTGAAGCTAAATACAAAGGTTGAATAAGTATGATGTGTCTGGCCAAAAGAATATTTCATCGTCTTGCTTCTGAATAACTATCTGAATATTTGTGCCTTCTAATGTCATTATGTCTACTTATCACCACTCTTCTGAACTCTTTTTTTAATTCCTTAATACTCTCTTTTTCTCTTTTTTGGCCAATCCTTGGATTCCTAAAACTCACATACACAAATTCAAATTTATAAACTGCCAAGCTAATGAGAAACTTGAGAAACAAATTCTGTGTTCTGAACTGAATATAAACTGTATCTAATTCTGGTCCCTGCTGAGGGCTTTGAACACACTTATATGATTGAAAATACAATTTCAGAAACAGAAGCAGGTTGCTAATTACAAGGAACATCAATGGACAGCTCCCAGAGAAAGATTCATCAGTTCTGGTGTAATTATGAAAGTATATATATAAACATTAGCATTCCCAAATCTGCCATGATTAAGTTTAGGTCAAACTTTCCAAAAGATACATCATAAGCCTCCTAAATTTACATTTTTTAGGATAAAATTATTATAAAGAACATCCATTAAGTTCTATAACATATCCCCCTAACTTCTTTAAAATGTAACATAAAGGTCACAGAAAAGTATACAAATGATTAGATGAAGAGTTTAATGAATACACTCAAGTTATGAGTCTCTAGATTAGGAACTGGCACAGTACCAGAACCTGGCAGACCCCATGGTGCCCCTTCTGAGTGTTTACATCTCCCTGAAGGACACCATAATTTTGACTTTTAACACCATAGATTAGTTTTGTCCATTTTTAAATTTATATAAATGGGAATCATACAATACATGCTTTTTTGTATCTGGCTTCTTTTTCTCATTGTTATGTTGTTGCATGTAAGAATAATAGCCAATTTAAGACATAACACCCAAGTTTTACATCACTAAAGAATGTCTTCTTTTTATTACTACAGTCAGTTCTAGAGCTGAGCATTTTTGCAGGGGGGAGGGAGTGTCTTGCTCTTTCACCCAGGCTAGACTGCAGTGGAACAATCACAGCTTACTGTGGTCTTGAACTCCTAGGCTCAAGTGATCCTCCCACCTCAGCCTCTTGAGTAGCTAAGACTACACGTGCACACTACCATAACTGGCTAATTTTTTTTTTCATTTTTATTTTTTGTAGAGATGAAGTCTGGCTATGTTGCCCAGAGTGATCTCAAACTCTTAAGCTCAAGCAAAGCTCCTGCCTTGGCCTTCAAATGTGCTAGGATTACAGGCCGGAACTATCATACCTGGCCTGGGCTCTTCTTTTCACAAAGTTTTACATTTTAGACTTCAAATCCAAACCCAGAAACTATGCCAACAAGAGTTAATAAATAGACTCAACACTGGGAATTTTTCAGATTACTTTTTGATATGTAAAGTGCATATTCACACACAGAAGCAAGGAACTATTTTTTATTACACTAAAAAAAATTAAAAAGCACTATTCACTAATACTTTTGAAAGTCTGATTTAAAAGCACTTCTACAGTGATGAACTGTAAGTGGTTTGAATCATAAACCAAAATAAAAAGCACATACATCAAATCAAACACATGTAACTTCGATTTACCTATTTTTGACCACGTAATTTGAAATGACCACTCTCTCTCCCTGCTCAGCCTCTGTCTTATATGTTAACATCTCAAGTCTCCCTCAAACTGCCCATATTTTTCCCAAGGAGGAAATGCTACTGCATAGCTGACAGGGCCCAGGCATCAGGCTTTGCATTCATTTCTCTCACTGGTCTCAGATTAGCTGTCTACTATTTTGTCCCAAACATTAAATGTTACTAGATTTCAGCCAAAAAAAAAAAAAAAAGAAGTGTTGGCTTCAAAAGATAAGACAAAAAGTAGATAAAAATAACTAATGGGGGAAAAACCCATTTTAAAAAATACTACATTTCCACCAGCTTGGTCATTTTCCTCTTGTGCAATGACATTTCATTTTCTTTCACTTGATCTGACTTCTAACCAAGTTCCTTCTTAAATTACAGGAGCTAAGCCTTTAAAAATTTTATCTGCAGGTTTCAGGATCCACAGGGACAAATGGCAAAGTGGTAGACCGTGACACAGCCTCAGACCAAGCCCACAGACGCCGGCCAAGCTTTATGCCTCCAGCAGCATGCCTCAGTCTCTGTGCTAGGTCAGTAGCTTTACACCATCTGGGTTTGTCCCCCAGGATATATGATTTACTGAACCTGCTGGGATCCCATGTGTGACTCTTCTAAAGAATTAAACAGAAAATACACTTTTTTTCCTGTATAGCAGTAAATCCCAAACATTTTGATCCCCATGACCCCACTTGAGGATTTATATAATATCCCCAAACCACAAAACTTCTCTTCTTAAAAAAAAAAAAAAAAAAAAAAAAAAGAGTCACCTGTCATCTTGCAGGTACCATTACCACTAGATAATTCTGAAATTACTTTTGCTCTTATATGAATTCACACGTCTTGGCAAGGCAAAAAAAACTCAGTGAGTAAATGCAGGAGTGAAAATGAGTTGGCTACCCTAGTTTATAGAATACCCCATATAAACCACCATGAAAAAGTTAGAGCACTACAGCTGCTGTCTTCAGGAACCAATCAAAACATCTCTCAAGCCCTCCGAGGGCTCCAAACCTCAGGGTTTTGTTGTGGTGGTGGTGGTGGTGGTGGTGGTGGTGGTGGTGATTCGTATCACGGCCATGAAGTCATACAGAACAAACCTCAGTTTTGAAAGACACCATGTTATGGGTTTAACTGTATCCCACAGAAAGATATGTATCTCTATCTATGACGTAAATGTGATTTTATTTGGAAATACAGTCTTTGCAGATGTAATCAAGTTAAGATGAAGTCACTAGTAAACCCTAATCCAACATGACGGCTGTCCTTACAACAGGAAAATGATATACGACATATGAAAACAGACACACAGGGAGAATGCCATGTGATGAGAGGCAGAAACTGCTGAGATGCAGCTGCAAGCTAAGGACCACCAGAGATGGATGACCAACCTTAGAAGCTAGGAAGGGGCAAGGGAGGACTCTACCTAGAGTCTCAGAGGGAACCTGGCCCTGCTATCACCTTGACTTTGGACTTCTAGCCTCCAGAACTGAAGGAGAATAAATGTCTGTTGTTTTAGGTCACCCAACTTGTATAGCCCTAGGAAGCAAATACACACTAGGATGATTATGTCAGGAGAATGCCAGTGAGGCTTCTAAGCACCCCTCTTTTGTAAGACTTCAGACTGCCAGATCAGAAGACTCACAATCTGGTACCACTCACTAAGTCTGTTCAATTCTCAGTTATCTATGAGGACATGAAATGCTATAAACAGTTAATCTCTTTGCCTCTGAAAAAGTATTTTGTCCTTCTATTTGAATGTAAGTGACTGGCATTCTGGAAATTTACCACACTTCAAACAATAATGATAGCTTACATATATTGAGAGCTTACCACTCACCAGATGCTCCTTTAAGAATTCATATGTATTACCTCATTTAATTCTTACAAGTTTGTGAAATAAAATATTATCCTTATTATATAAATGAGAAAACAGACAAGAAAAAACTAACTTGACCAAGGTCACATAGTTAAAAAGCATCAGAACCACAATATGACAACCTCAGGCAGGCTGACTCCAGAGCCAGCTTCTTCACCAGCATGCCTCTATTACTAATCTACACTGGATGAAATTTTGATTATTCAGTTCATCCATGTTAATGTTTCTACTCAGTGTCTTTTATCATCCTCTGCTCTTGTGACTTGTTCTCCATTTCCAAATTGGCCAAATTACCACTAGACAACATAAAGGACCCATATATAACAGAGCGAAATCCCTTCTGCAAATGTGCTGTTTCCTACCTTTCCTAGGGCAAAGAGGTTAAGTATTTTGGTTTAAAAGGCCTTCTATTCCAAATGAATTATAGTAATCAAAGCTCCTATTTATGTCAACCAAGCACTTAAGCAGAGAAGGTGACAATGTCAGCAAGTCTCGTTCAAGTGCTTAATGTGCATCATCTCTAATCAGGAGTTGGCCATGCAGTAGAGCAATCTTCCCTATGATCTACAAGCTGGAAGTGATCCCTTCCTCTCTCGAATTCTCCTTAATACATAGTGCTTATTATGACTTTTTTAAAAAAATAAAAAAACTATCTTCTTATAATTATTTGTGTTCCCATGTTACTTCTCTTTTCACATTGTAAATTCCTTAATTTCAAAACCACACTTTTATGTCTGTCTCCCTCACAGCAACTTCCTTGGTGCCTTGCATAAAGCAAATGTTCAAAATATATTTTTTGAATGAATAACTGGACAAGTACAAATGACTATAACATTAAGCAACTAATCCTTTATAATAATATGCTGAATTCTAGAGATAGACTAATCAGTGTACTCAAATGGACAAAAAAAGGAATTTCACCTAAAGAGTAAGTTCCTATGTATTACCAAAATTGTAATTTAGACTTCAGGTTGAAAAGCAGAAAAAAAAAAAATTTAGCTTTACGGCAAGGTTCTGGTATACCTAACCCAAAGACAGTTTAAAAAGACAAAGCCTCTACTTCCAAGGATGAACAAAACTATAATTTTTCAAAAATAAAGGAAGTCACACTGTTCAATTGGTGTAGGTATTCCAACAACACAGTTGCAGGAGGCCTCAACATTGCTGAGAAAAGAAAAAGTAAAATGCTTAAACGTTAGGCTTCTACACTCTCAATCTCAGAATTCATATGCCTGGGCTACATTGTGCTATATCAAGAAAAATCACTGCTATTACCTTCAGGGAAACTGAATTCTAGTTCCAGCTCTGCTACATAGTAATGGGAAAGCCACCTTTCATTGAGAACTTACAAAGAACACTGTTACACCATATTATCTCATTTAATTTGGATAATAACTCTGTGACTTTGCTGAGAAAACAGAAGGCCAAAAGTGTTAATTCACTCATTTAATAGGTGGCAGACTTAGCACTGAAATCCAGTTATTTCTATCTGCAAACTCTACACTTTTTTTTTTTTTTTTTTTTTACTCTCTGCAATAGCAATGGCTAACTGCATACCCAATATCCAATCTCCCTGTCTTGATTTTGTGTGTGATGGGAGCATAAAAATTAAAATCATTCACCTTCCTAGACTCCTGTGATAGGCAACTTCTAGGATGGCTCTTAACGTTCCCCACCTCCTGATAGTCATGTCCTTATATATTCCCCTCTAGCTGAGTGTGGGCTGGGCCTAGTGACACCTATAACAAATAGAACAAGGCAAAAGTGTTATAATGTTACTTCCGGACTTAGGCTGAAAGAAACTGGCTTCCATTTAGTCTGCTTTCTCTCATTCTGCTGCTCACTCTAAGAGAAGTCATCTACCATGTTATGACCTGCCCTGTGGAAGAGGCCCCTCATGGCAAGAAACGGGGAACTTCACCCAACAGTAAGTCAGAAACTGCAGCTGTCAGTCCAATGACCCTTAAGAAATTCAATTCTTCCAACAATCACATGAGTGAGCTTAGAAGTGGGTTCACCCCTACTCAAGTCTTCAAATGAAACTGCAGCCCCAACTGATGCCTTGATTGTTTCCTTGTGAGAGACCTTGAGACACAGGCACCCAGCTAAGCTGTTACTCAATTTCTGACCCACAGGAACTTTGAAACAATAAGCGTTTGTGGTTCTAAGCTGCTAAGATGGGATAACTGGTTATCCAACAATTCCTAACACAATTCCTTTGAAGTTAGTAGGGGCCATATGACTTATAAGATGTAAGCAGCAGTCTAATGAATAGGGCTACTAGAAAAGCTACCGTTTTCTTGATTTAAAAAAAGGGATAAAATCAGGTTTCATTAGCTTCTGGCACTTTTCCCTCCTCCTTCTTCCTTCCTGAAATGTATATGCCATGCCTGCAGTTGGAGCTGTCATCTTATATCCATGAGCACAAAACCTACGTGAACTCGGGTCCCTTATGGCATCATGGCAGTGCCATCTCAGCACTGGACTGCCTTTCTCTTGACATTTTGTTACAAAAGAAAAAGAAACCTCCTTTGGGTCCTATTATTTACAGTCAAGTGGAATCCTAACTAAGTTACTCCTTTTCCAGCTTTGGCTGGAGCAGTTTTCTTTCCTCTATAAATTAAGAGATTGATAACATTCTCCCTTCCTACTCAGACAGGTGTGTTGAAGTGTTTTGTTCCTATAAAATGCCATATAAATATAAGGTATTGTTATTATTATTTTAAGAGCTCAAAATATTATTAACATTTAATGACAAAACCAGTTGTAATATTACTGACAATGAATGGACATGTTTAAGTAATTTTAACTCTTAGCAATATTATTTAAGAACTCAATTTACTAGTAAATGTTTTTTCACTAAAATAAAATACTTTACGTAATTATTTTAATAACTGCATCATGATAGAGCTTTTTTATTTACTGTAACTTAATAATATAACCAACATAAAGTTTTAAATATTTTCCCTCTGTTTTATATAGATTTGATAGAGTTTATCTACATTTTCAAAATAATTCAGAAAGTATCTGAAATAAAAGCCCAATCAGTTAAATTTAATGCATACACTTCATCAGCCAGCATCATCTGTGTAACCTACAGGGTACTGTGCATGAAGTGATTAAACAGTATTGCCCTTGGCTGCTGATATTCAGGGTATACTTAATAGTCTTGCCCAGGGAGTATCCTGGTGTCTGTTTTTGCACAATGGCATATCTATTTTCAAATCTGACTCCAGGCAGAAAGCACCTCTTCCTACCAAGGGAGATTTAAAACCCCACTCCTATCTTTGCAGCACACAGAAGACGTCTATTATAGCAAAGAAAACAAAGATGGGGATGTTCAGGTTAGAGATACAACATTTTGTGACCACAGCCAGCAATTTGCAGAACAAACCCAAGAGAAGCAAAGCCACACTTAGAAATCCACAGACAAATTAAGCCTCTAGTCTATACTTAAAAGACTGTATTTCAAAAGCATAAGCAAAGAGGAAGACATAGTTATAATGAGCCTACAGCAAAACCTAGACATCCCAGCAGCTGCAAAAGCACGGGGAAAATCCAGTCTGGACCAGAATTATTTCCCTCTCCCCACTGATTAAAGCCTCTCATCAGAGCATCTGATGAAGATAAATCTGGAACTAGTCTCAAAAGTCATGCTGTGTAGCCTGTCCAATTTATCATATGTAAGAACATGTAGAAAGCTATGAGGTAATCATAATCAGCTGTGGGTTGACTGCTCTCAACAGATCTTTAGATTGTCTTCATAAAACATCAGAGGCACAGTGATGCTGAAATATCTTACACTTATTGAGTGCTTACTCTGTGCCAGGTATTGTTCTAAGAGCTTTACGTGTGCTAACTCATTTAATACTCACAACGGCTCTACGAGGTAATTATATTAGGATTAACCCCATTTTACAGATGAAAAAACTAAGTAACTTGCCCAGGAACTAGAAGTTAATAGAGCTGTATAGCCTCACTCTCAACCACACTAAAAACCCATTCAGATTGTATTATCTGTTGACTAAATCCCATGAATTTTGTCTGCCTATTAGAGTCAAGATATTCTTCCCTAGTGTACTCAATCTAAGTAAGTAGCCCCTCTTATAGAAATGTGATTAATAAGGCTTATTTATATCTGGGTATGCTAGCCCATGCATTCTGGTTACCTACCGCTGTGAAATAAACTATCCCAAACTTGGTTTCAAACTACAGAATTTATTTTATTTTACTCATGAATCTGCAATCTAGACAGGGCTCCTCTCTGACCCACATATTGTCATCTGGGGTGGCTAAAACACAGTGGGGAGGAGGTGGTTCTATGCCTTAGAATCATCTGAAAACTTACTCACTCTTTGAGGTGATGCTTGCTGCTAGGTAGAACCTTGGGTTGGGACATCAGCCAGTATACGTACACATTTTCTCACAGCATGCTGGCTGGATTCCAAGCAGCACGCCTAAGGAATAAGGTGGAAGTAGTAAATGGCATTTTTATGACCTAGCTTTAGAAGTCACATAGTATCACTTGCAACTGCTGGTCAAGGCAGTCACAAAGGCAGCCCAAGCTCAAAGAGGAAAGACAGAGGCCCCACCAATCAATGGAAAGAATGTCAATTTATATTGTATGAAGAGCTTGCAGTGTGAGATATATTGTGGCAGCCACCTTTGGAAAATATATCACAAGAAGGCAATTAAAGCTGTTCAAAATCTAAACATAATGAACCTACACAATAAATAAAGTAAATCAGTGATATCAGCATTATCCTACTATAATTAAACATCTCAGGAGTTATTGTTAAAATAAAATTGTCACTGTTTAAATTTCCTTCTATTGTAGAGCTCTAAGACATGTTCATTTACAACTTAATTATATCTGATGCAATCTCAACTTCCTGGGTACCAAATTTGAGACTAAATCACCCTTCTAATGGGAACTGTTCGAGAAATAAGGACTGATACCATTAAAGTTTAGATTTTTCTCTTATCATGTTAAAGTGGAAAAATGAGCACTGCCACTCAGGCTTTCAAAGATAAAACGACATTTTCATTAACACCTACTTCCTCTGAGACATCTCATCCTGTGCTAAAAAAGCACTGTAAATCAAAATCTTGGTTTGTTTAATCAAGATGGCATGTCGTTTGTAGATCCTTCACTGAGGACACTGAAAAACAACTCCATCACTGTAATGCGTGTGCCTCTCGACAACCGGCAGTAACAGTTATTGATTTCATTTTGATTAAAAGTACTAAGTAGTTTTGTGTCTAAAATTCGGGGTCATCTTTTTAAAAATGTGCTGCTTACTTCTTCTCATCCTGATTTTCGCCCTTGAAATATGCTCTTCTCCAGCCTAAAATGGCTTGCCCCTGGCAGACCTAAATCTAATATATTACTTAATCACAAATTTTGATTCCTATAGTCCTTCTGAATGCACATCACCATCCAAGCAAGTGATACACTTGTGTGGCAAAATTCTTATCTAAAAAATCATTTGGAGACATTTGGAATTCCCAATAGAAATTCTAGGAAGCTCAGAAACATCATATAAATCTAAAAAGACAGTATATAAGAGTTTTACTTGTTTAGGGTCTGTTGGACAAATAAAGGTTTCATCAAGAGTACTTGTGCCTTCTGGCTTACAGCAAAGCCTAAGCAGGGGTCAGAAGAGGGTGAAATACATGGGAATAGAGCTGAAGGAATAGAGCTGAACTCCTAGATGTTTCTAGGAAAGCACGGGGAATAAGAATCTGAGAGAGAATATCAAGGGAGTAGGTTGGGAGGTTGAAATATAATTCATTGTCTCCTGCTACCAGAATGTAAGTTCTGTGAAGACAAGGATTATTGTTGGTTTGTTCACTGTGATACCCCCAACACCTAGAACAGTGCCTCTCTGGTAGTAAATACTCAACCAGTACCTGTTGAAAGAACCAATGATACTGACAGATGGTAATAATTCTTGAGATACAGTACAATGAGAGATGGGAATCCAGACTTTTACTTTTTTGACAGCAGAGACTGTTCTTTAGACCTTGCCTTCTTATCAACCTACTCATTCTTTCTCCTTCCATATAAGTCTCAGCCAGAGTAGAATGCTAAGCTTCTCTGCTTTCTGGAGAGTGAGACGCAGAGAACTGCCTCCCCTTACAAATGTGAAGGAACAGAGATAAGTTTTTCAGAGAGAAAATCTACCCACATCAATGAGACAGGTCATCTTTGCAATCCAACTGCAAGTATTCCATCCCAACCAGTATCTTCTCCAAAGGAGCATTACTTAGCCTGGTTTTATCAACAGCCTACTAAGCTGACCTTTCATTAAGAGGGTCATAAGTCCACCGAGTGTCACCAAAGAGTAGTACTCACTCATTTCCGATTCTCCCTGAGCCTAGCAAAAATTAGCAAGTTAGAAAATATTCTCTCTCAGTCCCTCTTTTTCTGCCATTCTTATCAACTACTGCTTTTGGGAATGCCCAGTCAGCAGCACTACAAGAACATGTGCAAAAGCCTGGGAAAGCCATGGGATGAACACTTTCCCTTCCTTTGCGCCCTCGGTAAATGTAGCCTGATTTCCAGGTCTGCAGTAGTCAATAGGTAGTTAGGTAAGGTCAGTTTCTTTAGCCCCCAGGGTCTCTGTTTCCTCATTTATAAAACTAGAGGTCAGAACAAAAGAAACAAGTGTCAAAAGAAACAATAAATAAACTTAAGAGTTTCTTCTAGTAGCAAATTCTTCAAATCAATAAGTAATTAAGAAAGGACTCCAAACAATAATCTTTCCCGATAGTGTAAAATAATGGTGCTAGTTAATTCTTTCTTTCAATCTAATGGTGCCACTTATTCCTTGATCAATAAATATGCAAATAACCAGCCTGGGTGATGGGAGTGAAACCCTGTCTCAAAAAAATAAATAAGCAAATAAACATGCAAATATTTACTAGGAACTCACATAGCCTGTGCTACTTCTCTGGTGTTCTAGAAATTCTTTTTTTTTTCTTTTCTTTTTTTTTTTTTTTGTTGTTGTTGTTGTTGTTGTTGTTGTTGTTAGACAGGGGTTTCACTCTGTCATCCAGGCTGGAATGCAGTGGCACAATCTCGGCTCACTGCAAACTCTGCCTCCTGGGCTCAGGTAACTCATCCACGTTAGCCTCCAGAGTAGCTAGGACTATAGGTAGGCACGACCACACCTGGCTAATTTTTTAATTTTTGTAGAAATGAGATTTCCCATGTTGCACAGACTGGCCTTGAATTCCTGGACTCAAATGATCGCCTGCTTCGGCCTCCCAAAGTACTGGGATTACAGGTGTGAGCCACCACACCCAGCTAAGGACCTGTATTTTTAAGTGATAGCTGGTTGAGTTTGGTTCCATGTTTTAGGAGTTTTCAGTTCTTATTTCAAATTCTGATATATAGTATGGTTTGTTCATTTATCCAGTTATTCAAGGGGCAGTTAAATACTTTTTTATAAACTTTCAATAAAGAAAGATTTTTGATGGCTTTATAATGGAAGATGTTTAGTTTTGAGATCTGCTAACATGCATAACTCTGAACCAGAACAATGGATAGGCAAGCTAAATGCTGATTATAAGTTTCATCTACAAATATTACCAGAAATTAAATCTCTTCTTCATCACCACTTGCTGAGCATTTACTATGGACCAGTGCAAGATTTCACCTTCTCAATAGTCCCCTAAGAAAGAGATTATTAGTCTCATTGGACAGCTTACAAAAGAGACAGGAGGTTGTGAAAGACTATACTGTGAATCACACAATCCTCCCTCTAAAGCTGTCATTCTCAAGGGTCATAGGCAATTTCCAACCAAAGTTCTAACATTTCCAAATTTTTGTGTTAATCTGATACTCTTGTGTGTACACTTGCTGCAGATTCACAATTAAAATGTAAGTGTATTCACCAGAGACCTTCTTCTTCGTTGCTACTCTGGGTAGCCAGTTGCAGCACAGTATACGAAGTTTTTACTGAACGAATGTGGTGAGGTTTCTTGCCTTGCTGAAAAGCATCAAATTTGGGAGTATCACAGTAAAGATCACTGTGTCCTTGGGAGGAAGCCATGGCTGTACAATTCTTCTTCCCTAAGCAATTAAGGGGGCGTCTGGTCTGTGCCTTCAGGGTTTGGATTAAGACCCATCTGTTTGTGCCCTTATACGAGCGGCGTGATAGCAAAATTATCTTCACTTCAGATGAATCCATCCAAATAGGTTATTAATCATCATTAAACAGAAAATCTTTATCTCACTCTTAGAGACTTTTTTAAAGCCAAGTATGGTCAGATTAATATGTAATGTTTCTAAAGTTAAGCTTCAAATTGGCTTTGGAACAACAATAAACACCGTCACTACACTAGGAAAAAAAAATAACAGAAGATATTAACTTGTTCATGGGAAATGGAATCCCTGGCTCCAACATCAACTGGCTGATAGCACCAAAACCTTTAATGGAATTTGAGTTACAACAGGAGGAATAAATACAATCAGCTCTATTGATTGCTGCAAAGTGGGAGGCAGGGAAAAAAAGTATAAATGATTTAAAAGGAATTATAAATTCCAAGGAAAAATTATAAAACTACAAATATACAATTCTATTTTGCTTAAGATTTCACAGAATTAAAATAAAGTGTTAATGCTAGTTCTAAGATTCCTACAATATAGAGATTCCTGAGACCAGCAACATATTAAATATAATTCATTAAAAACGATGGTCCAGAAGAAGGATACAAGAAATACTGTCTCAAATTCTGAAAAGTTAGAGACCTAGGAAGGTGGAATTTGTTCTGAATATTGGGGAAAGGTTCTTACTAGGCACTCACTATATGCATAGCCTTCTGCCACTTCTCTGACATTCTAGAACTTATATTTTTAAATGATATCTGTTTAAGTTTGGTTCTGTTTTAGGAATTTTTGGTTCTTGTTTCAAATTCTGATAGTATGGTTTATTCATTTATCCAGTTATTGGTGAGACAATTAATTAAGTAGTAATGTATTTAATGTATTTTACATTGACTAGGTTCCAGCTCTGGCTCAGATTCGGAAAAAAACATAGGCAATTAACATAAAGCTAGTAATATTAATGCATTTATCTACCATTGGAAAGGATAGAAAAGAAGGAAGAAGGAAGTGAACAAGTGTTGAGTATTCTATGTACCAAGCACATTGCTAGTCACTATCTAGTCGTGAGGCTCATGTAGTGCTCATCATAACCTGGAGAAGGCAGCATTATTCCCATTTTACATACACATTTCTGTTCTTCTCGCTAAGCAATAAAATGTATCTAACTATAACATACAACAGCCTAGGTGGAGGGGCTGCTTAAAGGACAAACTATTTAATGAATAATCAGCTTTTAACTTAAGTTATGTAAACTTAACATAATAACCTAAAATAGGAAAAAATCAATTAGTAATGATTAGAGACATGGCTTTGTTTGCAAATTCAGGAGAATAAGGCATTGCCACAGCAGGCAGGGAAGAAAGAAATATTTCTTCCCTATAGCTGAGTAAGAAAAAATCAAGTAGTTATACATAAGTATGACAATGGTCAAAGCCAAATACGGAATAATCAAAATACTTTACTCATTTCTGCAAACACCCATTATTTTTTAGTAAAAAAATATAAGAAAACATGAAGAAAATTTGGGCACAGCCAATTTTTCAATAATGTGCAACATATTCACACATTTATATTATGAAAGCAAAATGATTTATTAACAACAATGTTGAAATAGAGACAGCTGGATATTTAATGGTGATATACAAGCACTGTAAAAAAACAACTTAGTCCACCCAAAAATACAATTAACAATAAGTATATTTTAATCAATAGTAAACTACATCAGTAAGAACCCTGGCATTAGTCAAACTGAACACTTTTTTAATCCTCTAGAGTGTATTCAGCCAGAGCCCATCTCAAATTGGACTCCAGATTTACACCACCAATGGCTTCAATTTTAGTAGTTTCATAAAAGGGAGAATGCTTTCACAGAACAGGACACATTGAAACACCACTCAAAATATGACTTAAATAGACAGGCATTTCATGGTAATGCTGAGATACTTTTACAATCTTCACATTTCCAAGAATATTATAGGCATGTTTTCCTTAATAGACATAGACTGCACTCCAGTGAATCTTGAATCCTATTCAGAGGAAGCGCTATAGATTCCAAATGTAGATATCCAGAAACAATTGCAAAAAATCAAAGCACAATATATGAACATCAAAATTTGTGAATCTCCTCTAAAACTGTGAATTTATCCTCCGTGTGCAGCACAGTTCTTAGAGAAGCAGTAATTGTATTGATTTTAAGATAATTCAGTAACAGAACATGAAGAAGCAGGCTGCATTAGGCAATCACATCTCCCACTGGAAGTACCTGTACCCTAGAAAAACAATGTTAAGGTTTAAAAAAAATCTTTTTTTTAAAATAATACAATTCCAATGTCAGTGTGTTTGGAAACATGTCAATTCAAGAAGAAAGTATAGAGCCAAATAGGCAGCTGGCACTTTTGGAGGTATTTAAATATCAACAAGTCCTGATTACAAAGCCTGGTAAATCTATTTAAAAGGATAAGACATGTGCTACAAACTAACTAGACCTACCATATATCTATAGAACACTCCACCCAACAATTACAGAGTTATATTCTAATGCTCAACACAGAGCATTCTCCAGGCTAGACCACATGGTAGGCCATAAAGCAATCCTAAAAATACATTTTGAAGAATTGAAATGATACAAAGCATATTTTCTCACAACAGTGATCAAAATTAGAAATCAAAAACAGAAAGAAATTTGGCAAATTCACTAATATGTGGACATTTTTAAAACACACTTCCAAATAACCAAAAAAAAAAAAAAAAAAAAAAAAAAAGGCCAGGTGTGGTGGTTCACACCTATAATCCCAGCACTCTGGGGGAGCCAAGGGAGGCAGATTGTTTCAGCTCAGGAGTTTGTGACCAGCCTTTACAACATGATGAAATTGTGTATATTCCAAAAATACAAAAAATTAGCCAGGTGTGGTGGCATGCACCTGTGGTCCTAGCTACTCAGAAGGAGATCTTTTCAGCCTGGGAGGTGGAGGTTGCAGCAAGCTGAGATGGTGTTACTGCACTCCAGCCTGGGCAATAGAGCAAGACCCTGTCTCAAAAAAAAAAAAAAATCACAAGAGAAATTAGGAAACACCTTAAAATTAATGAAAATTAAAATACAACGTACCAAAAATTATAAGATATAGCAAAAGCAGTGCTTAGAGGGAAATTTATAGCTGGAAACACCTATATCAGAAGTGAGAAATATTTAAAATCAATAACCTAACGTTCCACTTTAAGACACTGGCAAAAGAAAAGGAAAACTAAACTAAAACAATTAGAAGAAAAAACTTACAAAATTTAGAACATAAATTAATAAAATAAAAATCATTTTAAGAAGAGAAAAAACGAAAAGCTAAAAGTTTGAGCTTTGAAAGGACCAACAAAATTTACAAACTTTAGGCTACACTGACCAAGGAAAACAACAACAACAACAACAAAGACTCAAATTACTAAAATCAGGATTAAACAGGCCAGGCACAGTGGCTCACAGCAGTAACCCCAGCACTTTGGGAGGCAGAGGCGGGTAGATCACCGGAGGTCAGGAGTTTGAGACCACCTGGCCAACATAGTGAAACCCCATCTCTACTAAAAATACAAAAATTCGACAGGCATAGTGGTGCATGCCTGTAATCCCAGCTACTCAGGAGGCTGTAGCAGGAGAATCACTTGAATCCTGGAGGCAGAGGTTGCAGTGAGCTGAGATCCTGCCACCGTAGGTTGTTTTGAGGCTGTCTCAAAACAAAATAAAAAATAAAAAATCAGGACTGAACAAGGAGACATTTCTACCAACCTTTCAGGAATAAAAAGGACTATAAAGAAATACTATAAAAACACTATGCCAACAAATTCAGTAATTTAGATGAAATGGACAAATTCTTAGAAAGAAATAAACTACCAAAACTGACCCAAGAAGAAACAGAAAATCTGAATAGATCTTCTAAACAACTAAACCAATTAAATCAGTAATTTTTAAACTTTCCACAAAGAAAAGCCCAGGCTTAAATGGCTTCACGGGTGAGTTTTACCAAACATTTAAAGAAGAGTTGATACTAATTCTTCACAAACTTTTACAAAGAATATAAAAAGAAAGAACACTTCGCAACACATTTCATGAGGCCAGTACTGTCTTGATACCGAAACCAGACAAGTGAAAAAAGAAAAAGAAAAAAAACTACAGGCTATTATCCCTTATAAATATAGATGCAAAACTCTGTAAAAAAAACACTGGCAAACAGACTCTAAGACCATGTAAAAATTATTATACAATGACCAAGGGGAATTTATCACAGAAATGCAAAGTTGATTCAATATCTGAAAATCAATTAAGCTAATATACCGTATCAATACAATAAAGGACAAAAACCACATGATAATGTCAATAGATGCAGAAAAAGTATCTGACAAAATAAAATAGCTTTCATGATAAAAACACTCAATAGACCAGGAATAGAGAAGAATTTCTCAACCTAATAGACAATATCTATGAAAAACTCATAGCTAACATCATGCATGATGAAAGACTATATACTTGCAATAAAAAATCTGAAAATGGAATGAAGAAAACAATTCCATTTATTTACTATAGCCTCTAAAGGAATAAGTTACTTAGAACTAAATTTAACAAAAGATATGCAAAACTTACATTCTGAATACTATAAAATGTTGTTGAACAAAATGAACAAAGATCTAAAAAATAGAAAATCTTCTGTTAAGATGGTAGTAGTCTCAAAATTAATCTACAGATTTAACATAATCTCTATCAAAATTTCAGCTCCATATTTTGCAGAAAATGACAAGCTGAATTTAAAATTATGTGGAAATTCAAGGGACCCAAAAGCCAAAATAATCTTCAAATCAAAGAAAAATGCTGGAGGATTTAGGCTTCTTGATTTCAACACTTACCACAAATCTACAGTAAATAAGACAGAGGGGTACTGACATAAGGATAGATATATAGATTAATGGAGAAGAATTATGAGTCTAGAAATAAATCCTTACATTTACGATAAATTTATTTTCAACAAGGATGCCAAGAAATCTCAATGGGGAAAAAAAAAGAGTTATTTCAACAAATGGTTCTAATACAACTGGATATTCATATACAGGAATAAAAGTTGACCTATAACTTTTTCATCCCCTCTACAAAAAAAAAAAAAAAAAAAAAAAAACCTGACTCAAAATGGATCATATCTACATGTAACAGCTAAAACTACAAAACTCACAAAAGAAATTATAACAGTAAATCATTGTGACACTGGGTTAAGCAAAACCTTATTAGATATACCAAAAACACAAGTGGCAAAAGAAAACATAAAATGAACTTCATCAAAAATTTAAAACTCTTATTATTCAAAGGACATCATCAATAAGGTGAAAATAACATCCAAAGAATAGGAGAAAAATTTTGAAAACCATACATCTGATATGGAACTTATATCTAGAATATACAAGGAACTATTAACACTCAATAACAAGAAGACAAATAATAAAAATAAAAACAGTTAAATAATCTGAACATTTCTCCAAAGAAAATTCATAAATAGCCAATGGGGACATGAAAAGATGCTTAACATCATTAGTTACCGGGGAAATGCAAATCAAAGCCACCATGAAGTACTAGTCCACATCTACTAGGATGGTGGATAATAAAAAGATAATACAAGTGTTGGACATAGAGAAATGTACATATTGCTGGTAAAAATGTAAAGTGGTGCAGCTGCTTTGGAAAACAGTTTGGCTATTCTTCATGAGGTTAAATACAGCTACCATACGATCTTGCAATTTCACTCCTGGGTATACAACCCAAGATAAATGAAAACATATTTCACACAAAACCTTGTACATGAATATCTAAACCTGCATTATTCATAATAGCAAAAATATAGGAATAACCCAAATATCCATCAACTGATGAGTGGATAAATAAAATGTAAAATGTAGTATATACATACAATGGAATATTATTTGGCAATAAAAATGTAAACTAAGAAGACAGTTGCAAAAGACCACATATTGTATGACTCCATTTATATTGACATGCCCAGAATAGGCATATCTAGAGAGACAGAAAGTGTATCAGTGGTTGTCTAGGGATAGGGATTTTTAAGAGTGGGGAGGGGAGAAAAAGGAGTGACTACTTAATTAATACAAGGTTTTCTTTTTGGAATGATGAAAATGTTCTAAAATTGATGTTGTAATGATTGAACAATTCTGTGAATATAATTAAGTCACTGGCTTGCATACTTTAAATGACTGAATAGTGTATTATGTAGATTATACTTCAATAAAGCTATTAAAAATGTGAACTAATAATTTGAAAATCTTTCACAATTAAAAGAAAAAGACAAAGTACCTGACTGCACAAAGAAGTTCTAGAGGCAGCCACATCTGAGCTGACACAGCAGAACTGAGGCACTCTGACTGTCTCTGTTGCCTAACGGCCTTGGAATCTAAAGAGCAGCCCCAGAGAATCACCTCTTCTTCATCACAGTTATCTCCACTTCATCAGTTACTCCTTTGCTACGCAAGGGAATAGAGAAGCCCAGGCCAAACTCATGGAATGCCCTCTCTCAAACTACAGGGGTAAAAATGGCATGTAGAGAAAATGGAGCAACTGGTTCCAGGAACACAGAGATTGACCCATCTTGGAAGAAAGAATGACATAAGATTGGAATTTCACCAAAAACCATACCCCATTGTTTTCACTTTCCTGAGTATTTAGAAATTACGTGGATTACCTTTACCCTTTCATTTATTCAAGTGAAAATCTACCTACTGAAAGAAGTTTGTACCATCCCCACATCTCAATCCAAACTTGAGAAAAACCTTCTGCAATTCCAGAAAGATCTGCTAGAGGCTGCTCATTTAAAAAGAAGGGAGAACCATCACTGATTTGTCATTTCCCAGGAACTGTGGCACTAGTTCCCCACACAGCAACCAGCTGAAGACCTTCAGAAGATGCATTTGGCAACAAACGGATAGAAAGGCTGATAGAGAAAAGGGTCATTCTTAAGTTTTGGCTGTCAAACACCAGACCTTATGAGCTGTGTGTTTACTGAACAATTTTTTAAAAATGAAACCCCTGACCAAATCTGCAGCACAAGACTGACAATTTATCTAAGAACTTAATACAAAATCCTCCTCTTGAGTATTTTTACAACAAGTCATGTCACACATACAGCACATGTGTTTGCTGCTTCCACCAAGATTCAAGAACATATTGTCTCCATTAAATAAGGACAGGAAAGCCAGGAGCAGTGGCACATGTCTGTAATTCTGGCTACTTAGAAGACTGAGGTGGGAAGATTGCTTGAGCCCAGGAGTTCAAGACCAGCTGGGGCAACAAACACAGTAAAACACTATCTCAGAAAATAAGAAGAACAAGAAAATAAGAAAAGTAGATGGTAAAATTAAAAAGTGATTTGAAATTATGTTCTCATCAATGTCAATATAAAACAGATTTTACACAATAGAAAATGGAATAAGAATGAAGAAAAAACTTGAGAAAACACCTAAAAGAAGAAATAAAGAGAAGAAAAGGATAAGAAACCTAAAGTTAGTCAATATGAAGGCCTGATCAGATATCCTGGCTATAAATAACAGATATTTTTGACATAGAAACCAACACAAATAAATTGGGCAAGATGAGAAAAGGAATCCCGAAGACAACTCTAGTAGGAAAATAAATCTGAGAAAAGTTAAAGACTCATCCAAAGGTCACACAACTTATAATTTGCAGAGCTGAAATACAAACCCAGGTCTCTATGGCCTCTAAATGTATGTTTTTGTTAATCACATCACACAGCTTTCAAAAGACAGACTAAAAGAAAACTTCCAAAACCTAGGAAAGGGCTGCTGTTCAAAAAGTTTCATTTAAAAAAAGAAATCTAAAGCAATATTCATAATTTACAAAATTTCAAATTTCTGAAAGCAAGACAAACTGAGTTTGGATTTTCCCCTGAAATAATAAATGCCAGAAGCCAGTGTGGTAATGTCTATAACTATGATGTCCAAAACAGTAGCTGCCAGCCATATGTGGCTATTTAAACAATGAAAATAAAATAAAGATTTTAGTTCCTCAGTGACATTAGTCATATTTCAAGGGCTCAAAAGACACATGTGGCTACTGGCTACTATATTAGACAGATACAAGACATTTATGTCACTGCAGAACATTCTATTAGACATGCTGGACCACAGAGGTCTATATAAAAGATCTTGACCAAATAATTTCATAGGAAAATTGGAATTTCTGTTTGAAGGTTAGAAAAAAAATACTTTTCAGTTATGTGCAAACTGCTGAGAAAGTATGCTACCCATGTACTTTTCTGCCAAAAAAAAAAAAAAAATGCTTGTTTATGCATGCAACCCTCCTGGGTAGTCTCACTTCAAATTCATGACCACAGATCACAAGTGGGCACTAAGAATTGCCTGGAATCCCACTGCAGATCCCTCATAAGTTCATTTTACATATTCTTTTCTCTTGCCAACGTTTCAAACTGGCCTCCCTCGACACACACGTGCCCATCACCCCACTCCCAATCACCAAAGACCTCATCTCAGTCTTCAAAGAGAAAATTAAACAGGACAGGAATCCATCTGCATCAGGCCCATATTCTGTCTTCTCTCCTTAAAAATGAAGAGTCTCAACTTCTACAAACACCAACCTTTTTTGCTGTCCTGGCCCTCTGTCCATTTCAGAGACAACACTTCTGCCATTATTTTCTCTCTCCCTGGCTGCATTAACATCTCCCTCTTCACTGAGTTGTGCCCACTAGTGTTAAATCATGCTCCAATGTCTTCTTTTAAAAAGGAGTAGTTGAGCCCTAAGTGCGCTTACGCTATCATAATCTCATTTTTCTTCTCCCTCTTAAGCTCAAAAGGACACCCCTCCTCAAAGTATGCTTTGCTGATCACCCCATCCAAAGCTGCCCACATTCTCTACCACATTAGGATGTTTTCTTCAAATAATGATAACAACAGGAAAAAATAGTTCCAAGACTGAGGAGATCTGGTCTGTCTTGTTCACATCTACATCTCAATAGAGCAAACAACAATAAAAAATAATAAGAGTTTTAATGTGCTGTGGTCCAAGCTGGGTTATTATTCAGTTTTCACAGCATTCAGAAACATATGATTAATATCTTATTTTACAGCCCAAAAAACTAAGACCCAGGGAAGTTATGCAACTTGCCCAAGGCCACACACATAGGGAAGTTGGAATTTCCATTTGAAGGTAGAGCTTCGCTAGTGGTGATGCCTTATTAGTGAGGGTAGAGCCAGGTTGAAACCCAAGTAGGCTACCTTCAAAGCCCATGCACTCAACAACTACTCTTTACTCTTTGCTGCCTCTCTATATAATAAATGGTATTCAAATACACTTTTTGTTAATTGAATGAAAATGTTTACCCAGTTATCAATAAAAAAAAAGCAAAATTCTAACTCAAGAAAGAGAAGATTAAGGATGTGAATATTAAAACCAACTATAAGTCATAAAGATAATGACAAAGGGTATTAACCATTACCAAGGAAAAGTATAGTACAGAACTATCTAATAATCAATGAACATAGGAGAGCAAAAGGAGATGCCTAAAAGAGGCAAAAGAGGATTCACAGTAAAGATACCCAAAAAGAAAACCAGAGAGAAGATATAATTATATATAACAGTTCCATCTACTAATAATTTGTGTTAATCCATGATCATAGTGTGAGATATTTTGGTAACAGATGATCACACCTGTTACACTGAACACACATTCCCCTGGTACATTTGTCTTATACCTTCCTGCACCCATAATTTTTCTCATGTTGTTCTCCTTTCAAAGCCCCCAATTGTTCTTCTTCCCTCTTAGGTGTTCCACATTCAGGAGCTCAAAGATTTCTCTTTCTTGATTTCAAAATCTTTGCTACAGCTCACAGAGTGATAGATCACATGACAACACAAATTTCTATCAGGCATTACTCTTTTCACATGTTGATTGTCACCTCGAACTAGTCAAGAACCTCCTGAGGGAAGCAACTCTCTGTGTTGTACATTTCCTTCTCTTCTCAGGGAGTAGCACAGTATTTTATAAATAAATTAGGTAAGTACTACAAGACAAAAGGAATACCACATGTGTTCAATTATCTAATATCTAGGACCATAACACATAAAAATAAAAGAATGCCATGTTTCTATGAAATGTATCATGTCAAGAATTAGCTATATTTCTCCGAATCTTCATTTTTTTTCCTAGCCAAATAACAGAAATAATATTAGCTACTACTACTATCTAACCACTTTCTTATTATTCATCTGCTAATGTGTCTAATCAACAATTTCTATCTGCCTCCAAAGCATCTTTCAAATGCCATCCCTTTGAAGAGCTGTCAATTAATTATGAGCAAGCAACTGAACTGTACTCTATAAACTTCCATGTTAGCTTTGTGGTCTAATTTAGATTGTTCTGTCTCCTCACCTGCAGCAGTTCTAGTAAAGAAGATTTTTTAACTCAGCAAGTTCATGAGGCTAATTCAACATCAGCAAGCCCAAGAGGATACTTCAAAATCAGACAACCAGTGCAAACACTGTTGAAAGGAGCTGTTACAATTCTTCTCTATTTTCTGGCTTATAGATTTTGGATATTCTGGCTTGACTCTGAATTTTTCCCAAGTTCATGATACGGGGTTGTCAGATTTTGCAAATACAAAAAAAAAAAAAAGATATCAGGTTCAATTTGAATTTTTGATAAACAATAATAATATTTCAGGATAAGGATGCCCCATGCAATATTTGGGTAAAATATTACACAAGGTATCCATATCCTAAAACATGATTTGTAATTTACCTAAAATTCTAATTTAACTGAGTATCCTGTACTTTATCTGGCAACTTGCCCTAGCAGGTAAGAATTCAAACTACCTGTATCTCTGAAACCATCTTCACTTAACAATTATATCCAACTGTCTGAACCTGTGCTTTTTTGAAATGCTTCCAGGTCAGTTCAACCTATCCCCGTCTTATACTTGCTTATACTAGCTCTGTTCCTACCAGCTATTTTTGAAACAAGTTGATTATCTCTTCAGATATGCTCTAGCTCAACTCTCTGCCTTAAAAGGGCCAACCCTCCACCAGTGTTTCCCCACATAAATTATACTAAGAGCTCATGGGCTATCTAAATTTTGTTCTATAGGCTCCAGAAGTAAAAGAAAAAGGGGGGAGGGGGGAAGCAACAAGATGCATACACAATCACTTAGAAAAAGGCAATGATGCAAGGCAATAAATATTTTCTGTGAGACCCCAGGGTTGGAAAATATTGATCCATACATTCCATCAGTGTAGACCAGAGGTCTCGAGCTGACAGACGCAGACATGCGTTATTTGGCTCACACCATGTAATCCTTTGTAGGCTTTTTAAATTTTTTCAATTAATTATACAAACATAATAATCAGGATACTATCTGAAGGCTCCCTCTGTGTTTTCTCTTGAAAAGGAAGACCCAGCAACTCTGTGCCTGCATCCCTACATGAAACTAGAGATTGGAGCTAAACAGCAGCTGCCAGAAGATGGAATAGATGTGTGTTCTCTCAAGACTCCCAAAGACTCCATTACTCACTCTTGTCTCACCTGCACCCCACTGTACATATAGCAGCCTTGGAGTCTGTTACTCTCTCATAGACACCTTGGCTTTTTACAAGTCCACACAACCAGCCAGCCCAGTTCTTCCTTTCTATCTGCAGAGATTTCATGAGTACGTACGTCCACATATCACACCTGACAGGCCCCAACCTTCCATTATCCCTACCAGTCATTCATACATTGTTCCACCCAGAGGAAGAGTATGTTCACGCAGATGTAAAAGCCGAATACAACACAAGATAGAGAGCTTTGCACATGGAAAAAGGGAAAAAAACAATATCCTGAAGAAAATACGCGCCCAGTTGTAAATCCAGAGAAAAACGTAAGGATTAGAGTCCTGAAAGTACTGTATATTGAATAAACAATATTAGATTCAAACTCAATTGGAACAAATGCGGTATTTTTGCTATTATTAGAGCAATGATAGATGCGAGCAATTCTTATTCAAAAGAATTGTATCACAACTGTTTTTTCCTACTCAAAACATAGCGTTTATGAATTGTACAATCTGTCAAAAACAAGACAACCTGAAGCAATGCATTTAAATCGGCAAACCTTCATGTTGAAATTCACTGACCTAAATATTAAAGGATGTAAATGACACGCTGCCACAAATTATACCAATAGGATACATGGTAAACACTGCACATCAGGAATGGAACAGACGGAACACAGAATGCCAGTGGAGTGCATTATCTCACACATCTATTCTGCAAACTTCCTCAACTTCTCACAAACGTTCTGTGATGCTAAACAGTAGATAATACTGGCCTTTCCCACAGAGCAATTCACACAACAAAGCACATTAAAATACTCTAATCCATTTAAAGAAACAAAAACAATTATTTCCTTTTCTTATACCAGCCACATATGATTAATTGTGTTCATGATTCAGGACATCTATTTTCTTTTCTCATTTTTAGATAGTCATGCAATCATTTCTAAAACCCATTTATATCCAGTAGAATTACACTACGGTTTTCTTCTTTCCTTTTCTTTTCTATGTTTTTTTCTTTCCTCTTTCCTTTCCTTAGCTTTTGATATTTAACTTCAGAGACTACTCTAAGCAAAGAAATCCTTCGTACCTATCAGGGTGAAATCAGAACCATGGTCGGCTTTTTGCCATAAGGAAAGGGTATTTGGAGAAGAGTCAACCACCACTCATGCCTCTCCCCTGCCCAGCAGCACCTTGGGTTTTCCTTGCTTTCTGCCTTCTGTTCCCCCTGGCTGAGTAACAGCAGGCATTAGGTTCCTCCCCACAAGAGGTACTACACAAGAAAGGGCAACACTGGCCTCCTTTTCCCCTGAGCACTAAAATCCTGAACATGCAACTTAAAAAAAAAATTCTACATGTGAATACCACCTTTCATATAGTAATTTACATTAATATATCATCTCATTCTCTTTTCTTCCTCTTCCACCCCCTTCTTTCTGCCCCAATTCCAATACACCAATTTGTTTGAACAGTTTTATATTCTAAGTGTCCAACTATTGCTAAAGGAAGGGACAAATTGTTGTACTTAGATTATTATGTTTTGTCATTTATAGTATTAACACTTTTCCAGTTAACTTCCTGATTATGTAATTTGACACTGTTAATTCTGTAATATATTTTGACATCTTAAAAATGATCATTCTGGCCAGATGTTATGGCTCATGCCTGTAATCCAAGCACATTGGGAGGCTGAGGTAGGCGGACTGCCTGAGCTCAGGAGACCAGCCTGGGCAACACAGTCAAACCTGCCTCTACTAAAATACAAAAAATTAGCCTGTCATGGCAGCATGTACCTGTAATCCCAACTACTTGGGAGGCAGGAGAATTGCTTGAACCTGGGAGGCAGAGGTTGCAGTGACACAAGATTGCACCATTGCACTCTAGCCGGGGTGACAGACCGAGACTCCATCTCAAAACACACACACACACAAAACAAAAAACATTCCTACCATTTCCCCTCTTTTCCCTCATTCTTCCATCTATTTTTAAATTAAATTACCAAAAGAAAGAAAATAGATATGCATTAATTTCCTGATGCTACTATAACAAGCTACCACAGATACGGTGGCTTAAAACAACAGTTTATTCTCTCACAGTTTTGGAGACTACAAACAAGTCTGGAATCAAGCTGGGCCATGTTCCCTCCAGGTGCCCTTTCAGATTCTAGTAGCTGCCCTGGCATTCCTGGGCTTCTGGCTGCATCATTCTAACTGATGCCTCCGTCTTCACATCACCTTCTCCTCTGTGACTCTCTCTCATAAGGACAATTGTGATGGCATTTAGAGCTCACCTGGTAGTCCAGGGTAATCTCATCACAAGATCCTTATTACAGGAGTTAGGACTTGATCTCTTTGGGTGACCATTTTGTACCACAAAACGAGTAAAGTACAACACACAAAATGTCTTAATTGGCTGAAAAGCACCAGCCAGTTACTCACTATCTTTTAATTATATAGCACATTGCAGATACTACATTTTTACTGAACAGGCCCCAGTTCTAACAGTCACCCTGAGCACTTGGTAGGTGAAGGATTCAAGATTCTAAGTCTGGAAAATTACCTGGATGGCAAATTGAATTGAATTAAATTAATAAATTATTCAACGATTAAAATCATACCCCTCAGAGCTTGATGACAACCTAGTTTGATGAGGACTCCAGGAAAAAGATTTCCATTGTTACAAACAACAAGCCTGGCCATGGAAAGGAGAGTATAGAAAGGAGGGGAGTACTACATGCTGAAAGGCAATCCATCCATGACCCTGGCTGGAGGGTAATGAAAGAAAAGCGGAGTAAAAAAATAACCTTCTTGGGACACCACACAAAAAAACATGAGTTACATGTTGAATACCACATGACAGTAAAACCCATGAAAAATAACTTTTTTTTAAAGTTTAAAGGGAAATAATAAAAGTATTAGAGAGTTGGGAATGGAATTCATTCTGAGAAAACTGAATAGAGTATATGACTAATTTGGTCAAGTTTATCGAAGATAGGGCACAATCATGAATAAATACTTCAAATGTATGCATGACAGAAAAATTTAAAAAAAAATTAATACACTATAAAAGATATAATGGAAAACTCCATCTTCAAGTGTAACCATGAGAGCATTTTTGAAAAGTCACAAGATGAACTTTGTTGCATTAACTTTTTTAAAAAGACAAAAATAGCCCAGGTAGGCAGGAAATATGAAAGCACTTTTACCTTTCTATAAGGATCTGACCAAAGCAGTCGTAAGTAGGGGGTAGAAAGTACTCTTCAGACCACATGGAAAATTTACAACTTGCTGCCCTCTTCCTGTCATTAAATTCAAAAACCTTAGAAAACAACCTCAAATATTTTAGAAACTAATTTTCCATCCCTTCTTCCACAGCTAATCTAAATTTGGAGCCTAGAAAGGGAATAATATAGTGATAACATCTTCTAGCCATCATAGACATGTTGATAAGTCAAAAACTACACCACTAGCAATATAGAGACGGTAAGGATATCCAGCACAATGATAATATCATCTAACATTCATCATACGGTTGCGCTTGGCCAGGTATTGTACTAAGCACTTAACTTGGGTGACCTCTTTACAACTCACAAAAATCTTATGAGGAAGTTACCATTTGCATAGAAATTTTATAGTAAGAGAAAAATGAAGTCCAGCTACCAGGACTAGAAGTATCAGAGCCACAATTCAAGCACAGGTAGCCTGTGGATCACCATCCACTGCCGCTGCTGTGTGACCGCACTTGTTACTGAGTGCTCACTAGGTGCCCGGCACTGCACCAGGCATTCTCACACGTGCAAGAAGATTCCTCACAACTTTCCTGGGAGTTATCATTATTAAACAAACCCAGCTAAGAAAACTGCCACACAAAAAGTTTATGTATCTTGCCCGGAGTCACAGTTAGTAAACGGTAGATCAGCATTAAAACAGAACAAAGAGGACCAGAAAGCGTGCTTAACAACTACACCAATGGTAAAGGCTAGTGACTTACATCACATCTAAACAAGACTCTCTGACCAAGTACAGAAAAGGAGCCAAATCACCTGATTTGCCTGTTAAAAGTTAAACCTTAAACCTCCACTGCCTTGGACTTCCATGCATAATATCCATATGCCAAAGGTGAGGATGAGGTAGCATCAATGCTTCTAATACATCTTAATGGGAAAAACAGTACCAGTTTTCTTAATGACCTGGCATACTGAGCGTAAATATAGATTATATATGGAAAGGGATAGAAAAAGACATCCAGGAACAAGCCAGAAAAAAATACAAGCACTGAAGGCCAGTCAAAAGCCACTTTCCCAATAGCTGCCTGTGTCCAGTCAGGTAAGCAGCTAGGCACCAACATTAAAAAAATAAATAAATAAATAAAAAATAAGCCAGGCGAGGCGTGGCGGCTCATGCCCATAATCCCAGCACTTTGTGAGGTTGAGGCAGGAGGATCACTTGAGCCCAGGAATTCGAGACCAGCTTAGGCAACATAGTGAGACTCCATCTCCACAAAAAATTTAAAACATTAGCTAGGTGTGGTGGTGCACATCTGTAGTCCCAGCTACTGGGGTGGTATGGGGGCATGTAAGGGAGGGGTTGAAGTTGGAAATCGCTTGAGCCTCGGAAGTTGAGGCTACAGTGAGCTGTGATCGTGCCACTGCACTCCAGCCTGGGCAACAAAATGAGATCTTGTCTCAAAAAAATAAAAAATTAAAATTTTAAAAGGCACACTGACAGTCTTCATCTGAGGGTAATTTCTGGTGCATCTACAAGGATACTGGCTGGCTGGCACAAACCTAAGGACAGAAGGGAGCAGTCTCCAAAGGGAGGAATGGAGAAAATAATTTGGCCCAAGGCAGAAATAAGCAACAGAAAGGGTGTTTGTGTGTGTGTGTGTGTGTGTGTGTGTGTGTGTGTGTGTGTGTTTGTGTGTGTGGCTTTCCCGTTTACCCATGCACAAAGTGATAAAGACAATCTGTTGCCTTGGTTTGTACAGCAAGCACATGCATGGGCAATGTTCCCTCTAGTTCTGATTAATTCAGCACTTAAGTCGAGTTTGGCCAATCACTGCTCACCTTTAGTTTCCCTTGAACGTCTAGAATGGGAAACAAAACTACAGAACAAAATCAATCATAATAAAAGCTTCTATAACATAGGATAACATACTTGTATTTAAACTTTTATTTTTGACAAAAGACAGAATATCATCGAATCCCACTTTATTTAATGAAAAGCTGGTGTCAGTCTAAATGCTAGTAACTTTCACTAGAGAGAACACAGTGGTGACCGGCAGGGGCTAGAGGCATAAAAAACTCCTTAAATAACTAGGTACATCATTATGATTTTCTTCCCATTGGCACACATACACACACACACACACACACACACACACACACTCAAATACACAAAAAGTACAAAAGAACACTCTGTACCAGAGTTGATATCTCCCAAAATTCAGGGCAACAAAATTCATATGCAGGGGATGAAGGAATCTAACTCAGCATTTATTCAGAAAAGTAATATCCACAATATGTGTTACAAGTAGATACAACCTACCTTTCTCTTCAATAATTTTTAATAATCCATTGCATTTCTTATGTGGGCAGAAAGGTAATGCAAAGAAGTAACTCCCCTCATCCCCAAAAAACAAAGAATGAGACAAATCAAAGAAAAAGGAAGAAAAAAAAAAGAGTGATGGGAAAATACCATGTTGGTGTTGAGACTTTTAAATGTAATTGTTTTAGTAAACATACAATGTCTAAGAGTTTGTTAGACAGATGAGTTCACTTCACAACTGTTGCTACTCGTTACTATTATCAGTCATATGTCACTTCTTTTTTTTTTTTGCTGTTAAGATATATTTATTAACATGTTCTTCATCTTTGCAATGAGAATTTAGTTGAGATCAAGTTTGGTAAATACAGAACAGGAGACTGTCATTCATCTGCTTTCATCCATAGTAGATAGTGCTAATCTATCAAGGCACTCTTTGCCTTTGAACCCAGATAAATACACAGGATTTTTCTCAACCAACCATGCTAAAACACCTCCATCAATTAATGAGAATTGAGACATAAGTTAAATCCTATTTGTCATCACGGGTCCAGAAAATTTGTAAGGCCCCTTTTATTTATATGAGTCTGTGAACTAAAGCTAAAAGCCATAGCTTTTGATTTTTTATAAATTTTTTGTTATTTTTATTATTGTTGCTTTTTTTTAATTTTATTTTTTTAATTGCATTTTAGGTTTTGGGGTACATGTGAAGAACATGCAAGATTGTTGCACAGATACACACATAGCAGTGTGATTTGCTGCCTTCCTCCCCATCGCCTATATCTGGCATTTCTCCCCATGCTATCTTTCCCCAACTTCCCAAAGGATTATAAATCGTTCTACCATGAGGACACATGCACACGAATGTTCACTGCAGCACAGTTTACAATAGCAAAGACCTGGAACAAACCCAAATGCCCATCAATAATAGACTGGACAGGGAAAATGTGACACATATATGCCATGGAATATTATGCAGCCATCAAAAATTATGAGTTCATGTCCTTTGTAGAGATATGGATGAACGTGGAAACCATCATTCTCAGCAAACTGACACAAGAACAGAAAATCAAACACCATATGTTCTCACTCTTAGGTGGGTGTTGAACAATGAGAACACATGGACACAGGGAGGGGAGCATCACACACTGGGGTCTGTCAGGGGGAGATAGGGGATATGTCACTTATTTCTAATGCCATCCCCACCAACGTCCCTGCCACCACAGGAAAATCGAGGTCATGGTGTGACAGCAGTCTTGCCACACAAATCAAAGATAATTTTCCTGCACAGTCAATGCCTTCAATATCTATACAGGCGTCCCCTAACTTTTTACACAGGGGGCCAGTTCACTGTCCCTCAGACCATTGGAGGGCTGCCACATACTGTGCTCCTCTCACTGACCACCAATGAAAGAGGTGCCCCTTCCTGAAGTGCAGCGGGGGACTGGATAAACGGCCTCAGGGGGCAGCATGCGGCCCGCGGGCCGTAGTTTGGGGATGCCTGAATACTATCAACTTGTGGAAATTTAACTGCAGTCCACAATCATTAAGTTTTACAAACAGCTGTGTTCTAGGCCTACAATGTGCATCAACATCTCCAAAATAATAGTGCCTATATAAGGATACATTTAACAAAAAAAGAAAATAAATCATGGCATATTCAGCTGAGGAAAATGAAATAGGAACCCACAGAATTTTCGCAGAAATAACAACTCATGAATAAAACATCTGCCTAGTATACTGCTTCAGAAGGAATCAATCATAATAAAAGCTTCTATGACATAGGATAATATACATGTATTTAAACTTTTCTTTTTGACAAATGACAGAATACCAGCAAATCCCACTCTATTCATTGAAAAGCTAGTGCCAGTCTAAATGCTAACAGCTTTCATACGTGCATAGGAGATGGAAGGATAAGGGGGTACTGCCCCATTCATGTTCAAAGTACAATTTATACCCAGAAAAATGAGATAAAAAACTGAAAGAAAATCTGCAGAAATAGCCGACTCTTTCAGGGAAAAAATGTGGAGTTTGGATAAGCAAGTCTCCAGTCCATTCACCATATTGCATGTAAAGATTTATCTTAAAGACTTCCAACAATAAGGCTATGAATTCACTTTAACAGAAGGCCATTCAATACATCATTATTTACATTCTGCTTACTCTCAAAAAAGAATGTGATTTAATGTACAATAAAAGACACATCAAATTAGAGATTATAATATAGCAGTTAGACACAGTAGTTATGAGCCCAGACTCTGGAAGTAGAGAGGATGGGATCTGAATTCCATCAATACAACGTACTAGATATGTGACCTTGAGCAAGTTACTTAACGTCCCTACCCCTCAGTTTTCTCACCTGGAAAACTGAAATGATAATGCCTTCCTTTAAAGGAACTGTGTGATATAGAGGATGTGCTAGCACAGTGCTAGTGTTCAAACAGTAAGTGCTCAATAAACTATAAACGCTATTAATTTTGCAACTAATAACAGCAAAAGATTCTAGAAGAATCTACAAATGTAGATTATCCTTAGTAACTTTTTAAAAAATCCATACGCTTTCACTAACAATATATGCACATTATAGTTGTAAAAATTAAAGTACCTGATCCCTTCCCCTTATCCAGGAAAAAAGAAGTCATTTCACCTTGACACAAAAGTACAGTATAAGAAAACCTACAAATGTGAGATAAAATATGTTTCAAGAATTAATCTTGTATTTGTTTCAAGGGCCTAAGCAATTGAGACACTGGCGTTTTACATTAAAATAGGATAACAATGACTTCAGTCTGAAGTATTTTAAGTGTAGAATCAAGACCAGTTGGCTATTTTAATCATGATTTTTATTTTAGAAAACCACATCCTCTTGTGTCCCCAGACCGAATTAGCTACAAATTGTTTCCCCTGGGAATCAAGCAAAAAAAAAAAGTAATATATTTGATATTGTATGTCTAATTGCTGAAGATTTTGAGAGGGGATTATTTAGCTTTCTTTTTTAGGGTAATTAGCCACTGGATTCACCTGCCTTGCTAACAACATGGAGGAAGATGCTTATCTTTCAATTAACTTTGACAGGTGGGCATGCATGCCCCTCATCTGAAGGCTGTACTGAGTTATTTCGTGCTGTTAAAAAGCACAACAGCTAGGAAACAGTACTATCTTTTATTACTTAAGAATGGAATTTTATCAACAAAGAGCACATTCTTACCCACTATCATTCTCAGAGTAATTTAGCAAGATGCAGACGTTAAAGAAGTATTAACACCTGCAGTCCATACTGATTTATAGTTGGCCCCAAAATGATTCCTGTTTGTGGATTCAAAGATTGATCATAGATAGATTGCTCAATATTCCAAAAGTCCTTCATTGCTCCTGAACATATTATTGGAATAGACTACAACCTGTTAATTCTCATCCAAAAGAAATCATAGGATTCAAAGAGGACTACCCAATAAAATCTGTGTATTTTTAAACAGCACCTAGTAAAGGGACAGATATATGAGTGCGGGAAACCAATGCCTACCCTTTTAAGACAGTATAAGCTGCACTTGGAGTCCATACTGAAGAAACTCTAGCTAATAAAACAAACATCAGGGCTCATCATATGGAACAGCATTTCAACAGTTCTCATAATATCCTAATTACTTCTCTCTTGACTTTCAAATAACATCTCCACATTAAGCTTTTACTACAGAGAGAGATGTAATAAATGCAAGAACGTACTTCTAGCCAGCTGAACCACTATCCTAAGAGGATAGTGTTTCTCAATGATTTAGAGTCAATCTAGACAAGGTTTCCATAGGTATGCCACGGGACTGTCTCCAAGCTCTAATACTCTATAGTTTTTATCAGTGATTCAGATGAAGATAAAAGGATATATGTTTATGAAATTCATGGGTAATACAAAGCTAAGAGAATAGGTAATATAAAAAAAATTTAAATGAACGAGCCAACATATAGCAGATTAAATTTAATTCTGTTTCTGTGTTCAAACAATTGACTGCACAGTGTAAGATCTGACCTAATAGAAATTTGTGTTTAGAAAAAAGAAAAAAATGCATAGGTGCTTTACTTGCCTTCAAGCCGAATCTGAGTCAACAGTATTATATACAACTTCTCCCAAAAGCCACAGCAATCTGAACTCACATTTAAAAAAAAAAAATAATGCCTAAGGCAAAAAAAACACACTAGTCCTTTTCTATTATGTACAGCTATGACCATACCAGGAATTAATGAGTTCAGTTATGGGTGCCACATTTAAGAAGGCCATTGACATGTTGGAATACACTTGGGGAGAGTGATAAGAATGTTAGGGAGTTTTAAAACCAGATATGAGAAAGAATAGAAAGAAATCAAGATGATTAGCCAGAAGAAAAAACTTTGAAAGAATAAGCCAGGTGAGGTTATGTTCACTTCCTCATCGTAGCTAACCCAAGAGCTGTTAACAAGAGCTAAGTGCAGAAAGAGGGACACCAAGTCCCACATCACAAGTCCTGAGCAGAAGCATGGGCATATAAAACCAGCTCTTATAAAAGGAATAAAAACAGTATTCCTGAAATACTGTCTCAACTCAGCACAGGAAAACCAACTCTCCTAGATTTCTGCCTGCTCCTTTGGCTGCTCCTTCTCAGTTTCCTTTGGAGGCTTCCACTCCTCCTCCTCCCAAACTATAAATGCTTGAGCTCCCAGGACTGGGGCCTAGTATCTTCCTCCCTGCACCCATCTAGGCAATCTCACTCACCAACATGGCTTCATATAACTATAAATGCTGATTACTTTTAAATTATACCTACTACCCATATCTTTCCTCCAAGCTCCAGATTTGCACATCCAACTGTCTTCTTGACATTTGTACTTAGCTATCTCATTGGCACTTCAAACTCAACAACTCCAAAACTGAAATCATCATCATCACCTACGAAACCTGCTTCTCCTCCAGAGTTCCCATATCATAAATGACATTTCCATTCACCCAACTGCTTAAGCTAAATGACTGGAAGTCATCCCAGATTCCTTGCCGTCTTCACTCAACACATGGAAGCAACCAGTTCACCAAACAGCTAATGCAACCACTCCTCCCCATCTCCACATAATTAACTTAAAATGTGAATCTACTTAAAATGCTTCAATATGGTGCCAGTGACCCTAGGAAAAGAACACTGTTTTTAGAAGGCCATGCCTGACCTGGCCTCTGCTCCCTCTCTACCTGAACCTCAAACCACTCACCTTCACTCTTCCCCCTTGATGCCAGCTCCATGGGCCTTCCTTTACTTATTCACATAAGCCAAGTTATTTTCTTCTGCAGAACTCCATGCATGTCATCTCTCTACATATTTAATCCTCACAACCTCTAGTTATTATTATTATTTTTTGTCCTTCAGGGCCCAACTTAAATGCAACTTTCTCAAGAAGGCTTCACTTACTGCCTAATCTAAATGAGTTTCTCCTTCTCATTCTTTCATAGCATCTTGCACTACAGAAATTTGAAATCACATATGTATTCACATATTTGAGAATTTAATATTCACCTTATCCACCAGGCAAGGGGTCAGCAACACTTTTCTTTAAAGGGCCAGACAATAAATATTTTAGGCTTTAAGGTCTCTGTTGCAACTACTCGACTCTGCTATTGTAGTACAAAACAAAAGAACAGGCCTGGCTGTGTTATAATAAAACTTTATTTACAAAAACAGACTGAGCTGGATTTGAACTCAAGGCTATAGTTTAGAGATCTCTGTACTAGACTATAAGTTGCAGGAAGGCAGGGACAAGACTGTTTTAGCCTCACCACTCTAGGTCTGATGCCCAGATAAGTGTCTGGCAAATAGCAGTTGTACAATAAACTGTTGCTGAATGGATACAACCTGAAAGACTGACACAATAAAATTTGTTCCATGTATCTCTGTGGATCAGTAAGTACAAGCTGTAAAAATGAAGATTTATATTCATCATAAGGAAAGCTTCCAAAAGTTCTACCAACCCTACAGAATTATGATACAGATCAGTTAAAATAATGAATGTGAAAGCATTTTGTAAACCACAAATAAAACGTGTGTTATTATCATTAAGAATGGTAACTGACTAAAAATATGCACAGACTGCCTTCTGAGACAGTGGGATCCCTGGGTTAATTAATGAGAGCCTAAAGATCCATCTTCCAGAGGTGCTCCAGGACAAACTTTTGCATTGATAGGAGGTAGAACCAGAAGATTTCCAAGATGCCTTCCAACCTTAGGTTTCTAAGCCATCACTTAAGACCTGCCCATTAAGAGAAATAGCATATTTATTAACTCCCTATCTTGTGACAAGAGCTTCATATGCCATGATTTATTTAATTCTTGAAACAAACCTTCAAGTTTAAATGGCATTATCTTCAGTCTGCAGATAAGCAAGTGAGACGCAGAACTGCTAAGGTAAGGAGACAGAACCAGAACCAGAAGCCAGATAGGACTGTGAATTTTGTTCTTATAACAGATTGCACAGCCATGCTCAGCTCCACCAGTCCCTTTTCAGGCATCACACCCAGAACCCCAAATTTACAGACATGCAACTCCTAACATGCCCCTCAAAAGCAATTTAGGGCTGCTTTTATTTAGGACTGAGAGATAAACCCCTCAAAAACAATTCGCATCAAACCTGTTATAGAGTTCTGATGGAATGATGAAGAAATGTGTCTCTCGAAACAGTCATTTTTGAAAACAACTTTCCTTTGAGATATGCTGAATAAATATAACAGCTTTGTAAACAGAAAATAATTTATGTCTAAGAGAAACATTGTCACCTTTTTGAGAAAACCTATTATTTTTCAATCTGCATTTCATAGAAGGAAAAACAGGTAGCTGAAGTATCAGTCAGACAATATTATAAATTACCAAATCACATAATTTGGGTAACATTTGTTGAGAAAAGAAAATATCAGGTGCAGCACAAAATAAATACTGCTGTTTCTAATTTTCAAAAATACAATAAACTTGCCATTTCCATGCACAAATATGTACATAAAAATAGGCAAGTATTTTTTATTTCAGAAGAGGGCAAAAGTTAATCTGGGTTTTAAGTCACAGCTATGAGATTACAAATGCTTTATTATCTTCAAATTGCTTATCTATCTTTTCTATGTTTTAAACAATAAACACATATTACCTGTGTAATAAAATGGTCAAAAACAATCTGATTAGAGGATGTATTTCTTAATATTTTCTCAGTTATCTGTTGACCAAATCCTTCTTAACTACCTCCTCTATCTACTGCTCAGTCATTTGGCCTCATCTATCTAGAACACAATTGAAAATTAGGGAGAAAACAGAAAACCTCTGAATATCTCAAATAGATGTGACAAATTCAGTATTCATGCACATTCATTACAGGAGGGTCTTTTGAACACTTGCTATTTTACAGGGAATTCTAATTAACTTGGATAGCTGCTTATCAACTCTCCTACAGAGCTGAGGAAACAAATAAAGAAGGGATGTATATTAGACAACGGGGTTGTCTGCCCAATATCCATCCTATCCAGCCTCCAACATGTAGCAGCCATTTTATCGAGATAGGATGGAGTCCCACCTCCAGGGGTATTTTCTGACCATGGTAATAGCAGAGTAATCCCATTTCCATTCCTCACTAATTGCTGCAATATATCCAAACCAATAAGCACTTGGAATTGGTTTAGCAGGCCTTGGCAAGCAATTGGTTTAGCGGTTTGTCCAATCAGCACAAGCTCAAGATTTCTACTAAGAATTCTGGGACAAAGATGCTCTTTTCTGACAACAAACTATGCAAACTGGATGGGAAGATGCAAAACTTAAAAATATTGCATTTTGCTCAATGACGCAGACCAGCCCAAAGATAAGGTGTACACATGGAGACAGGTAAAGGAAGCCAGATCCCTGATCAAGGCACAACAGCACCCAGTCAGCCTCTGAACTCTGCAGTTACATGAACCAATAAAAAGGCTTCTACTATTTTCAGATAGTTTGTATCTTATTTTATATTAGCCATGACAATGCCGGTTTGCCCTGGAGAGTGAGTTTACAGCTACTACTCCAGCGTAACTATTCACGAAGTTCTCTTTCACTTCAAAAAGTATTCTGGTTTGAACGACAAATTATACGAGCACCTGAATCGTAACTTGTGTGGGCTAAGGGGATGGTATCAGGCAGTTAGGAGAAACCAAAGCACTCACAATGACAAATGAAAACCGTAGAAAACAAGAATAGGTAGATAATGTATTTTAAAAGGAGACAAAAATTCAGCAGCACTCTGGGGTAATTCAACATAAGGCAAATAATCTCATACATATTGATAGCCTGAGAGGCTATCACACTAAAGCAGCTTTTTCTCAAAAAGTTCTAAAGATTTTCTTTAGGAACTATAACAAATATAACACAAATGGAGTTCTGTGCTCCATTATATTTGAGAAAAGTTCCGTTTCATAACCCCCTGCAGAGACTCAAAATACACATTCATGTGGTAAAGTTCAGAGTAATCTGGAAAAAAAGAAAGCTGCCTAATTTTGTTTATCTAGTATTTATCCAATTTACTTGATCACAGAAAATTGTTTTTCTAAAGATGCCTATTAATATGCAGTAGACAACTATTCTGCTGACATCAATTTCAGAAAAGCTACAGTCAGAAATTAATAACTGAGTCAACAAAAAAATCAAACCAAATTTATGTTTAAAAAGTAGAAAGATAGTTATTCTAGCAAGATTTCCTTCCAGAATGGTTAAATGTTTTAAGTGTGAAATAACTGAATAAATAAATAAATATTCATTTCTCCTAGTGACTAATTAAATAAGAGTAGTGAATAGCAGAAGGAATCTCTACTACACAACTAAAATAGCACCTTTTAAGACACTATGACTTTTTGAAGGGTATATAGGTCCTATTACCTAAGAAGGAAAAAAAGCTAGGAAGACATACACATATACACATTAGAAATTCTAAATAGAGTCCTACTCTGATCCAGAAATGTGTACGCCAATATTCGGCAGCACATCAAGATGCGCATTATCCCAGAGGTCATATGATCCATGATGACTTTACCAGGGACTTGAGAAATTGCGATCTTTACTATATAAATTCTTAGCAAGCTTAGGGAGGTCTTTCATGCTAAAATATAAACATGTGCTCAGGAGAAATGTGCCAGGGTATATTTCACTGTCCCCAAGAGGGGTTCTCCTGACTCTGAGTGGAATAAAACAAAAAGCTTCAGAGATGCCTTAAAATAAATCCGGCTATAGCAGACAGACTGGCATCTTCACTACAACTGGGGCCTGGTGAACTCTTATAATTCAGGAAGTCCTCAGAGCTTTGGAGAAGCACTCTAAAAGGACTTCTGACAGAAATTCCATGTTGAACATCTGAAATGGAGAGAGAGAGGAGGGAGGGAAAATGAATGATTCGAATAGAGCATCAAATACCCAAAGCCATGCAAGGAAGGAAACAAATAATCTTGGGATGGAGGCAGAGTGTAAACAATCCAGCTTAAGGGCTACCACCGTGTTGTGATGGTGAGAGAGCAATTTCCCTTGAATTTCTACAGGAGGAGGAATACGTGATACATCACTCAGGAGAATCCTCAGCAGGTGACAACAGAGCAGTTGGCATAAAATCAGAAAGTGCTGGTGGGCCTCAGAAATGTTATGCCCACATGAGAGGCAACAAGAAAGTAGCGTTAGAATAGAGCATGAAGTAGATATGGCCCTGCTAGTTAATTACATGTCCTGGCTACCATAAGCCCAGCTGTGGTTTACTCTTAGCCCCACCCCCAGCACCATCACTGTCATCTGCTTCTGCAGACCTCTCAGGTGCCTGGAGCAAGGATTTAAGGACATAATAGCATCTACTTAATCTGAAACCATGTAACTCTGGGTTATAGGGATGTCTAAAGTCCTTCATGTCATTTGTACTGCAGTAGTTTTAGCTGTCTATATATTTGCTTAAGATGCACTGACATTGTCCTTGGAGAGAGAAGAAGCAACACTCTGCTTCATAGCCTGCACTTGTGTCACATGTAAGAAATAAAATGGTTCCTCTCTCTAAAAAAGATAGAAATTTCAAACACTTGAGAATGTAAAGCATTGAGACATAAAAATTCCAACTCCAAATTCATGTAAACACACACAGTGATCAGTTGATCAATCAATAGATAGATAACCAAATAGGCAAGAAACCACAGAACAGAATATTCTAAAATAATCACTAATATCATGATCCTTATTTGTAAGAATATTTATTCTTATTTTAGAAGAATTTTCCATAGGCATTCAAGCTGATTCTCACACTGACCCCTTGGACTGAGTAGGTGTTATTTCATTTTAAAGATATGAAGACAGACTCAAAAAATCTCAGTGCTCACATGCTCAGCAGTCGACGGAAATGGCTGGGCTGAGACCTGTGTCTAGTTACTTCAGACCTATTGTCCCCCCCACTTTATCTTAACCAGAGTTAAGAATTTTGGGAAAAGAAAATTAAAGTCTTAACTTCCACTAAAAAAATAAAACAACAGGTGAATAAATTATCTGGACTACTCGATTGGAGCCATTTTTAGAAACAAACTGAAATAATGTCATCTTGTATCTGTAAAAGTATTTTTATATAATATTTCAAAGTACTTGTGCATACCTCATTTCCTTTGGCCTTTACAATATCCCTATAAAATATGTAGCAGAGGTATGATTTCCCCGTTTGAAAGGAAAGAACTGCAATGCCTAGCTGTTCAATCAAAGGTCAGTAGAAGATGTATAATTACTAGTGCTTAGATTCAATGGAGCTGTTCAATGCTACAAGACACTTTTAATAACCTAAGAACATCAGTGCTGGTGCTTCTGTCTTCCACTCCCTTCTCTAATTCACAGTTGAGTGCTTACTCAATTGCACTATGCCAAGGACTCTGGGAAAGGCAAATAAGACAATGAATCTGCTTTTTAGGAATTTACATTTTAGAAGAGCTTTGACAATTATTTGCACTCAAAATGCCAGGAAGAATAAAATGTGTGTACCATCAGAGATAAGAACAAATTCAGCAGAAGGGAAAGATTGTTCCTGCATAGAAGAATCAGGGAGAGGCTCATGAATAGTTATTACATGTCCCCATTTGCCAGGAACCATCCCAGCTTATGCCTGTTGTCCTTTTGGTGGCCCCTTTTATTCTTAAAACATCCCTCTTTTATATGACAAATTATATAACCAGCCTTTTCATGAGGTGATGGCCATTAGGTTGGGCCTTGAAGAATTAGGTGTATTTTAATGGGTGGAGAATTATGAAGAGACTATTAATAGATAGAGTAGAACAAGAAAGCAAAGGACAGAGAGGCAGGAAAAATAAAGTGTGGCAAATTAGGTATGGTAGATAATCTACAAAGGTGGTTGCCAATGATGGTTCCCTTCTCTATATACGCATGCTATTTTACCAATCAAGAGACGGACTCTCTTACCCTTGTGTCTGGGCTGGCCCTGTAATTTGTCTTGACCAACAGAATGCACTGAAAGTAACATGGTGGTGCCAGCTCCAGGTCTAGCCCGGCTAGGAAGCTTTTGCTTTTGCTCTTGGAAGAAGCAACCAAGAAAACCAAAGGCAGAGGCAAGGAAAAAGCACCCCCAAAATAGCCTGCAGCTATTCTACCCAGCCCCACTGAGGTGCCCGTTACATGAAAAGAGAAGCCATTGGGGGCTTTTGTGGCACTTGCAGATAGTGCATAAGATTACAGAACAGCCCAGATACCATATAGGATCCCAAAACATTCCAGATGGCTCCAGTTGCAGAATTCTGAAAGATAATAAATTGCTTGCATGTTAGGCTGCTAAATTCTGAGGTTATACTGCGATAGATACTCGAAATACTAAGTGAATTGAACATGAGGACTTAAGTTTGGCCAAGGTGTGGCTGGTTGGTTGGTGTTCTCTGTTGTCCTGGTCCCACCTCAGTTTTAGGAAAGCCCAGGCTCCCTGCATCTCAGGGCTGGGCTTTCTCAGAGGGTTCTGTCCCTTGTGCAGCGGTGGAAGACCTCCCAAAAGTCTGGGCCCAAGACAGATACCTGCCCTCCTTCAGGCCTGCACCAGCAAGAGAGGCTTTCCCAGGTCTCCCTCTCTGCCTCCAGCCTTTCTTGTGAGCTCTCAGGAAGGCCCGTGGAGGAGAGCCTCCAAGTGGGTCCTAAGGTCCCTTGTGTCTGCGACTCCCATTGGTTCTACACACTCGCCCTGTTGTACATTCAGCCTTTAGCAATCCATTAGCAATTTTACCTGAATTCAATTTACCTGCCTCTCAAGAGGCAGCTCTGCCTTCCTCTTGAGTTCTGCCACAGATAGCTCAGGCCTGCACTCAGTATCTCTTTGGAAATGCCTGGTTTTCCTTGAATTATAGGCTAGTTTGTTTCCCTGAAACGTCAGCTCTCTGATGGATTCAAGAAAAGTTGAGATGTCAAATATTACTTCTTATGTCAGGTTCCTATAAACCAGGCAGAAACCAGAAGCCCATAGTTGGCTTTTAAACTGTGGTCCACAGAGGTCTCTTGGATGGTCTCTGATGGGGGACCCCCAGGAAAAGGAAGGGTGAATAAATGGTCCTCTGAACACTCCATTTCTGTCTCAGCCAGTCGGCTCCATTTTGTAAAACCAGTTTTAGATACTGAGCTTCAGCATAATGGGATATGTGACTAAAAACAGTCGGAAAACCAGGGACCCACAGCATGATTTCAGATGCATCAAGTAGGCACTTCCTTCACCTAAACCTCTTCTTCTCTGCTTGCTTCCCAAAGCCTAAAATCCAGCTAAGGAAAGAAAAGCTGCTCACACCACATTCAGGGATAAGGTTTAAAATGCATATACTTCAAGGAGAAGTTAACTTAAATTTACATTATTAAATGGGGCTGATAACAGGTTTTTTCACAAAGCGGGTTTTAATAAGAAAAGAGCACCAAAACTGAGCTAAAAAAGGAGTAAGGAAAAAGGAGTAAAACGGAGACTCGAGTTGGAGACAGAAATGACTGCCAAAATGATCATTCAGGCGCAAAAGGCAAACTTTCAGCTTCACAATTTTACCCAAAGCTGGCACACATACACACACACACACACACACACACACACACACACACACAAATATGTGTCTACAGGAGAAACAGGCAATCCAAGAATCTGCTTAGCCCCTTCACAATGCAAACAGCCATAGTTAGGACCTCAGGAGTCCTGCATGGTGACAAGATGTAAATACAGACGCTTCCTTCTCAACCAGCTAGCCTGGAGTTGTAACTGAACAGAGGCTCAGCCCTGTGGCTGGCCCTGACTGCACAGAACTGTAATACGAAAGGATGAAATATGAAGGAAGGAAGGGAAATAGGTTAAAGATGTACATCGTGAAAAATGGTCACTGTAAAGCCACTCAAAATCAGAGTAGTAGAAAAGGTAAATGCTTCTCCAGAAAGTACCTTCAGTTTCTAAGCTTTACATGAATCATCTAAGGAAAATCTTCCCAGCCAGAGTGGTAATAACTAGAAAAATTGTTAATATTACTTAAGGTTACTGCTATAATTTCAACTGAGGATGACTATGCCAGAAACAGCATTAGCAATTTTCAAATCAAGTCTTAGTTAAATACATTAAAAAAGAGAATAAATTTAGAATTTGTCCTATAATCCTATATGTAATCACTAAAATAGTGGATTTATAATACACACACACACACACACACACACACCCCAAAGATTAATGTAAAAACCTGAAACAAGAGAAATCATTATTTTCTGCAGAAGGAATTTGGATCTCTCAATTAATATCTCAAAAGTTAAGATTCATAGGAAACAAACATTAACAACCATACTCTAGAACTCAGTTAGACTTCCTTTCGTTTTTTATTATGTACATAAATCTCAGCTTTGTAATCAAAATATGAATTCCCATAAGTCTGCTTTTTTAGTAACTTCTTTTTTTGAGCTTCAAATATTAAGTGAAAGGCACTTAATATATACTTGAGAAACATATGGATAAATGTAAAAAACAGAGTTTTCAACACTACTGCAAAGCATAACATCATACTCCACTTCTTATGATGTTGTACAGAGAAAGTTCTGATTTAACAAATCATTGATCTTGCCTTATTTCAGTTTGTCTCATGAAATTTGGTCCTTCAACATTTGCCTCATTTTCACATCTGCTTATAACATTTAATGTCTAAAAATGTTTAAATATCACTAACACTAATGGAATTGTCAACTAAACTGTCACAAAGTGTTAAGTGAAAAACAGACACTTAAGAAAACCACTCATTCATTTATTAAGAAACAAGGTGTTGATCTCCTGCCTAGGCTGGAGTGCAGTAGTGCAATCATAGTTCACTGCAGCCTTAGGCTCCTGGGCTCAAGTGATTCTCCCACCTCAGCCTCCTGAGTAGCTAGGACAAAGGTACAGGTGGTCTGGCAAATTTTTTAAATGTTTTGTAGAGATGGGATCTATGTTGCCCAGGCTGGTCTTGAACTCCTGGTCTCAAGCAATCCTCCCACCTTGGCCTCCCAAAGTGCTAGGATTACAGGCAAAAAAAGCACATTTTAAACCAATAAGAGTAAGACCACACTAGTGGTTTAAACATAACAATTCTTTTATTTCTCAACTATATAAAGTATTGCTGACATAAAATAAACTGCACATATTTAAAATATATAATCTGGGCTCAATACAGTAGCTCACACCCATAATCCCAGCACTTTGGAGGAGCCTGGCCAACATGGCGAAACCCCATCTCTACTAAAAATACAAAACAAATTAGCCAGTCATTGTGGCAGGTGCCTGTAATCTCAGCCACTTGGAAGGCCCAGTCAGAAGAACTGCTTTAACCTGGGAGGTGGAAGTTGCAGTGAGTTGAGATTGCGCCACCGCACTTCAGCTGGGGTGACAAGAGTGAGACTCCGTCTCAAAAATAATAATAATAAGCAAAAAGAACAATCATACAGTCTGTAGAGAAAAACTGCAATTTGGAAAACAGGAAACGTATTAAAAACTAAGAGAACAAAAAACTTAAAATTCTCTATTTGAATTTATAATTACTTTTGTCTGCTAGGCAAGCTTACACTTTGGCCTTCTGTTTCCACAGAAATATGAGACAGAATAAATAAACGTGCATTACAGAGTCGGCCCTTTCATATTTTTCATATGTTCATTACCTTTAGTATCTCCTCATAGACTTGAATTTCTTTTTTTTTTTTTTTTTTTTTTTTTTTGAGACGGAGTTTCGCTCTTGTTACCCAGGCTGAAGTGCAATGGCGCGATCTCGGCTCACCGCAACCTCCGCCTCCTGGGTTCAGGCAATTCTCCTGTCTCAGCCTCCTGAGTAGCTGGGATTACAGGCACGCACCACCATGCCCAGCTAACGTTTTGTATTTTTAGTAGAGACGGGGTTTCACCTTGTTGACAAGGATGGTCTTGATCTCTTGACCTCATGATCCACCCGCCTCGACCTCCCAAAGTGCTGGGATTACAGGCTTGAGCCACTGCACCGGGCCTAGACTTGAATTTCTAAGGCTAGACCCTTGCCACAAGTTTATTTCTCCCCAGGGTTTAACTCGCAGTTCCTAAACCTGCCACCAGGTGGTATCTTGGGTCATGACGGCAAGGGTCCTCAGCGAGGTTTACCCCAAGTGTGTCTAAGTGGAAGATACCAGGATCCAGGCAACAAAGCACATAATTCATTAAAATTAAAAGCATAAATTATTAACTAACTCTTAATTATCATGTATAACAGTGCTTTCTCAGCACTTTTATGTGAATTCTCAAAACACTCCTAACTGGCCAGTGGTGTTCATTTTCCTTGGATTTTTTTTTTTTTGAGTTGAAGAAGTGCATAGTCACAGTGTTGCTTCAGGAGCATGAATCTCTCTGCTCCATTTTCCCACTTAGGCGGTTAACTCCCTACCAGGGCTGCTTCGCCCTTGCCTACTCCCTGAATACTGCCTGTAATGCAATTTAATTTTCACTGAATTACTTAAGATTATTTATTGAAAACCTTAGATGCGCTCTGTCAAGTATGCTCTTTTTGAAAAAACTAGCTTTTTTTAAAAAGTTCTTATTTTAAAACATTGAAAAGCATAAAGAAGAAAATAAATGTCATACCCAATCTCACCACTCAAAGGTAACACTATTAAAAGCTCCTATAATTTTCCCCACAGTTCTCATGTTCTGCATTTTCATCTTTTGGGGGGAAAATTTTTTCTCAAGCTTGTTTTCTACTTCATCACTTTTGACCTTCCACAGTGTCCCATTTTCTATTCACTCGTCTACAAAGGTTTTCTACATGAGGTTAATAACAGTATCTCCTCCCTCATAAGGTTGTCCTAAGGATTAAATGAGTTAAAATACGTAGGCCCTTAAAATAAAGCCTGTTACCTAGTAGTAATCAATAAATGTTAGCTTTTGTCATTATTTCTATTGAAGCTGGCTTTCCAGTTTTTCAGCTCTCTGTAATGCTTCCACTTCTGTGTTATCCTGATGGACTGCTTGACTGACTGTAGTCTCACACATGTTAACATGCCCTCAACTGCAGCTGAAAGCAGAAAAACATAATTTCTAAGATGATCTCATATCTCGTGGTCAATCTATTATGGAGGAATCAGCTCCTCAGAAGCCCCAGAAAATTAGTGATCCCTTTCTTCTGAATAACATAATCTCTTTAAGAACCCATCAGAGAGCCTTCTTTTATAACAAAGTAATTCCCTAATAGAGTTGTGCAGAATTTGTTGTGAATTCCCATCCAGATCTTTGTTAGTTTGGAGTTTTGTTATTGTTGTTTGAAACCGGGTCTGTCTCTGTCATTCAGGCTGGAATGCAGTGGCACAATCACAGCTCACGGCAGCCTCAACAACCAGGGCTCAAGTGATCCTCCTGCCTCAGCCACCTGAGTAGCTGGGACTACAGGTACACACCACCACGAAAGGCAACAGATCTTACAAATATTCTTGTCTGGATTGAAAGGAGAGCAGGGAGGAGGGGGAGATATCTTATCAGTAAGAACATCCAACAGCTTGCAGGGATAGTAAAGCAACCAGTGAGCACCTAAACGTCCAATGTGGATACTATTCCTTGGGAAATGCTCATTTTTCCAAAACCTCTGCCTGATGTGGCAGCCACACTAAGAGTAACCTACAGCATTTTCCTAACACCAAACCTGGTCCTTGGCTTGTGGTAGTTATCTGTGCAGGAAGCAAAGGTCAGAGGCACCTTATGTAGATGTTGAAATCCAAATACAGCCACCTACCAGTCCATCCATCCATTCATTCATTCCATAAATATTCCTTACGGAGTGTCTAGTATGGGCAAAATGCCATGCTAAATACTAAGGCTATAATGATGTAAAAACCAGATACCATCTTGTCTCTGTAGAGCTCACAGACTAATAGGAGAGACAAATAATAAATAAGCATCAAACTGTATGATTAGAAGCACAGAGTTCATGAAGGCACAGATCTTTGATGATCCCTACGAAAATAAGGAAGGAGTCAAAGTCTTCTGAATGATTAGTAATTAACTAGAAAAGAGGGGCAAAAAGGATGTCAAGGCAATGTTCAGGGCCAGTGGTGCACATAAGGTCACTGTGGCTGCAGCCAGAAGGCATGGCATGACAAGAGTCTGGAGAGATGGAGGGGTCCATGTTGTGGACATCTGCCTCGACCTGAAAAAACTGTTGAAACCCCACAGAAGCATTTAAGCAAAGGAATCACAGAACCCGATATGTCTCTTGAAAAGATCATTGAAGTCTAGTGAGGAGGAACTGGAAGAGGGCAGATGGATGTGGGGGGGGACCCAGGAGGCAACTCAATCTCCAGCTGTATAGGTAACATACATGCTCACCAGCTGACCCTCAATCCACCCTCTTCTCCAAACACTGTGTCTCTCTGGTCACTAGGATATTTTCTGGACCCAACAACATAATCCAGTGGGAAGGCATTCAGGGATATCCTTTAGTCTGGATCCACTGAGGAACCCCTATCAAAAATTCCCCTCACTGTCAGCCAAAGGGACTGTCTCCATCCCTGTTTTCTCTTATTAATACTGATTTCCTCTCCTGTTATATCCTTTTAGCAATTCTACTGGGAATTTGGGAAGAACTGGGGTCCATGCTCACATCAACTATCAAACCCAGAGGTTTCAAATATTGCTTTTAAAAAACTTAACATTAAAATCAAAGAACAGTGTTTGAATAGAACCACTTTTAAATAGATGTATTTTTAGTAGTTTCTTCATGAGCATATTTTAGATTGAATTGATACCTGTAATTACATTAGCAATTTTCAGCATTCATATAAGTAGAAATTGTGAAAAAATTGCTGGAAAAGGAAACAGCATCCGTACCCATATTATTTAGTATAATGCAGAATATAGCTAGCATTTCCTATAGACATTTATGAATAGTTTTAAGAATGCTTTTTATTCAATAGCTTTTGCCTCTTCAATAGCTTTTACTAGTAAGATTAAATGCTATGATTTCCTCCCCCTTTTTCTCCATGTTTTTAGTGTCAATGATTTAAGAAGTCATAGATCTCAAAATTAGACAGCAAGGAGCATTCAGGGGAATCCCTGTGGTAACTGTATACTACAGTCCTAGGAAGCGTATTTTTTACATTTTACCATACCAACACTTTACAAATCAATTTTTAAATTAATTAGTCAAGAGCATTTGTGAAGAACATTGGTTATAAAATTTCTCAAATTGTTATAAATGTTATTTACTGCAGTATCTAAGCATTAAAGACTTAGCCACTATAAAGTCAACAATTAGATTAATCAGTATTATCATTTTACAACTATGAAGTCTTGGGTTTCAATATTTAATAGGTTTACATAAAATTTAATAGAGATGAAGCTGAGGCTGGAGAATCACTTGAAGCCAGGAGTTCAAGACCAGCCTGGGCAAAATAGTGAGACTCTGTCTCTACAAAAAAATAAATTAAAAATTTTGTTTAGATAGGGTCTTGCTGTGTCACCCAGGCTGGAGTACAGTGGCATAATCTCAGCTCACTGCAACCTCCACCCTTGAGGCTCAATCAATCCTTTCACCTCAGCATCCCAAGTAGCTAGCATGCCCAGCCAATTTTCTGGAGTTTTGTTGTTGTTGTTTTATAGAGACAAGATTTTGCCTTGTTGCCCAGGCTAATCTTGAACTCCTGGGCTCAAGCGGTCCACCTGCCTCAGCTTCCCAAAGTGCTGCAATTACAGGTGTAAGCCATTGTGCCTGGTAAAAAAATTTTTTCAGACTGGTCAGGCATGGTGGCATGTGCCTATAGTCCCGGGTACTTAGGAGGCTGAAGTGGGAGGATCCTCTAAGCCCAGGACTTTGAGGCTGCAGTGAGCTGACTGTGGATGGCGCCACTGCCCTCTAGCCTAGGCAACAACAGAGCAGGACCCTGACTCAAAAAAAAAGCCAAATAATAAACTCCTGGTAAATCGAGAAGCAAAGTTGATATATTTTGATTATTAGACTAAAATCCTGGGAACCATACAAAATTGCTTTGCCTTTTCCAACTATTTTCGGAATAAAAATTCCTCAAAAGCAGTAACAGACCTGCTAGTTATGTTGAAAAAAACCTTAACTAGTTATACTGCTGGCAATATCTAGCAATGGTGTTTCTATTTTAGTATTTTTTTTGTATTTTTGTATTTGAAGACATTCAAGTTCTTCAAATAGGAATCACTTAGATGTTTTATGTACTAATTTCCAATAATAATATTTTAAAAATCAAAATCTTACCTAGAATCTTACTGTAAACATTACTTAAGATACCAAAACATTATTGCCATAGGGAAATAGAAGTTATCATCAATAAAGACATGTACAGAGAGGTAAATTTTAAGGCAAAATGCAGATACATCCCCGTCCAGCACAGATTGAGAAGCACCCGTCTCTTTTTGGTACCATAACTCAGGCAATGAGGTCTGTACCTGAAAGACCAAAAATAGTCATTTAATATAAATAGCCATGGCGTTTTATATTCAAATCGAAAAAAGTTTCCAATTTGGAAATGTACTTTTAAAGTATTATTTTCTCTCTCTGATTCATAAAAATCTGTTCCACTATTTCCCATACTCCCTCAATAATAAATATTAAAATGAAGCTGTTAAGCCTTAGGTTCCAAACCTTCTGAAAACAGCAGATAAAATAAATTTAAATTATCTTGCTTCTAACTGTGAAAAAGTGCTAGCATGAGTTTATTTATTTAATTTTAAACCCCTATAATTTCTAATTGGTTTTACCAAAAACGTTCTCTTTAGCCCAAGCGGCATAAAGGCAAGTAGGACAAGTACTTAGGATATCAGCTCTTAGATTTTCAGAAGTTTGAAGAGACGTGTAGACAGCAACAAAGTTCTTAGTCAGAAGCCTAACTACTAAAAATGTCTTCCTGTCATTTTTTTCAAGCAACTGCTTGGTTAGCTGTTTTCTTAAGCCCAGAGATGGAGATGATAGGGATTATAATCTCAGTTTTTTTGTAGATATATAACAGCCCACCTCACGACAGGTAAAGCGACAGATACATGTTCAATGGATATCTCTTGAAGGAATGAATGACTCAAGAGAAAGAATGTCACAAAATTAGTGCTTAGTCTCCCAATAGAGGCTTCTAGGACAATGTGGGTTGAAAGGAAGCTGTTTGTCCACTCCCTCATTCCTTATCATCTATACTGCATCCCAGTTACTAGAAGCTGCTAACAACCTTCTAATGGTGAAAGCCAAAGACTAAACACTGTTTCAGCTTCATCCTCCACACTGTAGAAGCCTTCTTAAAGCAAACTTCTCTGAACTTCTGCAATGCTAAACCATACAAAATCCTGTTCCTGTGTCTTCTGCCACATCTTCATACTTTCACTGACTTCTCTTCCTCTTTTTTATCATCCAAAGACAGTCACAGCTAAGAGTACATCCTGGCCTTCTTCACTTCTTCTTCTAGACGTCATCTTCCGATATTACCCATTCTCAAAATGTCACAAATCACTCTTCTTGAGATGACTCCAATATCTCTAATCCTTATCACTCTCTTGAACTCCAGGTCCAATTCCCAGGGGCTTTCTCCACCTCTTTACTACCTAGATAATTTACTGTTATCACACACTCCACAAGGCGATCCTGAACCCATCATCTTTCCATTCACCTGACCTCTCTCTCTATCCCTATTAATGTCTCCAGACACCCATGTTGGAAACCTCAGGATTATCTTTTATCCTTCTCTCTTTCTTATTTACTTACACCAAATCGAATGTCTATCCCTATGTTTAAGTCTCCCCATCTATTATAAATGATCTTGATCTCATTTGTTTTTGTCTTCTTTTGTTTGGGGTTTTCATATTTTAGTCTTATTTCCAACTGCTTCCCACCGAGATTCTACCCTTTCATCAACTTGATTATTAAATACTCCAAACATACCCTGTGCCTCCCTTCCTCCGTGCCTTTGGCCATGCTGTTCCCTTTGTTTTGTATGCCCTTCCACCATCTCTATGGACTGCTGTCTGTCCACCTTTAGGGATACACTGTGGATAAGATGTTCTCCATAAAGCCTTTAGTAATTTTCACCACCAGACACGGTATATTTTCCTTTGAAATTTATAGGCTTTTTGTAACCTTAGAAGATAGAATATTTCTCATGTCATCTCCTACTAGCCTGCAGGCTTTTTGAAAGCAGGAAATCATAGGTTATTTACTTTTATTTTCCCTGTAGAAGCTTTGCACATGAACAGAATTCAGTATATGTTTGTATATATACATTTATTCTCCCCCATCTTGTTCCGGAAAGGATGTGTAGTCACTCAATAAATATTTGTTAAAATACCTAGGAAAATCTATTGCTTTTATGCTTCTACCCTAACCATCTCTAATTTCCTTACTCTTACCTACAATAATAGACCCTCTTTAATGCCGTTAAATACTTATTCATTCTAATATTTCAAACCAAATTAAACTAAAAGCAATTTTTGTTCCTAATCTTTTCCCCTACTTCTTTCTGAACATCTATATCATCAATTCTCAACCTCAGCACTACTGATTTTTTGGACCAGATAATTCTTTGTTGACAGGGGAAGGGTTAGGTTTCCTTTGCACTGTAGGACATTTAACAGCATTTCTGGCTGCTACCCACTAAATGCAGTCATACGCTCAGTTATGACAACCAAAAATGTCTTTAGACATTACCAAATATACCTTGGGGGTGCAGGATGTTGGGGAATTGCCTCTGGTTGAAAAGCAGAGACTTCAACCAGAACTGTCACACAGAAATAAAATGAAAGGTTCACATGGAAGCAACATGTATAATTTTAAATATTTCAGGAGCTACATTATTAAAAAGGTAAGAAGCAAAGTTGTTTTATATTTTATTTAACATATCCAAAATATTACCATTTCAACAGGTAACCAATATAAAAATAATTATCTAAATACTTTACATTATTTTTTCTTACTACTCTTTGAAATCCAATGTGCATTTTACATCTACAGCATATGTCAGTTCACACTAGTCACATTTCAATTTCTTAATAGGAACATGTGGCTAGTAGCTTTGGGTATGGGTTGAACAGCTCAGAACCAGCAGTTTTTCCTAGGCTGAGAACTCACTTTTCAAGAAGAATAAAGAAACCTCTTTCTTGCCCCTAACTACTCCTAGCTATAATCAAACATAGTGAGATTGAGGAAGAGACATAAATCCAGAAATTTCTAATGTGATGAGTGGTAGGAGATCTGGGATCAAAGAGTAGATCTAACAAAAATAATAATAATAATAAGACAAATCAAGAAATGGCTGTAAGAGAATACTACTCTACTTGCTCTGCACATTTGATCGTTAGGTAATATAGAGGTATCAGGTTTTACTTGCTCTCCACACCCAAAATTCTCATCCTAGTAATGATATACATCTATATACCTACACAAGGAGTTCTCACAGTGCACACAAAAACAAAGCAATGTGCGCTAAGTATGGACCTCTCTCAAGTTTCCCCGGGGTCATACATCATGGAAGTGGCAGAGAAATGTATTCTAATCTTCTAATTCTAACCCCTTCACTCTACAACGATGAAACTGGGTCTAAAACAAGATTAAAAAGTGGTCTAAGATTTAGAACTCATCAATGGAATCCTAAGACAAAATCCAAGTTCTCCAAGACCTGGTACCAAGTTCTCTCACCCACCCCATCCTAGCTGTGTAACTTTCAAAGAGCAACTTCCCCTCTTGAACCATTGGTTGTCTCATATCTCTAACAGAAACAATGATATCTACTTCATACATTGTGAAAATTACTTTAACTGAATTAATATATGTAAAAATATCAGGCACAGTGTTCCTGTGATCCTAAATGTTTGTTGACTCTGAAAAGAGTAGCACATAATAGAATCAGGAAAACACAGGAAGCAACTTGGGAGATTTATTTTAATCCATGCTTACCCACCAGGAGTTCTAAGTCTAATCTATCAAGGCTGATGAAAATTTAAATTGTTATTTAAAGGCTATAAAGAAAATATTTTAAGACCTCGCTCAACAAAACATTCCAATAAGAGACAACACTCTTAATTCAAAACTTTCCCACATGTTCTCAGTCAAGTCAAACTTTTCAGTCAATGTTTCAAGAACCAACAAATAATTATTAGCTTCAAACCACCTGGGCAAAAGGAGTCTGCTGGAGGACACATGCCAATCTTAAATGAAGAATTCCCTTTACCTAGCACTGGGTTAGAGTCATAGCTTGCTTCCTGTACTGAAACTCACCAGAGGAAGAAGGATTGACTTCTATTTCCTAATCATAGTTTGCATGGCTTAATGACAGGAATTTGTTCTGAGAAATGTATTGTTGTGCAAACATCATAGAGTGCATTTACGTAAACCTAGGTAGTATAGCCTACTACATATCTAGCCTACAAACCCATACCGCATGTTATTGTATGGAATACTGTAAGCAATGGTAACATAATGTTAAGTATTTGTGTATCTAAACATAGAAAAGATACAGTAAAAATAGGATATAAAAGATAAAAAATGGCACACCTGTGTAGAGCACTTTCCATAAATGGAGCTTGCAGGACTGGGCCTTGAGCTAGGTGACTCAGTGAATAAATGATGAGTGAATGTGACGTCCTAGAACATGACTGTACATTTTTAACACAACTGGCAGAGCAGTAGGTTTGTATATACCAGCATCACAACAAACACATGAGTAATCCATTGTGCTATGATGCTCTGATGGCTATGACAGCCCTAGGCAACAGGAATTTTTCAGCTCCATTATGACCTTATGGGACCACCATTGTTTATGCAGTCTGTCATTGACCAAAACCTCATTATGTGGCACATGACTGCATTCCACCTTTACTGATTTGAGTAACAGAAAGGCTTAATGTTCCAGTAACATAAAACCAATTTTTGCAAATTTGAACTTTCTCAAAAAAAAAGCACAAATCCATTTACTCCAGCAAATAGAGCTTGTCATTACTTTCCATGTGATAACAACATGACTCCTTCAAATACCTGAAAAGCATTATTAAATTATTCCTCAGCCTGACTTCCTCAGAAAGTTTAGGTATTAAGTTTCTGGATGCTGTAGAAAGTTGGCATTTTAATAACACCTCGTACAAGTATTCTGTTGCAGTTTTGACTGATTGCAATTTAGTCCCAGTCTACCACTGGATAAAGTGGGGAAAAAAAATGTGTTTCCTCCATGCAGTTCCATAAAGCTCGGGCTTCACAGAATCTCTTTTATCTGGGGATATCCCTTTGAATTAGACACCCCCCTGCCTTAGCCCCCTCAGCAGGGTGTGCATGGAGGAGGGTTTGCGGTTTGGAATTCAATCCCTCAAGTTACGGAACAAAGTCTGAATCTGTCTGTCCTTCAGGACACAATGAAACAGCCAGCTGTTTACTTAGACATTTGTCTGAGTAGTATTTTATCAGGCTATTATTAGTTTTAATGTTGTAATTAGATGTGCAAATGTACCCTGAGGTATGTTTGGATGGGAACATCATACAAATCAGAATTGACAATGATTAACACAGCTGCATTTCTGCCAATGATTAGGCATTTAAATAAGTGGTCATGATGCGTTTGCTGGAAAACGTGATCCCACGGAATAGAGAGGTTAGCAATGATATGATGCTGCCAAAGGGACATCAAAAACACATAAAAACAAAAGAGACAGTGAATAAATTAGGTTCCACTTGGAAATTGGAAACTAACTTCTCTAACCACCATATATAAAACAGCCTCTCCTCCATTATTATTCCCTAACCTAGTCTTTATATTCTACATATCACTTATCCTGACAAAGTATCTATACATAGGCATTTTTTAACTTCTGAGAGTTATACCTCCTTCCCAACAGAGTAAGCGCTAAAAAATGAGGAACAGTACTACTCCCTCAGCGCTAGAGCAGCGCCCAGTTCCCCCACAGAATAAATTCTAAGAAAGTATCTGCTGAATAAATAAATCATTTGCAACATTAACTGGAGGGTTGACATAAATATGACTTCTTTTCATCTAAAATTTCCATTAAAATTGTTTCATATTTACACTGGGATGACATCAGGTTCATCGTCATTGTTTCACCATTGCAACCAGAGGCTTGGGTTGGCTAGGTGATTTGTTAAGAGTCTTAAAATTAGCTTGAACTCACTGACAAAAAAAAAGTTAGTAGCCGAGTTTGCATTCACAATAATTTTTACTTCTATGAGAGTAACCATGCTGAGAATAGATCACAATTTTTTCCTACTTACCTAAATACTTCTAAATGAGTATAATCATAAATAATAATACAGAATAAGGATGTTTTTATTTTTTAAGACAGATTCTCACTCTGTCACCCAGGCTGGAGTGCAATGGTGCATTCTCTGCTAACTGCAACCTCCACCTCCCGAGCTCAAGAGATTCTCTTGCCTCAGCCTCCCAAGTAGCTGAGATTGCAGTTGCCTATCACTACGCCCAGCTAATTTTTTTAATATATATTTTTAGTAGAGACAGGGTTTCACCATGTTGGTCAGGCTGGTTTCAAACTCCTGACCTCAAGTGATCTGCCCGCCTCAGCCTCCCAAAGTGCTGAGATTACAGGTGTGAGCCACTGCGGATATCAATACTTTTGTACCTTCACAGCCCGCCTTGTTGTGGCTTCACAATCAAATCTCTTTAATACACTGCTGGCCCCTAAAATCCTCCACTCCTCTGGCAGCTATAAGTTACTAGACCTTCCCATCCAGGGTTTCTAGGAGTTTCTACTTATCACATCAAGTCCTGAAGACTTGACTCCTCCACAACGTCTCCAAGTTGCCTCTCAACTACCTCCTGCTCCTATATTTCTTCTGAATTATAAAAATACGAATTCAAAGATATAAACATGCTAAGAAACATTACATTTATTTCTGGAAGCACGAAAAACCTGTGTGAGAATCTTACAAGTGCCTAAGTTATTATGGGTTGGGGAATACGCATGTATATTTAAATACTGCACCAATCATCTCTGAATTAAAATATAATACTTAACTACTAAGGCCATACTAACATAATGTAATCTTCCTTTGGAGACTCAGAAGCCAATTCTGGAAGTGCCTGGAGGGCATTATTTTGAAAATCAATTCTCTACATACACTGCTGTAAAATATATATACATGTATTATTTAAGCTTTTAGATTTTGAATAAATAGAATTTTATAGCATTCTGATGAAGAGAAGCTATGATGTTCATTATACTGAAGCAAAAGCAGACAGAGAAAATGACCTATATTTCAAGCAAAAACAGTTCAATTAGGTATTTATCATTTCTTTACATAAAAAAAGACTAAATCTAGATCCTAAATTATTAAAAGCATAATTCCATTTGTCATGGATTATAACCAAAGAATTTTATTCAACCATTTGTTCTCAAGCAAAATGTTAAGGTTATAAACTTTATTTTGTATTATATTTAGTCTGTCAGTAGAACATTAACCTAGACTATAGTGTGTTTGGTCTAGATTAATTGAAAGTAGATCAGCTTCAACTTAACATAGATTTTTCTTTAAAAAACTTTTAATCCCAGGGAGGGGGATTAATAGGACTAAAAACTACTTTATGCATTATCTTAAATATACTGAAATTGGTGAAAACTACTTATCAACTTTAAATATTCAAGTCGATGACATACATAAGTCATCCACATGATCTACGCTGGTTATCTGATGTCTGTAACTGTTGTCTCACTGTCCAATACTGAATCGGCTTGTGATGGACCAACCAATGACTTTTAAAGCTTCCTATGTTGTTACTGAAAGCAGAAGGACTTCCAAGGGGAGTCCACAGAAGGCAGACAATGGAGAAAGAGAAGAAATTGAGCAGAAACACTGGCAGAAGCCCCAGTAAGGATATGGGCAGGATTTTGATGGTTTTCCAACCCATCCATTCCTGTGAGCCAGCTCCATTCCCACTGCCACATTCAATAAGGTTTCTCTGAATTCTTATAATAAATTCTCTCTTTTAAACTGAATTCCAATTGGTGCTTGTGGCTTGGAATAAAATTCCTTGACTATTAAAAGAGTACACCCTCTCCTCAGAGTTTCACAATGTACATTAATATAAAATCTTCTGAGAACTTCCACAGGAGTTTTGAAACTTAGTACACCAGTGAAATGCTTTTTTGCATAATGTCTACTAACTGCCTTTAAGTTAGCACTTCTTGGAGACCCTTTTGAAAACTAATGATGTTTACATTGGTATAAGCTTAACACGTGTTTTCTCAACTAGAGAATTTCAAATTTAACCTCAAAACATGGTTGCAAAAGGAACGGTTTGAGGAAGAAACTCCAGAAATTTTATCACTCAGCCGTCTGCCTATTCCACCTGAGCAAAGGCAGATTTTATGCAAATCAAAAGGGATTTTTTCCCCTCAGAATTAGTTCAACTGCCACAAATACACATTTTATCTTAGCTGATCTAGAATTGACTTTTAAAAATACGATCAGTCAATAGCTTAGTGTAGCATGACTCTGTACTCACTTCAGATCAATACTATGCACATACCCTAAAGTACTAGGGAAGGCCTTTATATCTATCACAGCAATATGGCCAAACCCATTCCCAAATCTTTATAAATATGGAGTAAGAAGTAGTTGCCAAGAATACACACACACACACACACACACACACTCTCTCTCTCTCTCTCTCTCTCTTTCAGCATTTATTCCCAAAACAATTTTTAAATGAAAGCAACAGAGGTCCTGAAAACCTAGGTTATAAATAAACTTGCTGAAAACAAGGAGTAAGATTTGGGGTCAGGTGAAATATTACATTTTTGACTATTTGGGAATTTCCCCAAAGCACAACTGGCAAACATACCATTTGAATTCAATTACTGCTTAAATACCACGCTTATTCTCAGACATCTGAGGAACTCCTTTAGATAAAAGAAAACAGGCTCTGAGATTTTTTTCACAGAATTGGGCACACATATAAAGAAACTCTAAATAGTGATTCTTCCATTAAGAGTAATGAGATGAAAATAAATCTGTTTCAGACAGGATAGAAGGCAGTCAGGCTAGCCACACAGTCAGTAGAAATTTTGGTTCTAACACTGGAAATGAATTCTGCACAGCTAGGCTCTCCAACACTATTTAAACTATAGCCACTGTGGGTGCTAGTCAAAAGTCAATTAAGGCCAAAAGCTCCATTTCCAGAAAGAGCACTGCAATATTGGTTCTGTACCATCAGGTGGAATTCAAAAGAGTCTCATAATAATAATGACTGCTTCACAAAGACTCCTATCCAGAACCCTAGCTGTCTGAAACATTATGAGGAGACTTCTTTCTGATTTTTCCAAGGGATCCTTGCATTGCACAGTTCTAGGCCTTCTTAACTAGAGTGCTCAAAACCTGATTTGTACTCCTGGTGGCTCACTATAAATGACAATTACCATATTGTGTCAAATGGTCTTTGGTGGGAAAAGTTTTATATTTATACTAAATGGACCTCAGGGGTGGTATACTTTAGGTTTGTGCTTGCTTTTATTAAGCTTTCTTTTTCCACCCAGTCTAGTCAATCAGCTGTTATTTCTAACTACTCCCAAGCTGTCTGCCCTCCTCCCCCTTTTCTAATTGCAAAATCTCTCCTCTGGCCCCACTCTCTAATTGAGAGCCTCTACACTGCTCTCAGAAACCAGTGTTTCAGGTAAGAGTACAAAGGCCTCTATGCCTTTTTCACATACTCTGTGGTTATTAGCTGAGTTCCAGAGAGTTGAGAGATCATTACAGTACCTGTAGATCCCTCGCACTGCCCCCCACCCACCCGAGCAAGGTGCCATAGGTAAGCTCCGGCAGTGTGTGGCCAGGCCTTACTCCAGCAAGTTTCTGGAGTAATCCTCCACTCAACAGGAGAAAGCATCTGTCTCAACCTCAGACACACAAAGTACATATATTTTAATTTATGTTTCTTAGTCTAACGATAACATTTTCAAGTGATCATTCTGGGCCTTGTCCTAATTCTTTCCACAAAGACATAAACCTCTATTAAAATCACTATAGTGGAAATAAGCCAGGAGTTCAGTAAATAAACAACTTGCAGTCAGAGAGAGTTCTCTGAGACTCGACACAGGTGTCCCTTCATGGGATGCCCCCAACAGTGCTTGTTAGCAACTTGTCGTTTACAGGTTTAGACAGGGAGGTAGGAAACAAGAATCCCAGCCCCACACTTGCTTCCTGTGTGATCCTGAGTGGGTAACAAATCCACTTCATTCCTAAGGTTTCCTCAGTTGGGGAATGGAGACACCCAACTGACAGAGATAATAAGAAAACTGAATGAAGTAATGTTCAGAAGGAATGTCGCACAGGACCTGGCAGTCAGAATGTGCTCAATAAAGGCTGGTTACTGTCATGGTTAGCTCTGAGTCAATTTTGCTGAACCACAACTCGATCAAACATATTTAGGGATGTTTCTATGAAGGTGTTTTTGGGGAGCTGAGATTTGCATTTAAATTGGTGGACTGAGTAAAGCATATCACCCTCCCTGATGTGAGTGGACCTCATCTAAATCAGTTGAAAGTCTTAAAGAAACAAAAATTGACCTCCCCAAAAAGCAAGAGGGAATTCCGCCAGCAAAATGCTTTTGGACTCAGACTTCATTCAGCTCTTCCCTGAGTGTCCAGCCTGCAGGCCTGCCCTACTGGATTTTTGGACTCATGTCCATAATCCATCCTGTAAACTACTTCCTTAAAACCAATCTCTGTGTGTGTGTGTATGTGTGTGTGTGTGTGTGTGTGTGTGTGTGTACGCATATTTATATGAAGAGAGAGAAAGAGAAGGTTCTGTTGCTCTGGAGAACTGTACTACAGTTACTTTTATTATTATTTATAATCATCATCATTACTACACTATTAAATCAAATGCACTTGGTTTCTTCTAATTTCAACTACATAGGAGATAGAAAGGAAGACATAATTTCCTCAGACATTTTCAATTAAAATAAAAAGAATGGGTGATCCTCAGCACAATGAGACATCAGTAAATGCCTCAAAGTAGTTTATCAAGCAGACAAGTATGTCTTGGTATCACTCTAGACCCACTCTGAAGCACTGCAAATAAATTTGACAACTTTTTTTTGGAGGGGGGTTCCTTTTTAGAAGAAATGTTATGAAAGAAAAGCCACAGCAAAAAAATAAAGACCTGTAATTAGAAAAGTAAGTGTTTCATATGTTTTAATGCTGCATTTGTGTAGGCTGTAAGTTCCTTGTGGGCATGTACAAACCCACAGTAATGTTAACCATGATTATTCATTTATTGCTGCTATGGTTTGGGAATTTGGAATATATCTCCCAAATTTTATGTTAGAGACTTAATCCCCATTGTAACTGTATCAAGAGGTGGGGCCTTTAAGGGCAGATTAGGCCATGAGGGCCTCACCCTCATGAATGAATTAGTGCTGTTACAGCAGGACTGAGTTATTGCAGGGGTGGGTTTCTGATAAAAAGGATGCGTGGCCGGGCGCGGTGGCTCAAGCCTGTAATCCTAGCACTTTGGGAGGCCAAGGCGGGTGGATCACGAGGTCGAGAGATTGAGACCATCCTGGTCAACATGGTGAAACCCTGTCTCTACTAAAAATACAAAAAACTAGCTGGGCGTGGTGGCGCATGCCTGTAATCCCAGCTACTTAGGAGGCTGAGGCAGGAGAATTGCCTGAACCCAGGAGGCGGAGGTTGCGGTGAGCCGAGATCGCGCGCCATTGCACTCCAGCCTGGGTAACAAGAGCGAAACTCTGTCTCAAAAAAAAAAAAAAAAAAAAAGGATGCGTTCAGTCCCCTTTCCTCTCTCATCTAGTGCACTGTCACCATGTGATGCCTTCTCCCGTGGGATGACTCTCACCAGATGCAGCCTCTCCATCTTGAACTGCCCAGTCTCCAGAACCGTGAGCCAAATACATTTCTTTTCTTTATAAATTACTCAGGTTGGGGATTCTGTTATAGCAACGGAAAATGAACTAAGACAATTGCCTACTGATTTTGTAGGCATGTGCTTATAAGACTGGGTTTTGCTCATGAAGCCATCATAAAATGAAACCCCTTTTTTTATAGAAGGTAATAAAATAAAGCAGCTTTGAAGTATGAAATTTTCTGCAATCTCTTTTTGTATCTTCTTCAGCAGAAGGTCAAAGGATATCCCAAATTCCTGTATTTTCATTCTATTTCAACTCATAGGATACAAATACATTTATTTCTTTGCCAGGCATTTTTTTTTCTTAACTTCTTCATGTCTTATTGCTTATGCATCCTAAATATTCAGTCTCTTACCTGGTATTTGAAATTAAATATCTTTACATTTTTAACCTTTAGAAACACAGCTCTGCTAGAAGGCCAGGTTGCCAATCATTATGAGGCCAGGATTGAGAACAATTTAGCAGTGAGAACAATTAGAACAGTACCAGATTAGAAGCAGAGGCTGAAGGAACAGCTCTGATGGATGGGTGTGTATCATGACTGTGAGCCATCAGGACAAGAGCAAAGCCAGAGCAGTGGGAGCTGCACAAGGGTTAGATTCTAAGTATGAGTGTCCAGAGGAAAGGGAGCATAATATATCTTCCGTGCAAGTTGCAAGTGAGTAAGCAGAGAAGAGCGTTCCATGGGGCAAATGGACCTGTCCAGATGACAGCACAATTTGGAATGACAAAGGATCCCGGGTGGTGCCATCTGCCTGCAGCACTGGCTCTCTAAATGGCCTGGAGAGTATGGGTAAATAAGGGCTGGCAGGTGTGTGCTGTTCACTGACAAAGGCCAAGGCTGGCTCTGCTGGTGCGAGGGATTGCAGGCAAGTGTGAGGTCCTCTGGGGAGCCCTCGAAGTTCTATTGCCATCATTGAAATTGATGTAGTACCTACTCTTCCTTTGGTTTTCATCCTCCCGAAACCCATGAAATAAGTATTCATCTTTATTACACAGAATTCTCTTCTGGAGCCTGCTGATAGGAGGAATGGCTAAACTCTGGAAAAAGTCCTAAAGTCTGTTATTAGGACTTGAGAAGGATCTGAAAATCTTCCCAGTTTCATTAAAACTATAACCATTCAGTTCCCAAATACCGTTTTCCTTCTGAGACCACAAAAGTGATCTACAACTCTTAACCAAAAGCAAAATATATCAGCTTCTCTTAATGATACAACCAAAAGTCTTCAGCTGACAGGAAATAACTAAGATCAGAGCAGAACTGAAGGAAATAGAGACACAAAAAACTCTTCAAAAAATCAATAAATCCAGGAGCTGGTTTTTTGAAAAGATCAACAAAATAGACAGACCACTAGCCAGATTAATAAAAAAGAAAAGAGAGAATAACCAAATTGATGCAATAAAAAACGATAAAGGGGATATCACCACAGATTCCACAGAAATCCAAACCATCATCAGAGATTATTACAAACAACTCTATGCACATAAACTAGTAAACCTGGAAGAAATGGATAAATTCCTGGACACCCGCAACCTCCCAAGCCTAAACCTGGAAGAAGCCGAAACCCTGAATAGACCAATAACATGGTCTGAAGTCGAGGCAGCAATAAAGAGCCTACCACCCAAAAAAAGCCCATGTCCAGATGGGTTCACAGCTGAATTCTACCAGACATACAAGGAGGAGCTGATACCATTCCTTCTGAAACTATTCCAGACAATCCAAAAAGAGGGAATCCTTCCCAAATCATTTTGCGAGACAAACATCATCCTGATACCAAAACCCAGCAGAGACTCAACAAGAAAAGAAAATTTCAGGCCAATATCCATGATGAACATAGATTCAAAAATCTTCAATAAAATACTGGCAAACCGATTGCAACAGCATATCAAAAAGCTCATCCACCATGATCAAGTAGGATTCATCCCAGGGATGCAAGGCTGGTTCAACATACGCAAGTCCATAAACAGAATTCACCACATAAACAGAACCAAAGACAAAAACCACATGATTATCTCGATTGATGCAGAGAAGGCTTTTGACAAAATTCAACAACCCTTTATGCTAAAAACCCTCAATAAACTAGGTATTGACGGAACGTATCTCAAAACAATAAAAGTTATTTACGACAATCCAACAGCCAATATCATACTGAATGGGCAAAAACTGGAAGCATTCCCTTTGAAATCTGGCACTAGACAAGGATGCCCTCTCTCACTGCTCCTATTCAATATAGTACTGGAAGTTCTAGCCAGAGCAATCAGGCAAGAAAAAGAAATAAAGGGTATCCAAATTGGAAAGGAGGAAATCAAATTGTCTCTATTTGCAGATGACATGATTGTGTATCTGGAAGACCCCATCATCTCAGCCCAAAATCTCCTGAAACTGATAAACAACTTCAGCAAAGTCTCAGGATACAAAATCAACGTGCAAAAATCACAAGCATTCCTATACACCAGTAATAGACTTCAAGAGAGCCAAATCAAGAACGAACTGCCATTCACAATTGCTACAAAGAGAATAAAGTACCTAGGAATACAACTAACAAGGAACGTAAAGGACCTCTTCAAGGAGAACTACAAGCCATTGCTCAATGAAATAAGAGAGGATACAAACAGATGGAGAAACATTCCATGTTCATGGTTAGGAAGAATCAACATCGTGAAAATGGCCATACTGCCCAAAGTAATTTACAGATTCAACGCTATTCCCATCAAGCTACCAATGACCTTCTTCACAGAACTGGAAGAAAACACCTTAAACTTCATGTGGAACCAAAAGAGAGCCCCCATAGCCAAGTCAATTCTAAGCAAAAAGAACAAAGCAGGAGGCATCACACTACCGGACTTCAAACTATACTACAAGGCTACAGTAATTAAAACAGCATGGTACTGGTACCAAAACAGAGATATAGACCAATGGAACAGAACAGAGGCCTCAGAGGAAATACAACATACCCACAACCATCTGATCTTCGACAAACCTGACAAAAACAAGCAATGGGGAAAGGACTCCCTGTTTAATAAATGGTGTTGGGAAAACTGGCTAGCCATGTGCAGAAAGCAGAAACAGGACCCCTTCCTGACACCTTACACCAAAATTAACTCCAGATGGATTAAAGACTTAAACATCAGACCTAATACCATAAAAACCTTAGAAGAAAATCTAGGCAAAACCATTCAGGACATAGGTGTAGGCAAGGACTTCATGACCAAAACGCCAAAAGCAATGGCAACAAAAGCCAAAATAGACAAATGGGACCTAATCAAACTCCACAGCTTCTGCAAGGCAAAAGAAACAGTCAGTAGAGTGAATCAGCAACCAACAGAATGGGAAAAAATTTTTGCAGTCTACCCATCTGACAAGGGACTGATATCCAGAATTCACAAAGAACTAAAGCAGATCTACAAGAAAAAAACAAACAAGCCCATTCAAAAATGGGCGAAGGATATGAACAGATACTTTACAAAAGAAGACATACAGGAGGCCAACAAACATATGAAAAAATGCTCATCATCACTGGTCATCAGAGAAATGCAAATCAAAACCACATTGAGATACCATCTCACACCAGTTAGAATGGCGATCATTAAAAAATCGGGAAACAACAGATGCTGGAGAGGATGTGGAGAAATAGGAACACTTTTACACTGTTGGTGGGAATGTAAATTAATTCAACCATTGTGGAAGACAGTGTGGCGATTCCTCAAGGACCTAAAAATAGAAATCCCATTTGACCCAGCAATCCCATTACTGGGTATATATCCAAAGGAGTATAAATCATTCTACTACAAGGACACGTGCACACGAATGTTCATTGCAGCACTGTTTACAATAGCAAAGACCTGGAACCAACCCAAATGCCCAACGATGATAGACTGGATAGGGAAAATGTGGTACATATACACCATGGAATATTATGCAGCCATCAAAAACGATGAGTTCACGTCCTTTATAGGGACATGGATGAACCTGGAAACCATCATTCTCAGCAAACTGACACAAGAGCAGAAAATCAAACACCGTATATTCTCGCTCATAGGCGGGTGTTGAACAATGAGAACACATGGACACAGGGAGGGGAACACTACACACTGGGGTCCGTTGGGGGGAAATGGGGGAGGGGCGGGGGGTGGGGAGGTGGGAAGAGATAGCATGGGGAGAAATGACAGATACAGGTGAGGGGACGGAAGGCAGCAAAGCACACTGCCAGGTGTGTACCTATGCAACAATCTTGCATGTTCATCACATGTACCCCAAAACCTAAAATGCAATAAAAAAAAAAGGGAAAAAAAAAAGAAAAAAAAAAAAAGTCTTCAGCTATAAAATCAAAGATTTTTTTTCCCCATTTTCTCAAAGATTAAGAAAGAAGGCCTATCCCAGAGCAAAAGAGATAATTAAGTGGCATTTGGCTTCCATCACCCAGATTTTCTTCCATAACCCCCATTCTCACAGTTGGGGCATCATCTTCTTATTCCCCCACCCCTTCTCCCAATAACCAAGGCTCATGTTGCTCTCTCCCTTATCAGTACTATTTAAAGCCAGAGGAAAAACCCCATAATCCACAAAAAAAAAGTTTATAAACTCACTAACACATTAAGTTACTGCACAATACTAACACCTTACTCAATATTCTTAGTTATGCTGGGATATTTGCATTTCTACAGAAGATTTGAAACTTGAAGTTTATTTTTAAAAAAGGAGAATCTCTAATGTGGAATTTCAAACAGTGAATAGATAAAGAAGCTATTTGGAGGAAATCCAAAGGCATTTCTCAGCCGCTGAATTGAAATAACTTATCTAGGGCCCATTCCACCCATGGGTAAAGCTGACCCTGAGAGAACCTTTTATAATAGAGCCATGAATTTTAATCTTAAGATATTTGCCTATTAATTCTGAACATTCAGTTATAAAAGAACTGGAAAACCACACTAATGCTTAGAGAAAAGCTAATAATGCTTTCAATTTCTCCCAAGAGATATTTCCACCAGTTCATTCCTGGGGGGATATATAGAGGAGCAGGGTCATTTCTTCCACCAGTTAAATATTTTTGCAGAAGAAAATCATGTTACATTCACCTAAGGGATTTAATCCCAAGAACTTTTTCCCCTAAATTTAATATGCAAATTGCTCCCATCTTGAGAGAACTAGGATTTGTAGATACTAAAGAAGCAAATCAGAAATTAAGCTGCTTGGATTTACCAGTTATTGATCTGGTATTATTCCCTGGGGATACTACTCAAACATTTTCTTGCTTACTCTCACCTTCTATAGAAAATAAAAGAGCTAAAAAAAAATTTCTTACTAAGTGGCTGTATATTTCCCTTAAAAATCTTTGAAAGAAAAAGCTACTGTGAAAATCTAGTACAACTGTTGTCATAATCATAATTACCATAAAATTCCTGTTGATTCCCAGGGTGTATTATGTATCACAATTGCTTTTTATCTCATTATGCTGTGCTCAAGCTGACACCAGCTACTTCTAATTCTCCTCTAGTGACTGTCATGTTTCTGTTTTAGAATTTAAACACATTCTAATCCAGAGTCCTGTCATATACTGTTCTACATCATGAAAAAAAAATTGAAGAACTGTACAAAATCTGTGCTCTGGGTACATGTTTTTTAATGCTTTTGCAATGTACTAATCCAGAAGGAGAGACTGAAATGGCCAGCCACTATAGCAATTCTTATCAAGTACTTAACTATGCACAGAATGCTTTATGTATGTTAGTTCATTTAATTCTCACAATAACCCAACAAAGAAGGTATGATCACTAATCTCCATTTTACACATTAGCAAACTGAGGCACAGAGACAGTAAAAGATGCACCTAAGTTCACACAACGAATAAATGACAGAGCCGAGATTTGAATGGAAGCAGGCTGTCTCCAGAGAGTATGCATTCAATCCTACTTGAGCTCAGTGTAAGACAGCATAGTGGAGATGGGATTCAAAATCATGTTTAGAAAAAAAATAATCAAGATGTGTTTAAACTGGGAAGAGTGGGCAACTTTATTCTCTGATCTTTTTTCTTCAAATTAGTAAGTTGGCAAAATCCTGTTGATTCGGTGTCAGATAAAGAAATAGGGATAAGGATAGGGAGGAAGGGAGACACAGATATAGAGAGAAATTCTACATGAACTTTTGCTGAGTTTTAAGAAAGCAGGAAAATCCTGATCATCCTGCTATTTACAGCTCAAATAAATTAGCTGGAAATGCTGTATTTATTACTCAAGAAAATCTGTGCTGTATTGTCCCTCCAACCCAACAGCATGTCTCTTACAGAAGGCAGCTTTCCTGTAAGGGCATTATGAAAGACATGTCTTTCCATTTAGTTCATGGATGGGAAAGAAAGTCACTTGCACACTGTCTGAGCCAGAGGAAGGCAAAGGATACACTGGGAGTAAACACCTGAGTAAGCCAGTGTGATACTTCAGTTTCAACCCAGTTGTAGCTACCTTAAGAAAAAGACTGAATAAAAAGATGCTCACAGTGGCAGTGGGGCAGTCCAGATCACTCTGGAAGCTGGGCCGGCACATGGTAAACCTCAAACTGACTAAAGGGTTTTGTCCATCATCACCAACACCAGTCAAATGCTGGTGACAGGGCCGGGGTTGTCAACACTTCGACCACATGCCATAAGGGTGATGAGACCTGCAACAGTTAAAGAGACTGACTGCACCTACACTGGCTGGGCCTGAAGAGGCGGATGCCTTAGAAGTAGAAAATTCACCTGAAACACCGAACAAACCTTCCCAGTTTGAGGGTGCAAATTTTGATGTCTGAAGCACATCATCAAAATAGTGAGATGAGACTGGCTTTACTAAGCACCTTAAAGAGAAGAGCATCTCACAGAGAATACAGCTGCCATTTTATTTTCTGATAAAACTGGAAAGGAAACAACCTGAGCCCTCTTCAGTTGAACTCCACTTCCCAACTGAGTTCAGCCTCAAAGTCAAAGTCAGTAATTCTTCACCTCCTGCCCCTATGGAGCAGGCAGAAGCCTGTGTCATCTGAAGCAAAGGGCAGCAGCTGCTAGAGGCAGGAAGTTCCATTCACAGCCCTTCCCTCTGCCTGCCACATGACCTTAGGAAAATCCAAAGATCTCCATGATTGTATCTCATGTGAAAAAAACGATTCTCATAGTACCTAATTCACAAGGATTTCATTCCATACAAGATTCCTGACATTGCTTCAGTGCTCTAGCTTGGCTTTTTGTTCTATTAGTAACTATGACATGACTGAATTTCATGTTAACTTTAGTAATTTTGAGCCCTGGATTTTAAATCTCACAGTATATTTACATAGAACATAACAATAACCTCTGATACGATCAAAACAAAACTTTCTAACCTGTGTTCAACATTTTAAGCTGTTACTGAAATCTTTTCTAACTTTAAATTAAATTTAAAATATCTTTATTTTTAATTCAAACCAATTTTCAAGCACAAAGTATAAAAACAATCCCTAAACTTAAGAAAATCTATCTAAAACATTTCAAAACACAACCCAATTACACAAAATAAATTTACACATAAGTATGAAACATAATTAGAGTTTACTTAGAATCACAGTAGTGGGATCCTTCACTCTAGAAAACAGTGCTTCAGTGGAAATTTATATTCCCTTCTCCTACTTTAAAAGAGGAAAAGAGAAAAAAGCACTATTATCCTACATAGCCATTTTTAGTACTTGAATTATATTATTGTACTATTTATGGCATGTAAAATAAGAAGTGTAAAGGATTGCTGGGCTATTAAATTTGCATTTACCTAATCAAACTGACATTGTGTTGAACTTTTTGATCTGTTGAGTGTAAGTTTTTATCTGTTCAATACACAATTACCATTTACCACAGAAGTGTTTTAATGAAAGCAGCATCTTAATGGTCTTAAACATATTAGTAAAACCAAAGATGTTTTAGAAGCTCAATAAAATCATAAATTCTAGTAGTTTTAATTATATTAAATTGTCATATTGTTTGGACATAAGTTCCAATTTTCCCATTTAAAGAGAATGTTGCAAACATATAGTAAATAATGGCAATTAAGTTTGATGTTCACTTTTCTAACTTAAAAAAAATTCTCGCCGGGCGCGGTGGCTCAAGCCTGTAATCCCAGCACTTTGGGAGGCCGAGGCGGGTGGATCACGAGGTCAAGAGATCGAGACCATCCTGGTCAACATGGTGAAACCCCGTCTCTACTAAAAATACAAAAAATTAGCTGGGCATGGTGGCACGTGCCTGTAATCCCAGCTACTCAGGAGGCTGAGGCAGGAGAATTGCCTGAACCCAGGAGGCAGAGGTTGCGGTGAGCCGAGATCGTGCCATTGCACTCCAGCCTGGGTAACAAGAGCGAAACTCCGTCTCAAAAAAAAAAAAAAAAAAAATTCTCATCATAGAAAATTTGGGACACAGCAAAAAATTATGTTTTTTAAAAAATTTATCCACAATCCAATTGCAAGATAATGTACTATTTTCATGTATGTCCTTTCAAGCTTTTTTCTGTTTCATTTCACACAGTTGAAGTACATATACACATATCAAAAAAGTAGAACGTTAAATTGTGTGTCTGTGCGTGTATATATATATATACACATAGTGAGTGTGTGTGTGTGTGTGTGTGTGTGTATTATACCAAACATTTAAATAGTTAGCATTTCCCATGTTATGCAAATTTTCTTTTAAAATATCATTTGGGGGAGAGATACTGTCTATTTTGTTCACTGCTGCCTCCTCAGCACCCAAAACAATGCCTGCACAGTTTGGGCACTCAATTAATATTTGTTGAATAACTAATAAATTTGGTAAATGATTATGGATTGTCATTACCCCATGACCGAAGCACTGCATATTTAAGTTGCTTTCCATTTTTTTCACAATTATGGGCAATGCCATATTATATCTTTGTGGAAAAGCTTTTTCAGCATTTAGAATTATTTACATGAGATCAAGTTCCAGAAGTTGAATTACTGAGTCATAGTTTATATAAACAGTTTTAAGACATTCTATACCTATCATCAAATTGCTTTCTCCAAAGCAGTACCTGTTTCACCACACCTTGCAAAAGCACTGAACAGTCTCTTTTTTATAAAGCTTTTCTAATTACCCAAGTAAAAAACAGTTATCTCATGTGGTTTTATTTGCAAGTCTTGAATTGCTAATATTATTTCCCCAAATACGTGTTAGACATTTATATTTGTTTTATTTGTGGTTCTTAGTCACCTGGTCATATCGTTTATCAATGTATTTATTCACTCTGTATTCCCTGGACACACAGAACACACTGTTCTATTCCCTGGATCCAGTCCCCTTTAGTCTTATTTTGGGAAAAAATTTATTCCTGTTAACCCTTTCATATAAATTTCAAAATACTGTCATGTTTACATACACTCACATCACACACACACACACACACACACACACACACACAAACATGGTAAGATTTTTAAAATATTGTTTTTCATAACAACATATACATTGTAGAAACATTAGGATGTACAGATTAGGAAGAAAAATAAAGTCAGCCAAACTCTCAAAAGTCACAGATATGCACCATTCACACTTTAGTACACATCTTTGCAAATTTTGCTCTATGCATATACCATTTTTTTAAACTTTACATATATATTTACATATATAGAAAAACTTATATATATTATATCTAATATTACATTATATCTAACATATAATTTTATATCTAATATATTATATCTAATATATAATTTTATATAATATATAATTATAGAGAGACATAGATGGATAGATAGATACTTTTATTTTAGAGATGAAATACTGCTCTATCATGAAGGCTAGAGTGTAGTTGCTCAATCATGGCTCACTGCAGCCTTGGCCTCCCAGGCTTTAAAAAGCCTTCCACCTCAGTTCCCAAATAGCTGGGACTAAAGGCACTGATATGGTTTGGCTGTGTCCCCACCCAAATCTCATCCTGAGTTGTAACTCCCACAATACCCATGTGTCTGGGAAAAATCTGGAGGGAGGTAATTGAATCATGGGGGTGGGTCTTTCCCATGCTGCTCTTGTGAGTAAGTCTCACAATATCTAACAGTTTTAAAATGGGAGTTTCCCTGCACAAACTCTCTCTTTGCCTGCCACTAACCATGTAAGATGTGACTTGCTCCTCACCATGATTGTAAGGCCTCCCCAACCATGTGGAAATGTAAATCCATTAAATCTCTTTTTCTTCTCAGTCTCAGGCATGTCTTTATCAGCAGCATGAAATTTACTAATACAGGCATGTACCCACACACCTGGCTAATTTTTTTATTTTTTTATAGAGACAGGGTCTCACTATATTGCCCAGGCTGATCTCAACTCCTGGCCTCAAGCAATCCTCTCACCTTGGCCAAAGTGCTGGGATTACAGACACAGCTATTGTACTCAGAACCATAAACCACTCTTAGAACATATGTGGGATCATTTGTGCATACTATTTTGTAATTGTTTTTACTTAATTCTGTTTCATAAACAATTTGCCACATCATCAAATATCCTTCATGATATTTTTCATGCAGAGAGAATATCATAGGAGGTAAAACCATAGACTTTGAGAACAGGTTTATCTTGCCTCCAACATCTTAACTCTAAGACTTAGCTTCTTTTGGCACATATACATCATGGAATACTATGCAGCCACAAAAAAAGAATGAGCTCATGTCTTTTGCAGGGCCATGTATGAAGCTGCATGCCATCATTCTCTGCAAACCAACACAGGAACAGAAAACCAAACACTGCATGTTCTCACTCACAAGTAGGAGCTGAACAATGAGAATACGTCGACACAGGGAGGGGAACATCACACACTGGGGCCTGTCAGTGGGGAAAGAGTCAACGGGAGGGAGAGCATTAGGACAAATACGTAATGCACACGGGGCTTAAAACCTAGATGATGGGTTGATAGATGCAGCGAACCACCATGGCACAGGTACATCTATGTAACCAACCTGTACATTCTGCACATGTGTCCCATCACTTAAAGTAAAATTAAAAAAAAAAAAATTTAGCTTATTTAAGCCCTTTGCTTATTGATAAAATGAGAATAAAAATACCTATTTGAGATGAACTGTTGCTTAAATTAAGTGAAAGAACATAGTTTATAAAACAATTAACAGTATGGTGATAACAGGTGCTTAGTATTTGTCAAATTAATAAATGACTGGTTAAAAAAAAAGTCATTTTGTTTTAACTGGCATTTCTCATTTCTTTGCTTTTGTGTGTATTTTCTTTTGTTTCTCTCTCTCTCTCTTTTTTTTTTTTTTTTTTTTTTTTGGTGACTTGTCCTATGTCAAATGTTCACATCTTTTTCCTATTTTTCTACTGGGGTGATTTTTTCATTGCTTTGAATTTATATACGTATTCATTCATTCCACAATGATTTATTAAAAGCCACTATGTGCTTCTTTGATTATGATATTAAACTTTGTCTCTTATGTTGCAAATGTTCTTCCAAGTTTATTATTTGCCTTTTAATTTTGTTTATGGTAGGTTTTGATGTATAGAAATATTAAATTTTCACGCAACTTACCCTATTTTCTGTTTTTTTATAACATGCTCAGAAATTCCTTCTTTACCCTAAGGGAATTCTTTATTATTTGGAGTGGAAAGAGAATAAAGCCCTCTTAGGCCTGAAATGAAGGAAAACAAAATAATTGGCTTGATATAGGACCAGCTTTATAAAAGGCTCATTTCATACAGTAATTTTTTAAGGGTCTCACCATATTCCTATTTACATTTCCAGCAACTAGAACAGCATATGACATGTAGTAGGGCCTCAATAAATGCTGAACTCGCTCAATTGGAGAGAAAAGAGCTAACAGGAAGAGCAAAGTCTGTACTTAAACATCGAGGTTGAGAGGAAAGATTTTAATTAGAGTAACACTGCAGAACCACAGAGAAAACATCAAGAAAAGTCAAAATCAAACATTCTAAAGCACTGATGTTCTTCTGTTGAGGGAATTATACCTGCTCTTAAGATTTTTTTCAAGTCCCAAATATCGCTACTACTTATTTGGCAGCATTTCTCCATGCATGTTCTGAACTACATTTCCCTACAAGATGCTCCACTGGCAAAGACATCCTACAGTCAAATAAATTTTGCAACTACTGCACACTGCTTTGCCCCTTTTTCTCGACTCACCCACAATCCAGAGGCACAATGAACTTTCATATATGAACAAACACTGAGGAATTCTGCAGGTACCAGTTTCCATAGAAGCTAAGGTCACAGTTTGTCTTGCATTTCTAGACAGGTAAGAGGAAACTAGGAGAATGTCAGTACCTAGTAAAAAGCTAAAATCAGTGACCGGAGACATAGGCAGATACTAGACAAAGCATGTGCTCACGACATAGTAAAAGAACAATGGAGGAGAGACAGACAAGTAGAAGACATCCAAGGATGTTAGGCTATATGGTGATGTGGGCAATAAATAAATGTCAGCATCCTGAAAAATCATGTACCAGTAACCAGGAACATAGGCATAGCCTGAACATGAAATGGAGGGACTTGGCAGCAACATCAATCCCAATCACCAAGATTGGGTCTGGACCACAACCTGTGGGATGCCCACAGATGCTAATCACTTGCTTCCTAGGTAGGCTACTTGTTCAACATTCATCTGCCAGAAGCAGGGCCAGTGCACTTTGCAGAGGGATTTTTTTTAATGTCCACTATGATAAAAGGAGTTATACATGAGGACCTGAATTAACTAGCACCATCTTCTTTATTTTTTTCAGTGATGTGTAGCACCCATGTAAATTGGTACTCTGGCAGCAGATTCCATAATATTACTGTCACTAAGACTGAGTATCAAATGAAAGAAGCCATCAGTGGTGACCTCAGTGACAAAGCAACTTACCCAGGAAGGGGTTCCCTGTATGTTTTGTGTTCAAAGACTCAGCTGAACTGGGCAAGACAATAACACAAGGGGGTCAAAGAGGTAAAGCTAGTTGTGAGTGCAGTGGAAGCCAGAAAGCTCCTAATGGCTATAAATAATGCAGATTCCAGGGGGGCCGGGCGTGGTGGCTCATACCTGTAATCCCAGCACTTTGGGAGGCCGAGGCGGGTGGATCACGAGGTCTAGAGATCGAGACCATCCTGGTCAACATGGCGAAACCTCGTCTCTACTAAAAATACAAAAAATTAGCTGGGCATGGGGGCGCGTGCCTGTAATCCCAGCTACTCAGGAGGCTGAGGCAGGAGAATTGCCTGAACCCGGGAGGCGGAGGTTGCGGTGAGCCAAGATCGCGCCATTGCACTCCAGCCTGGTTAACAAGAGTGAAACTCCGTGTCAAAAAAAAAATAAAAAAATAAAAAATAATGCAGATTCCAGTAGCAGAGGAGATCTGAGCTGGCAAAACGCTCAGATCCCCTCAGATCCCAGGTTAGGTTTTCCACAACCTCAGATCAGAAAGCAAGCAGCTTTGCTGTTTCTTGTTTTGTTTTGTTTTTATTCATAAGCTATTAGTTGAACTGTTGAAACAAAATCCAAATAATCACATCTTTGCAGGTTTTCTACACTGAAAGAGAACAGCTTAGTTAGTATCTTTATTGTCTTGGTTTAACATATATTGAAAGCCTTACATTGCACAAAGCTATTCATCAAATGAAGTCACTGACAGGAAGAGAACTAGAAAACTGTGACTTAAAAGTCTAATGCCAGCCTGAACCAGATATCACAAGCAAAACAAATAGAGGCATATGCTTTAAAATCAATCCTTTTATCCTGGTATGTATTATTCTGTGACAAGTTTGGAGGCCCTAAGTCTGACACAGATTAGCCAAAAAAGTTCCTGGGCTATATTCACAATTACTTTTTCAAATATTTTTAAGAAGTAGTTACTGTGTTACCAAATATTCATTTTAACCTGAGAAATTGGTAAACATCCCCCTCCCCCAATCATCTTCATGAGACACAGGGATCCCCAAACATCCTGGAACTCACCTTCTAAGATGACATGAGGTAACCGCATCACCTGTAATAACATGAAAACCTGAACGGCTTTTTGTATAGAATCTCATAATTAATTACATTATCGTCTAAATTTTACTACTGTATATTTAGCTATCATTCCTAGTGGCCCACTCTTGACAGGTATTTTTATAGATACTCTCAAAATCTTTATAACAACCCTGAAGAGTATGTATTACTATGGTTATTTTACAAAGGAAGAACTTGAGAAATCAAATCGTTTTCGTTTAAATCTACAGAGCCACTTAAGTGTAGGCATTAAGCTTAGAATCCAACTCAGATTCTTAAAGCCCAAATCTCTATCCTAAAATCAAGTTTCCTAGATTATTTTCCCATAACAGAAGGAAAAATTTATATCAGTGAATATTCATTCTTCATCCACTGCATATATTACAAGTCTAATTGACTAGTTCCATGAGGAATTCATGAGGAGCCTTTGATTCATTCAGGAGTCTTCCTTAGGTTAAACAGTCTGCAGGAGGAAGGGAGTCTTAGCTCACTCAGTCAACAAGTACTTAAGGAATGCCAGAGGACGACTGTGCCAGGCATTTTAAAAAATGTAGTAGAGTCATAAAATTGTTTTTCTGATATTCCAAAGCTAGGGGATAAGGAGAGAAATGAAGCAGATACCTTGGAAATACAGAAATATGGAATGTCTCTTTCCTGTCTTATTTCTCAAAATGTAAACTCATCTTATCCCATTTATTCATTCACTTAACAAATATTAAACATCTATACCATGTCTTGCACCACAGCAGGCAATGTGATTATGACATGATTGCCAACACAAAAATCATATATCAGAATAAATATCAAGACACAGATTGTCACTGTAAAACATTCTGCTACTGTTTTTCTGCTTTAAAACATCCTGTGTATCCTCAGGCCGGGCATGGTGGCTCATGCCTGTAATCCCAGCACTTTGGGAGGCTGAGGCGGATGGATCACCTGAGGTCAGTAGTTCAAGACCAACATGGCAGAACCCCATCTCTACTAAAAAAAAAAAAAATACAAAAAATTAGCCAGGCATTGTGGTGAGTGCCTGTAATCCCAGCTACTTGGGAGGCTGAGGCAGGAGAATCACTTGAACCAGGAGTCAGAGGTTGCACTGAGCTGAGATCGTGCCACTGTACTCCAGCCTGGGTGACAGAGACTCCATTTCAAGATTAAAAAAAAGAAAAGATCATGTGTATCCTCAACAAAGGTGTATTTCAGCAGAAATAATTTGAAATTTTAGACATTAAAGGGTAGTTTTCAAGGACCACTCTATAGATTGCCAGTGGTGAAAGAGAAATTCGCTTTCTACCTATTTGTCGGGGGAGAGGAGGTAAAGTTTATTTAGGTCTCCAATTCTTCTTCATCCACAATGAGCAGACCAGGCAAGATACGGAATTTAAATTTTTCCCGATTATTTTTCCCCCTGGAATCAAGATGCTTAAAGCTCAAATGTAAACACTGAAAGCACTGGAAATCTTAAGTGTGAACACAACTGTATCATCATCTGCTAATCATTTCTCTTACACTCTTAGTAACACAACATGAGAGATTTAATTTATTTAACAGATGTTTACTAAGCACCTACTACAAGCCAAGTACTCTTCTGTGTGTTGGGGATACAGCAATAACAGTTGAAATTTCCTGCCCTCAGTTGGCTTCCACTAACAATAAACATACAAATAAATGAGTAAAATAAAGTTTGTCATGTATTGCTATTAAAAAACAAATGAACAAACAAAAACTAGAGCTGGGGGCCAGGCACAGTGGCCACAGTGGCCTTCTGTTTGAGAGGCCAAAGTGGGAAGATCACTTGAGGCCAGCAGTTCAAGACCAGCCTGGCCAACATGATGAAACCCCATCTCTACTAAAAATATAAAAATTAGTCAGCTGTGGTGGCACACACCTGCAATCCCAGTTACTCTGGAGGCTGAGGCAGAAGAATCACTTGAACCCAGGAGGCAGAGGTTGCAGTGAGCCAAGATCATGCTACTATACTCCAGACTGGGCAACAGAGCAAAAAAAAAAAAAAAAAAAAAGAGAGACCAAACTTTATAGTACTCCAATATACAGTACTCTTGTATCAAAAAAAAAAAAAAAAAAAGACCAAACTTTATAGTACTCCAATATGTAGGGGCATGAGGAAAGAAACACCAACAGAAACCAAGAGGGATGGACAGTAGGCAAGAGGAAAAGCAGGATAATGTGATAGACCAGAGGCCAAATGAATAAAGTACTTCCAGCAGGGGACTAATTGTCTCAAATGCTGCCTGCTAGTCAAGTAATATGTGATTGGAAATTGGCTACGAGGTTTACCAATGTAGAGGTCAATGGTTCTCATCATAAGAAATAGAACAGGCCACAAAAACCTGATTGATCTGGGGTCAACAGCGTAAGAACTACTATGGAGTTAATACAGGCAAATCTCTCATGGAATTTTGCTATTAAAGGAAGAAGAAAACGGGAGCAGTAACTAGAAATAGGGTGGGTAAAGAGAAGCCTGTTTTTTAAAGTAGGTGGAATAACTTCATGTTTGTATGCTGGAAATAATCCAACAGAGAAGGAGACCCTGGTCATGCTGGAGAGAGGGGAGAAAACGCTGGATCCACTCCTGGAGTGGGCAGGAGGGAACGGCATGTGGTGCACCAGTGGAGGGTAAATCTCGGATAACAGCACACCGTTCGGCTTCACAGCAGTGAAGACAGACTATACGGCCACAGGTGAAGCAGCAGTTGTCTTCTAATTTCTTCTACTTTCTAAGTGAAATAAGAACAGGATGCTTGAAAATGGCACAAGACAGGGTTGCAGTTATTAGTAATGGCAAAGTCTAGGACAGCGGTTCTCAGCCATTTTGGTCTCAGGACTGCTTTACATTGTTACAAGTTACTGAGGACTCCCAAAAGTTTTTGAACATGCCTATTAACATTTACCATATTAGAAATTAAGACAGAAAAATTTTAAATGCAATAGTATACAAGCACAAATTCCTTTAGTGGCCTCTGAAAAACTAGTGTGCACTCATAACAGAATAAAAGCCCAAAAGGCAAATAGTGTTTTTATACTATTAGGAGAATAGTTTTGGTCTCACACACCTTCTGAAAGCATTTGAGAGATCCCAAGAAGCCACTGGACCACACGTTGAGAACAGCTGGTCTGGGGTGTGGCCACAGAAGTGAGGAGTCCAGGTATAGCCAGATATAATAACTGAATGACAGGACAGAACAGAACTGAGAAACCAAGAAATTGGGAGGATAATTCATGTGAATGTTGAAATCACCAATAATTATCTCTCTATGGGGGAGCTAAGTTTCAATTACAGCAAGAAGGTGAAGAGAAGTTAACAGAAGAAGCTAAGGATATAAGGGATTTTGCTGACAATAAACAATGAGCTCTTGACAGTACAGAAGTGGGGGATAAGGGATCCAAAAAGGAGCCATACCATGTCTACTCCAGTTACTCTCGCTGTGTAACAAATTATCCCAAAACATAGCTTCCTTTTAAGAACAATTTCATTTTGCATATAAATTCCATAGGTCATGAATTCAGACAGTACACAGGGAACATGTCTAGCATCTACTGCATGACGTCTGGGGCCTTAGCTATGAAGACTCAAAGCTTGGGGTGACTCAACAACTGGGGCTTAACATCATCTGAAAGCTCATTTAACCACATGTCTGGTGCCTGGTGCCTGGACTGGGAAAATTGTAAGACCAGGACTGTCAACCAGAGCACCTATACATGTCATCTCCATGTGAATTGGCTTCCTCACAGCATTGTGGCTTCAGTGTAGCTGGAAGTATCAGAGCCACATGGTGGCTCAGGATTCCAGGAACAAGTGTTCCAGCTAGCAAAGGGGAAGCTGCATAGACTTTTGCATACTAGCCTCAGAAGTCATACAGTGTCACCTCCAGCGTTTTCTATTGGTTAATCAGCCACAAGCCTGCCCAATTCAAATGGAGAAGACACAGACACTCAAGGGGAAAACTCTCCCCCCAAAATTTTGGAAGCCATATTTTAAAATGGGCCCATCATCACCTGTTCAAAAGGATCAATTTCTAAACACTGAGAGATGAAATTTACAGGATATTACATATGCCAGTAAATAATCTTCGTGTTATGGACTGAATGTTTATGTGGCCCCCAAATTCATACATTAATTCCCAAACCCCCTGTGTGGTTGCATTTGGAGACTAAAGGTCTCTAAGGAAGTCATTAAGGCTAAATGAAGTCACAAGGGTGTGCCCTGATCCAACAGGATTAGTGTCCTCATAAGAAGAGACAACAGAGGGCTTTCGCTCCCCTCCCCACTCTCTCTGCACTACACCTACCAAGAAAAAAATCATGTGAGCACACAGCAAGAACATAATCATCTGCAACCCAAAGGCAGAGCCCTCCAGAAACCAGCAATGCTGGCACCTTGATCATGAATTTCTAGCCTCCAAGAATGTAAAAAAATAAACTTCTGTTGCTTAAGCATATAGTATTTTACTGTGGAAACCTGGGCAGATTAATACACTGCCCTTCATTCTTTTTTCAGTATGATCATTAGGGTCTGGGAGGGTAGGGATCTGAGTAAATGAAGTCATTGAGTATAGACTCAATGCTATTCTCATCATTTTACATGACGGTGAGCAATAACACCAAACAAAAAAAAAAAAAAAAAAAAAAAAAGGGCTACCCTTTGGTGGCAGGACTCTTATATGTATATCAGCATTGAGGCTCACTAACAAAGCCACATGAGGTGCTTTCTCAGCAGATGCAGCACTACAGGTGTCTGATTCTAGCCTGGCAAATTTTCAATAACTAAAATTATAGGGGGGAGATGTGAAATGGTAACAAAGAAACTAAATTTATATTGCCTTGTTCAGGGTTTTCATTTAAGGAAAATGTGTTCTGCACATACTAGAAAATTATACATGTAAAAAGAAATACTTCAATTCATCTGAAAAATGTAATTCTAAAGGCCACTTTTTTTTAGTCAACAATCCTGACACAAAAAGGAAAATGTAGAATTCCTTATAACTAAGTTTGATTTCATGAGGATATTAGCGTATTCCTCTCAGAGGTTTGCAATAGAATTTGTGAGTATCAGTAATAGGAGATAAAATATTAGACATCAGAAGATATGAAATAAGAAAACCATTCACAGATTATATGCCATAATAAAGAAATGAATACCTATCCCAGTCCTGTGTTATTTTTACTGCTTTATCATCATTGTTTTTATAATATATCAACAGGTGAAAACTACATTCAGTACCTTTCTCAAATGATTAACTGGGCCTTAAAAAGACATAAATCCTACTAATTTGTGATGTCACACTGTATATCAGATTTTCAACTGACTATATTCAGACAATAAATGAAAGTGAGAAAGAAACACTTCAACAGTAAAAAGAAGAGATTTATTAATTCTAACATAAATTCACACAAGAAGTTTTGAGTATATCTAGTGATCTATTCTAAATGCCTTTATTCAAAATACAAACTATATCTTAACAATACATCAACATCTAACAGTAAATTCACATTGCAATTATAACACTGACTATAAGAAGAAATATGTCAGTTCTTGTGTTCATACATTTGCCAATGAAATACAAAGGACAGATTTCTAGTAAAACTATTAAAAGAGAAAAGTTTATGGCAAAGAAGACTAGTAGAAGCTGCTGGTCAAAACTACTTGCCAGCCTCAAGCTAGGTCATCTCTAAGCTGTTTGACCACTTCTCTCTCTTTCTTTCTTTACTGATGTTCAAATCTTAGGGAGAAGGCTCCACCTGATAAAGGAATAGGACTCTTCTTTCACCCTCTTCCTTTATCACACAGTCACCCTCCTGATCCCTGCCCCTTGTAGTTTTAAGTTGTCAAGACACCTAAACCACTTCAGATATGGAACAACAAGAAAGAGAAAAAAGGGAAGGAGGAGCAAAAGATCAAATGTAAGCATCTGATACTTTCCAAGGAATCAAAGCTTCATTAGTATAAAAAGAGAAAAAAACTAACATCTGTGTATCTTTGAGGGATTTAGAAGACATTGTGGCCAATGACCCTTATCGCCTAGCATGAAGGTCTCCTATTTGGCACATGCCTCATTCAGCATGGCATTGGACCACAGAGTGTAATATCTGCAGAAGGTAACTAAGACAGGTGGAGCTGAGGACACCTCCCAAGATCCCACAAACTCCATCATGATTCAGAGAAAACAGTTAAGCACCCTGTGGCTACAAAGAGATACAGAAATGCTGATAGGACTAGTACCCAGAAAAGGCCTGGGCAGAAGGTCACATACCACAGGGATCTCACAACTAGACACAACGGCAAGGTCCAGGAAGTCCAAATGAGCTGCCAAGATAACACTCAAAAGATCAAATAGGAACAGTCTCATTGCAGTGGATACCAGGGCATAATGCCCAGCCACAAATGTGCCAAGTCCAGAGCAGTAAACACAGTGAGGGTCACACAATGAATACAATGCCCTTCACCCAGGGCAATGAGGATACTAAGCTTTCCCCTTCACTCAAATGTCATGTTGGGAACAAAGGAAGGGAAAAACCTTGAGAAATTAGAGAATCCAGAAAGAATTTTTAAACTAGAGACTAACGTATTCTTAATTGACAAGAGCAAATGTTTTCCTTTAGAGTGGGAATGGAAACTTGAAGGCAAGGTAAAAGCAGTTATGGGAAACATGTTTCATTCGCATATCTTAAAAGCAGTGTGTAAATTTGTATATACACATACACACACACCCATCCTTCCGAACCATTATCTCCAACCCCAGCTATATGAAGTATATTTTAAACCAGTACTATTTGAAATGTGCTCTATGGACCATGCCAGTCAAGAAACTGTTTATTACCTGCCCATGGTTACATAAGTACTGAAAATGAGGGTGGGTGTTTAGAAGTACTATAGCAATTTGACACTGCCACATCCAAGACTGTGACTAGTGAGTTCATCTCACTGAAGAGGACAAGAACAGGTGTGGTCAAACTTAGGGAGCGAGCTTTAGCCAGTGCATGGTGCTATGGAACCCCATATCTGCCTGTGACAGGAGAAAGAATAGTCCTTCATTACAAAGAGTGTACGAACAAAACCAGATCAGCATGTAGCCTAATCCCACCACCACTTTCTTTGCTAATATTGAGTTTTGTATTTAGGATCGCAATGGTGTATAACAGACCAATGAGAATAGAGGACTTCACATGTAAATGATGTGTTAATGTCTAGGAAAGACAAAGTGATATCAAGATTCCATAGAGTTGACTAGAAAAAAAGTGGCGTTATTACTTTCCACAGCAGCAAGTACCATATTCACACTGTAAGAGGGAATTTAGTCTCAGGCAAACAGTATCAAGTCACATGAAATCAATGTTGTCAATGTGCATGTTACTGATTTTGGGGGATAGTTTTGTTTATTTTTCTTTTGTAAAATCTGTTTTGGTTTTGTGGTTGTATGAGAGCTATAAGCATCAGGAGTGTTTTATGTTAGTACATATTTAAGTAGTATAATCAAAATAAATAGGCTGGGCATGGTGGTTCACACCTGTAATCCCAGCACCTTGGGAGGCCAAGGTGGGCGGATCACCAGGTCAAGAGATCCAGACCAGCCTGGTCAACATGGTGAAACCCCATCTCTACTAAAGATACAAAAATTAGCTGGTCGTGGTGGTGCGCACTTGCAGTCCCAGCTACTCAGGAGGCTGAGGCGGAAGAATCACTTGAACCGGGAGGCAGAGGTTGCAGTGAGCTGAGATTGTGCCATTGCACTCCAGCCTGGCAACAAAGCGAGACTCTGTTTCAATAAATAAATAAATAAATAAATAATAAATGACACTGGCCAGGCATGGTGGCTCACACCCGTAATCCCAGAACTTTGGGAGGCCAAGATGGGCAGATCACCTGAGGTCAGGAATTCGAGAGCAGCCTGGCCAACGTAGTGAAACCCCATCTCTACTAAAAATACAAAACAATTAGTAGGGCACGTGCTGTAATCCCCGTTACTTGGGAGGCTGAGGCAGGAGAACTGCTTGAACCCCAGAGGCAGAAGTTGTAATGAGCCAGGATCATGCCATTGCACTCCAGCCTGGGCAACAAGGACGAAACCCAGTATGTTGGCACTGGAGATCTGCAAGAAATTTTTCTCCCTTCAAAAGGTTCCAAACATGATTTCAACTAAGAATAATGATTTTTTGCATATTGGGTTGATGTCAGAAGCCTGGACTTAAAAATTCCTGATTTATGAAACATAAGTTATCCAAATAATACTTCCATCAAGAAAAAACCTGCTAATAGACTACTGTACTTGAAGAACCCTCTCTCTTTCACCAACTTCTGGCTTTTTAAATATAATAATGTTATATTAATAAGCTTTTAGATCTAAGTATAACCCCAGAAGGTCAGTATGCCAAGAATCATCCTTACTTTATAAATGAGAAAGCAGCAGTCAAGATGGGCGGTCTATGCCCAGGCCAAAGAGCCAGGGGAAATGTCTGAGAGAGAGGACTTAAAATTCAGCTTTCTGATTTTGAGTACAGTATAAGAAGTATATTAAAACTTTACACACAGTGTATTTGTTTCCAGAAAATAATAAATTTTAAAAACCTACCCAATTCCATTACCAGGGAAGATAAATCTAAAAAATAAATATGGTACAACCATTCCCTCTCTTTTGGCTTAAAAACTCATGTAAAATTCTAAATTAGTTTTAGGAGATAAATGTGCAGGATAATTATTTTTCCTTTAGGAGTAGATAGCATATGAATTGTATATAACAAAAGAAAGCTATTGCACAATAAGCTATCATCATGGCACAGTCTGGTAGTCCATCACTTTGGTGGTCCTTTATTTTTCTATTATTCTACCACATTATGTTTATATTTTTTACCTACACTGATGGGGGGAGTGGGGCAATAAAGAAAGGCAATATGTAATAGAAAAAATACCAGGCTCTGTATCAAGATACTAGGTCTCAAGATACAATTCTGATTCTAACCAGTACCTGAACCAGAGATCCACACTCTTCACACTTCCTACATTTAGCTGGTAACCAAGACCATCTCCTGATTATCTCTGCATGGGCTGAAACAGGGCAGTAGCCTCCTACCTGCTCCCCTCCCTTCCAAGTCCTTCCCTTTTCAAATGTTTCCTCTATGCTGCCAAGATGAGCTTTCTAAGAAAAAATCTGATCCTGACTCTCCTCTGTTGGAAGCCCATCAATTCTTCATTGCCTGCCAGATACAATCAAACTCTTTAATTTGGCATATGAAGCCCTTTCCAATCTGGCCATTTCTAGTCTAATGCTCCCATTCAGCTCCATTCCTCATTCCATGGGGGAAATGAATATTCATATTCTATGCTCATAAGTATGTTCATATTCTACACACTCCAGCCCCTTTAAGAAATCAGTCATGTTCCTGGAATGTCTCATTTCACGATGCTTTGGAACATACCATGTTCCATGCCTGAAATATCTTTCCTTCTATCCCCTTCCAACTCTCTAATCTCCTCCCCTTCCTTCAAGTCTTTTAACATTTCCTCTGTGCCACCTTCTCTGACAGCTGTCTTCAGAAGCTTCTTTCTTCCCACCCACCCCCAGCACAATCACCCCCTATTCTCTGCTCCCTCTGCATTAATCTTTACAAGAGTAGAGATGCTGTCCTGGAATTACCTGTCACAGCCCATGACTCTACAACTATACTTAATAGTATCCTTTAAAATGGAAACCATTATTTCCTCATCCCCAGCACCCAGTTGGTACTCAATAAACACTTGCTAAGTATATGAAATGTGGTCTTGGGTACATTTCTCTAACACTAGATTCTTTGTTTTCATGAGAGTTGGGCTAGAATACATCAAAGATCTTGGCTGCATCAAGTTCTATGTTTCAGTGTAGTTTTTCACAAATTATAAAAATATTTTATAAGGTTTTTAAAGAATAAAAATTATTGATTGATTGTTTCATCATCAGGATATCCTAAGATGTTAACAGACCTATATCAATATACCATTAAAATGGCAGTTGCCATTACTGAACTCCAAACCCTATGCAAGATACTATCATACATTCCCCATATTTGTTAATTTTATTTAATCCTCACATTACATAGATATTTCTTGTCCTCATCTTGAAGTAGAGAAAACAAGGGCTTTGAAGAGTTAAAAAGCCCATGGAGTTAATAAGTGCTGGAGTGAATTTAAACCCAACGCCATTTGAACCTCAAATATCTTCTCATCAACCTCTGTGCCAGAACTTAAGGAATCTGTCTAGGGTACAAGCTATATCTTCTCTACAGTCTATTCATCACCTTACTTGGTGCTTAAAGTTTAGTCACTGTTGAAAGGAAAGGCGGTAAGAAATTAAATCAGGTGCTTTTAATATGCAGATACAGTTGAAGAACACTGAATTTCCCATAAAGTTGACAGCATCCTTTGGCCACTGACATGCCTAAGCAAGGAGGCTTCTTGAATAAGAAAATTTGTATGAATAGATTTTTTATATTTATATTTAAGAATCTTTTTGATTTCAGAAGAAATAAACTTTAATAAAAGATAAAACGAGAGATTCAAACCCAGGATATTGCTTTGCCTTTGAATTGTTCTCTCTGCTAGACACGTTACTTTGTATTACTATTACTTTCATATTTTGTAATACTATTATAACAGTAAATACTATTACTCTTATAATAGTATTACTATTATAATTTAATTGAAAATAAATGAATCAAATCCTAAATGCCTTTAATAGTCTGCCATCTGCAGCATTTAATATAACAGTTTTAAAACCCATAAGATTCAATTCTGAAATTCTTTTACTAATATCAGTTGAAATTTCATTTTCTTCATGAAAGAAACCAATCAGGTTGCTGCAGAAGAAAGCGTTATCTGAAGCCTCTTTGACCACTGGGCTGTCTGCTAGGTAGCCAGAGTTTAGATATATAGCTTTAATTAAATAAAATGCTGGCAAAGGAAAAATACACAATGGCTATTAACAATATAATCATTTCCCAGTTTATCACAGTAAGGAACAACACTCAATTCTTGTTAATTCTTGCCTTCATGGCAAATATGCTCTAAAAAAAAAAAAAAGAAAAAAGATGCCATAATGGCAAGTGTTTGGTGGAAAAAGCCATTTATTTAATGAGTTACTTTAAGTGTAGTTGAATAATTCAACTTAAAAATATGGTGAGGTTCCAATCCTTACTGTTACAGCTAATTAACACACATACCTTGCAAAATCCTTGTCAAAGCTCCAAAATATACTTTAGAAGTGTTTTCCCAGTATACGTAACTTAAAAAACTCTCTAAAGAATACCTAATGAAAGATTTGATGGCAGTTTATTAGAATTCTGTCCAAAAGTGAAAGATGTCATAATGTTAATAAAATTCTGTAAACTTCACCTCAGGAAACGTAACTTGACTTCTTTTTAAAATATCTCTTTAGAAATGAATGCCCTAAGTCTTGTCTTTATAAGTTCTGGCAAATTCATTAGCTCTCTGAAGCTCAGTTTCCCCATCTCACAGAGTGGAGAATAGTAACACTTACCTTACAGGCACATTGTAAGGATTGCACCAAACAATGCATGGGAAACACGGTGACTGAAACAAAGCAGGCCCTAGATTTCTTTGCTTTCTTCTCTTTTCCCTGCTTTGTACCTGGGCAAAAGTCAAATTCCAAATTCAACTTTTTTTAAGGAGGTTGTGGGTAGGGTCACCAGATCTCCTCATGATACGGGTAATACGGAAAATGAAATAGGCCGAGGTTGTAGTAAAGGTCTACTCCTTAAGCTCCCTGTGCTTTCTCACAAATATTTTATAAAAGCTCATTATTTATATCTAAAGGGGTCCAAATATCCCTGCATCTGGCCCTGTTTTATATTTCTTATATTTGCCAAAATATAAGAAATTACTCAGACATGGTAATTTCTAAAACAGGGCCAGATGCAGTGGCTCACACCTGTAATCTCAGCACTTTGGAAGGCCAAGGCAGGAGGATTGCATAAGCCCAGTTCAAGACCAGTCTAGGCAACACAGGAAGACTCCATCTTTACAAAAACTTTAAAAAAAAATAAAAATGAAATAAAAAATAAAACTAGCCAGGCATAGTGGTATATGCCTGTAGTCCCAGCTATTTGGGAGGCTGAGGCAGGAGGATCTCTTGAGCTCAGGAGGTAGAGGCTTCAGTGTGCAGTGATCACACTACTGTACTCCAGCCTGGGCAACAAAGCAAGACCCTGCCATGAAATAATAACCTCTAAAACAGAAATCCAAAGAGAAGTTCTCAGTTTCATTTGTAGACCTCCAAAACTCGTAAAAGAACAAAAAGGCAAGGGAGTGAAGTGCTATAAAACATGCATGTATATGGTGAATGTATATGCTAATGTGAAATGCATTTAATATATCTATATAATTAGATTAAATATATACATTTATGTTAAATCTAAACATAAAAGCAAAGGGAATTAGAAAATACCAATTAATATTTTTCTCTTTTCCTCAATAATAAAAATATCAAGAAGTATGTTTGCAGAAACAGACAGATGAATAATCTTTCCAAGCATTATGTTTGATTTTCTATCCTAACTACACATTGTTAAACACAATAAACATTTACTAATCAAAGCCACACTATTAAGAAGGTATGGTACAAGGCAAAAGAAAAGCATCATTAGTTACAGACACATCTATCTTTTTAGACTAAGTATTTTCTCAACAACTACATTCCTATTACACATGATCAGCTAATAAGCAGATGTAAAACGACTAATACATTACTTAATTTAATTTGATTGGAAGAGATATCAAACAAGACAGTTTTTAGAAACATTTCTCTTCTCCTAAAACATTTACCCCAAAGTGTATTAAGTGGCTTCTAAATGGATTGGGTTTAACAGATCAGGCTGAAAATTGGGGGTAGTGAGGAGTATGGAGAAATGTGTTCTGAATTTTAATAGTATGTCAGCGTACATGGGTGAATCTTAATATGTCATTTTGAAAGTCACCGCATTTACTGCAAGAACCCATATGACACAGTTTCTCTGCTCAGTATTACATGCCATAGCAATAGCTTACTCAATACCAAATTGACGAAGGCCTTCAAGATGAGCCCGAGTTATGAATGGTGTGTAAATATGGCATTAAATTATGTAGAACAGCCAAGCCTCTTTTTGTATGTGGCAATACCACAAACGCATGTTCCCTCAATCTTTGAATTGAGATTGGCGTTTCTTTCTTTTTTAGGAATAAGGCTAAGATACCTACTCCTTCAAATATGTGGTCCTCAAAGAAGCTTGCATCTTGTATTAATTTGCATTACATCTCAAGAAGAGATTTTACTAAATAAAATGTACATTTAAAAAATGTTATGCTAGAGTAGTCTCCATAATGGGTTTTAGAATGTTTAAATGAAGATTGGGGTTGTAGGGAATGTGGAAAGAGCAGAGGTTTAGATGAGCACAACCAACCTTAGAATTTAATAGTAAGATATTAAAAACTGACCTTTTGGTCAACATAAACCCAAGACAAAATTTAAAATGTATTTGTTCTGTGTTCATTATTTTCCTGACCAACCTGACAGTTTAATCTTTCTGTTTATATTTTAAAAAATCCAATTCAACATTATTTGAATCACTTAGAATTTCAAGTGTCAAGGTAAAAGCTTAACACAATCTGACCTGAAATACAAATAGAAAACATCTCTCATCTCTTTACACTGAAATTCTTCCAAAAGGATAAGCCAAGCTCAAGCAGTGTCCTCTGATATATGCATTAAAAGTCACATAGGCAGCTCAGTTAATTTAAATTTATATTTAATATGTGTGTGTGTGTATGTACATGTATACACACACACACACACACACACACACACACACACACACACACACACACAGTTGAAACACAAACACCAGTTAGGAAACTGTGAAAGAAACAAAACCATGTATTTGTCCATTCCCAAAGAAGCAGGACTTCAAAAAGAAATGCTACAACCAAACAAACAAATATAAATACTAATTATTTTAGAAAAGCATCTCATAATTAAAGCAAGAAAGAAGAAACATTTAAAGTGAAAAAAGGCAACAAGTAACAAATATTTCCTGTTTTCTCCTATTGGAGGAGATAAGGCAGAATACCCAATTTCTTACTCAGATTTTTATGCTCTGGAGGAATTTCAGTCTTATCTCCACCAAGCAGATTAGACAATCATCTTTCAATGTTACCATATATTTCTAAAAGACATACAAGTACATTTTGTCACAATCCGAAAATCTACTCACTTCAGCATTCTGATAAAACTTGTCGGAAGCATGGTGATTTTTTTTAAAGCAAACTGATATACTGAACACCAAGTACATTGTGACATTTAGTTGATAGGACAGATAGTCACTGCATGCTTGACAGAATGCTTTCATGTAGTACTTTTACCTGGTTATAAATTATTGGTACTGCTATTTGCAACTTTAAAGATATGATTTACTAAAGAGAGAAGCAGAAGCATTCCCAAAGCAGGGGTGCCTTTTGAATGGTAAACGTAAGGTCACCTGCCAGAAAGTGTGCTGGAAAACGAATGCACGTATCTCATAAGGAAGTGGTTAAAAAGGGATGAATTCCCTGAGTCATTAAACAGGATACAAACCAAAGACAGGTTGTGCCACCTAGAGAAAAACTGGAAATTGTACATTGGTTCTTCAGTAGTGAGTGCTATTCAAAAGCCTGAAACTTTTAGTATGCCCAGAACCAAGCCACCGTCCATACCAACTCGTCGCACTGCTGGATTAGGCCCCCTTGACAACTATGCCTTCTCCAAACACTAAATTGGCCTCCTGCTCTCCTGGCCCACCTACCTCTGCAGTGGCTGTTTGCCACAGCCCGTGCAGCCCCTGCAGCCCCTGCATCCTGAAACCTATCCAATTCTAAAGCATCTTCCTTGAAGCCAGGACAGGACAGGGTAGAAGCAGGATAAACCCTTGTGGACCTTGCCAGCCAGCGTCCCTCTGGATGCTAGCAGAGCCACCAGCACACCCCGCTAGCCCCATGGGGCCTGTATAGGAAATTCTGGTGCACTCAGTACATCATATCCAGGTTACCAAGCTGAACTCCCTGGGCAACCTCTGCACAATCCAAACACCACAAAATGACCTCAACAGAACTAAGCCTTTAAGGTGCAAAAGGCCTTCAACTTTTCTCCCCACAAGTCACTTAAAAGCAACGTGTCCAGCACACTTGTCAGGCTGAAGCACAAAAGGTCTGCAAGGCACCAGGCACGGAGAGTCGCCTTTTGCAAAGAAAATAGACAGTAATTATGAAAAGCCCGCAGTCCTGCGGTATTAAACTGACAGCGAGGACTGCGCTGGGGCATAACTCAGCTCCAAGTAGTTACTCCCAGCCCCAGACCCTGAGCGAGAGGACAATCTTTTCCCTCTTCCCTCCCCCTCCAGAGACCTGCGGCAGCGCCCCCTGGCCTCCCCTACGCTCTTCCTCCTCCTCCTCCTCCTCCTCCTCCTTTATGAATCTCCAGCAACTTTGGGTTGGCAGCTCCGTCGCAGCCCAGCCACAGGCGGGGACTGCGCGAGGGTGGCCGCGGGAGGTGGAGGAAAGTTTGAAAAGTCACTTAAAGCACTGCAGTAACCCACCTCCCTGCTCACCATCATCACCTCCAGCACCCACCCCACAGACGGCCGCTCGGGGCTCCATGTGCGAGCGGGCCCTGCAGACGCTGGAGTTCCCCCTACATCGTCGCCAGAAAAATCTTTCCCCAAGCGAAAAGTTCGCTGCAGCACCGCCCCTCTCCCCTCCCCCCAGCCCCCCGCCGCCCCCCACCTCAAAGAATGAATCAGAGTTCGCAAGACGCCACCTGGATTCGCCCGCGGGCCCTGAGGGCGCGGCGCCCCTCCCCCGTCGGCGGGTGGACGGGTCGGGAGGGAGCCGGGAGAGGGAGGCACCGGGCGGCCCCGGCCCGGACCCCTGCCCTCCCTTCCCGGCCCCGCCGCCTCGCTCACCTCTCTCCTGCTCCTCCGCCTGCAAGCAGATGGGGATATTCTTCTTCCAGCCGGGCATGGTGTCGCTCCCTGCGCTCGCTCTGGGGCTTGCTCTTTCTCGCCGGCTCCCTTTCTCCCGGGCTCGCCGCGCCTCCTCGCTTGTCCTCTCGGGCCGCCGCGCCGGGGCTGCTCAGCGGGGCTGGGGCGCCGAGGCGGCTCCCGGGCACATCGAGGCGGCGCCGCGCGCCCCGCGCTCTCCTCAAACTCGCCGGCGTTTCCCGGTGGCGGCGGCCGGGCCGGGCCGGGCCCCGCCGGGCAGGGCTGGGGGCTGCAGCGGTGGCTGCCGCGGTGTGGCCGGGAGGCCGGGCCGGGCCGGGCCGGGGGCGGGGGACCGTGCAGGCCGAGAGCTGGGGGCTGCGGAGCCCCCGGGAGTGGGCGCCGGCGGGAGGAGTGGGCTGGCGCGGCAGCCTCTTTCCCCTCCTCCTCCGCCTTCTTCTTCCCCTTCCTTGTCTCTCCGCCGCCAGCAGGTGGGACTCGGAGCCGCCGCCGCACAAAGCTCCGCCGGCGGCAGGACTGAGGCTGCGGGCTCCCCGGGCGCCTTTCGGCGGAGCCTCCCCCGAGACGCGCGCGAGGCTGAGCGGGCACGGAGGGGGCGCGCGCGCTCACACCCTCCGCGCCCCGGGCGGCCTGCGAGGCGCGCCCGGCCCGCCAGGTACCAAGCCTGGCACCGAGCCGCGGGTGCGGAGCCCACGCCGCTCCACCGCGGCCGCCACTCCCTCCCTGCCTCCCTCCCCGAACCCAAATTGGCGGCTCCTCAGGCTTAGGCGACGACCTCGCTGGAGTAGGGGGCAGTGTCCTTCCCTCTAGTCCCTCCTCCACGCCGCTCTCCCTACGCCCTGGCTGTCGCCCCCTCCCCCAAGTTGAGACTTGTAGCTACGGATTTGCTAACTTCGCCCTCAACTGAGGGAAATAGCAACTTTCGGGATGGTCAGCGCTGGTCTCAGGAAGACGTTTCCTGGCAGGGTGGGGAGATCGTGAATGGAGATTCTCTTTTGTTTTAAACGATGCAGGGAGACCTTGGCTGAGTAAATATGTAATCGCTTTCTTCAAGCATAGGAAGGGTTTTACGATCAGGTTTTATGATTAGTTTCTTCCCCTTGTGATAGGCTCATAGAAAATCGGTGGAAAAATGAATCAGGTGGGAGGGAGACAGCTTTGTGATACAGCCTGAAAAATTCTACCCAGACGTGGGGCTCTTGCCTGTGGTTTCAAAACGGTGATGCTAGGAGGGGCTTCTGACAGTGCTCCAGGTAACACTCGGTGACTGTCCTGTGGGGTATGACATCTGCCTCTGCCTCAAGGGTAGGGGCTGGCTAAAAAATACCTGCCTCCCCCTCCGGAGTATCTGATGTGAACCAAAGAACGTAGGGCCCCTGAGGCTGTAACTACTGGTCTGTGGTTGTCCGGGCCTAGCCACTGCACTGCTGTGAATGACTCTGTCCTGCAGTTTATTTTGGCCTCTGAAGGAATTGCAGTTTGCTCTCCCGAATTGAGGACATTGGCTCACACTGGCCTGCTCTCCCTCTCCTCTTGGAAACACAGTAATACTGCCAGAGAGATGTATTAACTAGAAAAGGCTGAAAGATACAATCTTCCTCTGCCACTGCATAAGCAGTCTTACCGGGTGAGGACGTTTGCTTCTGCTGCTGTCCCTGGCCTGGGTGGCTGTCTGTCATTATAGAACTGCCCAGCTGCCAAATCAAGTGGCTATCCCTCCTAAGCAATGGGGGGAGGCTCAGGTCCAGAAGCTTCAAGGATAGAGGAACTGAAGAGCTAAATGAAGAGCAGAGTCAAAACATCCCAGGGGGTTATCAGTAGAAATCCTGACTGAGCTGTTCAAATCTTCTTTCCAGACTCCTTGAGAAGTAAAATCCAGAAAATCAATATGAACATCACACCTGTTGCCTTTAAATGGCCCACCCTTCATCCTAAAATGAACAAGATTCCTTGGGTACTTTAGTCTTGTCCTAACCTTGTTTCAAGGTCTACTCCTGCCAATTTTATGTAGAGAAAGGTATTTGCCATTGATTTCCCAAAGCGGCAAGGCCAATCAGGCCATAGCAAAGGCATTTGATATACGTATACAAGCAAAGACCTAGGTTTTGACAACAAAGAAATGACCACAACATTTTACAGCATCTTCTATAACATTTATGTGTCTGTAGTGGGTCTAACAAGAAAACCCACACAATAAAGGCCTTGTGTGGATTGGATCATACTCATCAGTTATAGTGCAATCAGCAGTACACTTGTCCTGCCAAGAAGAGTGATGCATTACAGTGGAAAGTTCCAGCTTACACCTGTTAATAGTATTTTAAGTCACATAGGCAAAATTCCTGCTATGTGGTAGACTCTGGACTAAAAGCTAGGGATACAAAAAGAAAATTAGGCCCAGTGTTGTGGCTCATGCCTGTAATCCCAACACTTTGGGAGGCCAAGGCAGGAGAATCACTGGAGCCCAGGAGTTTGAGATCAGCCTGAGCAACATGGTGAGATCCTATCTCTATGAAAACAGTTAAATAAATTTTAATTAGCCAGGCATCACAGGGCCTTCATTCTAACAGAGTGTTATGACTTCTTAGGACTGAATTTCATGAGTTTGAGGAGTCCCCCAAGAGAAGTAAAATCCCAGCTGTTATTCTGGATTTGCTCCAGGGCCTAAAACATCCACAATATATATATTTTTAATCGTGCATTGACTTTTTATGAACACATGCACTGCATACCAAACAGGCACCTGAAATTTTCAATAGTGCTACCAAAAACCAGCACTTATTTTCCATTGCATACAGTGAATTTGAAAACTCTTTTAAAAACACCTGATATGCACTCCTAGTGGGTATCTATGAATTCACTTTACCTGACAAATCCTCTTTCAACATTCAAAATGAAAGAAACTTCCTTGGATAGTTTATCATCTTGGGGATAAAAATAAAAAGAGGAGGAAAAAAGAGAATGAATTCATGTTGTTTTTACTTTAAAATCTTCAGTTAGGAGAACATAATGGGAGAAAGAGGAAATATGGGAAAAGAAGTAGCTCTAACTAACATGGATCATTTAAGTAAGGTGTATGAAAGCAAACAGGAAATTCACCTAAGAAAAAATATTAGAGTATGTTTTTTAAAATGACAGTATAGGGCACAGAGATTGTGATGGTTGATTTCATGTGTCAACTTCACTGGTCCAGTGGAGATCCAGATATTTGGTCAAACATTTTTGGTGGGTCTGTGTGGGTGTCTGGGGTAAACATATCAGTCAAATCAGTAAAAGGAGTGAAATAGATGGCCCTACCCAATGTTGAATGGACAGTGGGCCTCATCCAGTCAGTTGAAGACCTAAGTAGAACAAAAGGGTTGACCCTCCTTCAAGTAAAAGATAATTCCTCTTGCCTGATAGGGCCATATGTTTTATCATGCATTCAGACACAAATTGCTGGATCTCACACCTGTTGCCTTCGTACTGGAGCTATTCCATTGATACTCTTGGTTCATAGGTCTTTGGGCTCAGACTGGAAATGCAGTATCTGCTCTCCTGGGTCTTTAGCTTGCCCACTCACGCTGCAGAGCTTGAGGCTTGTCAGCCTCCCTAGTCATGTGGGCCAATTCCTTACAATAAATTTCTTCCTATATGTATATGCATCTTATGGGTTCTTTCTTTGGATAACCATAATACAGAGACCTGAGTTCAAATCTTGTTTATAGCACATACTATCTCTGTTACCCTGGGCAAGTCTAACTCCATGTCACCCATGTTTGAAATGTAATACCTACATGGAAATGGGGGGGAGGGGAGGGGAGGAATTAAATGAGCTGATATAAGTAGGGCACTTAGCATAGCACATGATATATATAATTATAGGTAGAAAAAATTAATAAATTGGTTTAAAAAAGTTATGAGAGTGGATTCTTGGGATTCATGAGTTTCTAAAAATACAAGAACTCCCTAAAATCGCATGGAAATTTTTCTGTGTCTGTTTATGATTCCCGCCCAACACACACACACACACACACACACACACACACACACACACACACATACAGGGATAAAAGTTCATAGCTTTCAGCCGGGCGCGGTGGCTCAAGCCTGTAATCCCAGCACTTTGGGAGGCTGAGGCGGGTGGATCACGAGGTTAAGAGATCAAGACCATCCTGGTCAACATGGTGAAACCCCGTCTCTACCAAAGATACAAAAAAATTAGCTGGGCATGGTGGCACGTTCCTGTAATCCCAGCTACTCAGGAGGCTGAGGCAGGAGAATTGCTTGAACCCAGGAGGCGGAGGTTGCGGTGAGCCAAGATCGCGCCATTGCACTCCAGCCTGGGTAACGAGCGAAACTCCGTCTCAAAAAATAAAATAAAATAAAATAAAAAAATAAAAAAAGTTCATAGCTTTCATCAATTTCTCAAAGAAATACTTAATCCAGAAAAAAAAAATGAAGATTTCTGATAAGCATGAAAGAAAGGAAGACTCCATAAAAGACAATTAACTTTGGGTTTTGCTGAGGAAAGAAAAGGATTAATCCTAAAGAAATTCATGTAGGAATTGAGCTTTAGGATTACTGACACTCACCTCTCCACTCTCTGTGCCTTTGCATTCAAACTTTTCAGAAAGTCAACTATATCCCTGACATCCAAGTTTTCAACTCTTGATTCACACCTAACTAACTGCAGTTTCTCTTTGCAAAAGCATTGTCATCATTTCAGGTCCCTGCTGCAAAACCTGAGGCACATTTTGACTCAGTCCCAAATCCCCAACTGGCTACCAAACTCTTTCAAATCTACCTTTGAAATAATTTTGGAATCTCTCTCCTTCTTCTCCATGGCATTGCCCTGATTATTGACCTTGTCTTTCACCTGGACAATCCTGATAGCCTTCTCCAGGTTCACTTCTTCAGTCAATTCTTACTCCAAACTGCATTGCAGTCAATCTTATTGTTGTATTTGTTTCCTTTAAATAAAATGCCAGTCCAGTTTCTGCTGTCTTCAAGTCTTCCAGATATTCCTTATACCTATTCTGTCTTCTGCCACAATTGTTGACACGTGCGCACACACATCCTTTCTTCCTTTCTTGAACTGTCCCTAATATCCCCTTAAATTTGCTCTACCCTGTATTACTTCCATTTCCTAAACATATCATGTGTTTCTACACTTTACACCTTTGCTCATTAGGACTAAAATAGGTTGAGTGCCTGAGGCTGAGAAGTTTCCTGATAACTAATATGTGCTGGAGCCAGAATTTGAGTCCAGGGTGTTGGGCTCTACAGTTTCTTGTCTTTCTACCCCACATTGAACTACTCACTTTCATTTCTGCCCAACAAATTTTCATTTCTACTCACTTTTATTTCTACACAACAAACTTATTCTACCTATTCTTTGCATCTTGATTTTTCCCATTTCCCCTACCCCATGCACTACCATGTCCTTGTTTATAGTATTTTAGTTTATCTTATGCATAAATCCGGTCTATCCTACTATTCTCTAAGCTCTATAGGAAAGTATGTAGTAAATAACCTGATTCTGAAGCCACAGATTAGGTTCAGATCTCAAATTCTCCATCTGAGTGATCCTGAGCTTTTCCCTGCCTTTGTTTTCTTATCTGTAAAATGGGGATAATAATAGAACCAATCTCATATCATTGTGGGTGGATTAGATGAGTTAGTGTATGCAACATTTAGACCCAAGTCTGATGCATAAAGAGAATCCAATAAATTTGATATATTATTATAGGACCAGGAATGTGCCTTGTGTACCTTGGTATTACCACAGGCATTAAGCATTGCACCTTATAAATAGTGTGTGCCCAGTAGATGCTTGCTGAAAGGATAAATATTAAAAATAGTTTCAATTTCCTACATAAACCTCCAACAATCAGAAAGACTTGGCCCATAAATATACTAGAGATAAAAATTTTGCTTAATACAACAGGCCTGATAATATATCTAAAAGAAACCTTTTAGGTCAGAACGGAGAGCAATGACTTCATTATCCTGAACAAGAGCAAAAATGACTAATTGAATAGAGGACTAGACATAAATAAGCATTTCATCAGGAAAATTAAATAGAAGTTCCTACCTTCATGACAAAAAGCTACTAATAATAAATTCAGGTTTAGTCCCTTGAGTATCTAAAAAATTAGAGCAATGAAGTGATTAAGAAAACTGACTTCAGAGGAAAATTAAGGTGGCTGGTTATTTCTAGTATAGATTGGGGAAGCAATGACTAAGAGCTTTCTTGGTGGAAATTCATAGGATCATTAAAGGAGTAAATGCCAAACAGGAAAGGGAATTATTCATCATGTTTTGGAGGTGATAAATAAAAATAAAGGAAGAAATGAAAGGAAAGTATAAGTTGGTCAAGAGGCAAGATTTAGCTTGTGTATATGTTGAGGAGTAGTGAAACCACTAGTTAGAAAATACTGTGTGCATATGTATTCTACCAGTTATTGACTGATTCAATCATTTTCAGGAAGCAATCTGGCAGTATATAGAAACTGCAAACCACATGTCATTTTACCTCGGCTTAGGTGGGTGGATCACGAGGTCAGGAGATCGAGACCATCCTGGCCAATATGGTGAAACCCTGTCTGTACAGAAAATTCAAAAAATTAGCTGAGCGTAGTGGCACGCACCTATAGTCCCAGCTGCTCAGGAGGCTGAGGCAAAGAAATCCTTGAACCCAGGAGGTGGAGGTTGCAGTGAGCCGAGATCGCACCAATGCACTCCAGCCTGGTGACAGAGTGAGACTCCATCTCAAAAAAAAAAAAAAAGGAAAAGAAATAGTCAAAGATGTGATTAACAGTTTATGCTCAAAGATGTTTATCATATATTTATTTATAACAGCAAAAATTTGGAAAGGTTTTAATGTTTAATGATAGAGGATTGCTTAAATAAGTTACATTGACTATTGTAGAGCCTTTAAATATCATAATTTAAAAGATAGTAAATTCTCATGATATAAAATTTAGCACAAAAATGGGTTACATATACCCTACTTCACAGATTCTAAGAGGTATGGTTTTAATATTTTACATGTCTAAAATCAGAATATTTCTTTTCATTCTATTGCACGTGCAAGTGTATTAAGACTTGCAGGTAGAGTAAGATCAGCTTGAAGGCAAGTTCTAGAAACAATAACAGAACACTCTTTCAAGAAATGCTGTCTTGCCAATACCCTAGCTGAGACAGAAGATGTTGTGTGGAAAACCACAAACATTGAAAAGTCTGAATCATAGAGTGAATCATAAGAATTAAAGTTTGAACTTGAAAAAGTTTTAGTAATACCTAGACAATTAGTTTCACTTATTTTTTATTATGTAAGTAAAGATATTTGATTAAACCTATGTCTAAAGGATTTATTTCAACAACTATAAAATAATAATTCTTAGTAGTTAAGCATTGTGTCATAGTCCTGGCATAATTTTTGTTTCTTTTGTAATAGTGCATAAAGTATTGATGGATGTTAATAAAGATGACCTCCTAGATTAATGAAAAGAAATATGTGTATGTAGCATGAATCAAACTGTTCTAAGAAGGGAAGAGATGTATCAAAATGTGTTCTCTCTGTTAACATTATCTTTGAGTTTTATTCTTCCTTTTTGTACATTGTAATATTTTTCTTAAAAATCAATATTATATTTTAATACAAAAATTTTAGTAAATATTGCTTTTAAAAACAATAGAGAAAAATGCAGACTTGAGATTTTTCTAGACTACTCTAGAATTGGTATATCTATCAGCAATTTTGCAGTAAACAGGCTAAGAAATTGACGTAGAGAAGTTTGAGTTTCATTCTTGCTTCTGTCAATGCAGCCATTTACAAATGATGTGTTTTCTAAAGTTTTCCTTTGCCCACCTGTAAGAAATATGCAATAATGATCACCAGCCTATTTCAAAGTAACAGTGACTGAACATCTGAAATGAAACAAATAGATTATATCATAATTGCAGAAGTAACAGTGACTGAACATCTGAAATGAAACAAATAGATTATATCATAATTGCAGGGTGTCTCAGTAAAGGGCATAAACAAAAGCATTTTGTGAAGACAAATCTATCTCCCCTTTAACTTATCATTAAGTAACACTCAGCTCCACACTAGCTGTGGGGCCAGACCACCTAATCTATTGAAATCCGCAGGAACATCAACCTCAGATCAGTTTGTTTGATGTAACAAAAGATTTTTTTTAATACCCCTTAGGGATTTGTAGCCTTATTTATTTTTACAACCTGCATAGTTCAGTCTTGGCAATGAACATAAAGTCCCTGACACATATGTATTATGCATGTATGAACATTTGTTTATATTGACTTTCTAAAATCTGTTCAATGAGCCTTTTTATTCCATACTTATTATATACGATGTTTCATTAAGATCAATGAAAAGAGTCTCTCCTAGTTTATATTTACATTATTTAAGCACTGCAAGTGATATTTGCTACTGCTTATGTAAATAGAAAATGACTTATGAGATTTATGATATGATTTTCTTTCCTGCACTTGGTGACTGGGTTGCCTCTTGGGTTTTATTTATGTCCTGAATGATAATCAGCTCCTTCTGTCTGCCCACCCACACAGTTGCCTGAGCTTTAGGTGTGGCTGGAAATGACGGTGAGGGGGAAATAACTGCATTCAATTCAAATGATAGTAGCTCGTGCCTTCTATTATAGCGACCATGAGGCAGGTCAGCTTCCAGGAAAGAATACCGACCTGCTTTCTGTAGGTGAACAAGTCTCAGGGCTTGACTCAGAAGGTCCTCTAGCACTGCACTGTGTAGTCAGTCCTGTGGGAAATTCTTAAAGACCTATCCTATGGAAATGCCTATAAATGATTAACAGGTAGACAAAGGAATTAACTCAAAATTGTAAGAAAGAGTAGACTAGATGAGCACCAAGAAATGTGACTGCCTACAGCCACCTTGAAATCTAACAGGAAACAGGCAAAATGGCAAATTAGACTCTTTAATGGTTGTGTGTGAAAATGCTTCCTTCTCATAAAGGAAATGTAACAGATCCAGTCTTGTGCAAAGAGAATATTATAAACAAGTTAAAGAAGCTTTGAGATAGCTTCTCTAAAATCACTAAGTCTTTAAGTAAATTTTACATTGTAATCCAAGTGAAAAAACAAACAAAGCAGAAAAATTAAAAACAGACCAGAAAAGCCTGAACCTGCCCTAAATGAAATGCCTTGAAGGTCTTCTCTCAGAATCACAGTGCATTCTTTTATGCCCCAGATGAAGCAGATTGTATCAAGCAAGCAACATCACTGGACTTTTATTGAAAGCGCAGTCCATATTCTACCAATGAAACTTAGATTACGGTTTCCTATCTGTCTGTAATTTAGTTCTATTTTTAACTCATTTCACAGCTCAATTAATATTCCAGTGTTTTATTCTTCATCATATTCAGAGCAGCCTGAAATAAACTTTACTTTGTAGCTACTTTCAGCCTTTGCCAATCCTTACCCTTCTCAGAACCTTCTTTTTCATCACTGCTGTTAGTTCTTTCTCCCTAGAGACTTCCCTGTTGTCACTTCAAGATACAGACCTTGCCACCTGCCTTCCACCATTCCAAACTGCACCTGTCCTAATTGTAATCTCTGCTTTCTAAATGAAAGTTAAGTAATCTGATAAATGAATGTGTGCTAATGTATTATTGGTCACTATCATGCAAATGAAGGCATGTTATTAATTTTCTATCCTCTTTTCTTTTCTGGGAATTTTTACTGTTTTACTATGACCTTTTAAAAAAATGCCTCATTTCAAAGGGATGGTATTGGCAGTGGGAATTTTTAGATATCATACCTATGGACAGAAGTAGGATAACCATGTGTGTGTGTGTGTGTGTGTGTGTGTGTGTGTGTGTGTGTGTGTCTGTGTGTGTGTGTCTGTGTGTCTGTGTGTGTGATCCCTCAAATCACAACATGGAGGAATGGTGTCACATGAGTAGTAGCTGATGCATTTCACTGTTACATTATGGATGATTCTGCAACAGTTCTGTTCAGAGTTGCTGTAGACTCAGCATTAGGTTAAACTCTAGAAAAATGCCATGTAAAGTGACTTGCATTTTCATGTCTATTATAAAGGTTAAAACATGTGAACTCTTTGTTTAATTGGTATATATTTAAACTTTTCTTGCAGTGGTCAAAGAAAGACTTTTTGGCATTAAACTACTGCTGTGTAGAGCCTAAATGTCTGAAAAATTTATTAAAATAGCACTTTAATTTTGACAGAGTTGAACTGCTGAGAAAATTAATTGATTGTTTCTCACTTGAGCTTTGGAGTAGTCATTAAGGTTTTTATGGTTTATGGAAAATTGAGAATTGAAGTACACTAAAATCAATATGTTATCTGATGTACAGAGAAAATGGCACTTCAGATGAAAGAAAGCATAAACAATTCCTAAGAGCTTTTTCTTTCTTTCTCTTGATTCCACAGGCATATTTACATAAAGCTTCTATATTTACTTGTATTCAAAGTCCTTTATTGGTCATTTTCATTGTGACGCACATTATGGGAACAGAATAATGAACCATTGCATTTTAGAATATTTTCTGTTAATTTCAAAAAAAGTGTTAAAGACATGATATAAAATACCAGAAATAGTCTGGGCATGGTGGCTCACACCTGTAATCCCAGCACTTTGCGAGGCTGAGGTGAACAGATCACTTGAGCCCAGGAGTTCAAGACCAGTCTGGGTAATACATCAAGACCCTGTCTCTATTAAAAAAAAACAAACAACAACAACAAAAAAAAAAACTAAACTAAACGAAAATATACCAGAAATATTCAGACAGGTCTGTGTATTTTGAAACAACCTTTAACAAGAAAGTCATGTTCAGCTAACATGTTAGGGGCAATGAGGAATACTTCAAGGGTTCTATATATTGGGCTTATATGCATTATGGAGAAAATCATCATACCTTCTGCAAATAATGCGCAATGAATTGGATACTGGCTGGTGCTGCCCGCAAGACTTAGGAACCCATTCTGTTATATTGAACAGGAATAACAACAGAAAAAGGAAGGTCTGTAAGAGAAAAGATCATCATGCAATTTATCTTTATTTAGTCTTCTGAATATGTCCTCTCTGACCATGTTCTCTTCTGATTATACACATCAGTAATCCTGGGGGGATTTGACCTTATTCAGATTTTGCAAAGCCTGGTTGGACTGGGATTTTAAGAGTAGTGACTTGTACATTTATCCATTTCTACTATATCTATTCCAGAGAGAAAATGATATTTTCCTTTTGGAATATTTATTGCTGCTTCTAAACTCGTCAGCCTCAGACTGACTCTTTCCTTCCTTGGGTATCTAACATCACTTCTAATTTGCCCAACTTCCTACAAAGTCATATCTATAGTAGTCCATGCAGGCATGGAATACTCTGGGAGACTGGTGAGATTGTGTTAGGGACAAAATACTTGTTAGTATGAGCTTTATCTTAGAAGCACTAAATAAATCATGTAGCCCTATAGGTCACAGATTTACTGGTTAACATTGGATACTTTATAAATCCAGATAGTTGTCTAGTAAGAATTTACTCGGGACCGGGTATCTTTGAGATATTCAAGAAGTTACATAACAAAACAAGAATGTACTCATTGAGTTAGCATTTGATACTTGACAGGTTCAGTATTTACTTGACTACAGTTTTATATTTTATCCAATTAACCATTGTTTTCTCTATTGGGAAATTAATCCTAAAGAAATACACCACAAATAGAGAAACTCTTTAAATCTCTTTTATAACTTATATACTAAACCTCTTTCTTTGCTTTTGCAGCATTATTATCAAAGTCTGAAAAATTTATGAAGTCATTAAGAAATAAGCACCCACTCAAACCAAGGCAAGATGCTGGTTCATCTTATGGTTATCAGCCTGGTTTGCAGCCCTTTGCCTTGTCTTTACACTGCCAACCTGTGAGTGACTAATCCCTGCCTTCTCCTCCCACAGTCAATTTAGCCTATTATATGTTCCCATGATAGACATCTCTGAACATGTTCTAACAACTTGTTCAGAGGAAGGCTTTCAGTTGAAATGGAAGATGACTAGCAATTTTCACTGCTCTAATCATTGTTCATAAGAATATAATTTATTAAGCTATATCTACTAAGCCAAGAGTAAATCTGTCTTGTGCATGATTATGCTACAGCTCTAGATTTATTGAGACACAAAGCAGGAGCAAGGGCCAAACCATTTTCACTATAGCATATATTATTTTTGTTTTCTCTTTCTCTTTTTGTTTTCATATATACACACACACACACACACACACACACACACACATATATATATATATATATGAAATAAGCACCCACTCAAACCAAGGCAGGATGCTGGTTCATCTTATGGTTGTCAGCCTGGTTCGCAAAGCATTTTTTTTTTTTTTGAGACAAGGTCTCTCTCTGTCACCCAGGCTGGGGTATAGTAGCATAATCTCAGCTCACTACAACTTCCATCTCCCAGGCTCAAGGGATCCTCTGAGTAGCTAGGACCACAGGTGCCACCACTCCCAGAAAATTTTTGTATTTTCAGTAGAAACAAGGTTTTGCCATGTTGCCCGGGCTGGTCCTGAACTCCTGAGCTCAAGCTATCTATCCTTCTCAGCCTCCCAAAGTGCTGGGATTACAGGTATAAGCCACTGGGCCTGGCAGGCATATATATTCTTTTTTTTTTTTTTTTTTTTTTTTTGAGACTGAGTCTTGCTCTGCCACCCAGGCTGGAGTGCAGTGGTACAATATCTTGGCTCACTGCAACCTCTGCCTCCTGGGTTCCAACAATTCTCCTGCCTCAGCCTCTCGAGTAGCTGGGATTACAGGCATGTGCCACCACACCTGGCTAACTTTTGTATTTTTAGTAGAGACAGGGTTTCACCATGTTGGTCAAGCTTGTCTCTAACTCAAGACCTCATGATCTGCCCACCTTAGCTGCCCGAAGTGCTGGGATTACAGGCATGAGCCACTGCACCCAGCCGCATATATTCTTTACACTGGGGGAAACTGTTAACTAAAGTACAGATTGGAGCAAGGAGACTTAAGGGTTATTATCGTTTTTCCATGTGATCTGTTTAATAATCCCGGTTATTTGACATAAGTCACACAAACAGTGTTCTTTTCTGAGCAATAATTTTCTACCTGCCTTTAAATTTAATACCTCAAGGTGTTAATCCACTGTGTTATTGTTCTTTATTCTATTTTGTAATAAAATACACTTTCTATGATGATTGCACTTCTCTCTCCTGGAATTAGTATATAACATGTTACCGTATTAGCATCAACCATGACATAGTCAGAGATGGGGTCACTGTATTGTAACCAACTAATAACCAGCTCAGCAGTTAAAAACTGCCAGACCAGAAAGACAGTGGAAATCAGATAGAGTTGTTTTCAGAAGATGTACAAGGAGGGAATGGGAGGATGCCTGAACAGGCAGCAAGAAGACACTGCCCAACCAGCAAATGGGGAGCCAGCTAATACTAAAGGGGCCTCTAGAGGTGAACCCCATCTCGCACAATTCTCTGACGCTGCTGTTGCCCAACTAAATCTTTATACAAAATATTCATGTCTGCAGTGAAAAGGACAAAAATTACCAGCCACCACATTACAGCTCTTTCTTTTTCTTTTTCATAGCTCTATTTGCAACTTTGGAATTGAATTTGATTCTGACAAGGACATTAGTAGACTGCCTGACTTCTTCATCTAATAAAAATCATTGCTATTTACTGGGACCTGGATAATTCTGAAAATCACTAACCTGATCTTTCTTGGTACACTCTGATATCACTGATAAGAAGACTTTCTTTTCCTTGAAATTGTAGACAGTAACAAAGACAGAAAACACTCCAGCCCTCATGGGTGAGCAAATAAAGTCAAGGGATCAAGGATAACCTCTCTTCTTTACCACACAAAATCCTTTCCTGCAACACATCACCTCTGTTTCAATAGGAAAAGTCAGGCATTTCCTCTGCCTCTCTTCCTTCCACATCCCTCAAGCCATACTTAGCTATACAGTGATATTCACTATCCATTTGGAAGTCATTGTGACAACAGCATAAACAACAACAACAAATGTTTTTTGTCATCTAGGAACTGCCTTGACTTCTATCATACTACTTCTAAGGTGAAGAGGGAAAGGAGATAATGGAACTGGATGCCAACACAGGCTTACTACTATGGCAACATTTTCCTCTTTCCAAAATGAATGCTAGAATTGCCTGACCGCCTGGGAGTTATTTGTTTCATGGTTCAAAAGTTTGTTTACTGAGCTTTTGTTCTGATAATGATCTGAAAGTGAGTTTTGCTTTGGAATCAATGGCAAGTCTAACTTGAATGTTTTTATTATTGGAACTATGCTGCAAGAGGTCAAAAATGACCACATCACTGGTTCATGGAGAAGCACAGGGATACTCTCTTTAGAAGGTTAACCTTATCTCCAGTTTAAATTAACCTTTTAGGAACACACACACACATACACCCTTTACCCTACCTTTGTCTATTCTGTTTCACTCCACCCAAGTAGAGGGGAGGGTAATTTAAAACCATTAATAATTCTTTTCTAAATCAGGTCAGTCAATTTTTCCATGTCTTTTTGCTTTGACAAAGAATGTAACAGTCTTTCCAAAGAGTAAACAATTTCCGGTGAATGCTAGCTCCTTTGGTTAGGATAGTTTAGGGAGGTGGATGTTGGTTACTGAGTAACTTGGTCTTCAAAAGCGTGACTACAATAATAAGACATGTTTTCAAGCTTAGCTGATGAAATTTCTGTAATTATTTTTGTAGTGAGATCTTCTATTGATACTTCATATCTTTAAGATATTTCATATGCAAATAGGTCATATTTATTTAGATGTGATAATGACTTCAAAATTATTGGCTATTGATGTGCACCATTCCCATGAAATATTAAGATATATTATTACTATTTCTGCTAAAATAAAAACAATGCTGCATTCAGAATTTGTATCTTACCAGTGTTTGAATAAACATTTTATATTATTATTGGTTTAGGGTTCTGACATACAATGTAAGGACGTAGCATCTGGTTCATTTAAACCCATAAGTGTCTATACAGTATATTATATTTTAAAGTTATTGTAGGGGAGAAGAGGATATTAAATCCAAATTTTGTAAAGAAACTGTGGAATTCTTTGTTTATGTTCTCAAAATAATACCTCATTAGATGACACTCAGTCAGGCATGGTGGCTCATGCCTGCAATTCCAGCACTTTGAGAAGCCGAAGAGGAAAAATCACTTGAGGCCAGACTTTCAACACCAGCCTGGGCAACACAGAGAAACCGTCTCCACAAAAAAATTTAAAAATTAGCTGGGCATGGTGTTGTACCCAGGTAGTCCCAGCTACTTGAGAGGCTGAGGTGGAAGGATAGCTTGAGTCCAAAAAGTCAAAGCTGTAGTGATCATGCCACTGCACTCCAGCCTGGGCAACAGAGTGAGATGCCTTCTCAAAACAAACAAACAAAAAAAGTTGACACTTTAATGATTATTCTGGTGTCATCTAGGGAAGAACACATATACAACACAAAATTTAAGTAGGTGATATTTCCCTAAGAGATATTCCCTAAAATAGTCATCCCATATACATTCTTTTGACTAATGTGTTATGCTTTAATGTTTATTTTCATATTTATATATGTATTTATTGATATTCATCTAGCCTTTCCTTAGAGAACATACACATATCTAGAAAGGAACATTGGTGAGGAGTAAGCTCCAATATCATGCATGAACTTGCCCTAAAATACTCGGTCTTTCTGATGAGGATTACCTTAAGAAAGTGAAAATACTTTCAAAAGCAGTATTTTTAACTGTTAAATGTGACTTTTAGGGGAAAATTTTGAAAAAGGTGCTTTCTTTAGCAGCTGAAAGTAGAAAACACAGGCTGAAATCAAGACTATGACCATTTGTTGTAATGCATGCCACACAGGATCATAGCATTTTAAGTGGAAATACACTATGTCTGGCAATCCTTCTGTTTTTTAGAGGTCTTTATATTACTTTTAAAATAAAAGAAAGAATAATAGAAGCTCCCAAATTAGCAGTTTTTAAAAACATGAAATTTCTCTCTTCTACTTAAGGAAAAATGAAGCTATGTTTAATAAAGAAAAATATCAAAGAAATATGATCTTACCCAAATTCACATTTGAGTTTCTATCTCAGTTAAAAAATACTTCTGTATTCATGCTAAATCCTGGTCTCAGTGTTAATATTTTACATTTTACCAATTCTAAAAATGGAAATAGTATAAGCAATCTCTAATTTCAAAAAATATGAACCTGCCCCTTGCAAGGAAAATTTGTAATGGTTGTGAGTTTGTTTTTCTTGTTACATTTTATTGTTAAATCTCTTTCACTAAGCCAGTATTTCTTTTATGCCCTGGAGGCAAAAGAACTTGGCATTCTGTTAAATTTGTTCATCTAAATGTCAACTTTTTAAAAATGGAATGAGGTTTTGTCTTAATATTTTCACTTAAGACTACAACTATATGACCTTTAAGATCCTCTCTTAATTTATAATCTCTGATGATTTTATTATACCTTCCCTTAAAATTAATGATAAAATATTACAATCATTACAATAAATATTTACAATCATTCTATTTATGTATGTATGTATTTATTTTTATTGTACTTTAGGTTCTGGGGTACATGTGCAGATCATGCAGGATTGTTGCATAGGTACATACACGGCAATGTGGTTTGCTGCCTCCATCCCCCCATCACCTACATCTGGCATTTCTCCCCATGTTATCCCTCCCCGACCTCCCCTCCAGCACCCCCATTGCTGCTGTCCCTACCTTGGCCCTCACCAACAGACCCCAGTGTGTGATGCTCCCCTCCCTGTGTCCATGTATTCTCACAATCATTCTTAAGTAATATACATTGTTATATTAGCCTAAGACAGAACACAGAAATATTTACATCAACTATGGCTTTTTGTTAGTGTAGTACAGATATCAGACAGTCTCCAAAGAAGTTTTCTAGTGTCATTGAGTTACTGCCTGAGAAAAAGGAAACATTGAAAGATTCTCCAGAGATTACATTCTTGAACCCAAGACGTTTCCTCCGCCTCCTTCCCCATCTTTGTGTTGTCCCAGCTCTTCTGTAAGTATCTCTGAAGCGTAATACATGCCCAGTAGCACTATCTTTGTGTTTATACTAATGCAGTTTGCCAATGTTTAGATGCATAGCAGTTTTTGCTTAAATTAGGTTGTTGTTTAATTTTACTCCTTACTCTGATTCAAAAGCTATCTCTCAAGGTTCCCTGCTGTATTTGCTGGCTCATATTTCTCCCTTTGATCCTGAGCTCATTCCATCTTCCTCACCAGTTTTTAGTAATACCTGTTTAGTTCCAACTAAAAGTACTCTTACTGCAGTTGCCCAGTGCTGGCTCAGTGGTCTTGTATTCTTTTCAGTCTGCCCATTACTCACCGGGTCTCCTTTCTTCCTGGACAGCTCTAAATAGTCCCTTTTGCTCTGTTTCAATGTTTAACTTTTTACTTATTTTATAGAGGCAGGGTCTTGCTTTGTCACCTAAGCTGGAGTGCAATGGTACAATCCTAGCTCACTGCAGCCTGCAACTCCTGAGCTCAAGTGATCCTCCCATGTTGGCCTCCCAAAGTGCTGGGATTACAGGCATGAGCCACTGCACTGGCCTTCCACTGTTTGTATTTGCATATTCACACCTACGATTTAAAAAATGTTATCTATACAGAAATATTAACATTCAGTACGATAAAAGGAATTAAATATGTTTTAAAATACATGTGTTCATAATGATACTTAAAAGTGCTCACTAGTCACCTTTTGGAAATTGGTAACAAAAAAGAAGGGTAAGGGAAGATAGAATCAAGCATTTATCATACTTTTCCCATAAGAACCATATCTCAGTATCACCAGATAGTTGATAAGGGAAGGTTTGTGGTTTGTTTTTGTTTTAATGAGTTGCAGCTGATAAATGCAGAAGGGATAATATAATTTACATGTAACCATTTTGCAATCCCTAATGAAATAAAGAATTTGGGCAATGACCCTCAATGGGTTCTAAAGCACTAGATAAAAAACTTAATGAGGAATTATATAAAGAATGGATCAAGCTGACAATACCAGAACACACTGATCAAATTTAACATTACAAGTAGGGAAACAATCATACACTCTATGCCTCATCATATAACGCAAAAGAAAATATGCAACATAAACTATTAAATATTTTTATTAAAAATTGGCTACACAGGAGGCTGAGGCAGGATTGCTTGAGGTCAGGAGGAGTTAAAAGCTGCAGTGAGTTATAAATGATCACACCTGTAAATAGCCACCATACGGCCTAGGAAACAGAGTTTCTTAAAAAGAAAAAAAGAAAAAGAGGATTCAAGGAGATTCTTATCAAGCTCTCTATCAATTTTACAGAAAATACAGGTGACAGGATATCACAGGAAGGCAATCAGAAAAATTTTACGGGACAAATTACCTACTTTTTCAACAAATTACAATTAAAAAAAGAAGGAAAAGGTACAAATATATCAAGGGACTTCAGTGACATATTAATGTGTCATGTATGCCTTTTGGTTTCTGATTTGGACAAAGAAATTGTTAAAAACAATGATCTCTTGGGAAACAGAAAAACCTGAAGACTGAGTATTTGATAATATTTGATAATCTTGAATCATTATTAATATGGGTGTGTGATAATGGCATTGTGGTTTTTTTAAAGAAAGAATCCTTATATTTAAATATATATATATATAATATTCATGAGTAAAGTAATGTAAACTCTGGAATTTGTATAAAAATAATCCAGGACATAGGAGAAGTGAATGGGGTATGGATGAAAGAGGACTGGCCATGAAAGAAGACAATTTTAAATTGTCGAAGCTGGTGATGGCTACATGATGCTTCATGATACTATTCTATCCACTTTTGTATATGTTTAAAATTTTTCATAATAAAATGTTTTAAAGGATTTAGAAACTAACATATTTCTCTGAAGATGTAATAGGAACTCTACTGTCAAGAGAGAAGCTGATTCCAGAAATCATAACCTGAGAAATGGAATCTATTCTACAGGATTATAGTGATACTCTCAGTCTACCCTCTTTTCTCCTTTTCTCCCCAGATGTTCAGAAAATCTGGTACTGCCTGTTAAAATGTAGACATTGAGTGACGACAGGGTGGGAAGAAAGGTGTTTCCTAGGAGGATGGTGAGTTTATCTATTTGTTTTGGAGAATCCCCACTTTGTATCACCACTCTAGAGAGAAAAGTGATGATCCACACAGCTGAGTTCAAGTCCCTTTTAATGCCCAGTGCAGCTAGCAAGTGCCCTAGGGCCACCTATGAAATGACTTTGGAGCCACAGCCATGTCACAGGCTGGTAGTTTCTTGCTGGATTGGAGTAAGCTACTGCTATAGGAGCAAGGTAAGAGGAAACTAAGAATAATCTGCAGGCTGAATCAGGAAGTTCAAGACATGGCAAGTACAGTTCTAATCTTGACCAAAAATGAAAATGAAGTAGGTTGGTAGTAGGATGCTACCAGGAAGACTTCTTAGGCCCATCAGGCCTAGGAGAAGAGGGTCAGGGCCATCTGATAACCAGCCTTGGTTGTAGAAGAGGGTTCAGCTCTAAGATAGAATTGGAGTGTACATCAGGAGTCAGAAACACACACTTCAGATAAAGGTAGTGATTTAGTGGAGAGGCTGTGATCCATAGATGATATGGTCTCCTAGAAGTCTGATGTCACATGCAACCACACCATTCCTGGCAGTAAATACCACTCAGTAATGGTGGCGATGGAATCTGTATGCTGCTCAGTGTTGAAGACCTGTTGCTTTTCCATTGCACACTCGGCCTTCCCGCTCATTGAGCTGACGGGGCAAATGGGAGAGCCCTTGAGCAAGCAGCTCTGCTCTCCCTACTTGGTGGTGTTCTCATCTTGGCATCCCTCCCAACCCCTGTTAAATGCTAATCCTTTGCTTAGGCAGCAGCAGAAGAGAGCCAACATGACACAGAAGGAGGAAGAGGGAAGGGCCAGTGGGAAAGTCTTCTACTCCGGAGGCAAACTCACCTGGCTTAAATCCTGGTTTTATTTCTTCCCAACTTGCTAGCTTTTGGCAAATTTCCTGTTTTTGGAGGGTTTGTTTCATTGTCTATAAAATAAGCAGAGAATAATCTACTTTGAATTATGGTTGGAAAAGTAAATGTAAAAGGGGCTATGAAACATAATATTAAAGTAAACAGGAACACCACCTCCTTTATAAACTTGTTTTGGCCACTTGGGGTCCTAGGAAAAAATAGAAACAAGGGTCTAGGGGACAGCAGAATCTTAGGAGGTTTTAATAGTATATGGCATTCCCAGATGCTCAACCTGTCTAAACTTGACTGAGAAAGAGTGGTTTTCATGAAAACCTTATGAGTCAAAATATTACAATACATTGCCCAGTCTCTTTGCAGGAGTAGCCCCATCCCATCATCACAGAAGGAAGGGAGCTGGAAGGGAGTTTCCTGCTGATGCTATCTTGTCCGAAGGACTTATTTGTTTTTCTGTTCCATGATTTTCAACCTTAACAATAGATTGGACTTCAGATTTCCAAGAAGCAAGCTGCCTGAATGACACATGCCAAAACAGTTGATCCCTTTGGGCTAGGGCAAGGATGTCAATCTAAAATGATTAGCTGAAGCATTACATCTGGGTAAGTCTAAGATGTTTTTTCAAAGAGATCAAAAATTACAGAGGTTTAGAGGATAGGGTAATGTGTAAGAAGTTTAATTTCTCTCATACATTGTGATCCATAAGTGAACAGTACAGGTTCAGGGATGGCTCCGTTCTGTGTGAGCCGCAGTACGTGGAGATAACAGCAGATAATAGGGAAAGGCAACAGGTTGTAAAATCTTTTGCTTATCTATCATAAAGCTCTTTATGCTTTTTTTTTTTTTTTTTTTTTTTTTTTTTTTTGAGATGGAGTTTCACTCTTGTTACCCAGGCTGAAGTGTAATGGTGCGATCTTGGCTCACCGCAACCTCCACCTCCTGGGTTCAAGCAATTCTCCTGCCTCAGCCTCCCGAGTGGCTGGGATTACAGGTGTGCGCCACCATGCCCAGCTAATTTTTGTATTTTTAGTAGAGACGGGGTTTCACCATGTTGACCAGGATGGTCTCGATCTCTTGACCTCGTGATCCACCCGCCTCGGCCTCCCAAAGTGCTGGGATTACAGGCGTGAGCCACCGCGCCCAGCCTTCTTTATGCTTTTTAATATGATTTCTCAATATACAGACATTGCTCACTAAATGTTAACATTTTTCCTCTTTTAATTACATTCTATGTAAAGTATATTGAAGATGGCCAATTGCTGGTGATTTTATGAAACAGCTGAAGAAAATTAAATGTGCCAATAATGCATTACACTTTGCCACTGTAAAAAAAAAAAAAAAAAAAAGCCTTACTTTTCTCTAGAATAGTCTCTAGACTTATTATTGGCTTTAATTCATGGGTTTTTATACTTTATATTTATACTTTATACTTACATTTGTGAGATCTAAAATCAAAACGATTCAACTCATGGAGATAGAGAATACAAGGATAGTTACCAGAGGATGGGAAGGGTAGTGGGGGGTTGGGGGAAGTGGGGATGGCTAATGGGTACTAAAAAATAGAAAGAATAAATAAGACTTAGTATTGAATAGCACAACAGGGTAACTATAGTCAATAATAATTTAATTGTACATTTAAAAATAACTAAAAGAATATAAAAAATTGTAGCACAAAGGATAAATGCTTGAGGGGATGGATACCCTATTTTCCATAATGCAATTATTACACATTGCATGTCTGTACCAAAATATCTCATGTACCGCATACATAAACATACTATGTACACATAAATATTGTTTTAAATATTTGAAATAACAAGTCTCTAGAAGATTGCTATGATTTTGTTGACTTTCAAGTTAAGTTGCTAAAAATACTTACCTTGTATTTGTTTTGTTTATTTTATTGGAGACGGAATTTCACTCTTGTAGTCCAGGATGGATGGAGTGCAATGGTGCGATCTGGGCTCACCGCAACCTCTGCCTCCCAGGTTCAAGCGATTCTCCTGCCCCAGCCTCCTGAGTAACTGGGATTACAGGTGTACATTACCATGTCCCACTAATTTTTTTCTTTTTTTTTCAGTAGAGACAGGGTTTTACCATGTTGGCCAGGCTGGTCTCAAACTCTTGACCTCAAGTGAGGAGGAGTTGGCCTCCCAAAGCGTTGAGATCACAGGCATGAGCCACTATGCCCAGTGTGTTGTTTTAATTTATAAATACTTGTGTGTTATCAAAAAACCATATTAGACCCTCCTCTAACATTAATCTTCCAAAGCCATTCTTTGGTTCAAATAATTAAAACTTCTCTTTTTCCTGGGCTTATGGGATTTATCTGAGATCTACTGAATAATTTTTATTATGATTATATTGGATGGGTTTACACTATTCTTCCTTAGTGATAAAACCTTATGGAACATATTTTTTCACTAATTGCATGATCCCCAAATAGCCCAATGAATAAAGAAACATTAGTTGGCCAGGTACAGTGGCTCACACCTGTAATTCCAACACTTTGCGAGGCCGAGACAGGTGGATCTCCTGAGGTCAGGAGTTCTAGACTAGCTTGGCCAACACAGTGAAACCCTAGCTCTACTAAAAATACAAAAATTAGCTGGGAGTGATGGCAGACACCTGTAATCCAAGCTACTTGGGAGGGGGAGGCAGAGGTTGCAGTGAGCTGAGATCATGCCATTGCACTCCAGCCTGGGCAACAAGAGCGGAACTTGTCGCAAAAAAAAGAAAAGAAAAGAAAAGAGAGAGAGAGAGAGAAAGAAAGAAAGAAAAAAAGAAAGAAAGAAAGAAAAAAGAAAGAAAGAGAAATAAAGAAAAGGAAAGAAAAAGAAAGATGGGAAAGGGAAGAGGAGGGGAGGGGAGGGAAGGGGAGAGGATTAGTTATCTGGACATTTTGTTTTTCAACACAAAATACCAGGTAAAGGATTTCATCTGGAAAACTAAAATTCTGCCCACCTCTTGCCTCATAGGTGATGCCTTGTACACAGAGCTTTGGAAGGTAGATGGAATGAAATGTCAGACTAGTTTCCCCGAATTTTGGTCAATGTCCCAAGATTGAAAGGAGTTGTTCTTAGAGCTGTAGGATTGGATACCTGAAATTACTACTCCTTTAAAAGTTGCAGGAGGCTTTGGGACTGTGAAATGATAAAACGTCAACGTGCAGGAAATTAAAGGTTTCAAATCTTGAGCTTGACCTTGGAAAAGATTGATTCCTGAGCAACTACAGGAGGGGAAATCATAGCCACAGCGGACTCCGGCGAAGACGGTCACCTGAACACAAAACCCAAGAGCTCCCTAAACAGCAGAATGCTGGAATAAGGAAGAAGCAGGACAAATAGGTCTTAAATCCAGCACTACTGAATCCTACTCACTTAAATTCTCTAAAAGCCATTGAGCCAATATAATATAGTGATTTAGCATCTGGACTCTGGAATCAGACAATCCAGACTTCTAGTGTCGGTTCTATCGTTTACCACTGTGTGAATTCAGGAACCTCAATCTCTCTAAGCCTTATCTGTAAAATGGGCTAGTAGTAGAAACGAGCTGTCAGGATTGTTGTGAAGAGTCAATGAGTGAATATATGTACACTTGGCCCAATGGTAACTGCTTAGTTATGGAGCCCCTATTATTATTTCCATGAGCTGCTGTGAGAACACCTGAGATAAAAGATGTGAACATGCTGTAAAGACCACAAATGGTCACACAAATTCAAGATGTTGCAATTTTGTTTAGTTTTCCAGTAGACCTACCTTGGCAGCTCACCAAAGATCTGGATGAAATCTTAAACTATATTGGGAAGGAGAATGCCTCTGTAATCCTGGTAGTAACTGAAACTTGCGTCTCCAAAAGTTATTTCTTCTTTGTATGTGTCTGGTGAGGTAAAGGCCTAACGTTGCTGGCAGCCATGCCCCTAGCCTGAATAATTGCCAATTATTTTAATAAAGCACAAATCCATTCCTTGCCCTTACAAGTGAGAAATGCTGGAAAGGAGACAGGAGTAAGAGTCATATTCCTTACTTTTTCCTTATTCTACCTTAGACTCTACCCCTTTTGGTTCGTTGATTAGCTACAATTTAAGTCATTCCAGGCCGAGCGCGGTGGCTCAAGCCTGTAATCTCAGCACTTTGGGAGGCCGAGGTGGGCAGATCATGAGGTCAAGAGATCGAGACCATCCTGGCCAACATGGTGAAACCCTGTCTCTACTAAAAATACAAAAAAAAAAAAAAAAAAAAAAATTAGCTGGGTGTGGTGGCGTGCACCTGTAGTCCCAGCTACCTGGGAAGCTGAGGCAGGAGAATTGCTTGAACCCAGGAGGTGGAGGTTACAGTGAGCCAAGATTGCACCACTGCACTCCAGCCTAGCACCTGGCAACAGAGCAAGACTCTGTCTCAAAACAAACAAACAAACAAACAAACAAACAAACAAACAAAAAACACGTCATTTCATAGGTTTTGTGATGCGTGTACTTATATGATACTGTCCTAGTCAGGAGTTACAAAGACCAGCTTTCTGCCGGTGCAGAGATTGAACCTAGTATATGGGTAATTGGACCATAACTTGGGTGGTTTAACTTGAAATAAAGTGAATTCTTCTACTTGAGAAATATTCTTGGAAGGAAAAAAACCCCAAACATTCTACTCACTGTGGAAGTGTAGAACAGAGTAAAAGAAGAGGCTTATAATTTGGGAGATGTTTTGAGTTTCTTCATGAAAGATGTTATCAGAATCCAAGAATTTTTGCTACTCAATAGAAATCCTATCAGAAGGCCAGCTTTTCTCCAGGGCCTGGTGGCATCAACTGACTTAGAGTTCAGAGAAAAAAGCATTAGAAACAAGTTTTCTGGATGAAATGACACATGGAGTTATACAGAGTTAGCAAAATACACGATATTTTGAAAAGTACTCCTCAAGCCAAGCTCTAGCTTAAGAGAAGAAACCAACAATGAGGAAGATGCTATGGAGGAACTTCTGAGGAGTTGTGAGAATACTTTCCTTTTCTCTTAACATGGATGACCTCGTATGTACATACTATTGTTGACTTCAGTAAACATTTATCAAGTGACTACTCAGTCAAAAAAATAAAGGTACTCTTCTATCCGTATCCCTACAAAACACGCATCCTCTTGTAGTCTCTGGGGAAATCTCAGCAGACGGGCATTTTGCTCAACTTAATACGCAGAGAAAATCTGAAGCTGTCCTCATGTACTTTCTTGACACAAGAAAGGCACTGTCTAGCAGCATACATCCCTTTTGGCCTGATGACTAAATCATAGCAAAAATGGCCCCTATTCTCTACACTACCTTCTCCTGCAATCCTCTAAAGGTGAAGAGATAATGGATAGGGAAATGCTGGGCCATGTGTAGGAACAGATCTTTATTCTGTTTTTTATCATCCCTCAACTCCCCAGCACTGTGTCACAGGTGAAGATGAGTAGGTGGACAAAAATCTGTTGATTGGAACATATTTGTACCTGTTTGCAAAGCATTAAGAAAAGTACGTTTTGATAATGAATTGCAATGATTAGCGGCAAGCGTTACACTCATTGTTAATGTTACCTCTATTCCAGGCAGAGGTCAACATTGCCTCATGAATGAGTGACTCAGCATTACAAAATAGCGAGGTGTCTCCTCTGCAATTAAATTTAGCCTTCTCTGAAGGCCAAATCCTCAGCAGGAAAGCAAGGTTGGAGAGTAATTTGGCAGGATATCGTCGCGATTACCATTATTTCGTAATCCTTGTGATGGAAACTGCTAATCATTGACCAAAATCTTCTCACTTTTTCTTCTGGGCATATGCCACATGATACCCTAAAATTGCATTTTCCTAACTCATTTGAGATGAGGTACAGTCACGGTACTATATTCTCAAAAATGGAATGTGAGTGCAGTACAACTCCTGGATCCTTTGCTTAAAATGAAACTGATGCTCCGAACCTGGTTTCTCTTACACCCTTGATATATCCAGGATTCATTTTTGACCACACAGATAAGGACAGGGCTCCTCCTCAGGGGTTGCCAGGGAAACAAAATGAGAGAAACAAGAGTGCTTGAATGTCCATGTAAATTCAAGCCACCCCTGAACCTGCTGTGTTCACTTAAGGACTGTAATTCAGGAGGGAAATATATTTCTCATGCATTAGATTATTCTCTAATTCTCTCTATTTTTGGATCTCTTTGGAAAAGCATCTTTGACTTTACCCTGATGCAATATATTTTTATGTAATACAGTCATGCACTGAAAAACAACTTTTCCTTCAGTGACAGATAACATAAACTATGATAGTCCTGTAAGATTGTAATGGAGCTGAAAAACTCCTATTGCTTAGTGACATTGTAGCCATCATAACATTGCAGTGCAACATATTGCTCATGGGTTTGTGGTGATGGTGAGGCTTTGTAAACAACCCTACTGTGCTGCCACTCATATAAAGGCATAACGCAGGTGGCTCACGCCTGTAACCCCAGCACTTTGGGAGGCCAAGGAGGGCAAATCACAATGTCAGGAGTTCGAGACCAGCCAGGCCAACATGGAGAAATCCTGTCTCTACTAAAAAATACAAAAAATTAGCCAGATGCGGTAGCATGTGTCTGTAATCCCAGCTACTGGGGAGGCTGAGGCAGGAGAATTGCTTGAACCTGGGAGGTAGAAGTTGCAGTGTGCTGAGACGGCACCATTGCACCCCAGCCTGGGCAAGAGACTGGGACTTCATCTCAAAAAAAAAAAAGGTGTAACTCATAAAATTATGTACAGTGTATAATATTTGATAATAAACGAATGTTACTGGCTTATGTATTTACTATACTTTTTATTGTTATTTTAGAGTGTACTCCTTCTACTTGCATAAAAAAGTTAACTGTAAAACAGCCTCAGGAAGGTCCTTCAGAAGGTATTCCAGAAGAAGGCATCGATATTATAGATGACAGCTCCATGCCTGTCACTGCCCCCGCCAAAGACCTTCCAGTGGTACAAGATGTGGAGAGAGAAGACAGTGAGATTGATGATCCTGACCCTGTGTAGGCTTAGGATAACATGTGTTTGTGTCTTTGCTTTTAATAAAAAAATTTTAAAGTTAAAACATTTTGTTAAATAGAAAAAGTTTGTACAATAAAGTATATAAAGAACAAAATATTTCTGTATGTTTTCAGTTAAGTGTGATTACAAAAGAGTAAAAAATTAGCAAATTAAAGTTTATAAAGTTAGAGTAGGCTAAGGTTTTTATTGAAGAAAAAATTTTAAAACAAATTAAATGTAGCCTAAATGTGCAGTATGTATAAACTCTCACCACTCATCTACTCACTGACTCACTCAGAGCCACTTCCAGCCTGGCCAGCTTCATTCACAGTCAGTGCCCTATTCAAGCGTAGTGAAGACCAGAGACGTTCACCTCAAAATACGACACTCTGGTATGCTGATAATTTTAAATTAAAAGCCATTGAAGACTGTCAGGCACTGGAAAAAGCTTTACTCTGATACTCCCTTATCTGCCTAGGGTCCAGATCCACTAAAGAAGAAAACAATTACCTGTGGTTCCTTCCCTGAGTTCTCATCAACTTAACTCATATTGCGGAAAGAAAGGCTAAAGTCTGTCAACACATCTGGACAGACATTTATCACAAACGATTATCTGTTCTCTAAGCCCAACAGACTTTGTCCCAGGGCATTATATATTCTCCAAGTCTACTCACTTCCCTCTAAAAATCATTTATAATCCCTCAATTACGCATTTCCTCCATCTCCTCTTCTCTTAATGAAGATTATATAAAGACCTGAATTGTATTGGGTTATTGGATAACCATTCTCATGCAATTCTCCTGTATTATGCACATTAGAACGTATTTGTATGCCCTTTTCTCCTATTAATCTGCCTTTTGTCAGTTGATTTTCAGTGAAACTTCAGAGGGCAGAAAGCTTTTCCTTTGCCTCTACAGTACTATTTTTTTTCAATCTCTTATAACCTGTTTTTACTATACCTTTTTAATGTAGAGATATATTTAGATACACAAATACCATTATTTTATAATTGCTTATAGTATTCAGTACAGAAACATGCTGTTCAGGTTTATAGCCTAGTAGCAGTAGGCTATGCAACACAGCCTAGGTGTGTAGTAAGGTATACCATCGAGGTTTGTGTCAGCACACCCTCTGATATTCACACGATGATGGAATAGCCTAACGATGCACTTCTCAGAAAGTATCCCTGTCAATAGGTGACACATGACTATATATCAGTCCACATACTATAATCATAATATATACACTTACATTCATTGTCTATAGCTGTGTCACAAATTACCATACACGGTGCCATAAAACAAGACACACTGAGGCCGGGCGCGGTGGCTCAAGCCTGTAATCCCAGCACTTTGGGAGGCCAAGGAGGGTGGATCACAAGGTCAAGAGATCGAGACTGTCCTGGTCAACATGGTGAAACCCCGTCTCTACTAAAAATACAAAAAAAAAAAAAAAATTAGCTGGCCATGGTGGCGCGTGCCTGTAATCCCAGCTACTCAGGAGGCTGAGGCAGGAGAATTGCCTGAGCCCAGGAGGCAGAGGTTGCGGTGAGCCAAGATCGTGCCATTGTACTCCAGCCTGGGTAACAAGAGCGAAACTCCGTCTCAAAAAAAAAAAAAAAAAAAAAAAAAAAAAAAAAAAAAAAGCAAGACAAACTGATTATCTCCTGTGTTTTGTAGGGTAAGCTCAGGTGGGTTCTCTGTTCAGGGTCTCCCGGCCTGAAATCAAGGTGTCAACTGGGGCTGCTATGTCACCCAAGGTTTGGGTCCTCTTGCAAGCTCTCATGTTGTTAGCATATGATTTCCTTGCTGCTGTAGACTGAGCTAAGTTACCCATTTTCTTGCTAGCTGTAGGCCAGCAACCACTCTAGGCTCCTGATGGGTGTTTTCAGTTCTTTGTCAAGTGGCCGCCATAAGTAATTCACAACATAGTTGTTACTGCTTCTTTCAAGCCAGTAGTAGAACATCTCTGGCTTTTTTTTTTTTTTCTCCGTATAAATATCTGGGGATACTACTGGGCTCACGTGATTAGGCCAGGCCCACTGTGAATAATCTCCCATTTGCAATATTAAGCAATGTAATCACAGGCCAGATCCACTGTCATATTCACAAGTTCTGCAAACACTCAGGGAAGAAGATTACACAAGGCTTGTACATGAGGGATTGGGATTCCTAGGGTCATTTTAGAATTCTAATACGGTAATCATTATCAGATTATATATGTGACACATAATATAATCTGATAATGATTATGGTATCAGAATTCTGGGATACATAATATAGCATAACATGTGATACATAATATAATAACACAATCATGATGACTTATTACAGAGTGCTTAGTATGTGCTAGGAACCCACAAACCATTTTATCAGCGCTTTACAATTTAATCCTCATGACAAATCTATGAGAGACGATCATAGTCCCTATTTCACAGATTACAGGGGTAACTGAGGCTTAGAGAGTTATTTGCCCAAAGTCACATAACAAGTAAGTGGCAGAATCTTGATTATACCCAAGTCTATTTCTAGGCAGCATGGACTTTGGAGTCAGACATACCTGTGGCCCGCACCCCTACTGTACCGTACTTCTTTGCAGCACTTGTCACGATCCAAATTAAATAATTATTGTGAAGTATGTTGGTCATGCTTGTCTCTCCAGATAGATAAAAACTTCATCAAGACAGTTGTATCCATTTTGAAGTACATTCAGCTACAAATAACAGAAAGCCTGGCTAACGGAGGCTTAAACATACAAACTTTCACTTTTCCCCTCTAAACCAAAAAGTTCAGAGGTCTTGGTTGATGGCAATGTCTCAGAAGCTAAATCATATTAGGATGTCTCTTTGACTCTTTTGATCTTTATTTACTTCATGGGTTCAAGATGGCCACTGCAGCTCTAGCCATCACGTCTAAATAAAGCTGGAAGAAGGGGAAAGGGATTAAGATAACCATCTCTCTCTAATTTTAGCAGCAAAGCATTCATATATCTGTGGGCATAAATGTGTGGCTTAGAATTTCAAGCTGCCAGGGAAGCTGGGAGAGTGAGACTTTGTACAATATAATTGGGGGAAAAAAGGTAGAGAGAGTATTTGGTAAGTGAAAAATATTGTCTACCATGGGCAGGGATTGTATCTGTCCTGTTCATCATTGCATTTCCAGCATCAAGTTTAGTGACTTGTACATTATAGGCTTTTATTTTGCTTTACTTTTTTGAGACCAGGTTCTCATTCTGTCACCCAGGCTGGAGTGCAATGATACACTCATGGCTCACTGCAGCCTCTACCTCCTGGGCTCAAGCGATCCTCCCACCTCAGCTTCTCAAGTGGCAGCTGGGATTATAGGTGCATTTCCCCACACCCAGCTAATTTTTCAATTTTTTGGTAAAGACAAGGGCTCACTATACTGCCTGTGCTGGTCTCGAACTCCTAGGCTTAAGTGATTCTACTGTCTTGGCCTTTCCAACATGCTGTGATTGCAGGGGTGAACCACTGCATCTGACCAGTAGGCTTTTATTTATTGTTGAAAGAATGCCTGTGAAATAATGTGTGTGCTAAATACTTTGCACAGTGCTTGGCATACACTAGGTAGTCAATAAATGATGACTACTGGTTACTACATTGTTTAGAGACCTCAAATTTGTGTGCATACATGGCAGATGGAAGCATTCCAGTATTACTTTGGTTGATTCAAGGATAAGCACTAACAGCTAATGGTTCTATTGGCCCTATTAGCCGCAGAAGGCCTGATTGGAGCCTGATATGGGGTTGGGAGGTGGGAAGTGAGAATCTGTATTAGTACGTTTTCATGCGCTGATAAAGACACACCTGAGACTGGTAATTTATAAAGAAAAAGAGGTTTAATCTGGGGAGGTCTCACAATCATGGCAGAAGATGAAAGACCCATCTTACATGGCAGCAGGCAAGACAGAATAAGATCCAAACGAAAGGAGAAACCCCTTATAAAACCAGAGACTTATTCACTACCACAAGAACACTATGGGGGAAACCACCCCCACAACTCAATTATCTCCCACCGGGTCCCTCCCACAATACGTGAGAATTATAGGAGCTACAATTCAAGATGAGACTTGGGTGGGGACACAGCTAAACCATATTAATCTCCTTCTAGCCACCCTTGGTGCTTTGCAGGCTAAGGCTGGCCAGGAGGAGCTAGTGCTGTAACAATCGCTCAGCTGCAGCTAGTGCAGCTCAGTTTACACAGCTAGTGGGAAGGGTATGCTTAAAGCTTGCTTGCTTCGGGTAAAGAGGGAAAAAAATCAAAAACAAAAAACCCTACCCTGGTGATGGCAAGACTTCTTTGCCTGAGCTGAGGAGGGGAGAGAAGTTTAAGACCTCTGTGCCACCACCCTCTTCTTGGCAACATTTTGACAACTTTGTTGATCTTCAGCTTACTTTTTCTTTCCCCCCTCCCTGTCCTCCTCCTTGTTCCTTTCCTTGTTCTTCACTCTTTCCCTCTCCCCACTCCCCGGCATCTCTCCACCTCTCCTCTCCGCTTGGAGGCCAGGCAACCAGGTATGTTTAAACCGTTGAGTGAAATATACGTTCCAGATACTGCTTTCCCTCCCAGACCTAGAAGCTTGGCACACCGATGTGGCAACAGTGCCAAGAGCTACATACAAGCTGCTTCCGTCCTATCTAAATGGCCACTGTATTACCTGAACCTCTGGGTTTTGTTTGTTAGGGCTGCCGAAACAAAGCGCAAACTGGGTGGCTTAAACAACAGAAATTTCGTGTCTCATGGTTTTTGAGGCTGGAAGTCCAAAATCAAGGTGTTAGCAGCTTAATTTCCTTCTGAGTGCTGTGATAAAGAATATGTTCCATGCTCTGGCTTAGCTTCTGGTGGTTTTCCGGCAATCTCTGGCATTCCTTGATGAGTGGGTACGTTACCCTGATCTCTGCCTTCATCTTCACACCGTGCTCTCCCTGGGTGTGAATATGCATCCAATTGCTCCTTTCTGTTAGGACACAGCCATATTGGATTAGGGCCCATCCTGATCACCTCATCTTGACTTGATCATCTGCAAAGACCTGATATCCAAATAAGACCACATTCGCAGGAACTAGGAGTTAAGGCTTCAACATCTTTTTGAGGGACACAATTCAACTCCTAACAGTTAGGAACTGGTATGTATTTCCCTTTGGTTAAACAAAGACCCAGTAGTGACCTTCGGGCCTTCTAAAATGTTAAGATTACTTCCAGGATCTCAAGCAAGAATCAAGGCCTATAAAGAAAGTAGTTCTATGACCCTGATTTTTTAGGATAACTCCTACTTCACATAATGTTTTTCAATAAAAGCAATTGATTAAACATAATTAAGAGAGATTTAGACTTTGTCCCTTTATGAAATTTTGAAATACATGATAACCAAATTAGAAAACTTAATGATCATGTCTACAGTTATGATTTATGATGCAATATGCCATAATATATATTTATTTCACAAATAGGATATATTGCCTCTACATGCCAGACATTGTATTAGAAGTTTAGCCATGGCAATACTGCAAAGTAGATGTTAATAGGCTCGTTTTATGAATGAAGAGCCTGAGTCTCAGGATAGAGACCATACCTAAAGTTAAGCTCAGCTGGGGAGGGATTTTAATCAATGTATGGCTGGTTCCAAAAACTGTTATGGCATGTGGTGCATTTTTTGTCTCAGAAAAATATCATTTTCATACCTTTGTGGCTCAAATCAGCTGTGCAAATTACAATGGCTGAACATGAAAAAAATGAGACTCTGGACAAACTAGAATTTTAATAAAGAGAAAAAAAAATGTGGCTCATAGTGCTGAAATGGAATTTCATTGATTTGCTAATGTTCAATTCTATCAGGTACATCATGGTTACACCTGAAATGAGTAGGCAGTGGTAAATTTCAAATATCGTAAAGAAAAATGTGGGTTGGCTTTTTCAATAACTCTTTAAGCAGTTTAAAATGTGTATTTTTGCCCTTTGGGGGCACTTGCAGGTAAAAATTAAGGAAGCAAAAAATTCAAGACTTGTCTACATCAATACCAAGTATACTCTAGTAAAAGACAGATGTTTTTGAGATTTTGATAATAGCAGAGTTTTTTTAAAGTGTCATTTGTTTTAAATGACTCTTGTGGTCTAGAAAATGTAGATTCCTCATCAAACTATTTAATTGAAATCTTCTTAATACCCAGGTTAAGTCATATTAAAGAGAAGATGAAGAATCTCTTTAAATCACTTTGCTGTAATAGGATTTTGTGGATAAGGAACTAATTTAAAATAAATGGGCCATTGGCTAGATTTAGACATTTCTGTCATACAGATTTCTGTTCCGTATCTATTTGCAGTTAACGGGTTTTGATCTGTTGTCAAATGGTCAATTGTTTTGGACATTGTGCTTTTTTTCTCATGCAGGTCTAGTAACTGATGAGCAGTTTTTGGAAATTTTACTAATTATCCATGGCCTGTTTTAAATGATGATAAAGTGAGGGAATTTAGACAGATATAAGATCTGCATTAAGCCAGTAATTATTTTTCCCGAGGGCATTTGGATGCAGAAGCCTCACATGTTCATTCAGCAATTATGTATTACACACTTAGTCCAGGCACTGTTCTAGGTGATTAAGACACATCTCTAGACAGACTGATAAAGATCCCTGCCTTGTGGAGTTTACCTTTTAATAGGGAGTAATAGGCACAAACAAGAAACATAATTAAAACTCGTGTGTCAGAATAAAACAGTCCAAAAAAGTGAGGTGATAGTGCTATGAGAAAGACAAAAAAGGAGAGCCAGGCTAGAGGCATTGGGAATATTGACAGGTGACATACCATTTTATTTTATTTACTGAGATGGAGTCTTGCTCCATTACCCAGGCTAGAGTGCAGTGGCACTATCCTGGCTCACTGCAACCTCCGCCTCCTGAGTTCAACTGATTCTCCTGCCTCAGCTTCTCATGTAGCTGGAATTACAGGTACCATGCCCAGCTAATTTTTTTTTTTTTTCGTATTTTTAGTAAGATGGAGTTTCACCATGTCGGCCAGGCTAGTCTTGAACTTTGCCTACCTCAGCCTCCAAAGTGCTGGGACTACAGGCGTGAGCCACCGTGCCCTACAGACAGTACCATTTTAAATAGCATGGTCACGGCAGGCCTCACTGTGAAGGGGACAACAGGGCCTCAGCCTAGAGAAGCTGGAATTTGGTTTTCAACTAGATGAAATTGAGCAGGCCCATAAAATGTATAGTGCATGCATACTATAAGCAGAGATCTGGGTTCCCAGGGGGTGATAGAACCAAGTTCAGCTGAGAAGAGTTCTGGAGAAAAAATACAGCCCACTCTCTCCCCCGCTGCACCTTAGTCCCATATTTTATTTTACTTATTTATTTTTATTTGTATAAATTTATGGGGTACAAATGCAATTTTGTTACATGCCTAGATTGCATAGTGGTCAACTCAAGGCTTTTAGGGTATCCATTATCCAAATAATACACATTGTGCCTGTTAAGTAATTTCTCATTATCCAACCCCTGACCCCTTCCACGTCTCCATTGTCTATTATTCTACTCTTTGCATCCATGTGTATACCTGGTACACATTTTTTGGCTCCTACCTTTGAGTGACAATGTACAATATTTGTCTTTCTGTGTCTCATTTGTTTCACCTAAGATAATAACCTATAATTCCATCCACATTGCTGCGAAGGAAGTGATTTTGTTCTCTTTTATGTGAATAGTATTCCTTTGTGTGTATATAGCAGTGAATGATAGTTGTAATCATCTGTTGATGGACACTTAGGTTAATTCCATAACTTTTCTATTGTGAATAGTGTTGCAATAAACATGTGTGCAGGTGTATTTTTGATATATTGATTTCTTTTCCTTTGGATAGGTACTCAGCAGTGGGATTGCTGAATCTGGTAGTTCTATTGTGGATATGTGGTAGTTTAATTGTGGATATGACAGTTCTATTTTTACTTATTTGAGAAATCTTCATATTGTTTCCCGTAGAGGTTTTAAGAATTTACATTTCCACCAATAGTGTATATGAGTTCTCTTTTCTCCACATCCTTGTCAACATCTGCTATTTTTAGACTTTTTAATAATAGCTATCCTGACTTGGGTAAGATGCTATCTCATTGTGGATCCAATTTGCAATTCTCTGATGATTAGTGATGTTGAGCATTTTTTCACATACCAGTTGGTGATTTGCATGTCTTCTTTTGAAAAATGTCTATTCGTGTCCTTTGCCCACTTTTTAATGGAATCGTTAGTGGGGTTTTTGTTGTTGTTGTTGAGTTCTTTGTATAGTCTGGATATTAGCCCTCTATGAGATACACAGTTTGCAGATATTTTCTCCCATCCCTCAAGTGATCTGTTTACTCTGTTGATATTTCTTTGCTGAATTTGTTTTTTCATGTTGACTTTAGACAGTCTGTTTTTAAAACGTCATGGCTAAGTCCTTTTGGCATTGCCTTTTCCTATGGATTGCTAAACCTCTGTACCTGGATGTCTAAATAACATGCTAGACTTCAGAAATTTTCATCTGCCATTTTGTTCAATAGCTTTTCTAAGTTTTTTTTTTAATCTTTCTTTACCTTTGGAAATATTGGTAATTCATAAGTAGAGTTACTTCGTGCAATCCAAAATGTCTTAAAGGCTTTGTTCATTCTTCTTTCTTTATTTTTGCCTCACTGGATTATTTCAAAAGACCTATCTTCAAGTTCTGAATTATTTCTTCTGCTTGGTCTACTTTATTGTTGACACTTTCAGATGTATTTTATATTTCCTTCAATGAATTTTTCAGTTTCAAAATTTTTGTTTTGTTTGTTTTTTAAGATAGCTGTCTCTTTGGTAATTTTCTCATTCATATCCTGTATTGGATTTACAAGTTCTTTGTACTGGTTTTCAGATATCCTGGCACCTGTGTTGGTGGTTTTAGGTCAGTTCTTGAGCCTCTGCATGGCTTTCTTGGATGTTGGTTGTATTAGTGGTATACTGGGGTGAGTGAGCAGGCTTTTGAGCTCCTGGCAACCAGGGTGGCATGGGTGGTGGCAGTAGCAGTGGTGGTGAGATGCTCTTTTAATCTCCAAGGGCTGTGTTCTTGTATTGATGGGGATTGCAGTTAGCTGCATGGGCTGGCCTCTGGGTCACTGGGTGGTGTTGGTAAGTAAGAGACAGCTGATTGTGGTGGTATGGGGTTTATGCATAACCAGTGCCACCCAGGAGGACAGAAGCCAGGCATAAATGTTTGGCTGAAGAGTACTTGGCTGAGAAATGACACTGCCACACTGAAGTCCTCCCATGGGGAGTGTGGGGTGGTCTTAGTGGCCAGAGCTTTGACTGACAGGTGGGGCACTTCTGTTCTCTTACGCCTTAGTCTCAGAGGGAATCCCTCCCCATCCCAGATGTTGCAGCTGACCCTGCTGTTCAGTCAGACCAGGCAGCTCCTGCCAGTCCATATCTCAGCCCTGGGATATAAGAACCCTGCCCACCTCAAGACCAAGCCTCCATGACAACTCTCATCCTGCTCAGATCCTGCCTGGTATGGTACCAAGTTCTAGTACTGGTGGCTGCAGCTCACGCCACACTTACTTCCCAGTCCTCAGAGGGTCAAGGCACACACCTGTGGTCTGGATTGTATGATTCTTCAGTGGGAAAGTGGACCACAGAAAGACAGTCACTCACCCTCTCCCATATTGGGGACTTCTGGCTCCTGGTCAGTTCTGGTCACTCAAGCTGACAGTTTCCTTGTCCTTTCTCAGTTTTAGAGTTTCCTTTCACTTTTTTGTTGAACTCTGGTGTTCCCTTTCAGGTAATGTATTCAAAGTGTGATTGTCTACACACTGTTTTGGTTCTACGTGAATGAAGCATGCTTGAAATGCTTCTAAGCAGCCACCTTCTAGTCCACACAAGTATGTGTTTTCAAACAAGTATGTGTGGGACAGAGAAGTGAAATCACAGAATATTTTTTTCTTAAAGATGAAGGGAGCCAGGACAGAGGTAAATAGTACTAATGATTGTATATTAGGAAAGCAAATTACTCAGGAATGGTATTCTAAAATCAGCTCAAGACAAAATGGAGGTGTTCAAAATTACCTTGAAAATTCCTCAGGAAGCCACCTGATGGAGGTTAACCAACCATCTCTTATGAAACTCAAGACTGCCAGGTTTTCTTTGGTTGAACAGCAGATGAAATAGTTGATTTCCGATGTAGGGGGCCACATTGAACTTTTAAATATGGCTACATGCTCACAAGGTATCTGAGACAGATTGGGTCATGGTAGATTCCTGTCTCTTGTCTCAGTCTGGGGAGGATAATCATTGATGGGGATGACAGGCAAGTGCTATTTTAACATCTCTCCATTTCTCTAAAAAGCAGGCATAATTTAATTTGCATAAATTATTTAAAATGATTATTTGATGCAATGACACCCTCTACCAAGCAGCCTCAGTTCTTGTGTTAGGCTGCTATCAGTGTGCCTCTGTCTCCCTTTGACTCGTTGAGTGACCATCTGACCTTCAATTGGTTGCTTTCTTTTTTTCTTTTTCTTTTCTTGAGATAATCTCACTCTATCACACAGTCTGGACTGCAGTAGTGCAATCTCAGCTGACTGTAACCTCTGCCTCCTGGGTTTAAGTGATTCTTGTGCCTCAGCCTTCCAAGTAGCTGGGATTACAGGCGTGCACCACCACACCCAGCAAATTTTTATATTTTTAGTAGAGATAGGGTTTCATCATGTTGCCCAGGCTGGTCACAAACTCCTGACCTCAGATGATCCACCTGCCTCGGCCTCCCAAAGTGCTGGAATTACAGGCGTGAACCACTGCGCCCAGCCGAGTTGCCTGTTTTCTACTGCTACGCACATTCACCAAAGTTTAGGAGCTTTGTAAAGTCACCGACGTTTAGGACCATGTGGCAATCACTCTTACTTTCTGTTCAATAGGGTTATCTCTTCTAAGCTACTGAAATAAGAACTGTCACCTGAATATTTTTCTCTTGGTTTGTTTCATTTGGTTAAAAAAAAAAGTCTAAGAAAAAACTTACGCAGAACATCACAATTCACATCTATATACTTACTGCATGCAGACAAGATCCAAATTAAGAGCGCTGCTACAGACTGTGTCAGAGTTTAGGGAAAGTTCACAATAGCAGAAAGCTTGAAGACTCCTAGTTCAGTTTTTAGACAGGATTTTTCTGATTACATATGCATAATCTCCTTGGGGATAAAAAATAAGAAGATTAAGTTGTCTTTGTCTAAGCAACACATTACCAGCTTAACCAAGATTAGCTGTGTTATAACAACTAAGATTATACATTCAAGATTCCGGTTTCTTAATTTAAATGCCAAAAGTTGAAGCAAACTCCTCAAATTCCCCAAATTAACAAACAAACTTGAATCAATTAAACACAACTCTAAATACTTTTTTTCCTTTGGTGGATAGGGATAAAAAAGGTATAGAAAAAGCAACAGAAATTTAGTTTGTCACACAGTAGAGTTTCTGATGTAGACATTTTCCAAAATACTCTAAGGTAATTATGTCCCTCAAATTTTCATTTTGGCCTCAGGATGAAAAGGGCTTCCCCTTAGGAAGACCTTTGAGAAATCTGCAGACTTTAGAAATGGGTAACATAGACTCTACTCCTATATATATATATATATATATATATATATATATATATGTATATAAGTTTTAAAATATACTACTTCAGCCAGGTGCAGTGGCTCACTCCTGTAATCCCAGCACTCTGGAAGGCAGGTGGATCACCTAAGGTCAGGAGTTCAAGACCAGCCTGGCCAAAATGGTGAAACCCCAGCTCTATTAAAAATAATTTAAAAAAAAATTAGCCAGGCGTGGTGGCAGGTGCCTGTAAACCCAGCTACTTGGGAGGCTGAGGCAGGAGAACTGCTTGAACTCGGGAGGCAGAGGTTGCAGTGAGCCGAGATTGTACCACTGTACTCCAGCCTCGGCAGCAGAGTGTGACCCTGTCTCAAAAAGAAAAAACAAAAAAACGTATTACTTCATCCTGGCTGACTGCCAAGTTTCCAACTCTTCAGCAACTTTTTCACAAATGGGATAACCCTTACTAAAACTAATTTCACATGTACTTAGGATAAAATAATTTAATGGATTTACTATCAAGGATTAGTTTTAAATAATTTAAAGACTACTTGAAAAAATATATTTTATTTAAATAAATGATGTAAGGACTACTTTTTAAAATAAAAGCTAAGAAACGAACTAGCTTTCTAAACCCTATGATATAACCTGAAAAGATTCCAAACCCACTTATAACTCTGATGTGGCTGAAGAGAGTTGGGGGTGGGGATGACAAGTTACACAGAAATTCATTAGAACACTGTTCAAAATGACCAGTGGGAGCCAATGTATAGCAATGTATAGAAGTGTTCTAGAGTGAGACTAGAGTGTAGGAAGCCACTGCAAATCCTGATATTCCACTGACATGTCTAGAGGATCAGCAGGGCAATCCTGCCTGCTAAGGAGTTATTTGCAAAAAGAATCATGGAACTTTATGGGAGGGAATTGACCCAAAGAATGTTGAAGTGTGTAAGCAAGCTTGGTCCAAGGACAATGGGTCATTATCAGAGGGGAGGGGTAATTCTGAGGTTAACAAGGTTTATATGCTCAGATTTCTCTATGGCTCTGGTCTTACCCAGGGAGGAACATGTCCAGTAAGAAGCTGTTCATCAGTATTGTAAGACACAGGTAAGGTAGGGTGGCTCCATGGCCTGTAATGGAACATAACCCAAGTGACGAATAGGGTAAAATCCTCAGTTCAGCTTGAAGGCAGTCAGCACAGGTTGCAGCAGTTACACACTGGAAATGCCATTCAAATCAGCCACCTGGGATTCCCTTGGCCAGTGTGATATGTGTGACAGAGGTAACGCTGTGGCCACCTGGTTGCTGGATATCTGTACAACCATCTGATATCTGAGCAAGTACTGTGGGAGGAGGGGAGAGAAAAGTCTGCCATGTCACAGCCAGGAGGATTAACTCTGAGAGCCTTCTGAGGATTTCCTCAGTGACTGCAAAAGACCTGGAAGAGGGCTGGAGCTTCTTAAGAGGGGCCAGATCAGACACTCTTGTGAAAATTTTCTTGGTGTTATTGCCTCCCTAGGCTCCCCAAGGCTGAGTGGCCCTAGGAAATAGAGGTTAGGTTTCCAAGTGACTTTATTTAAAAAGCCCAGCTCCTGCTGCTGCTATCTCTCCTCCATCCCCCACTCCATCTCAACACACACGTGGTGCTTCAAAAGCAATCATATTTAATGAGCACCTGCGGAATTCAGTATGAATACCAACAGCACTGAAAAAATGATTCTTACTATAGAACTATGTAATCTAGTTAGGGAGACAGCATCTGTTTAAAACTGTAAAGCAGAATAAAACATGAAATACACATTAAAATAAAGCATTCTAGGCCAGGCTTGATGGCTCATTCCTGTAATCCCAGCACTTTGGGAGGCCAAGGTGGGTGGATCACTTGACCTCAAGGAGTTCAAGACTGCCCTGGGCAAAATGGCAAAACTCTTTTTTATTTAGACAGAGTCTTGCTCTGTCACCCAGGCTGGAGTGCAGTGGCATGATCTCAGTTCACTGCAACCTCCTTCTCCCAGGTTCAAGCAATTCTCTTGCCTCAGTCTCCCAAGTAGCTGGGATTACAGGCACATGCCACCACACCCAGCTAATTTTTGTATATATAGTAGAGATGGGGTTGTCAACATGTTAGCCAGGCTAATCTTAGAACTCCTAACCTCAGGTGATCCACCTGCCTTGGCGTCCCAAAGTGTTGGTTTTACGGACATGAGCCACCGTGCCTGGCTGAAACCTTGTCTCTACAAAAATTAGCTGGGTTGTGGTGGTATGCAACTGTAGTCCTAGCTACTCAGGAGGCTGAGGTGGAAGGATTGTTTGAGCCTGGAAGGTTGAGGCTGCAGTGAGCAGTGATTGCACCACTGCACTCCAACCTGGGTGTCAGAGCAAGACCCTGTCTCAATAAGTAAGTAAGTAAGTAAATAAATAAATAAATAAATAAATAAAGCATTCTATATAGCCATTGTGTTACAATTAACAGTCTAGTGGATTCATTCAGGAAAGGTACTTGATGAAAACATTGAGGGGAATGTTTTCCTGTTTCCAGTTGTAATGAAGAAATCCCAGTTCCCTCTGTGAAATGTTACTTCAGGCAGCAAGTCAGATATACATATAGATGTGTGCACAGACATTCACACACACAACAAAAGAGAAAGTTATCTGAAGCGAAGCAAGGTCATTGAACAGCACTTCTGGCAATTCCCCAGAGCACAATCCATAGTTCCCTTGCCCTCCTCAGGAGATGACAAAGTAAGTAATAGCCATGAAAACCTTAAGTGCCCATATTTAAATCTCCTGGGTACTGTGAAGAGGGAAGTAGACCCAAGATGCATTCAAAATTCATTCCATAAAAGCTGAGCACCTACAAAGTGGGAGCCAGAAGCAACCTGGTTGTGTAAGTAAGGCATCTACCACGTTGAAATCCAAGTTTTCGCCTGTGTGGTCATGAAGAAGGCTCTTAGGTTTTCTCTGATCATAGATTCTTCATCTGTAAAATGATGATAATAACACTTACCTTAAAAAATTGTGAGAATGCAATGTATATACACAAACATAGAGAAGGCATCCGACATATGGAAAACACTCAATACATTAGGCTTGCAGTTCTGCACATGGCAATGGGTGTCTCTCTAACCACAAACCTGGAAAAGACAATGGTGTGTGGTTACAGGAAACAAGAATTCAGTGAAACCCAAAGTTCCTAGCTGGATCCAGAAAAATTATTCTGGAATCCAGGTTCCCACCTGTGTTCCAAGCCTGGACTCTTGTTTTGTTTTGTTTTGAATCAAGGGATAGGTCATTGCAGTTAAGAGTTGATGTGAAGGTCAGTTTTGCTGAACTAAGTGCCTGGAAGCCAGGAATCTGAGGAGCCTCTGCTTCCAGAATTGTCCCTTCTTGGGTGCTACCAACACTGCTGATGCTCTGGGGTTGGGGGCTGCTGTCACTGCTTCTCTGTCTTTGGTGCTTCTTCCAGTCAGGGTTACTATCAAGTGCTGGCCACTCCTGCTGCCAGTTGCCCTGGGGGCTGATGCCAGGCATGATTAGGAAGGAACAAGGAGGTGTTTCCACCCTGTGTTGAGCTGGCCTCTCTTGGTGCTGGGATGAGGTCTGGCACTGGGACACCTTCTCTTGCCTCTGGTGCTTCTTGGTAGCCCCAGTCCTTACATTTCCTTGAAAGGAAAAATGTGTGTTTCCAACTAAAACAGAAAAAAACCTGGAATGTTTGCATGGCTTAAACCCTCTCTGTTCTCTAATCTACCATTTAATAATGCTTTGAAAATTATATCATTTAATCCAAATGACAAAACTGGAATGTGGATGTTATTTTCCCCATTTTACATACGACCAAACTTAACCGGTTAAACTCTCTCACAGCTAGTTGAGGGCAGAGTCGGGATACAAACCCAAGATTTTCTGACTCCAAAGCCCCTCTACTTTCCATACATCTATAATTACAGATGAAGCTCTTGATGGGCAAAGACCTAATTTTATAATTTTTGTATCCCTATTATCTTAATAGTTGCTAATACATACAAAGTGCCCAGTTATAACTGATGAATAAATGAATGCGTGAATGAATACTGAGTGCAACCACAAGGCATTAATGAAACTACTCAGTGATAATAGGGCTGCCCCCTTTTGACAAACAAAGTTAAGATGCAGAGAGCATGTTGTTTATGAATGATGGAGGCTCTGGTTAATTTTGCAATGCACAGCAGAAGGTGATGGACAAGTGAGTGAGTCCTGGGTGTGATGACACATCCAGTCCAGGACACAATATGCATCAAAGGCCTGAGCAAAAGACAGATATGTCTTTGTATCAGTCTGATTGAACATGAGCCTATGATAAAAACCAACAGGAATATCAGTGGCAGGTCAGCCTGACAAGTGGCTTTTGCAGTTACGTGCACATGGATATTAAACAGTGCAAGTGAGCTGAAACAGGCAAAGGGAATATGCTAAATATTAAGGAGGAAATGAAATATCCCAGAGGAAGGGAAATGTAAGCAGAAAAAAAGCTCATTGTATATGAAGGGAAAAAAGTTAATAGATTGTTGTACAGATCAGGAAATGAAAAGAAATTCTTTTCAGAATCTTCTAGAAGTTCCTCTGTCTATAATATTAGAAATAATAAGCTCCCCTGAGCATTGTGGACCCTGCTTTCTCTCTTCACCCTCTCACCCTGTACATTTCTTTTTTGTAAAAGACACCCTAACAACAGCTTTAGAAAGCCCAAGTGTTTCTCCACCAACAGAAGACCTGTGATAAGAGTTGGATTACAGGCGCAAAGAACTCAGGAAAAGACCCATAAACCTAAGTAACTAGATAAAAAAGAAAGCACCATATTATCTCTGGTAATTGACAGCTGTGAGTCATAAAATTTCACCCTATTTTGTAACATTGCAATCCATTTACAAATTCATTTGGTCAACAGTATTTAGTAAATCTTACAAACAGACATAAAACTGGGAGCTGGGGACAATGTTGCACTGTCCTGCCTTCAAGGAGTTCACATTCATTGGGAGATAAAAGGGATATAATTATGTATCTTACTGGAAATAAGGTATATAGACTGGGCACAGTGGCTCATGCCTGTAATCCCAGCACTTTGGGAGGCTGAGGCTGGTGGATCACTTGAGGTCAAGAGTTTGAGATCACCCTGGCCAGCATGGTGAAACCCCGTCTCTACTAAATATACAAAAATTAGCTGGACATCGGCTGGTGTGTCTGTGATCCCAGCTACTTGGGAGGCTGAGGTAGGAGAATCACTTGAACCTGGGTGGCAGAGGCTGCAGTGAGCCAAGATTGTACCAATGCTTTCTAGGCTGGGCAACAGAGCAACACTCCATCTCAAAAAAGAAAGAAGATATATAAACACTATGAAAGCCCTGCCTGAAGAATGGATGGGAATGGGGCTGAAAGTTTTCACATAGGAGGAGGCTATCTGTGAATTACATCTTAAATAATAAGTAACAAAAGGGGGTAGTGGCAGATCCAGACACCAAGAACAGCATGAGTTAAGGCTTGGAAGCTCCCTTTAATACTATAAATACCATAAGGGCAAATCCAGACAATGTAGGGCCTGGAGATTCTGTTTATTGGAGGCCTTCATTAATAAAAATAATAAAAAATATAACAGTAAAGTGAAGGTTTATTTAGAATAAGAAACCAGAACACAACAATTTTCTAATGTAAAAACTGACAAGTGTCAGAAACCTCACAAAATCCAGAAAAATAAAATAATCTTGAATTAATTATGTACCTAACAAAACTCTATAATACCTTTTTCCCAGCAGTTTTGGGTGGCTTTTACTGTTTGCTAGCCTCTTTATATGGCAATAATTTTACCATATGATATGTATTTAAAAATAAAGATATCTACTCTATTATGATTGATAAAAGTTGATTTATTATTACCTATTTGGAAAACTGTATTATCAATTTCACAACTCTTTGTTAGTAATGTCATGTAAATTTTTAGGAGGGTTATTAATTTGGGGAAATATCTATCAGATGTCTTTTATACATGAGCTGTAAGATTTCAGGCCATTACAAGGGTTTTTTGGTAGTGATTAATTTCAATTCTCTTTGAATTAATGACAGCATTAGCCTATTGTCATTAATATTTTCATTATGGTGGCATATTATGAGTTTTATTGTATATACCTTGATGTCAGTTATTTTGTGTCAAATCAGCAAGAAATTTAATATTTTTTCACTATATTCACATGCTTTACTCTTCTTCATTAATTGGGAAATCAAACAATACCCACAAGCCTTTTTATTACTTTTATTCAAAATTTATCTCTTATGAATGAATTACTTTTCAGTGTCAGACTAATTTCTATAGATTTTATCACTTTTTAAAATCACATTTCCTATTTCATTATCTGAATTTTAAAATATTTCTTTAATAAATAGACTTACATATGCTAAAAGGAGGTACCTTTCATATACATCCAAATCAGGAATCTATAAATTATCATTTTTTCTATTGAAATGCTTATAAGTGACTACCAAATTACAGTTAGATATGGTTTTTGAGTTTCATTAACTTTTCAATAAACTTTTCACATCACCTTTTGTCTTTGTTGCAAACCTTGAATAGCTTTATGTATGGGCAGATCAGAACGTTATATCTAGAAAACAAAATCCAGATTTGTATGTGTGTTTAAATACTCCACTTGGTAGTTGAGCCAGAAAACATACATCTCTCACAAAATACCAGAGTAATCAACAACCTCAGGAATTGTGGGACAGGATTAATCTCCCGCAAGATTAAGGGATGAGCTGCACATGGCTTGTAGTCTGCAAACTTATTAATGATCTTAATAAGATCTTGGTCCTCACTTTCCTAAGAGCTATGTTGTCACAACCTTCCATTGAAAATGTTGTGTTGTGCAGGTTACAATCAAACAGATTTCTTTCATGTTGTTAAAGTCACACATGAATGTTTTTTATTAAGCAAACCAGTTAAATATGAATATGATATATACTCCACACAAATATATTCCACTATATCCAAACTATATCTCCAATTTAACTCTTTAGTTGCATCACCATAATGCTTATGGTCACTGCAATGCCACTCAGCACAGGGGCTCATGTGACAGAGGGAAGGCAGAAGTGGGAAGAACTCGTGTCCTTAAATGATCTTATGATTAAAAATATCTTACTTTTCCAAATTTATGACAATACAAATACCCTAATATATAAAAGCATAAAAATCCTTCCCTCCCTCTCTTCCTCCTTCTCTTCCTCCCTCCCTTCCTCCCTCCCTCCCTCCCTCCCTCTCTCCCTTCCCTTCTGCCTTCCTGCCTTCTCTCCTTCCTTTCTTCTCTCTTTTCCTCTCCTATTTCCTCAATAATTTAGTCCATAAACCATTAGTCAGGACCAAGAAAGGCATGTGTTTATTAGGGGGTAGTGGTGGCAGCAGATGCCTAGCATGGGATAACAAAGTCCAAATGGGGAGAAAGAAGAGGGCATCTGCGTGTGTGGTGGTGGGGGGGGTGTGGATGGATAGATGTGGGATGTTGAACTCAAAAAGGATGAAAAGTTTACCCATGAGGCCCAATGCATGATGTTGGAGTCAAGAGTGGTAAAAAGGAAGTCTGAGCTCAGGGTCGGATGGGCTAGGGTGGTGGTAGTGGTTGCCCAGAGTAGAGTGTCAGAGCCCAAGCAAGGTGAGAAGAAAGCCAGTGCACAGGTGGAGAGTATCTGGGCATGGGCTGAGGTGGGCATCTAGGTAGCTGGGGTGAAGGTAGGGGAGAAGATTGACAACATAAAGGGAAAATTAATTTGGCAGGTAAATAAACTGAGGTTTTGTTAGGCAAGTTCCTTGCTGTCAGAGAACAGAGTTATAATATCCTAAGGAGACAATTAAAATAAACCTTCCAGTATTTAATTGGAATTGGAGGTATCAGTGTGAACTCATATGTAGAAAGGTATGAATACGAACATAGATGTGCATATGTATTGATGCATATATTCCCCAGCTTCTCCACCGAGAGGGCCTGAGAATAGCAACACACCCAGAGGAATAAGCACACTTAGTGCCCGGGTTTTGGTTTCTCAATGCCATTTCAGATTTGAAGCAGGGAAAACAAACCTGGAGATTCTATTTTTGGAAAGCAAAATGTGATCAAAGAAGATGGAGACATGACAAAATTCATAGAAGCCAACTTGAAATGGTTCATGCTGGCCAAATCTGGGACAATTTGAGATCAAAATAAAGTATGATAATAACACATTATCACTCACTGAATAAAATAAGAATCACGAATCCACACTGATATGTTAATAAATACATAAATAAATTCAGAGAAGGAAAATATTTTACTTACAGTAGAAAACCAAATAATAAATGTAGATAGAATAAGGGAATTAGCAAATCATTTTTTGGCAACCATTACAGTAATAATTCAAGTCATTAGTGAATGCTAAAGCTAGTGGGTAAGTTTGATAAGGAATAGAGTATTCAGTTAATCTCAAAATACCTCCTCACAGTTCGAGACCAGCCTGGGCAACATAGTGAGACTGCCATCTCTAAAAGACAAAAATTAGCTGGCATGGTGATGTGCACCTGTAGTCCCAGTTACTCAGGAGTTCAAGGTTACAATGAGCTGAGATGGTACCACTGCGTTCTAGCCTAGGTGACAGGGTGAGACCCAGTCTCAAAACAAACCCAAAATATTTAAACAACAACAAAAAAGCCTCCTTACAAGATACATAAATTACAAAAGGAGAAAGAGTAACTTTAAATTACAGAAACCCAACAAACACCACTTCAATCATAAGTATAAGTATAAATGGGATATTAGAAATTTGGGGAACTATGTTTTCAGTATCATGCTCTTGCTATTTCTTCTTAATTATTGAATCCCTGGAGTCATGATGTGTATCCAGACTTAACATCTTCCAACTTAAATAATACCTGGTTAATCCTTTTGATCTGCAGCAACATTTATAATGCTTTTCAAATGTCAAGGGACTTTCATCAGTTCTCCATAATTATCCGATGATTGCTACTCTTTTATTTTTCCGTTATCTCCTTGAAGTTGCCTTGATCCTCCTGGGAACCCTCATATTAGGTACAGGTAGTCATTCTTCCTTTGTTCCTCTGAGTTCCATCCAAGAATTTAATGTGTATACCTTCAGTTAGCTATACTAGGTCCAAACTGTTTGCCAGATCATGAAAATAAATGAAGAGAGGCCATGATGGTATAAACCATACACATTGCAGAATAGACACAACTTAGGAAAGCACATTGAAATCTCATTGACTGAAAGCACTTGGCAGCATTTGCAGAAAAGAAAAATAATATATTAACAGCATACTCTAATAAAAACAAAAATCACTAAACAAATCACTGCTACATGGTTGGGTCTAAAAAGATTTTACCTGGTGTGGAGAACGATGGGAGGTTGGTTGAGGTCAGAGTATGGAGAGTTTTGATTGACATACAGAGCAGTTTAACTTTATTCTGTGAACAATAGAGTGTTTTTTGTAGCTATTTTAGTAAATCAGGGTTGTGTCTCAGAAAGAACCCAAATGTAGTGTGAAGAATAGAGTGAAATAATAAATGTCTGGAGATGGAAGACTGGTCAGAAGCTGTTACAAGAGTCTAGATATCAAAAGCTTTGATCTAAGGCCAGAGCAGTAGGAATTGAGGTAAAAGAAAAGGTTCGTTAAATCTTTTGCAGACTAAATCATTGGGGCTCAGTCTCCTATTGAATATGTCAAATGATGTAAGGAAACAATTAAAGGCATTTGGCTACCTGCTTGGATGGCTTGGGGAAATGGTGAGAGTAGTGGACAATATGGGCTACCTGTACAATCGTTCACCCCATAGCAGATTTGCTGGTTATCTCCCAGCAGACCTTATTCCTTGGGAACAAAGCCCTGTATAATGTATCAAGCTGAAAATGGCGTTAACCAGCCTCCTTTGCAATATAAGCAGAAATATTGTCTGGGACATGCAGGAAGTCTCCTTAAAATAAAGAATTTGAGCCCCTTTCTCTCATTTCCTTAATCCTACTTTCATGTTACAGCCTAGCAGGTGCAATGGCTGGAGTGTGACATGGAAGCCTCATACAGAAGAGCAGAAAACTAACTGATAAGGAGCATGCTTCTCTCTTTACTTCATGGAGCTAAGAAAATTATCCTAGATAGTCTGCCTCAGAATTTCTTTATATAATCCACAGTTCAGTTGGGTCTTTGTTAATATCAGCCACATCTAATCATAACAGAATCAACTGTCTTCTGTCTTTTTTAACAGAACCCTGAGGCTTCTCAGATACTCGTCTTTCTCAAGGAAACCATATGGTGCAAGAGAGGCAGGTTTATTACAGTAGATAAGTCTTTCTATTTTACAGTAGATGGTTTTGCAAAGTGCCCTTAACACAATTCTGGCCAATGGAATGGGAGGAGAAGTCTTCTAGAGGGTTCCTGGGAAAGGTTTTCTTTGCTGATATGAAAAGGAAAAGAAATAGCCCCTCTCTTCTTCCAATGGGCACTTCCTTGTCTGGATGTGCTGCCTAGAACTGCAGCAGCCGTCTGGTGAGAGGCTAGCCTGAGGGTAAACCAGTGGGCTGAAAATGGCAGAAAGTGAAAAAGAAGCTGGGTCTTGCCTGATGTCATTTGCCCTCTGAATCAGCTAATCAAGGCACTGGCTTATTTCCAGAATGCTCGTTATGTAAAGTAATACTTTTTCTTTATTGTTCAAACCAACTGAGTCTGGGTTTTCTGTTAGAGTTGAAAGCATCCTACCTATGTTATTAACCCAAAAACGGATAATCTGTTTGGGAAAGAGACCTAGAAAAGATTTTATTTCTAAAATATTGGCTTTGACGATTTGTTATGACAAGTAGGATGCTTGAAATAGAGGTGATGCAGAATATGGGTACTTGGGGAACACAGATATATAAATGGTAGTTGGAGTCATGATTTGGGAGAACTCCTCAGGGAGCACATAGAGACTGGGAAAGGGGTCATGGATAAACGCCTGGGGAGCAACTTCATTTAAAGCATGAGCAAATGAAGAGTCAGAGAAAAGGACAGAGAAAGAAGAGACCAAAGTAAGGGGGGAACTCTCCAAAGGGTGATTTCAGGAAGCAAGAGGATAGAACTTTAAGAATGGGGTATTACTGCAGAGAAGAGACTGTGGGATTTATCAGTGCAGAGTTTATTCATGCCCTTTGAGACTAGTTTTACTAAAGAGAGGGTGAAGGAGTTTATTTAAAGTGGCCTGATGAGACTGGGAATATTGGGTGCTTCAGTGTTTCTCAAACCTTCAAGTAATGTTGTTTTAAAAGAAAAAAAAGTACAGATTGCCACACAGATTTGGAATAATTAGTTCTGGAGTTGAAATTCAGAAGGCTGCATTTTAAACAAGGACTGGTGTGAGTTGTTCATGAACCACACCTTAAGCACCTTAAGGAGCCACTACTCGTTCATAAATTATTTGTGGAAGGAAGGAAAAGGAGGGTGGCAACTTGAGGCCAGGCAGGGTTGATGGAAGGCTTCTATGTCGGGGAAAACTCAAGCATGATTGAAAGGATATGGGAGATACGACAGACAGAAGATGTAAGAGCTGATATCTGGTAACACAAAACCCCAGAGAAGTGGGTTATTGGTGAAGGAGGAAGGATTCCCCAGAACAAAAAAGAGACAATAGCATCTTAGTCCATTCAGGCTGCTATAACAAAATAACATAGACTGGGTAGCTTATAAAGAACAGAAATGCATTTCTTATGGTTCTGGAAGCTGGGAAGTCCAAGATGAAGGCATTGCCAGATTCTGTGTCTGGTGAAGACCCATTTTCTAGTTCATAGATGGCATCTTCTTGGTATGTCCTCACATGATAGAAGGAGAAAATGAGCTCCCTTGGGCCTCTTTTATAAGGGCGCTAATACCCTCATGAGGGCTCTGCCCTAATAATATAATCATCTCCCAAAGGATCCCACTTTCCAGCACCATTCCCTGGGGGTTCAGATTTTGACATATGAATTTTGGGGGACATAAACATTTATGCCATAGCAGAGGAGTAAATCTATCTACCCCAAACTACTTGCAGCTAGGCTTTCTGTGTTTTTCATGCACTGCTCTTTCTGTCTTCTCTGTTCACATAGGGTTGTTCACCTCACCCTCTCTTCTGGAAAGCCTTAGAATTACCATGAAAGATTCTTCTAGATTGTCCCCTCCTCAATAAACACACAAATGAATAAAATGCCACAAGTGGAAATTAGCAGTTAGAAGATATTGATTTTAATAGAAAACATTCTTTTAATTGATTAAGTCTTTTACAATGACATGGACTACTTCCAGAGGTCATGAATTTCTCATGTTATAAGATTTCAAGCTAGAAAATACTCTGACAAATGTTGCAGGCAGAATTGATGTACTGGAAAAAAGTCTGATTCCCAGATGAGTTCCCTTTCAACTCTGAGGTTCTAGGATTCTAAGTAATATTGGACTGTAAGAACCTTCATACAGAAAGAGACAAGGGCAAGTCAGGGATAGAGCTGGGGAGAAATTGGGAACTTTGGACAGCATGAGAATACTGGGATATGATAAAAGTAGAGGACAGAAGCCAGGTGTGGTGGCACAGACCTAACCACTCAGGAGGCTGAGGCCTTGAAATTGCTTGAGCCCAGGAGTTTGAGTTTGCAGTGAGCTATGGTTGCACTCCAGCCTGTGGAGTAGAGCAAGACCCTGTCTCTAAAAACAATAGAATAAAAATTACAACAAATTTCCCCTTTAAAAAAAGGCTGAGTGTGGTGGCTCACACCAGTAATCTCAGCACTTTGGGAGTCCGAAGCAGGAGGATAACTTGAGCCCAGTAGTTTGAGACCAGCCTGGGCAAGATGGTGAGACCCTATCTCTACAGAAACAATTTTTTTAATTAGCTGGGTGTGGTGGTATGCATATGCAGTCCCAGCTACTTGGGAGCTAAGATAGGAACATCCCTTGAGCCCAGGAATTCGAGGCTGCAGTGAGCTACGATCAACACCACGGCACTCCAACCTGGATGGCAATGTAAGACCCTGTATCTTAATAAAAAATAAAAATAAAAGAAGAAGCAAGAAGGGTGGCATTCAAATTAGGTTTTGCCTTTTATATGATTTTTGTCTTGGGCTGACTGAATATTTTTCTAACTCGCAGCTAAGTGATGGTGCCACAGTTTGATGTAAATTTCATGTCAAATTTTGAAACTGCCTTAGGCTATGTCTATGCCTCAGTCTTGCGCTGGAGAATTTTCAGTCCATCACTGAGGCTAATCCTAATGATTTCAAGGTGAATGAGTTATTACATAAGGCATGAAAAAGATGATCAAATGTTGTCAGCTTCCAAATGCTCAGCTTTTTATAAACAGAAATGGTGTCAATTATCAGTAGCTAATACAGTAAGGCACAGCAGAGAGTAAAGATTATTTGGAGATGATTTTTTTTTCAAATATAAAGAATTCATTTAATAACTGGTGTTTTTTTTTTGGACTGAGTCTCACTCTGTTGCCCAGGCTGGAGTGCAGTGGCACAATCTTGGCTCACTGCAACCTCTGCCTCCCAGTTTCAAGCAATTCTCATGCCTCAGCCCCCTAAGTAGCTGGGGTTACAGATGTGCATTAGCACACCCGGCTAATTTTTGAATTTTTAGTAGAGACAGGGTTTCACCGTGTTGGCTAGGCTGGTCTTGAACTGCTGATCTCAAGTGATCCACCCGCCTCAGCCTCCCAAAGTGCTGGAATTACAGGCGTGAGCCACCACACTCAACCACTGGTGATGGATTAATATGTTGCTTTTTCCATGAGAGAAGTATTATGGCTGATTATCACTAAGTAAAAGGCTAAATTCAAGTTAGAATAAAGAGAATAAAGACAAAAGAGGTGCTGTATTCATTGTGAAAGACAAAATTGTTGAGTACCACAAATTGCATTAATTAATTGGCATAATAATATAACAGGAAAAGGGACTGAATATCACTAGTAACAAAACTGAATTATACAACAACCTCTTAAAGGCACTGCATGGATTTCATAGACACTCTTTTAGGCACACACATCCCTTGAGTTATCAGTTTCTAGTTCATAACAGAGAAAGCAGGTATGGGTGGGCAGGTGACTTGTGATAGGTCATGTAGAAAATAGCTTGCAGAATCCAGTCTAGGAAGAGAGCTCAATCACTGTTCTGTCTAATTCTTCAAATGTCAATTTGTATCTTAAGCTCTTGCGAGAACGGATTGTACTGTTGGAAGAATATAAAACATTTGGCTGAAATAGGAGTGATGGAAATACTTGAAATGACTTCACAGTGGCTGAAGGAGATGATTTCCTGGTGGAATGTCTTGTTGAGGTAGTGCTGAAAATACCCGGTTCAAGTTCTTGCCATCATTAATGATGTGTAGCACAGGTACATAATGGGCACAGTTGGACTCAATCTATTTTATGCATCCATGCCTGACATTACAAGGGACCTAGATACTATTATTAGAATATGCTTCAAAGCCTCCAGCATACTTTTCTATCTCAATGGATTTGAAACATCTCCAGAATTCTTGAGGGGACCACTGATGAACTTCCTTGAAGCAAATGATTGTACCTTTGAACAAGTCCAGTAAGTTGCTTTGTAGATCACAGACTTCTGTGAAGTAGTGGCTGAACAAGAGAACTTTAAATGGGTTTAAAGGAGACAAGCCAATTGGCCTCAAGATTTTATTGATACAAAATAGTGAAAAGCTCCCAGTGTTGAAATATTTGGAAATATATATCTATGGCTCCACAATAGGAAGGAGAGAAGGGTTCCAGGGTATGCATCTTCCTAATCTGAAGGAAGATAGTGATTTTATAACAGTGTAAAGTGTATTCAGCACAGAATGAAATGCATTTTGGTTGGAAAGCAACGTACTTAAAGAAGAGGAACAAATATACAGTAAAAAAAAAAATGTAAGTGAGATAAAAACATGGAGGGTTTGGAAAGAAGAAGTTTGGACTTTATTTCCTCTCGTAATTTTCCTCTGATCCTCCCAGAGCAGCTTAGATACTTCTATTAAGTGCTCACATGATATCCTTTATCAAACACATATCATGTTTATTGTTGTTATTGCTTCTTTAGCTGTGTGATTTCCCCGTTAAACTCAAATTTTGTGAGGCAGGAACTATGTCAGTCTTGTTCCCCTTCTTCTCCCTAGGCACACAGCAAAGACTCTGGTACATGGCAAGCGCTCAATACATACTTGTTAAATAAGTGAATGAATGGACAATGGGAAGCCACTGATGGCCACTAAGTTGGGGAGGCCTGTGGTTTAAAAACCTCATATGGCATTGAGATGCAACCTACCTAGGCAATAAGATTCGGGAGTCCGCTACTCCTTAACTTTATCAGCTGCTGGGCCAAGAGTGTATCTTACCTGAATTCAAGCTACTGAATTGTCAGTGCTTGTCACTTAAGACAGTGTGGAATCTAAGGGAGCAGGAGGAAGCTGCCAGGCATGGCCCTTCCATTCCATCCACCACTGAAGAACTTCACTGTGATCATGTCATGACTTGGCCTTAAAATCAAAGCTGAGAAATTGAGTCTCAGAGGACTTTTGTGAGGTTTCACAGTAGTTTGTAAGGAGCAAAGCTGAGACTAGAGCTCAAGTTCCCAAATTCCTACCCAGGAATACTTCTTGATATGTTTTTCTGTAATTTTATTTTATTTTATTTTTTGAGATTGGGTCTTACTCTGTCACCCAGTTTGGAGTGCAGTGGTGTGATGTCACTCACTGCAACCTCTGCCAGTCAGGCCCAAGCAATCCTCCCACCCTTAGCTTCCTGAGTAGCTGAGACCACAGGCATGCACCACCACGTCCAGCTAATTTTTTGTATTTTTGGCAGACCTGCCTCAGCCTCCCAAAGTGCTGGGATTACAGGTGTGAGCCACCATATCCAGTTTAGAAAGAAAGAGCTTATTGTTTTGACATTAGGTTAGACTTAGAAGAAGGGAGGCTTAGTGAGTAAAATGAGTGAAACTCCTAATTCCAGAGCATCTGCTGTGAGTCAAGAAAATGATGATTTTGATCCAATATTCTTACATAACAATGGTAAATATGGATCCGTCTGTTGAACAAAGGGTTTAGGATGAAGTCTCTAGTACAAAGAACAGAAGAAAGGACAAGATAAAAATGGGAGATTGTAGGGTAAAGAGTAAAACATCAACGAGAATGACATAAAATGCTTCTTGCCACCAAATAGTTATTCCTTCTTTCTCTTTTAGTGAAAGAGTTCTGAGTTTTAGCTAAGCAGATTACTACATAACCAAAACTACATTTCTCAGGCTCCTTTCAGTATATGTGCTATGTTTTGTGCAATGAGACTTCATTACAGGCAGCTTCTGAAATGGTCCCGAATGATCTTTCTCTCCTGAAGATTTGCCTGCTTGGGCAAATCCTCTTCTTGAATATGGGCTAGACCTATGACTCATTTCTAATGAAGACAATATGACTCAAGTGAGGGGATGTCATTTCCACGATTAGGTTACAAAGAGACTTTGGCTTCCATATTGGGGTACTTTCTTTCATTCTTGTTCTAAGGAAAGCCAGCTGCCATGTTGTGATCTGCTCCATGCAGAAACCTAAGTGGCAAGAAATTGATGTCTCCAAGCAAGAGCCAGCAAGGATCAGAGGCCTGCTAACAGCTTCGTGAGTGATCTCAGAAACGTACCCTGCCCAGGTGAGCTTACAGATGACTGTAGGCCCTGTCAACACTTTAACTGCAACCGTGTGGGATACCCTGAGCCAAGGACACCCAACTAAGTTGCACCTGAATTCCTGGCCCACAGAAACAGTGAGATAATAGCATTTGTTGTTTTAAGCTGCTAAGTTTTGGTGTCATTTGTTACACAGCAATAGATGATTAACACAGATATAAAGGAAGAGCTATGAGGTACCTCCAGAAAGTTTCCATCGAGGAAGAAGACAATAAAGCCATCATGCACATGGCTGTGCTTGTTGTGCTCCATCAGCCATCTTGGATCACAAAGTCAAGGACACCTTCTAGAGATGGCAGAGTTTGAGTTAGAAGGACCTTAGGCTTCTGAAGACCTTGTGGAATTTCTTTTTAGGTCATGGACTGCCTACCTCCAGATTCCTTAACTTAGACTTCCCCAAAATGGCCAGTGTTATTGCTTTCTGGTATTAGGTCGGTGAAAACTAATTGCGGGTTTTGTCATTTAATATATTGAAGCAAACCTAATCCTGACTGATATAGGTGGATGATGACAGAAACAGGGATTCTGCCAGTGAAAGGGACTGTGAATCAGGCTGTAGGAGACTAAATGGTGGAGACTGGGACTCTTGCAGGATGAGCAGCAGATGCAGTGATATCTACTATAAAAAGAAGAAAAAAATGTATCGCTAACTGCTGTTGTAAAAGATGGCCTGAATAACACTAGCCCAGTGACAGTTAAAATATGGGTTCCCAAATCCCCTGGCAAAAAACTTATGAAAACCTTTCTTTCAAAAGTAGTGAAATATTAAATATCTCTGATATTTAAAAACAACTTAAGCTCAATACAAAAATTTTGTACATAGTGCCTGGTACCTCTTTCGGTTCCATTTTATTGGACAAATATTTATTGATCATCTGTTATGTGCTTGGCAATTAAGATACTACCATTTTATCATTATCAGTATTATTTTTATGTTTTTAGTTCTAAATTTACTCTACAATAAATTGTTATTAACATTATTGCATATTTGTTGCTCAGGCAACTTAGAATAGTTAATACTCTAAACAATAATAACCAATCAATACTATGTTGAATTTTCATTTCTAGCAGAGGAAAAAAGTTTCTTCTAGATATTGGCAAATCAACAGAGGTTCAATATGTCTGTACTCTTAATCCTATTAGTGCTCCAAGAAAAAAAAAAATAAAACATCACTTTAAATGTGATACTGGCATTAAATCAGCTATCACCAGGAAAAAATACATTCTTGACAAGCCTTCCTGATAATTCTATCCACCAAAGGCGAGGAAAGCAGAGAAGGAAATATGCTACTTTAGATCTACTCATGGCCTATAAGAAGAAATTTGCTGGAAAAGTAGAAGTACTATAATTTTGGAAGAATAAAATGATGTCCAATATTTTGTGATAGCCAAGGAGGAGAAAACGATTACTTTTTTATATACTAATTTTTTAAATTGCAAAATAGCTGTTCATTGCAGAGAAATGTAGAAAACCAAGAAACTCACAAAGGAGAAAACAGTAATCTAAAGATAACAATGTTAACATTTTGATGTACATCTTCCTGGCTTTTAAATACATGTATTGTGTTTAAAATTTGCACATAAAATTGTATACTCTGCTTTCTCCCATTCACCATAGACCATAAACATTTTTACATTTTATTACATGGTCTACTGAGTCATTATTTTAGTGTTTATGTGATACTCTATTAAAGGAAAATACTGATAGTTAATTTTCATTGGCACTATGTGCTAGATACTGTATAATAAGTGCATGGTTGGATTATCTCATTTAATGCTCATGACAATCTCCATGCTAAGTACCATTAGGACCCCCATTTATATGAAGATTTAGGGGAAATAACTTGGTCAAGGCTCTAAAGGTAAGAATTAAAAGATTCAGATTTGAATCCAGATAATTTTAAACTAGAGTCTGTGTTCTTAACTATTACATGATAGTATTTCTCTTATTGTAGGGATTTGAAAAATTTTACTTCACCAATTCCCTATTGTTGAACTTCTAAGGTGTTTCCATTTTTAGGCTATTACAAATAATTTTGTCATTAGAATTATGACAATATAATTCTTCTTCTTTTTTTTTTTTTTTTTTTTTTTGAGACGGAGTTTCGGAGTTTCGCTCTTGTTACCCATGCTGGAGTGCAATGGCGCGATCTCGGCTCACCGCAACCTCCACCTCCTGGGTTCAGGCAATTCTCCTGCCTCAGCCTCCTAAGTAGCTGGGATTACAGGCACGCACCACCACGCCCAGCTAGTTTTTTGTATTTTTAGTAGAGACGGGGTTTCACCATGTTGACCAGGATGGTCTCGATCTCTCGACATCGTGATCCACCCGCCTCGGCCTCCCAAAGTGCTGGGATTACAAGCTTGAGCCACCGCGCCCGGCAATATAATTCTTCTTAACACAATATAACACTGACTGTAGTTAATAATTCTACTTAACGCAACATAATTCAACAATTTTGGCCATACATTTTTGTGAATATCCACTGTCATTGCTTTAAGATAAAATTATAGAATTGAAATTGCTAGATGAAAAGGTATACATAGGTCAGGTGTGGTGGCTCATGCCTATAATCCCAGCACTTTGGGAAGCTGAGGTGGGTGGATCACGAGGTCAAGAGATTGAGACCATCCTAGTCAACATGGTGAAACCCCGTCTCTACTAAAAATACAAAAAAAATTAGCTGGGCGTGGTGGCGCATGCCTGTAGTCCCAGCTACTCGGGATGCTGAGGCAGGAGAATTGCTTGAACCCAGGAGGCAGAGGTTGTGGTGAGCCGAGCTTGGGCCATTGCACTCCAGCCTAGGTAAAAAAAGTGAAATTCCATCTCAAAAAAGAAGAAAAAAAAAAAAAAAAGAAAAGAAAAGAAAGAAAAAGAAAAGGTATACATAATTCTGAGACGTTCAATTTGGTTAAAAAATTGTTTATTTTAATTTGTGTTAAAATAGTCATCACTGTAATTATTTTTTAAATCTCTGATGTATTTTTATCCAATATATTTGGTTTTTTCATTTCTCTTATGTTTTAGGACAGGGTCTTACTCTGTTGCCCAGGATGGAGTGCAGTGGTGCAATCATGGCTCACTGCAGTCTTGACCTCCCAGGGCTCAGGTGATCCTCCTACCTCAGCCTCCTGAGGAGCTGGGACCACAGGCGTGAGCCACCATGCCTGACTGACTTTTGTATTTTTGTAGAGACAGAATTTCCCCATGTTGCCCAGGGTGGTCTTGAACTCTTGGGCTCCAGCGATCTGCCTGTCTTGGCCTCCAAAAGTGCTGGGATTGCGGGCATGAGCCACCACACCTAGCCAAGAATTTTTTATATACTAATAGTTGTCAAAATGTATCTTGAATTTTGCAAAAAATTCTTCTAAAATTTGCACTTAAATTCTATTTATGATGTCTTTTCATGTAAGGATTTAAAATTTTTTCGTAATATATCAATCTTTAATTTTATTTTTAGAAAGGCTTTGTATTCTCTGAGTTTGCACAAATATTTAATCTTATTTTTGAGCACTTCTTAATTAGTTTCTTGGGTGAGTTGAACTAATTTTTAAAGCCATGTGAATAGCTTAGAAAATGAATTCGGTTTACTAAAAAAACTCACATAGATGTGTGACCTGGTCTGATTTGCACATCACATATCTAAGTATATGAACTGCAAATCAGACTCCACACAGCATTCTGGGGGAGATGAGAATTGCTTTATATGTTATAACCTTATTGCATCTTTGACTTTTTATTAGTGGTTGGTAAAACATAATTAGGGTAATACTGTTTAGAGACAGGCTATTTAACATCTTTCATTTGCTTCTCAGAAATAATATGATATATCCTGTAAAGGATTTCCTGTAAAGCAGCTCTAACCTTCTGCAGTTTACAGTGGGTATCTCAATGAGTGACAGACCAATCTCTCCTGCTAAATCTCTTGCTTTATCTACTGGGATTGCCTTGGGAGGAAGTAAATAACTTCTACTGTTCACAAGCAATGTTTCTATTGGCGTGATCTTTTCATTCTTTCAGCTACCATTCTATATTTTTATATATGATATAGTTAGCATTATCATAAACCAGAAAGCACCTACTTCTCTGCAGTGGTTTGCTGATGTTACAACCCAGCATTGCAGTTAATCCTACTATATCCCTCTCTGTATCTTTCTTGTTTCCTCATCAATCTGGATGTGTCTCGTTGGAACTTTTTTTCCAGTTTCTAGAGCTGACTTGATTTTCAGATGGAGAGCTGTTAATTTCCAAATTAAGCTCCTTGATTTCCAAAGTAAGCTCCTTCAAATGAATTGAAAGAGGACTCTTCTCCACCAGAGTTTTACTTGTTGTCACAGACGTCAATAAGTGGGATGGTATTGGTGTCTGTGCTGAACTGGTGAGACCAGGAAAACTGATGCAATAATAATTGGAAGATAATGCTTTTTGAAATTTAATTTTTTAATAAATCTGAAATTTGTTTTGGTGTTTGATATGAAGTGGGAGTCTAACCTTATGTTAATTTGCTTAAAAGGTAATGATTTACTTTCTCAGTGATTTCAGGTGCTACTTTTTTTTTTTTTTTTTTTTTCCCAAGATGGAGTTTTGCTCTGTTATTCAGGCTAGAGTGCAGTGGCGTGGTCTTGGCTCACTGCAAACTCTCGCTCCTGGGTTCAAGGTATGCTCCTGCCTCAGCCTTCCAAGTAGCTGGGATTACAGGAGTGTGCCACAATGCTTGGCTAATTTTTGTATTTTCAGTAGAGATGGGGTTTCACCATGTTGGCTAGGCTGGTCTCGAACTCCTGACCTCATAATCCGCCTGCCTCAGCCTCCCAAAGTGCTAGAATTACAGGCATGAGCCACTATGCCTGGCCTACAAGTGCCACTTCTTTCATACATTAAATTGATATGTGTATGGATATATGTATGTATACATACGTGTGTATATTCTGTAGATTTTATACATATATTTCTTCTATTTCTGATCTTTTTAGTCTCTCATTCTATTTATCAATTTCTTTAGTCTTGTGCCATTCTCATATTGTTTTTATTAATATAGTTTTAAAGTTTATTTTAAAATTAGTAGTGATTCAAATAATCCTCTGTGCAAGTAATCAGTTTATTGTCTCTCAGCTCTAAGTTTACCCTTCACTGAATGCTCTGGGAAAATTGAGTTGAGTCCTTTAAGTATTTTTCTTTACCAGCTGGGCATGATGTTAATCTTTGTCCATAAAAGACAATGAAGAGTAATTACAAGAGGAAGGTGCCTTCTTTCCTGGTTCTGGTGTGCCAGCTTGGATTTCTCTGCATGGCTTCTCCAGCCTGACTCTTGCAGTGCACAGTGGTCAGCAGCACCCAATGACCAGCACTTTCCCCCAGCACTATGGAATGGACATTTCAAGCAAGTTCCACTGGGACAGTACCACAGTGATTTCTCTGTCATTCAGTTAGCCACAGTCAGCCATCAATGAGGTCTGGATCTAGGGTAAAGTGGGGAGTGGAGAGAGCTCTTTCTTTTAGCAGCCTTAGAATTCATGGCTGCTTATTATATATGCTGTGTGTGTGTGTGTGTGTGTGTGTGTGTGTGACTCTCACTCTGTCACCCAGGCTGGAGTGCGGTGACGTGATCTCAGCTCACTGTAACCTCTATCTCCCAGGTTCAAGTGATTCTTCTGCCTCTGTCTCTCAAGTAGCTTGGATTACCGGCATGTGCTTTCATGCCTAGCTAATTTTTTATACTTTTTAGTAAAGACAGGGTTTCACCATGTTGGCCAGGCTAGTCTCAAACTCCTGACCTCGGATGATCCACCCACCTCAGCCTCCTAAAGTGCTGGCATTACAGATGTGAGATACCATTTCTGTCCTACATACGCTATTCTTATATTACCTACCTTGCTTTGCTTCTTACTAGCTAACCCCTCATTACTCCAATCCTTCTTTATGGTTAATAATTCTTTTTGTTGTTGTTGTTGTTATTTTTTTGAGACGGGGTCTCACTCTTGCCCAGGCTAGAGTGCAGTAGCATGATCTCGGTTCACTGCAGCCTCAATCTCCTGGGCTCAAGTGATCCTCCCACCTCAGCCTCCTGAGTGCTGGGACCACAAGAACATGCAACCACACCCAGATAATTAAAAAAAAAATTTTTTTGTAGAGATGAGGTTTCACTATGTTGCCCAGGTTGGTCTTCAAATCCTGGTCTCAAACAATTCTTCCACCTCAGCCTCCCAAAGTACTGACATTATAGGCAGAAGCCACTGTGTCTGGCCTAATCATTTGTAATATTAATCATTGTTTAAATTATTTTACTTCTGTCTCCAGATTGAACTCTGAATTTTTTTCAATAATTTCATAAAATCTTATTTTCCCAGATGAATTTTATAATTAATATGTAAGTGGAAACCATCATTCTCAGCAAACTAACAGAGGAACAGCAAATCAAACACCTCATGTTCTCATTCATAAGTGGAAGTTGAGCAATGAGAACACATGGACACAGGGAGGGGGACATCACACACCAGGGTCTGTTGGGGAGTTGGGGACTAGAGTAGGAAGAGCATTAGGGCAAATACCTAACACATGAGGGACTTAAAACCTAGATGACGGATTGATGGGTGCAGTAATTGCCATGGCACATGCGTGCCTATGTAACAAACCTGCACTTTCTGTGCCTGTATCCCAGAACTTAGAGTTAAAAAACCTACTACATTTTTCATTAGAATCTCATTAATACTATATATTAATATGTAAAAACTGACATATTTTCAATATTGAACATTTTCTTCTAGATCAGCCTTTCCTTATGTTCTTCAGAAAAAAAAATGTAATTTTCTTTATTTAGGTCCTACACATTCCTTGTTAATTCCTATGTTGTTGACTGTTTTCCTGAATGTAATCTTTTCCACTATATTTTCTGTTTGGTTCAGAAGCACAGGTTAATTTGACTGATATCCTTCAGTTTGTAAGAGGATTGATCTTCTGCAGAACTCCCTGGAACTTGGATAAAGCCAGGCATTAAAATCAATCCTGGTACAATATTGAGGCAGTAGATCAGGCCACTGGTAATATAAGCTACAAATTCAAGACTTAAACTCTTGTCTCGGTTCTAGTTTCAATGATGGCATAACAAATTAACCCCAAAACTTAGTGGCATAAAACAACCCTTTATTATGCCCATGGACTGGGAATTTGGGTAGGACATAGCTTCTCTCTGCTTTTTGATGCTTAGGGCTAAGCTGGAAGACTGAAAGGCTAGAAACTGAAATCATCTGAAGCCTCATTAACTTTCATGCATGGCAATTCATGTTTGCAGTTAGCTAAGGGTCCTGAGCTCTTCTCCACACTGGCCTTTACATGTGGTCTCTCCACATAGACTAGTCTAGGTTTTCTCACAACGTAGTGGCTGGTTTCCCCAACGCAAGCCTCCCAGAAAGAAAGAGCCAGATGGAAGTTGTGTTCTATTTATGAACTAGCCTTGAAAATCACATGGCAGTGCTCCCTCTGTATTCTATTGTTTGGAGAAGTCACAAGCCCAGCGTAGTTCAAGACTCTACACTTGATGAGGTGTGTTAAGGTTGTAGAAGAACATATGAGATGAGAAATATTGCTATAACAATTTCTGGGAAATAGACTCTGTCATAGTCCCTAAAAATATCAATGGAAGGACTGAGGCTCCTCAACTCATGAATGCTGAGGTGCTAACAAGGGATGAATAATAGTCTTTCTGTCATAATCTTGATCATGCTTGGTGAGCAACTGGTCCTTCCCTAGGGCCATGATACCTCTCCTAGTGTCTGACTGCTGGCCAAGCTAGATCTCTGTGTGCTTTTTCAGAAGGTGATAGTACAATATAAAACTCACAGGTCATGCTACCACTTCAGTCTCTATGGGTCTTTTACATAAATGCTGTCCCAGAGGCCTGTTTGTAAGTGATCTGGCAATTTGCCTTTGTTGCTCAAAGTTGGACTTTTCTTCCATATAAAAATCTAATTTTTATTTATTTATAGCCACATTATTGAACTTTTTATTGCTTGTAAACTATTTTTCAGTTGACTCTTTTGAGTAGCAGATGATCCAAATGATAACAGATTTGCTTTCTTACTTTTTATTGTCTTATATTGGCCAAATTCACAGAAAAATGGTAAATAAGAGTGCTGATAGAAGAAGTCTTAGTCTTCTCATTACTGTGAGGACGTACTGTGTTTAGCCATTAAAGCATGATATTGGTAGTTGGTTTGAGATATATTTTCATTATAATGTTAAAGAAGGACCTTCCTAGTCCTTACTTGCTAAGAGTCTTTTTAAAAAAGTCAGATCAAACCTTCTTTTTAGCATCTGTGGAAATTATTTTTCTTCTTTAAGCTTTTGGTGTAAATGTTTTATATTAGTAGATTTCCTAACATTGTCATACTTGGAATAAGCTCTATTTGGTCTTGGTACATTTTCTGGTATTAAATTCAATCATCTATTAATCTTTTGCATACAGATTTTACAGCATCTCATATTTATTATATGAAGTGTTCTCATTGTCATTACAGTAGCATTCCCTTATCTTCAGGGGATATGTTTCAAAACCCCTACCAATGCCTAAAACTGCAGACAGTACCAAACCATATATAGTTACACCTTATATGTACTGAAAATATGTATACTATATTTTTCCCTATACGTGTCTAGGATAAAGTTTAATTTATAAATTAGGCACAGTAAGAGATTAACAACAATAACTAATAATAATACAGAACAATTATATCAATATGTCAGCATCACTACTCTTGTACTTTGGAGCCAGTATTAAGTAAAATAAAGGTTACCTGAACACAACACTGCAATATTGAAACAGTGAATTTGATAACTGAGAGGGCTACTAAGTAACTAATGGGCAGGTAGTGCCTACAGTGTGGATGTGCCAGACAAAGAGATGATTCACATCCTGGTCAGGACTTAGTGGGATGGCCCAAGACTTCATCACACTGCCCATCATGGTGCACAATTTAAAACATTCATTGTTTATTTCTGAGATTTTTCATTTAGTATTTCAGACTTACATTGACTGTGGGTAGCTGAAGCCATGTAAAACTATAAATAAAATCAGGGGGACTACTCTTTTTTCCAAATAGCTTGTAATAACATTGTTTTCTTTGCTCCAAAGTTATTTTGGAGAGGTGTTAAGAAATTATTGCTATTTCCAAGTGGTTGACATTTGTTTGAAATGTTATTGCTACCACTTAAATATTAAGAAAATATATTTGTTTGTAGAAAAGATGTATGTTACTTTGGAGTGTGTTATCAGATGAAGCAGGGTTTACTACATTAACAAATTAATCCCCAGATCTGTTAATTCTTAGTTACACTACACATTGAATGGCAGGTTGGTAGAAATCTCTACTCTAGGACTCAGATTGAGGGAATATCCAAAATTTCTTGATGCTGCTGTCTTAACTTGTGATTTTACCCTTCCCTAACAGCAAAGGGAGTGAATGGAGAGCTTATGCTTTCTTTGAAAATCTTTGACCCAAAAGCAACAATGTCACCTCCATTAATAGCCTATTCATTAGAGCTAGTCACGTGGCCCTGCCTGACTACAAGGATACGTGGTCAAGCAAATGAACATTCAGAGGACAGTAAATACTGCCAAATGCCTGTGAATCTAAATGGAAGATGGTTTGAGGGTATAATACTGAGATTACAACGAAGTTAGAGTTAATGTTAGAATGAGTGTTTGCACAAATGTTTTACTGTAAATGAGGAAGACAAGTGGGAGGCATCTAAAAAAGACCAATGTGGCTATGGAGAGATTCCTCCGATTCGCTAAAATTTGAAAAGAACACTTTTAAAATATGAAAGGATGGAGTACAGGGACTGGAATTACCCTCTCCCTTTAAAAAACCTAGTGAATGGGCAAAATCAATGAAAAAAAGTTGTTTTTAAGAAATTGGACATCAGGCAGCTAATGCAGCTAATGACAATAATTCAAGAGAGACAGGTAAAAAATGAGCCGAGCCATATAATTGCTCCAGATTATTGTCTTGAGAAAGTTTCCAGTCTCCAGTGCAGGGAAGGGGAAACCAGGTCAACTCTGAATTGAGGAAACAGATTTGAAGATCTGGGAGACAGAAGATGCCTGGAGTTCATAAGACAGAATACCAGGAGATCTACACAGAGATTGAACTCTGGAGGTCTGCAGAGCGTCCCCTTCTAGTATGCAGCAGAGCACTGATCAGCACAGATGTGGCAACACTACTGGAAGCTGAGGGAAAAACCATTCAAAATTAGAGGTAATACTGCCCAGTGCTAACATTGGTCTGGGAATAGTGCCTATTTCCATCAGCCAGAATAGAAAACTGTACAATTCACAGGGTGTTAGTAGAACACTCAGGAAGGTTTGCTTCTGTAATGAGAAATAATCAGCTCTGGATTAAAAGATATTCTGGTGCTGTCTAACAAATCTTATTAAAAATAACACCCAAGGGATCAAACGCTTTACAGGTAACTTAGTTGCTTCCTAGAATCAGGCTGAAGATATAGTTATAAGTATATAAAAATATTCAGCTCCCAACTAGGTAAAATTCATAATATCTGGCAGTCAATAAATAACCACTAGACATAACAAAGCAGGAAAATATAACCCATGGTGAGGAGAAAAATTAATAACTGAAACTGATCTAGGGCTGACACAGATGTTAGAATTAGCAGACAAGGACATTAAAAAAGTTAATGCTGAGACTTTGCTGAAGTTGCTTATCAGCTTAAGGAGATTTCGGGCTGAGACAGTGGGGTCTCCTAAATATACAATCGTGTCATATAGAGACAATTTGACTTCCTCTTTTCCTAATTGAATACCCTTTATTTCTTTTTCTTGACTGATTGCCCTGACCAGAATTTCCAGTACTATGTTGGATAGTAGTGGTGAGAGAAGGCATCCTTGTCTTGTGCTGGTTTTCAAAGGCAGTGCTTTCAGTTTTTGCCCATTCAGTATGATATTGGCTGTGAGTTTGTCATAAATAGCTCTTATTATTTTGAGATGCGTTCCATCAATACCCAGTTTAGCATAAAGGGCTGTTGAATTTTGTCAAAGGCCTTCTCTGTGTCTATTGAGTTAATCATGTGGTTTTTGTCTTTGGTTCTGTTTATGTAATGGATTACATTTATAGATTTGTGTATGTTAAACCAGCCTTGAATCTCAGGGATGAAGCCGACTTGATTGTGATGGTTAAGCTTTTTCATGTGCTATTGGATTCAGTTTGCCAGTATTTTATTGAGGATTTTTGCATCAATGTTCATCAAGAATATTGGCCTGAAATTTTCTTTTTTTTATAGATTTTGGTATCAGGATGATGTGGGTCTGATAAAACGAGTTAGGGAAGAATCCCTCTTTTTCTATTGTTTGGAATAGTTTCAGACGAAATGGTACCAGCTCCTCTTTGTACCTCTGGTAGAATTCGACTGTGAACCCGTCTGGTCCTGAACTTTTAAAAAATGACTGTTAATTGCTGCCTCAATTTCAGACCTTGTTATTGGTCTATTCGGGGATTTGACTTCTTCCTGATTTAGTCTTGGGAGCGTGTAAGTGTCCAGGAATTTATCCATTTCTTCTATGTATCCATCAAAAAGTGGGCAAAGGATATGAACAAACACATCTCAAAATAAGACATTTACGTAGCCAGCAAACATATGAAGAAAAGCTCATCATCATTGGTCATTAGAGAAATGCAAATCAAAACTACATTGAGATACCATGTCACACCAGTTAGAATGACGATCATTAAGAAAGATGGATGCTGGAGAGAATGTGGAGAAATAAGAATGCTTTTACACTGTTGGTAGGAGTGTAAATTAGTTCAACCATTGTGGAAGACAGTGTGGCAATTCCTCAAGGATCTAGAACTAGAAATATCATTTGACCGAGCAATCCCATTACTGGGTATATACTGGAAGCATTATAAATCATTCTCTTATAAAGACACACACACACGTTTATTGTGGCACTATTCACAATAGTAAAGACTTGGAACCAACCCAAGTGCCCATCAATGATAAACTGGATTTTAAAAATATGGCACCATATACATCATGGAATCCTATGCAGCCATAAAAAAGGATGAGTTCATGTCCTTTGCAGGGACATGGATGAAGCTAGAAACCATCATTCTCAGCAAACTGACACAAGAACAGAAAACCAAACACTGCATGTTCTCACTCATAAGTGGGTGTTGAACAATGAGAACACATGGACACAGGGGGAGGAATAACACACACTGGGGCCTATTGGGGGGTGGGGACTAGGGGAGGAATAGCAGGGAGGTGGGGGACTAGGGGAGGGATAGCATTAGGAGAAATACCTAATGTAGATGATGGGGTGATAGATGCAGCAAACCACCATGGCACATATATACCTATGTAACAAACCTGCACTTCTGCACATGTACCCCACAACTTAAAGTAGTATAATAAAAAAAGGAGTTAATGCCGCAGTATTCCTTGTGTTCGAGACATTAAGTAGAGACATGCAAAGTATAAAAAAGACCCAAATCAAATTTCTAGAGATAAAAATACAATGTCTGAAATCAAAAATGCCCTGGATGGGATTAATTAACGGTAGAGCAGACATTGCAGAAGAAAAGTTTAATGAATTTTAAAACATAAAACAATGGAAACTATTTAAAGTGAAAAACACAGAGAAAAAAAATCTAATTAACATAGCTTCAGTGAATTGTGAGACAGCTTTAAGCAGCTTAATATACGTATCATTAGTCTCCAAAGATAAGGAGATGAAGGAAAGAAGAAATATTTGAAAAAATATGGTAGAAAACTTTTGAAAAAATATGGTAGAAAACTTTTCAAATTTTATGAAAATTATAAACTTATAAATCCAAGAAGCTAAGTAAACCAAAACACAAGAACCACGATGATAACTTCACCCTAGCACATTATAAAAAATTATTATTTTTAAAATAATAATCTGATTTTTATTTTATTTTGCTTTATTTTAAGTTCTGGGCTACATGTGCAGGATGTGCAGATTTGTTACATAGGAAAACGTGGCACATTATAATTAATTTGCTCAAAACCAGTGATAAAATGAAAAATCTTAAAAACAACCTGAAACAGACATAGTACGTACAGGGGGAAACAGATAAAGATGACAGCAGATTTCCTGTTAGAGACAGCATATGTAAGAGGACAGAGGATAAAAATCTCTAAAGAAAAAAGAAAAACTTTCAATCTAGACTCCTTTATTCAGCAAACATACCTGTCAATGATGAAGACCATATGAAAAATTTTCAAATGCACAGCTAACGGAATTCATCTCCAGCAGTCCCTATCTAAAAGAAATGTTAAAGAAAATACTTCAGGCCAGAAGGAGAATAATTCTGGGCAGAAACATGGATTTTACACAATGGAATGAAGACTACTCAAAATTGTTAATTATCCTCATGGATAAAAGTTGCTGGAATAGTTCTTTATATCACATTTAGACAAGATAAAAGTCTAGCCAAAGTAAGATGTTCATCCTTTCCTGATGTAATTCTTTAAGAGCAGAAATTCTTTCCCGTAAGCTACTTATATAAATATCTACCAACCTTCCCTTAAGTCCCAGAGGCCAGCACTGCAAGAAGGGGACCATTATCATTGGCTTAAATTTAGGATTTACTCCAGATTCAAGCAGGAAAAGAATTGACAGCTGAACTAAATTGGAATTCAAGAAGAAAAAGAAGAAAATGTCTGCTAGGTAGGCAAACAACATTGTCTGCTATTGAGGCCATGACTTCTACATGTCTATCTATATCCATCTTCAGTGCTCAGTCCTGGGTCATGAGTGCCTAAATAATTAAATTACTTATATCTACATAAAAATATCTGTGAAAATTGGATCATAGTATAAACACAGGTTGCAAATCTGTGTTTTTAATATGTTGTAAATGTTTCCTCCATCACTAAATATGTTCCAACAACATATTTAATAGGTTTAAATTTAATAGCATTAAAATTTAATGCTATTAAATTTAATAGGTTTGTAGCATTCTATTGAATAGATGTACCATAATTCATTTAACCTAACTTGTAATCCTTGATGTGGGACACTTAGATTGCTATGAATTATTAATAGCTGAATGATAAATATCCTTCTAGACATAACTTTGTGCATATCACTTATTATTTCCTTAAGATAAATTATTTAAAGAAAAGCCGGATCAAAGATGCAGTGCAAATATTTTCTTATAGCAAAATTATACAAGATTACTTTCCTACCACCAGAGTAGGATAATATCACCCTTACCTATGTTTTCTATTGAATTTCTCTAATTTGATAGGCAAAATGTATCTTTTCATTATCTCAATTTTTTACTACATTGACTACCAATGAGGTGAACTATGTTTTTCTGTTTTATTGACATTTACATTTCTCCTTTGTGGATTTCCTGTTCAATATTCTTTGCCTCCTAAATAAAATGATGTTGTAATGCTAACAAACAAAATATGAAAGGAAGAACATATTATTTAAGACACATTAAAGAACAGGATAGACCAAATTACATTACCAGAAAGGCAAATGTCCAGAAATAATAAAAGCTTATAAAAAAATAATACTGGGTACTCATTAGAACTAGCTTAAGGAGAAGAATAAGAATAGATGGATTTTAATTTATATTGTCTGTGATGGATATTGACAACCAGACTGGAAATATAGATCAAACATTGATCAGAAACAACTAAAATCCCACTTAGATTAAGAGTTATCAGAGAGAGCTTACTTTCAAGTAAGTTTAACCCTCTGGGACTCATGGAATCAATTCTCAGTACTAGTACTATGGATTAGATTGCAGAACTTTAAGGAATCTTGCAAAATATGAGGCTTCCTAAATATTTGGAAATTGGTAACTATTACCTTGAGTTTTATAAAAGAAAAAAAAGTAAAATTTGCCTGATTTATGGTATCAGTGCTAAAAGAGATTTGTAGTTTCATCTGATTAGATAAATGACCCCCAATGTTGGTATCTGTTAGAGTAGTACAGGATTCAGCTCTCAGTTCATCCTGTTCATAATATAGTTTGCAACAAACACAATAAAATTTAATGAGAACATATATGCTCTTATGAAAATAAGCCATATGAAAATCATATGGAAATAAATCATCTAAATGATATTAACTGCTTATGTACAGGATTGGGGATAGAATAGTAAAGTATAGTATGTTTAGGAAAAATATATGTTAGGTCTAACATGGCAGAGATTATTTAAAGCAAGAAAAGTGATTTTCAAAATATATTTTAGAGCTTCACATAAACAATTCCACTCTAGAGTGGGCAAAAGACTACCAAGATTATTTTGTCAAAGCCTTCATTTTGCTGATGTCAAAACAGATGTCAAGAGAGGTGAAGTGCCTTTCCTACTCTCCCAGCAAGTTAGCTGCATGATTTAATTCTTTATCATCTATCATGTTGGTATTCTCTCTCTCTCTCTCTCTCTCTCTCTCTCTCTCTGTCTCTCTCTCTCTCTCTCTCTCTCTCTCTCTCTCTCTCTCTCCTCTCGATTACTGTCTTTCTAGATCCACTCTTCAGGGAAAGGATGAGATTTCCTCTGCTGAACGCAATTGATCTTTTCAGAGGAAAAATATAGTCATCTGTCTTGGACTAAAACAAATTTTCAACTGGATTGAGGATTTCTGGGGAAAGAAAACTAAATCAATGATTGGCTCAGTCTGTCAGACTATTGGTATCATTTGATCCCACACTTGGCTCTCTCTAAAGAAGAAAAGCCCTGCCCTGTGAGCTCTATTCCCTCCTCCTGCAGAAAAGGCATTCTCCTATCCTGATGCATCCTCATCTGCTCGGCTGGCCTGTCTGATCTCACCTGCACAAAGTCTTCCACCATTCACTATGCTCCAAAGACACTGGCATTCATACTCTTCCTCCAACAAAGCTATCCTGAAAAACCTTTCTCTATATATACGCTGTTCCTTTGCCTGAAAGCTCTGCCACCAAGTCTTTGGATGACTGGCCAGAGGTTTCAGCTTAGCTGTCACCTCTCCAAAGAAGTCTTCCTTGATGATTCATCCTAAAGTACCTGCCCACTTTCCTGACAACTCTCCATTCCATTATTGTTTTACTTTTTTCATAAAATTTTTCACCATTTGTGATTGTATTTTTATTTTAATTCATATATATATTTACTGTTTGTCCCTCCACACATTCTAAAATGAAAACGTCAGAAGAGCAAAGTCCTTTAACAGTGTTTACTGCTGGATCTGCAGTGCCTAGAAGAGTAGTTGGCTCATGGAAGAGCTCAATAAATATTTGTTGGATAAATGAATGAATGAAATTCCCACTTAGACTGTCTGTCCTTTTTAAGTTGGCATTATAATCGTTGTCTTTATTTGAGCCCCATATTTTGTGCATACATATAAGGATCAGGCAGAGTAAAGGGACTCCTCTTAGGAAACTAGTTGCTATTTAACTAGTACATACCTTTGTACCTGAAATAGAAGTCAGAATTTCAGAGCTTGAAGAACTTCAAGAATCACTGATGATGATGATGATGAAGAAGAAGAAGAAGATGATGATGATGATAGATAATTGAAACCTACAGGAGTGAAGTCACCAGCTCAAAGCAACACTGATATTTTCAGGTGAAGTTGAGACATAATCCAGGCTTCTGGACTTCCAATACCATGCTTTCTCTATGGAACTAAACTCCTTCTCTAAACTAAGAGACAACATACCAACTAACAATGATGGAAAGGATGACAGATCATAGAAGAAAGTCAGAAAAAACAATTGATTAGCAACGTCTGTCACGGGTACAGAATCAAGAAGTGATGATATACACTAACTCTAGTCTAGAAGAGGGTAATAATGTCCAACAGCTTGTAATATCATAAATCAGGAAACCCTAATGGAGCAAAGCCATTATAATTATAAAGGTATTGTTTTTTTTTTACCTCAGAGGAGGAGAGCCATAAGCCTCCTCTTGCAAAGCTATCCTATATAAGAGGTTTTGAGGGGTTTTGTGGTTGCCCCATTTATTTAGGTAAATCAAATCAATTTTCAATGCTCATGGAAGATCTCCTAGGAGAAATGTGATGCAAATATAAGAAGCCATGTTTTTCACAACTGTCACATAAAATTCTATTTTTTGTATGCATGTCAGAGTTATAAAACTGTAGCTAAACATGGATATAGGACTGGATTTGTTCAACATGACGTGTAGAGAGAGTGCTATTAGATAAGACAGTTACATGTACTCTGTAAGAACTCTATGCTTTAAAATTACGGTTTTCAAATATCTCAAACTACGTTCAAGAAGTAACATTCTCATAACTTGCATTTTTGGCAGGGCTTCAAGTTCATAAGTGATTAAACGTGGAATCTTTTTGATAATATTTTGTAAAGATGGAGACTGTCTGCATTTACATTTATGCCACACTTTCATTAGCTCTGGAGTGGTATGACTGTCTTCAAAATGATAAATTTCCAAGTGTTACTTTCTTGCCACAGTATTTTGAACAGAAATTAAGGAGGAGAGGCTATATTATTCAATAAAAGCTTGGAACTAGAAAGCTTAATTCTCTCATACAGTACATGTATAGGTGTGGGGTAATCTGGGAATTTGGTCATCATATGGATGTGAAGGGAATCCCTTACTTCCCTCTATATTGTCAGAACTGAGAGAAATGTCCAGCTGCATTCAAGGACCAGTGCACTTTTCTGAGAAGAAAGTGAGAAGCAACATCAGCAACACCAGACATGGAATTTTAGATCCTTATTAGCAACGGCATCCTGAAATAGTCATTTAACTTCTAATTGTATTGATGATACTGTAATGATAATGTTCTGGCTCTTGCAGAAGGTTGTTATGAGTATCAAAGGGGCTAATGTACATGAAAGTGCTTCCTAAACTGCAAACTACTATTATAAAAGTATTTGTGTATGAAAGAAACACATGGCTGGGTATCCTGGGGTCAAGGTTAAAAATTCAGACAACTTTCAGTATAACTGACAGGGAGCCCTGTTTGTTTGCGTAATTCTGCTCTTTTGGAATTATATATATATAATCTTAGTCTGTTTGGGCTGCTGTAACAGAAATATCTTAAACTTGGCAACTTATGAATAATGGAAATTTATTTCTCACAGTTCTGGATGCTAGAAAATCCAAGATTATGTTGCCCGCAGATCTGGTGTCTGGGTGAGGGCTTGCTTTCTTTTCCAAGATGGCACCTTCCTGCTGCATCCTCACCTGAAGGAAGGGAGGAATGCTGTATCTTCACATGGCAGAAAGGCAAAAAGGGCAACAGGCACAAGCTTGCTCCCTCATACCTTTTTATAAGAGCACGAATATCATCCATAAGGGTAGTGCCCTCATGGAAAATCATCTCATAAAGCCCCTCACTCTTAATACTGTTGCATTGAGGATTAAGTTTCAACATAAATTTTGGACATTCAAACCATAGCATGCATATATATATGGACTGAAGATATCCCAGTAACAGTGAGTATGCCTAGGGTCCAGTTAGGTCTCTAATATCATTTTCCACTAAAAGGAATCAGGGTACTTTGGAGAGATGGCTGATTTCAGGATTAGGGCAGAGAAAATAAAATGTGAGTCTGGTACATCTTAGGTGAGAAGGTAAGGAAGTAAATTATGAGTTTTGTCAAAAGGACACAGAGGTAACTTGAAGGGAATTCCACTAGCCAAATTTGGGGAAATTACTCATCAAAATAATAATAAAATAATTTTTAAAATAATGTACTCTCAGTCATTGAAAAACCATTTGTTCATACTGATAATACATAGATAAATGGGGAAGAAGGAAAAAATGCTATAAAGCCCATTATTGAGAAAATTGACAAAATTGAATATGAACTGCAGATTGAATTATTGTATTCATGTTTCTGGAATTTGCTAATTATACTGTGGTTGCATAAGAATATATTTTCTGAGGAAAAACACACTGAAGAGGGTTAAAATTAAACAACCTATTCTCTATCAGTTCAAATATGTGCATATATACATTTGTGCAATTAAGAGCCTGAAGTCTTCTACTAGGAAAGCATGGACAAGGGTTTGTTTCCTGGTTTTACCGCACATTCACTGCTTTAATTTTTTAATTTTCAGTTTCTTCTTCTGCAACCAAAGTACAAAGGGGCAGGTAAAATGGAGGCATAAGAGGTAAGGGGGGTCTATGTAGAGGAAAAATTCTCTTTAGGTAAACTTTTAAAGTATAATATTCATGCATGAAAGTACACACACAATAAGTGTATAACTTGATGAATTATCACCAAGTGAATCACATGAGTGATTCACTTGGTGATAATTCATCAAGTTATACATCAAAAAATAGCAGATAACATCACCAGCTCCCCGGAAGCCCCTCTCCTGTGCTTATCCAGTCACTGCCCTGATAAGAGTAACTACCACCTTGACTTCTAATAGGATAGGTTAGGATTGCCTGTTTATGAACTTTATATAAACTGCCAACTCATTTCTCTCCACATTATCTTTGTAAGTTCTATGTTGTGTGTACTTTTGGTTCACTTATTTCTTTGCTGCATAGCATTGTGTTTATAAATAAACTACAATTCGTTCTTCATTTTACTGAGGATGGATATTGGGTTGTTTCAAGACTAGGACTATTGCAAATAGTATAACTAAGGACATTTTTGGACATGTCTTTTGGTAAATGTGCACATTTATTTTAGTCATATACCTAGGCTAAAATTGCTGAGTCATAGGATGGGGACACACACACACACACACACAGAATGGATCCTCAAATAATGTTGTTTCGTTCTGCATCATTGTTATAATTTCCTTTGAGGGCAGAGACTCTGTCACCCAGGCTGGAGTGCAGTGGTGTGACCTTGGCTCACTGCAACCTTCGCCTCCCAGATTCAAGCGCCTCATCCTCCTGGGTTGGGTCAAGTAGCTGGGCTTACAGGCACACGAGCTAATTTTTGTATTTTTAGTAGAGACAGGGTTTCACCATGTTGGCCAGGCTGGTCTCAAATTCCTGACCTCAAGTGCTCCACTTGTCTCAGCCTCTCAAAATGCTGGGATTACAGGCATTTTGTTACAATGCTGATGAGAAAAAAAAGTAGATTTCTGGTTGGGGTCACTGTCTGTATAAAGTCTGCATGTTCTCTCCATATCTGTGTGGGTATTCTCCAGGTACTCTCCCACATCCCAAAGATGTGCACATTCGGGGAACAGGTATTTCTACATAGTACCAGTCTGGGTAAGTGTGTGTGTGTGTGTGTGTGTGTGTGTGTGTGTGTGTGTGCGCGCACGCGCGTGCCTTGCTATGGAATGGTGTTCTGTCCAGGGTTGGCTCCCACCTGCACCCCGAGTTTCAGGGATGAGCTCTGGCCACTCTTGACTCTGACCTGGAATAGCAGTTGGAAAATGAATAAGTGAATTGAATGAATACAAATTATTGTCAAAAATTTGTCAAGTGTATGATAATCATACAAATGCTTGGCAATAAAGGATGTGGCCTAAAAGTGCTCAGTGAGCCTGCCATGTTAGTTATTGTTTATTTTTTAACTACGTGGATGTGCTGTTATAATTTTTACTTTGAAAGAGGTGGTGGGTCCTTGATTTGACCCACCACTACTAAACTGCCATCAGTCACTGATTCACCAAAAGTTAAATAATTCTCCTACTTGTTTTTATTAATGTTTCTTAAATACATGTATAGCTCCCTTTTATTTCAATGATTAATATTGAAAGTGTCTTGGATCTTTGTTTAGAAATTGATTTTGTGACCAGAAATATGTGGCAGGAACTTAACTCTTGCTTATATCAATTAGCCTATGGTGAAACTAGTTTTGTTATATGTCATTTTAAAGTCACAGTTTCTAAGAATCTATTAGTGATGCTAAGTGAGCATTTACTATATGTACGTGTGTGTATATTATTTTTTGGCAGATATTACCAAATAGTTTTCTGAAGTAGCTAAACCAATTTCTACTCTCTTTCACAGTATATGAAAATTCCAATTATTTTACATCCTTGCTAATACTTGGTATTGTCCATGTTCCATTTTTGCCATTTTGGTGGGTGTATTACTTTTCTATAGCTATATATAATAAACTACCCCAAACTTAGAGGCTTAAAACAATACACACGTATTATATCACAGTTTCTGTGCATTAAGAGTACAATCTAACTGGGTCCTCTGCTCAGAGTCTTCTAAAACTACCATAAAGATGTTGGCAAGGCTGTGTTCTCATCTGGAGGCTTGACTGGGCCAGAATGTGCTTCCATGTTTATTCAGGTTGCTGGCACAGAGTTTATTTCCTTCCTGCTGTATGACTGACGGTCTTAGCTTTTTTTGTGGGCCATTGGCAGGAAGCTGAGTTCAGTTCCCAGAAGCTGCCCACAGTTTGCAAAGAGGTGGTGGGTCCTTGATTTGACCCACCACCACTAAACTGCCATTAGTCACTGATTCACCAAAAGTTAGGTAAATAATTCTCTTACTTATTTTTATTAATCTTTCTTAAATGCACATATAGCTCCCATTTATTTCAATGTTTAATATTAAAAGTATCTTGGGTTTTTATTTAGAAATTTAGTGATATTTTTGTGACCAGAAATATGTGGCAGAAATATGTGGCATCTGTGCCACCTTCAACACCTTGCCACATGGACTTCCTTAAAATGCCTGCTGACTTCATCAAGCTCACAAGAGTCTCTAGCTCCAGTATGCTAATACAGAGTCTTATATAAGATTACACTAAATAGGAATGACATCCCATCATCTTTGCCATATTCTATCAGTTAGAGGCACATTACAAGTCCTGCCTGTAGTCAAGGCAAGGCAATTACATAAAGGCATAAACACCAGGAAGTGGGGTTCATTGGGGGTCATCTTGGATTCTGTCTGACACAGTGAGCATATTGTAGTATTGCATTGCAATTTTAATTTATATTGAAAGACCATTTTTTCTTCATAACTAATCAAAGAAGAAAATAGTGTTTACTTAGGTAACTTGTTCTAAAATATTCAAATTATTTTTCCTCCATCTTGTTAATTAAATTCCCTCCATTTTGCTTTGCTAGTCTGGATATAGGCCCAAAGTCCAGGCTTCTGCTTTCCCGTCCTAGATAAAGTCTAGCTTACATAAAGGTTTAACATTCTGCCAGCTCGAGTATCTGTGCCATTTTAATTAGACACAAAGGACAGAGACCTGAGTCATAGCAAGAAGTAGTCCAGAGATTTTGGGTACATTTCTGAAATATAAGGAATTCTTATTCAGTTGCCTGGAAATGTGACTTGGCCTCTTCTTTCTTGCTCACTTCCTCTAAATGCATGAAACATCACTCTGCACTATTAAGCAATGGCAATTTTACCCTAGGGGCAACAGCACTTGAGGAGTGAATGCTGGGGTCTCTGAGATTTGTTTATCACTTTTCTTAACTTTCCAAAGTGGTTGGAACCTTCCCCAGAAGGAAGGTACTGAGTAACTATTAAGCATCCTTATGGTTCATATGTTTACTGAATCACACATTATGATGGAATCTTCCATGTCGATCATAAAGAAAAAAGGGAATCCTTATTTCTTCAATATTAAGAATCTTAAAAGTAACCCAGCAAGATAAGAACCGCATTTTTAAATGTTTATTCACTGTAGAAAATACTGTTGGCCAGATGCAGTGGCTCACGCAGTAATCTCAGCACTTTGAGAGGCTGAGATGGGAAGATTACTTGAGCTCAGGAGTTCAAGATCAGCCTATGCAACAGGGTGAAACCCCGACTCTACAAAAAATAGAAGAATTAGCTGGTCCCAGCTATTTGGGAGGTTGAAATAAGAGGATCACTTAAGCCCAGGAGGTCAAGGCTGCAGTAAGCTGTGATGGCACATGCCACTGTACTTCGGCCTGGGCAACAGAGCAGTAGTAAGTCCCCATTAAGTCTCTGTCTCAAGAAAAGAAAGAGAGAGAGAGAGAGAGAGAGAGAGAGAGAGAGAATATTGTCATAGATTAAATAATACAACCAACTGTAATAATACACAATAAAGTGACAGTTTTTAAACCAAATAATACCAAGGTGATTTGAGAAAATAATTATTTGCGTACTCAATGCTTTCCCTTTTTTTTTTAATTGTACTTTAGGTTCTGGGGTACATGTGCAGATCATGCAGGATTGTTGCATAGGCACATACATAGCAAGGTGGTTTGCTGCCTTCATCCCCCCATCACCTATATCTTGTATTTTTCCCGTTGTTATCCCTCCCCACCCTCCCCACCCCCAGTTGTCCCTCCCCTACTCCCCCAACACACTGCAGTGTGTGATGCTCTCCTCCCTGGGTCCACATGTTCTAATTGTTCAACACCCGCCTATGAGTGATAACATGTGGTGTTTGGTTTTCTGTTCTTGTGTCAGTTTGCTGAGAATGATAGTTTCCAGGTTCATCCTTGTCCCTACAAAGGACAAGAACTCATCATTGTTTATGACTGCATAGTATTCCATGGTGTATATGTGCCACATTTTCTTTATCCAGTCTATCGTTGATGGACATTTGGGTTGGTTCCAGGTCTTTGCTATTGTAAACAGTGCCACAGTGAACATACATGTGCATATGTCTTTATAATAGAACAATTTATAATTCTTTGGGTATATACCAGTAATGGGATTGCTGGGTCAAATGATATTTCTATTTCTAGATCCTTTACGAATCGCCACACTGTCTTCCACGATGGTTGCACTAATTTGCACAACCACCAACAGGGTAAAAATGTTCCCATTTCTCCACATCCTCTCCAGCATCTGTTGTCTCCAGATTTTTTAATGATCACCATTCTAACTGGTGTGAGATGGTAACTCAATGTGGCTTTGATTTGCATTTCTCTAATGACCAGTGATGATGAGAATTTTTTCATATGTTTATTGGCCTCATAGATGTCTTCTTTTGTAAAGTGTCTGTTCATATCCTTCACCCACTTTTGAATGGGTTTGTTTGTGTTTTTCTTACAAATCTGTTTTAGTTCTTTGTAGATTCTGGATATTAGCACTTTGTCAGATGGGTAGATTGCAAAATTTTTTTCTCATTCTGTTGGTTGCTGGTTCACTCTAATGATTGTTTCCTTTGCTGTGCAGAAGCTCTGGAGTTTAATTACACCCCATTTGTCTATTTTGGCTTTTGTCGCCACTGCTTTTGGTGTTTTAGTCATGAAGTCCTTGCCTATGCCTATGTCCTGAATGGTTTTGCCTAGGCTTTCATCTAGGTTTTTTATGGTGTTAGGTCTTATGTTTAAGCCTTTAATCCATCTGGAGTTAATTTTAGTGTAAGGTGTCAGGAAGGGGTCCAGTTTCTGCTTTCTGCATGTTGCTAGCCAGTTTTCCCAACACCATTTATTAAACAGGGAATCCTTACTCCATTGCTTGTTTTTTTCAGGTTTGCCAAAGATCAGATGATTGTAGATGTGTGGTGTTGCTTCTGAGGCCTCTGTTCTTTTCCATTGGTCTATGTCTCTGTTTTGGTACCAGCACCATGCTGTTTTGATTACTGTGGCCTTATAGTATAGTTTGATGTCAGGTAGCATGATGCCTCCAGCTTTGTTCTTTTTGCTTAGGATTGTTTAGGCTATGCAGGCTCTCTTTTGGTTCCACATGAAGTTTGAAGTGGTTTTTTCCAGTTCTGTGAAGAAGGTCAATGGTAGCTTGATGGGGATAGCGTTGATTCTATACATTACTTTGAGCAGTATGGCTATTTTCATGATGTTGATTCTTCCCAACCATGAGCATGGAATGTTTTTCCATCTGTTTTGTCCTCTCTTATTTCATTGAGCAGTGGTTTGTAGTTCTCCTTGAAGAGGTCCTTTACATCCTTTGTTAGTTTTATTCCTAGGCATTTTATTCTCTTTATTCACTCCATTGTGAATGGGAGTTCACTTTTGATTTGGCTGTTTGTCTGTTTTTGGTATATAGAAATGCTTGTGATTTCTGCACATTGATTTTGTATACTGAGACTTTGCTGAAGTTTCTTATCAGTTTCAGGAGATTTTGGGCTGAGATGATGGGGTGTTGTAAATATATAATCATGTCATCTGCAAATAGAATCAATGCTTCCTATGTCTAGAAAACATAAAAGCTCCTCTCTATATATATTTATCAAAGCTATGCATATATTTTTATATATTTACCAAAAATCTCCTCTTAGAGAGATACATATATATTTAAATGTAAATATTTAGCAATATATACATATTTAGATACATATATATATATATATATGTATATTTACCTATGAGAATCTTTTGAATGTTTGATAACCTTATTAACAGAAATGTATAGAAGGAAATTGACCTTGTGGGAAATACATTCTCAAATATAGCAATATATCCATAGAAAATTGATTGTATCTAACAGGATATGTCACAAGAATAATTCCACCTGAAGCTGTCTTTGAGTCATCTTTATAGTAAGACTAAAAAGAAATTTATTCAGATTTGAATTTCCTGGCAAGGAAGTGCAAAATAAATGCCAAAATATTCAGAACTCTGAAAAAAACACCTAAAAATTATTTATAATGAATAACCTTCAACTATCATAAGCAGTAAATTTGAATTTCTGCTGAATATGGAAAATTATTAGTCCTTAAATCTGATTTTAGAAGCAAAAGTCATAGGCAACAAACTGACACAAATCCATGCAACAAACTCAAGGAGTAATAAGTGATGATCAAGTTCTATTGTATTTATGAAAACTCAGGGAGTCAGTCCATTCTACATTACCTATTTTCAGCATTTCTTTATGCTCCTTTGATAAAAGGTCCTTGGAAATAATTTTTCAACATGCATTTGTTCTATTCTGTTGGGTATGCCCAAAGCTAAAATTTTCCTTTGAAATAACACTCTTAAAGAAGACTATATTGATAGAGCTAACAATTTTCAATTAACTGGAAAAAGAAAGTTATATCCCTGGAGAATTAGATGAATATCAAATAAGCAACTATAAATTTCTCTTTTAAAATAATGATGATTTTCATTAACTCTGGCGTGGTATACTATGAGCTCTGGCATCATGATATGGTGACAGAAAATGGGGCTGAGGAATTTGAATCTCTTCACTTTCTAGTTTAAGGCAAACTAATGTAAATCACCCAATAGGTCAGGAATATACATATTTTCTTTCATTTATTATATATATATATATATATATATATATATATATATATATTCTCAAATCTTCTTAAGGTTTTTGCAAGATGATATTATTACCAATATACTAAATATTATCATCTCTATTTGCTAAAACAAACAAACAAAACAACTAAAGCTTGAAAGCCCCAGGGTCGCATGACCAGTCAGTGATAGAGCTAGAATCCAAACCTGGCCATGTGTGGTTCTAAATCACATTGCTTTCCACTGCTAAGAAAGCTCTTTTATTTCATTGTTTTGTAAGGTGACATTCCTGATGTGGTCAATCTTCCCCTCCTTGACTTATTGTTACTAAAAGCCCCTGTGATTGGTTCAAATCATTGAGTACAAATACTAACATTCTTAAAGTGCAAGCAGGGTGAATAAATATCCACAAGGTTCTTGAGGCTGGGCTGTGCCAGAAGACATCTAGAAAGGTGCTAGTTGGGCTTTGCAAGTGCTCTGCCATTCAGCTCTAACTTCTCTAAGTTCTGTTAAAATTTAGTGTATACCAGGTCTGCCGCCAGTCCTGAGAGCAATGTCAACACTTGATCTAGCCTCTCCCAACACTTTTTCTTCTCCCTTCCATTGCTTCTCAAACCAACGTGCAAAATCCAGGCAAGCAGTTTGATGATGATGTGCCAAGGTGTAGTTTTCTTTGTATGATTAATGCTTTGGATTCACTAAGATTTCCTCTTTCTCTTAATTAAAAAAACATTGTGTGAGAATATAGAAGGTATATGTATTTATGAATTCCATGAGTTATTTTGATCCAGGCATGCAATGCGTTAACAATCACATCAGGGTATGTGGTATATCCATCACCTCAAGCATTTATACTTTGTTTTACAAACAATCCAATTATACTCTTTCAGTTACTTTTAAATGTACAATTAAATTATTTTTGACCATCGTCACCCTGTTGTACTAGCAAATACTATGTTTTATTCATTGCTGAGATTCTTAAATCTGTGGACTAATACTTTTTACCAGTTGCAGAAATTGTGCAATAGTTATTTCTATGTTTTACTACTGCCACAGTCCCTCTCTTTCCTCCTTATGGGGCTCCAATTACAGTTATGTTAGGGTTTCTGGCTTACTCTCATGTAATTCTTATAATTTCTTCTGTTATCCTGCCTCTCTTTGTGCTCTGTTTTGAATATTTTCTATTAACTTGTCTTGGTGAGTTCAGTAATTTTGTCATTTGCTATATACTCTACATTAAAACAAAAAACAACAAACAACTTTTTTGAGATATAATTCACATACCATAAAATTCACCCATTTGAAGTGAAATCAGCTAGGGGGAGAATGCAGTTTGAGAAGAGGGTCCAGGGACAAGCCATAGGCACAGGCATATCTGGGAAGGCTGGATTAGCAAGTGGGTCCTGCCCAGCAACACATTCCTGCTCCTATGTGCAGAGTCCATGTTTCTTGTGCACTTCCTGTTACGTTCACCTTTCTGGGTTTTTTGTTTCTGGACAAAGCTTGCTTTAAACTTAAATCTATCCCTACCTCTGCCTTGCATTTCAACCCAAGATACTTTTTTTCCCCAGATCTCTATCCCCACAAGGATCTCAGGTGACAAGTGAAACGAGTAACTGATTCACTTAATGTCTTAATATAATGTGTTACACATTACATATTAATATGTATGTTGTTCTGGCTGTTTAGAATGCACCAGAAGATTCCTAGAGATGAAATACTGTAACCTATATTTTCTCAAGGAAAGATTCGTGGACCATTTTCTTAAGGAGTGCATGTAAAAATGCACATGTCTGGGCTTCATGCCAGACCTACTGAATCAGAATGTCTTGAAATGAGGCTCCAAATCTAAGCTTTTACAAGCTCTCCCCAGCTAGTTCTTACGGACCTTAGAGTTTGAAAACCAAAGCTTTAACGCATAAATATAAATCTCAAATCTATGGACTTCAAGCCCAGGTCAGATGAGCACAATGGAATTGCAGAAGTCTCTAAGAGTTTCAGCTGTGCCACTCAGACTACACTACTGTGCCACCACCAGTTTCAACATTAAGCAAAACCAACTGAGTTTTAAGTAAATGAATATTTTTACAATACATGTATAAAATTCAACTGTACATGGACTCCTGGGGAGAGTGGAAGGAAATGAAAATAGTCCTTAATATTTGAATGGTAGAAAGGATCTGCAGGACCAGACTTCTATTCTGGGCCAAAAGAGATAGAGAAAGTAGTTTGGAAATGATTAATTTAAAAGGATACATCCACTTCGAGGCTCAGCTAAGAGCACTGACGGAGTGGCTGGAGAGCATCATCACACAATATGAGTAGGGCTGGCGCAAGGCTCTTGTCAGCCTTGAGCTTCCAAAGTGTTTTCTACATGACTCCTTCATTCTGTGTTTAACACTATCAGCCTAGAATTCCCTTAAGGGACATTAAAACTAATCTTAGCATGACATAACGGCTATCTCCTGTATTGCTGACCTTTAGTTAAATAAATATTTTCAAAATGTGTGTGGGGTGGTTGCATGTGATTGAAAAGGCTTTAAGAAAGGCAAGATAATGTGTCTACTAGGTACTTTGTTCAGACTCTAAAAATCTACTCTAGTTAGTTTGTGTTATCGGTCTTTTTTGGTAATCTGCCTCTTTGCTTCTGGTGTCTTGGTGACATGGCTCTGCAATTTCTTTTTGTTTGTTTGAGAGAGCATCTTGCTCTGTTGCCCAGGCTGGAGTGCAGTGGCACAATCTTAGTTCACTGCAGCCTCTGTCTTCTAGGTTTAAGCAATTCTCCTGCCTCAGCCTCCTGAGTAGCTGGGCTTATAGGCACGTGCCACCATGCCTGGCTAATTTTTGTAGTTTTAGTAAAGACAGGTTTCACCACATTGGCCAGACTGGTCTTGAACTTGTGAGCTCAAGTTTTCTGCCTGCCTCAGCCTTCCAAAGTGCTGGGATTCCTGGTATAAGCCACAATGCCCAGCTGACTCTGCAACTTCTAAATAGACAACTCTGGTACATTCATCGTTGGTAATCTAGCAGTGAGAAAATAATGGAAAGCTACTATTACTGTAATATTTGTCATAATTTATTTAAAATCATGGTCTATATAGTACAAACACTAAAATGTGTAAGAGAATACTTCAAATCCCTTAGGAAAAAAATAGGATAATATATTTATGACCTCAGGATCGCAAGGAATTTCAATGAGGCACAAAAAGCCTAACTGATAAAGGAAAAGCCTAATAAATTAGATCCCATCAAAACGTAAAACTTCAGCATGATACAAGACCCTATAAACAAAGTTAGGCTGGGCGTGGTGGCTCATGCCTGTAATCCCAGCACTTTGGGAGGCCAAGGCAGACAAATCACAAGGTCAGGAGATCGAGACCATCCTGGCCAACATAGTGAAACCCCATCTCTACTAAATATACAAAAAAATTAGCTGGGCATGGTGTCACATGCCTGTAGTCCCAGCTACTTGGGAGGCTGAGGCAGGAGAACTGCTTGAACCCAGGAGATGGAGATTGCAGTGAGCCAAGATTGTACCACTGCACTATGGCCTGGGCCTGGGTGGCAGTGCAAGACTCCATTTCAAAAATAAATAAATAAATAAATAAAGTTAAAGGCAAGTTAGAAAGTTAAAGCCTGGGCCTGGGCAGCAGTGCAAGACTCCGTCTCAAAAAAAGAAAAAAAGTTAAAGTCAAGTAGGCAAGTGATAGATTGGGAGAAGATATTTGTGACACATAATACAAAGGTTTAGTATCCGGAATACACAAAGGCAGCATACAATTCAATAAGAAAAAGAAAAAGAACCCGACAAAGATGCACAAAGGCATTCTCATTGTTCAACTCCCACTTATGAGTGAGAATATGCGGTGTTTGGTTTTCTGTTCCTGTTTTAGTTTGCTGAGAATGATGGTTTCCAGCTTCATCTATGTCCCTGCAAATGACATGAACTCATCCTTTTTTATGGCTGCTTAGTATTGGGAGGGAAACATCGCACACTGGGGCCTGTCGCAGGGTTGGGAGCTAGGGGAAGGATAGCATTAGGAGAAATATCTAATGTACATGAAGTGTTGATGTGTGCGGCAAACCACCATGACACGTGTGTACCTATGTAACAAACCTGCACGTTCTGCACCTGTATCCCAGAACTTAAAGTATAATAAAAAAAAAAGAAAATGCACAAATGCAGTTAGCAGGCAATTCATAGAACACAAAATTCAAATGACCCATAAACTTATGAAAAAGTGACTAGATTCACTAGTATTGAGGGAAATGCAATAAAAGCCATGAGATACCACTTCTCATTCATCAAAGGAGGAAAAATAAAAATAGCTGAATGGACTGGACGTTGCAAACTACAGAAACCAACCACAGTTACTTTATGCAGAAAACGAAGGCATGAAATTCTACCAGCTAACAGTTACTGACTGCTGACTGTGGGCAGCCACAGTTTCGAGTACTTTACAGGTATTTGCTTATTTATTCCTCACAAAAGCCTGTAAGATAGATGCAATTATTTCCCCCTTGTAATAGAGAAGGAAGCAGAGTCTCTGAGAGGTTAATTTGCCCAGGGTTATGGAGCTAGTTTGTCAAGAAACAATGGGTTCAACATAGGCATCCGGTTTCCAGAGTTCTTCCTCTTTAGAGCTGCACTCAGCTATCTATTAGAAAACTCAGAGTCTATGGGAAGACCAGGAACCACATCCCAAATCACATCATTCAACAGCACTGACACTCCACAACTGTCAGAAATCCTGACTAATGACCACTATTTGTGTCACCAATACCAGCACCAATCCCAGAATGTTGCTTCTGGAATCCCTTGTCTCTGAGGCCTCTGAAGAATGGATGCAGCTACTGCCAAGAGTGGCTTCCAGGGAGCACCTGCTTCCTGTTAAGTCACTGGCTTTCCATTCATGATCTGATTTGGGTGCATCTGACTGGTAAAGCCTAGGAAGGGCGGGAAAGAGGATATCTCATGTCTGTAGTGGAAGGTGGGGACTCATAATTAGAGATTCTCCAGATATGGAAAGGATAGTAAGGGTGCTGGGTAGCCAAAACTAATGACAAATATTTACTACGCTGACTGCTGTGTGCTGAACAGGAGGCAGAAAGACAAGGACCTGTGGTAGAGCTGTAAGTGGTACAGCTGATACACAGAGTATTTTGGTAATATCTAGTACAACTTAAAATGTACCAGCCTCACAGTATGTATTTCTAGAAAAACTCCAGCACATGTGCCCAAGAAGATAAGTAAAAGATGCCAACGGCAGCAGTGTTTAAAATAGCATACTATTAGAAGCAGCCTGACTTCCCATCGGCGAGTAAGTAAATTATGTTATGTAATTGTCTACTGAAAAATTACACAATTTATGCATTTAGAAAAGAGACTTTCTTTCTTTCTTTTTTTTTTTTTAAGACAATATTTCACTCTGTCACCCACGCTGGAGTGGAGGGGTGTGGTCCTAGCTCACTGCAGCCTCAAACTCCTGGGCTCAAGCGATCCTTCCACCTCAGCCTCTTGAGTCACTGGGACTACAAGCATAGGCCACCATGCCTAGATACTTGAAAAGGTTTATTTAGGGACATAGGTCTTGCTATGTGACCCAGGCTGGTCTTCAACTCCTGACCTCAGGCAATCCTCCTGCCTTATTCCTTTAAAGTGCTGGGATTACAAGCATGAGCCACAGAGCCCAGCCCAAGACTTAATTTTTTTCTAAAGGGCTACAGTCTGCAGGGTAGCCATTCTGACAGGCTGGGTGTAACCTCTGACACAGATTGTTAGAAGGCCCTTTAAAGGAGGAGGGATTGGGGCGGGAGCTTTATGCCAAACGGGTTGGCTAAACATACATATTCAACAGATTATAGGAGGAACTATGAACCTTCCCAAGAGGGACCACGACACACATGTACCGAACAAACATGCATGTTACATGAGTCCCATGTTCACTTTGGGGGGGAGGCTTAACATTAAACTGCATTATGATTAGGGCCTATATGTCAAAAGGTGAAGCAGGGACACATGGCACTCAAGTGAAGAGACTCTATAAACCAGCCAGAACCAGTCCGTGGTCAGTGGTTTCTTATCAGGAGAAAGTGATTGAAATCAATCTTTTGTCCAATCAAAGCTCTCGTTATGGCTTGTGGAACAGGGAGTCAATTTGTCAGTACCTGGCAGTGAATGAGCTGCAATTTTTGTTTGTTTGTTTGATGTTTGCGACAAGGTCTTAACTATATCACCAGACTAGAGTGCAGTGACTCAATCATAGCTCACTGCAGCCTCGAACTCTTGGCCTCAAGTGATCCTCCCACCTAAGCCTTTTAAAGCACTGACTGGGATTACAGGCATGAGTCACCATGTCCACCCCTGCTATTGTTTTAATATTGCTTATCTAGAGGCCAGTGCTTGTACAGCTGCTAGAGAAAAAGAAAAACCTTGTGGCAGTTAGAACACAGTGTATTCCTAAAGTGTGGTGTTGGGGTTGGGTTGCCCGACGTGGCCTTAGCGCCTGTATAATTTGGTATCTTATTGCTAGAGTCTGTTCTGTCAGTCTTATGATCTCTATTTTAACATTAATGCTGGTCAGCTGTTGCGTCTAAACTGGAAAAGGGGGGGGGTATAATGAGGCGTGCTGGACCTCCTGTCCCATCATGGCTGGCACTCAGCTTTTAAGGTTTCTCTGGGGTCCCCTTGGCAAAGAGGGGGTCCATTCTGGCAGCTGGGGGGAGCTTAGGATTTTATTTTTAGTAATTGGTACAGCTGATATGGAAAGTATTTTGGTAATATTTAGTACAACTTAAAACATTCCCGCCTTGCAGTATGTATTTCTAGAGAAACTCCAACACATGTGCCCAAGAAGGTATGTAAAAGATGCCAACTGCAGCAGTGTTTCAAATAGCATACTATCAGAAATGACCTAACTTCTCATCAGGGAATATGTAAATTGTGCAATGGAATGAAATATTTTACAGCAGTTAAAGTGAATGACGTAGATCTACACGGTTGTCCTTAATACCGTGATGGTGAATTAAAAAGTTTCAGAAATGGGAGATACCATATGAGAGCACTTATGTAAATTAAAAACAAACAAAAAGAGCACATAAATGACACATCACATTCATGATCATTGACATCGGAGTTGCCTCTGGGAAGGAAGGGAGAAGATTGGGACAGGGGAGGGAGACGAAGTTTTAGCTTCATTTGAAATATTTTATTTCCTTTATCAAATTTGAAAGACAGAAGCAAAATGTTAAAATGTCAACAGGATTTGTTGATTTTTGATGATGAGTACATAGAAGTTTGTTAATTATTTTTCTGTATATTTATAATTTTCTAAAGAAAGTGAAAAAGTCATGGTTATTTAACTATATATTTGAGTTTTGGGTTCCAGCTAATTTGATCCAGTTTTTCCAGAACTGTTTTATTCTGTTTCATAGGCTCCTCTTTTGGACAAGTAAAGAGCACAACTTTTTTTTAAATTAATACTAAAGCTATGTAATCCATATAAAGGTAGTATCCCATTTTGATGACTACAGAGATTTGTTCATTTTCTAGGATATTTAATATTAAAGGTTCAGATATAATCTTTCTTGAAGGTATAGTCTATATTTAACTATTTGTTCTTTGTATAATTTGCCAAAAGTGAGTTATCTGTTGCCTTCTGGCTAATGAAGATAGAATTCACCTGGTTGTAGAGAGTAAAATCATTTTTCTTTAATGAATGAAAGAAAAAAAGACACTTTTAGACTTAGTTTTATTTCAGTTACAAGAGTATTAAAACCAAACATTATTTCATTGAAGGATTTAAGCAGCAGAAAATGGAGAATGTTTGCTCCTAAAATATGTGTTCAGAATATCCTTGCATCTGTAGTGTTAAAAATAGATGTTGAGCTACTTATCACCTCCCTAGATATTCTATTTTATTGATCAAGTTCTTTGAAGAATTTGACATTTCAGTAGGATCAACAGTCTCTAATATGGAGAAAATTTAGTGAATTCCTACTAGATTTGGAACAAACAATATGCTGTGTATGCAATCACTTAAGGTTCCTCAGGAAAGCTGACATAAATATCCATTAGATTCCACTTGGAGATTAACCTATTAATAGATTTTCAGAACCACAGAGATGTGAGAAAATAAATCTAATCTTTCTGACAGAGGCTCAGACTACTAAACAAGTATCAGCTTTGATATAGAAAGTGATTACAGTTCATGGCTCAAACTTTTTGCAAAGAATAGATAAAATAATCTTATGCCTATCCACACTGGTAAAGAGATATTTTCACAGATTTTAAACCTGTCTTCAAATTATATTGAAGGGGCCACGCCAGACATGGAGAGCAAGTGTTCTCTATTTCCACGATCATCACTTCTAGATTTAATTGTATTAGTTGATGCTAGTTAGAACAAGCTAAACGTTAAGAAATCATTTAGAGGAATGATAGTGAAAAGCTGGAAAACAAAGATTAAGAGCTACAACTTACACTAACTCTCTTCTGGAAGGTTTATAAAACAAGATTAATAGTTATCAGCTTCAGATAGCAGGGTACCATAAAGGATAATTAAAACTGGTATTTGGTGGCATTAAAGATATATTGGAATGGTAAACAGTGATTATCATTCTGTTCATGGTAACAGTAATATCCTGCAGTGATTACCTCTGGAGGACAGGAAGAGGAGGCTAAAGGGGAGGGCACATATCGTTTGTTTGATAATATTCTGTTTGACCTTGTTAATAGGTACATAGGTATTTGTTGTAATATCCTTTATGTATTTTGTCCGGAATGTTTCATAATGATTTTTAAAAGAAAAAAGCATTTTGAAGTCCAAGAAGTGTGCTATTCTGGATGTCATACTTACTTGAGGAGAGATTTAGACAGACTAGAGATTATTTAAAAAATAATGATCCAAATACCTATGAGCCTGGAGACCCTGATATAAGAACAAGTTGAATAAACCCCCCCAGAGGTTTAGCCAGAGAAGACTTGGAAGTGAAGGGAGTAACTTGGCACAGTAAGAGGGCAAAAATATTTGAGTAATAGTGGTAAGTGAAAAGGTGTAGATTTATTCTATGTGACCACAAAAAGTTAAAACACACACACACACACACACACACATATACACACAATTTAATGGAATCTGTATGAAGAAGAGTGGTCCGAAGATGAAATGGCTGACATCTCCATACTGGTCATGTGAAAGCCTGTCTCAGAGGACTATCTGATGTGACTGTCATAGAAGAATTCCAAGCAAAGTTGAACTACTTCAGAGTTTTTCAACACAACTACTTTTTTCCGAAATGGTAAACTATATAAATTTTTCATTTGATCAGCACCTTCCTTGCTGGGGAAACTGTTCAAAGAATTAGTCAAGCTAGTCATTCCCACAATACTGAGGGTCTGACAATGTGACTTAACCACCGTTAAGGTACATGATGCCTGAGGACAAATGTCAAGATCTCAGAGAGAATGCTGGTCTAGACAAATTATATTATTCAAAGGGTTGTTGGAAGATAAATATTTAGACAGAAGCTAGAGAACAAAATTAACTGAGTTGCTGATCAGAATGAATGACATAAGACTAAGTCTAAAAAGTTTCAGCCATATAAGCCAATGGGCTTTTGTTCATCTAATGCCTGGTTACACAGCTAACTTGAGCCCATTTAAAGGACTCATGAGGGGTGAAGTAACTATTCTGGAGAAATAAACAGAACTTCATTTCCATCATTAAGGAGCAGAATGGCTTTGTTAGAACAGCCAACATAATATTTTATGGCATTCATAAACATTGACCTCAGTTCAAATCCAACATCCTCAAATTACCAGCTGTGTGACCTTAGAAAAAAATATGTATGTGAGTCTTAATTGCTTTACCTGCAGAATAGAAATATTAATTTTACATATCTCTTACACTAAATGAGAAAATGTTTATAAGTATACAGAAATCTATCAGCTTGCTTCCTGGTGCATAGTAAATGCTCAATATATCGGCTCAAAACTGGGATGGGGCAGTAAGAAGGGAGAATTACCTTTATTTATTGCTGTATTCTCAATGCCTGATATGTTCTATTCAAACAATATTTTAAAAATAAATTAGTACTAAGGCTATGAACAAAGGTCCATAGATGTGATTCAGGCAATTAAGCACCAAGAGATAGAATATGGACAAAATAGCAATGGTTGGTGTTGTGTTGGACCAGAAAGGGAGAGAGGTAATGCAGAAAAATAAATGTGTCATTCCTGAAATGAATGAATTCTCACCTATGAGATGCAGTTGTGGCTGGGGGAAAACTAAGGTTAAAAATGAAGGGTGATGATGTTGCAGACACATTTGCATTGGTGAGCAAGTGCAGTGGTTCCTTGGCCCATGGCAGATACGGCAGAGAGGGCTGTGTTGGAGGATTTCAAATCAAATGAGTGGACACCAAAAATCCTGGTTGACTGCATTACAAACTTCAAATGGTTTTTATGCATTAGGCCTATGTGGTCTGGATATAGAGCTCATCAACACTCCATAACTCAATGACTATCCCTGTGTAGAACTGGATTTCTGCTGGGCGCTACTGCCAGGGCACATCGTCTTCCCTAGCTATGATGGTGTCAGAGGATTTCCCGAGGATGCAGCTTTCTTCTGTCCCCTGACATTCTGGTTTTCAGAGGAAATCCTGTAGGTCTCTTTGCCCAGCATGTAATGCACGTATTAAAGTTGTCCATTTCAAGTGTCATGAACTGAGTCTACCTGTTTCCCTCTGTTATTCATGGTTGCCTAGGAGCACCATGCAGTGTTGCTTAGGAAGATCACCATGTTTCAAAGGTGGCTGTGATACCTAATACCACTTGTTCTCATATAGAGTAATTGGCCTAGGCTGCGATTACCTTCTAGAAAAAAATCATACAGAACAAAGGCTACCCAAACTTGGGTCTGCTTCTGAAAGAATATGCTTTCCTACTGTGATGTTTGAGGTATCATTAAGGTTAATGAAGAACTAGGTCGGGTCTGAGTAAGTAGGGTTTGGAACTGAGATGAACAAGATTTTCAATAACTGTGAGGCTACAGTCATGTCTGTGTACCAGGAAAACTTTTTTTCCACATAAATCTTTCAAGAATAGTCTTGTTGCATGTATAAGAATCATCTGGAGGGCTTTACGGTCCCCTGCCACCAAGATTTCTGATTCAGTAGGTTTGTGATGGGGCCAAAAAATGTGATTTTCTAACAAGCTCCTAGTAGATAATGATGCTGGTCTGAGGAATACATTGAGAATCACTGGGTTAGAGAAATGAGAGATAAATGACCAGAAAACCCCAGAAACCACCTGTAACTAAAATAGTTTTGGAATAACTTGGAGTTCTTGATTTTGTAGGGTGCTTTCATATTAAAATTGTCATCATTTTCTTTGACATCATTGGATCGTCTTCCACATTCTCAGATTTGGCCAGTAGATGGGACTATGATAAGCAGCCCATGAATCAAGAGTTTATTGGAGGTCATGTGTATAAGGAAATCTTTCCCACTGGGAGCGATGGCTTATGCCTGTAATCTCAGCACCTTGGGAGGGAAGCTGAAGAAGAGGATTGCTTGAGCCCAGGGGTTTGAAACCAGCCTGAGCAACATGAGACCCCCCGCTCTGTCTCTACAAAAATTAAGAAATTAATCAAATGTGCTGGCGTGCACATGCAGTTCCAGCTGCTACTCAGGAGGCTGTGATAGGAGGATCGCTTGAGCCTAGGAGCAAAATACTGCAGTGAGCCATGGCTGCACCACTGCACTCCTGTCTGGGTGACAGTACAAGACCCTGTCACAAAAAAAAAAAAAAAAAAAAAAAAAGAAAAGAAAAAGAAACAGTCCCATCTAGCAAGTCATGAAGTCATGGAACATCCCATTTATGACTCATTAGATGATGACAGAAATATTGAACAAGCTGAAAATTACCATTAAATACCTGAACTGGTTGAGACGTTTCTCGGAAACCATTGTTACTTATTACCCTTTTTGTTTTGCCCAAAGTTACAGATTTTCTGAAAGTCTTATTTTGTCAAGCCCAAAGTTTTACGGCACTGGCCAGTAATGGGGATTGATTTGTGAGAGTATCTAGTTGCCTTGAACAGTAAGCATGTTAGACCACAGTAATTTTAACAGAACCCTAAGGCACTATGGGAGGTTGTAGAGGGGCAGAGGGACTATCACCACAATGGGTGCCTTTGAACTTGCAGAAAGCCTTGGTTCTGAGCAATAAGAGTGATTATGTCTGCTGCTGAGACCCAGGTGTTAAATCAGGTGAGTTCGGCTGCCTACTTCATTTCACTACAGAGAAGGGGGTCCCCTGTCTCTTTGTGGCAAATTTACATAGCTTTTAGAGAAAATGGGAGGGGTGAAGTGGAGACAAAGAAAGTCTAAGCAGTGCTGGTGGCAGAATTTTGTGGAAAGAGAATATGGGAAACAGGGGTCTTCAGCGGCTTATTTTACAAATGTTTATGTGACAGGCTCTTTTCTAGAAGCTAAGAAAAAACAAGCCAAAGTCTCTGCTTTCAAGTGGCTAACATTTTTAAGTGGAAAAGGCTGAGGAAAATGAATAAAGGTAATGAATAAAGAACTCCATTAGTCTCTTGATATCTTGACAGGCTTTCTAATACCAAGCCCAACAGAGGGTGGTTGTTCATTTGTATAGTAGTGGCACTAGGTCAAGTGTGCACCCAAGTTGCCTCAACAAGGGCATGATCCATGAAGATATGCAATGTCCCTGAATTTATCATCCTTTACCTGAAGGTAGGAGGGAGCCTGTTTTAAATCAATTGAAACAAAAAATCTCCTTTTTCCAAGGGATTCAATATGGATATGGGAAGCAGGGATAGAGTGTTGGACAGAGCCAGAGTGGAGGTGCATGGTGCCAGAAAGCCAATATTATCACTGTGTCCAAGAGCTGTAATACATGTCCAGGATGAAAGATCAGAACTGGAAGTAAAAATCAAGAGCAGAGCTGTGGAGTACCCGGTGGAGGTTGTGAAGGAAGATGACAATAAAAATTTGTGTGGGGGAATGAATACATTGGGGTATGTTCTGGATGAATGCCAGAGACAAAAGCAAATAGCCAAGGCTAATTTTTATATGCTTTTAGTGCATTCTTACTTGGGTGGGGAGGATTCCTGTAAGGCAGCCAAAATGGAGCACATATTTTCTGACACATAGACCAGAAATAAAAGCAAGCAGAAGTAAGGTGGTAGAAAATAAAACACTATTCAATTACTGCACTGAGAGATCAAATGAAAGTATATTTATTGAATAATTAATTATGCCTTGACTGTACTAAGTGCTTTAGCTCATTTAATCCTTCAGCTAATATAGAAGCTTAGAACTACCATAATCTCTTTATTAGTTACAGTAATACCAGGTACTATAAAAATAGACTTAAAATCAAAATTGGCTTAAATACAATAGAATTTTATTTCTCATTCGTGTGTCAATATAAAGCAGGATTCCTGATCAGCAGATAGCTCTTCTATCTTTTGATCCCATCATCCTCAAAGTCCTTATCACTATTCTCTGCATCTAGCCAATAAAAGAGAAAAGAAGAGGAAAACAAGACACATCCATTTCTTACAAGCCTGGCCCAGAAATGACACACATGATTTTCACAAACGTTTCTTTGGTGATAACTGGTCACTCAACACACTTTGATGAAAGAAGGGTTGAGAAAATGGTGTGCCTTCCTGGGGACATCAAACTCTGGAAAAGGGAGCACAGACTTTTGTCTTCAGCGAGCTCTTTGCACAGCCTGCCCCTCTAGTACTAAATATGTGCTCACCCTTCTTTGACCGAAAGGACACACTCACTCTTCCTTAAGGGAATTAAGGATAAGTACCATATGCTTTCTGCAACCAGCTCAACTTCTATGATCTCTTGATGCTATGTTGTCCTCTTCACCCAGGCCAGAAGTTCTTCTTCTGGTCTGGCCACAAATTAACTGAAAAGGAAAACATGGAATGGTAGAGCAGGGACAGAACTCATCTGGATGAAGGAATGGGAAATACATAGCAGATGCAGCACAACAGCAGGGATGAGATCCCACTGACAAGGTACATTGTCAAGAATATGTACCCTGGAAATGGGAGAAGTGCCTTCATTAGACCCCAGTTCTATTCTCCAGGAGGAACTCCCATGTTCACTTTTGGATCTCTTCTGGGCTCCTTCTCTGCCTCTTCTCTTCCAGGACCACATCTGAAATACCTGCTGAGAAATGTGCCATCCTTGGGGGCTGTTCAGCTTTCTTGGCCCTCTTCCTAATGAGAACACATGGACACAGGGAGGGGAGCACTACACACTGGGGTCCATTGGGGAGAAATGGGGGAGGGACGGCAGGGTAGGGAGGTGGGAAGAGATAGCATGGGGAGAAATGACAGATACAGGTAAGGGGAAGGAAGGCAGCAAACCACACTGCCATGTGTGTACCTATGCAACAATCTTGCATGTTCTTCACATGTACCCCAAAACCTAAAATGCAATTTTTAAAAAAATAGAAAAAATAGAAAATAGAAATTTGAGAGTCTGACTTTTTTAATGCTCAAACAATCAATTTTGGGTCGGGGTTATCATCTCTTTAGGAGTTAGCAAGAGCTAACTGTTATTAAAGAGTTGAAGTTGTTACTCTTGTTAGAGAGTAAAAGTTTTACTGTGCTAATAAATAATACTGAAATCTCAGTGGCTTACAAAATAAAGGCTTAATTTCTTGCTCACATTAAATAGCTGTAGCTTATCAGCATTTTGTTCTATGTCACCTCTCCCTTTTAGGGCCGGGACTGAAAGCTCGGCTCCTGCTGGACTTAGCAGAGCCATGTATGGCTTCTAAGATGTATGAAAGAACACTGTGACATTCATTGCTGCTGGTTGCATTCCATTGGCCAAAGTCTGATATCAGTGGAGCAAAGAAGTAGATTCTTCATCAAGGAAACATTGCAAATCTTGAGGCAGTGGACAGAGGTTTAAAAGGAGGGGATAATAATATAGTCTACCTTTGACAATACAGGTCTCTCAGAAACTTAGACCTTAGTTTATTTGCTTCGAATTAGTTCCATGTGTAGTCACGCCTGACTTCTTTCCTATAGATAGCTCTCAATTCCACTTGTTTCTTTGCTCTCTTTCCCATAGGCATTTCTCTCCCAATTTAATGAGACCCTCAAAAACCACAAGTTAAGGTGAGAGGGCAACACATTCATTGGACCTTTGCTGTAGGGTTAAATCACTTTATTTGAGGAATCTCATCACTGGACTTTTGTCATTCAAGGCCTTCTTGAAATTTTAATTTCCATTTGTTTTATAAGGTCTGACTCTGTCACCCAGGTTGGAGTGCAGTGGCTTCATCAGGGCTCACTGAAGCTTCACCTCCTGGGCTCAAGCAATCCTCCCATCTTAGCCTGCTGAATAACTGGGACTACAGGCACTCACCACCATGCCTGACTAATTTTTTTATTTTTGGTAGACATGGGGTCTCACTATGTTGCCAAGGCTGGCCTTGAACTTCTGGGCTCAAGCTACCCTCCTGCCTCAGCCTCCCAAAGTGCTGGGATTACATGTGTGAGCTACAATGCCCAGGTTATTTCCTGTTGTTTAAAGTCCAGAAACATTCTTCAACACTGGAAAGCTTTACATTTCTGGACTCTTTCCACTTACTTCTTGCCCTCTAATGGACAATCTTTTCCTTAGCTCATCACTTTCTTGCAATATCTTACTAAATGCAGCAGCAGTTGCCAACACGCACTAAGATTCCGGCTTTTTTCAACCCTCTTTCTCCACAGACCCCTTACACCAAGCACTACAGACCCAGAAGGCATTTCATCGTTTTTCCAAGAGATTGCAGGTGATAGTTGTTTTGCTAAATGTTTTGCCTTTGCATATCTCTGTTATCCTAGCATTAGATATATTTCCTTAGTGCCTACCACCCTCCCTCTAAGCCAGTACCCATATATTTTACTTTTAGAGTAATGGTGGCATCATACTTCAATTTGCCAATTTTTGTTAGTTAGGATGACACTAGGTGCTGCAACAAATACCCCCCCTTTTTTTTAAGAAACATATATTACCTCAAACTAAATAGAAATGTATTTCTAATGCAAGTAGCTATCAAGAGTGGATTTCCTGTTTGTCAGGAGACTCTCTTCCATACAATGATACAAGGATTTTGATTCCTTTAATAAGGTGGCTCCATCATCCTTTACTGTATAGGTTGGCAAATTATGGGCTGTGGGCCAAATCTGGCCTGTGGCCTATTGTTGTAAATAAAATCTTCTGGGAACATTTCTATGGCCATTAATTTATGTTTGATCTATGCTACTTTTCCATTACAATGGTAGATTTGAATAGTTGCAATGGAGATATTATGAGTTGCAAAACCTGAGCTATTTACTACTTGGCCTTTTATAGAAAAAGTCTGGGACATCCATCCTGGGATCTAATGATCATCATTTGAATTTAGTTGGGAAAAGGGGAAAGAGCCTGGAGAAGGTACAATGTTCTTTAAACCCCTGGCCCGTAAGTATTACATACACATTCCTCTCTCACATGGCCTCGCCTAGATGCAAGGTGGGATGAGAAATGCAGTCTGTTGCCAGGCAGGAACTTTACTACTTTCCAGCAACTCTAAATTATAATAAGAATTTGGGTGGACAGCTATTCATCTCTGCCATAATGCCCATCTTGTAGGTTTTTTTTTTTAAGTTAGGCTTTAAGAGTTAGTAACTTGACTAATGACTTTAAGACCTGTTTCAAGATATTATATCAAAATGGTTAACAATTCAGTCTCAAGAATCATAAAGACTTGGGTTTTAAAAGTAAATGCTGATTAATTGTTATTAATATATTCTTCCCTACACAATATAGTAGAAGCTCTTGCTAGAGAGGTAAAAATTTATCTTCCTTATCTGTAGCTTGGAAGCTGCAAAACACTGGCCTGGAAGGTCCTTAAGTTCTTTCCACCCCAGAAATAATTGCTTCATGCTATAACTTTTACTTGGTCCCTCCTGTGTACCTAAAACTCTGCAAGCAGTAGAGTCACAGAGAAGAATAAGGCAATGAGGCCATTGGAGGCCACATTCCAGCCATTCATAAAATGGCTCAAAGAGGAAAACAGATGTGGCATCAATCAATGCCTAACCTTACTACCTGGGAGTGGGAGCACTGACCTAGAAATATTCACAGAGAGCTGAGATCCATGGTAATTCTTCCCTGTCTGACAACCTTCAACCCAAACTGCTAAGCACCTGGACCTTGTTGGGCATACCTGTTAACGTCTCCCATCAGTTGGGTCTTTAAAATACATGATTTGTGCATTCTTTTGGAATATATATTTGATCTTTGACTCTGGACTTCCTCTTCATATAAAGTTTCTGCCATAGAAAACTCTCATTCTCCCTATATTTATTTCCCATGCTTCTACTACACTCCTCTTACAATTTTGTTCTTATTTTTAAAAGAAGTTAAAAGTGATTGACAATTGATATTTTATTCTAGGAAGTATTTGAATGCCTCAAATCCTTTGTATTTCATTGCTCTTCTTCCCTTCAGTAGGCCCTGGACTAGAGTTTCAAAAACCAGTGTGTGGGGCTCTGAAAGTACATAAGGGTGCTGTACAGAATCTTGATTTTTGGCAAAAGCTTTTTAACTTTATGTTTTTATTTCATCGATAAACTTAAAAATTAATGTAAATATATTCTGGCTTATCAGATTTACTACCTTCTAACTGATTATGCACTGTAATCCTAATGCCTGAGCTTGTGTTTATATTTATTACTATGTTTGCATCAGATGCCATTGTGGAGCGCTGAGTGGCCAAAGGTTTCAAAGTTATAAGTACAGAGGAAAGTAGTAGAATAATTGAGTCATCACGTGGAATATGATGGTGTAGGCATTCAGACTTAAAAAAGGAGAAGGCAACCTATCTGTTGCATCTGGTATCGTGTTTATTTTGCAAGTGGGTCTATTGTTCAGATACTAATTAGGAATAATTCATTAACAATAATTATACTATAAAGTATTCATTATTGTAATAATTAAATTAAATAGCCATACACATATTTTAAAGGCCACAATGTCAATTTTGTAAATTATTTTTAAAACAATTTACGAAGTTGACACTTGAAGAAAATTACGATCATTATTCACTGGAAGACATTTGATTCTATTGGAAAGCTATTTATTCTAAACTAGTATGCAATATCATACTTAGGAGAACACATTTTTTTTTACATTACTGTTATCAAAATGAAACTATAAAAACTATTTATAGACCTTGACCTGAGGCTGCATCCTTATATATTAAACCCAACATCAGTAATGTACTTCCAGTAAACATCATGTATCACATTATATTAATGCTGTTAATTTGAATTTTAATGGGTTTCCAATGTTGTTCATATTTAATTTGTAAATTTGCTTTTTAGTTGGATAGAAGCATATACTTCTTTTACATCCAAATAAAATATGTGCATATTTATTTTATATTATAATAAAATGATGTAAGACAACACGGGCAGGGTGGGGGATTACTGTAAGAAGGCCTTTCCTTTAAAATGAGAATATGCATTACTTAAGCTGCAGAAACACTCAAGCTGTCATTCTCAAGTGCATAGAAGTTCTAGTCTTTGAAGAAGCACAGACTGCTAATGAAGACTTGATGTACTTGAGACAAAATGGGCAAAATAAGGACAATGTAGTGAGTTTTGCATGCTACTAAATTATATTACATTTAAAGGAATATCTATTAACTGACTATTCTAGTTTTTTTGACAGCTAAAATTGTCCTATAAAATGTCAATGATAACACATGGTAGGATTTACTTGACAAAAATTTTATTGTAAAATTTTTATGACATTCCAAATCTATAAACTCCCCATTATCATGGTCCTCTGCAACTGCCAAAATCTCTGGCCTTTTTTCACTAGTGTTCTCGCCCTGGGACCACTGACATTTCAGAACTTGCAACCTCAGGTGCTTGTAGACCACACAGAAGTTTGTAAACCAATAGGAACAGGATAATAAATTGTATTAGTTCATTCTCTGACTGCTATGAGAACATATCTGAGACCGAGTAATTTAAAAAGGACAGAGGTTTAATTGACTCAAGGTTCTGCAAGGCTGGGGAGGCCTCAGGAAACTTACAATCATGGCGGAAGGGGAAGCAAGCACATCCTTCATCACATGGAGGCAGTGAGGAGACAAATGAGTACCCAGTGAGGTTGGTGGAGGTGGGGGGGGCGGCGGAGGTGGGGGGAACCTGTTATAAAACTGTTGGATCTTATGAGACTCAGTCACTGTCATGAGAAGAGGATTGGGAAACAGCCCTCATGATTCAATTATCTCCATCTGGTCCTTCCCATGACATAAGGGGATTTACAGGAACTATAATTCAAGATGAGATTTGAGTGGGAACACAGTCAAACCATATCATAAATTTCTTCTTATTTGTAATTGGAACTCATTGCTCAGTGAATAGAAACAAAATAGACTAAAACAGAGAATCTGAAAGTCATAATTATTTTTTCTCACTTAATATAAATTAATGTGCGATTCACCAATATTTTGATGGAGAGTCACAAAAGTATGGGCCCATCAATTGGTGTTTAAACCACATTCAGTTTTAAATTCTTCAGAGCAGACAAGAATAAGGCATATGCTATCATTCTGAGTGCAGGATCCTGTCTGATTTCGTTGCTCAGTTTTTTACAGTTGTGTCATTTATATCTATTTCAACAAGGTTTTTTAGTGGCTTGTCTCCATTAATAGTTTCTAAATCATGCAAACTTTTTTCATAGAAATGGCTTCCTGGCCAGGCGCAGTGGCTTACTCCTGTAATCCCAACACGCTGGTAGGCTGAGGCAGGTGGATCGCCTGAGATCAGGAGTTCAAGATTAGCCTGGCCAACGTGGCAAAACCCCATCCCTACCAAAAATACAAATATTAGCCAGGTGTGGTGGTGTGTGCCTGTAATCCCAGCTACCTAGGAGGTTGAGGCAGGAGAATTGCTGGAACCTGGAGGGCAGAGGCTGCAGTGAGCCAAGATTGCGCCACTGCACTCCAACCTGGAGACAGAGCAAGACTGTCTCAAAGACAAGAACAAAACAAAAAGAAATGGCTTCCTTTTTATCTTTATTTTATTAGTTAATATAATATTTCAAATACATAAGTGTGACAATAAGTACAGTTGAATTCAAGGAGTATGGGGACCAGCCCAAGTGACTTGCTTACCAAACGGCTTGACTGGTGTGAGTAGTATGAGGGCACATTGAAAAGTACAATCCTTAAGCAGTAAGTGCTGTGAGTATCAGTCAGCATGTTTTATAGAAGGGATGGAGAACGTCATCTATTTTGGCAACGTGGTTAAATGGATGCCGCTTAAAAACAAACTTCTGTTGCAAAATGTAATGAGTATGAAAAAAATGTAAGTACAAAATGCTATGAAAACCAAAGGGAGGAAGCAACTAACTGCCTATGATTCCAGGCTTCTTCAACCCTTGATGAAACAACAGCAGAAACCAAAAATAACTTTAAAAAATATGTTTCTGCATCTTCGCTAGTTAAAATACCAGTGGGTTATTCCAGCACAAAAGGTTAATCTGAGTTGATATGTTTTCCATTAAATCTGGGGAATAATCCATACTATATTTTTTCTCATTGTTTTGTATTATAAGTATTTCTTATGTCAATTGCTATTTTTAATGATCTGATGTCCTGAGTTGTGAAGAGTTAGAATTCCCAGGAAAAGGTTTTTTTTTTATTCTCACAGAAAGGGCAAATTCTGTGCTCAAACCACATAGATCTCATTGCAAATGTTTTCTCCTGATGGCCTATTCAGTTACCTTTCTTCTGTGTACCCATTCTTGGTGCTGATCAAGTCTCATCCCCTCTTCTATTCTCTCGGCTCCAGTCTTTATTGGTCTCTCCCCTTGGAAGAACTCCTCGGGCACTGTGACATTTAATGATACCCTATCTTGGATCATTCACTGCCCAAGGGATCATATCCTGTCCCTCTAAATTGGACTACAAATCTCTTGACAAAGGATTGTGTTTCACATGCCTTTTTCTGTTCACAGCCTCTCTCTATTACAGGCACAAATAATTGCCTGTTGAACTGAATGTAAACAACCAGCAGGCTGCCAGAAGAAAAGCATGGGCATATTTAATAAATGGACTAGATTTTCTGAACAATTACTAAATTTTATTCTATAGTAAGTACCATAAAAGACAGGTATAGCAGGTGTAGCACAGAGGAGTTAGCAAACTTTAAGGTGGCCTTTAATGAAATACAAAATCAAATTGTTCGTTTATCTACCATTGTAGCTTAAGGACTGAAAAAAAATTCATTCTATTTTTACTGCATAAACAAATGTAAGGAAGACATGTCATGCTTCTTATTCAGTGAAAATAATGCCTGACACATAAAAAAATGTTATCATAAAAAACGTTTGCTGTCATTGTCATCACCACCACAAACATAATAAGAGCATCAATACATGAGTTGATTATTCGTTGTTCAACAGCAAGAACGGTTGAGCTTGGATTTGGGATTCACAACAAGAACAAAAAGTCTAAATAAAATTTTTGCAATGAGAAATTCTCTTTACCAATTCTTTCTCCATCTGTTTCATTTGTTTGCTGAAATGAAAAGGATTTGCCTCTAAATTTTTCCTTTTCTGCTGCTGCTTTCTTTCAGAAGCAATTTTCTTCCTGTAGGAATATGGTGTGATGTAAACTAATGTAACTTCAATGGAAAGTTCAGGACTTAATAGGACTTTCTGATAGAAAAGTCCATTCTCTCCCTTCTTCCTGTTACTCTGTAAAGTGTTCCTATTTTTTGAGTCATTTCTAAGACAGCTGTATTGTTAATATTTAGGTATTCTGGCTCAAAGTCGCTAGGCATACTAATACACGAGGAAGAGAAATACACATTTTTATTTCCTGTTTTCCTTGTTCTTGGTATCAGAAACCAGCATAATAATTTTATTTCCTATTTCAGACCAAAGCTATGTGGCTTTTTTCGTTGCATAAGAGTACCTCTGTGGAAAATATTAGTTTTTCTTTGGAGCAAGCATTAAACATTAGTGTTAGTCTAATGCTAACACATTAGTGTTAGCCTTTGGAGCAAGTGAGTCATTTGATCCTGTGGTAGGGAGGCACCGTGGTTTAAATGTGTCCCCACGGTTCATGTGTTGGCAATTTAATCCCTAATGCAGCAGTGTTGGGAAGCGGAGCCTAATAAGAGGTGATTAGGTCATGAGGGCTCTGACCTTATGAATGAATTCATCTTATTATTGCAGGGGTGGGCTAGTTATTGCAACAGTGGCTTGTTATAAAAGTAAGTTTGGCTCCCTCTTGCTCTCTCACTCTCACTCTCTCTTGCCTTCCTGCCTTTTGCCATGGGATGGTGCAGCACAAAGGCCCTCATCAATACGAGTGTCTTGAAATTGGTCTTTCCAACCTTCAGAACTGTGAGAAGTTCATTTATTTCTTTATAAATTACCCAATCTGTGGTATTCTGTTACAACAGCACAAAGCAGACGGAAGCAGGAAGTGACTTATTTTTAAGGAAAAGACAGATACAGTTGCCTAACAAGAGGTGGGTTTCCTCATTTTTAAGTCATTCCCACATTACTACTATTGAAAACTCTTCTCTAATGGGGAGAACTTACTGAAGACTTAGACTACTGGAAAGGGGATACCTGCAGGTGAACGCAGAGAATGCTCCAACGGAGGTATCAATGAAGGGCTCTCTCCTGACTGCAATGAGAAATATGGCTCCCAAAGGTCCTGTACACTAGAGAGAAGAGAGGTCATTCAAAGGCAAAAGGAATGGTTATAGGCATGGCTCTGCTTCATGGGACCTCCCACTGATGACCCATAGGTGCTTAAGCATCTATGGATGTTGAATTCTCTTTCAATCTGGCTGTCTAGTTTTGGGTCTTTGTAATTGCACCTCTCCCAAGGTTCTCTAAGATTACCTTTCCCTGTAGGGTTCTCCAGAAGGACATAGCCAATAGGATATGTGTCTGTGTATATGCATATAATACATAATGTAATAGAAGGAACTGGCTCATTTGAGACTGGCAAGTCTTAAGTCTCAAGCCCTGCAGAGTGAGTCAGCAAGCTAGAAAGCCAGGAGAGCCAGTGAGTTAGTCTAAGCCCAAGTCTGAACACTTGAGAACTGAGAGAGCCAATGGTATAGTTCTCTAAAGACCTGCAGGTTGGAGGCCCAGGAAGGACTGATGTTTTAGTCTGAGTCCAAAGGCAAGAAAAAAGCCAATGTCAGTTCAAATGCAGTCAAACAGAAGAAATTCTCTCATACTTGGAGGAGAATCAATCCTTCGTTCTATTCAGGCCTCTAATTGATTGCCTGAGGTCACCCATCTCAGGGAGGGTAATCTGCTGAAGTCGGTCTAACAATTTAAACGTTTACTCATTCAAAAACACTCTCACAGAAACACCCAGAATGTTTTACCAAATATTCAGATATCCCATGACTCAGCCAAGTTAACATACAACCATGACATTCCTTAATCCCCCCTGCCAACACACACCACACACACACACACACACACACACACCACCACCACCACCACCAGGCTTTCTTCTCTTTTCCTGGCCAAGATAGCCTCATCAGAAATTTCCAGGGCCAGCATCGTCTATTCTCAATTTTATCACTTTTGCAAGTGAGGTTTGAAACTGAGTTTAGTGGGCAGAATGTTTGCTAGGAGTGCTCCCTTGGGATCCATACCTGTGACAAGAAGAGAAAGAGGTAGGATTTGGGAAGAAAGAGAAATGTAACTGTGATGCACCCTGACCTCAGCTTGGCTGACTTCACAGGGAGCCCTGGAACCAAAATAATCCAGTGTAGTGGTACTGAGTTGGGCCAAAAGGGTCAAGTTTTTACACTCCCTTCTTCATCAGCCATTCGATATGGGTCATCTTGTAAATATTGCAACCTTGGATGAGGCAGCTAGCTCTCTGCAGCTAGGCCGTCTCTGAGGAAGCTGACAGCTGATGCATCTCTGGCAACAGCATCCCCTTCTGCTGGGGCAACAAGTCTGCATTGGAGGGAGCTGTGGGGGTGCTCTCGTGTCCACCACAGTGGTTATGGTTTAAAGGCTAGGTCCTGTTTGGGGGGACTTCGTTGATTATCAACATTCTCTTTTTGAAAGTTAAAAAAAAATCAAACATTTATAATTTTTCTTTATATCCATGCTATAAAAATTCTTCTCAAGGAAGTATGAAGATGTCTTAATGACTGGGGGTGGGGAGGTGGGGAGAGGTTTACATAGGGGTGTGCTTTAAAAAGACAAAAATTGATCAACAATCAGAATTTTAAAATTGTAAGAAGAATCATTCTCTTTTAGAGTAGAAATGATTTTACTTAATTCCTAGTTTCTTTCATTATTGTGTATGAATACACAATAATACCTGGTTTCCTATTCCTAGGGCTCTGATTTGGCTTAATTTTCATCCTAAACTATGAAAAAACCAGGTTTTTGTACATTTACCTATAGTCTATGACAGAACTAAGAGTCAAGATGAAATTATCTTCATCCTAGATAGAAATCTAATCTCCCCAAATAAGAATTTTCAAATCTTCAGTTTAAAAGTGTTGCCTACTTCCAATGCCAGAATTGACCTGATTCATGAGCAGACTAGACATAGGTTTCAATTCCAGATATCCTGCTTGGTAGCAAAAAAAAAAAGAGATCAGCCAGCTGAATCACATTTTAATATTTTCTATCCATACTGAATACTTTGAGTCTAATAGCAGAGCATAAAAACCCAACTCAGCTGAAATATGAACTACCATTTGTTATTATCAATGCTGTGTTTCATCATTACCAGCCTCATATTTCAAGAGGACAGCTGGCACTTCCAAGGTCAATGACAGTTTTATATAAAAACTCCAAATGAAAGGACTGCAGAGATCAAAGATTTGGGACAATCATATAGAGAAAGATTGCCATAAGCTAGCTCATCCATTCCAAAAATTGGGTTTTTATTTTTGGTAACTATGATAAAAGGGGCAGAAAGAGATTTAAAAGGAGGATTTAATAAAAGTCGTGAAGATGAGACTACACTTTCCAAAATAAGTAAAACATTCCACAGAAGTTAAGGAGAAATGCAAGTCAATAATTGTCACTGCTGAATGTCCACTCCCTGTTGGTGAATCATTGTGAAAAGGCCTGATGCTAATATGCAACAATTTAATTATACAGCAGGATGGTAATGATCTTGCAGACAGATGAAAACAAATCAAAATCATCTCAGTGGTACCAAAGTATAGATATAGACATGCTGTGCTAGACTTTCAATGACCTTGAAGCTTGTATTTACATTAATGGAAGAGGGAGGGGTACCAAGTTTTCAAAGCTTTTTGATTTTTGTAAATAAACAGAAATCAGAATTATTCTCACTTTTTTCTTGCTTCAGGAGAATACTGGGATTATTATGAGCAACTATTGAAATCCAGGATATTCAGCTGAGAAGATGCCAGCATCTACTGCAGTGATCTTGATCCTGTCCATGAATGAAGTAGAATGAGATCGGCATTTGGGAGCAATGAAAGGAAACACAAGATGTTCCCAATTATTTCAGTTTTCCATGCTACCCACCTCACTCATTTGCCTTCATTTTGAAGTCACGAGTTGAAGCTGTTTGGAGAATATTGTGGAGAAGAGTGACTTCTAGCTAGAAAAATGGAGAACATTGCCAGGACACAGGAGAGATGTGTACTAAACAAAGTTTAACTTTCAGGCTTCAGCAGTATTGTGCACATTCTTTGGGCCTCCCTGACACTCCAAACCCATTTTTTGTCATCAAATTGTATTCTGGTTTACCCAGAAATTGGAGGGATCCACATACACAAAAGTCTGTTTTACTTATGAAAGCAGTATTTTATTTGACATATTGAACAGAGCTTGAAAATAAAGGTGTTATTCCCAGTCCCATATCGAACTCAACAGTCCCAAACCCGGCTGGAACTGCTCTGGATTATGGCAACATCATTATCGAGGCTATGACTCTCTTTGGCCCAAGTCATTATCGTGGGACCTGTGAGCTCATGGCAGAAGGTAAGTCTGGAGTTCTCTTAGATATGATGCATGAATGAGCTGTATAGAACCCCTCTGCAGTGGACTGAAAATAAAATGTAAAGTTAATGCAATTCCTCACCTTACACTTCATTTTTGAGACTATATGGAAAGAGATAACAAGTGATTTCTGGTATTGCCATCCGCAGTGGAGGGTGCTGAGTTAGGGGGGTCATGGAAGGCAAATTTTTATGCAACTTCTCTTACAAGTTCTAGATGCTCAGCAAATAAATGTTTGTATCCCTTCTGGAAATATGTGGTGTCCATGCTGGGGCTTGGATTGAGCCTGATACTGAACCAGGGCCCAAGTTTACTCTGAGACAATCTGAAAGGAGAGTGTGAAAAAGAGTGGTGGGAAATAAATTGTTAGGGGGTAGTGGCATGTCTTAGACTGTTTGGGATGCCATAACAAACAGCGGTCGATGCACTGGGTGGCTATAAAGGATAAAAACAACATGCATGTTCACTCATGGCAAACAGGATATGTCTTTGCAATTTTTCTCCTAGGTGCTAGTTTAACATGCTACACATATTTTACTGCCATTTATCTACTTTATTGTCCCTGTCCCTACTGGAATATTTTCCCATTGCGTATATTAGTGCTTGGCACGTAGTACGTGCCTGATTGAAAAGTTTGTGTCCCACCTGTAATCCCACTTTGTGAGGCTGAGATAGGAGGATCACTTGAAGCCAGGAGTTCAAAACCAGCCTGGGCAACATAACCAGAGCTCCATCTTTATTAAAAAAGAAAGTAAAATTTGGAATCAATTGTTTATATGAACACTACACTTTTGCCTATACCTGTGTCAGTGATCTGTGTTGTAATCATATTTCCCTACGTAGCACCCATTTTGTCATTGTTTTATGGCATCTCGGTAACATGATTTTTTTTAATATAGTGCATTTAAATTATTTTCCTTTATACTTGTTGCTATTTATATACGGTTAAATAAGTTCTTCATTTTTCCAAAGACATAAAGATACTTTCCTATCTCTTAAGTGGTTAAGGCTTTAGAGGAGTTACATATCTTTTAGTTGAGCTTATTTCTAAGTACTCACACATTTTGAAAATTTTATTTTTTGTTCTTAATGTCGATCTTAATTATTATTGCTTACGACAATTTAGCTTCACATATTGTATATACAGCAACCTAGTTAGATTCTGTTAGGAATCATAAGAGTTTATGTATAGATTCTTTGATATTTTCTTTTTTTTTTTTTGAGACGGAGTTTCACTCTTGTTACCCAGGCTGGAGTGCAATGGCGCGATCTCGGCTCACCGCAACCTCCGCCTCCTGGGTTCAGGCAATTCTCCTGCCTCAGCCTCCTGAGTAGCTGGGATTACAGGCACGCGCCACCATGCCCAGCTAATGTTTTGTATTTTTAGTAGAGACGGGGTTTCACCATGTTGACCAGGATGGTCTCGATCTCTTGACCTCGTGATCCACCCGCCTCGGCCTCCCAAAGTGCTGGGATTACAGGCTTGAGCCACCGCGCCCGGCCATGATATTTTCTATGTACACAGAAATATCATCTTGGAAAATTACCAATTTTTATCTCTCCTAATCTTTTCACTATCACATAATTTTCGTTTTTACTGTGATATTGAAAACTTTTATTAAAATATGAGATGGAAGTAGTGCTAGTGTGCATCTCTGTCTTATTTCATATCAAAGCAAAGCTTTTCATATGTTACTATTAAGTAAGATATATTCAGTAGGTATTTTTAAAGATAACCTTCAGTTGATTAATAAAGTCCTCATTTACTTTTAGATTTCTAAGAATTTTCATCATGAAGTAATGTTAAATAGTATTAAATGATTTTCCTGTTTCTTGGTGTGATGGTATAATACTGTTTTACAAAATGCTAGATTTGGTTTGCTAACACTTGTATTTTGTTTAGGAGTTCTGCATATTGTTCATGAGTGAAATTGGTTTGTAATTTTTTCTCATCCTTTTAGATTCTAGTATCAAGGTTTTGCTGGCCTGATAAAATAGGTTGGGAAGTGTTCCTTCTTTTTCTGTTCTCTGTTAATGTTTATAGAAAATTGGACTATTTATTCTTTGAGTATTTGGAAGAACTCACCAATGAAACTATTTGGCCCTGATAAATTTTTGTTGGTCGGTGCAGGAAATTTGACTACAGATTCAATTTATTTAATACTTACAGAACTATTCAAGATTTCTGAGTCTTCTTGAGTCTCTTTTGGCTAGTTCTATTTTTGTGTGGTAATTTATCAATTTTGTCACAGAGTTGCCTGTTGAATTCAACTTACTATCTTTTAGATATCTAAGGCGTCTGTAGTGATATTCATCATTTTCATTCCTGAGATTGTTCCTGATATTGATTAATAGTACCTTCATTATTAATTTCTTGATCACTTTCACCACAGTTCATAGTGTAATTATTATTCTCAGAAAACAGCTTTGACTTTGTTGTTCCTCTCTACTGTATGTTTATTTACAATCTCATAAATTTCTGTTCTTCATTCTATTTCTGCTTTCTGCTCCCTTTGGGTTTTTTTTTTTATCTTTTCTAAACTTTTTTCAGCTGAATATTTAGCTCAGTATTAGCTAATTTTTTTCTCTAATATTTGCATGAAAGATTATAAATTTCCTCTTAGTACTCCTTTGGCTATATTCCATAATTTTTAATATGTAATATTTTTATTATCACTTAGTTCAAAATATTTTTTAATTTTTATTATGATTTCCTCTTTAACCAATATAGTTGTTTTAGATACATATTTTTTAAAGTTTCCAAACATATAGGGATTTTTTAGTTATCTTCTTGGTTTTTACTTCTAGCTGAATTGCAAGATAGCCAGAGAATATATACTGCATGATTTCAATCTTCGAAACTTGGTGGCTCAGGAATCAATTTCATAAACTTTCCTGTGTTTTAAAAAGAACATGTATTCACAGATATTGATGCTGTGTTCTGTATATAACCATTAGGTCAAGAGTGTAAATTGTATTGTTCAAATTTTCTATTTCTATGCTGAATTCTTGCCTCTTTGTTGAACAAAGAAAACATAAAAAGAGTGTTAGAAAACTCCCACTATGGTCATAAATTTATCTGTTTTTCTTATATGTTTATCAATTTTTGATTCACAATTTTTGATATATTATATATTTTATACAAATTTAGAATAGTTATATTTTCTTACATATAATTATCTTTATCTCTAGTATTTTTTCATCTTGAAATCCATTTTGTGTATTATCTTGTTATACCAGCTTTTGGTGGGGGGATTTTAGTATTTAACTACATCTTTTTTTTTCCCCCAATCCTTTTAAACTCTCTGTATTTTTGTGTTTTAGCTCTATGCCTAGTAAACAGCACATAACTGAAATTTTTTTTGGCCATCTTTGTCCTTTATTTAAAGCCTTTGCTAGTACATTAGTTTTATACCTACTTTATTGTTTTAAACAATTTGTCTGACCTAGTCAATTTTTCTCTGTATTGCCTTATTTGGACTTGATTTTTCTTCTACAAATTTTTAATGTTATTTACTTTGTTTCTATTGATTTAGCTGTTACTCTATATTTACTGTAGCATGTATACTTTAATTATACAAGTATTAAGCTAATAAATACCTTTACTCTTGTCATTGATCTTAAAATATATTCCATTTAGTCCTCCTATAATTTTATTTGATGATTTTCATGTATTTTAATGATATCATTGTATTCATACTTCATGGCATTATTACTGTCATTTGTATCATTCAGTGGTCATTTATATCAATCCCATATTTAACACTTTCTTTGTTCTTTATTTCTTCTTGGATTATAGATTTTCTCTGGGATTATTTTTCTTCTGTCTTAAATATTCCTTTAGAATTCTCTTTTGACAGGATTTACTAGTCACTCTGTCAGTTTTTGTTGGACTGAAAATGTCTTTACCTTCATTCTTGAAAGATCATTTTGCTGTGCATAAAATCTGCTGATAGTTACTTTCTTGTAGCACATTGAAGAGATCATTTTCCTGTCTTCTGGCTTTCACTTTTATTGAGAAGTCTCTCAGTAGTTTCCCATTTTGAAATTAGTCTATTTTAAGACTTACTGTGCTTGGGTTTCTGCAACTTTACTCTGATATGTTTAGATATAATTTTCTTTTTATTTAGTCCACTTAGGAATTACTGGACTTCTAGAGTGGGTTGATTGGTATCTCATCTCTAGAAAAATTTCAGTTGCTATCCATCCAAATATGCCTTTGTCTCATTCTCTGTCCTTCATATCTCCAATTAAAAACGTATATAGCCATCTCTCTGTATTTCCTATAATTCTTTACCTCTTCTCTGTGTTCTCCATATTTTTCTGCCTCTGCTCTGCATTTTGGATAACTTCTCTGACCCATCTTCTAGTTTAGTAATTTTCTCCTCAACTGTGTCTGATCTCCTGTTAAACATACCTAATTTTTTTTTCAAATCTGCAAGTTCACTTTAATTATCTGTATTTTGCTGATATTTTCAAGTTTGTTTTTAATTTCTTTAACTATAATAGACATAGTTGTTTGATAATCTTTTCTAATTTATCTTTATGCTAAGTGTGTAGCACTTTGGGATTCCAGTTTTGTAGAGAGATGGATAGGTTCTGGGTGTGCCATCTACTTCTCTGTGACATTCAGGCAGTGAAAGCTGTAGCTCATTTTCTTCTGCTTAAGGAAATGTCCTCAAGACAAAAGATTTTGTCTTTGGCTTTCTATTCGGTTACTTCTTGTACTTAAACTTTAACCTGGTAACTATTTATATCTTATCGGCTTTTATGTGCACTTGAGTTTTTTTAAAAAAATATTTTATCCAGTATTCCTAGTTTTTTTTTTTTTTCAACAGGAGAGTTGGTGTGAATAACTTATCAGAAATCACACATATACATCTGGTTAACTTATATAACTGGTTAAAAGTTCCCATCTTTTAATGTCCAAGCTCATTTACATGGAGTCAGGAGAATTGTGAGTCTTTTATGCTTTACAAGAAGTCTAGAAAACAGGAATGGGGTAGGAATTGGATCATTATTCTTCCCAAGTACTTACACCCAAGCGTTACTGACATTGCCTTCCAAGGAGAGTATCCTACTTTCGTAACTCTCCAGAACAGGTACATCCCCCAATCTCAGGGGTCACATAGAAGGATCAAACATTCTTTTTTCCATAGATACAAAGAAGTGCTTAAAATCACACTACCATGTCCCTAGATTCTCAGAGCCTCAAATCCCTTCCTAAGAACTCTCTCACCATGCCATGCTGCTATACATGAAACCTTGGGGGGCATATGAAAGAGCAAATGTTCTTTCCTCCACAGACATAAAGAAGTGCTTAAAATTGCACTCCCAGATTCCCAGATTCTCAGAGTCCCAAATCTCTTCCCAAGAACTCTATCACCATGCTCTGCTACTATATATGATGCTTGTACAAGAATCCGCCCCTGAGCCAACATCTAACTGGAGAAAAAGATGCTGGTACTGTGCCTTACAGGCACCCTAATATTTAGGGAGGATTTTTTTTTCTTTTTTCTTTTGAGATGGAGCCTTGCTCTGTTGCCGAGTCTGGAGTGCAATGGTACTATCTCAGCTCACTGCAACCTCTGCTTCCCAGGTTCAAGTAATTCTCCTGCCTCAGCCTCCCAAGTAGCTGGGATACAGGCATGCCCTGCCATGCCTGGATAATTTTTTTTTTTTTAGTGGAGATGGGGTTTCTCCATACTGGTAAGTCTGGTCTCAAACTCTAACCTCAGGTGATCCACCTGCCTTGACCTCTCAAAGTGCTGGGATTACAGGCATGAGTTACTGCAGCCAGCCAGGGAGCATTCTGTTGAAGTCCTCTCATTCTGCTTCAGGGAAGAGAAAGAAACCTCCTGTTCTCCTCCATGTAGAAGGACCAAAACAGTATACTCCCAAGGATGGTCAACATCCTTCTGCCTTTCTCCTTCATCCTATGTAAACGGGTTGGGTGGAAGTGGCATTAGTGCCTGATATTATACTGGTACTTCCTGGCAAAACTGCAGGAAGAAGTCTGGCTCAAATGTTAGAGTGTGAAGTAATTAGTCCCTTCTGTCCTCAACTGGCCTTTGCCTCGACTGTGGCAGAACAAGAAGAATCAAACTCATTATCCTGTTAACAATATACATATTCTTAATGGTTATTCTCCCAGATGTCAATAGTTGCTTTTCTCTTCTAGGGTGTTGAGCTATTGGGTGGTTTAAAAATATTTCTTCCTTTTTTTCTCTTTCCTCATCTATGTTTTCTAGTTTTTCTACAGTAAGCACACATTCATTGTACAATTTTTTTTAAAGTAGATGCTTCTCTGGATGCTCCAACTTTATTAATGGACAATTGCTGTACTCCCTTAAAGTACTCATTGAATTATTACCAGTTGCATTTTAGTTTTCTGACAATTTGCTTTAATTTTCAAATGTAGAAATAAATTTCTTACCTTTTGACTCTTTTTTTTTTTGTACACCTGAGTTTCAAACTCTGCCACCCGATTTTGTTGTGACTTTCAACTCATACTTGAATAAAAGCAATTTCTGTTTCAAGGCTCTAAAAGAAATGGAAAAATCAAAAATTAATTGTTATATGTGATCTCTGACTTAACATGAAAATATCACCTCCAAAGAAGTGATAGGTGGAAATGATAACTGTTCCGCGCGAGACATTCTATTTTATTTATTTATTTATTTATTTTTATTGCATTTTAGGTTTTGGGGTACATGTGAAGAACATGCAAGATTGTTGCATAGGTACACACATGGCAGTGTGATTTGCTGCCTTCCTTCCCCTCAGCTATATCTGTCAATTCTCCCCATGCTATCTCTCCCCAATTCCCCACCTCCCATCCCTCCCCCATTTCCCCCCAACGGACCCCAGTGTGTAGTGCTCCCCTCCCCGTGTCCATGTGTTCTCATTGTTCAACACCCGCCTATGAGTGAGAACATGCGGTGTTTGATTTTCTGTTTCGAAACATGTTAATATAGGCTTCTTCTAAGGTGATCAACTCAGCTTTTGCCTCTCTTGGGTGGAAGAAACTCACTGGCATTCAGCTGAAGTGCTGCTTTGATTACATTGAATAAATTCTTTGGTCAAGAAAGAAAACAGAGAACTGGGAAGTGGTTCTTGACCAGCCTGGTATTTTTCCATCTTGTCTCTAGCTAGCTGTGTGTTCTTTTCAGTTGTACTGGTTTGTCCCAGAAAATTAGGTTCATTGGGCAGGCACTTTAAATTTTCAGATGAAAATTCTTGATTAAATATCAGTTGAATGTTCTTTTATGCTGGCATCATGACCTCAACAAGGCAAAAGAATTTTCAATTACGTGAAGCATGTACTGATTAGGCATCTTCTCTGTGCCCCATTCTGTGCTAGATTCTATTGGAGATTGGAGGACAGGAGAGGGACCCTGAGTTATGCTGGATCTAAAGCAACAAAAATGATATCTTTATCTGTTTCGTGTCTGTTTATATTACTGAATGTTCCTTAGATAACATGTTACTTCTCTCAAGGAGGTAGCAGTTTTGTACAGATAATAAGATTTCTGCATATCAGACAATTAAAAGGAAGATAATAAGGAAATTATTCTGTGCAAATAGTTTAGTATAGATAATTGATAAGGGACTTCAATTGGGGGAAGAATCAGTGTAAGCAGCATTGATGGGGAGTAGTTACTATGGACTGAGGAAATCAGATGAATTTTGAAGAATGAACAGGCTTTGGGTAGGCAGAGAAGAGAGTGAGGACTTTTGTGTGTGAAAAGTAACAGGATAAAAGGTGCAGAGTAGGAAAACAGTAAGTCCATACATACCTGATCCAAAAAGAGTGGGTAGCTGACAAGTAGAACAAGAGGAAGGTTTGCAATAATTCATAATATGCACATATGGAATTATAATATCTTGAGATATTTATCAACTTCATATGTAGGCAAAAAATGAGCTAAAATGACAGTGTTTTAATCTGAATTGATATTCCAAACATTACTTATTTACTCCACCTTTTAGAAATGATATAAACAAAGGGTAATAGCACATATATTATTTCTTCATAAATATTATTTCATGTAATGTACACAGCAATTCTAGGAAGTAGGAATTGCATTTGGTTATTGGTAAAAGAGACAGGAGAACAGTAGACTAAACAAGAAAGAAATTTATCTTTCTCTCGCAGTAGGAAAAATTCAAAGTTAGTCAATCCCAGGCCAGCTCCACGGCCATGCGTTACCCAGTTTTCTTTCATCTCTCTGTTCATTGGACTTAGTGAATAGCTTCTAGTCTCATGATTGCCTTGTGGTGGCAGGATGGCCACTATAGCTCCAGCCATCATATTCATGTTCCAGGTGGGAGGAGGAAGAATGAAGGTGAAATGCAGAAGGGCACACTCCTAAGTGATTCAGCTCTCTTTTAAAGGGATTCCCAACAAGCTCAGTACAGTGACTTTTGAATTCCAATCTCACCCTTACCTGTAAGTATGGCTAGGAAATGCCCTTTTAGTGCATTGTTGCTTCCAACAATAAAGAACTTCTGCTAGCAAGAAAGAAGAGGGGCGGCGGGGTCAGTGTGTATTGGCTAGGCTGCCAGCAGTCTCTGTCAGAGTAAGCTTACTGCCATTTTACAGCGAAGGGAACTTATCCTCAAAAATGCTAAGTAAATGATCCCAAGTCACACAGCTCTGTCTTAAATCCAGCTCTATTCACCTCTCTGTGCACTGCTTGTGCATGAAATTCTAGGCCTTCTTTCTCTAGTGTTGATCTCTTGCTTTCTCTTGTGCATGCTGAATTATCATTCTCCTCTTGGAATTTTACTATCACTGCCTAGCTGCAAGGAGATGCTTCAGTATCATTAAATGGACAGGGAATGTGAACTAAACAACTTCCCACATGTATGTATTGTGGCTGATCTTCCTGAAGTTGGTTGAAATTTCTGTAGGTACCATTTGTAGAAGTCTTGGGAATGAAGCATCTATACAATGTCCATGTCTGCTATCATACGTGTTTCATTTCAGCTCTCCTGACCTGGTCTCTTTCTTCATCTCTTCCCATTTAACATTTATCCATTTGTCATTTCTTCCCAAACCACCACATGTTTGCCTGTTTCAGCTTTGTCACCCAATTACTAGCACTGTTCTCAAGAGAAATTGTGAGCAAAAACATGCACAGGGCATCATTTTGCCTAGTCTCCATCCTCAATCTACAAACAAGTCATTTTTTGAACACTTTGTACAAATCACCTACCAGATACTAATGGGTTTACTGTGAAACATAAGGATAATCATGCTTAACCTCAAACAATCTAATTGGAGAAATGAAATGCATACACATTAAAGGACAGCTAATAATGCATGGCCAGATATAAATGCAAGTCAAATGAGGGATAGACAATAAATGCTCTCAGTGTTAAGAGTAAGGAAAAATCCTTTTTGGCTAAAGAGGTTAGGGAAAGCTTTGTAAGACAAGAGGAAATGGATTTGATTCCTGTGGGACTTGGGAAAGTTGAAAGGAGATGAACGGTTTCCTTAGGAGAGGAAATGGCAAGATCAAAGCCACAGCAATGAAAACTATTGAATGTGTTCAAGAGATTGGAGTGGATGGGCCTAGCTGAAATAGTTGATTAATACGGGAAAGAAGAGAAGAGAGAGGCTAGAAAACTGGTTTTACTTCACATGATGGAGAGCCTTAAATGCCAAGCTGAGGAATATGAATTGGATGTACATTTGGACTTTATCCAAATTGCATATAGGATTTAGAGGAGCACTTAGTAAATATTCTGACTTAAAAGGAGTAACTCCAAGTCTAAGTGTCTAAGTAATCTTTGTTCTGCATACCCAATTTTCTCCACCATGGAATTCTTTATCTGATCTGTAGTTAGCTGGCTTAGGCCTCATGGCTTCCCTTCCTTTTCCTACAGCCTGCTTTTCATTTGCATTGACCCCTTCATCAGTGCAATTACAAAGAAGAGAGAAAATGTAACTTAAACCAATCTATTTTATGAGTTAGGTTTTATTGGTTCTACTAATAATTTTTTGAGAGAAAAAATCTAAAAATCTCTAGAATGAATATGGCCTTCGATTATTAAATGACTGTCTCTAGGAAGACAAAAAAGTAGTGACTTTAGGAGCAATGTACTTATGGATTCTTCACACTTTGGGAACTGGGAAAGATGTCGTGGCCCTTTCTTGTCATACCAGATTCATGACAGAAAGAGTGACTTTCTGTCACTCCGTCCTGCAAATGAGGTAGCTTGCAAAATGGCAGTGGTACTCTTGACTCTGCCCAGTTTCAGGAAGAAAATTAGTAGTAGTGTCTCTTCCCAAGTCAATTCCCTCAAGAAAGCAAATGACATTATCTTATTTGGGGCTACCTAGAATATTTTGGGGTTTCAAGTAACAGACAACCTAACCCAAATAGACTTAAACAAGAGAAGAATTTACAGTATTAGCTCAAAGAAATGAAAGAAAGAAAAAGAGAAAGAAAGAGAAAGAAAGAAAGAGAGACAGACAAAGGAAGGAAGGAAGGGAGAAAGAAAGAGAGAGAGAAAGAGAGAAAGAAAGAAAGAGAGAAAGAGAGAACTTAGTTCATACACACGAAAAAGGAACTCGCTAGCTTATGGCGTGATGTCATCAGGATACTGTCTCTTCCCATCTCTCAACTCTGTTCTCAACCATGTTGTGTTATGTCTTATACTTTTGGGATAGCAAGATGGCCACCACAGCTTCAAATTTCAAGGTTCAAGTCCAGCAGGAAAGAGCACATGCTTCCTCTCAACAGTTGCAGCAAAACTTCCCAGATTGAATCTCATCAGATCTGATGAAATATTTGATTTTCCAGCTGTGAATCTCATGCTCCTCTCTGGAGTCAGGTATGCAGTCAACTCAATTTGAAAATCCACAGACAATGGATTTTTGTCCATGAATTTCAGACAAAATGGAAAAGACAGTGCTTTCCATGGCACTTCCCTAGAAGAAGATGGACTGGTTACTGGATGAGGGGGGAAATAACAAATATCTACAACTGTTACCTACAAAATGCCTGTCTCTTTGTAATGCCTTGCACAATTTCCCCCATTCTTTTCAACTTTCCAGTCCCATTGTGCTATGACATTTGTAAGAAGAGAATACATAGAACCCAAAAATATACAGTGCCCAAGAGTGGACTACACTTTTAATTTAGAGTAATGTTTTGGGCACATGGGGAACTAGCCTTTTTGGAACAGCTGTTCCATAACAAGGGATTCACTTCACTATAATAGCTCATCTTCACAACATCCCTTTGAAACAGGCATGTTCTTATTTTTTGATAAAGAAACTCCAGTTCAAAGATGGTAAGCATCTTACACAGTGTCACATAGCTTAAAAAGAATGTGCATTGGTATTGGTACTAGAAATCAGGGCTTTCAAATTCAAAAATCACTTCCACTATGCTGCCCCAAGTCTGATTTCTTTTGCAGGGCTGTTCTCATTTCCATAGCCATGAAATTATGCTGTGCATTATCATGTCTTTTTCTCATTAAATTCTAAACCACTGCCTCTTTGTGAAGATTAAAAAAACCTCAGGATTCAACCAGTGAAAGCTGAAAAGAATCTTAGAAATAATCCAGTTCAAAACTAAAATGCCTGCTTCAAAAGATGAGAAAGCAAGTGTTGGTTGTTCTAGATCATAAAAATAGAGGGTGGCACTGGTCAGGGAACCTGATTTTCAAGTGCTTGTTGAACCCAGATTAATACCCTGTCTCCCCACTTTCTTTATCTTGCCTGAATGTGACCTTGGGAAAGTAAACTTAATCCCTCTGAGCTTTAGTGTGCTCCTTTATAAAATAGGGACAATATTATTGAATTTCATTGAATCCTAAGTGCATATAATTTCATAGTTTAGCTCTAATATCTAAATGTGGCTTAAAACGGAAAGCCAATCATAGTTTATACTTTTACTGTCTTAGCCATATACAGAAAAAGTCATGTCTCATTATCAGTGGTGCCTCAGATTCTATGAAATGTGGAAAGACATTCTGCATATGGGATGTTATGCAAACATGTACCAAAATAATGAAGGTATATCATTTAGAATAATACCGGGCACATAGTAAATGCACACACAGCAGGTGTTAGTTGTGGTGGTGGTGGTGGTTGTGGTGGTGGTGATGGTGATGGTATAAGAGTATGTGTAAAACTTGGCTGATGGATTCTTTTTAGGAGATGAAGTTGTCCCTGTGCTTGGTCACCATTTACAGCTTTGTCTCCTTGGCCTGTAGGCAGCATAGTGGTTTTCCTTGCTTATCCCACATTCTTAAGTGTTATATTTGGTTTCCTGGAACCAAATCATAGCCTCCCAAATCCATTTAAACTGAATTATCTAAATAAGTCTTTTTCCTTTGTTTAATCACAGGTAAAGTGACCAATTATCACTCATGTTTGCATTATATAGATACAGGGTATATAGCTTGGACTAATTTTCCTTATTCTTTATAGTCAATTGATAAAAGTGTTTTTTTACAAACAGTTTCCCGAAAACTCTCAGCTTCATCTCTTTGTGACACAAAAAATGCATCAGAGTAGGCAAATTGACATGATGTGGAGGTTTGGGTTTTTTTGAAGAGATATATTTGTACTTAGAGTAGCAGCTATGGCTTTCTTTCTTAGGAAGGGAAATCTGATTCTATTCAATTGTAAGCTTAAATTGACACAATATCAAACTAAGTCAAGTTTTATTGATTTCTGAGACAAATTTCTGAGTAGCGTTTTTTTTCATTCTATTGATAGGTGGAATTTTGAAAGGCACAGTATTATTTAAAAGATAAGACAGTCATGAAAAGATATTATGTTTCTTTCCTCCAGTTTCCAAAGTGTCACTGCCTATAGATTTGAAATCAAAATAGGTAATATCTTTACTGATCTTGTTATTCAAAATTCACAGCTTTTCATAGTATTCTTCTATTCATCATTTTCCCTTGTCTTTCAGAATGTCTATAAAATGATGGGTTATTATTTATGCTACTTCCGTTAGTGTTTATGCCAGCAGGGGAATATATTTTATTATTTTTAGAGAATAGAAGCTATTTCTTGAACCAGGAAATTGAACTTACTATTTAAAAAATAAAGCAAAGGCATTTGTCTCATCAATCCCTATTTGATTTCCTCTCTAGGGTAATTTTCCTTCCCTAGTCCCTAAAATCACTGCACCCTGCACACATAAACAAGAGGCCTTTCCCACTGTACACTGTGCAAATCTGTATTATTTATTTTCGTTGTACCTTATAATATCTGGTTATATTTTCTTTTTAAATAGAGTGTTCCTCAAGAACAGGGACTGTCACCATTTCATTTCTGTATCTCTATAGCTTAGAGCACTAAATTAAAAAGTAAGTTAAACAAAAAAGGTCTAACTTTGAAAACATTCTTGTACTCTGGGGATAACCATGCATTCAATTTTAAAATGTGTGTTTACCCATTGGGTAGGAAGATTCATCACCAAAGTAGATTTTTGTTTCTCAGAGCTGCACCTGCAAAGTTGCATGCACCACTTTAGGTAATAATCTAGCGAGAGACACTTATAGACACATATTTACTTAATATTAAGCTGGGCTAGAAAAGAAACCAATTTGAAATTGCTTCCTCAGCTGAAAGCTCTATGCTAACAATAAAGTTTAATTTCAGCAGCTGTAGTTCTCAAATCAATAGGCTGCAAAGAGGGTGGCAGAATTTCAGTTTTCAGTTTTGAATACTAAGCAGGTCAGAAGTTGCATTATTTAAGAACAAATTTCCTGGATTTTAAAAACAGCTTTTGGCAAATTAGCTATATGGATTTATTTTATTTTCAATACTAATCTACCTTTTAAGAGGAAAATAGTGTCCAATCATAAACCATCATATTTTATATGAATTACATGAAGAAGAGGTTCTTTGAGCATTTGTGACTTCAAGTGAAAGACATAATAAATCTGTAAATGATAGATATTAAATAACATCAGACAATTGATATTCTTACCTGGTAAAGAGTTTCAGGGCACATTTTTCGGTCTTTGTTTAAAGCAGAAGCAATTTTTTTCCTGGTAACCAGACTATGTAACACTAATATCCAACTAGTTTTACCTTTTAGCAGTATCTACTTTAGAGTATGAACACATTTGCGATGAGTATTGACCAGGTCATGGCTATGTTGGCCTTTTTACCTTGATCTTGTTTATCTAAGTATGTTGTCTTGCCTCATCTTTTAATAACGAATTGTGTTGGTAGTCACTGGGGCACAGGGCTATCAAATCATGGATATTTTTATAACCAAAAGTCCAGTTTGAGAAATATAATTAAAATGTAAATAAATTGGGTTGGGGCAGTGGTTCATGCCTGTAATCCCAGCACTTTGGGAGGCCGAGGCTGGTGGATCACTTGAGGTCAGCAGTTCGAGACCAGCCTGGCCAACATGGTGAAATCCCATCTCTACTAAAAATACAAAAATTAGCTGGGCATGGTGGCACGCACCTGTAATCCCAACTACTCAGGAGGCTGAGGCAGTAGAATTGCTTGATCCTGGGAGGCAGAGGTTTCAGTGAGCCGAGATCATATCACTGTACTCCAGCCTGAGTGACAGAGTGAGACTCTGTCTCAAAAGAAAAAAGTAAATAAATTAATTGGTCCTTAGAAAAAAAATGAATGATATTAAATCTCTTCACGGTTAACAATGCATGCACTTAAACCAGAGTGTTCCAGGCTCCCTATTCTGGGTGTTCATAAGTTGGGGAGACAGCAACTTGTACTTACAAATATTTTCTAAGGTAAGGTTGTATTGGAAGGTCTTGAAGCATTCTGCAATAGCAGGTAAGAGCTGTCATCATTTATGACAGAATGTTAAAGGTCAAGATGATTAGTGTTTAAAGCAGAAACACAGGGAAGGAGACAGGGCAAGAGACAGTGGTGAATGGGGTCAGGACCCTGGACAGCTCTACTAATCCTGATCCGTGGCAGGACTTTTTTCTTGACAGCTTTTGGAAGAATGACCCATCTTATTCATAGGCGTTGCTTCTGATTAGGCTGTGAAGTTTCAATGTCATAGACTTGCTGTTTTATGCTCTTTTATTTTGGGAGGGTAATAAAGAATAATTTTCATATCCCTTTTATATCCACTGTGGGTGATATGAATTCTGGCCTGACTCAAACTTCAGCACTGTGGAGGCAATATTTTGTTAACTATGAGTGGTGTGGAGGTAGGATTATAGGTTATCCTCATACTTTAACATATTTTTCTACCATATATTTTTTTCTCAAAGGTAAGAATTGGCTCTTGAGCATAGACTATGGATATAGCCCAAAACTATTTTTTAAAACCATGTCCCCATGTTCAGTTTGTGGAAGACTTGGAATATATCCATTTAAGCACTTATTTTTCTCTCTAATTAAAAAGAAGAGAAAAAACACAAGTTTTCTCTTTTTAATAATTTTGTGTAATTAAACTCCAGGCTTTTAGATGAGATGCATGCTAATAAATTCTCAATGGAATCTTTCAGAAGTAAAGCACAGCTGTTCAATTCATGAATTTATTTTGCACTGTCTTAATAGAGTGTTTTTCTCAAAAGGAATTTTATTCTTTTGATGGCCCAAATGACCTTCTGTATTTTATCTTCTCTTATCTTTTATTTTTTCCTAATCTTTCTGTGTAGAGATGGGTTTCAGTATGTTTCCAAGACTGGTTGTGAACTCCCCACCTCAAGTGATCCTCCCAGTTTGGCCTCCCAAAGTGCTGGGACTACAGGCATGAGCTACTGTGTGCCTAACCTTTTCCTGATTCTCAATCAAAAGTACTTGTCTGCCTTAGCAAATGTACACTTTTTATGTCAAATCTATTATTTCTATGCCTGTGTTTAAGATTCATTATTTTTTATTTCCCTTCTCTGTGCTAAAGATTATAACTGTTGCAGGAGCCCTTAAACTCAGAGAGTTTAACTGGGATTTTATTAAAGTGTATGATCTGACATTCTTTTCTTAACTGAGCTGTTTTACAGGTTAAGTTCTAATCTAGGTTCATGAAATAGGCAACAAGATTATTCTAATTCAATACATGGCTAAAAACAGGGAAAGAAAGAAGCAAGTATTTAACCTAAAAACAACTTTTACCACTCTTGTTCAATATCTGAGTAACTTAAAGCAAGCCACAATGACTATAAAGCAACCGTTTAAAAACTGTTGGAGACCCCTCTCTACCAGCATTTTCCAAACAACATTGGAGTGAGCTTAAATCTTTGAATTTTTGAAGACTTTCTCTAACATCCTACTTACATGATCTTAAATTGTTCTCTCACCTCATTTTCCGTCAAGTGTTACTATTGACTACTTTGAATTATGATCTTTTGTACCAACTTGATAGAAGGTATTGGTCAGGAAAAATAGGAGAAGGAGTGTGAAGGTGGAGGAAGGAAAGGAAATGGAAGAGAAAGACTGACAGTAAGCTTAGAACATGGCCACTACATGCTCTTCATTGCATTCCATGTGAATTTCCCTTGGCAGCCCGATTTGGGATTATTATCCTCAAAAAAGTACTTGAACCAAAAAAAAGTCCCTAAACAAGATAACATCTCATTTCATCACTCGCTTAAATAAATCTCTTTCTTTTTACAGCTGATCAAACCAAACCCAGTGCTGAGTTCATCTGACCAAGACAAATGGAGATAGCTTCAGTACTTTCAGAAATCTAAGGATGTTCTACCAAGGTGTCTCTAGGGTTTTAAACAGTGAAAATACATTCTGATATGTTCTGATCAAAAATTATCCCTTACCTTATTCAAATGAATTTTATTCAGGGGCATTTCAAATGAAACTTTTTGAATTAATCACTAGAAAGAGAATGTCAAAGGATAAATAAAAGTGTTCAATATTCAGAAGAGAATACATGAAGTGTGAGCATCAAAGATTCTAGAAATAGAAAAGTCTTTAAATAGAAACAACCCATACCTTGTCAGTTCAAGAGATTAAACTTTTTTTAAAAAATCTGTTTTCTACTTAGAAGGAATTTGGGTCACAGCAACACTTGTCTCAGCCATCTGAGTTCTTTGTTGGCCTCTTCCCTTCTTGTGTTTCTTTTCTCCTTAGGTTTATTTAGATAGCACCCTTATTCTAAGGAGCTTAATATGGTAGCATTACACTCTCAACCTTTGAAACATATTAAGAGGTAATTAAAGGACAAATGTTGCTGATTTTTACATCCCACATCAGATGATATTCATTCTATGTTTAGCAGACATGTACCAATAGTATTCTGCTATGGTAAGCAAGGTAGTTAGATCTTGGCCTCAAAGTACTTATAATTTAAAACCATCAATAAAGATAAAAATATTGAAGCACATGCCAAGAAGCATGAAACTGCATAATAAATCTAGATGTAAAAGCCAGAGACAAACTTCTAAATAAAACAGCATCTAGAGTTTTAGAATTAAAGAGAAACATTATCTTTGCTTTTTAGAAAGTGTAGGAAGAAGGAATTTTAAACATACTAGCTTTTCTATGGGATGCTCTGTGTGTGTGTGTGTGTGTGTGTGTGTGTGTGTGTGAGAGAGAGAGAGAGAGAGAGAGAGAGAGAGAGAGAGACAGAGACAGAGAGAGACAGAGAGAGAGACAGAATCTTCTTGCTCTGTTGCCCAGGCTGGAGTGCAGTGGCATGATCTCGACTCACTGAAACCTCTGCCTCCCAGCTTCAAGCAATTCTCCTGTCTCAGCCTCACGAGTAACTGGGATTACAGGCACCCACCACCATGCCGAGCTAATTTTTGTGTTTTTAGTAGAGATGGGGTTTCACCATGTTGGTCAGGCTTGTCTCGAACTCCTGACCTCATGATCCACCAGCCTCGGCTTCACAAAGTGCCCAGTCTAGGGGATGCTTTTCAGCAAAACTATGAACCTACAAATTTTGGTCACCTTGGCCTCTCATTCTTCCCCCTTTTTTGGTGCCCTTTAACTTCTGACATTTAAGCCATAAGGGGACTTCTGTTCTCTACCTATTCTCTGCCACCCAGATCTAACTAGATCAGTGATTTTTATCTCAGAGTTCATTCTATTTGTTGAATTCCTTATTTCAAATTGTATGTGTCCTTTAAGTCTCATCTCTCTTGTGAAATAAAAGACTTTACTCCTTGTTCATAGAATTTTAAGCATCAGTAAATATACATGAAGGTGGGGGTAGTATTTGAGGACTAAACATGCTTTCTTGGACTACTGGGATTCCAGGACAAAGACTGTGCTTTTTCCTGTATAGTCATCCTTTATCATTTTTAAGCCACTTAGGGCTTTTCTTTATGATTTGTGAGTATCTGATTAAATTTCCAAGTATGATAGTGGTGATAGTGATGGTAATAATAATGTTATTCTAATTGCTTAGGGTGTCATCAGGTAAAGAACTCAAGTTCATTTTCTTTCAGAGAAGTATTGCATGCAAAGATTTGGAATCTACATACATACAGAATGACATTTGAATGAATAAATATTATCAGAAACCTATTAGGAAGAAATGATAGGAATATCACTAGTATTTTAGTGACAATTTTCCAAATAGAAAGAATGACAAAGAGAAGAGGCAACATAGTAACCTGTGTTAAGAAGAGTTTGGCTTCATTATGATCTTATACAAGTTACTTATCTCTGTAATGCTCACCCTCTTGACTTGTAAAATGGGAATAATAAAGCCTATTCTACAAAGATATGGTGGGACTAAGACCCCAGCTCAGTAAATCTTACTTTCCTATTCTTCCCATGTGAAAAAAAAAAAACCTAAAGAAAAAAACCTTAAGCCTAAATACAATACACAAAGTATAACCAACAGAGACCATAGCTAGAAAACTCTTGCATACTATATGTCAATGAATACAAAATGTCACAGATATGACATACTGCTACTATAAAATAGCCACAGTTTTGAAACTTACCTTGAAGACTTGAAATATGAGAGAATTCAGATCAACCCCACAAAACTTTATAGAAACATGATCGATTTTCCACTTCTCCTGTGGGAGTTTCTTCTACTGAGCCACATTTTCCCTCTGAGAAAACTCTGTGGGATATGGTGGAGGGCACCTGTAATCCCAGCTGCACTGGGAGGTGAAGGATTGCTTGAGCCCAGGAGTTCAGGACCAGCCTGGGCAACATAGTAAGACCCTGTCTCAAAACAATCAATCAAACAAAAACCCCTGGATAAAATTTATTTCTAAGACTTTCTATAATAACTATACAGGTTCAGATTATTTAAATTATTTTTTTAATTTCTTTTTTGAGACAGAGTCTCACTCTGTCACCCAGGCTGGAGTGCAATGACACAATCTCAGCTCACTACAACCTTCATCTCCTGGGTTCAAGCGATTCTCCTGCTTCAGCCTCCCAAGTAACTGGGATTGCAGGTGCCCGCCACCATGCCGAGTAATGTTTGTGTTTTTAGTAGAGACAGGGTTTCACCATGTTGGCCAGGCTGGTCTCGAACTCCTGACCTCAGGTCATCCACTCACCTCAACCTCCCAAAGTGCTGGGATTATAGGTGTGAACCACTGTGCCCAGTCAGATTATTTTAATTATGTGTACACATGCTTGCAGCAAAATTTCCATGTTCATATGCCTCCATTAAGTCTTCCCACATATTTGTTATGCCAGGCTCACAGACATTTTCATGTGAATTGTAAGAAACTTGAGGGCCAGGCCATTGCTGCCTTTTAGTGTTCAGTAAATACAATGTGCCCGTTTTAGCCTTTATCTTGCTTGACCTCTCAGGGCTGTCTGTCACTGGTTCCCACTTCTTGCAAAATTGTCCTTAGTTATTGTGATTCTGTACTCAGCTAGAGCTAGGTTTCCTGTCTCAAGGTGTACTTCCCAAATTCCATTTCTTTTCTGATAACTTCTTAGAAGCTGATGTTCCTTGGGCATCTACTCCATTGTTTCTTCTCTTTTCATTCTACAAATACTCCCTATACTACTTCATCTGCTCCAGTGGCTTGAACCAATATTCATATATTCAACTAATGTCAAGATCTGGAGTTCTAGCATATTCTGCCTTTAGACCTCCAGGTGTGTATTTTTAAATGTCTACTAGATATCTCCACTTATACCTCTCACACCTCAAATCAGCATTTCTAAAACCCAACATTCTTTATTACACCCTCTCCATTGTGCCTTCCCTTCTTATATTCTCCTCTCTTGGACACACCTCCATCTGCATCACTGCCCAAGACAGACACCAGGGAGTCATCCTTAATTCAGTGTCTCTCAAAACCAATAATCAAACTGAGATCTACCTCTTAAATATCTCTTGATACTCTCTACTTCTTTTTGTCACCACTGCTACTATTTGGCCAACATACACCACATTTTTGCTGAAGTACTGGAACAGCTTTCTTTTTTATTTTATTTTATTTTATTGCATTGCATTTTAGGTTTTGGGGTACATGTGAAGAACATGCAAGATTGTTGCATAGGTACACACGTGGCAGTGTGATTTGCTGCCTTCTTCCCCATCACCTCTATCTGGCATTTCTCCCCATGCTATCTCTCCCCGACTCCCCATCCCCCACTGTCCCTCCCCAATTTCCCCCCAACAGATGCCAGTGGGTATTGCTCCTCTCCCTGTGTCCATGTGTTCTCATTGTTCAACACCTGCCTGTGAGTGAGAACATGCGGTGTTTGATTTTCTGCTCTTGTGTCAGTTTGCTGAGAATGATGGTTTCCAGGTTCATCCATGTCCCTACAAAGGACATGAACTCACCATTTTTTATGGCTGCATAGTATTCCATGGTGTGTATGTGCCACATTTTCCCTGTCCAGTCTATCATCAATGGGCATTTGGGTTGGTTCCAGGTCTTTGCTATTGTAAACAGTGCTGCAATGAACATTCGTGTGCACGTGTCCTTATAGTAGAACGATTTATAATCCTTTGGATATATAGCCAGTAATGGGAACAGCTTTCTGTTCTCTCCTTGTCTCTTTCTTATGATGCTTGCTTGCTCAGTACTGCCCCCAATCTCCATATTGTAGTGAAAGTTGTCCTTCTAAAAGGCAAAGCTGACTTAAGTCACCCACTTGTTTAAAAAATACAAATGGCCTTCACAGTTCTCAGGATGTATCAATCCATTTTTCTTAGCAAGGCCAAAAAACTCTTCATAGACTGCCCCTTTTTCTGCCCAGCATCATCACTTGCCACTTACTTTCTCATCACTCCTGTTCTGAATGATTTGAAGTTCTCCAAATGTCACATTTTCTCTTGCCTGTTTGGCCTCTGTGACCACACCACCCCTTTACTCTGCCTTAAGAAATTTCCCTCTTCCCATCCTTAACTAAGTTACACAGAGTATCATTTAAGAATAATGCAGTTTCGAGCAACTTCTCCTCTTCCAAAGTATAACCATTCACCTTCGAAAAGATCAGCTTTAATAGAAAATAGCCTATAAATTGGGTTTCCTTCTGATGTATTCATGTTAATGCTGCTAGAATGTGACTCTATAGAAAGCTACAAACTGCATTTTTTAAGATCACTGGTTCTGGATGTAGATGCCACCTATTTATGTGAAGAATACTTAAGTAGTATTTACTGTGCACCATGTACCTTATGTATATTCTTTTTGCTTTGTTTGATTTTTAGTTTTATGACATGGGGTCTTACTATGGTTGCTCCGGCTGGAGTACAGTAGCCATTCACAGGCACAATCATACTGCAGTGCAGCCTCGAATGCCTAGATTTAAGCAATCCTTCTGCCTCTGCCTCCCTAATAGCTGGAACTATGGGCACACTCCACCCTGCTTCTCTTACATTAACTTTTTAGTCTTCATAACAGCCCTAAGAAGTAGGTAGGGTTATCATTTACCATTACCATTTCACAGACAAGGGAACTGAGACATCGAGGATCACCGTCCGTACGGTTAATTGGTAAGAGACAGGCTTCAACTCAAGCAAATTAGATGCCAAAGTCTAATTGCTTAATCTTTACACTAAATTGCCTTAGCACAATTGCCTTAGCTTTGGGAAGAAAACCTTCAACAGGTTAAACTGAGGAGTTGGGGATTTTCTTTACTACTAGTGGTGAACAAACTTGTCTGTCCTTCTAAATCTACTCAACAGATGGTGGTACAAACCTAAATTATCCTTCTGGATGCTGGCAAGTCACCTCAACTTATTTTCAGTTTTCTTCCTAGAGGACCTGGATTATACAAAGCAAGCAGTAAGCACACGCAAAGCAAAGAGCTCTCTATAGTTGCCAGGGGACACCTCATCCTCTCTCTCCCAAGCCAAAACATTCAGTTCTAGAAATGTCATTGAGCTTAGCATCTTTAACTAGAACAGGGTAGTGGTTTTGACAAACATTTGAGCATAAATTATTATTATTATTATTATTATTATTATTATTTATAAATTTTATTGCACTTTAGGTTTGGGGGTACATGTGAAGAACATGGAAGATTGTTGCATAGGTACACACATGGCAGTGTGGTTTGCTGCCTTCCTCCCCATCACCTATATCTGGCATTTCTCCCCATGTTATCCCTCCCCAACTCCCCACCCCTGCTGGCCCTCCCCTAGCTCCCCACTACACACCCAGTGTGTGATGCTCCCCTCCCTGTGTACATGTGTTCTCATTGTTCAACACCCACCTGTGAGTGAGAATATGCAGTGTTTGATTTTCTGTTCTTGTGTCAGTTTGCTGAGAATGATGGTTTCCAGGTTCATCCATGCCCCTACAGAGGACACAAACTCATCATTTTTTATGGCTGCATAGTATTTCATGGTGTATATGTGCTACATTTTCCCTGTCCAGTCTATCATCGACGGGCATTTGGGTTGGTTCCAAGTCTTTGCTGTTGTAAACAGTGCTGCAATCAACATTCGTGTGCATATATCCTTATAATAGAACAATTTATAATCCTTTGGGTATATACCCAGTAATGGGATTGCTGGGTCAAATGGTATTTCTATTTCTAGGTCCTTGAGGAATCACCAGACTGTCTTCCACAATATTTGAACTAATTTACATTCCCACCAACAGTGTAAAAGTGTTCCTATTTCTCCACATCCTATCCAGGATTTTTTAATGATTGCCAATGTCTCTGGATTTTTTAATGATTGCCATTCTAACTGACATGAGATGGTATCTCAATGTGGTTTTGATTTGCATTTCTCTAACGACCAGTGATGATGAGCATTTTTTCATATGTTTGTTGGCCTCACGTATGTCTTCTTTTGTAAAGTGTCTGTTCATATCTTTCACCCACTTTTGAATGGGCTTGTTTATTTTTATCTTGTAAATCTGTTTTAGTTCTTTGTAGTTTCTGGATATTAGCCCTTTGTCAGATGGGTAGATTGCAAAAATTTTTTTCCCATTCTGTTGGTTGCCAATTCACTCTAATGAATGTTTCTTTTGCTGTGCAGAAGCTGTGGAGTTTGATTAGGTCCCATTTGTCTATTTTGGCTTTTGTTGCCAATGCTTTTGGTGTTTTAGTCATGAAGTCCTTGCCTATGCCTATGTCCTGAATGGTTTTGCCTAGGTTTTCTTCTAGGGTTTTTATGGTGTTAGGTCTTATGTTTAAGTCTTTAATCGATTCATCTGGAGTTAATTTTAGTGTAAGGTGTCAGAAAGGGGTCAAGTTTCTGCTTTCTGAGCATAAATTATTTAACACAGTACATACATAGTCAGGATTCCCCACATATACCAAAAGAAATCAGCTTTCTAGTCAATAGGCTCTGCACCTGTGACATATCTCTTTGATGTTCTCATTTGGTCTCCATCATAATAAGCAAATGAATATTGTTTATTTTGTGTCCATGTGATCTGAAGTTATGTCTGAAACCCTAGGCAAAACACTAAAGATTAATTTCTCTTCCACCACAATCTTACTCAATGTTGTGTGAAGAAGGCATTTACTTGCAAGGCAATTGTTCATCTGTAATTTTGAATTAGATCTTCACAGCCTACTCTTCTGCCACTAGATTCTTCTTTATATGTTATTTAACACTTTTTCCATGAGCATTTAGTACTACTAGTTCTTAGGAGGTGGGTTGAGGCACACATTATGAAAACTAAGTGTAGCATAGAAGGGACCAAGAACACCAGCCAGAAACATAAATTACATGAGAATTTGGCCCTCATGACTACATATGATGATCTAGATATCATATAGTTACTGCAGTGAGGAATCAAACCTTTTCCACCCTCGTCTGGGACACCATGCATTCTAATCAGGCAGCCCAAGTTTGCAACACTACACCTTTAATTCACACCGAATTTTCAGTCATTAAAATCCTGCACCCTGTCTTCCATGAATGGTAGTTAATTCAGTTCTCCTATACCTGCACTTTCACTATAGATTTTTTTTAAACCTATGCTTTAGCTTTATAGTTTTTCCCAAATACATTTTGTGTTAATAGTTTTAAGCGCTTTTTCTGGCCCGCTTGTCGTTGATGGCTTCACTAAGAAGAATTGCTAGTCATTGATTCAGCCCTCCTCCAGAATATTTTACCTCAGGACATTTACATCAGGCTAAATTAGGACATTCTGAAATGATGTGTTATCAAATGCCTTTAACTGCTTTGCAATCAATTCCTAGGAATGAAGTAGGGATAGGGGAAAGAAAAGAGATGGAGAATAGGAGATAAGAATAAAGCTCCAGAAGATGAGTGAATTTTTTAAACACTGGAATCAAGAAATTCATTATATGTATGAAAAACACAGCTGTAATTGGAATAGGGAGTGATTCAGCCTTCCATCCTGGCAGCCTTTTAACTCTGGCAGCATGAATTGGACCTGAAAGACTTCTACTGCTTTGAGTTCTGATTTTCATTTAGTCCTACCAGCAAGAAAAATCACCCTGGAGCAATGAGCATGCTGATTTTGTTAATTCCCTCAAATATGTCCCTTGTTTAAATCACTGCTGATTAAACATTCGTGACATCTTTCCTTTCTCAATGTGCTGTGACTCATCAGGTGATCACAGTGGAATGAGGAAAACAAATTGTTTTTGTTTTTCAATGTTTACTGAAAGTGAGCAAGGGAAAAAAATAACAGCTGCTAAAATGATGAATGGCTGGCAGGCTGCACGTCTTTCACCTTTTGATGGTCTTTAGGAAACAAAATATCATCTGTAAGAGAAGATCACCAGGACCAGAGTCAGACCATAGATTTGAACTACTGCAAGCCTAAGTTTCTGCTGCCAAACAAAGCCATTCCAAGTAGGGTTGATTGTTCTACTGCTATTCAAGGTCATTTGGACAGAGGTGATGATTTTGGCTATGATCATGGATTTTCACTTCACCTTATCACAAACAGTGTACAAATTCACTCCAATATTTGATTCTCTATTTACTCAACAATCTGAATTTTAAGACAGTAAAATCACTTGCCACAAAGAAACCAGGCCTATGTAAAATGTTGTTACCTGAAAGTTGTTTTACTAAGCTACTTTTAGCATAGCAAAAGTTATACTTTCTGTTTCATAAATGACAATAACAAGAGGATGACTACCACAGTAAATTACTCCCACCTGCCTAATAATCAGTCACGCTCTGTCATACTACAGGGAGAAATGATTACACTGAGTGTGATACAATTGAAGGAGCACAGCTCTCAGAGTTAAGAGAACAGATTTTCTGTTCTTGGCTGTGCTCACAAATTGTGTGGCCTTGCATAAGTCATTTACAACTGTTGATCTTCAATTTCTCATCTAGGTAGACATCAGACTACAATAAGATCCTGGATCTTATATTCCATGCTAAGGTTTCCCTCATCTGAACAAGAATTGTTTTCGTGGAATATGTTACTAGGATTTTCGGTGTATACCCAATTCAGTGCAGTCTAGAACATTATTTAGTTATTGCTTAAATAATCTGAACAAAAGATCAGGTGATAAATCATGTTTTCCTCTGCCAAGAAAGACCCTATTTTAGAAGTATGATTTTGCTGATTTCAGGGATCATTTAAAAAAATACGTTTAACTAAAATGACACATTCATGTTACATGCAGAACTGCCGAGGTTGGAAATGGAGACGGTCTAAATGCCTTCAGCCTCATTCTGGGATCTGCTACTAACTCTGTTCTGAGATTCGGGCCAATCACCTAACTCTTTTGTATCTAAATATTTTTATTTCTATCTTAGAGTTAATTATTTAAGCTCGACTCAGTAAACTGCGACAGATAGAAATAAAAATAATTTGGAAACACGATGCCCATGGGACAATATCAGAAAAAATGTTACAAATTTACAAGTAATTAAAAGACTAAATGTTGCTTCCTTCAAGCTTTGTTATTGGCAATATAAGTGCTTTGCGATTTGGAGAACTCTAATAGTAATCTGTCGGTTGTCATGGCAATGGCTACTGCTATTGCCAGCCTACATCAAAGGATCCAAAAGGAAGGAAATAATTTAAAAGTCTTTCACCTGGCCATGGCTTATGAAGTGGCAAATATTTTCTTCCTCTGGTCTGTGTGCTCTTCCTATTTCCCACTTTCTGCTGCATCAAAGGCCAAGGCCATTTTTTCACTCTGTATTCCTCTTGTTCAGAGCCACTTGGTTCCATTGGCCAGTGGTATGGGATAATTTTCTTTTTCTTCCTTGTCAGATCTAAGAAGGCTTCTGAATTCAGGAGAAGTGGGGGTTGAGTCATGGAAAGTATTTTGTTTCGGGAGAATTAAAAGGAGTTTCTCTTTTCCTCCAATTAGGGCTAGGAAATGGAAGCCTGTAAAATCACCTTCATGTAACACAAAGGTAACTAGTAGAATGGCTTAACGCAAATTTGGCTTCCCATTTGAAGGCACAAGAGAAAGAAATGTGGATTGGGGTTAAGTGTTTACAAGAGTTTACTATATTGTATTTTCATGTATCTACTTATGCAGTTTCTTTTTCACTTCCCTGTTTCAATAAGTTCTTATGACTTCCAGGTCACGATAGTAAATTGAGCCAATGTTAAACTCTCATCTTCTGCTCAAATACACACATAAATCACAGGTAAATACACGTTCTCAGCTGAAGAAGCACATGGCCATATTCAAAAACAAGAAGGGAGATATGTGGTCCAAAAACCAAGATATCACCCCAAAAATAGCAAAACAAAGAAAAACCTGACCAAAAAAAAAAAAATCCCTGCAAGCAGCTGAAGCCACCGGCCTGCCGTAATCTAATAGGAGCTCCAAAATGAGGAATAGAGAAAATAGATGCAAAGCAATAGCACAATAATTAATACCTGGAATTTCTCAGTATTAAGGGAAGGAGTTTTCAGATTGATAAATTCTACTATGTGTCACATGGGATAAATATACTTCAAAAATTCATATCTAGACATATTATAGTAAAAATGCAGAACATTCAGATAAAGAGAAAATTCTACAAAACAAAAACAGAAATCAGATTATTTGTAGATTTTTATCATCAAAAATAATACCTTAGGAAATGTAATCCATTCTTAGGAAATATCTTTACATTTCTAAAGAATAAATAGCTATACTATAACTCTGTAAACAAGTTATAATTTATGAAGATGTTCATAGGCACACACACATATCTAAAATAAAGAACAGAATTAGAAATTAGAAGAATTTTAAAAATCTGTTTTCCAGTCAAATAAATAAATAGATTTATAGAATTAAAAAGAAGTAGTGATGTGCAAGAATCAAAGTGAGAAAATAATCAGGAAACCATACTGGAAAATGCAAATGGATGTTGTTTGTAAACAAAAACAAAATAATATTTTTATATTTAGTGCAAGATGTGTCTATAATTACTGGCAAAAATTATATGGGAGTTGGGTGAAAGTTTGAAAGATTAATAAAGTGTGCAAAGATGATTGTCTTATTCAGAAAGACAGAGAGAGATAGATTAACCTAGAACTTTGTTTTAAAAATACCAATACATGCGTAGGGCCAGGTGCAGCAGCTCACACCTATAATCTCAGCTTTTTGGGAGGCCAAGGCGGGAGGATTACTTGAGGTCGGGAGTTAGAGGCCAGCCTGACCAACGTGGCAGAACCCGGTCCCTACTAAAAATACAAAATTATCCTGGTGCAGTAGCGCATGCCTCTAATCCCAGCTACTCGGGAAGCTGAGGCAGGAGAAGGCTTGAATCCAGGAGGTGGAGGTTGTGGTGAGCCAAGATCGTGCCATTGCACTCCAGCCTGGGCAACAAGAGCAAAACTCCATCTCAAAACAACAACAACAACAACAACAACAACAACAACAAACAAACAAATATATATGTAAATACTAAAATTTTAAGGGTCAAGAGTAAAAAAGTAAGGCCTTGTGCAGTGGCTCATGAAAGTAAGGCCTTGTGCAGTGGCTCATGCCTGTAACCCCAGCACTTTGGGAGGTCAACGCGGAAGGGAGGATTGCTTGAGCCCAGGAGTTCAAGACCAGCCTGGGAAACGTGGCAAAATCCCGTCTCCACCAAAAACACAAATATCAGCCGGGAGTGGTGGCTCCCACCTGTGGTGCCAGCTACTCAGGAGGCTGAGGTGGGAGAATAGCTTAAACCTGGGAGGTCGAGGCTACAGAGAGGTGTGATCTTATCACTGCACTCCAGCCTAGGCAACAGAGTGAGACCCTGTCTCTCAAAAAAGAAAAAGAGTAAAAAGTAGAAATACAGTACACAATTTCTATTGAACAAGTAGAGCAGGGAGGGAACAAAAATCTTGACCAGTTGAAGAGAAAACAAGGAAAGAAAACGAGAAAAAATCAGCAAAGAAAAATATGACAGGAAAGAAAAACACAAAATAATGTGGCAAACACAAGAACAAATGTACCAGTAATCATAAAAATCATCAAAGTTATTTTCTAAAAGCGTTACTCAGCGTTGATAAAAATAAATTCATCTATGCGCTGTTCCCAAAATTACCCAGAAATGGGAAAAATGAATGAAAACGAATAATGTATGTTTTGATGAATGGAAACATAAGCCTTATATAGCAATATTGAAATCATAAAAATAGAATAACTTGTTATTAAAAAGACAAAAAATAACAGATGCTGGCGAGAATGTGGAGAAAAGGGAACTGTTCTTCACTGTTGGTGAGAATGTAAATTAGAACATCCATTATGCAAAAGAGTATGAAGACATCTCAAAAAAACAAAAATAGAACTACCATACTACCCAGCAATTTCACTACTGGGTATGTATCAAAAAGAAAGGAAACCAATATATCAAAAAGATACCTGCACCTCCATGCTTATTGCAGCTCTATTCACAATAGCAAAGGTATGTAATCAACCTCAGTGTCTATCAACAGATGAATGCATAAAAAATATGACATATATATATACAATGGAATATTATTTAGCCATAAGAGGAATAAAATCCTGTCATTTACAGCAACATAGATGGAACTAGACATCATTATGTCAAGTGAAATAAGCAAGGCATGGAAAGACAAATATCACATGTTTTTGCTCATATGTGGGAACTTAAAAAGTTGATCTCATGTAGGCAGGGAATAGAATAATAGTTACCAGAGGCTGGGAAGATTGTGTGTGAGCGTGATGGAGGATTAAGAGAGATTGGCTAATGGGTACAAGCATACAGTTAGAAGGAATAAATTCTGTTTGACAGCAGAGTAGGGTTGCTATAGCCAACAAAAATGTATATTTCAAAATAGCTAGAAGAGAGGATTTAAAATGTTCCTAACATGTAGAAATTATAAATATTGAGGTGATAGGTATTCTATGTACCCTAATTTTGTCATTATACATTCTGTGCATGTTACAGAATATCACACGTACCCTATAAATATGTATTATAAGTATTATCTGTCAATAATTTTTTAAATAAAACTATAGATTGGTGAACATTTAATGGGTCAAAAAATATTTGATATCAGTCAAAATAAAAATTCACAAAAAGATAAACAATATGTTCCAGAATGTATTCTATCAATATCCACTCTGTGATCTCAAATTTAATTATGTAATTTAATATGTTAGAACATCAGTATTCAAGTTCTAAATAGAATTTTAGGAATGATAACATTTTTAAATGATAATAATTAAAACATATAAACTTGCTCCTTAACACAATACCTATACATTTTAATAAAATTAAGCAGAAAATGTATCACCTGAGAAACACTTCAACCTGATCACATTCTCTTCAGAATATACATTCCTGATACTCTACTATCCCACTGAGTAACATATGTTATAAATACATAGTAGGAATGTTTTTCTCACCTGTGTAATTCTGAGGTGTAGGCAATTAAACAAATTTCAGCGAATTTGTCCAAAATTAGCTTTATATTAATTTGTAGATGCCTCCTCCTATTTGTTTTGTTCATTATTTTCTCCTGTGGGAGCACATTAGAGTCACTGTTAATGAAGATTTTGTTAAATATTACATTTTCTTTATTAACGTTTATATGTAATTAGCATTTACTTCTCGATTCTTATGTTTGAAAATATAAATAAAATATTCACAATAGTTTACTCAGTATTTCACTTTTCCCTTGTAACTAGAATACAGAAAAATAATTAAGGTGACATATAATTAGAAAGTAGAAGAAAATCAGAAGTCGGGACAAATTAAAAAGTTTACAATATTGGAATAATTTAAAAGCACACCTGATATGAGGCATTATTGATTGAAATGTCTTGTTAATAGACTTCTGCATTAATTGTCTTTTTAGATTGAGATGACATAGGAATGCTAGCTGGGAATGGAAAGAAATATGGAAATCTCTGTTGAGAAATACATCCATAGTGGGATGTTTGTGATTGTTTGGTGTCAGTATATGGTTTTGGATCAAGTAATGCTTTATGACTATTATGGCTCCAGGATGGGACTGAGCCTGGAGAACAGGTTTTCTTTTGACTTTACACCCTCCTCTAGTAATTAAGGCATCTTGTCTCCTGAGATTAATATTGAAGAGCAAAAATTTACTCGATAGCTTAATGCAAAGCAGAAGAATGCTAATTTAATGTCATTCCCTTAACACCTCATGAAAAGAAAACATCCCTTTAACATCCAATATGCTTCCCCAATGCCTATTTCTTGTCAACAGACACAGTCTAATCTTTGAGAGGCAGATGCACACATCTTTTGGCTGAAAGTACAGAGAGCAATTTTATACCAAGCACATCAAGGGGGAAATTGGGAACAGTTGCAACATTCTATCGCTCAGTTTTGGAAACCCTTTTATAGTAACGGACAAGTACTGGCCTCGTGTCAGCTCCCCAAATTCCTCCTATGGAGTGTAATCTCTTGAGAGATTTTTCATTATTGTCTTTATTGCTTAGATCAACACCAGGCAGACTGAGTGAAAATGGCCCTTCAAATCATCTTTAATCTTTTGAACAGGCAAATTAGTTGTGAATTATTTATCAAGAACATCCAGGTGGGTGCTAATACAGTCAAATCAGCTTTCTGCTTTCCTGTTACCTAGAGGTTTTGAGCCTTGAAAATACTGCTGTCATCCCATTTCTTTTCTTTTGCCAATTTTCCATTTGCTTTCTAAAAGTAATTTGACATGCTATCAGAGAATTGAAAGACGTTTTCTTCTTTATCCTGTAGTGACACGGTCAAATCACCGAGAAACACTAAATAGTACCTGGACCAACAAATGTTTACATTTTAAAGAAAAATGCAAAAAGGGAGTTCAGGTAGGAAAAAGTGCAGGAAGAAACAAATGTTTTTAAAGGAAGGTTAAGATGATAATAACACTTTTGGGGATAGGAATGTAAAGTGTACACTATACTAATCCTACTATACTAGTCAGTGGACTTGTTTTAAGGAAAGAAAGAGTCAATTAAAGTGTCTTGATTTGCAACTTCGTGAAGTCAACAAGGATTCTCTCTTTCCATTGGTGAACCCAAATGGTGTCACCTTGTTTTATAGTACACAGACGTGTAAACAATAACAAGATTTATATTTCTTTTGCTTCTAATCTGTAGGCAAATTTTCTGACTGTTCTACAGCCTGAAGATTATAAAGTCCTAGACAAAACTGTAGAATTAACTCAAGCAAATCTGAGTCATGTTTGGGGAAAAATAAACAAGGAGGAAATGCTTTATTAATAGAATAATATTATTTGTCTACTTCGAAATATTATGATGCTATTAAGTAATAAGAAAACTTTTAAAAGATCGTCCTAAATTGCAAAAGCTAACTCTTACTGAGCACTTATATATAACAATTAATCCTCATAAAAATCCGAAGCGTTAAAAGCCAGTAATGTCTCCAGTTATTGAAAAGGAAACAAAAATAGAGCCAGACTGAACAGAACAACTTGTCCAAATTTCCATAGCTAGCAAATGTGACCTAGAAAGGACTTGAACACAGACATTCTGCCTCTACAGCTTACCATTTTAATTGCTTGACATTTGACCTCTCTTCCATTCACTATAACTAAAATTACTAAAAATATTCTTGAAAAGCATTGGAGTGATCCTTTACCAAAATAATAAAAATGCCTTGAAAGTGCACTGCACAAAATTTGCACAAAACACTTAAACGATTTGCAACTCTCATGGACCTAACAAAACTGATGACTGTGCCCTTCTCACAGTGTTCCTTTCTGCTGTGTGTACTTACTGTTCACGTTGGTATTAAATAAATTTTAGGTAAGGGTTACTCCTCTATTTACTTGCAGATAGAGTCAATACTTTTATCAGTTTTTTCCTAATTGATCAATACAATCTCAGTCAAAATTAATGCAGACTTTTACACAGAAGTCGGCAAAATGATGCTAAAATTTGTATGAAAATGCAAAGAAGCTGGAAGAGCCAAAACAATTTTGAAAAAAAATTAAGAAGGGCTTACGTGTTCTCAAGACTTACTGTAAAGCCATATTAATCAGGACTGTGTGTTATAAACATAAGGATAAACATATAAATCTATGGAAATGAATTGAGAATCCAGAAATAGGCCCACATATATGGCCAATTGATTTTCAACAGTATGTCAGATAATTCAACGAAGACAGGGTAGTTTTTTTCCCCCAAGCAATAGCATTAGAATAGTTAGATATCTATATGGAAAAAATAAATTAGGTGTAGTCCTTACTTCATAGTTTTTACTATTCACTCAAAGTGAATCACAGGAGAAAATAAGAGAAAATGTGTGTGATATTACGGCAGAAAAGTATTTCTTAGAAAAAGTAAACTGATAAATTGGTCTTCATCAAAATTAAAACCTTCTGGTGTTGAAGAGACGTCATTAAGAAAACAGAAAGGTAAGCTGTAATATGGGAGAAAATATTCACAATACATGAATCTGAGAAAGAGCTTGTAAAAGAGCATATAAACAATTCACATGTTAAAATAAGAAGAAGACTAGTGAAAAAGCAAGGTAAACAATTTGGACACTTCACCAAAGGTATTAAACACGTGTAAAGTTGTTCAACGTTGTTAGTCTTCAAAGAACCGCAAATTAAAATGACAATGAGATACTTCTACGACTTAAAATGGCAATGCAATGAGTATAACTAAAAAGATTGACTATGTCAAGTGTTCACAATGATGAAGAACTGGAACTCTCATGTGTTCATGGTGGGAATAGAAAATGGTACAACTATTGGAAAAATACTTTGCAGTTTCTTCCAAAGTTAAACATGTAGTTAACCATATGATCCAGCAATTCCACTCTTAGATATTTCCCAAAATGAACATATATGCTCACAAAATGTGCTTATGATTGTTCGTTGATCATACTTCCATGCTGGAAAACCCCAAAATGTTCCTTGATTGGTGAATGGATAAACAATCACCATGTATTCAGACAATGTGTTACATATCAATACAATATAGAACTTCTCAACAATTACAAGGAATTAATTACTGATGTTCACAATAACATGGAAGAGCCTTTTGGATTGAGGTGTATACAAACATACACATAATGTATTATTCCATTTACATGAAATTCTGGAAAAAGTAAATCTAATCTATAGTGATAGAAACCAAATCAGTAATTGCCTAGGATTTGAAGTGCAGATGGGGAATTAACTGGAAGGGGCACAAGACTACCTTTTAGGATGACAGAAATGTTGTATATTTTGATTGTGGTATTGGTTTCATGGGTGTATACATTTGTCAACTTTTTTAATCTGTAAATTTTAAATGAGTGCATTTTATTGTATGTAAATTATGCCACAGCAAAGTCATATATATATATATATATATATATATATATGACATGTTATAAAGCTCCATTAAGTCTTTCATCACACTGTTACCAGTTTGTAAGAGCAGTTACAAGTATGTGTGCAAACATGTCATAAAACAAGCAACACAAATTAGTAGGGGAGGCAAAGATTAGTCAAGAAAAATATCATGAACTATTAGGTGTCTATTTGGAAGAAAATCAGGGTTTAGCTGGGTATTATTCCACTGCATACCAAAGTAAATTCCAGGAATATCAGAGTAAAGAGTGTATTTATAATGTAATGTTTTAAAAGAGAAGAAAATATAAATAAATATTTATTTGCTCCTTTGAATGCAGAGGACTTTTAATCCTGAAATCATTGGAAGAAATCATAAACAAGAAGACCAAAACATTTAAGTACTTTAAAATTTAAAATGTATTCTTAAAATACATTGTGTTGGTCTGTTTTACACTGCCATAAAAGAATACCAAAGACTGGGTAATTTATAAAGAAAAGAGGTTTATTTGGCTCACAGTTCTGTTTTACACTGCCATAAAAGAATACCAAAGACTGGGTAATTTATAAAGAAAAGAGGTTTATTTGGCTCACAGTTCTGCAGGCTGTACAAGCATGGCACCAGCGTCTGCTTCTGGTGAAGCCCCAGGAAGCTTCCCTAGTGGAAAGTGAAGGAGGAGCAGGTGTGTCACATGCAAAAGAGAGAGCAAGAGTGAGAGGAGGAAGTGCCAGCCTCCTTTAAACAACCAGCTCTTGCATGAACTAACAGATGAGAACTCATTCATTATCATGAGGCAGGCACAAGGCTATTAAGGAGGAATCCCCTCCATGACCCAAACATCTCCCACCAGGCCCCACCTCCCACATAGGGTACCACATAAACATGAGGTTTGGAAGGAACAAATCTCCAAGCCATGTCAACCATAAACCATATAAATGTTAAATAACAAATTTGAAAAAGTCTGTAATATATGCCTTTATAAGTTTATATAAACATATAAAGAATTTTATATATAAAGTGCTTTTATAAGTAAGAAAAACACAATATCCTTTTGTATAAATGCACAAAGGATATTAACATACAAAGCATGAACAGCAAGTATTAATATAAAGTATTAATTGTATGAATACAAAGTAATTAATAGAGAGTATTAACAAGACTTTATTTCATTAACAAAAAATGCAAACACAAATGCAAAGGAGACATTTTTGTCCATTAAATTTGCAAATATTTCAAAGGTTATAATAATCATATTAGTGATTTTACAGAAAAATATGTAATGTTTTCATAATATAGGTGGTAGAGTAAGTTGATAGAAACTTTCTGAAGAATGGAAAGCACCTAAACACCTAATATTAAGGGTAGTTATATCAGTTATAATATAATCACACTATCCAACATCATATAATCATTAAAATAATTTACATGAAGATTTTTAAAATTACAGATGAACAATGTTAGGCCAAAGTTATATTACATAATGGTAAATATGTAAAACACAACCTCATCTATGAAAAGGCAAAAATACAGTGCTAAATGAGTTGAAAGAAATATGTCAATATGTTTAAATAATGGTTATCTCAGGAGGTAACCAGTTAGGATTATACATTTTGTTGCTTTGCTTCTGTGTATACATTTCAAATTTTATATTATGACCAGATAATCAGGAAAATAAATTTCAATTTTCTTCGAATGTTTGCTATACAGATTGGATTAGGAGGGAGAGTGAGTTATCAATTGAGGGCAATATTACTCCCATTGACAGTATCTGGAGAAAATTTAGCTGTTGCAACTGAGGGGAAAGATGCTATGCCATCTATTTATATTGTACAGAAGTCGTGGATGCTTCTAAACATCCTACAATATACAGGACAGCCTCCTGTAACAAAGAATTATCTGGCCCAAAATATAAATAGGTTAAGAAACCCTGAATTAGGCAATCTCTTTCTATGTGCTCTCAAAATGCCCTGCACATATCTCTGTAAACTTATTACATTGCTAATATTTACTATTAACAAGCCTGTGTGACATCTAAGACTTTGAGTAAATTGGGAGTACTTTGCTAGGTGATAGCACATAGTAGGTGCTCACTGTATGTTTCACTTTTACAACTTATTCACCTGCCCTTTATGGCGATTCTCCCAGGTACCAGACTCTTCTAGGCTCTAGGTCACAGAGATGACCTAGACTTCTTTTTTTAAAGTCCTAGCCTCATAAACCAAAGTTGTTGTCAGGAAGATAAATGTTAACTAAGTAAAAAATATAAATAAACAAGATCATTACAGACTGTGATGAATCCTATAATGTAAATGAAGCAGATGAGGAGATACGAGGTGACCAAGGGAGGCTACTTCAGATTGGATAGCCAGGAAAGATTTTTCTACGTAGTGGGGCTTCAAGCAGACAATTGATGGGAAAGAGAATGAACCAGCCATACAAAAAAACTTGAAGAAGAGTATGCTATGGAGAAAGAAGAGTAAATGCAAAGTTCTTGAAAACTTTGATGAATGTATGTTTTACAGATGAATGATTGAATAATATACATTGATTAGTGATATTTTAATGACTATTTACATTGCAGTCTACACTGTTACTTTTTTGCTATTCCCCTTTCAGGTACTTTTTTCCATTTACAAAGCGAGAATACAAAATTCTTTGCACATTTTCCTCCTTTAAGAAACTGCGTTATGTATCTGTCATTTGTACACATAAATTCATAACTAGGCAAGCACTCCTTGGCAGTCCTATTACATTGTGTACATATGAGTTATGAATGAGTTTGTTTACTAGGTCTAAGAATTACACATATCTTCAGGGCTAAGAAATTCTCAGGGAGTCTCTGCCAACTCCACAAAATTATAGTCTTATATGAATTCCCCAAGGAGGGGGAAGGGATTATTTTATTATCCCTGTACTTTTTCTCTAGCATATAGTAAGCAGTTGCTGCTAGAGCTGCAAATACTAGAGAAGAAAAAGATTGATAAAAATAACATCCACACTCCATAGATTTTTTTTTTTTTTTTGCTCAGATGCTTAGAGAACTATGTTTAAAATGAAATGTAGAGGTGACTTTGAGAAGTTGGATAAATGAAGGAATCGAGGAGATTTTGAGTTAGAGACATGTTAGATAATGCCTGTGTCTCTACCTGGACTGGTTACATGAAATGATTCAATTGGACATGAAGTTCTGATCAACCAAGTCTATTCACTGCAATATTATCAGCTTCCCAAATAGACTAGAGAGAGAGATAGTTAAAAAGGAAACTTGGTGTGTATGTATGTATATAGTAGAGTTTTAGAGAAGAGCTTGAAGGAAAATTACAGGTAAACATTGGGATATCCTCTAGATATTACTCCATATTTCTAAATTCAAGATGGAAGCAAGTTAATGACCATATATTTGCATATTGTCTATCTAAAACAAATCTGCTCCATTAGTTGAATCCATCTTTCCCACTTGAGTGCAGGTTGGCCCCTATTCAGATAGCATTTTACCATGGCCCTAAAAAAAAACCCAGATAATAATTTTTAAAAATGTTTAAAACCACCACTAGGACTTTATTTCTTTAGATGAAAGCACTCATCCTTGTTAACATGAAAATTACCCTAGTCAATGAGCTCTGGATCCCTTCTTGAAAGCAATTTTTCCTAACAAGGAGATACAAACTGTGAAGGCGCTGAGCAAATGAAAGGGTGGGAAAGGGAGGAAAAAACACCAAATGGCAAGACCGTAATCACCACAAGCAAATTTCCCCTACTTTAACAGTTTCTCTCTGGCAAGTTTTGGCCCTAGGTTTTGATTTAGGTTTCTGACAATTTGGCAAACTAGATATATGGTACAATGATTCAGAGCATATGCAGTAAACTTCTAAAACTTAACACAAATTAAGTGGCTCTAGGACTGTCCCCAGCCTCCAGCCCTGAGAGAGTTTCTAGGTCATAACACCAGGAGGGAAACCAAGGCACATTCTGGTGGACACCGTGAGTTGAAGAGATGAAGCTGTCTCAGTAGACCGAGACCTCTAGGGTTTACAGACCAGAGTACTAGAGATGAGAGAGTTGGACAAAGACAGAACTCAGGACACCTGCAAAATCCCCTTCAAGCATTGAGCAGAGTACTCATCAGGGCATCAAAGTAAAGAATTATTCAAGGTTAGGGAAAAAAACAAGTAAAAGCATTAGAGAACAGTGCCTGGCACTCACAAAGGGCTGGCAGTAGTGCTTGTTTGCAACAGGCAGACTGGAAAAAAACATAATTCACAGAGCAATGGGCAATAACTTCAGGAAAGCCTTGCCTCAGTAGTTGCAAATAATACAATTAAGCACTACTCTGTTTCTGTGAAAAAAATCATAAAAGAATCAAATTGTTTCCAAGTAAGTTAATTGGATCTCAGAACAAATTTCTAGACTATTTATAGCAACACAAAACTATACACCTAAAAAAGGGTAAAATTCTAGTATCTGGCATCCAATCAACTAAAAAAGTGAATTTAGCAAGACTGCAGAGTAAATATAATGTGCAAAAAATAAATTATATTTCTATATACTTGTAGTATACAACCAGAAATTGAAATTAAAATATCATTCAAAAAACATAAAAATTTAAAATGCTTGAGGTAAGTCTGTCAAAAGATGTAAAAGACTTGTATGGTGAAACTAAATGACTAAATCATATGGCCTGAGTGGCAACGAAGCTTGCATCTTGTCCTGGATCTATTACACAGCCCGCTCTTGCTGTGAGTCTCTTAGAAAATGGAACTCTGACTTTTTAATGATCGCCATCCTAACTGGTGTGAGATGGTATCTCACAGCGGTTTTGATTTGTATTTCTCTAATGACCAGTGATGATGAGCTTTTGTTCATATGTTTGTTGGCTGCTTAAATGTCTTCTTTTGAGAAGTATCTGTTCATATCCTTCACTCACTTTTTGTTGGGTTTGTTGGTTTTTTCTTGTAAATTTAAGCTTCTTGTAGATTCTGGTTATTGGCCCTTTGTCAGATGGATAGATTGCAAAATTTTTCTCCCATTCTGTAGGTTGCCTGTTAACTCTGATGATAGTTTCTTTCACCGTGCAGAAGCTCTTTAATTTAATTAGATCCCATTGGTTAATTTCAGCTTTTGTTGCCATTGCTTTTGGTATTTTAGTCATGAAGTCTTTGGCCATTCCTATGTCCTGAATGACATTGCCTAGGTTTTCCTCTAGGATTTTTATGGCTTTAGGTCTTACCTTTAAGTCATTAATTCACGTTGAGTTAATTTTTGCATAAGGTAGAAGGAAGGGGTCCAGTTTCAGTTTTCTCCATTTGGCTAGCCAGTGTAAATTAGTTGAACCATTGTAGGAGACAGTGTGGTGATTCCTCAAGGATCTAGAACCAGAAATACCATTTTACCCAGCAATCCCATTACTGGCTATATACCCAAAGGATTATAAATCATTCTACTATAAAGACACATGCACATGTATGTTTATTGCAGCACTATTCACAATAGCAAAGACTTGGAACCAACCCAAATGCCCATCAATCATAGACTGGATAAACAAAATGTGGCACATATACGCCACAGAATACTATGCAGCCATAAAATGGGATGAGATAATGTCCTTTGCAGGGACATGGATGAAATTGGAAACCATTGTTCTCAGCAAACTAACACAGGAACAGAAAACCAAACCCTGCATGTTCTCTCTCATAAGTGACAGTTGAACAATGAGAACACATGGACACAGGGAGGGGAACATCACACATTGGGGCCTGTCGGGAGTTGGGGGGCTAGGGGAGCGATAGCATTAGGAGAAATACCTGATGTAGATGACGGGTTGATGTGTACAGCAAACCACCATGGCACATGTATACCTATGTAACAAACCTACATGTTCTGCACATGTATCTCAGAATTTAAAGTATAATTTAAAAAATAATAATTTTTAAAAAGGAAAAGAAAATGGAAGCCTTCTGAGTGACTCAATAGATTAGTTAAAGCAGTATTCTGTATTGCAGTAAATATTTCCTCTGAGCCCAAAGAGGCCCACTAAGCATAGTGCTGCTTTTATTGCAGCAGGAGGCGTCAAGTGCAATAATATATTCTTCGTCTTAGAGGAGGATAACCCAGTATTGTCCAGTCCATTGACTTCAGAAAACAATATGGAAGGCCTCTGAATCTTCATGGGGCTTATCTCCTATCATTTAGTACTAGGGAATTATCTAGGGTACTTACCACTTCTTGTTCAGAAGATTCAAATAACATGATGTTATCAATATAGTAGGCTAATGATATCCAATGAAATATCAAGATGAGCAATAGTTTGCAGACACATTATGACAGAGAGCAAGAAATATAACACAGCTCTGGGTCAAAACAATAACTTTGTTATTATATAAAAGCAAACTGCTTTTGATTCTTTCTACTGAATGAGATGGAGCAAAACACATTTACCCAATTAATGGCTGGATATTGAATAGGAGTGACCATGTTGATCTGCTCCAATAATGTTACCAAGTTAGGCATGGCCACTGAAATTGGGGCTACTACCTGTTCATATTTATGGTATTCCAACATTACCCCTCATTATCTATATGGTTTTTGCAGGAGCAAGAATTATACCTTGATATGATGAAGACCGCCATCCCTACATACTTTAAATTCTTTATGCTGGCACTAATCTCTGCAATTCCTCTCCACTGGTATTGCTTCTGATTTACTATCTTGGTCAAGAATGGGTGGCAGTTTCAGGAACTTACACTTGGTATTCCCTAACATTTTGGACTTGACTTTCTAAGATCAAATGTTAAAGTTCTGTTTGTGTCAATAATTTTTATTTCAGATGTATATTCAGGACCAGGAAAATAACCACAAGATGAGTCTGCGGATCCACAGTAAGATGGGCTTGGGCTGGGACTCCATTTATTAACTACCTGCGTAAATTTTACTTTTTCTTTGGCCCTCCGAAAGCCTGTATATTTTCCTTTCTCCAGTTGGCAGTTACCTTGAAAAAAAATCACAGATTCTTTTAGGAAAGGATTGAACAAATATATACTTATGATGACATTATAGGGTACTTCCTGAAGGGTACACAGCCTGTGCTTTGGTCACTTGGCTCTCAGACTGTAAACTGACTTAGATCTGAAAAGTGAATGAGATACTGCAATTTTCTATTATAATGGCTGACAACAGCCCAGTATACACCAGCTTTCACTTTTAAAAAGTATTGCTGTTGTCACTGTTGTACAAATCAGCTAACACCTTATTCCGTTGTCCTTCTGTTTTAACCCTAGCAACACCATAATCTAATGGCCAGCACCCTAAATCCCTATGGATCAAGGCACCTTCATTGTCACTGTATTTTTTTCTGTTTATATCTAGGATAACCAAAGATTGATGGTCTAAACCAAGACACATTTGAGAGTGAAAGCTGGCACTAGTAATAATATGCTGGGACAATGGGCAAAACCAGTCCTGCGCAAAGTATAACATATGTTGACCTTACTCGTTATGGTAATTAGATCCAGCTTGCCTCTGACGATTCAGTGCTGCCACCTGGCTTCTGCCACTTCTTAATCCCTTCATACTCATAAATTCCAAAAACCACCACTCCATGGCAGCATCACACACCATCAGCTCCAGTCTATAGAAGGCAGCCAACATGACACTTCTCAAAGATGTTGATGACACCTTCACAGGTACATCGTTTGTTGCCTTTAGAAAGGGAATATCCTTTGGGACCAGCTGGGTGTCGGGTCCTCAGGTATTACACAGCAAATCCCTTCTAACATTGCCATATCCTTGAGGCTTCTGAACTCTTTCCCAATCTTATGCCAAAAAAAAAATTCTGGCATCTTTACTTCATTTACTATAAGCTACTGCTATATCCAAATTGCAAAAGGCCATCCCAGCAGACTGTGGAGACTGGTTGCAGGTGTCTTTGCCAAAATACTGAATCCTGAGTCATAGATGAGTGTCCTCATCAGTAAATTCTCTCCTATCTAGCTTTATATTTCACACTCCTCCCCAGTTCAGTGTTCTCCAGATGTGGTCCCTCTCATGTTCCTCTGGTTCATGACTGTGCATATGATCCACATAATTCAATACCTTGACATGTAAGCTACTTCTTTTTGGAGAGGGTACCTCTTTATTCAACTTGAGCTAAAATATGACCCTAGTTATGGGGGTCATACCCCAGGTGAGCCTGGGGTAATGAAGGGTAGAATCAGTATGTTAGTAAAAGGCACAATTTTATGAGACACTTGCTATAGTTGAAATCATTACATAGTCTCCAAGTACAGGAAGGCCTCTCTCCATGGCAAGTGGAAGGGTCTGCTTTTGCTTGCCAGAGGATTTAGAAGAATTTAGGCATTACAGACCTCAGGCTCAACTATCTAAGTGCCTTAGTTCCAGATCTCAGAACCCTATTTTGTTTCATATCAAGGTCCTATCTTTACATAGGAAATCTGTCAAGTTTGCACAGTCATCCTTCTTTGAAGCATTGCCACCCTTAAAATCAGATCCAGGGTCTGGTTTTCAGCACAGTCTGCCATGTGGCTGCAGGAGTAGAGCAATAAGCTGTGTCAGCCAAGGTCTGAGTTAATTTCCATTCTGTTTCGCACAGTCATTATTGTAAATGAAAGCAAAGTCTCTTTAAAGAAAGAAAAGTCTCTTGGAAGAAGATTTAGAGTATATTCTTGTGGCTGAATTGCAGGGCCCTTTCTCAAGGGGTCTACCCTCCTCTTCAATCAAAGGATTTGAGTTTGTGAACTGATTTAGATATTCAAGCTAGATGAGAGGCTTTGAATCTCCATTGTGATGACTCAAGTCCACTTTCTGGCCATGAGACCTAGATTTTTTTAAAATTCTGTTGTAAAGATCAAGTAAGATTTTAGTATAATGTCTATCTATTTCACTTTCCTAGCTGATGGCCAAACATTCTGATTACTCCTTTATCCCTCATACTCTTTACCATAAATGTGTCCTCATTGTCTTTGGCAGGTAAATGCTACCAGTTGGCTCTGGTATGCCAGAATCTTAGCTTCTCCACTGAAATCAGGGGACCGATTGCAACGCCAGCATTTTGCATAAATCCTCCTGGCCTATAGAGGACCATGAGGATTCAGGTGTCTTCTTACTAATCTACTGCTTAATGCCCTAGTGAAGGAAGTGTTTTCTGAGGTACCTAGTATGATGTAGTGAGAATGGACCATGGGGTTAGTGTGCAAATCACTTCTGATAAATCCACTCCAACATCCCCATTCTAAACCTTTAAATTTATTCCTCTGCCTCATGTGGGGAAAGCTCCATCTCAAAGAATGTGGACCATAATGGAACCTAAGTTCTGCCAACCAGCCAAGTAAACTGTTAGAACCATTTGCAGATGTGTAAGATAACATGTAATCTCTGGAATGGATGCCAATTTTAATACATTAGACTCAATCGAGTCATATTACAGAAACAATGTGTTATAAGGAATTGACTAAATGGATATTAAAAGACTAAAAAGGCAAAAGGAATACATTGAGAAAACATAGAAATAATAGGATAGAAAGAAGCTACCATTTCAAGGCTGGGAAACCAAGAGAAGAGGTTGAATTTGTTGAAACCCAGCCTCTTGGAGAGCCTCCATGTAGCAGGAACTCAGGCCTCTAAGACGGGGCACTGGAAGCTGGTATCTCTGAAGGGGTGATGTTGGCAGTCACCGAACATAAAACAAGAAGGAGTTGGTTAGTTTCTCCTTCAGGCTTTTAGTCTCCCTCTAGTGTTTCCTTTTGGGAAAACATAACAGGGAGCCAGCTGCCAAAACAGGCTTGTAGAGCATCACAAAGCAAAGTGTAGAAAAATGAGGTTGGCGTAGAGAAACAACAGCTGAATAACCAGCATGGTGCCCCTCAGATGATCACACAGGCAATTGGCTCAATATGACCTCATTTGGGCTTTCCAATGCCGTTAACAGTTCAATCTCCTCCATCGTCCTATGCTTATAATTATCACCGTATTTTTTGAGGCATGAGATGTGCTATAGCCACAAGTACATGCCAGTGCCTCAGTTTCCCCCCTGTGTCTCATCCCAATTAACCCCTGATGAAAGCCTTAGTGATTCTGACACTATTACAAGCAGGTGTTATCACCACCCACACTTACCACTGGTAACAGTGTCCCTATTGGCATCAGACTAGAGAGAAACATAACTCCAAAATCCTATCCTGAGGCATCTGCTTTCAAAGGTTATCCCTGATTCCCGATGTCTTGGCTTGAGTCCTCCAGGGTACAGAGCCTAAGGCAAACACATTTATGTCTTGCTACTTTAGCTGAGAGTTCAAGCCCAGGAAAGCAGGAATGAAGAAATAAGGGGGAAAAGGCAGGAAAGTAGAGGCAGCCAACACAAGGTATATTACTGAGACAGCTACCACCTGCTACCAAGCACAACTAATGGCTTGATCTGGCAGGATCCTAAAAGCCTATGAACGATTGCATTTGAGGACAGTCTGTGGGATGGAGGGAGAAAGAAAGGGTGAATCATTTTTCTGCCAGCTCCCATCTCCCTTTGTTCTAAGATCCATAAGATGCACTTTCCTCCAATTCTGGTTGAATGTGTGGGCGTCGACTATGTCCTAGGATTTCTCAAGTCTCAGTAGCAACAGAGGCACTAGCAACTCAGTAGCAACTAAGGCAGGAAGTGAATGTTACATGTCTTGGGCGAGAACAACTACTGTCTGGTTGAAGTGAGCCTTAGCCCTTAGGCTGCTGGGCTGGTCATCACAGCGGCAGATGGTGGAATGGGGGCAGGGCAGTAAAAAAAAGGCCCTGGTGAGGCTGAAAAGATTGAAGTGGCGTCTGTTAACAAGCATCACTTGTATTGACAAAAGATAGAAAGAAACCAAAGGGCTATCAAAAGGAAAATGATTGAATAAAATATATATAATTATATGCAATTGCAAAAAAAAGTTAGAGTATTTTATGTTCTGTTATGAAAAATCTATAAAATATATTATTAAGTGAACAAAAAAGATACAGATGAGCATTTATAATATGCAACCTTTCACAAAAAAAGTAGGAAAATTCAACCATATTTGTATCCCTTGGTATATACATAAAAAATTCTGGAATGATGCATATGAAACCATAAACAGTACTCATCTATGGGTAGGAACGGAACATATGGGAACTAATATGGAAGGACAAATTTATATTGTAAAACATTTTATGCTTTTGGGCTTTTGAACCATGTGAATGTATTAGCTAAGTATCCATTACAGAAATATGGGAGAGTGGAGAAGTGTTAGAGAACACACAGAAAAACAAAAAGTAAGAAAATACTACTTATGTCGCAGGCGGAAAACTATCAAGCAAACAGAAAATGACAATACAATAAAAATAGTGAAGATTTTTAAAACCCCAGAACTTGTTCTTCAAAAAATTTAGTAAGATAGTCATATAAAACTTAGTAAATAAAAAAGAAAATGAAAATAAGTAAAAATGCAGAATGAGAAAATGAATAGTAATGCAGGCATAATGTTATAAACAAGTATATACTGACTAATTTGAAAACTTAGATGAGATGAAAAAAGTCAAAGAAAAATAAGATGCTAAAATTAAAAATGGAGAATTTGAAGAAAACACTAAGAATTAAATAAAATGAAATGGCAGCAAAACAACCTCTATTTCATCCCCCACCCTTGCCCCTCGTCAAATTCTCCCGGGCCTGAATGGCTCTGCAGTGAATTCCACCAACACATCCGAGAAGGTTAGCATCGATGTGATACAAATTCTCCCAAGAGTGGAACAAAAGCTGCCTAGATCATTTTATGGGTCCAGTGAAATCTTGATTCCAAAAACAGTACAAGAAAGGAAAACTGCAGACAATTTCTTTTATATATAAATGCTACCTTCAAAAATACTAGCAGAATCTGACTACTTTTCATCTGCTCCTTAAATTCCAAGCCACCGTTATCTTTTGTCTAAACCTTTTGCAACAGATCTCCCTGTTTCCACTCTTGGCTCACTGCCATCTCTTCTTCATAGAGGTAGGAGTGTTTTTTCTTTTTCTTTTCTTTTCTTTTTTTAAAGTAAGATATAATTTTCTCATTCCTTTCATGTACCTGCCTAAAGGTCTCTGGTAAGAGAGGCCTTCATTTTCTTCCATACCCCATTGCCCTTTATCTTCTACTATACATTATTTTGTTTTATTTATTATCACCTTATATATTTTGTTTATATTTTGTTGTCTGTCTCACTCAATAATTAAATTTCATGAGAGTAGAGATTTTGTTTTGTCACTGCTGTTTTCTCTGCACTTAAAAAAGTGGTTGGCACATAGTACTAATAGATTAGTAGAAACTTAAATATTTGCTGAGTAATGTCATTTATATAAGTACAACAACATGGAAAACAATCTTGTATTTTGTTTAGGAACATACGGATATTCCTAAGGTTGTATGTATAACTACCAAATGCAGGCGAATGGTTACCTCTGGGGAGAGGAAGGGGACAGAGAAGAATGTGAACAGTATATAGTCATGTTTTATTTTTTATTTTGAGTGGTAGGTTCATAGGTGTTTGTTATATTATCTTACCTTTTTAAACCATACGAACAGTCAGTATATTAATGATCCAGTATATAGACTGAAGAGCCTGACCAATTGGGTTTGAATTCTGTCTCTGCCACTCAGAAGCTGCACGACCTAAGAAAATGTACTTAACTTCTCTGGGCTTCAGTGTCTTTCTCTGTAACATGGTCATAATAATGTCCATCTTATGAAGATGAGCATAGTGAATATATGCAAAGCGGTTGGGGAATAGTTATGTGACATGAGACTTTTCCTTATTTCATACTATGGAGATCCAATTCAAAAGAGGATTCTAGGCCAGGCGTGATGGCTCACACCTGTAATCCCAACATTTTGGGAGGCTGAGGGGGCAGATCATGAGGTCAGGAGATCAAGACCATCCTGGCCAACATGGTGAAACCTTGTCTCTACTAAAAATATGAAAAAATTAACTGGGTGTGGTGGCACACACCTGTAATCCCAGCTACCTGGGAGGATGAGGCAGGAGAATTGCTTGAACCCAGGAGGCAGAGATTGCAGTGAGCCAAGATCGCGCCAGTGCACTACAGCCTGGGCGACAGTGTGAGACTCCATCTCAAACAAACAACAACAGCAGCAAAAGAAGATTCTACTCTGAGAAACAAAATAATAGCTCCCTTTAGCATGACCCATTTTATAATGAGTACAGAATAGAGAAAAGAGACATACTTATGTTTAGGTTTTGGTCATGATACTTACTAGCCCTCAACACTATTGAACAGATATAACAAATGCATAGATCCTACTCTACTCTTTTCTTTATTATACTTTAAATTTTGAGATACATGTACAGAATGTGCAGGTTTGTTACACAGGTATACGTATGCCATGGTGGTTTACTATACCCATCAACCCGTCCTCTACATTAGATATTTCTCCTAATGCTATCCCTCTCCTAGCCCCCCAACCCTCGACAGGCCCCAGTGTATGATGTTCCCCTCCCTGTGTCCATGTGTTCTCATTGTTCAACTCCCACTTATGAGTGAGAACATGCAGAGTTTGGTTTTCTGTTCCTGTGTTAGTTTGCTGAGAATGATGGTTTCCGGCTTCATCCATGTTCCTGCAAAGGACATGTACTCATCCTTTTTTATGGCTGTAAAGTATTCCATAGTGTGTATGTACCAAATTTTGTTTATCTAGTCTATGATTGATAGGAATTGGGTTGGTTCCAAGCTTCTGCACAACAAAAGAAACTATCATCAGGGTGAACAGGCAACCCACAGGATGGGAGAAAAATTTGGCAGTCTATCCATCTGACAAAGGGCTAATATCCAGAATCCACAAGGAACTTAAAAAAATGTACGTGAAAAAAACAACTCCATCAAAAAGTGAGCAAAGGATATGAACAGACACTTCTCAAAGGAAGACATTTATGTGGCCAACAAACATATGAAAAAAAAGCTCACTGTCACTGGTCAGTAGAGAAATGCAAATCAAAACCGCAATGAGATACTATCTCACATGAGTTAGGATGGTGATCATTAAAAAATCAGGAAACAACAGATGCTGGAGAGGATGTGAAGAAATAGGAATGCTTTTACACTGTTGGTGGGAGTGTAAATTATTTCAACCATTGTGGAAGATAGTGTGGCAATTCCTCAAGGATCTAATCAGAAATACCATTTGGCCTAGCAATCCCATTACTGAGTATATATCCAAAGGATTATAAATCATTCTACTATAAAGACACATTCATGCATATGTTTATTGCAGCACTGTTCACAAAGATTGTACTCTTAAGGAATTTATTCTGGCAGTGAAGACAGTAAGATACCTAGCTAAATTATAATGCAATGCAAAAATTCAGCACTAGAAATAGCGTAAAGAAGGGAATGTTTAAAATATGAAGAGCCTAGGAACAGTAGTACAAAACCTGCCTTGTGTCAAACTTATAGTAAACAAGAAACCTTAACTGCTTCTACTCTCTGTTCAATGGTCTGAGAATGAGTTTTTAATAAGAACGAATATTAATTTAAGCTACCATAAGGAAGGATTAGTATTTGTTTTTCAACATTTAAAACACAGAAGGGAAAATTCTGATACCAAATGCAAGCTATTACTGTGTATATATACTCTTAAGAGTCATAAATTGAAATTAGTCCTAGGAACTAACAATGTATAAAAAGCATGTCCTGCCAACTCTGTGGTTATATTTAGCTCAATATAAACCAAGGAACTATTTTTCCACTGTTTTTAATTCCTCTATGTTTCACATAAATAATTCTCTTAACACATTTCAAAGTATACTGACTTCTAAAAATGCCACTGAGCTCAAATAACCTTTCATTGAAATTTTAAGTCCTCTATTGATACTAATTTAGTCTAAAGAAAACAAATTTGTAGTGTTAGGAAAGAGAGAAGGCATTGAACCTTCCTGAGAGTTTATCAGCTAAGGCATTCATGGTCTTTGTAAAATTTCTGTCTTTCTAAGCTTAAAATAGTATACACCCAAGCATAATTGCAAATCAAGTAAAGTCTGTCTTCACAGCTCCTCTTTCTAGTAATTAAAGTCTCATATGCTGAAGAACTCTACTTGTTGTACCAGCAGACTGAGCAGCGTTGGAGACTGGGATGGGATACTCTCTGGCTGACGTTGCATCCAAAAGAAGTGACAAGAGTTCTGTATTTAAAGATACTTTGCATCTACATCCTTTTGAGAAGTTGACCATAGACTCAAGTAACTCTTGGGGAATAAGATCTATACAGATAATGAATTTCTAGAAAAGAAGGCGAACACTGTGGTTAGGAGTGTGGGCTCTAGAGACAGACTGCCTCACTTAGAATCCTAGTGTTACAACTTGTTGCTGTGGGACCTTGGGGGAAATTATTTAAACTCTCTGAGCCTTGTTTCTTCATTTGTAAACTTGAATGATAATAATACTTATCTTTTTGGGTTGTTATCAGAATTCAGTGAGTTAGTATTTGCAAAGAGTAATAGTGCCTGACACAAAGTATGTGTTATTTAGGTCCTTTAAAAACAAGTAAGTAAATAAATCAACCATCCAACTAGTATAATTCTACTTCTGGTAATGACAGATGAAGTTATTACTGAACATAGCTAAAGTAAGCTAGAGAACATTTTTGAAAAATTCTTCTTAGAAGCACCGAAGATTTAATTCAATAGTGATTAACTACTGGGGTAGTATCTGGGTAAAGGAGGAAATTCAGAACTATGGGCCAGTTTTGCAGATTTGATGCCAGTTTTGCAGAGTCCAGAGCTCAGCAGATGTGGAGACTGTTACCACTATGTCTTCTTTATCTTGGGATTCCTCTTTGTGTAAGAATATAACCAAAATAAAACCACCCTCACCAGGAAGAATGCCTGGTTTTAGGTCATCTAGGTGTTCTCCCAAGTCCTGAAGTTTAAACAAGATAAAGGGTATTATTGATGATGAGTGCCTTCAGACACCTGAGAGAAAGAATTAAAAATGTCTGAAGGAATATAGAATTATGCAAGTCTTCAAAATTTCATTTTAGAACACATTTTCAAGTAGAATGACTAGCACATGATTAAAGACAAGAAGCCATGTAATGATACATCATATAAGTGAGATAGACAGCAGAAAGAAAACCAAGAGGACTCCAAATGCTAGAATTATCAAATGAAGACTGAAAAACCATGATGTCTACAATGCTCATCTTATGTTTATTTCAAAGACAAAGACTATGTTTGAAGATTTCAGCAGAAAACTATAAACTTTAAGAAGTTATATCAAAGTTAAAGAGTTAAATAAAAATTACAACATTTAAACATGCAATAACAAAAATTGAGAACTTGAAAGAATTAGAAAGCGATTAGATATAACAAAAAATAAAATTAGTCAACTAGAAAATAGAACAGAAAAATATCAGAATTAAGCACAGGGGAACAAAATCATGAAAAACAGAGGAAGTAATGACAAGACACATAAAGGAGAGAGATCATCGAATATATAGTCATGATTGCATAACAACATTTCGGTCAAGGATAGACCTCCTATACAGTATGGGAATAAGATTATAATGTGTATTTTCACTATATTTCTATGTTTAGATATGTTTATATACACAAATATCATTGTGTTAAAATTGCCTACAGTATTCAGTAAAGTAACATACTTTGTAGTTTTATAGCTTAGGAGCAATAAACTATACCATACAGCCTAAGTGGGTAGTAGGTTTACATAAACGAGGTTTGTGTAAATACACTCTACAATATTTGTACAGTGGTGAAATCACCTAATGGGGAATTTCTCAGAATGTGTTCTGGTTGTTAAGCTACATACTTAATTAAATTCCCAGAAGAAAATTTTAAAAAAAGACAATTGGGTAAAAGCAACTTTGAAGAGATAACAGCACAGAATTTTCAAAATTGATGAAAAACAGATTCACAGATTTAATAAGTCTAACCAACTATGAGCAGCATAACTTTTTGAAACCCACACTTAGATATATAATAATGAAGGTGTAGACAGTGGTAAAGACAGAGAGAAAAATCTTACAGCAGCCAGAGAAGAAATGCTGCCTTCAAATGAAAACAATTATATTGGTTGTTTCTAATACTTTTCACGGCTCTAAGAAAAATCAGAAGACAATATAATAATATTCTTTCAATGAATGGAAAGAATAAAACTTCTGGATAAGAATTCCTTACCCAGCAAAAATAAGAATGAAAGTAAAATACAGGGTCAGAACTAGAGTGAGGCAAGCAAGACACTCAACATGCAAAGTTTAAGAAGGAAATTACTGTCAGAAGCCAATTCTGCAAGTGCACAAGCCTGAGAGTGCGTGCCTTCTTATATTTTACAGAGTAGGCAACTTGCTTGCCTTTCCCTAGTGCTTTTTCCTTTCACTCTCTACCCTTAAGTAGACCCCAGTGTTTGTCATTTCCTTCTTTGAGATCCTAAGTTTTCATTATTTAGCTTCCACTTATAACTAAGAACATACAGTACTTGTTTTTTTGTTCCCAAATTAGCTGCTAAGGACAATAGGCTCCAGCTCCATCCGTGTTCCCATAAAAGACATGACCTCATTCTTTTTTATGGTTGCATAGTATTCCATGGTGTGTATGTACCACTGTTTCTTTGTCCAATATGTCTCAAATAAAGACAGATTTCTTTATTGATGGGCATTTAGATTGATTCTATGTCTTTGCTATTGTGAACAGTGCTGCAATGAACATACGTATGCATGTGTTTTTATGGTAGAATGGTTTATATTCCTTTGGGTATATGCCCAGTAATGGGATTGCTGGGTTGAATAGTAGTTCCATTTTTAGCTTTCTGAAAAAAACTAAGAAAGTTTGCAAAACGCTTCCCTAAATCAAAAGAAATTCAAAAGATATTCATCCAAGAGAGGAAAATTAATCTTAGATGGAAGATTGAGCTATAGAAAATGAAGAACAAAGAAGGCTGTAGCAATATAATTCAATTCAATATTCACACTAAGAAGATCTGAGAATGTGGACAAAATATTTTAAAAGCTGTTTCCTTTAAGATGTCAGGACTTCTGACAAGAGAGTAAAAAATTACAGGGCTAATATTCAAATCACTGAAACCCACTGTGATAAACCTGATATTTGGTGGTGTTTACCTTCTAAGAGTTTCTACCAATTCGGGAAGAAGTGCTAAGACATTGAGCACCATTTTTGACAGCCTCATATGATTAGGAGAACAAATATTTCAATCCAGGATTGAAACTTCAGGTTCAACCTCGCAGAGATGGTTTATAGAAGTAAAGTTCAAGTTAAAGTTATCCAAATTTTTGAGATTGGATTAAGGCAGGTGTCCCAAACTTTTTACACAGGGGCCAGTTCACTGTCCCTCAGACCATTGGAGGGCTGCCACATACTGTGCTCCTCTCACTGACCACCAATGAAAGAGGTGCCCCTTCCTGAAGTGCGGCGGGGGGCCGGATAAATGGCCTCGGGGGCTGCATGTGGCCCACAGGCCGTAGTTTGGGGACACCAGGATTAAGGTGATACCATATTCCTAGTGTCTTTAGCTGCCTACAGAAGGAAATCTATCTTCATTCTGGAGGAAGATAATATTTTTCTAGATGTCACATTATTTTTTATAGTTTTTGTATACAATGTTCTGCACACAAGCAAAAATAACCAAACACACAAAGAGACAAGACAACAGGAATAAAAACAAGACAAACAATAGACAGTAGAAACATAACCACAGGGGAAGAAGTTAATAGTATTATCCAATGTAAGCTTCAAAATAACTATCCTTAATATATTCAAGGAGATGAAAGACAAAACTGAGAATTTTGTCAGAGAAGTGAAAAATTTCAACAGAAAGTAAAAAACAAACAAACAAACAAAAAAAACACTAAAGTTAAGGACTCATTGGATGGGTTTAATTGCAAATATGATTAATCTGAAGAAAGAAGTAGTAAACTGACTGATCAGTCAGGAGCAAATATTTAGAATGAAGCATGAAGAAGTGCATGGTTGGAAAATACAAAAGAGAAGGTACAAAAAACAGGGAACACTGTGAGAATATCTAACATACATGTAATTTGAATCTTAGAAGAAATAAAGACCGAAAATAGAATAAGAGCAATATCTGGAGAGAAATCAGTTCTGAATGTTTCCAAATCTTACGAAAGACTTAAAGCCAAATATTTACGAAGTTTAATGACTTAAAGTCAGATAAATAAAAATAAATTCGTTTCTTGACACACTTTAGTGAAACTCCATAGAACAAAAGAAGAAAAATCTTAAAATAGTCATAGGGAAAAAAAAAATTATCCAGCAAACTCAAAAGCCAACAATTATTTTGGGAGCTGGTTACTCAACAGAAACAATCAAAACAAAAAGACTATGAAATAATAACATCAAAGAGATTTAAAAAAATGACTGACAACCTAAAATTCTCTACCAGAAAAAAATACCTTTCAGCAATGTAGGTAAAGTCAAATCACTTTAAGACAAATGAAGGATGAATGACCTGTCACCAACACATCCATGCTAGTAGAAATACAAAGAATGTTCTTCAGGCCAGAGTAAAATAACCACAGATGCTCAAAAGTGTTGAAAGAAGTAAGAACAATGTAAAGAAAATGTCTAAATATCTAAATGAACATTGAAAGTATAAAATACTAATAATAAAATCTTATGATGATTAAAAATTACATAGAATTAAAATATATAATGACTAATATGAAAGTTTGGAGGGAATTAAATGGAATTAAATTTTTCTGAAGACCTTATATTTTCCTGGAGAAGGAAAAAGGTATCAAGTTTTATAAGTCAAGGAAGTATGTTATAATAACTAGGGTCACCATTAAGAGGAACAAAAATACATATAACTACCGAACTAATAAATACAATACAGGCCAGGCACAGTGGCTCACGCCTGTAATCCTAACAGTTTGGGAGGCCGAGGCAGGTGGATCACGAGGTCAGGAGTTCAAGATCAGACTGGCCAACATGGTGAAACCCTGCCTCTACTAAAAAATATAAAAATTAACTGGGCATGGTGGCTCATGCCTGTAATCCCAGCTACTTGGGAAGCTGAGGTAGGAGAACTGCTTGAACTCAGACCCAGGAGTGGAGGTTGCCGTGAGCCATAGCGCCACTGCACTCCAGCCTGGGCTACAGTCAAGACTCCATCTCCAAATAAATACAATATAATACAATACAAACAATGTGAAGATTGAACTGAATTACATTGCTACAGCCTTCTTTATTCTTCATTCTTTTCTATAGCTTTGCCTTCCATCTAAGATTAATTTTCCTTCCTTTGATGAATATTCTTTTGAATTTCTTTTAATAGAGATGTGTTTTTCAAACTCTCTTAATTTTTTTCAAAAAGCTAAAAACAGAACCACTATTTAACCCAGAAATCCCATTACTGGGTATATACCCAAAGGAATATGGAATATCAAATATTTGATGTAACAAGATAGGGAAATAGAAAACAGAGTTAGAAAATTAAATCCTGTATCCAATCAGGAGAAAGGAATTTTGAACAGGGAAGGTTTGAAGGTACTCTCTATTCAATAGTCAAATATTCTATTACTTATAAATAATATATTATTTATAAATATTTATTTTTTATATCTCTTCTCTACCACAGGATGGCAAAGAAGTTTGGTAAGGTGCCCTAGTGACAGATCTTACTGGGAAGCCTCCCCTTAAGTCCTAGAGAAAAGCTGTTCAAGGGAGGTGTTACATGCTTTTGACCTCTTTATCCTCCTTCTTTGTCTTTCCAGTGGCCCTTACTAATAAAACTTAGGACTCTCTCTGCCAGTTATCAGAGAAAAAAATGTTCTAATGTCACAAGCATGGCAGTGAAGGGTGGATTGGGGCAGAGAGGCTGCTATGCTTTGGATGCTTAACCTCCGAAATCGCATATTAAACTTTAATCCCCAGTGTGGTAGTGTTGGAAGACAGGGCCTAATGAATGGGTGGTGTTTGGGCCATGGGGGCAGATCCCTCATAAATAGATTAGTGATTTGCCAGGGGGTGAGGGATGAGTTCTCACTCTATTAGTTCCTGTAAGAGCTGATTGTTAAAAAGAGCCTGGCACCTCCCACACCCTTCTTGCTTTTTCTCCTGCCAGGTGATCTCTGCACATACAGTCTCTCCTTTGCCTTCCATCATGAGCAGAAACAGCCTGAGGCCCTCATCAGATGCCCAATGTTGAACATTCCAGCCAGCAGAATCATAAGGCAAATAAACCTCTTTTTAAAATAAGCTACCTATCCTTAGGTATTCCTTTACAGCAACACTAAATGGACTAAAACTGAGACAATATATTCATAACTGGTATAAACTAATGAGTCAGTACCTTCATTAAATATAAACAAAGTGATCCCCTTAAAAGACAAAGATTTTCAGGAAATCACAACTAGATGCTATTTACAAAAAAGTACAGCTAAGAAATGAAGACATAGATGATATAAAAACAAATGTACATAAAATGATGAACTGAATAAGAATCTAATAGTGGCCTTGCCTCACTAATATCAAACAAAGTAGACAATCAGACATACTATTACTAGAAATAAAAAGAGACATTTTACTATGATTAAGTTCAATTCATAAACAATGTGTAACAAATAAAAAATTGTATGTATCTATTAATATAGCCTCAAAATATATGGAAGCAAAAATTGATAAAGTTACAAAGTGAAATGGACAAATCCATAATTTTATTGTAATATACATTTTCCAGTAACGTATTAAATAAGCAGATAAAAATCAGCAAGGATATAGAAGATTTGTGAGTTTGTTGCAATGATAGACACATAGGTCTCTGGAACCATAAAGCTAACTCTCACACCTACATGTATATGAACACTTGATTTATCACAGACATAGCATTGGAGTTTAGTAAGGGAAAAGACAGTCTTTTCAGTAAATGTTGTTGAAACAAAGAAAAACACTTAACGTAAAGAAAATGAATGATACAGTAGACTAATATTAAAATTATGAACTGTTCATCAAAATATATTAATAATAAACTAAAAGACAAGATATGGAGTGGTAAAAGTCATTTGCATATCATTTATATTATATATACTGACAAAGAGATCGGAGCCAGAGCATCACAAAAAAGACAGACAACTACTTAAAAAAGGTCCAAAATCTTAAACACAGTAGAAGAAAATCTTTCTTCACATAGGAAGAAAAGCAAATGGCTGATAAAAGTCCTCAACCTTATTAATAATCAGGGATATGTGATTTAAACTAACGTGAGATACTAAATACCCACTTGAGTAGCTAAAATTAATAGTCTGACAATAACTGAAAGTGGTGCAAAAGCAATTTTTTTTATTGCATTTTAGGTTTTGGGGTACATGTGATGAATATGCAAGATTGTTGCATAGGTACACACATGGCAGTGTGGTTTGCTGCCTTCCGTCCCCTCACCTGTATCTGTCATTTCTCCCCATGCTATCTCTTCCCACCTCCCCACCCCCCACCCCTCCCCCATTTCCCCCCAACGGACCCCAGTGTGTAATGCTCCCCTCCCTGTGTCCATGTGTTCTCATTGTTCAACACCCGCCTATGAGTGAGAATATACGGTGTTTGATTTTCTGCTCTTGTGTCAGTTTGCTGAGAATGATGGTTTCCAGGTTCATCCATGTCCCTACAAAGGACGTGAACTCATCGTTTTTGATGGCTGCATAATATTCCATGGTGTATATGTACCACATTTTCCCTATCCAGTCTATCATCGTTGGGCATTTGGGTTGGTTTCAGGTTTTGCTATTGTAAACAGTGCTGCAATGAACATTCGTGTGCACGTGTCCTTGTAGTAGAATGATTTATAATCCTTTGGATATATACCCAGTAATGGGATTGCTGGGTCAAATGGGATTTCTATTTTTAGGTCCTTGAGGAATCGCCACACTGTCTTCCACAATGGTTGAATTAATTTACATTCCCACCAACAGTGTAAAAGTGTTCCTGTTTCTCCACATCCTCTCCAGCATCTGTTGTTTCCCGATTTTTTAATGATCGCCATTCTAACTGGTGTGAGATGGTATCTCAATGTGGTTTTGATTTGCATTTCTCTGATGACCAGTGATGATGAGCATTTTTTCATATGTTTGTTGGCCTCCTATATGCCTTCGTTTGTAAAGTATCTGTTCATATCCTTCGCCCATTTTTGAATGGGCTTGTTTGTTTTTTTCTTGTAGATCTGCTTTAGTTCTTTGTAAATTCTGGATATCAGCCCCTTGTCAGATGGGTAGGCTGCAAAAATTTTTTCCCATTCTGTTGGTTGCCGATTCACTCTACTGACTGTTTCTTTTGCCGTGCAGAAGCTGTGGAGTTTGATTAGGTCCCATTTGTCTATTTTGGCTTTTGTTGCCATTGCTTTTGGTGTTTTGGTCATGAAGTCCTTGCCTACACCTATGTCCTGAATGGTTTTGCCTAGATTTTCTTGTAAGGTTTTTATGGTATTAGGTCTGATGTTTAAGTCTTTAATCCATCTGGAGTTAATTTTGGTGTAAGGTGTCAGGAAGGGGTCCTGTTTCTGCTTTCTGCACATGGCTAGCCAGTTTTCCCAACACCATTTATTAAACAGGGAGTCCTTTCCCCATTGCTTGTTTTTGTCAGGTTTGTCGAAGATCAGATGGTTGTGGGTATGTTGTATTTCCTCTGAGGCCTCTGTTCTGTTCCATTGGTCTATATCTCTGTTTTGGTACCAGTACCATGCTGTTTTAATTACTGTAGCCTTGTAGTATAGTTTGAAGTCCGGTAGTGTGATGCCTCCTGCTTTGTTCTTTTTGCTTAGAATTGACTTGGCTATGGGGGCTCTCTTTTGGTTCCATATGAAGTTTAAGGTGTTTTTTTCCAGTTCTGTGAAGAAGGTCATTGGTAGCTTGATGGGAATAGCGTTGAATCTGTAAATTACTTTGGGCAGTATGGCCATTTTCACGATGTTGATTCTTCCTAACCATGAACATGGAATGTTTCTCCATCTGTTTGTATCCTCTCTTATTTCGTTGAGCCATGGCTTGTAGTTCTCCTTGAAGAGGTCCTTTACGTTCCTTGTTAGTTGTATTCCTAGGTACTTTATTCTCTTTGTAGCAATTGTGAATGGCAGTTCGTTCTTGATTTGGCTCTCTTGAAGTCTATTACTGGTGTATAGGAATGCTTGTGATTTTTGCACGTTGATTTTGTATCCTGAGACTTTGCTGAAGTTGTTTATCAGTTTCAGGAGATTTTGGGCTGAGATGATGGGGTCTTCCAGATATACAATCATGTCATCCGCAAATAGAGACAATTTGATTTCCTCCTTTCCAATTTGGATACCCTTTATTTCTTTTTCTTGCCTGATTGCTCTGGCTAGAACTTCCAGTACTATATTGAATAGGAGTGGTGAGAGAGGGCATCCTTGTCTAGTGCCAGATTTCAAAGGGAATGCTTCCAGTTTTTGCCCATTCAGTATGATATTGGCTGTTGGTTTGTCGTAAATAGCTTTTATTGTTTTGAGATATGTTCCATCAATACCTAGTTTATTGAGGGTTTTTAGCATAAAGCGTTGTTGAATTTTGTCGAAAGCCTTCTCTGCATCAATCGAGATAATCATGTGGTTTTTGTCTTTGGTTCTGTTTATGTGGTGAATTACATTTATGGACTTGCGTATGTTGAACCAGCCTTGCATCCCCGGGATGAATCCTACTTGATCATGGTGGATGAGCTTTTTGATATGCTGTTGCAATCGGTTTGCCAGTATTTTATTGAAGATTTTTGCATCTATGTTCATCATGGATATTGGCCTGAAATTTTCTTTTCTTGTTGAGTCTCTGCCGGGTTTTGGTATCAGGATGATGTTTGTCTCGTAAAATGATTTGGGAAGGATTCCCTCTTTTTGGATTGTCTGGAATAGTTTCAGAAGGAATGGTATCAGCTCCTCTTTGTATGTCTGGTAGAATTCAGCTGTGAACCCATCTGGACCTGGGCTTTTTTTTGGGTGGTAGGCTCTTTATTGCTGCCTCGACTTCAGACCATGTTATTGGTCTATTCAGGGTTTCGACTTCTTCCAAGTTTAGGCTTGGGAGGTTGCAGGTGTCCAGGAATTTATCCATTTCTTCCAGGTTTACTAGTTTATGTGCATAGAGTTGTTTGTAATAATCTCTGATGATGGTTTGGATTTCTGTGGAATCTGTGGTGATATCCCCTTTATCGTTTTTTATTGCATCAATTTGGTTATTCTCTCTTTTCTTTCTTATTAATCTGGCTAGTGGTCTGTCTATTTTGTTGATCTTTTCAAAAAACCAGCTCCCGGATTTATTGATTTTTTTGAAGAGTTTTTTGTGTCTCTAATTCCTTCAGTTCTGCTCTGATCTTAGTTATTTCCTGTCTTCTGCTAGGTTTTGAGTTTTTTTGATCTTGCTCTTCTAGCTCTTTCAATTTTGATGATAGGGTGTCAATTTTTGATCTCTCCTTTCTTCTCATGTGGGCACTCATTGCTGTATATTTTCCTCTAGAGACTGCTTTAAATGTGTCCCAGAGATTCTGGTATGTTGTGTCTTCGTTCTCATTGGTTTCGAAGAACATCTTTATTTCTGCCTTCATTTCATTGTTTATCCAGTCAACATTCAAGAGCAAGTTGTTCAGTTTCCATGAAGCTGTGTGGTTCTGAGTTAGTTTCTGCATTCTGAGTTCTAACTCGATTGCACTGTGGTCTGAGAGACTGTTTGTTATGATTTCTGTTCTTTTGCATTTGCTGAGGAGTGATTTATTGCCAATTATGTGGTCAATTTTAGAGTAGGTGTGATGTGGTGCTGAGAAGAATGTATATTCTGTGGATTTGGGGTGGAGAGTTCTGTAAATGTCTATTAGGTTTGCTTGTTCCAGGTCTGTATTCAGGTCCTGGATATCCTTGTTGATTTTCTGTCTGGTTGATCTGTCTAATATTGACAATGGGGTGTTAAAGTCTCCCACTATTATTGTGTGGGAGTCTAAGTCTCTTTGTAAGTCATTAAGAACTTGCCTTATGTATCTGGGTGCTCCTGTATTGGGTGCGTATATATTTAGGATCGTTAGCTCTTCTTGTTGCAGTGATCCTTTTACCATTATGTAATGTCCTTCTTTGTCTCTTTTGATCTTTGTTGCTTTAAAGTCTATTTTATCAGAGATGAGAATTGCAACTCCTGCTTTTTTTTGCTCTCCATTTGCTTGGTAGATCTTCCTCCATCCCTTTATTTTAAGCCTTTGTGTATCCTTGCATGTAAGATGGGTTTCCTGGATACAGCACGCTGATGGGTTTTGGCTTTTTATCCAATTTGCCAGTCTGTGTCTTTTGATTGGGGCATTTAGTCCATTGACATTTAGGGATAGTATTGTTATGTGTGAATTTGATGCTGTCATTTTGATGCTACCTGGCTGTTTTGTTGGTTAGTTGATGCAGATTCTTGATTGTGTTGATGCTCTTTTACCATTTGGTGTGTTTTTGGAGTGGCTGGTACTGGTTGTTCCTTTATATGTGTAGAGCCTCTTTCAGGAGTTCTTGTAGAGCAGGTTTGGTGGTGATGAAATCTCTGAGTGCTTGCTTGTTCACAAAGGATTTTATTTTTCCTTCACTTATGAAGCTTAGTTTGGCTGGATAGGAGATTCTGAGTTGAAAGTTCTTTTCTTTAAGGATGTTGAATATTGGCCCCCAATCTCTTCTGGCTTGTAGGGTTTCTGCTGAGAGATCTGCTGTGAGTCTAATGGGCTTCCCTTTGTGGGTAACCCGACCTTTCTCTCTGGTTGCCCTTAGCATTTTCTCTTTCATTTCAACCCTGGTGAATCTGACGATTATGTGCCTTGGGGTTGCTCTTCTTGAGGAATATCTTTGTGGTGTTCTCTGTATTTCCTGGATTTGAATATTGGTCTGCCTTGCTAGGTTGGGGAAGTTTTCCTGGATAATATCCTGAAGAGTATTTTCCAGCTTGGATTCATTCTCTTCATCACATTCAAGTACACCTATCAGACGTAGATTAGGTCTTTTCACATAGTCCCACATTTCTTGAAGATTTTGTTCATTCCTTTTTGCGCTTTTTTCTCTGTTCTTGCCTTCTCTTTTTATTTCATTGAGTTGATCTTTGACCTCTGATATCCTTTCTTCTGCTTGGTCAATTCGGCTGTTGAAGCTTGTGCATGCTTCACGAAGTTCTCGTGTTGCGTTTTTCAGCTCCATCAATTCACTTATACTCCTCTCTATGCTGTCCATTCTCGTCAGCAGTTCGTCCAATCTTTTTTCAAGGTTCCTATTTTCTTTGCGTTTGGTTAGAACATGTTCTTTTAGCTCACTGTAGTTTCTTACTACCCACCTTCTGAAGTCTGATTCTGTCATTTCATCACCCTCCTTCTCCATCCGGTCTGGTTCCCTTGCTGGTGAGGAGTTGTGATCCCTTTTAGGAGGAGAGGTGTTCTGGTTTCGGGAGTTTTCATCCTTTTTGCGCTGGTTTATTCCCATTTTGTGGGTTTATCCACCTGTTGTCTGTCTCTGTCCCAGGTAGTTGGAGCTTTATGAGTTTCTGTTGCACTACTGCCTTTTTTGATTTTTCTTTCAGGTCGGACCCGCCCAGCTAGCGGCACGCCTAGCCACTGCCTGCCCGCAGGGGCTTTGCTGAGCTGCTGTGGGGTCCGCCCAGCTGCCCTGAGCTCTTCCCTGTAGTCCTTTTTATATGGGCATAGTTAGAACTGTCTCGGCAATGGTGGCCCCGCCTCTGTTATGATGGACTCTCTGTTGTGGCAGGTTGCCTCGGCAACGGCGGGTTGCCTCCATAGCGGTGGAGAGTCTCAGTAATGGCGGAAGCCCCTCCCCCACCGAGCCGGACCCTCCCGGTTCAGCTGTGCTTGGTTTGAAGGGCTCAACCAAGAGGGTTTCCAAATACTGTTTTTGTTTTTGTTGTTGTTGGGGGTGGAGGGGTGGGACCAACCGAGCCTGATCACCTGGCTCCCTGACTGAGAGTCTTTTCTTTTAAGTTGAACGACCCCGCGTTCTGGTCGCTTGTTGAAAAGGCGCCGGGATCTCCCGTGCTGCGACTCACGGAGTCGGCTCAAACTGTGGCGCCGGCTCCTGGGGGATTTTTTGCCTAGGGATCTCCTGGCCTGACTCGCTATTTCAGATGAATGGGCAACTCTGCCGTCTCAGGGCTCTGCTCGCCAGCTAAGAGGGCTCCCAGACCAGTGGCTTTTGTACGGAGAACCGCAGCAACAGGGAGTGGTCACAGAAGCCGCGCGGGCGGAATCAGCCCCGTGGGGGCCAAAACAGCCGCACCGGCTGGGACTGTGATGCTGGCGACCCCTCTGCCTGGGTATCTCCTGGTCTGTGGGCAATAAGAGTTTGTCTAGAAATGCGGCGTCCACTCACCCTCTATACTTTCACTGGGAGCTGAAGTCCTGAGCTGTTCTTAGGCGGCCATCTTCCCAGCATTCCGCAATTGTTAATCACTGCAAAATAGAGTGTAATCTGGCACATCCACTTTGGAAAACAGGCATGATCTAGAAGGAATTAAGATACGTAAGGTGTATGATCCAGTTGAGTACCCAGTTGTATTCTTTCCCTAAGTATCTACGCTATAGAAATGCAGACTTACTTGTATCAAAAGATATAAACAAGAATTTCCAAAGCAGCATTTTGTGTAGTAGCCAAATGTCTGTCAATAATAGGGTAAATTAAAAAAAGAAAATGTGACATATTTATTTGAGTATTATACAGCAATGGAAAGTAATTAACCACAACTCCTATTTATAATGTGGATAATTGAAAAAATAGAAAGATGAGTAAAAGAAACCAGCTAGAGTAGATTAATATAAAGTTCAAAACCAGGCTAAATGAAACCATAATGTTGAGGATGCATACTTGTGTGTGTGTGTGTGTGTGTGTGTGTGTGTGTGTTTACATATATATATATATATATATATATATATATATATTTAACTACAAAAGTATGCATCCTAAACATTATATATATATACTGTTCATGTATATGTGAACAGTAACAAAGTGAAAACTATACAAGTCTAGAATGTGGGAATGCCTTAGGGAGGAAGAGGTTGTGATTCAGTGGAGCACCTGGGGATTTCTGGGGTGATAGTATTCCATTTCTATATCTGGGTGAGAGGTACATAAATGCTTTTTAATAATTCACTTTGCTGAACATGGAGTTTTTTGCCCTTTTCAAAAGATATGTTATATTTCATAACAAAATAGCCTCAAATCCAAAAAATAAACTATACCATAGTGAAGTAATTCTAACCAAGGTGACACATTGTGCTGGATATTTCCTGTTTATTCTCTCTTTTAATGTTGATAAAAATACTGCAGTTCTCATAATCATATATTACAGTATTATCATCTCCATTTTAGGAGTATGAACTATATTTTAGTTATTTAGTTATCTTCCAAAACCTGGCACCATGCCTGGTGTTCAGTAGGAACCATCTTGTTTGATATTAAACAGGGGTTCAGAGATGTTAAATGCTTTTTTTCCCCCAAGACAACATATTATGCAAGGAGTGGAACCTGCCAACCTAGGTTTTCTTAGTCCAGGCTCCATCAGGCATGCCACAGCTGCCTCTCCACGTTTCTGCTGTGGCAGACAGAAGAAGCTCCTCCTGATTCTGATTGCCAAGTGCACACACAGCTAAATAGAAAACCTATTTCCAACCATGAACTGCAAATAGCTTGCAAGATTAAAAGGCAACTAGAAAGCTAAAAAACCATGATAGGACAAATGGGGATGGTGCACCTTTTACTGCCATGTGAAACTGACACCTGACAGAGAACTAGCATCCCTTCCTCCAGGCAGCAGGCACTGTCCTTTTCCCCTCACTACAATATTTGCAGGTGTTATTCTGGAAGCAATAGAAATAATATTGAAATTTTATTGTTTTTAAGTATTTGACGTTCCTCCTTTTTCCCATTGCTTATGTTTAACTAGTTCATCATAGTCAAGAAGTATTGGTGTAATTATTTCAATATAATTAAACAGTCTTTAGGGCTAGTTCCCTGAACATGTTTACCATTGTGAAACTAATAAAAATGTGTTTCTTACTGGTTCCTGACATACAGAAATTATACAAAAGTCTAGCCGAACAGAACGGTTTTACCCTGTGCACTGACAGTGACAAACTCAGCAGATTCTCAGGTAGGGGAGTAAGCTCTAGGGACTTTCATGAGAAGGGGTTTCTCAAACTGCAGGTCACAATCTGTCAGTAGGTCCCAACCATTTAGAAAAAAATTAAATAGATCAGAAAGCACTGCCCCAGTAAGAGGGAATACTGTTTCATGAAATATTTGTTTCACATTACATATTTATGTGTGCATGCATGCATATATATGTGTATTCATATCTATAAATGTACATGTACCAAATTGTGTGTTATAAAATGCTTTTCTTTTTTCCTTCTTTTTTTTTTTTTGAGATGGAGTCTTGCTCTGTCGCCCAGGCTGGAAGGCAGTGGCACAATCTCGGCTCACTGCAACCTCTGCCTCCCGGGTTCAGTGATTCTCCTGCCTCAGCCTCCTGGGTAGCTGGGATTACAGGTGCCCATCACCATGCCCAGCTAGTTTTTCTATTTTTAGTAGAGACGGGGTTTCACCATGTTGGATCAAGCTGGTCTCAAACTCCTGACCGTGTGATCTGCCTGCCTCGGCTTCCCAAAGTGCTGGGATTAAAGGCGTGAGCCACCACGCCTGGCAAAAACGTTTTTCTTAATGTAGAACATGGTTAAAAATGTGTCTGTAAAAACCTGATTTAGGTGCTATTTTCTTTCATATTCTATAAGATTTATGTTAAAGGCCTATACAAGTGTTCACTTTTGTGATAATTAAGATTGAACAAAGAGAAATATTGGGTTAGTTAACTGGTTTATCATCACATGTGTTCTAATTAATCTGAATCAGTAACTTGATGGTGACCCAGAAACAAATGGCAGCCAGCTGACCAGCAGGCGATACCAAATTCTGTTACATCATTAAGCTAAGGCAAGAAACAACTGTTAATATTCTACACTGTTTTTTAATCTGGTCCAAAGGCAACAAAGTGAGGCATGACTCTGAAGTAAAATACTAGAAAGTAAGATAATATAATACTATTTAAGTTGGAAAATTCCACTGAAAAGAAAATAATTATTTTACAGTCTCGCTCTGTTGCCCAGGCTGGAGTGCAGTGGCGTGATCGCGGCTCACTGCAACCTCTGCCTCCCAGGTTCCAGCAATTCTCCTGCCTCTGCCTCCTGAATAGCTGAGACTACGAGAGTGCAGTACCATGCCCGGCTAATTTTTGCATTTTTTAGTAGAGATGATATTTCACCATGTTGGCCAATCTGGTCTCGAACTCCTAGCTTCATGCAATCTGCCCACCTCGGCCTCGCAAAGTGCTGGGATTACAAGTATAAGTCACCACACATGGCTGAAAATAAATTCATTACCTGAGAGAAAAATGCTTACTTTACAATTTATACTGTATTTTAAATTTTTGTTATTCTTTGACTTTTCCAAATTCACAGTAGATGGTTACTGATGCACATTAAAAATAGAATAATTCTACAGAGGAAATTTACTGGTGCACTGAATTAGTATCTACATACCCTTCTCAAGAATTCTAGAATGTTGAACAGGCCACCGGAAATCCTATTTGACTGAGACCACCCAAGAGAAATTAGGAAGATCTGTTTGTCCAGATTTTTGGGATTGCTGGTGGAAGCCATTGTAAGATAATGGAAGATGCCTGGAAAGACAGGAACTTTCTCCTGAGACAGGAGAAAGTCACATTGTGGATGATGCATTTGGACTTGAGAGGCCAGCTTGGATAGAAAATGACTTTTAAGAATGGTATCAGAGGGAGTTTCTGAAATGCTCTCCAGGGTAGCTATTGAGAACTTGTTCTAAATTTCCTGTAGAGAGACTTCTAAAGCTGAAAGGGTAAGGCTACTCTTTGGAAGCAGCGAAAGTTGTATTCATCATTTAAAGTCAATTCAAGGTTTTCTAAGAAAGAGGAAGAAAACAATTTTTCCTTATTGAGTGTAGTGTGTATTGTACACTTTGATCCCTCTACAGCAGGGTTAGCAAACAATAGCCTACTATGGGAATTTAATCCAGCCGCCTGTTTTCATAAGGCCCATCAGCTAAGAACAGTTTTTACATTTTTAAATGGTTTTCTAAAATTAAAAAATAACATAATATGTGAAATTTATGTGAAATTCAAAAATAAGTGTCCATAAACCTAGTTTTGTTGAAACACAGCTACACTCATTTGTTTATGTATTTTCCATGGTTGCTTTTCTGCGACAATGGCAGACTTGAGTAGTTGCAACAGAGACTGTATAGCCCACAAAGCCTAAAATATTCAGTCTGTATATTTACAGAAAAAGTTTGCCAACCTCTGATTTACAATGATGAGGGAGACAAGGGGAGGTATATAGAGTGATGAATACGAATGCATGAAGAATTCTCCAGTGAGTTAATATCTTGAGTCTTGAGAAAATTTGAAAGGAAATACAACGAAAGCCTCATAAATAATAATTTTAATGATAAATCATTTGGAGAAATAGCAAGGAATTTATAAAAATGATATCAGTGAGACTAAACGCTCAGAAGATTCTCAAGCTTGTGAAAATTATTTACGGCAAGAAAAAAGTGTTATTTGTGAATTAAGGAAACAAGAATGGCATAAAAGCTACTGAATAGGGTAAACGGCATAATGCTACCAAAAAGAAGAAATTAAGTTGAATTACTTAACTCTCTTTAACTCAACTAACTCTTTAAGCATGTTCTATCTTTTCTGTGGTGATATCATCATGTAGAAAGAACAAAATAAATGTTTATATAAAGAAATAAGAGAAGAAGAAATGAAAATCGTAAAGAAACATCTGTTCTAGTTTATCTCAAGGCCTGGATGACCAACACCTCAAGTTGACAAAAAGATTGGCATCTCAGTCTATCAAAAGGCCATCGACTGTTACTAAGTGGCTATTGATAATCTTTGAGAATTTGGAGAGAACCGAATAGGGGCTTAAAATTTCGAGTTAGAAAAATCAAACATCCAATTAAAAAAAAAAAGCTGCAAACTATGGGATTGAGAACTTAATGTGACTCTCAATAAGAATCTAGGGTGAATTACTGAGTCTTTAAGCACTGAGAATGGAAACTCGTGGTGAGGAGGAAATAGAATAGGTTTTCTTTTTTTTAGTCAAGCCAGAAAAAGCTCATATTTTTAGATGGTATTATAATATATCTTGATGATAGGAAGTCCTTTGACAGGTTCTCTTCCTTTTTAGAAGATACAGAAGGAATGATATTACAAATTAAGAAGTATCATCAAGTGCAATTATGCTGATTTGCAATTAGGGTACTTTATTAATGATACTCCCCAAAGTGCTGATTAATGAATTAATGCCAAGTTACGGAAGATTCTCCAGATGTAAGCTACTCTCTCTCTTCTTTTCACCAAATGACTGGGTTCAGGATATTGCTGGCATGATGCCCAAATTTGCAGAAACTCCGTAGTAACAAGGAGTAGCTAACATCTCATGGTTAAATCAAGATCCAAAATGATCATCAGAAAGGAAACAAAACTGCCCAATTAGATCTCGAATAAAACAAAGCAAAACAAGAACATCAAAACAAAAGCCAAATGAAGCGCAATTGTGGTTTCAGTGCCAGTTGCTTATTAAAATTATCTGGGGAGATTTGTATTTAATTGGCCTGGGGTACAACCAGTGTATTTTAAAAACACATTCCAAAGGATTTCAAGTTCAGCGAGTGTGGAGAATCATCTATAATACACTAACTACGGAAGTAGAGGAGAGGGTGGTAAGTGGAATAACTAAAGCCCAGTGCATGTATAGAAATGTTTAAAGGATTCTGTGTCTGTAAGGTCAATAAACCAATGATCCTGTGAAATGTGGCAACTGAAAAAGTTAAAGTGATCCTCAGTTGTAGATACCAAATAGAAAATTAGGAAATAGTAGGCCAGGCACGGTGGCTTGCACCTGTAATATCCCAGCACTTTGGGAGGCTGAGGCAGGTGGATTACTAGAGCTCAGGAATTTGAAACCAATCTGGGCAGCATAGCAAAACCCATCTCTACAAAAAATACAAAAATTAGCCAGGTGTAGTGGTGTGTGCCTGTAGTTCCAGCTACATAGGAGGTTGAGGCAGGAGGATTTCTTGAGCCCAGGAGGCAGAGGTTGAAGTGAGTGTCACTGCACTCCACCCTGGGTAACAAAGTGAGACCCCGTCTCAAAAAAAAAAAAAAAAAAAAAAAGCAAATTAGGAAATAGTAAAAGCTTACTTTCATTTGTAAGTAATTACTCTTATAAGGCAATTACTCTTGCATCATACACAGAAAAAGGATTTTTAGTGCATCATATTGTTTAATCTTCACATAAACTCTGTGAGATATTATGATCCCCAATTTGCGGTGGAGAAAACTGAGGCTTAGAGAGGTTAAGTAACTTGTGTAAGACTTCCATTGGTATCTAGTTTGGCTAAGGTTTACTGAATTACTATGTGAGTAATGAAGTGAAAATGGCCTGGAGAGATCAATTGAATTTATTAGAAAGAAAACATATATAAGTGATATTTTAATGAAGAATTGGTGTTGAAGAACATATAGATAATGAAGAAAATACAATATTCAAATATTTTCTCAAGATTTCCCAGCCTAGGATATTGAAACATTTGTAGACCTATAAAAAATGTGTCAATTAAAAGGAGGGTTTATTTTCTAGAGAAAAAATAATTTTGGTTTTTAATAATGCAAGAAACATTTATAAAGTACCTATCTTGTTCCAAGTATTTTATTTCTGATTTAAGCCTTATACAACCCTATGAAATAGGAACTATGAATATTATTCCCATTTAGAGAAGTTGCCCAAGATTATAGAATAAATGGTATAATCAGGATTTGAGCCTAGGTCTATGTGAGTTATAGCTGGCATGCTGAATTACCCTGCTACACAGCCACTCATGTTGAATTTAAGGTGACTGTGTAATATCCAAGCAGAAATATGCCAGAGCAGTTGGAAATATGTCTAGATCACAGGCAAAATGATTAATTATATACTTAAGTATTTAGTAGTTTATAAATATGTCTACTGAGTAATTTTAAATGGAACATTAGCACAAACAGTTTTGTGTATCATAAATATCACTAGTTGCTAAAAAATTTTGTATGGGACAGATATACTCTATTTTATACAATCCCTGGTTCCTTCTTTGTAATAAATATCTCTTGCTCATCAGTGATGACAATATCGACTTTTTCTTCTTCTATCTTAGACCAAATACTCTCGTTTTGGAAGGAGACTGAAACAAACAAACAAACAAACAAACACACCTAAGGTTACTTTGACTCTTATGTTCTAAATATGTTCATTTGTATTTAGGTGACATGGTTTCTATTTTTATTATTTTGAAAGCTTTACTGAAGGATAATTGACATCCAATAAGCAGGACACATTTAAAGTGAACACACTGATGAATTTTGACAGATATACATAGAAGCGAAATCATTGCCACAATTAAAATAACAAATATTTCCGTAATTCTAATCTATTTGGGAGCCCCTTAATAAGCTCTCCCTCTTTCCATCCTCATTGCTAGGTAATCATTGATGTACCTTGTGTCTCTACAGGTTAGTTTGCAGTTCTTATAATTATTTATAGACTCAACAGATTTTACTTTTTAAATAGATTTTACTTTTTATTTTATGTATTATTATTATTATTATTGCCTGACTTCTTTCACTCAGAATGACTTTGAAATGCATCCATGTTTGGACAGGCACAATGGCTCAAGCCTGTAATCCCAGCACTTTGGGAAGCCAAGGCAGGCAGATCACTTGAGCCCAGGAGTTCCAGACCAGCCTGGGAACCATGGTGAAATCCCATCTCTACTAAAAAATACAAAACATAGCCAGGCATTGTGGTACATGCCTGTAGTCTCAGCTGCCTGGGAGGCTGATACAGGAGAATAGCTCGAACCCAGCAGGCAGAGGTTGCAGTGAGCCAAGACAGTGCTAGTGCACTCCAGCTTGGGTGACAGAGCAAGATCCTGTCAAAAAAAAAAAAAAAAAAGAAAAAAGAAAAAGGAAAAAAGAAACGCATCTGTGTGTGTGTGTGTGTGTGTGTGTGTGTGTGTGTGTGTGTGTATACATGCTTCAGTCTTCTGTATTGCTTGGAAGTAATCACAATTTGTTTATCTGTTCATCTGTTGGTAGACATGTGGTTTGTTACAGTTTGGGATTATGGCAAATATATGTTATGAATATTCATGTTCTTTGTCTTTACATGGACATATGCTTTCATTTCTCTTAGGTAAATACCTAGAGAATGGACTGGCTGCAGATTTATGTTTAACTTTTTGAGAAACTACCAAACTGTTTCTACCAGCCATATAGCCCCATATCTTTACCAACACTTAGTATGATCAGCTTTTTAAATTTTAATGAGTTGAAAAAACATTTAGTTGTATCTCATTGTAGCTTTGTCTTCCTTTGATACTAATGATTTTAAGCACCTTTTTATGTGTCTGTCATCCTGTAGTATCTTTGGTGATGTGCCTGGTCAAATCTTTTGCATGTTTTAAAATCAGGATTTCTGTCTTCTTATTCTTGGAGTTGTGTGAATTGATTACATATTCTAAATACAAGTCCTTTGTCAAGATGTGTTTTGCAAATATTTTTCTCTTGTTTTAAATCATGATTGAACTATTAAACATAATCATTTACACAATCAATAAACATTTTCTTCTAAACCAATTCTAGATTGTGACATATCTTAAATGTTAATAACCACATTCATTACAGGAAAGCCCAACACTTGTTAGGAATTGATGCAAATTTTTTACTGCTTTCTTCATTAACTACAAAGAGGGTTTACTTCCGTTTCTCTTCTTAAGTCATATAGAAAAATTACATTTTCCAAAAAGAAGTTAGTATGGCAAAAACACATTTTATATAATCAGCAATTTTTCTAGGATGGAATATTTTTACTTCTTCATTTACTTCATAAGTAGTAATGATGGACTAACATCATTGCATAAAATATCCATTGCTTAAAAAATCTCAGTACCATTTCATTACATTTATTTTCATTAAAATTACTATTTATTCAGCTTCATTTTAACATAATTTTTTCTAGTCTTTGATCCTTCGGGTTCATATTTTCTCTCTAATTACTCTTCAGTATCTTTTTTTTTCAAAAATCAAAACTTCCACTTGGTAGTAAGCAGAACACCTTTTAAAGCAATAGATAAGTCATCAGAAAACACATCTATATTTAAAGCAAATTGCAGCATTTGCTGAATTCTAGTGCTTTCTTCTGCATCCTTCTGTTAAAACTGATAACCGGCCGGGAGCGGTGGCTCAAGCCTGTAATCCCAGCACTTTGGGAGGCCGAGGCGGGTGGATCACGAGGTCGAGAGATCGAGACCATCCTGGTCAACGTGGTGAAACCCCGTCTCTACTAAAAATACAAAAAATTAGCTGGGCATAGTGGCGCATGCCTGTAATCCCAGCTACTCAGGAGGCTGAGGCAGGAGAATTGCTTGAACCCAGGAGGCGGAGGTTGCGGCGAGCCGAGATCGTGCCATTGCACTCCAGCCTGGGTAACAAGAGCGAAACTCCGTCTCAAAAACAAAACAAAACAAAAAAAAAAAAACTGATAACCAGCTTTACATTTATAAAGCTATATTTTTAGTTGTCTGAAAATCCTGGACAGTGCACTTATCAATTTGTCTCAGAAAATGGTATTATCTTTAAATGCCAGATGATGGATAATACTATCATAAAAGTCAAAAGTAAAAATAAAACTGGTAGGTATTCCAAAGGAAGTACCTCTGTGACATAAATACTCTTTGTCATTTTCTCTAATATGCTGCAAATGTATTTCTAACTCTAAAAAAGAAAATCCTTCACAGAATCACAATTACATTTGATTTAGAGTGCCACTACAAATTAACTAAGACCTTCTAGCAGTTGTTTAGAAGAGAGGAGATAACAGGAACAACTCTAGCTGTTGGGTTGTTTCCCATCAATTGGAAACAAATCTCCTCAAGATTAGTCTTAGGTAGCATTTACTTCCTTTTCTAAAAGGTATGTAAATTGAATTCAGTTTTGATAAATGATTCATAACAGGAAGCATTTTGTGTCTGAGTGTGAAGCTGTCCACACTGAAACATAAATCAGAACCGCCCTTTTCTCACCTATTAACATATCAACTTCTTTCTTAAACTGAGAATATAGTTTATTTAATTGTGAAGCAGGAATTTTATTCTTAAAAAATATTTAAGAATAATCAGAGGCCGGGCGCGGTGGCTCAAGCCTGTAATCCCAGCACTTTGGGAGGCCGAGGCGGGTGGATCACGAGGTCAAGAGATCGAGAGCATCCTGGTCAACATGGTGAAACCCCGTCTCTACTAAAAATACGAAACATTAGCTGGGCATGGTGGTGCGTGTCTGTAATCCCAGCTACTCAGGAGGCTGAGGCAGGAGAATTGCCTGAACCCAGGAGGCAGAGGTTGCGGTGAGCCGAGATCACGCCATTGCACTCCAGCCTGGGTAACAAGAGTGAAACTCCGTCTCAAAAAAAAAAAAAAAAAAAAAAAGAATAACCATTAACACAGGTGTGATGGCTCATGCCTGTAATCCTAGCACTTTGGGAGGCCAAAGCAGGTGGACTGCCAGAGCTAAGGAGTTCTAGACCAGCCTGGGCAACACAGTGAAACCCCATCTCTATTAAAAATACAAAAAGTTAGCCAGATGTGGTAGCATATGCCTGTAATCCCAGCTACTCAGGCAGCTGAGGCAGGAGTATCAGTTGAACCTGGGAGGCGGAGGTTGCAGTGAGCCATGATGGGGCTACTGCACTCCAGCCTGGGTGACAGAACAAGATTCTGTCTCAAACAAAACAAACAAAAAGAATAACCATTAACGAGATCTTGAATTTGTCTGTTGGAGATTTAAATTTTAATGAATCTTTTAAAAATAAAAAAAAATTCACTCAAAAGTAAACAGCTCTGTTCTCTTAACTTTCAGGATAGAGTATTTCTTTGGTTCAGGACTTAAACCATTAAATTCTCCCTACTGCAGACTGGATCCAAGACAACTTGAGTAATAGAGAAGCAAGATTCTTAGCTGACGTGTACTCTACTTCTTCTCTTTCAAAGCCCACTAATTCAGGATTTTTGTTTGTTTTATTGTATAGGCCAGGTGCAGTGGCTCATGCCTGCAATGTAATCCCAACACTTTGGAAGGCTCAGGCAGGTCAATCAATTGAGTTCAGGAGTTTGAGACCAGCCTGTGCAACTTGGTGATACACCTGTCTCTAGAAACCAAACAGCTTAGCTTCAAACTGGGTTTTAAAACCTTTTTTCCTTTTCTCTTTTCTCCCCAGTCTCAAGATACAGTTCTAAAATAAATTACACATGTGTTTTACACCCTCAAAATATTTTCTTTCCTCCCTTCTCCCCAATCTGAAGATGTAACTTGGAGACAAACAACATATGCGCTTCCTTTCACCTTAAAATATAGCCTCAAACTGTACTATAAACCTCCACTCCCTTTCTTTTCTTATACCATACTCCCATGCCCTCTGCATATTTATTTACTTAAACGCTTTTTTTTTTTTTTTTGAGATCTTCCTCTGCCTCTTTTGGGGAGTTGCTGGGGCTCTGTTCTGTTTAGAATTAGCTGCTGGCATCACCATTTGCACATTTTTATCTATTTGTATTTGTGACACGCAGGGCTTTGCTCACATTGACTCGATCATCTAGGAGGACTGGTTAAAATTAAGACAAGAAATTTGGAACTCTACCCAGCCCCTTGATGGGGATTTGTCTGGAAGCAAGCCATTTGTTTATATACATTTGTATTTGTTTGTATCTGTGGCACCCTCAGGGCTTTGCTCACATCCAACTCTGTCACCTAGGGAGCCATTTCGTGTCAGCCAGGATGGTCTCAATCTCCTGACCTCGTGATCCACTCACCTCAGCCTCTTAAAGTGCTGGGATCACAGGTGCCAGCCACCACGCCCGGCCCTCCCTTCCTTTCTTTTCTTTCTCCTTTTTTTTCTGTTTTATCTAGGGGTCTCCAGCCTTGAAAGGGAAAAACGGTTTCCAACATCCAGGTCTCTAATGTTGTTGTTCTCTTTGAAACTCCAAGTAGTTACGTATTATGTCCTATTTCTCTGCATATTTTAAATGAACTGACAAATTACAAAAAAAAAAAAAAAAATTCAAAGCTGAAAGAGTTAACTTACACTATAGAGTTAGAGTCTTCTAAAACTCTCTATCTTTCTTTCTTTTTCCTGCCTGCTTTAAATCTACTAGTTATTAAACTACTAGTACTGAGAGAAGCCTCATTATTTATGGTCTAACTACAACATCAACATTAAAACTCATTTAAAGTATATATATTTTTAAAAGGTTTTGTTAAACCAAACTGCCATAAAGAGTACCTTATCCCAAATTGTGGTTCACAGCCTTCCTTAGATTATCTAGCAGGGCAAACCAAGTTTAGCCATGTGAATAGTTTCCAATTTTATCAAAAAAATAACTTAAGAGTCAGCTATCTTTTATTTATTGGTGAGTTTGTGCTGCTGTCTCATGACTAGAGCTCTGAGGTAAAAGCTATTGAATCTTTGTGTGTGTATGTGTACATGTTTAGATATGGATACATAATACACATATAATAGCTACATTCTGTTTTGTGTCTAACATACTACCAAATTGACATATAAGTAAATGAATACTCATAAATTAATCCTGGCTGGGTGAAGTGGCTCATGCCAGTAATCTCAGCACTTTGGGAGGCTGAGGCAGGTGGATCGCTTGAACCCAGGAGTTTGAGAACTGCCTGGGCAACATGATGAAATCCTGTCTCTAAAAAAAAAAAAAAATGCAGAATAGTAATGATGCCTGTAGTCCCAGCTACCCAGGAGGCTGAGGTGAGAGGATCACCTGAGCCTGGGGAGGTTGAGGCTGCAGTGAGCCATGATCATACCATTGCATTGCAGCCTGGGTGATAGAGTGAGACCTGTCTCAAAAAAAAAAAAAAAAAAAAAAAAAAATTAAGCCCAAATGCTTTTCAAGTTCACATACATCTTTGATAAATAAGCCCGCCTTATAAATTATAAATAAAATAATAGTTAAAATGTTTAAAAAGCTATTAGCACACATTTTTATTTGAGTTTACTAATTAAATGGTTTCATATTCATCTCTGTCAAATATTATTAGATGACAAAATTTGGCATAAAAATTATAGAAGTATAAACCCACCCAAAACCAAAATAATTTTTACTTATATAATTTTTAATAAATAAAACATTTAATATTATTTAATAAAAACAACTAAATCTTCTAAATTATTAACAAATGTCCATGTGTTTAACTTTAAAATTCTTAAACACCTAATGTTCATAAATTTTAAAATAGTTAAGAAAAAAATAACTAACTTTAAATCATGTCCATCCCTATATAATATCTGTTTTCAAATGTAATCTAAATAAACAAAAATAAAAAATTGAGTACATATAATGAAATAAATGCTTATAAGTAAACTTTGTATATAATTTAAAATCTTAAAATTATTATAGATGCTTATTAAATGTCTGTGCCATTTCCAATTTTAAAAATTATTATATAAAAACATATTCCAAAATTGTAGAATGGTTCTCACTATAAAATGCTAAAACTACTAAAAAACAGTTTTACATACAAAATATACAGAACTATATTTAAAAAATAAAATGTTTTTAGTAAAAAGTTATAAATGGTATAAAAAGAAAATGTTTGTTAAAAAATATAATTTTGTCTAATTCAGAGTTTTAAAAATTACCTTAAAAAACTAAAAATTAAAACAAACATAAAAAATTTGTGAAGAGCTAATCTTATTTTAAAAGTTCTGTAAGTATAAACAAGTTGACTAAAATTTAAAGGCAATTATTTAGTTTCTCCGTAGGTTAAACATTAAAATAAAAATATACGAATCCAGGAACAAAATATGGACCCATGCGTCTAAATAACAGGATTTTCTCAAAAAATTAATCTACTTTTTAATAAAAAATGATAGAATTATAAAAATTTTATTAAAGTGTTACCTTAGTCATAATTATAATTAAATAAATATTTATAGTTTTATTAAAAATTGAGTTTAACATTGATAATACACTAATACAAAAGTAAAATTTACCTGTCTTTTTTAAACAACACTTGGCCGGGCACAGTGGCTCATCCCTGTAATCCCAGCGTTTTGGGAGGCCGAGGCGGGTGGATCACTCTGTCAAGACATTGAGACCATCCTGGCCAACACAGTGAAACCCCGTCTCTACTAAAATACAAAAGTTAGCTGGGTGTGGTGGCACGCACCTATAGTCTCAGCTACCTGGGAGGCTGAGTCAGAAGAATTGCTTCAAGCTGGGAGGTGGAGGTTGCAGTGAGCCGAGATCGGGCCACTGCACTCCAGCCTGGCACTTGGCGAAAGAGCAAGACTCTGCCTGAAAAAAAAAAATACTAAACAACGCTTTGATAATATTAAAAACAATAAAAGATTTTTATTTTCCTTTTAAATAAGCCAAAAAAAAAAAAAAAAAAAAGAAGAAGAAGAAAAAAGACATGCTGGCCTTATGCTGTTTTTATTGAGTCCTTTTTGAAAAAACAGTCTCCCTCTATCAATGAGTAAAGACTTTTTGCCTTAACATTTTTAAAATTATCATTTGAATTAAATAACTTAAAATAACCTAAAATTTTATTTATCTAATATCTAATAAATAGTAACTTATAAGTAACATCCAAAAAGTAATATCTAATAACTTTAAAAATGATACCAGTAAAATAAAAAAAATCTTTCAAGACTCCCATAAAGCCTACTGTGTTCATACATATCAAAGAAACTAATTATATAAACTATACTAATAAAATCTTTTTCTAACTTTTTGTTTAAAACACTGTTAATTCTTTTGTTTTACAAAGTCCACAAACCTTTTTTTAAACTGTTAACAACTTTCTTGCTTTCTTCTTTTTTTTTTTTATTTTTCTTAATTGTGCTTTAGGCTCTGGGGTACATGTGCAAATCATGCAAGATTGTTGCATAGGTACATACATGGCAAGGTGGTTTGCTGCCTCTATTCCCATGTCACCTATATCTGGCATTTCTCCCCATGCCGTGTTATCTCTCCCCAACCTCCCCACCCCCTACTGTCCCTCCACTAGCCCCTGCCAACAGATCCCAGTATGCAATGCTCCCCTCCTTGTGTCCATGTGTTCTCATTGTTCAACACCCACCTATGAGTGAGAATATGCAGTATTTGATTTCCTGTTCTTGTGTCAGTTTGCTGAGATTATGGTTTCCAGATTTATCTATGTCCCTACAAAGGACACGAACTCATCATTTTTTATGGCTGCATAGTATTCCATGGTGTATATGTGCCACATTTTCCCTGTCCAGTCTATCATTGTTGGGCATTTGGGTTGGTTTCAAGTGTTTGCTATTGTAAACAGTGCCACAATGAACATACGTGTGTGTGTGTGTCCTTATAATAGAACAACATATAATCCTTTGGGTATATACCCAGTAATGGGATTGCTGGGTCAAATGGAATTTCTATTTCTAGGTCCTTGAGGAATCGCCAGACTGTCTTCCACAATGGTTGAACTAATTTATACTCCCACCAACAGTGTAAAAGTGTTCCTATTTCTCCACATCCTCTCCAGCATCTGTTGTCTCCAGATTTTTTTATAATCGCCATTCTAACTGGCATGAGATGGTATCTCAATGTGGTTTTGATTTGCATTTCTCTAATGACCAGTGATGATGAGTATTTTTTCATATGTTTGTTGGCCTCATAGATGTCTTCTTTTGAAAAGTCTCTGTTTATATCCTTCACCAACTTTTGAATGGGATTGTTTGTTTTTTCTTGAGACTGTTAGTTCTTTGTAGTTTCTGGATATTAGCCCTTTGTTAGATGGGTAGATTGCAAAAATTTTTTCTCATTCTGTTGGTTGCTGGTTCACTCTAATGATTGTATCTTTTGCTGTGCAGAAGCTGTGGAGTTTGATTAGGTTCCATTTGTCTATTTTGGCTTTTGTTGCCAATGCTTTTGGTGTTTTGGTCAGGAAGTCCTTGCGTATGCCTATGTCCTGAATGGTTTTGCCTAGGTTTTCCTCTAGGGTTTTTATGGTATTAGGTCTTATGTTTAAGTCTTTAATCCATCTGAAGTTCATTTTAGTGTAAGGTGTCAGGAAGGGGTCCAGTTTCTGCTTTCTGCACATGGCTAGCCAGTTTTCCCAACACCATTTATTAAACAGGGAATCCTTTCCCCATTGCTTGTTTTTTTTTCAGTTTTGTTGAAGATCAGATGGTTGTAGATCTATCGTGTTGCCTCCGAGGCCTCTGTTCTGTTCCATTGGTCTAGTTCTTTGTTTTGGTATCAGTACCATGCTGTTTTGATTACTGTAGTCTTGTAGTATAGTTTGAAGTCAAGTAGCATGATGCCTCCAGCTTTGTTCTTTTTGCTTAAGAGTGTTTTGGATATGCAGGCTCTCTTTTGGTTCCATATGAAGTTTAATGTGTTTTTTCCCAGCTCTGTGAAGAAGGTCATTGGCAGCTTGATGGGGATAGCACTGAATCTATAAATTACTTCGGGAAGTATGGCCATTTTCACAATATTTATTCTTCCTAACAATGAGCATGGAATGTTTTTCCATTTGTTTCCATTTCCTTGAGCAGTGGTTTGTAGTTCTCCTTGAAGAGGTCCTTTATATCATTTGTTGGTTGTATTCCTAGGTCTTTTATTCTCTTTGTAACAATTGTGAATGGGCTCTCTGTTAGTCTGTTATTGGTGTATAGGAATGCTTGTGATTTCTGCACATTGATTTTGTATCCTGAGATTTTGTTGAAGTTGCTTATCCATTTCAGGAGATTTGGGGCTGAGACAATGGGGTCTTCTAAAAATACAATCATGCTGTCTGCAAATAGAGACAATTTGACTTCCTCCTTTCCTATTTGAATACCCTTTATTTCTTTTTCTTGCCTGATTGCTCTAGCTAGAACTTCCAACACTATATTGAATAGGAGTGGTGAGAGAGGGCATCCTTGTCCAGTGCCAGATTTAAAAGGGAATGCTTCCAGTTTTTGCCCATTCAGTATGATATTAGTTGTGGGTTTGTCATAAATAGATTTTATTATTTTGAGATACATTCCATTGATACCTAGGTTATTGAGAGTTTTTAGCTTAAAGGGCTCTTGAATTTTATCAAAGGCCTTCTCTGTATCTATTGAGGTAATCATATGGTTTTTGTCTTTGGTTCTGTTTATGTGATGGATTACGTTTATAGCTTGCATGTGTTAAACCAGCCTTGCATCCCTGGGATGAAGCCTACTCAATCATAAGGGATAAGCTTTTTGATGTACTGTTGCAATCAGTTTGCCAGTATTTTGTTGAAGATTTTTGCATCTATTCATCATGGATATTGGCCTGAACTTTTCTTTTCTTGTTGAGTCTCTGCCGAGTTTTGGTATCAGGATGATGTTGGTTTCATAAAATAATTTGGGAAGGATTCCCTCTTTTTGTATTGTTTGGAATAGCTTCAGAAGGAGTGACACCAACTCCTCTTTGAACGTCTGGTAGAATTCAGCTGTGAACCTGTCTGGACCTGGGCATTTTTTGGTTGGTAGGCTATTAATTGCTGCTTCAACTTCTGCCCTTGTTATTGGTCTATTCAGGGTTTCAGCTTCTTTCTGGTTTAGACTTGGGAGGGTGCAAGTGTCCAGGAATTTATCCATTTCTTCCAAGTTTACTGATTTATGTGCATAGAGTCATTTGTAGTAATCTCTGATGGTAGTCTGTATTTCTGTGGAATCAGTAATGATATCCCCTTTATCATTTTTTATTGCATCTATTTGATTCTTCTCTCTTTTCTTTTTTATTAATCTGGCTAGTAGTCTGTGTATTTTGTTGATCTTTTCAAAAAACCAGCTCCTGGATTTATTGATTTTTGAAGAGTTTTTTGTGTCTCTATCTCCTTCAGTTCTGCTCTGATCTTAGTTATTTCTTGTCTTCTATTAGCTTTTGAGTTTGTTTGATCTTGCTCCTGTAGCTTTTTCAATTTTGATGATAGGGTGTCAATTTTAGATCGTTCTTCACTTCTTATGTGGGCATTTATTGCTATAAATGTCCTTCTGTACAATGCTTTAAATGTGTCCCAGAGATTCTGGTAGGTTGTGTCTTCATTCTTGTTGGTTTTAAAGAACATCTTTATTTCTGCCTTCATTTCATTGTTTATCCAGTCGACGTTCAGGAGCCAGTTGTTCAGTTTCCATTCAAGTTGTGAGATTCTGAGTTAGTTTCTTAACCTGATTTCTAATTTGATTGCACTGTGGTCTGAGAGGCTGTTTGTTATTATTTCCATTCTTTTGCATTTGCTGAGGAGTGATTTACTTCCAATTATGTGGTCAATTTTAGAGTAGGTGCAATATGGTGCTGAGAAGAATGTATATTTTGTGTATTTGGAGGGGAGAGTTCTGGGGTAAATGTGTATTAGGTTTGCTTGGTCCAGATGTGAGTTCAAGTCCTGGATATCCTTGTTAATTTTCTATCTTGTTTATCTGTCTAATATTGACAGTGGAGTGTTAAAGTCTCCCACTATTATTGTGTGGGAGTCTAAGTCTCTTTGTAGGTCATTAAAAACTTGCTTTATGGATCTGGGTGCTCCTATATTGGGTGTATATATATTTAGGATCATTAGCTCTTCTTGCTGCATTTATCCTTTTACCATTATGTAATGGCCTTCTTCGTCTCTTTAGATCTTTGTTGGTTTAAAGTCCATTTTATCAGAGACAAGGATTGCAACTCCTGCTTTTTTTTTTTTTTTTTTTTCTCTCCATTTGCTTGGTAAATCTTCCTCTGTCCCTTTATTTTGAGCCTATGTCTGTTCTTGCATGTGAGATGGGTTTCCTGGATACAGCACACTGATGGGTTTTGGCTTTTTATCCAATTTGCCAGTCTGTGTCTTTTGATTGGGGGCATTTAGCCCATTTACATTTAGGGTTAATATTGTTATGTGTGAGTTTGATCCTGCCATTTTGATGCTAGTTTTGCCCATTAGTTGATGCAGTTTCTTAATTGTATTGATAGTCTTTACCATTTGATATGTTTTTGGAGTGGCTGGTACTGGTTGTTCCTTTCTGTGTTTAGCACTTCTTTCAGGAGCTCTTGTAAGGCAGGCCTGGTGGTGATGAAATCTCTCAGCAATTACTCGTCTATAATGGATTTTACTTCTCTCACTTTTGAAGATTAGTTTAGCTGAATATGAAATTCTAGGTTGAAAGTACTTTTCTTTAAGGATGTTGAATATTGGTCCCCACTCTCTTCCGGTTTGTAGGATTTCTTTGAGAGATCCACTGTGAGTCTGATGGGCTTCCCTTTGTGGGTAACCTGGCCTTTCCCTCTGGCTATGCTTAGCATTTTTTCCTTCATTTCAACCCTAGTGAATCTGATGATTATGTGCCTTGGGGTTGCTCTTCTTGAGGAATATCTTTGTGGTGTTCTCTGTATTTCCTGGACTTGAATGTTGGCCTGCCTTGCTAAGTTGGGGACATTCTCCTGGATAATAACCTGAAGAGTGTTTTCCAGCTTGGATGCATTCTCCCTGTCACAGTCAAGTATACCTGTCAAATGTAGATTAGGTCTTTTCAAATAATCCCATATTTCTTAGAGGCTTTGTTCCTTTCTTTTCACTCTTTTTTCTCTACTCTTGCCTTCTTGTTTTATTTCACTGAGTTGATCTTCAATCTCTGATATCCTTTCTTCTGCTTGGTTGATTTGGCTATTGACACTTGCATATGCTTCGCAAAGTTCTCATGTTGTGTTTTTCAGCTCCATCAAGTCGTTATGTTCTTCTTCTCTAAGTTGGTTATTCTAGTTAAGTTAGCATTTTGTCTAACCTTTTTTCCAGGTTCTTAGTTTCTTTGCATTGGGTTAGAACATGTTCTTTTAGCTCAGAGAATTTTGTTATTACTCAACTTCTAAAGCCTGCTTCTGTCATCAGACTCATTCTTCATTCAGCTTTGTTCCCTTGCTGGTGAGGAGTTGTGATCCTTTGGAGGAGGAGAGGGATTCTGATTTTGGGTGTTTGCATCCTTTTTGCACTGGTTTCTTCTCATCTTCGTGGATTTATCTACCTGTGGTCTTTGTAGTTGGTGACTTTCGGATTGGGTCTCTGATTGGACGTCCTTTTTGTTGATGTTGAAGCTATTTCTTTCTATTTTTTACTTTTCCAACAGTCATGCCCCTCTGCTGCAGGACTGCTGGAGGTCCACTCTGGACCATACTTGCCTAGGAATCACCACCATGGGGGCTGCAGAACAGTAAGGATTGCGGCCAGTTTCTTCTTTTGTTACCTTTGTCCTAGAAGGGTACCTGCCAGATGTCAGCCAGAACTCTCCTTTATGAGGTGCCTCTTTGGATATATGGGGGTTGGGGAGCTGCTTGAGGAGAGAGTCTGTCCCTTATCAGAGCTCAGAGGCTGCTCTGGGAGCTCCTTTTTTCCATTCAGAGCTGCTGGGCAGGTACGTTTAAGTCTGCTGCAGCAGAACTCATAACTGCCTCTTTTCCCAGGTGCTCTGTCCTGGGAAGGTGGGGCTTTATTTATAAGTTCCTGACATGCTGCTGCCTTTTTTCAGAGATGCCCTGTCAAGCAAGGAGATAGTCTAGTCACAGTCTGCCAGCAGAGGTGTTGCTGAGCTGCCACAGGCTCTGCCCAGCTGCTGTGTAAACTTCCTTGTGGTTTTGTTTACAGAGGTACAGTTAGAACTGCCTCAGTAATGGCAGTCTGCCTCAGTAATGGCAGACTGCCTTGGTGATGGCAGACTGCCTCAGTAAAGGCAGACACGCCTCCCCCTACCTAGCTGGACTGTCCCAGGTCCAGCAGCTAATGGCTGCAAAACTCTCAATCCAGAGCTTTTCAGATTGCTGGTCTCTATCTGGGTGGGATACACCAAGCCAGATCACCTGGCTCCCTGTTTTCAGCCCTGTTTTTCTGTTGAATGGGTGGCTTTGTCTCCTAGGCGTTCTAGGCACCAGTTGAAATGGACACCCAGATTTATGTGAGTTTTTGTGCAGAAACCTGCAGCACCAGCTGAAACAGCTGTGCTGGAAACTCATGGCGCTTTTCAGGCCAGGAATCTCCTGGTCAGTGGGCAAGTAAAAACTGTGGGAGAAGTGCAGTACCTAAACTGGAGTGCTGGAGTAGATGGAAAAGCCCCTGATGGCCTCCACTGGGTAGGGAGGGGGGGTCCTCCAGGGATTGCACTTCCCATGTGAAGCAGCATCCTACCCTGCCTCAGCTCGCCCTTCCTGGGCTACATCCACTGTGCAAAGAGCCCGATTGAGATGTACCTGGTACCTCATTTGGAAATGCGGTGGTCATTCACCCTCTACATTGCTCTCACTGGGAACTGCACTCCTGAGCTGTTCCTATTTGGCCATCTTGGATCTCTCAGCTATTGACAACTTTCAATGTTCAGATAAAATACACTCCTACAAACAAAATCTAAGACATATTTTTCTCTATCTAATCACTCCAAAATTTACAAACTATTTATACTTATGCTTAATTATATGAATATACTTATTTACATAAATTCAATAAAAATCTATTTTCTAACACAATTAAAAACACTATTTTACCAAAACTTTAACAAAAAAACATACTTACAAACTACTTTAAAATATAAAAATTAACTTATAAGGCCTATAAAAGCCTCTTAAAAAAACTAGCTTCATACCTTGTCCATACAGTCTCCATGCAAAATTCCTAACCTATAATAAATAAAAAGTGTCACTTTCTAACAGATCCCACAGCCCGAAGTTTTCTTGGGACCTCAAAATAGAAAATTTTCCAATTAATACAAATATTTACAGATGCAAATAAACCCATGACTGGACTCAAGATTTCAAAAAGTCTAATGTAAAATTCCTTGTAACAAAGTTCCAACAAAGCCAATTTTTTAGAACACCTATATGACAAATAATTATTCTTACTGACTTTATACAAATATTCAAGCCAAATATGATACAACTGAAACTTATTTTGCCTACAAATTTGTCCTACTATAATTTGTCTTTAATAAAAACAAAAACTAAAAAAAAATTATGCTTCAAAAAACCCAACTATAATACACCTGTAATTAAATTCTAGTCTTAGCCACTATTTTTGAGTTTTTATTCTTTTCTATAATTTTTGCTAAATCCTAAATTCTTTCTAGACTACAAATTCCCAAACTAATACTTTCAATTATTTTATTCTATTTTTCTAACTTAAACTCAATAAAATTACTACTACCTTTTTCCTGAGGCCCTACCTCCTCTAAAGTAAAAGTACTTTAACATCTAGTTTCCAACATTAATCTTTGCTTTTATTCTATTTCTATAAAAATGTCTTATTAAACTTTTTTCTGCCTTCATCACATAAAAAGGCCTAGCCCATCTAGAATACTACCTTCTAAATGAAACCACCAACTAAACTAATCCACCCTCAAAAACTAAACAAGACTTATAACCTCCTTCATAAATATTCATATCTCTATTTACAGCCTATTATATATATTAGCCAATCTGTTATCACGTCCAATAAAAACATAATTTAAAAACCCTACATAATTAAAAAGTCAAAAAGTGCCTCATATAGTCCTACAAGACAAACACCAAAAAATTAAATTTATGTGCGACTCTACATTGTCACTAAATCAATAGGATACATTCTAATTCAGGTCAGGACCATCTTAGTGACAAAAACTACTTATAACATTGGCCCTGCCTACAGGGGTAGACATATCCCTGTGTTATAAAACTTATTATTATTACGCACTTTATGTAAAACTACAAGATAGACTTTCCCCAAAACTTTCTAAACTTTATAGTACAACACTCCAATCAATATTCTCTATAGGTCCAAATACTCATAAATATTTCCAAATCCAAATAAATCAATTCCATTGTAATACCCCCAAACTACAACCCTTCTCAACAAAAAATAGCCAAAATAATTATGGCACCCATTTTCCTTCCAAATAAAATAAAATTTGACAATAAAAATTCCAACCAAACAGCTTAACTTCAAACAACATTTTAAAACATTTTTCATTTCCAGCTTTCTCCTCATTTTCAAAATATAACTTGAAAATAAACTACAAATCCTAATCTCAAAATACTGCTTTACAAAGTACGTATCTGCTTCCTTTTGCCTTAAAATACAGCCTCAAAATATACTAGAAACTGCCACTCCCCTTCTTTCCCATACTATACTCTTATGCTTTATGCATATTTATTTACTTAAATCCTTGTTAAGTACATGCATACTCACATATCTAGTCATATATTTCCATTAAAATGCCAAAGGCCAAATCCTAACACAAACCAGACACCTCCAAACTTCTCTCCCCAGTTAAGGCCAAAACTCACTCCCAGCTAAAAATTGACTACAGGCCAGGTGCAGAGGCTCACACCTGTAATCCCAGCATTTTGGGAGGCCAAGGTGAGAGGACTGCTTGAGCCCAGGAATTTGAGACCAGCCTGAGAAACATGGTGAAACCCCGCCCCTACCAAAAAAAAAAATACAAAAAGTTAGCTGTGCTTGGTGGTGCATGCCTGTGGTCCCAGCTACTGGGGAGGCTGAGGTAGGAGAGGATCACCTGAGCTGCACTGAGCCAAGATCACACCACTGCACTCCAGCCTGGGTGGCAGAGTGAGACTCCATCTCCAAAATAATAATAATAATAATAATTGACCACAAAGTGACTTGCAATTAATTTATAACCTAATTAAGCCCAAAATGATATCAGGCCTTTCCCTAAATAAAACAGCAATTCAAAATAAGCCATTAAAACAAACCGTGCCACCTCACAGCCCCTTCCTCTCCTATATTCCAAATCCCTCTCTCTTTAAAAACCTCTATATGCCCTCCACAAAGGGAAAAGTGGCAATTTTTTTAAATGTCACCCATTCTTCCCCTTGCTAACACGAGTAGTAAAGTCTTGCTCTCTTTCTGTCACACCTCATTATTATTTTGACTTGTTTCTATAAACAAATGGCCAAACCCTTTTGCTGGTTACACATCTAGTTATTACACTTCTATAGTGCAGATGGAAAATGAGAGGTTACTTGATTCTCCAGTTCACTCTGATGTCAGCTCTCCAAGTTGGGGTATAAGGGGCACAGCTACCTGAGGTCCAGATTACCCAAGTGGTGGGACTAACTGATGATCCCTTGTCCTCTGATGAAGCCCACATTCTGGAAATGGAACTCCTTGCAAACCTCTTCAGTCCACTGCAGGCATTTGCCTTCTCTGATACCATCCACCTCTCCTCACCAAGGATCTGAAGACACAAGTTACACAGTCTGGTAGACTGAATATGAATGACTTGGGCAAAACAAGAAGCATCTTCTGTTCAAGTCTCTGCCATTTGTCAGTCATGGGGTCCACCAGGCTGGAAATCACCCATACTGCCTCCCATTCAGTGCCTCCATTCAGTGTGTTCCATTCAGGATCCATGATGTATTTAAGCACCAACCTCATGGCATGTATTCCTGCAAGGTAGCGCTGCCCCACAATGATCAGCCCCTACTTCACACTAAGCACCTTGGCTCATTTGGGTTCCCTGGGACTCTGACCATCCACCATTATGATACCTACCGGGAATCTCCACGAGACTTTCACCGAGAAGTCAGATGACATCCTTGTGAGAAAATGATGGACTACAAATGGCCTGAAGCAATCTGCTCTTGAAGCCTTTTGAGGATTGCCAAGGCAAATGGTGTCCTTATTGAAAGTTCTCCTGCTGCAAAGCAACTCCTTGTTGCTTTAGACCCATCAGAAACAGGAAAACATTGAAATCAAGGGGATAACCCCCCACAACTATATCTCACTGCCAACACTTCCCTCACCACCCCATTTTCTCCAGTATGTTACCTGACACATGAAGAGTGTTTCTGTTGTTTTCTTTTGTTTTGTTTTGTTTTGTTTTTGGTGGTTTTTTTTTTTTTTTTTTTTTCTGAAATGGAGTTTTGCTCTTGTTGCCCAGGCTGGAGTGCAATGGTACAATCTGGCTCACTACAACCTCTTCCTCCCAGGATCAAGTGATTCACCTGCCTCAGCCTCCTGATAGCTGGGATTACAGGCATGCATCACCACGCCTGGCTAATTTTTTTGTATTTTTAGAAGAGTCAGGGTTTTACCATGTTGGCCTGGCAGGTCTCGAACTCCTGACCTTAGGTGATCCACCCGTCTTGACCTCCCAAAGTGATGGGATTACAGGCATGAGCTGCTGTGCCTGGCCTGTTTCTAGCTTTATCTTTGCCTATGACAAGTTTCTGGTTCAGCTGATAGCATGTCCCCCAAATTCAGAATACATAAGAAATCACTGGGGATTTACATCTGATTACCATAGATTCATTCTTTCATATTACAAGGCTCAAAGTTACAAAGAGAAATAGTATGTGATTGTGATCTGGTGTTTCATTAATATTTTCTTAAAGTTAAAACTGTTACTTTTCTGAAGAAGTAGCCAGGATAATAACTCTCTCAATTTCAAAAAAAACTATTGGCACAATTTGCAGTCAGTCATCATTTCTAACCAACGTATACTCTTTTTACTGCTAAGATAGCTTGACAATTTTAATCCCTGCATTATGGCCTATATGATAATCCCAGCAGTATTCTGGGGATAAGATCTTAGAGAGTTCGTTGAGAAAGAAATACTTGTTTAGGTGGCTTTCATCATGCCACTTGGCTTCGATGTCATTTTCCCTGTCCTGGAGGATTCCCTTAAAGTACTCCTGGGTGATGTTGAGAACTTGAATGAGTATTCTACCAAAAATGGCTTTGTGGTAATAAAAATCCCACTGGCTGAATGAAATGTATGCTGCCGACTCCTTCCACCTCTCATAAGTATACTCCTCACGATGTGTCCCGTAACACCAGGCCTGTAGCTGATCCACCAACTGGCCCAGGGTCTCCACCCCAAAATTGTCTTGGAACACCTGGTTCTTATCCATGCAGAAAAGGAAGTTAACTTCCTGTTGGATGTGGGCCAACAGGTGGTCTTCATGTCCATCATGCTGATGTCCTGCTACCTCTTCTCAGGCTTGGTATCAAACAATCTGAAGGAACGCAGAGGACCCAGCTCTATCAATGGCATCATAGCGACATGGGCCATGATGTAAAATATGACTCTGTGGCTGACCATGAAGTACCTATCAGCAGATGTTATAAACTCCTTCAAGTAATACTCTGTATATCTTCCAACAGCAAAACCCGTCAACCCCATGGCAGTTTTCTGTTTGGCATAATAATCTTCTAGGACAGTTCTGCTCTAAGTGCCTTTCCAGACAACCGGTGCATTCCAACTGGTCACTGTCAGCACCTCTGGGTGATTGTATGGATAAACTAGTCCCATAGCTGAAGCTTTTTAAAAAATTTTTTGGTCATCTTTCTACCTTTGTTCTTTCTCTTTTTCTTTGTCTATATCTTCTTCCTCTGCTTGATAATTGTGAGTTCCATTGTTGAAGCAGCTTGGAAACCACCGGCCCTTCTGAGTGCTGCTGTCAACAACTTCTGGGTGTTTTGAGTGATACGTCCACTAGAGATAGCCTTCTGGGGTGTTGATGCATTTCCAACCCACAAGGATTACAGTGGAGACAACCAGCATTAGTGGAATTACCTTTCCTTTGACATTCATTGTTTTCTCCTCATCATCTGCTTCTTTCACCCCGGAGTAAAAGGCAAAACAACAAAGTTCTACTGAGCTCCCTTCTGCAGAAGGGAGAGTTGAGGGAAGGGAAGGTGCTGCATTCTAACTCTTGACTGGCAGAAGCTGGGAGCCCAGGGCCAGAGCACGGCGAGTGACGCTAGGCAGGACCGCGCCTCACTCCCAGCCTAGGTGCCCTCCGCACTCCAATCACCTGCCCCACCGCCTCTGCCCTAGCCAAGCAAGGCATGTGGGAGAAACATGCTGGCCTTGACATTCAACCCAGAATTATATTTCAGAAATTACTAACTAGTTGAATAAATATAGCTTTATTTTTTCCCTTTAACTCAATTTAAAACAAATGCAGAAGTTGAGCACAGGCCACATGTACTTGGCAGAAGGCTGTTTCAGAAATGAACATCAAACTTATTTTCTCCAAGACTCTCCTCCCCATCATCCATTCAGCATTCGGTTCAGAAAAAATTACCTACAGAACAATGGTTTTCAAATTATGTTTCATGGTCACTGTATTCTCATTCCTTGAGATGATACAGGTACAACTTTATATTCTATGCTCAAATGTGTCAAGCAGCTGCATACTACCTATTCCTCTTACATGTTGCCATTATTAAATGTTCTGTGGGCCGGACGCTGTGGCCGTAATCCCAGCACTTTGGGAGGCTGAGGCAGATGGATCACTTGAGATCAGGAGTTCTTGACCAGCTTGGACAGCATGGTGAAACTACGTCTCTGCTAAAAATACAAAAATTAGCCGGGAGAGGTGGCGCATCTGTAATCCCAACTACTCTGGAGGCTGAAGCAGAGGAATCACTTGAACCTGGGAGGCAGAGGTTGCAGTGGGCCAAGATCATGCCACTGCACTCCAGCCTGGCACCTGGTGACTGAGTGACACTCTGTCTCAAAACAAACAAAAAAACCAACCAAACAAAAAGTTCTGAGACACTGTACTGTTAAGAAAACTGCTTTCTGTACTTTTCTCTTTTAACCATAACCCTCCCCAGCAACAACAACCCCTCTTCCCCAGCCAACAAATAACCCAAGACCCAAAAGTATTTGCTCCTATTATTTTATGGAACTAGTGTTCTAGGTTTCACAACTTGGGAAATCCTACAGCAGAGCCTCCTTGTAATAATAGGGGGAAGAATGGAAAGCCATATAAAGCCCTGGAGAGTTTTTTTCCCCTAAGAATATTGATGTTTTCTTTATTTCCTGCCATATCAGAACTGCTTTAGTGAAAATTTAGAGGGTTTTAATTCCATTTACTTTTATTTCACATTCCTAGTCTCTAGCTAGCAAGGGTTATATTTATCAAGTTACTTACCATCTTTGTGACTCTCACACTTAAAATGTGAAAAACACGAATCTCATATGGCTGTTCTGAGGACTGAGTTAATACAGTGCCTCACTCATAAATAAGTGCTCGGCTGGGTGTAGTGGCTTACATCTGTAATCCCAGCACTTTGGAGGCCCAGGTGGTTGGATCATCTGAGGTCAGGAGGCTGGCCAATATGGTGAAACCCTGCCATCTCTACTAAAAATACAAAAATTAGCCAGGTATGGTGGCAGGCACCTGTAATCCCAGCTACTTGGGAGGCTGAGGCACGAAAATCGCTTGAACCCATGAGGTGGAGGTTGCAGTGAGTTGAGATTGCACCATTGCACTCCAGCCTGGGTGACAAAATGAGGTTCTGTGTCAAAAAAAAAAGAAAAGAAAATTATCTGGGCATGATGGCATGTGCCTGTAATCCCAAATACTTGAGAGGCTGAGGCACGAGAATCGCTTGAACCCACAAGGCGGAAGTAGCAGTGAGCTGAGATCAGGCCATTGCACTCCAGCCTGGGCAACAGAGCAGGCTCTGTCTTAAGGGGGAAAAAAAGGCTCATAATTTTAACAATTATTATCATATACAAATACTTGAACTTGTGTCTTTGAAGGACTCAAAACTTTAGTAGAATCAATTTCTATATTACAACAGTGACAGAAAGGTCACAAAGAAAAGCTTAAGGACAAATGAAGGCCATCTACTACCAAAACATTTGGACTTTATTCTGTAATAGCCATTGAATGTTTTCAATGACACTATAAAAACAATGCAGGAAATATTAGTTATAAATATTGTTGTTATGGTCCAGGGAATGTACTAAGCACTTTATATAAAATATTTTATTTAACTCTCTTTTTTTTTGGAGGGAGTTTCAATCTTGTTGCCCAGGCTGGAGGGCAATGGTGAAATCTCAGCTCACTGCAACCTCTGCCTCCCTAGTTAAAGCGATTCACCTTGCGTCAGCCTCCCAAGTAGCTGGGATTACAGGCGCCTGCCACCATGACTGATTAATTTTTGTATTTTTTGTAGAGACGGGGTTTCACTGCATTGGGCTGGGCTGGGCATGGTGGCTCATACCTGTAATCCCAGCACTTTGGGAGGCCAAGGTGGAGTTATTTAACTATTACAACAATCCTAAGGTTAGGAGTTAAACTCTTAAAACAACCCTGAAGGAATACTCTGATCATCATTTACCCATGAAGAAACTGAAGCTGAGAAAGATGAAATTGAATTGCCTATGACATCTAGTAAGTGGCTGTAAACATGATTTATATTTCAGGAATCTGACTCCAAACATCATAGTTCAGCTGGAAATTCAAAAGTAAAAGAATTTACACACAAATCATGAAAAAGACAAACCATGATTTGGCTTCTGAGAGGACACAGGCTAAAAGAGAGTATTATTGTTAATATTAAATGACTGAGGCCTTGAGATCCACTCATGCAAAAAAAGACCTGCTTCTCTCTCTCTCTCTCTCTCGTTCTCTCGGTTTCTCTCTGTCTCTTTCTCTTTGTGTATGTGTGTGTTACATTAAATATTGTGGAAAGTCTGCTCGGAGCAAAAGGAAATTAATTGTTGTGGCTGAAGCACTCAAGCACAGTTCTATAAAAGACGTACTAATGATGGCAGATGGGTAAAATAAAGGAGAAATATGGCATTACTGGGGACAAAAATGTATTATAATCATATATTTTTATTTTATTATTTTTATTTTAATTTTTTTGAGATGGAGTCTCCCTCTGTCCCAGGCTGGAGTGCAGTGGCACGATCTCCGCCCACTGCAACCTCTGCCTCCCGGGTTCAAGCAATTCGTCTACTTCGGCCTCCCGAATAGACGGGACTACAGGTGCGAGGCACCACGCCCGGCTAACTTTTGTATTTTTAGTAGAGACGGGGTTTCACCATATTGGCCAGGCTGGTCTCGAACTCCTGACCTCGTGATCAGCCTGCCTCGGTCTCCCAAACTGCTGGGATTACAGGAGTGAACCACCGCGCCCAGTCTTTATATTACATATACTAAAGTAAAAGGATACATGAGGGCAGATCGGAGTTATGCGTGAAATTTAGGCACATATTATGAGGCTAAATCACGTTTCATCTGTTTTATTAATTGCTATTGCCTGACTTTGAAGTATTCAGTAATAGTTGAATACAGAAAAGAATGGTAAAGGTCAGGTAGATTTGATAGATCTGAGGCATGTGGAAGTAAAGAGCTATTTAAAGGTTTGTTGTTTTTAACAGGAGTATCAAGTGAGATTGATTTTTCATCTCTTCACCGGGCTCTCTTTCAGAAAGGTCTGTCAGCCAGCTCCATCCCTAACACTTTTAGGGATGTTGACCCTTAGCTGGCAAAACTTGTGTTTAAAATCCCAAATATTAATCAGATAAAAAACTTAGATAGTAAATACTTTGATAACTCATCTCCACGGCATTGTATGTCTGAGGGAACAATACCCGGCTACAGGTCCTACGAGGCCACAAAAGCTAACTACAGAGATCGTCTTTAGCTGTTTTGAAAACAGTAGGCCTTGACTACAGTCATCTCTCGCATGCCCATCAGTCTTATTTAAGGTCCTGCTGGCGTCCGAGAGGTGGCTTTACGACGCACGGAAAGAGTGTGTCTGGCTAGAGAAGCGGGGAGCCTCCGCTGCCTTGGGAGGTGCAAGGCATAGCGCTAGGAAGTCACGGTTAGGCCTCTGCCAAGAACACCAACGAATCCGCAATGCGCCTGGCCAAAGGGCAGCAGCTTAGCTCTTTAAATACCGCATAACAGAAAAAGCCTGTATTGGAGAAAATAAGAATCCGCGGCAGAAACGGAAGGCACGGTGATTCAAAGGTTTTTATCCAGCATGGTTCCCTCGCCAGACTGCAAATCCCAGCATCCACTCCTTCCACGGGAGCCAATGAAAAAGCTACAAGTTCCCGCAGCCAATCACATTCTGAGCCAGTGTATCACCCGACTGAATTCTGGGATTTGTGGTTTTCACGGGGCAACATTACACCACGGTGGTTAAAGCAATACAGGCCACGCGTCTGATCCCAAACGAAAGCTCCCTGTTATAATTATGTTAGTTCTGCAAGTTAACTCCTTAATTGTCGTTACTCCCAGGTTTTCTCCTTCTCAAAGATCGTAATCTTTTTCTCTTAATGTCACTAAATAATCAAGTTATTTTCAGATTAAGGCCCGCTTGTTCCACTCATCTCCTGTCCTTTAACCGTCACTTTAAAGTCTCGCGAGAACAGCCCCTTTAGTCATTGTCATGCCTCCAGAAGGCGGGTCACGCGAAAATTGACACAGGCTTCAGCCAACCGAATTGTGCTTTAACTCTCGTCTGCAGCGTGCTTGGAAGAGGCCTCGTGAACTCTGACCTTAGCTTTCCGTCGCGTCCTGCGTGTGCCGCCCCCGCCCCCGGAGCGAAGTAGGCGGGCTTTGGCCTCTTGCCCTGGGGAGTGAGTGCGGAGGGAGTGGGAGCCAGACGGCCCTGAGTGGAAGGGTCTGGTTACCCGTAGTAGCCGCGCTGTGCGCCTCGCCGCCCATGAGCTCGTCCTCCCGCGAACGGCGCCGTCGTTAGGCTGGCCCGGTAGCCTCGGCTTACCCCGGGACAGGCCCACGCTTCGCCGGGGAGCGGGCAGCCCGTCGAGGCGCCTCCCTAGTCAGCGTCGGCGTCGCGCTGCGACCCTGGAAGCGGGAGCTGCCGCGAGCGAGAGGAGGAGCTCCAGCGGCGGCGGCGGCGGGCAGCAGCTCCAGCGGCGGCGGCGGCGGGCGGGATCGAGGCCGTCAACATGGCGAGCGCCTCGTACCACATTTCCAATTTGCTGGAAAAAATGACATCCAGCGACAAGGACTTTAGGTGAGGCCGAGATGCGACCCTCACTCCACCTCCGGGTCCCCCCCGCCGCGGCCCTGGCCGTCACGCAGGCCTTGCCCCACCCCTTCGGCCGCAGCCGGTAGCGGCGCTGCCCGGAGGTCTCCAGCCCACCGCCCCGCTGGCCTTCGGACCCCGGCGGGCCCCTTTCCGCTCCGGTCCTGCAACCGCCTCCCCCCATTCTTTCCCCTAGGCCGTTGCCCGCCGCGGTCTCCAGGCCCCTTTTGCGTCTCTGAGCGCCCCGAGAGCCTCCCCTGCGCCCCACTGGGAGGCGATACTCGTGTCTCTGGTAGCGCGAAGGGGCCAAACCACCCACCATTGTGGAGACCCGAGTTGCTCTCGCGGGGAGACCGGGCGCCGGGCCTACCCGCCTGCCGTCCTGCGGCGCTAGGCCGCCCTGCCCGCCGGGGCCCAGGCTGCGGGGGGACCCGGTGCGCTCCTCCCTGCCCGCAGGTGCGCGTGGGCCTGGCTGCATTCAGGTGGAATGATGAACTTCTGCGCTCTTGGCTGATGGGGTTAGACACTTCTTTTTTGGATTATTTTTTTTCGTGAAGGTTGGAAGAAGGGGGAGGGGAGCTAGGATGGAGGAAACTTCGCTCGTAGGGTTTTCCCGCCAGCATCACTGTCTGTTCCCCTCGTCAGGTAAAACTCACTTAGGAGCTTGGCATTTCAGTCTCTTGTCCTTATGGCCAAAATCACTACCAAAGGGGTGAATTGCTGGATCTGAATCGTAGCAGACGGATCTTCTTCAAAAGGAAGCGATGTTTAATACGGAGCTGGTGAATGTGAAGCTTTATTACAGCAATTCTGTTCAGGAGATTTGTAATGTTCCAAATTGTTGTAATATGCATAGTGAAGATTTGTTATATTTTTACAGGTTATCTTTTTTTTCTTTGCATGCTGTGGTGATTGTTACATTCTTTCCCGCCTCCCATCTCTTCACAAATACGTTCTTGACCTAAAAAAAAAAAAAAAAAAAAAAAAAAGAAAGAAAAAAGGCTGCTTATTTCCTTATGCCTGTTTTGTTCTCTAATGCTTCAGTGGTTGTAATTTGGGTGCACTTTAAAGGAAAGAACAAATAGTCCTGAACTAAAATTGTGGCTAAAGAGCTTGTTTGTTTTATATGAACAGTATGTTTTAACTCCTGAAAATATGTCCAAACCCTGTGGACTGGGAAGAACTTTTCAGATTTGTGAAAGGAGAACCATGAAAAAGTAGTAGTTGTATTCTTGAATAAATTGATATACTGGCTTATTAAAACAGGCAATGACCACAAAACCTCGTATTAAAAAAAAATTTCTACCTAGGCAGCTTTTAACTGTTGTATTTAACACTTAAAAACCAGTTTGCTAATGGTAAAAATTTTAGTATTGTAACTTTTGGGAGGTGACCTACGTTTGGTTTGTGTATTTTAGATTTGTTTAGTTGTAGGGCCAAAATTAAGATTCTTGGGGGAAATAAAAGTTTTGTGTTGTTTTACGGATTGGAATGCTGTTTGATTCTCTTTGGGGCTTTGCTAGCTTCCGATTCAAGTCAAAGATGTGTGGTGTGATTTCCTCCCTTTTGCTGTCAATTTGGCTCATCCTGTGAAAGTAGTAAATTTTATTCTGATTGTGGTCAGTTTCAGTATAAAGGTAACACTTTATAATAATAGAATTTTGTTCAACTAGTAGGACTTCTGTATGGGTAATAAGTTTAGAAAGGCTAAAGAAATTATGTGGTGATACCATATATGTGATTATTGACTAAAGCTTGCTTTCTTAAATTTTCTGTGAAAGAAAGAACATATACATACCTAGTTTTTAAAAAAATAAATTATATGAAAGAAATAATCCTCTGTATGAAATGACAGTCAATGCTGAATTTGATAAAGATTATGAATTTTGGTTGTACTGAATTAACATTGCCTGGAGGATTGGTGTAATATTAATATATTCCTAATAGTTGGTGAATGTTAAACAAGGTATGTTTAAGAGCAGTAAGTGATTTTCAGTAATTTGACGAAATTAAGTTTTTTTTTTAACTGTGTTCTAAAAAACAGTTTTATAATATGCTGTAGCCATCTAGTTAATACACAAGTCTTTGGAACTAAATCACTTTATGTATTCAGTTTAAACAGACATTTAAGAATTAAAATAGTGAGTTTTTGGAGTCAAGTATTTTGAAATTTTTTCTGATATTTTTAGTATAGGCATTTATTTTAATACATTTGTTCTTTTTTTTTTTTTTTTTTTTTTTTTAAAAAGAATGTTTTCTTTAGAAGTTTATTTTGGCTTAAATACCAAGATTTGTGGCTGCATATTTAAAAATACCTAGCACTAGAAGGATATTGAAGGCAAGGTTAATTAACATGGAATGACCAATATGTGCAAAGCACTCTACCTATACTAAGGACTATGAAAGAAAACAGTGCTGCCAAAATGAAGAACAAATTTTATTCTCCTCATGGTAGAGTCCAAAGAGAATTTGACCTAGTCACAAGATCTGGGTTCTAATCATGTGTGTCTTTGTTATCAACTGTAAGATCTTATGCAAGTTACTTAATTTGAGATTTTCACTTCTGAGAGGCGTGGACATGACTAATTACAAAAGGTTGCTTTTAGGCGTAAAATTTCAGGTCTATTTAGATAATTACGTCGTCCATTAATACAGAGAAGGTAAAGGAATGAATGCAGGCTTAAAAATTTGGAAATTTCAGCATTTTAAAAGAGTCTTTTTGTAGGACTTAATAGGCTCAATTTATTGAAAAAAATTGCCTAATATTTCTTTTGTGTTTTAGTATTGTGCATTATTTAAAGTTGGGATATTAAGACTTAGGAGAAATGGGGAAAGCATCAGGATGAGAAATGTCGAAGTTAGGAACACTGATGCCATATACAAAGTTTAAAAAAAAAAAAAAGACTAGGAGCTCTTTTAGAGGGAGGCGTTTGTGTGTTCTAATTAACCAGGATAGTGCCTGTTACCTACTAGCCTTGGTTTAGTGAAAAGTTATTATTTTTAAAATAATGGATGCCTAATTCAAATAAACCTTCAGAAGAAAAATGAAGAAACATTCTCTGGGGCAGTACCTTAGAACGGTGCTTCTCATCATGTCCTCCCAAAAAGAAACACTTCTGGAGTATACTGAGACTTTTTGCCAGAAAAGATTTACACTAGTGTATATAGTTATTTTAAGGACCTCTAAGAATGCATGTTCCATAAAGGAGTTAAAGAGTAAGACTTATAATGTAGCCAATAGGTAGGGGATTTGGTGGATACCAGAGCCAAAGCTTTAATGTGGATGAACCATGTGACACTCTTGTTTGTGAATATTAATATTGAATATTCGGTGGCTTGAGGTAACTAAGTTCTGTTCGTTCTTTCTCTTTCTTTCCTTCTCTCTCTCTCTTTTTCTTTTCTCTTTCTTCTTTCGAGATGTGTCACTGTGGCCGAGGCTGGAGTGCAGTGGCACAGTCTCACTACAGCCTCAACCTCCTGTCCTCAAGCAGTCTTCCCACCTCAGCCCCTAGAGTACCTGGGACTACGGGCATGCACCACCGTGCATGGGTAATTTTTTTGTGAATGGTGCATCACCATATTTCCCATGCTGGTCTCAGACTCTTGAGTTCCAGCCATCTGCCCACCTTGGCCTCCCAAAGTGCTAGGATTATACGGTTGAGCCACTGTGCCCGGCCAGTTGTTTTCATATACTTCAACCACCAATTGATTTAAAGTATTCCAAGGAATCAAGACCTAAAGAAAATAACGTTCTCTATATATACATAATAGTTAAAATCAGTGCTTACCGTGAGCTTGATTTTTATTTATCCTTGCAACTTTAGTAAATGAGAATAACAATCTCATTTATAGTTGAAAAAACAGATTTGGAGAGAAATGACATTTGTTCAAGGTCAGTTAGATTGTAGGTCTGGGACTTAAAGGATCTCTTTGCCTTCAGAGCATGAACTCTTAACTACCCATCTATGTCACTTCTCCAGGGTTTAGACTAGCAGGTGTCCTCAGACTTTTTACACAGTGGGCCAGTTCACTGTCCCTCAGACTGTTGGAGGGCCGCCACATACTGTGCTGCTCTCACTGACCACCAGTGAAAGAGGTGCCCCTTCCTGAAGTGTGGGGGGTGGGATAAATGGCTTCAGGGGGCCGCATGCTGCCTGTGGGCTGTAGTTTGGGGATGCCTGGACTAGGGGATGTTAAGATGCAGGCCTTAAATTTCAGCTCCCTCTAAAATTAGGCTTATAGAATATTTCATGCTAGAATATGCCTTTAATAATTCCCTGACAAGGACTACAAAAAGTTTAAGATTTAGTGCTTAATTCCCTAATCTACATGCTTGTTGAATAGTTAAAACACTATTTTGAAAAGATGAATAACCCAGGACAATATGTAATTGTCAGGCATTAAGTGGCAGAGAATATTAAAGGAAGAAGATTCATGTCCGTGGTGAGATCTGAGCTAGGTGTTGAAAATGAAATTCTAGGTAGAAAAAGAAAATGAAGACAAGTATAAAAGCACACGGTACAAAACTTCACTGGGGAAGAGGGACTAGATAATCTTGACTGTAGCTGGATGCATATTGTCCACCAAACTCCTTAAGAATAGGGACCTTGTCATACTAAATGGAATCCTTCTCTTTGTCTGGTTCTTGACCCTATGGGTTCTTAGTAGGTAGTTGCTGAAGTAGAATTTTATTTTAGTTCGATTATGTAGGGATTTTAGGAACCTCCAGGAAACCATTGGAAAATCACCTGAACTATTTGTTTAAATACCACTTGATCGGCTTTTCTTAAAATAATTCACTACATTGTAGAATGCAGTGTTTTTCAATTTTTAAAGGTTTATATTACCAGATTTAAGTGTTTTGGATATTGGAAGGTATTTTCTTTTGGAAACTGTTTAAAATGCTTATTAAAAATCTCAAGCCTGTTAAGGAATCATAGGTTTTCAGAGCTGGAAGGGACCTTAGAGATCCTATCACATAGCTGAAAGTACAGTGTGGGCATTTATAATAACATGACAGGAAACAGCGAAATTATCTTAAGTACTTGGGCTTGAAGAAAAGCAGGTTTAATCAGAAATACACTTGCAGAGATTAAGAAGGTGATTTCTGGGGACTTTTTAAAATACTCAGCAGGTTGATGGCAGTAACTTTCTTGATTTTACTTAGGTGTTTTTTTTTTTTGATACATGCTATACTAACTGGTTATCAACAGTGATTAGGGCTCACCACTGGAAAAGAGGAGAAAGGGACCTCACAGAGAAAACTGGGAAGAAAGAATCGTAAAAATTAGATTTCTTTACATGAACAATATTTTTTTTTTTTTTTTTTGAGGTGGAGTTTCGCTCTTGTTACCCAGGCTGGAGTGCAATGGCGCAATCTCGGCTCACTGAAACCTCCGCCTCCCGAGTTCAGGCAATTCTCCTGCCTCAGCCTCCTTAGTAGCTGGGATCACAGGCACGCGCCACCATGCCCAGCTAATTTTTTATATTTTTGGTAGAGACAGGGTTTCACCTTGTTGACCAGGATGGTCTTGATTTCTTGACCTCGTGATCCACCCGCCTCGGCCAAAGTGCTGGGATTACAGGCTTGAGCCACCGCGCCCGGCCTACATAAACAATATTAAGACTATTCCAATTTAGGCCTGGCATGATGGCTCATGCCCTTAATCCTAGCACTTTGGGAGGTCGAGGTGGGCAGGTCACCTGAGGTCAGGAGTTCATGACCAGCTTGGACAACCACATCTCTACTAAAATACAAAAATTAGCTGGACATGGTGGTGCACGCCTGTAATACCAGCTACTCTCAAAGTTGAGGAAGCAGAATTACTTGAACCCAGAGGAGGAGGTTGCAGTGAGCCAAGATGGTGAGATTCCGTCTCAAAAAAAAAAAGGCTATTCTAACTGAATTCATAGCACTCCAAGGGAGGAATAAATGAGGAAAAGTGAAATAGCAGTGGTGTTTGTGCAGGATCTCTGAAAGGTAATTGGTGTACTGAGTGGTAAAATTGACCATATCAGTCGAGCACAGTGGCTCACACCTGTGATCCCAGCACTTTGGGAGGCCAAGGCGGGTGTATCACCTCAGGTTAGGAGTTCGAGACCAGCTTGGCCAACATGGTGAAACCTCATCTCTACTAATAGTACAAAAAATTAGCCAGGTGTGGTGGTGCAAGCCTCTAATCTCAGCTACTCGGGAGGCTGAGGCAGAATTGCTTGAACCCAGGAGACAGGTCGCAGCGAGCCGAGATCACACCACTGCACTCCAGCCTGGGTAGCAGAGTGAGACTGTGTCTGGAAAAAAAAAAAAAAAAAAAAAAAAAAAATCATGTCAGCTAGATTTCTGGTTAAAGGCAAGAGTAAAATTGTGTTTATGTATGATGGGAGAAGATGTGAGAGTTACTGTGAGCGCAAGGTGTCTATCTCTACCATTGCTTCTGCTTTTCTACGTTGGATTTTCTAAGATGAAAAAGTGCTTCCTTTAATTAGTCCAATAGAGTAAGCCAAATGTTTAAGATCTAGCACATGCCTAGATCTAGTGTAAGTTCCAGACTGTGTTATTCATCACTGTGTTTGCAGAATAGAGTTCCTTATGTTGGTGCCGCTGAAATACTCGTTGAATAAAGGAATGAGATGGCACTGCCTGCGGGTCCTATCAACTTGGGAATTCCATTGAAGTCTGAAATGTAACCTTTTACCTTTTACTTTTCCCATCTTATGCCGCCTTTATCCTTATTTTGGCCTGTTAAATTACTATTCATTTAAAATCACAGGCAGAAAACCTTCATATCACCCTTCTGTTGTTTATCTTCTTTAGTCTTCTGATGAGTATTTCTCAAATTAATTTTGCTGTCTCAGGCCTCTTCCTAAATCCAGTCTGTTCCCTCTGGCCATTAGAATTTTTTCCTAAATATTGCAGCTGATCATTGCCTCCCTCACTAATTTCCATTCACTACAAGATGAACTCCAAATCTCTTAGCTGTTGCCCATCTGAACTTTCAGAAACTGCTCTTCCTAAAATCCCTAACACTCTCCCTAGTCTCCTAATGTAACTCATTTAGTGGATATTTTCTTTGCTCATCTATTTGGTATTTAAGCATTTTTTTTAAACCGTTTTTTCCTTCTTGGAATTCTCTTATATGGGCATCCTGACCAAGTTGGGTTTATTATCCATAATAGTCAGGGAGAACACACTTGAGGGTATCAGAAGATGTCAGAAGGAATCTATTCATTGGGCTAATTTGGGGAAGAGTCTAAGGAAGTGAAGCTTTGCTTTAGATTGAATGTTGTCAGAAGGTGAGGGCAATTCCGTGATTCAGCATCTTAATAAATTTTATAGGGAGGGCTGACCTAAGCAGGGGAAAAGCTGTAATTGGTAAAGAAGTATCGGTCATTTAAATAATTGAAGAGCGGAATGTTAGGTATTTTGTGTTGCTCAGTGACCTTGTCCGAAATGGATGTTCTGTGAAATTGTTTGTGTCCAAAAAAACAATATGCCCTAGCTGGTAAGCATCAGATAGTTGGTAATAACATTGAGGTTTATGTCTGAATCTCAGATCTAAGTTTCTGGACTGTGGAGGCTGCTGTTTTTTTCTTTATCAGTGTCCACTTTTGGCCAAGGGCAGATGAAGTTGGGCTGCAAGACATTAATTTTTGATTTTCACATCTTCACTATGGCTGAGATTTTATTAATATCAGAGGCATTTACATTCAGTGTAGTTTGCAGTTTAACCAAAGTTAATCCTTTCTTCTATCGTAAGATGAGCAGTTTATCCATCTGATGTGACAGTGGTTGCACGGTAACATTAAGACTCTGGACAAGGGTACATCAGCTGACTCTAATACCCAGTCTTGTGGTTTTCCTTTTATTTCTTTCCTTCTGGGTCATCCTTACCATCCCTGTATCTAATCCATTTCAAAGAACTATTAATTTTAATTTGTAAAATTCAAACCAACTAGTTCTCATTATTTGTAGTATGTTTTGTAGTATGTTTTGTGAAGTTACCGCAAACACTGAGTTAGCCAACACGGAACCATTGCTTCTGAGGGAATTACGGAATAAGGTTTCTGTGAGTCACAGTGTTTTAATCAGTTGATGAGTTTGTAACCTTGTTTTATAATGAGTGTTTCTTTTAAAGATGCCTTACTTAATATATATTGCTGATTCATTAACACTGAATTCACAGCAAATAAAGATATCTAACGTGTTTTTTTTCAGAAGCACATCATAGCCTTCTTGCACTTAGGAATGCTAGACAGCATTTCAGCACTATGCTTGGGGCCATATTAAATAACAGCACCAACAAAAAGCACAGACATGAAAAACATGGGCTTAAATAGGCCAAGAAGAAGATCCTTGTTAACAACATGAGAGCTGGAGCTAGAAGGCAAAGTGTTGCTTTGTCCCACCACAGTTGGGAATGTATGTGTTGGATTACTCACATTTTTCACCATTTACACTCATCTGCAAATTACTGTGAAATAGGAAGCATTAATTTTGGGGTTACAAATAAATGTTAAAGAGTAGGTGAATTTGCAAATACAGAATCTGGGAATAATGAGGATCAATTGTGTGTCAGTTTTTTCCATCTTCATTAATTTCTATAACCCTAACTTGGGCTATCATAATTTCTCAGTTGTTACTAGTCTCCATTCAGTCTGGCCCAGTGAAGTGTTGTTTTATCCAAAGTATGGTCCACAGTGTAGCTGGAGTAATGTTTCTGAAATACAAATCTCATCATTGCATTTATTCCCCATATGTAACCCAGTTGTTTTTCAGTAGCTTCCCATTGCTCTTAGAATAAAGGCAAAAATCCTGATATGGTCTACAAATCCTTTAAATTCCTGGCCCTTGTTAAATTCCTAGCACCAGTTTTCCCCCGCTTCATGATAATTCTGTCCACTCTTTATTTGTATTTGAAATGGAGTATTGCTCTATTGCTCAGGTTAGGGTACTGTGGCGTGATCTCGGCTCACCGCAACTTCTGCCTCCCAGGTTCAAGTGACCGCCTCCCAGGTTCAAGCGATTCTCTTGCCTCAGCTTCCCAAATAACTGGGATTACAGGCATGTACCACTATGCCTTGCTAATTTTGTATTTTTGGAAGAGACAGAGTTTTACCATATTGCCCAGGCTCGTCTGGAACTCCTGACCTGAAATGATCTGCCCACCTAGGCCTCCCAAAATGCTAGGATAACCGGTGTGAGCCACCGAGCCCAGCCCTCACTCTTTAGATCAGTCTTTCCTGACACAACCCCCAACCAGTCTACGTAATGTTACTTTGATCGTGTTCTCTCTTTTTGAGATGGAGTCTCACTCTGTCACCCAGGCTGGAGTGCAGTGACGCCATATCGGTTCACTGTAACCTCTGTCTCCTGCGTTGAAGCGATTCTCCTGCCTTAGCCTCCCAAGTAGCTGGGATTACAGATGTGCACCACCACACCCAGCTAATTTTTGTAATTTTAATAGAGATGGGGTTTCACCATGTTGGCCAGGGTGGTCTCGAACTCCTGACCTCAGGAGATCTGCCTGCCTCTGCCTCCCAAAATGCTGGGATTATACGCGTGAGCCACTGCGACTGGCTCTATAGTGTTTTCTTGGTAACACTTTCCTTTCCTTCATAGCATTTATCTTAATTCTTAGTTCTACAGGTACTTACTCATATATTCAATTAAAAAAATTAATATGCCTCTTACTGGACTGTAATATAAGCTCAAAGACAGCCAGAATTGTGTGTGCCTTGATTAGCCATTGTATCAGCCACAACTAGTATAGTACCTGATATGTGGTAGGTTCTCATTACATAGTGCATGAATATGTAAGGCCCTTCCCATCTTGACCTCAACCTATATTCCCATTATTTTCCTATTAGGTTTCTGTGCTCTACACACTTAACTGTTTCCTTAGTTTTTCACTCTGAGGTGTTCTGTCCTTCCCCACCATCAAAAAGAAAAAAGTAATTTAAATAGCAAACCAATTTTTCCCATGCAAACCCCTGTTTATCCTTTGAGATCCAACTTAATAGTCAACTCTTTGGTGTGATAATTTCCATATACTCTTGAGTAGTGTTTATAAAATATGTAAGATTGAGATTTGTGCCCTTAGCACCATACCTAAAAAAAGTAAATGCTGAAGAGACATGGATATGCCATGGACAGCTTTCAAACTGGTCAAGTAACTTCCTTAATAAGATTAATAGTATTAATTTTTAATATCAAATTTACAGAAGGAATAAATTATTCCCAGAACTTTCTGATTTCAGGGTCACTATTGAAAAATAAATCTTGGTATTATAATAATCTACTTTTTCAGCTTTTTAAAAATATCTCTTGCTAATTTTGATAGTGCTCATTTCAACTTTTTAAAATAATATTTAACCATTAATGATTTTTGAAAATCAGTAGACTTTGCCGGGCGCGGTGGCTCACGCCTATAATCCAGCGCTTTGGGAGGCCGAGGCGGGTGGATCATGAGGTCATGAGATCGAGACCATCCTGGTCAACATGGTGAAACCCCGTCTCTACTAAAAATACAAAAACTAGCTGGGCATGGTGGCGCACGCCTGTAATCCCAGCTACTCAGGAGGCTGAGGCAGGAGAATTGCCTGAACCCAGGAGGCGGAGGTTGCGGTGAGCCGAGATCGCGCCATTGCACTCCAGCCTGGGTAACAAGAGTGAAACTCCGTCTCAAAAAAAAAAAAAAAAAAAAAATCAGTAGACTTCTTTATTACAATATAAGCTCTTTGGAGTTGGGGAGGCCAAAGTGTATTTACTTTTTATTCCTTCTTCTAGGGTTTCTTACCTAATAGGCAGTGAATAAATAATAGGTAAAGAATGAATTTGTGCCAGTAGAACCATACAGAACCATAAAACAACTTTTTGCTTGGGATTATGTTTTTTTACTTAAATTGATCATCATTGTTTTCTCTAGAAACAGATAACTGGCATTGCAGCGGTTCTTAAAGGTCGTAACTATTATGGTCATTGAATGGATTTTATTTAAGTAATATGGTTAAGATGTTTTCAGTACTTTGTGTGCAGGAGTACCTGCATTAATGTGCTATGCAGTTTCTTCACTTTCCAGAATATTAATGAAAATTAGTCATGTAGTTTTAATTTTGTTTTGTCACATTATAAAATGGGGGAGGGGCTTCCAATTAGGAGAGCTGTGTCCATTTAAAAGTACGTGCTAAATTGATCTTGTGTTATAATGTAAATATAAGCCCCAGTGGAAATAGAAGCTTTTTAAAAAATAAGCAATTTTACAGAATGTGGTAAGAATTGAACTATTAGGTTGGTGTAAAAGTAATTGTGGTTTTTTGCCATAATACATTCTTGCATGTAGTGTAAAACTTTGTCAAATCAGCATTAAATGAACTATACTAGTTATTGGAATTATCCTTAAAATTACCTTACATGTAATGAATTTCTAAATTATTAACTTGTTTTGCCAACCTTCACCACATAGTTTATTACCCGTGTTGCTGGACTGTCTCCATAGCTGTTTATCGGTTCAACTGTAATAGTCTTTATTTTAACATGGATTTTGACAGTTCTCTATAGTGTACAAAATATTATATTTTTACTAAAACTGGATCTGGTTTGAATAAAAGAAAGTTAGCTTAGTTGGATTGCTTCCATAAGTGTAGGGGAGCCAAGAATTATGGGAAAAGTTCTTTTGGCTTTTAAAGAGGTCTTAGGGCTTTATTTCAATGTGATTATTTCATATTCTGAGAAATCTTTTTTAAAACAATGAATTGTTTGGTAAGACATACGGAGAAAAAAATCTGAGACTCTATATCTTATTTTACCTGAGACTCTACTTACCTTGTCTACTATTCAATTATTTCATTTAAAGCTGAGATTAGATGATTGATCACTGTATTTTTGCCAGGCTGTTCACTGTTAAACCTTCTTTTGGCAGTGGTTCTTAAGGGGAGGGGAGGCAGGAGATGTCAGGGGGAGCTAGTTTCTAGAATCCTGTCTTCAGTATTTTGAAAATAAGCCTGGTGGATGGCAGGTGGCTCACACTTGTAATCCCAGCACTGTGGGAGACTGAGGCGGGCAGACTACCTGAGATAAGGAGTTCCAGACCAGCCTAGGCTGGTGAAACCCCATCTCTACTAAAAAGATAAAAATTAGCTGGGGGTGGTGGCAGACACCTGTAATTCCAGCTACTTGGGAGACTGCGTCAGGAGAATCCTTGAACCTGGGAGTTGAAGGTTGCAGTGAGCCAACACCCCACCACTGCACTGTAGCCTGGGTGACAGAGTTAAGACTTCCTTTAAAAAAAAAAAAAAAGAAGAAGAAGAAAAGAAATCTGATACTGGGTATGGGTATTGTGGAAAATTTCCAGTAATATGTAACTCACCCACCACCCCACCCCCATTGCAACATACTTGTTTTGGATGTCTTCTTAATGTTTGGAAGATGCTCTTAGTGATATTAATGTTTATGGTTAAGGGCTTCCTAGATAGAATTCAAATCTTATATAAAGAAAAAGTAAAGAGGAGGTTTTCTCACCAAAAAGCAGTGATGCAATTAATAAGAATGAAAGAGTACTCACTGTAGGTCCTGTTAGTCAGTTTGAAATCAAGACCAACCTGGGGAAAATAATTTTGGATAATGATGCCTCATATAGCATATCAGTACTTTAAAAATCTCTCACCTTCTCTCTCTCTGGATACAATGAATTTTAATTACATTATTGCTCTTTTCCTTGGTAGCTTTTAGATCACTTTTTTAAAAAGTGGATGAGTTTTGTAATAAAGGATGTTCCTGTTGAGTGATATAGCACCGAATTTGAAAAATCATTCTTTTAAAATTAATGCTTATAAAAATTTACAATTAACACATTTCTTTTGATAGGTTTATGGCTACAAATGATTTGATGACGGAACTGCAGAAAGATTCTATCAAGTTGGATGATGATAGTGAAAGGAAAGTAGTGAAAATGATTTTAAAGTTACTGGAAGATAAAAATGGAGAGGTACAGAATTTAGCTGTCAAATGGTAAGTTGTTTTTTATTGGTTGAGTCTTTCTCACTGCTCCCCCAACCCTGATTTAAAAATCTCTGTGATAAGTAGTAAATTATCTTAGTCTTCAACTATGTCTGTCTCGTGTTTATATTTAGAATTTTTAGGTGACTAATGTTTAGTGTTTGTATATGGTACATATAATATATTTTCTTACAGCATATAAGTTACTAAATGTGGCCTTTCATGGTATTTTTTTTTTTTTTAATTCTTAGAAAGTACATGTAGGGAACTCCAAAAACAATGATTCTCATTTGACCATAGCGTACATTTTTAGCTGGATTAAAGGCCTACTTGTCTCAGTCTATCTCGGTATTCCAGTGGGGATGAAATTTTAAAACCAAATGATTAAGGAAAATTAAAAACTAATAATAAAATTCCTTTTTTATTTTTAAATGCAGGATCTCACCCTGTCACCTAGGTAGGAGTGCAGTGGTATGATCACAGCTCACTGCAGCCTTGACCTCCTGGGCTCAAGCAATCCTCCTGCTTCATTTTTCAAAATTTTTTTGTAGAAACAAGGTCTTACTGTGTGGCCCAGGCTGGTCTTGAACTCCTGGGCTCAAGCAGTCATTCTGCCGTGGCCTCCCAAAGTGCTGGGATTATAGGCATGAGCCACTGTGCCTGGCCAAAAAACTACTACTAATAAAATTCGTAATAAAGAATAGCAGCACTTAAACCATAGTTAACTCAAAACAACACTGATGATACAATAGTTACAGAGAGTCTTTTCTAAGAGTCATAGAGATTCCGATTGCCTTTTTGTATACTATGCAGTGGGACAGGCGTCCCCAAACTTTTTACACAGGGGGCCAGTTCACTGTCCCTCAGACCATTGGAGGGCCGCCACATGCTGTGCTCCTCTCAATGACCACCAATGAAAGAGGTGCCCCTTCCTGAAGTGCGGTGGGGGGCCGGATAAATGGCCTCAGGGGGCTGCATGCAGCCTGCACGCGCAGGCCGTAGTCCCACCGTAGTTTGTGGACGCCTGCAGTGGGAGCTTCCTGCTATGCACGATGTTGGCAATTTGGTTTCTAATTTTTAGTAGGGTAAAGAATTTGAGTTCTCAATAAATTTCATTAACATTAATTTAGTTTATGAATGTCAACCTTTTTGCTTATACCTGTAATCCCAGCACTTTTGGAGGCCAAGGCAGGCAGATCATGAGATCAGGAGATCAAGACCATCCTGGCTAACACAGTGAAACCCCATTACTGCTAAAAATATAAAAAAATTAGCTGGGCATGGTGGCATGAACCTGTAGTCCAGCTACTCAGGAGGCTGAGGTAGGAGAATCGCTTGAACCCGGGAGGTGGAGGTTGCAGTGAGCCGAGATCGAGCCACTGCACTCCATCCTGGGCAACAGAGCAAGATTCCATCTCCAAAAAAAAAAAAAGAAACCCTTAATTTACATAGTTATTTATATAACCTTCAGCCTTGTAAAAGTTACGGAATTATGTCTTTTTGTACATCGTTATATTTGGTTATAGTTTAAATAAAACATCCCATTGTTACTGCTTTTCAAAGGATTTTAAATTTGTTTTAGCCTAACCTTTTGCCTGTCTCTTGTAAGAGTAAATAAAAATATGAGAAATAATTGGTCAGCATAGAATTTCTAGACATGCAATACAGATATTTTTAACTTGGAACATTTGCAAGTTTAAAATAAAATGGGTCTTTCAAAAAATGCTGTTGTAGGCCGGGAGTGGTGGCTCATACCTGTAATCCCAGCACTTTGGGAGGCCAAGGCAGGCAGATCACTTGATGTCAGGAGTTTAAGTCCAGCCTGACCAACATGGTGAAACCCTGTCTTTACTAAAATACAAAAATTAGCTGGGCATAGTGGTGCATGCCTGTAATCCCAGCTATTCGGGAGGCTGAGGCAGCAGAATCTCTTGTTCCCAGAAGGCAGAGGTTGCAGGGAGCGGAGATCGCAGTACTGCACAACAACCTGGGCAACAGAGCGAGATTCTGTCTCAAAAAAGAAAAAAAAAAACAGTGGTGGTGTAGAATAATACAGTTGATTCAGTAATTTTAGTTTAATTTTCTTATCTTTTAATGTTTTTTTTTTTTTTTTTTTTTTGCCATGTGCCTAATAAGCAAAATTAAGCTTTGTTAAGAATATGTCCTGTATATTTCTCAAGCTTTTAAAAAAATAAATCTTTAAAAAAGTACTTTGTTCCAAATTGAGAGGTGGGAGGTACGTAATTCTTAGTCACTTTAGTATGTATCTTTACTCATTAGGAACCTGAGTTTCTTGACCTTTTGTTGATCTTTTATATTTATAATGAGAGGAGTTGGGAAGAAATAACATATATTCAAGAAAATAAAGGAAGTAGGATATAAATAAATAGATTAGGAGATAAGATGGTAATGAGTAAACAATCTAAGAGCTGGGTCTTGGAGGAGGGAAAATCCCAATAAATAATAAAACAGCCATATTAAAAAAAAATTGGAAAAATTGAACAAAAATTTTCAATTTTTGGAAAAATTCAACAAAAGAATTCATCACTCAAAAGAAAGGTCCAGAAATATTTCACAGATGTCTATAAAACCTCAAAGAACAGATAATTCCAGTATAGAGAGTTGTAGTACTGTTCCAGAACGTAAAGTATGAAAACCTTCCACACTTTAAATACTGGTGACAGATCCTAATGATAACACTTAAAAGAAAATTATAGACTAGCTTCATTTAAATGTTCAAACTAAAATATAGCAGTGTATTATGAATAACATACTGTGACCAAGTAGAGTTTACCCCAAGATTATAAGGGGGGGGGGTAGTTCAGTATTATTTGCTTTATTAATCAAGTCATTTTATTATGTTAATAGGTCAAAGAGAAAAAAACTATCTGGTTAGTTGTCAAGACACTGGTAAGAGTCAGCATTGACTCTTTATTAAAACAAAACTAAAAGCACTTAGTTTACTTACTATAATTAGAGAGGTGAAGAACTTCCAAAAACCAGCATACTTGAAATGTCATTAAGTTAAAAACAAGTTGAAGATACATTATCCCACTTGACAGAATTCATGTGTTCCAGGTAAAACATGTAACAACATAGGAATTGATAGGTCCCTTCTTTAACATTAAAGGAGACACACAGACACACACACACACACACACACACACACACACACACACACACACTTCAGCCCAAAGGTTATAAAATACCAAATACGGTGAGCGGCGGTGTCGACTGATGGTAATGGGGCACAGAGGCTTTTAGCAGAGCTGCTGAAGATGAATGCCAGAGGACTTGGATCTGAGCTAAAGGACAGTATTCCAGTTACAGAACTTTCAGCAAGTGGACCTTTTGAAAGCCATGATCTTCTTCGGAAGGGTTTTTCTTGTGTGAAAAATGAACTTTTGCCTAGTCATCCTCTCGAATTACCAGAAAAAAATTTCCAGCTCAACCAAGATAAAATGAATTTTTCCACTCTGAGAAACATTCAGGGTCTGCTTGCTCCACTAAAATTACAGATGGAATTCAAGGCAGTGCAGCAGGTTCAGCGTCTTCCATTTCTTCCAAGCTCAAATCTTTCACTGAATATTTTGAGGGATAATGATGAGACTATTGGATTTGAGGATATTCTCAATGATCCATCACAAAGTGAAGTCATGGGAGAGCCACACTTGATGGTGGAATATAAACTCAGTTTACTGTAATAGTGTGCTGTTCATGGAAGCTGATGGCTGCATCTTGTTTAGAGTCATCTTTTTATTGTAATTTGATCTACACAACATTAAAAGTACTGACGTCTGTGAAGTTCTGCTCAAGTAGTATCAGGATTATTTAAAATTTTGGGAGTCTTTGGTTTACAACCATGTGACAATTAAAAGCACTAAAGGGAGAGAGATCATGTTAAAGGTCTTAATTTGTGTTAAAGCAATACTCTGTGTCTTCAAAAGAAATTGTTGCTTATGAAAATAATAAAATGATCTGCAGGTTTCAATTCAAACTTTTCTGTAAACTTAACTTTTGAATAAGCGTTATAAACATTTGAGTCTGTAAACTTTATAGTAGCAGCTTTCAGAATAAACATTTTTTTGTTTGTTTGTTTGTTTTTTTGAGACGGAGTTTCACTCTTGTTACCCAGGCTGGAGTGCAATGGCGAGATCTCGGCTCACCGCAACCTCCGCCTCCTGGGTTCAGGCAATTCTCCTGCCTCAGCCTCCTGAGTAGCTGGGATTACAGGCACATGCCACCATGCCCAGCTAATTTTTTGTATTTTTAGTATAGACGGGGTTTCACCATGTTGACCAGGATGGTCTTGATCTCATGACCTCGTGATCCACCCGCCTCGGCCTCCCAAAGTGCTGGGATTACAGGCTTGAGCCACCGCGCCCGGCCCAGAATAAACATTTTTAATTGGAAAAAAAAAAAAAAATACCAGATACATTCACCCTAAAGTCAGGGACAAGGCAAATATGTGCATCTCTCTGCTGTTTCTTTTGAGAATATTAACCACTATAAGTCAGGGGTGGGAGGAAAATTAGAGGCATAAGAATTGAAAAGCTTAAGTGAGAAAAACAAGTCAATTAAGAAAAATTGAATTTACAATAAGAATTTGGGGAGGTAGGATGTAAAATTTACAAAATTAATAGCTTTTCATATAAGCCTTTGATACACTAGCTTTTCATTTGCTGATATGAAAATCATTAGCTTTTTATATGGCCAATTAGAAGACATAATGGAAATGAACACCCATTTGTTATAGCAATAGAAAGACAAAATACATAGGAATAAATGTAACAAGAAATGATATAATGGTGACCATGGATTGCAGTGTTGTGTGGTATAAGGTAAGGTTACAGTTTTCTGTTCCAAATTTATGGGGAAAATTTTTTAAAATACTTTAAGATACAAAAATGTACTTGAACAAACAGAAAGACATCTCATGTCCTTGAATGGGACAACTCTGTACCATAATGTTTTTGGTTCTCTTCAGGTTACTTTTACGCTAACCTAACTTGAAAAATCAAGTTTTTTTTAGAAGCTAGACAAATTGACTATAAAGTATGTTAGGGTTGAGAGTGAGCATGTGCTGAAGATAGTCAAGAAAACGCTGAAAAGGTAGAAAACTGCTGCAGGTAGAAAGGTGTTGGTTAGCCCTATAAATATTATGTCTCTGTAATCAAAGCAGTGAGGCAGTGGGGCATTAATAGACCAGTGAAGCCGGGCGCGGTGGCTCAAGCCTGTAATCCCAGCACTTTGGGAGGCTGAGGCGGGTGGATCACAAGGTCAAGAGATCGAGACCATCCTGGTCAACATGGTGAAACCCCGTCTCTACTAAAAATACAAAAAATCAGCTGGGCATAGTGGCGCGTGCCTGTAATCCCAGCTACTCAGGAGGCTGAGGCAGGAGAATTGCCTGAACCCAGGAGGCGGAGGTTGCGGTGAGCCGAGATCGTGCCATTGCACTCCAGCCTGGGTAACAAGAGCGAAACTCCATCTCAAAAAAAAAAAAAAAAAAAAATAGACCAGTGAAGTAAAATCAAATGTAAAATATGTTATGAAGGTAGCATCACTGGGAAAAAGATGGACTTTTTTCAAAATTGTATAATTTTATCGTACAACATCTCCAATCAAGGTCACTATTATTCAGGTTTTATTTACCTTAAATTAGTTTTGCCTGTTAAAAAACTTTATATAAATGGAATTACACAGTATGTGTTCTTGTTTTTGGCTGTTTTTGCTCTCATAATACCAGAAATTAATCCATCTTGTTTATATTAGTAGTTCATGCCTTTTTATTAATTAGTACATTGATTGTTTATTCATTTGGTTTCTTTCATGGATTTGACTACTGTGAATAAATATACAGTGAACATTCCTGTACAAGTCCCTTTTAGGACATGTTTTTTTTTTTTTGAGACGGAGTTTCACCCTTGTTACCCAGGCTGGAGTGCAATGGCGCGATCTCGGCTCACCGCAACCTCTGCCTCCTGGGCTCAGGCAATTCTCCTGCCTCAGCCTCCTGAGTAGCTGGGATTACAGGCACGTGCCACCATGCCCAGCTAATTTTTTGCACTTTTAGTAGAGACGGGGTTTCACCATGTTGACCAGGATGGTCTCGATCTCTCGACCTCGTGATCCACCCGCCTCGGCCTCCCAAAGTGCTGGGATTACAGGCTTGAGCCACCGCGCCCGGCGCAGGACATGTTTTTATTTCTTATTGATACCCAAGAGTGAAACTGCTCTTGTTCACTTCGCTTTTTGTGAAAACACCAAATTGTTTCCCAAAGTCTATCTACCATTTTATGTCAAAGTACTGGTTGCTCCACATTCTCACTAGCCATTTGGTTGTGTCAGTTTTTAATTTTAGCCACTTCAGTAAGTGTATAAGTGTGGTTTTAATTTATATTTCCCTGATAATTAATGATGTCAAGCACTGTTTCATGTGTTGTTTGGCTATTTTTTTGTGTGTATGTGGACTTTTTATTATCAAGTTGTAGTTCTTTTCTAAATTTGATGAGTTTAAGTTTAATTTTGGTTTCAAATTTAGTTTAGTTTGATTTAATTTATAAGTTAATTTAAATTTTTGTTTATGGCTGTTGTTTTCTGTGTTCTAAGAAATCTTCGTTTACCTTAAGTTGTAAGGATTTTCTCCAAATGAGATTTCTAATTTTAGTTTTACTTTTAGTTCTATGATGGATCTTGTATTTATTTTTGCAAAGGATATGAGGCAGAAATTAACTTTTTCTTTTTTTCCCCAATTTGGATATTTAGTTGATGCAGCACCATTTATTGAAAAGATCTTCCTTCTGATTTACTTTGGCATCCTTGTCAAAAAAGTAATTGACTATAAAAGTGTGGGTCTACTTCTAGATGTTATTTTGTTCCATTGCTTTGTCTGTATTTATACCGATACAACACTTGCATTCATTGTAGCTCAGGAGTTTAACATCTTTGGCATTACTGACTCTTTGGGCCAGATAATTCTTTGTTGTTGAGCTGTGTATTCTGTATATTGTATGTTTAGCAGCATTCCTGGCCTTTACTCAGTATTTTCCCATAGTATTCCCTCCCAGTTGTGACAATCAAAATGTCTGTAGGCATTGCCAGATGTCTCTTGGAGAGCAAAAATTGCCCTGTTGAGAAACACGAGTCTAGATCTTAAATGTAAAGTAAAAGATAGTTTAAGTTCTCTAGCTTTTGTCTTCCTTTCTCAAGAGTAGTTAAGCTGGGTGCTATGGCTCACACCTGTAATCCCAGCACTTTTGGAGGCCAACGTGTGTAGATCATGAGGTCAGGAGTTTGAGACCAGTCTGACCAACATGTGAAACCCCATCTCTACTAAAAAAAAAAAAAAAAAAAAAAAAAGCCGGGTGTATTGGTGCGCACCTGTAATCCTGGCTACTCAGGAAGCTGAGGCAGGAGAATTGCTTGAACCCGGGAGGCGGAGGTTGCGGTAAGCAGAGATTGTGTCACTGCATTCCAGCCTGGGCCATAGAGTGAGACTCACTCTTAAAAAAAAGTAGTTTAGTTTTTTAAGTTCTTTATATTTCTATGTAAATTTTAGAATTGTCAACTTTTATTCTTAAAAAGAAGCTTGCTTGAATTTTGATTGGAATTCTGTTGAAACTTTAGAAATATTTGAGAAAAATTCACATTATATTAACAATACTTAGTCTTTCAACCATGAATCATAGTATCTCATCCTTGTCAAAGTCGTTTTTGCTGAGTCCTCAGGATTTTCTACCTAAACAACATGTCATCAGTGAATATCTTTCTCTTTTCAATCCTGATTTTGATAATTTGTGTTCCTTTTTAAAAAATCACCAGTTAATTGAATCAGGAACTTACCAACTTTACGAATCTTATCAAAAACCTGACATAAAGCGTTATTAATTTTGTCTGTCTGTTGTCTCTTTCATTGATTTCTTCTGTGATTATTGCATTCCTAATTGCTTTCTTTCTAATTTAAGCATATAAAGGTGTATATTTTCCTCTAAGTATGTCTTCAGCTACATCACACAAATTATGATATTTTCATTCAGTTTGAAATATTTTTGATTTTTGATGTGATTTTTAAAAATCCATTTGTTACTTAGAAGCAATTTCCAAATATTTGGAAGTTATCTACTTATTTTTTTTTTACTGGTTTCCAATTTAATTCTACTGTGGTTAGGGTACTTTCTTTTAACATTTATTGAGATTTGTTTTGTGGTGAGCTTGGCAAATGTTTTATATATACTTGAAAAGAAAGTATATTCTGCAGTTGTTGAGTAAAATGTTTTATAAATATGAGGTCAAGGTAGTTGACAGTGTTCAGTTTTATATCTTTTCTGCTTTTTTTTTTTGAGATGGAGTCTCACTCTGTCGCCCAGTCTGGAATTTGCTCACTGCAACCTCTGCCTCCTAGGTTCAAGCGATTCTCAGACTGCCTCAGCCTCCCAGGCAACTGGGGTTATAGGCACACACCATCATGCTCGGCTAATTTTTGCATTTTTAATAGAGACAGGGTTTCACCATGTTGGCCAGGCTGGTCTCAAACTCCTGACCTCAAGTGATCCACCTACCTTGGCCTTCCAAAGGGCTGGAATTACAGATGTGAGCCACCATGCCTGGCCGTCCTTTCTGAATTTTTGTTTAGTTGATCTGGTGAGAAGTATGGTAAAACTTTCAAGTATGACTTTTTCCTATCAGTCTCTTTTTCTTGCATTTTAAGGCTGTATAATGTTTTTCTGAGGTGGAGTCTTCCTCTGTTGCCAGGCTGGAATACAGTGGCACAATCTTGGCTCACTGCAACCTTTGCCTCTGGTTTAAGCAATTCCCCTGCCTCAGCCTCCCAGGTAGCTGGGACTACAGGTGCGCTCCACCACACCCAGCTATTTTTTTTTAATATTTTGGTAGAGATGGGGTTTCACCATGTTGGCCAGGATGGCCTGACCTCGTGATCCACCCACCCTGGCCTCCCAAAGTGCTGGGGTTACAGTTGTGAGCCACGGCACCTGGCAAAGCTGTATAATGTTAAAGACAAAATTGTTCTGACATTTGTTTAAACAGTAAGAAATACTTTAAGCAGGACTGTTGTGATAGGTGTAAAGACTATTGGAATAGGAGAGATTGGTCTCAACTTCAAATACTAGGACAAGTGGGAATTTATAGCCAAAAAGCAGAAAGTCAGTCAGAGGTTGGAACATTACATAAGAAGAAATGTCAAGGGTGGTGAGATTCTCACTACAATTGGGCTGTGCAGGACCGGCAAGGACAGGGGCCCAGGGTCAAGAACTGCTTGTTGAAAAGAGGACTCAGACGAGTCTTAGTAAAGTTTGGTCAAGCAGAGAGTCTTTGTCAATGACTAGGTACATACACATTTATAATAGTTACGTCTTCTTGATGTGACCCTTTTACGAATATAAGACGTTTCTCTTCTCTACTAGTACACCTTACCTTGAAATATATTTTCTCTGATGTTAGTAATAGCCACTCCAGTTTGTTTCAAGATTGGTGTGTGTGCATAATGTATCTTTTTTATTTTTTATTTTATCTGTTTTTTTAAAAGTTTCTTATAGATAGCAGGTAGTTAAGTCTTGTTTTTTCATTTATTCAGTTTTATAATTTCTGCCCTTTATTTTTTTATTTTTAGTTTTTAAATACAGCATTAAAATTTTAATTTTTAAATACAGCATTTAAATTTTTTATTTTTATTTTACTTTATATTTGATATAGAGTCTTACTCTGTCACCCAGGCTGGAGTGCAGTGGTGTGGTCATGACTCACTTCAGCCTTGACTTCCTGGGCCCCAGTGATCCTCCCACCTCAGCCTCCGAAGTAGCTGGGACCACAGGTGCGCGCTACCACACCCAACTAATTTTAGTGTTTGCTTTTAGTAGAGACAGGGTTTCGCCATGTTGTCCAGGTTGGGTAAGCTCAAGCAGCCTAACTGCCTCAGTCTCTCAAAGTGCTGGGATTACATGTGTGAGTCACCACTATTCTGCTGAAAGCTAGAACTCTTTCAATTCATTTTTGAGTTCCTTTGAACTCCACTCCCAATTTTCATTACTTTTCGGTCTTCCCCTCTATCTGCCATGTTTCAGTTACCACTGCTTTCATTTTGGATTAAGCTATATTTAACCTTCAGTTTTTGTTTTTTTTTTTTTGTTTTAAATCCCTAGATTGCTGTGCCTACTACTTCTCTGGTCAAGCAGTCAACAGTCATCAATTAAGCATCTATTTAAGACATTGATCTGAACATGTATCAAATTAAACTATTTTCATTATGTCACTTATGCTTGAAAAAATAAATTGGCTTCCAGTTTTATCACATTTGAAGTCATTGACCAGACTTTAAAAGTTCTCTATAATATCCTAGGGGGTTACTTTTCCTGTGGTGTTTTCCATCTGCCTTTTGTATCTAGCAGTTCATTTTACTACTAAATTCTTTCAATATGCATTCTGCTTTTAGTCTCTGGTGTTTACAAGAGCTTGCTTCCTCATTTACAATGCTCTTCATTTCTAACTGTATCTCATGAAAGATCAGTATGAGTTGGGTGGTGGCTCACACCTGTAGTCCCAGCTACTCCGGAGGCTGAGGCATGAAAGGCTGAGGTTACACTGAACCAACATTGCACCACTGCACTCCAGCTTGGGCAACAGAGCGAGACTTGTCTCAAAAAAAAAAAAAAAAAAAAAATGCTTAATATCTAAAAATCTGAGTCAGTTCCATCTCTTACCCTATAAATGCTGACATTGCATTTAAAAGGTTTGTTTTTTTTTTAATTTGTTTTTAATCATGCCAGGGTAGTGAATGCCTTATTTCATAAATAGTTAAGTGAGTTCCTTAATTCATCAACCAGATGGTTAAGTTTTTGAAGATAGGGGCCATACTGCCTTTGTTATTCAATAATATTGAATACAGTGATTTCTTAATATAGGGGTCCTTAAACCTGGGGCTGTGGACCTGTACAGATACTTGGCCTGTTGGAAAGTGGGCCACATAGCAGGAGGAGAGCGGTGGGCGAGACAGCATCACTGCCTGGGCTTTGCTTCCTGTCAGATCAGCGGTGGTATTAGATTCTCATAGGAGCACAAACCTTATTGTGAACTGTGCATGCAAGGGATCTAGATTGTGTGCTCCTTATGAGAAATTAATGCCTGATGATCTGAGGTTGAACAGTTTATCCCAAAACCTCCTCTCCTGCAAATCCGTGGAAAAATTGTCTTCCGTGAAATTGGTCCCTGCTGCCACAATGGTTGGGAACTGCTGTCTTTTTATTATTATTTTTTTATTGTACTTTAGATTCTGGGGTACATGTGCAGATCATGCAAGATTGTTGCATAGGTACATTCATGGCAGGGTGGTTTGTTGCCACCATCGCATCACCTATACCTGACATTTCTCCCCACGTTATCCCTACCCCACCCTCACTCCCACTATCCCTCCTGTAGCCACACCCTACGGACCCCAGTGTGTGATGCTCCCCTCTTGTGTCCAAGTGTTCTCACTGTTCAACACCCGCCTATGAGTGAGAACACGCGGTGTTTGATTTTCTGTCTTGTGTCAGTTTGCCGAGAATGATGGTTTCCAGGTTCATCCATGTTCCTACAAAGGACACAAACTCCTCGTTTTTTATGGCTGCATAGTATTCCATGGTGTGTATGTGCCACATTTTCTTTGTCCAATCTGTCATTGATGGGCATATGGGTTGGTTCCAGGTCTTTGCTATTTTAAACAGTGCCACGATGAACATGCCTGTGCATGTGTCTTTATAATAGAATGATTGATAGTCCTTTGGGTATATACCCAGTAATGGGATTACTGGGTCAAATGGAATTTCTATTTCTAGATCCTTGAGGAATCACCATGCTGTCTTCCACAATGGTTAAACAAATTTACACCCACCAACAGTGTGGGATTGCTGAATGTTCATGTACCTACTGAAATCTATGGGAATGACACAAAGGAAGGACTTTCTCCCTCCTCAAGAAGTGGTTCAATTGGTGGACATAATGCAAATTTGTAACAACATCCTTAATACTAATGAGAAAAGTACAGTATATGCAGAATGCTTCAGGAGCACAGGGTAGTATTCACTCGTTTTCGTCTTTACAACCAATTACTTTAAGTTTTTAACATTTAGACAAGAAAATTATAAAGCACATTGTTTTATAAATTAAGGAGACTTGAGGGCAGTGGAAATTCTTTTGGTTCGTGAGGTGGTGTTTGGTAATAGGAAGAAAGGGTCAACATGGCAAAGTGATTTGCAGGTTTAGTGTCCTTTATCTGAAATGCTTGTAAACAGAGTATTTTGTATTTTTCCAGATTTTGGAATATTTGCATATACAAAATGAGATAACTTGGGGAGGGAACCCAAGTCTAAACATGAAATTCATTTATATTTCATATGTATCTTATATACATAGTCTGAAGGTAATTTTATATGATATTTTTAGTAATTATGTACATTGAGGATAGGAAGAGGAAAAAATAATTTTGTGCGTGAAACAAAGTTTTGATTGTGACCAGCACATGAGGTTGGGTTTGGAATTTTCCATCATGGCACTCAAAAGAGTTTTGAATTTTCAGATGAGGGATGCTAAACCTATATATTGGATGGAACTTCTGTTTACTTACTTACTTACTTACTTACTTATTTAGTTTTGAGACAGAGTCTCTTCTGTCACCCAGGCTAGATTGCAGTGGCGTGATCTCGGCTCACTGCAACTTCTGCCTCCTTGATTTAAGCAGTTCTTGTGCCTCAGCTTCCCAAGTATCTGGACTACAGGCATATACTCTCATGCCCAGCTCATCTTTTTGTATATTTAGTAGACATGGGGTTTCACCATGTTGGCCAGGCTGGTCTCAAACTCCTGGCCTCAAGTGATCCACCTGCCTTGGCCTCCCAAAGTGCTGGGGTTACAGACATGAGCCAGCACATCTAGCCTCACCTTTTTATTATTAAAAGTTTTGTGCCAGCCATGGTGGTGTTCCCTTGTAGTCCTAGTTACTCAGGAGGCTGAAGTGGAAGGATCACTTGATCCCAGGAGTGAACTCCTGGGCCATTGTAAACAACAGTGAGACCCTTTCTCTCAAGAAAAAGAAAAATAGGTTTTTTGTGTATTTGTCAACTAATTAGCTTTAGGGGTATGATACGGAAAGCATCTTCACTTTCATGATACTAGGATGGAAATCAGTGAGAAAAACTTGGAAACCAACTGCAAAAATCTTACCAATCACAATTTTTTTTTAAACATCCTTATTTGTATACTATTTATGATACAGACATGGTATATACTTTATCTTGACAGTTCTAGGCAGAAAGGTTAATATTTCTACTTATGTGTTTTTCTTCCTGTGCGCTTATATAGATTTTTAAAAACAATTTCTCCTTTCTGTTACAGTCTTGGCCCTTTAGTGAGTAAAGTGAAAGAATACCAAGTAGAGACAATTGTAGATACCCTCTGCACTAACATGCTTTCTGATAAAGAACAACTTCGGGACATTTCAAGTATTGGTCTTAAAACAGTGATTGGAGAACTTCCTCCAGCTTCCAGTGGTAAGCAAGAACATATTTTTCTTCCTATTTTCTTTTTATGTGGAGGTATTTTTCCCCACCTTTTTTTCCTCTTCTGGCAAAGGAGGGAGGGAGGTGGCTGTCTTTACAGATCTTTCTAGGAATCCCTTTGAACAATTAAGAAAATTCAAGCTTGAAGCCTTGTTTTTCTTAGAAGTAAATTAGCTGTTAAATGAATATTTTGATTGAACTTGCATGTCATGTGAATGTCAGTGAAGGACTTTTATATGTTGGAGCAAAATTTTACACTGTGTGTACCATGACTGCAGATTAGAGTTATGCTAACCTATGTGGTTAGGGAAGAGATAACCGAAATAATGCATCCTGATTAGTTTTCTATTTCCAGTATAAATTTCACTTTGCGTCAGTATTTGCTACATAAAATTTAACACAGTTCAGACATAGCTGCGAAATAGTTCAGTTTACTAGTAGCTTTAATTAAAGCTGAGCCTTTTACAGCTACTCGGTAATTGAACAAATTTAAAACTATAGTTAATGAATTTGTCAACTAATTATAGCTTTTGGCCTCTAATGTGTAGGTAATATAAATTTTAGAATTGGTCTTGACTACTAAACTGTTGCTAAAATTAGCAGGCTAAAAGCTATTGTCTCATCTGCAAAAAGTGAGATTATCACCTATCTCATGCAAAGATTTGGATTAATAATAATGTAGTCTTATTTTCACTCATTTACTTAAATCGTTCACTGTGCTAGTTTTCATGCTAAATGCTGCATACATATAACTAGTCTAAACATTGGTCATATGGGAGGTCTTCCTATTCTTTCTACTTTGTAGATGGGGGAACTGAAATTCAGAGAGTTAAAGTTAATTCACCCAAAGTTGGGTGACTAATTGGGTAAAGATTCAAATCCATTACCTTTTAATCCAAAAAGGATGCTTTCTTCAATGTATCATACCAGTGTTATTTTACCCTTATTTAATAGTTGCTTATTTCAGTAAAACAGTTCACCAACTCAGAATTGTATTATTCATAATTGTGTTAGCTATGTATTTTTTTTGCTATTTTCCTCTCATTGAAATGTGTTTGCGATTGAGCCAGTTTCTGATTCTAAAAGAATTTTTTAACCATTCAGATTCTTAATTGTTCCTTTTTTTCTCTCAGTAACAACACGACCTACTTTAAGTAGTAATAATTCTGATTTATGAGTCCTGGAACGAGGTTTCTGCTTTATAATGAAGTTATGGACTCTTTGGGTTGGAAATGACCTTATTAAAAGTTAGGGGTTTGTTTGTTTGTTTGTTTGTTTGTTTGTTTTTGAGACGGAATCTTGCTCTGTCGCCAGACTGGAGTGCAGTGGCGCAATCTCAGCTCACTACAACCTCCACCTCCTGGGTTCAAGCGATTCTTTGCCTCAGCCTCCCGAGTAGCTGGAACCACAGGCACATGCCACCACGTCCGGCAAATTTTTGTATTTTTAGTAGAGATGGGGTTTCACCATGTTGGCCAGGGTGGTCTCGATCTATTGACCCCGTGATCCACCCGCCTTGGCCTCCAAAATGCTGGGATTACAGGCGTGAGCTACCGAGCTATGCCTTTTTTTTTTTTTTTTTTTTTGAGATGGAGTTTCGCTCTTGTTACCCAGGCTGGAGTGCAATGGCGCGATCTCGGCTCACCGCAACCTCCGCCTCCTGGGTTCAGGCAATTCTCCTGCCTCAGCCTCCTGAGTAGCTCAGATTATAGGCATGTGCCACCATGCCCAGCTACTTTTTTGTATTTTTAGTAGAGACGGGGTTTCACCATGTTGTCCAGGATGGTCTCGATCTCTTGACCTCGTGATCCACCCGCCTTGGCCTCCCAAAGTGCTGGGATTACAGGCTTGAGCCACTGCGCCCGGCCTTTTTTTTAAATTTTAAGAACATGCCAGGCATTGGAGCTCAGAATATATGCTTTTTAATTCACTGAAGTTTGAAAGCCTAGTCTAATAGAAAATACTCAAATAGAGAAAACTCTCCTTGCTGCTTTTTAGTCTAGGGGTGCAAGTGCTGCAGTTACTACTGGCCCCATAGCTAGCATTCATACCATCCAATAGATAGAATAGTTATCTACAGTATCTACTATTAATCCGGTAGAAATTGCTGACATCCATATTGTTTTCCCTCCTTTACTTCTTCTGAAGTTGTCATCTCTAATTCTCATTTATGTCTAATAAGTTATTTTATTGTAAAGCAGCCTGCTTTGAAAGATGTGTTTTTCTGCTATGGGTCTCTTGTGTCTCATGATCAAGTGTGGAGTTGTTGAATATTTGGTCTAATTCTTGTTTATTTCTAATACGTTATTTTATTGAAAAGCAGCCTGTTTCAAAAGATGTGTTTTTCTGCCATGAGTCTCTTGTGTCTCATGATCAAGTGTGGTGTTGTTAAATATTTGGTAACTACCATGAATATGAGATAGAATTCAACATGTTTGCTTTGAAGTTATGCTTCTTATTCATGCAGGCTCTGCATTAGCTGCTAACGTATGTAAAAAGATTACTGGACGTCTTACCAGTGCAATAGCAAAGCAGGAAGATGTCTCTGTTCAGCTAGAAGCCTTGGATATTATGGCCGATATGTTGAGCAGGTAAGTATGCAGGTTTATTTGCATTATTTTTAATACAGATGTTACATTGATTTACTAAAAGCCTTTTCTAGTAAATATAGTAAAACTGTCAAAAATTATTCATTTTTAAATGATGGCTCTTTTATAAATTTGTGATTAGGAGTGAGGAGGAAATAAACTAATTACACTTATGTATAAGTATATAATGTTGCATAGTAAACATTTCATAGTTCTTTAATAAAGTTTGTGATTTTAAATTTGTTAGCACAGTTCGTGTTTTGTTTTACATACTTGCATTCAATGATCTATTTAGATAAAGAGATGTACCAGTAGTTACGGATTTTCTAGTTAAAAGAATGCTGGTAATCTTCAGCAACTATATTTATAGTGCATATTTCAGGGGAGGAAGGACCTTGGCTTTTATATATTTGTTGCCTTTATATATGGTTGCCTAACATTTGAAAGTCAGATGTTAAAACATAGACCTAAGCAGCTTCTAGGAGGAAATAACATTAAAGGACCTGTCAATTTCTGATTCTCATAATCATTATAGGCCACCATTATTTGTACATACATTTTTTGTGGCAAATTCATTTCAACTTAAATACAATCAAGTGCCTTCATGTGGGGTGTGTGGGGTGTGTGTGTATAAAGTGAGGAGCTATCATCCTGGTGCTCAAAGAGCTTATATTTTACTATAGGATATAAGAACACAAATGGCTACAGGGCAGTGGGACTAAAGACTAACTGGGAGCATAGTGTGTTTTGGATTTTAAAATGGAAGGATTCAAGAAAATTGTTTTTATGGAAATTGGCATTTGAATTGAGTTTTGAAGAATGGGTAGCACTTCAATAGGTAGATGGGCCCGGTAACAGAAGTAGTATATGGATGGGGGAACATATTCTAGTTTTCTAGAATACAGAATGAATAGAAAAGCAGTAGGAAATCATTCTAAAGGATAGTGGTTATGTTGAGGTGGATGAGGAATTTATGTTTAATTTGGTAAACGGTGAAAATTCAGACTTTCTGTCCTATATGTGATTTAATTACAAACACTGTCCTGACACAGGTTTGGGTACTAGTGACTCACTGAAGTATACATTTGAGATGATTTGGAAGAGGGGTGTTGGAACAACAGGAACAATGAAACGTACATATATATATATATATATATATATATATATATATATGTAGAGGAAAGACAATAAGGCAGAGGGAGAACTCAAGAGAAACTCAATTTTCAGTACTGTGAATCCTCCCAAAAAAGCAATACACAAAGTCAGAATACAGAAAATCATTTAGGTTTTTTTTTTTTTTTTTTTTTTTGAGACAGTCTGTTACCCAGGCTGGAGTGCAGTTCCTTGATCTTAGCTCACTGCAACCTCTGCCTCCCAGGTTCAATAATTCTGCGTCTGCTTCCTGAGTAGCCGGGATTACAGGCGCCTGCCACTATGCCTGGCTGATTTTTGTATTTTTGGTAGAGACGGGGTTTTCCATGTTGGCCAGAACGTTCTCGAACTCTTAACCTCAAGTGAGCCACCGCAACTGGCCCAGAAAATCATTTAGAGATTTTGAAAGGAGAAAGTGACAAGATTCTTGTGTGTTTTTGATTGTTGTTGTTTGTGTTTGGTTTTGGTTTTGGTTTTGCGACAGGTTTTGGGCCAGGCTGGAGTGCATTGGCATGATCATGGCTCATTGCAGCCTCAACTTATCAGGCTCAGGTGATCCTTCCGCTTCAGCCTCTGAGCAGCTGGGACTGCAGGCATACACCATCACACCTGGCTAATTTTTGTATTTTTTGTGGAGCTGAGTTTTTGCCATGTTGCCCAGGCTGGTCTTGAACTCCCGGGCTCAAGCAATCTGCCGGCCTTAGCCTCCCAAAGTGCTGGAATTACAGGTGTGAGCCATCACACCCAGCCTTGTGGTTTTGTGTGTGTGTTTTTAAAAAATTTCTTAATACTTTACCAAGCCAATTGGTATTGGATGGATATGCTATAATTGGGGATTTAGGTCTAGATTCCAGGAGTCAGTTTGGCAATGTAAATTTCAAGGCTGCATTCACTTAACTCAGGTTTCCATTGCATTGGTAGATAAATTGGGAATTTAATTTTCCTTGAGTCCCAACAAAATTTGTGTTCTGAATGTTTACATTGAGGTCAGAGGCCATACATGTAGTAGTGCTCAGGCATCTTGAATTCATTTGTTGTTTTCTTTCTTTTTTTTATTTTATTTTAAGGCAAGGAGGACTTCTTGTTAATTTCCATCCTTCAATTCTGACCTGTCTGCTTCCCCAGTTGACCAGCCCTAGACTTGCAGTGAGGAAAAGAACCATTATTGCTCTTGGCCATCTGGTTATGAGCTGTGGAAATATAGTTTTTGTAGATCTTATTGAACATCTGTTGTCAGAGTTGTCCAAAAATGATTCCATGTCAACAACAAGAACCTACATACAATGTATTGCTGCTATTAGTAGGCAAGCTGGTCATAGAATAGGTAAGGAATTTTTAAAAGTTTTAAAGTTTTCTTTAATAAAAAAATTAATTCAGGTTTTAAAAGAACCATTATGCTTTTCTTAGGTGAATACCTTGAGAAGATAATTCCTTTGGTGGTAAAATTTTGCAATGTAGATGATGATGAATTAAGAGAATACTGTATTCAAGCCTTTGAATCATTTGTAAGAAGGTACGTTTTAAAGATCTTTATTTTTATTCCCTTAAGAATAGAATCATAAGATCAAGATTAGGTGTGTGAGTAGAAGCAGCCTATTGGATTTCAGATACAAGAGACAATACAATATTTGAAGCTAATGTCATCTTGCTGTTATAAAATGTGGTCGTCATGTTTATTTTGAAAAAATTCTTACTGTTGGGACTTTAAATAATTTGGGAAATGTATTTATAATTATTTTGGGTTTACTTTAGAAGGGAAGAAATGCCAGTGTAATAATGTAGTTTATACTGAAAGCACAGCAGGATAAATTATCCAGTCAGAAATATATAGTGAATTGTCTTTTCCACAGTTTCTTAGGTCACATCAATTTTGCTAGGTCAGTGATTCTCAATTTGGAAATTGATTCTAATATTTTCTTTTAAAGCTTAGTAAAAAGTGTATATTTGTGTACTAGAAGGCAATACTAGATAAGTAACAGAATTTCTGCTCTTGCCTAATGTATTAGCATGGTGTCTTGAGACCTTACAGATTGTTTTTTGCATTTATCCCTTGATACTTCTGATTTTGAGAAGTGGCTTTTAATCATGTTATATTATTAAAATCAGAAATTGTTGGATTCATTTTATTCCTTTAATTGAGAAACACAAAGTATTCTTTTATTTGTTGGCTCTTGTGGGCATTTATATGTTCTGTCTTCATTGTATAGCTAGAAGACCAAGCCTAGGTGATTATGCACTGGAATTTTCACAAATGATCATCATTACTGAAGAGCACATTCATCTGGGCTGGTATTTTAATAACATGTTGAATATATGCCGATTTCTCTCTATACTGCCACACAGTAACCATAACATAGTTAAAATGGGAATTAGGGAGGATCATCTTAAAATTGATTAAGTATAATTTGGAAGGTAAATCTTTTAAAATAGTAAGTCCATAGGAGAGAAAGGCACCAAGAATCATTGGTGCTAGATAGTCTGGGAACTACTCTCCTATGTTATTGCTGGTAATTAATGCAAAATGTGGCAGATGGTGAATCAAGGAGAAAAGTATAGCTCTTCAAGGAAGCTTTTGTTTTTGTCTTTAGATGTCCTAAGGAAGTATATCCTCATGTTTCTACCATTATAAATATTTGTCTTAAATATCTTACCTATGATCCAAATTATAATTACGATGATGAAGATGAAGATGAAAATGCAATGGACGCTGATGGTGGTGATGATGATGATCAAGGTATTTCAAATTAAATAGAATCTTTTAAATTTTTATGAAAGACAGTAGTATAGATGGAGATGATTTTTAGTGCAAGTTGTACTGTTTTATTTATAGTAGTGACAAGGGAAATTATCTCAATATTTGATAATAGCAAATTGATTAAGTTAGAGGGCATTCATGTATTGAACTGTTGTGTAACACATTAAAAAAATTATGCCTAAAAAACATTTATTAATGCTGTTAATGAGTGAAAAGTATGTAGCAAAAATTGCTCACCATGTCCCAATTTTATTTCTTTAAGTATACAGAAAAAATTCTGTATATTTACAACTAGTACCATTACCACTTGTTTTCTCTTAGTAACAATATATGATTTTTTATTTTAAGTACTACTCAGATTTTCTACAAAGCATTTTTGTAAGGAGATAAATCAAGGTTTTAGAAAGAATTGAATCTGTAGACAGACATATGTAGGGCAGGTTAGTTTGAAAGAGTATTAGTTTGTTTATTCATAGTTATGTTCATGAAAAAATCTAAATATTGTTTGAGGCCCCATTTAACTTTCATTAATAGCTTAAACATTTCTGAGGCTTCTAAGCCTGATGTCATCACACTATGTTTATGACATTTACTCTGGAAAGGAGTAGCAGCACTTCACGGTCATACGGGTTGCTCATGTTCAGTTGTTTCTGTTATATATTGGAAGAATCATAGTAACAGACATTTAAGTTGATAAATCACTAGGTAAACAGGTTGGTAGACTTTTGTTATTTTTGAGAATACTTTTTAGTTTGATTCTTTGAATGAATTCATATAACAACTTTCCTATCAAGTCGGTAATTTCACCCATCTTTAAAAAACAAGTACCAAGTTTCTTAACAGCCTATACTCCTCTAGCAGCTGCTGCCTAGTTTCTCTCTTCTCCCACAGAACTCCTCAAAAGAATGCAATTCAGTTTCTTACTTTTCCTTCTGTCTTGAATCCACTCCTCCAGTGATGGACAAGATTGAAAATGTTTGAGTCTGCCTATCATATTCCTCAGTCTCAGCAACATTTCTTTTTCTTTTTCTTTTTTTTTTTTTTGTAAGACAGTTTTGTTCTTGTTGCCCAGGCTGGAATGCAGTGGTGCAATCTCAGCTCACCTCCACCTCTGCCTCCTGGATTCAAGCAATTCTTCTGCCTCAGCCTCCCGAGTAGCTGGGATTATAGGCACGTGCCACCATGCCCAGCTCATTTTGCATTTGTAATAGAGGCGGGGTTTTTCCATGTTGGTCAGTGTAGTCTCAAACTCCTAACCTCAGGTGATCTGCCCGCCTCAGCCTCCCAAAGTGCTGAGCCACCATGCCCAGCAAGCAGCATTTCTTTTTTTTTTTGGAGACAGAGTCTTGCTCTGTTACCTGGGCTGGAGCACAGTGGCATGATCTCAGAGCACTGCAACCCCCGCCTCCTGGGTTTCAGTGATTTCTCCTGCTTCTGCCTCCTGAGCAGTTGGGACTACAGGCACACGTCACCACGCCCAGCTAATTTTTGTATTTTTAGTGGAGACAGGATTTTACCGTATTGGCCAGGCTGGTCCTGAACTCCTGACCTTGTGAGCCACCCGCTTTGGCCTCTCAAAGTGCTGGGATTACACACATGCCGGCAACATTTCTTTATTTAGCGTCCAGGATACCATTCAAGCCTGGGTGTTCTATCATTGTGATACTTCAGTCTTCCATGCGTGGTTCTTCTTTGTCCTGACCACCGTACTTAGAGTATCTTAAGGCTCAGTGCTTGAACTTTATCTGTTATACTCTTGATTTTTTGTTGATCTCATGTAGTCTCCTGGCTTTAATGTCAGTATGCTGGCAACCCAGATCCTGTCTTTACTCCAGATCTCGCCTGTGAATCCAGATTCATATTCAGCTCCTTATTTAGCATTGCTGCTTGGATATCAAAAATATCTTTTCCCGACCCCTTCCCTATCTCCCACCTAATCTGTTCTTCAGCCTTTACCATCTCAGAATGATACCTCCATTCTTCTTAGTTTATCAGGCCAAAAACCTTGCAGTCATACCTGATTTCCTTTTCACACATCCGTCATCTAGTCTCCCACAGAACTATGTTTCATTTTACTATTTTTATTTTATCACACTTAGTAACTTTCTGACATACTGTAATTGATGGTCTCCTACCTATTAGAATGTAAGTTTCATGAAGGCTAGACATTTTAATCTCTTGATTGACTGCTTTATTCCAGTGTTTAGGACAGTGCTTGACACACAGGCAATCAATAAATGGGTTATATTAATGAAGGGAAACCTTGGCTTATATTTTACTATGAATTATCTTCTGAAGAAAGCAGTAGCAATGTATATTCCAGGTTTTGAGTATTGGTTTTTTGTGTAGTTTATAACAAACCTGGTACTTCACCTGCTTTATCAGTTAATCTGAATCATACCTAATAAATGTCTTTCTATGATGATGTTTTTGTGATTTATAAAATCAACATAATTTTAGTGAATTAGGACATTTGTTAATTTTTTGTAATCTTTTCAATAAAGCACATTTCTGGGATACAATTACTATGGTGTATTGACATGGAAAAAATTTTATGTGCTTTTAAATGGATAGTGTATTTTGGCACTGTCTTTTAACTTTATTTATAGATAAACTGGTTAATAAGCAAATGCCTTGCATTTAGCAGTATTTGGATGTATTTTCCTGTAATTGCTAAGGTGAATTTTAAGCTTTGGAGATTGGAAAATTTTACTGTTTTATTATATATCAAAGAATCTTCTAAGGCCTAGCTGGCTACATTTGACGGTTGCTAAGCTAATTGGAATAAAAGCCAGCAAAGAGTTATCACCCTGCTCAATTATTTCAAGGCTATATATAGTCTTATCTAAGAATAACAAAATTATTGCTAGATAATTTTAGACTATCATGATAACTGGTTAATATTTCTGCCACCTTTCTGACTTCATATTACCCAACTAATTAAACCCGATGTTGTTAGAAAGAAATACTTTCTGGAGATTTCACACACGTGTTATTTGTCAAGTATAGATAAGTGAGATATAATTCTTAGTGCTACTGCTTTTAATGTTTAGGGTTTGTCTACAGCCATACCACCCTGAATGTGCCCGATCTCGTCTGAATGTTTAAGGTTTAGCATTAGGAGTTAGAGGTAAATGGTCCCTCTGTTAAGTGTGCAGCATTTTCTTGTTATAATTAAGGAAAAATGGTTTGTTAAAGTACATTAAGACAAAATTGTGAAAGATTTAGAATATGCATATTTGTTCTTCATAGCTTATCAACAAGTTGAATGAAAAGCTTTGTAGTCACAAAGCTGATGTCAGTCTTCTTTCTTTTCTCAGAAAATTAGTCCTACAGTGTTTTGGAATTGGTAAACATTCTTTTTATCACCTAATCTATTACCACGAATCAATTTCATAGTTTGTCTTATAAAGTCCCTGATTGTTTGCTTGATTTTTTTCCTATACTGTTAAATAAATTCTTTGAATTTTGTTTCAAAGCCTGGGAAATTTATGACTTTATAAGTATTTATATTCTAAAGAAATTGAATGTGTTAATTGATTATTTTAAAGAGTTATAAATAAGCAGTTCATTACAAAATAAATGAGAAAATGATTAAAAATCCAGTTATGATTGTTTTTTAAGGCTAATTTATGTGCAGATGTATAGAAGTAACAAGCTCTTTGTTCAAGTTCCAATTCTGTTGAAACCTACCTGTTGCTGTATATGTTACTGGAAAGTCAGATTAACTGACTTGGTTAAGAATATCAATTCATTTTCTGTTTTAAGTGATATACTTCTCTTGTCATTAATAGCCTGTTTACATTAAAACTTACCCTTTAGGGAGTGATGATGAATACAGTGATGATGATGACATGAGTTGGAAAGTGAGACGTGCAGCTGCTAAGTGCTTGGATGCTGTAGTTAGCACAAGGCATGAAATGCTTCCAGAATTCTACAAGACCGTCTCTCCTGCACTAATATCCAGATTTAAAGAGCGTGAAGAGAATGTAAAAGCAGATGTTTTTCACGCATACCTTTCTCTTTTGAAGCAAACTCGTCCTGTACAAAGTTGGCTATGTGACCCTGATGCAATGGAACAGGGAGAAACACCTTTAACAATGCTTCAGAGTCAGGTAGGTTTTAAAGTACAGTTAGAAAGTCATGGCAGTAAATGCAATGCTGTTAAAATTGTTTTTATTTGGAAATATGAGTTCTAGAATATAGAGAAGCAGAAAGTTCTAGGATATGTTTATATAGTTAATGTATGTTCATATTGTTACTTATAAACTGTTCATTCTAATCGAAGTATTCTTGGTTTTACTTTATAAACAGTATTTAAATAATTTTAAAATTCAGTAATCTTTATCTTTGGTGTTCATAGAGAAGTCTTAGAGCCATGGAGGCATACTACTTGTGTTCACATATCCGGCTTCCCTTCTAATTTAGGTGTGTGATCTTGGACAAGTTATTTAGTCACTTTATTAAACTTCACTTTTCTCATTTGTAATAAGGATATACTTAGAAATATCTTCCTGTGGCATTGAGAGCTGGATGTTCTGTGTAGAGCATTCATTGTAGTGCCTACTACATATGTGTTTGATATATTCCAGGACTTATTAATAAAATACACATTTTTTCACTTGACATTTTTTCTAAAATCCTAAATATTACAGCTATTATATTGCATCCCTTTATGAGTATTTATTACATACCAGGCATTCTCCTGTTTTATATGTAATCTCTACAGCAATCTGATGGGATGCATAAATACTAGGTCAGTTTTTTTATAGATTACAAAACAGATATTGAAAGGGATTAAACCAGGGGAGGGGATACATGTACTATATCTATCTCGTTTTCAAGTAGTACAGATAAATAGATTTTTGTGGCAAAATTACTCATAAAGGTGAATGTTGAAGATTAATTGTAGAAGGAAATGAGATAAAGTGTATGGAGGTTATAAGCAAGTGAGTAAACGTATAGAAATCAGGTATTGCTCAGTAGAGTTGCCAGGAATTCTGACAGTGCTTTGGGAAATTAGATACTTTGTTTTTGTCTAGCTCTTAGATCATTGTGTAATTATCCTGTGTGTCCATGTAGTTTGGTCGTTGGGATTTTTCTTGGCTTTGTTTTTGCTTTTAATTTCTACTTGCTTTGCTGTTGAGGTATTCTGGAAGCTCCGTTTATAGCTTTGCATTTGTAAGATTTGTTAGTAGAGACTCTGTTTGTTTTACTGACTAGCAAAATGTTAGAAAGTTTAGAGCAGGCCGGGCTCAGTGGCTCATGCCTGTAATCCCACCACTTTGGGAGGACGAGGCAGGCAGATCATAAGGTCAGGAGATGGAGACGATCCTGGCAATGGTGAAACCCCATCTCTACTAAAATACAAAAAATTAGCCGGACGTGGTGGTGTACACCTGTAGTCCCAGCTACTCAGGAGGTTGAGGCAAGGGAATCACTTGAATCCTGGAGATGGAGGTTGCAGTGAGCCGAGATCGTGCCACTGCATTCCAGCCTGGTGAAAGAGCAAGACTCTGTATCAAAAAAAAAAAAAGAAAGTTTAGATTAGATGTCTTTGAATCATACCCCTGCTGCTTGTAGCCACATTTGAAGCCACATTCCTTCTAACAGCCTATGGAAAGTAAGGAAAGGACCTGTTCAATGGTTACGTTTCCATAATTTGTCTTGTTTCCTTTGATTTTTATCTGTGCTGTTGTCATTCAAAATATCATTTATAAAAACCTCCTAAATTTTTGGTTGAAAATATGTTTGATTAATTTCTTTTTCATCATGTATGTTTCACAATTAAAAATGAAGTAGGGAAGACTATTTTGTTGCTCTGTGGAAAGCTAAATGACAGCTTTTCTGTAATTTTTTTTTTTCAGACAGAGTCTCACTCTGTCGCCTAGGCTGGAGTGCAGTGTGCAATCTCTGCTCACTGCAACCTCCGCCTCTTGGGTTCAAGCAATTCTCTGCCTCAGCCTCCCGAGTAGATGGGATTACAGGCGCTCGGCACCACACCCAGCTAATTTTTTGTATTTTAGTAGTTGGGGTTTCACCATTGCCAGGATGGTCTCGATCTGACCTCATGATCTGCCCGCCTCGGCCTTCCAAAGTGCTGGGATTACAGGAGGCCAGGCTGTAATCTCAGCACTCCCAGAGTGCTGGGATTATGTGTTGGCCAGGCTGGTCTTGAACTCCTGACCTCGTGATCCACCCACCTCAGCCTCCCACAGTATTGAGATTACGGCATAGTCACTGCGCCCGGCTGTAATTTTTAAATAAGTATCAAGCAAATATAGTTACAAGAAAACATATATAATACATGCAGCAAACTTTGTTCATATCTAACGGTCTTGTTAGTGTTAGCAATAGTAGTAGATAGCTGAATTAGGAATTTAACAAAAAAGATAAACTCTTCCCTTTATCCTCATTCTCTATAATTCATGTTAAGTGTACTGACAAAATACCAACAACTGAACCAGCTAATGCGTGTGTAATAATTGCAGGTTCCCAACATTGTTAAAGCTCTGCACAAACAGATGAAAGAAAAAAGTGTGAAGACCAGACAGTGTTGTTTTAACATGTTAACTGAGCTGGTAAATGTATTACCTGGGGCCCTAACGCAACACATTCCTGTACTTGTACCAGGTATGAAAGAAACGTAAATCTCTTTTGGGACTTAGCCTCTTTTTGTTAGGACTTAGATAAGCTTAAATAATGTTCCCATTTAAAGGAATATTTGTGACAACTTAATATGCCCATAGAGCTAAACGTTTAAATCTAACCGTCTTGAATACCTGAAGCTAGAAATTTGTAAGTAGCAAGTTAAAAGTCTTACCCTGAAATATTGGGCTTTAATATTTATTATAGATGGTGAAAGTTTCTACTTGTAGAAATAATATAATGAAATGGGAACATTAGCGTACTATTGGGGTTGATTTTTAATTTTTTCTTTCTTAAAAGTCTGCACAGCAATGATTGGATTTTTTTTGTTGGCTTTTTAGGAATCATTTTCTCACTGAATGATAAATCAAGCTCATCGAATTTGAAGATTGATGCTTTGTCGTGTCTATACGTAATCCTCTGTAACCATTCTCCTCAAGTCTTCCATCCTCATGTTCAGGCTTTGGTTCCTCCAGTGGTGGCTTGTGTTGGAGACCCATTTTACAAAATTACATCTGAAGCACTTCTTGTTACTCAACAGCTTGTCAAAGTAATTCGTCCTTTAGATCAGCCTTCCTCGTTTGATGCAACTCCTTACATCAAAGATCTATTTACCTGTACCATTAAGAGATTAAAAGCAGCTGACATTGATCAGGAAGTCAAGGAAAGGGCTATTTCCTGTATGGGACAGATTATTTGCAACCTTGGAGACAATTTGGGTTCTGACTTGCCTAATACACTTCAGATTTTCTTGGAGAGACTAAAGAATGAAATTACCAGGTTAACTACAGTAAAGGCATTGACACTGATTGCTGGGTCACCTTTGAAGATAGATTTGAGGCCTGTTCTGGGAGAAGGGGTTCCTATCCTCGCTTCATTTCTTAGGAAAAACCAGAGAGCTTTGAAACTGGGTACTCTTTCTGCCCTAGATATTCTAATAAAAAACTATAGTGACAGCTTGACAGCTGCCATGATTGATGCAGTTCTAGATGAGCTCCCACCTCTTATCAGCGAAAGTGATATGCATGTTTCACAAATGGCTATCAGTTTTCTTACCACTCTGGCAAAAGTGTATCCTTCCTCCCTTTCAAAGATAAGTGGATCCATTCTCAATGAACTTATTGGACTTGTGAGATCACCCTTATTGCAGGGGGGAGCTCTTAGTGCCATGCTAGACTTTTTCCAAGCTCTGGTTGTCACTGGAACAAATAATTTAGGATACATGGATTTGTTGCGCATGTTGACAGGTCCAGTTTACTCTCAGAGTACAGCTCTTACTCATAAGCAGTCTTATTATTCCATTGCCAAGTGTGTAGCTGCCCTTACTCGGGCATGCCCTAAAGAGGGACCTGCTGTAGTAGGTCAGTTTATTCAAGATGTCAAGAACTCACGGTCTACAGATTCCATTCGTCTCTTAGCTCTACTTTCTCTTGGAGAAGTTGGGCATCATATTGACTTAAGTGGACAGTTGGAACTAAAATCTGTAATACTAGAAGCTTTCTCATCTCCTAGTGAAGAAGTCAAATCAGCTGCATCCTATGCATTAGGCAGCATTAGTGTGGGCAACCTTCCTGAATATCTGCCATTTGTCCTACAAGAAATAACCAGTCAGCCCAAAAGGCAGTATCTTTTACTTCATTCCTTGAAGGAAATTATTAGCTCTGCATCAGTGGTGGGCCTTAAACCATATGTTGAAAACATCTGGGCCTTATTGTTAAAGCACTGTGAGTGCGCAGAGGAAGGAACCAGAAATGTTGTTGCTGAATGTCTAGGAAAACTCACTCTAATTGATCCAGAAACTCTCCTTCCACGGCTTAAAGGGTACTTGATATCAGGTGGGTTTCTAGGTTTTCTTACTTAAAAAAAATTTTTTTTGGTAGTTGGTTGCTTTAAAAGATGTCTAATGATAAAGTTAAGCCATATCTATATTTTCTTAAACCTAAAAGCTAAGTATGTGATGAAAAAGAACTGTCTTATGTAGTATGGAGCGATAGTCAAATGACATTTTGTTGTTTTAAAGGATACAGTGTAATTAGATAATAGTTAAATCTGTTCTAATTCCTCATGATGACTACATTTTAATGTTACTAGATTGTCTTAAAATGTGGAAAAGACATATCTCATGAATTAATATAATCCGAAGAGCTTGCTAATACTAGTTACAATAAGTAAAATTGGTGAAAATACTTATTTTGAATGAAATATTCTGGAAGAGTTTTCAGATTTACCAGTGTCATCCCCATTAGAATAAACAAAAGGTAGTAATATTAATAGCAGTAATAGCCATTCATTCTTAGATATTGCTTTCGTTTTAGTAGGTTTGAAGACACTTAAGCTTTTTTTGGATTTAGCTAGTTCTCTTTTGTGAGGATGAAATCTGCCACTGCTCCTTCAGGTCCCCCCTTCCCAGAAGAAATTCTTTTGAAATTTAGTCGGATTATATTTTATACTCATAAAGTGAGTAAACTTTGTTACTTTGGATTCATGCATGCAATAAGAAATACCCTTCTTGGCCAAGGAGAATTCTAAGGAATTGAAGGCATTAGTGTTATTTGAAGTGGTTTTAAAATGATGTCCATGAGTTTTAGTGGACTGTGTCTTACCAATAGACTTGGAATTTATTTTTAATTAGGCTCATCATATGCCCGAAGCTCAGTGGTTACGGCTGTGAAATTTACAATATCTGACCATCCACAACCTATTGATCCACTGTTAAAGAACTGCATAGGTAAGTGGAAACAAAGGTAAACATACCAATTTTTGGAATTTAGAATTGTCAAGAAACTCTTGAATTTAGTAACTAGAAATATCGAGGAATTAAAATGCTCATAAAATAATTGCTTAAAAGATAATTGATAATGAATTTATAACTTTAACAAATTATGTTTGCCTATATTGTTTATAATTATTCCTAGATGATTTTGCATATAACTGAAATTATATCAGCATCTTTAGAGTCAACTACATATTCGATAACCACATTTTTGGGTTGACCTAAGGTAGCTTTAGTGGAAAAAGTAAAAAGGTACTATATTTATCTGACCAGTCTGAAGTTTCTCCTCAGATGTAAATGAATCTCACTTGAGCTGTTGAGGCCTCAATTTTCAGTTATTACTGCTACACCCTCAATACCCAAGGAGATCTATGGAGGTTTCTGTATTTAAGGTTGAAACAACCTAAGAATAAAAAATAAAGTTGGATAGTGCTAATTCCCAGAAGAACTAAGAGAAGATAACCTAAGAAAAACTAGGACTTCTCTATTTCTGTGAGGACAAGAATTAGCTTTAGGGACTATTTCTGATTTTATAGCCTCCTTGCATTTTGTTTTTATCATTGGTTTTCCTAGAGTTTGGTAGTAGCCAAAAAACCCTCGGAACTTAGTTTGTTGCTTTCTTGAGGCCAGGATAATGGAGATAACCATGAGGGAGGATTGAGGGATTTGGCAGAGACACTTTGTAGCTTTGCACCATTCTGCAGTGTGCCAGAAAGAAAAAACAAATAAAATTTAAAGTTTGAACTACATAGAAAGGGATTGCCAATTCAGAACACGGAAGGGACAGGCACAAATGGGTTCTATTGCTAGGGCCTAGGAATTATTTAAAGTCTATTTGAGAAATTTCTTACTTAAATTTCCCCCACCCATTTTCTGCTTTGGTATATTTATTGAGCACTTTGGTATTACACAAGATAGGACAGAGAAAGAGGCCCACCCCATATCCCTAGAAATATCTTTCCGTGTTGACAACAATCAACCAGTATGCATTGTTGATATAGTTACTTAACCAGGTAGTTACCATTCTAATTGAATTTTGATCTAATTCAGTATTTGTGACTATTTGAACATCAGAATCACCTAGGAAACTTGAAAAAAACTGAAAGTGCTAGTTCATGACACCATTTTGTCCGTAATAGCAATATTTTAGATGCTTTTTTTTGAAAGCAGATACATACTCTATTGTAATTGCTCTTCTAATCTACCAGTTTCATATGCAAATAAAAGGGAGAGGAGATTAGTTTGGTACATTTATATTGTTTTTGAAACCATGCTGTCTCTCAGACTTTTTTTTTAAGTCAGTGCTGGAACTTTTCTGGATATCAACATTGGATTTGCCAGTCTACATAGTCTGAAGTCTCTCTTTCCTCTCATATTTTCAAATTGCTGTTTTTCTAAGTTTGCATTCAAGTATTTTGTTACCTCTCCTTCATTTCCCTGTGTATTCTAAAAGATTGCTGATGATAGAGTTGAGATCATTTAATGATTAATAATAGCTATATTTGAATACCTATTGGGTACTAGACATTGTCTTCAACAATGTACACACCATTTATTCTGCTCATTTTAGCTCTAAAAGGTTTATAATCCTTATTTTATTGACTGAGAAACTTAGGTGAGAAACTTTAGGCAAGTTTCTTGCTTAAAGTAACTTGCACAAAATCATACATTTAACAAGTAAAATGGTTTGAACCATCATCTGTATGACTCCAAAGGTCTTTGCATTATATTTTCTTGCCCACATTTGCAAGAATATGTAGACTTTTAAAGTACCTAGGTGCCTTTTCTGGCTTTTGTCCTATGTTAGGTTACAATTTTCTCCTTTTATATTATTTTTCTATGAATTAATGTATTTCTTAGTGAAGACAGAAATAAAGTAGGGCTTCTAGAGGCACATTTCTCTTTCATTTGATGAATTGTATATATCTGCTGATAGTACTCCATCTTTATTAAGCAGTGGATCTGTCTTCACCTCATTTTTTTAATTCTTATTTTGAACTTGGTTTAAAAATATTCTTGTTGCTGCTTTTAATGAACTACAAGGAGAATCATACATGTTAATAGTCGTTTTAGCTGCTGTCTCTATCGTATCTTGTATCTATAAAAGTGATATTGAGAAACTTTATGGACTCTTCTTCCATACCCTCTGCTTTATAGATGCTGAGAGTGGATTACCAATTAAAAATATATTCACCTTCAGAAATGATAGTAGTTGTGCTGCTGAAAGAAACTTTATGGTTCACTTAGTGTTTCATCAGGTTTTTCCATGACCTTTATTGAAGAAACAACAATGACACAGCAAAAATAAATTATATCAACTTAGAGAAAATAAAATGTATATTATAAGTTTACCATGTCTGTCTGTTGCTTTTCTTGTAATATTTCAGGTGATTTCCTGAAAACTTTGGAAGACCCAGATTTGAATGTGAGAAGAGTAGCCTTGGTTACATTTAATTCAGCAGCACATAATAAGCCATCATTAATAAGAGATCTGTTGGATACTGTTCTTCCACATCTTTACAATGAAACAAAAGTTAGGAAGGAGCTTATACGAGAGGTAAGTTAGATCACACTGTTTATCTAACCTTGTGTTTGACTTAAGTATTTTATATCAACATGTTCTGTTTTTCTTTAACAGGTAGAAATGGGTCCATTTAAACATACAGTTGATGATGGTCTGGATATTAGAAAGGCAGCTTTTGAGTGTATGTACACACTTCTAGATAGTTGTCTTGATAGACTTGATATCTTTGAATTTCTAAATCACGTTGAAGATGGTTTGAAGGACCATTATGATATTAAGGTAAGACGTTTGTGCCTATTTATACAATGTTTTAGAAGACGACTTTGCTAGAGCAACTTTCACCGTTGTAATTTACTCATGTGTCTGAGAAAAATTAGGTTGTCTGTAAAGATTTTGATAAGCATGTTGTAAGCTATAATATACAAAAGTAATAGGCAGAGTAACATCACTTGACATATAAGAAAGATCCAGAACTCTTTTTATTGGAGGAGGAAGTGGCAGTGGATGCAAAATGCTCTGCATTCACTTGCTTAGTGAGTAGTACCTAGCTAGATCCCTCAAAAGAGTCCCAACAGGTTTTGCTGTTTAAAGTATAAATCTGTAACTTTTTGGCCTGTCTTAATATTGGACTGCAGTTACTACCCATGAAGGGTTTTCTTAGCTTCCCAGCATTCTTTATGAATTCTCCTGAGTTAACTTTGGAGCGAATCTGAATTATAACTGTTTTATTTACCTGAATGAGAAACTTTTGTTTTTCAATATAATACACTTTGTTTAACATCAAGAATTTTGTTAGAGGACAACATGGAACTTTTCAGATATACAAAGTAATCTGTAGAAGCAATTTGAGAGAAATCATACTGCGTCTTACAATGTTTGGAGCATGACTTTTGCTTATCAGTGTTCTTTGTTTTCCTGCCTGTTCAACTTCATTTAAAATGTGAACAGTGAAAGAGTGATTTGAAAAATAAAAAAGATACCTACATTGTGTCTTTTCATCTACTCTTTCATTTGGGGCTTTTGGCGAAGCAGAGCAAAAGTGGTAACTCAATAATTCAGCCATACTACTTGAACTCCTACTGTTAGGCTTCCATATGTGGTAGTGACCTGAGCCTCTCAAAGTTCAGTGAAGAGAGCTCCCCACCAAAAAGTAAAAGGACATGCTTGTTTAATTCTATGAGTTTATAGTCTAAGAGAAAAAGGTTTATGGATTATCAGGTTTCACATGGATTAATCTGAATAACTAACTGGTCAAATCTGTTATGATAGTGGAAACTTATTATAAAACTTGTGTTCCAGTTCTGTAATTTTCTAGTTCAGTGATTCTCAGTTCTGGTGCACATGAGCTTTAATCTGTGGCTGTATTCTGACAGGTTCAGTAAAACTCTCTGGGGATGGTACTTGAAGAATGGGTATATTTCTAAAACTCTCTGGATGATTCTAACGTGCAACCAAGATTGAAAACCACTTTTCTAGTTCTCATATCTGTTTGAGACAGATTTGTCTCAGGCCTTATCTGAGTGAAGTGCTAAAGAGACTTCACCTATAATACGCTGTTTAAGAGATCTTACCTAAAATATGATCTGGTGAGGTCTCTTCAGCACTTAACTCAGATAAGGTTTGAGACAAATGTGTCTGATTCTGATAGGCAGATTACATTAAAAGGAAGCTTTTATATTTTCTATGCTAGTTATTTTGCTTTTAAAGGGTTTGTCAGAATTTAGAATTTTGTTTTTAGAAAATAATGTCAAGTCTAAATTCAGTCTTTTTTATTCTTAATAGATGCTGACATTTTTAATGCTGGTGAGACTGTCTACACTTTGTCCAAGTGCAGTACTGCAGAGGTTGGACCGACTTGTTGAGCCATTACGTGCAACATGTACAACTAAGGTAGGAAGTGATAAATATCAGCCTAGGTCAGACTTGGTATAATGGGGATTCCTAGCCAATTATTTTCTCTAGCTTTCCAAATATAATTATTCCAGTGCCCTAAGTAGCAGCTGGTTTAAAAAGTTAACCTAGTGAATACTGATGTTTTATAAAACTTAGCACTGTTAACTGCTGTTCTTAAAAGTTTTTGTTTTTGCTATATCAATATGATATATATTTTGAAGTACTGAATGGGACGAAATGATCAGGCTACAAAAGAGGACGTTTTTAATTCTGGTTGTGTCCTACACTCTTTGTTTCAACTTGTGGATCTAGATTTTCTCTCTTTATAATGGGGCTTTGTGTAAAATATTCCCTTAAAAGGAGACAGCTGCTTTAAAAATAATTTTAAAAACAGTTGTGCTTAGAATAAATATGCCTTATGGACTATAAGAGTAGCTTTTACCAGAAAGATCCTCTGTGCTTAAATTTTCTTATCGTAAGAGCTGTCTTTTATAGCATGTAATCTAAGATTACTCCATGTTACAGGTGAAGGCAAACTCAGTAAAGCAGGAATTTGAAAAACAAGATGAATTAAAGCGATCTGCCATGAGAGCAGTAGCAGCACTGCTGACCATTCCAGAAGCAGAGAAGAGCCCACTGATGAGTGAATTCCAGTCACAGATCAGTTCTAACCCTGAGCTGGCGGCCATCTTTGAAAGTATCCAGAAAGATTCATCATCTACTAACTTGGAATCAATGGACACTAGTTAGATGTTTGTTCACCATGGGGACCATTACATATGACCATACAGTGCACTGAATTGACAGGTTAATCATAAGACATGGAAAGAGAAGTGTCTAAAAGCTTCAAAATGTTCCGCTTTTTTTTCCTTCATGGAGACAGTTTGTTTGGCTTTCTTCCATTGTTTTTGTAGCATTTATTTCAGAAATGTGTATTTCCATAATCCAGAGGTTGTAAAACCACTATTGTTTTAGTGGTTGCGGCAACATTTAAAATGGAAATTAAAAGTTAGGATTTTATGGAGTATGGAGATAGGGTCCAGTATCTATTTACCCTGTAATGTTTAGGATTAAAATGTTAAAATTTTGTGACCATGAATTTCTTTCTTTTATATAATTTTCTCATTTAAAAATCAAAAATCTTGCAAAACAAAAACCATGTTTCTTTTTCTTGTATATTTGTTTTCAGCGACATAAATTGATTTTTAGCTGGCAGACAAGAATATCCATATGATTTGTTTTCATTTTAGAGGGTTTGGCAATTTTAAAATGATAATAAGGTATCATTTTTAAGTATGAAAATTAATATCCCTATTGCGCACACTAATTTTGCATGAGCAAGTTTACAAATATGTATTGTCTGTAAGGCAGCATGTGCAGATTATTCGTAATATAGAAGTTAAAATAAGTATTATTAGTGCAATTTTCAGATATTTATTTTTGCACAGAAAACACATTATCTGGAGAGAAAGAAAGGAGTAAATTTTTGAGACTTTGGTTTTCTTAATGCCAGTGTGAATTTGCAGATGTTTTCAGCAAATCAAGTCACAGTACCAATTTGCCACTTTTTTCTATTATAAATATTACACACTTAAAATTTGAGTATTTAAGTGCTCAGTTTTTCTGTTACCCATTTGTGTGCGTGTGTTTCCACCTAGAAATACTTAAAACCAGATTTTTCTTTCATTTCCTTTGGATGTCTACATTCCTTATCAAAGGATATAAATACTGTGTATGCTTTTGAATTTTACTTTTAGGAAAATTCTGAAGCCAGCTATCACAGGTTTGTTAGCTAATAATAGTATTTTCTTTTAGTTGAGTTAGATTTTTCCCCATCTCCTGTAGAGCTAATTTACCTATTGTATTTGGTAAGTGTTAATTACTTTTCCTGATTAAGGGATTTGTGCTGGGGGAACAAAGCTTTTGCAGTACCTTATATTGTAGTTAAAATTTTATTTAACATATCCTTCAGTGAGCTCATTTCACACTGTAGCCTCTTTTTTCAAATTTGTGGTGCTCCTGTAACAGTAAGAACTAATTCTGAAATAAAAGACATCTCCTAATGCTGTGCAAACATAGTTTACATGTATTGAAGGAGGCAGTTGTTAAATTGAGTGACCAGTTTTAAGCAATCAGATATTTGAAAACTGCACCCTTTATTTTTGAAACTGTGAATTAGAAACACTTTTCCTGCTGTATTACTACCTGCTTTAACATCCAAATATACAGTGATTTTAATTGATAACATACTGTGGTTATTAGATTAACAGCTTGATTTCAAATGTTCAGATGATAATGCAGAAGACATCTACTAGTACGGATTTCGACTAGTGCATTGATGTTGAAGTTGGTGCCATTTCTAAATGTGGCAGGTGATAATCTTATACCATAATTTGCATACAACTGTAATAGAAGTTTATTTTGAGATGTTAGTATATTATGTACTATGCATTTCTGTGGTATAGATGTTGTGGATATATTTAAGTATTTGGTTACATGGTTTCACAATAAATTACAATACTGCAGGCTCTAGGACTGAATAGGAGACTGACATGCATATGTTGTGTAAATGTCTTAGTTGGGTAAAGTTAAATCCAAATACTTCAACTGGCTTTTTCTTCAATTTATTTGTTTTTAACTTTCAAGATGCATCTTTGTTTTGTTTTTTTTGTTTTTGTCTTGCAAGCCAGCTCATTTTTCTAACAGTTGAAATTCTTTTAGTACTAAAGAAATAGATGCTGCTCTTTTATGGCTTTAGTGTTGAGATACCTGTTTATACACATACATTAACAGAAGTGGTAACAGAGCAATGCGTAGAATTTAAATGCTTTGTCATGCTGATGGTTAACTCCATATTCCTAGTGGTGATGTGGTCCAGATACTGGAATGGATGTGGCAGGGTGTGGAGTCCAGACAGTCTACCACTCATGCTGCTTACTAGTAATATTAAGGTGTTCTACTTAGCAGTTTTCCACATGTAGGTTCCTGAGGAGATCTAAAAGTTAATACAAAACCAAGCTGTTTATTGATTTTTCATGAGAACATTTAAGTTAGTTTGGTCTAACTGATATATTTTAAAAGAAGGCAGAAAGGAAATTTGGTATGGTAGGGCCTAACCTAAAACGTTATTTATAAAATCAATAGTACTGAATGATAATTTTATAAATGATGGTCATGTATTTTATTAATGATTTCTGAAAGCTGTTTAACCATAAGGAATTAGAATTCTTAAAGGGTTAGAGTATGATGATTTCATAAAATGTCTGAATATTTACATAATTTTTATGTAAACATAATTAAACCAAATTAGTCTTTTTTCTTCATACTTGGGTACATAGTAAAGAAATAACATAGGGCATATCTAATTAACCAGTTCTAATGGGTGTTCTAATATCTTTAGTTCAGTCTCAGATATATGAATATGATTATATAGTCATGATTGAAGTACAAAATGAGGAAGCATACACATACACAATTGTCAGCCATTGAAAAATTCAGTTGAGTTGTTTATACTCCTATAAGCTGTAATTAGTCACAAGACAAAGTATATAGTGATACTTTGTAATGAAGTAACATTTTCTGCCCACATTAATTTTACTAAAGATTTAAATTGTTAAAATGAATTTACCAATCTCTAGATATATTATGCTTAGTAAGTGTTTTGAAATTAAAGACCTTAAACATTTCAGCAAGTAAATTTTGGATTCTAGCTCTGTTTTAAATTCAATCCTAATTTTTAAACCACTGCTATCCCAGATTTATACCTGTTTGTGAAATCTTGTTTATGAAATGGAGAATTGACAGTATGGTAACAGTTCATTTACTGATTAGACAAAGTATACTCAGGTTTTAACTGACTTTTTCCATTTCAATAAAATCCGTTTGATACTTTTGGTTGCAAAAATGGAACACAGTGGAAGTATTTGGCTACCGGCTACCAAAATTTCATCAGATAAGATTGTTTTCTTAAAGGAATTACAAAATGAAATTATACATTTTCCTTTTCCAATACAGTAAGTTGCTTGTTTTCCTATTAATACTAGAAAATATTTTGTAAACACCTTTGCTGTAGTTGCAGGCAAGATCTTTCAGCAACATGTTTTTGCTCCTCGTAACTTAGTTAGCTCTGAATCCAGAAACTACTGAAGGGAGTAATGCATATAATTTTGCTTCGTTGGACCCTATAATGCCAGTGTGTCAGGTTTCAGAATGATTTTTAGTAGAAAGAGATACTTAATTTTGTTTTTTGGAGTCTTAATACCCTGTCCCCTTCATACCTTATTAGTGGTGATTTTAGCAAATTTAATTATTTTGCTGAGGTCTTAGAAGAGAGAAAGCCTATGTTATGTAAAAATTGCATTCTTTACCGATTAGGAAGTATTGGAATTAATTTGCTATTAGGTAATGGTTGATGGATATTGAATGATTTTAGTCCGGAATGCTGTCACACAAATATTAAAGAATTGTACGTCAAGGCCAGATGGAGGTTCAGGCCTGTAATCTCAGCACTTTTTGAGGCCAAAGTGGGGTATCACTTGAGGACAGGAGTTGGAGACCAGACCTAGGCAACATAGTGAGATCCTGTTTCCACACACAAAAAAGAAACAACATAGGGCATATCTAATTAACCAGTTCTAGTTGGTGTTCTAATATATTTAGTTCAGTCTCAGATGTATGAATATGATTATATAGTCATGATTGAAGTACAAAATGAGGAAGCATACACATACACAATTGTCAGCCATTGAAAAATTCAGTTGAGTTGTTTATGTTCCTGTAAGCTGTAATTAGTCACAAGACAAAGTATATAGTAATACTTTGTAATGAAGTAACATTTTCTGCCCACATTAATTTTACTAAAGATCTAAATTGTTAAAATGTTAAATGCCAATCTCTAGGTATATTATGAAATAAATATCTAAAAAGAAAAGAAAACAACATGCAGCCGTAAGAGTAAATGAGATGGCCCTAAAAGAATGAGGATTACATAGAATGATAAGACAGGTGGGCTGAAATACCTAGTGAACGATATTTAAGGGAAACTGAAGTACAAATAGCCTCACAGGTTTTGTTTGTTTTTGAGACAAGGTCTTACTCCGTTGCCTAGGTTGGAGTACATAGCACGAACATGGTTCACTGCAGCCTCACCTTCCTGGGCTCAAGTGATTCTCCCACCTCAGCCTTCTGGTAGCTGGGAGTATAGGTGTGTCCCACCACACCCAGCTAATTTTTTTATTTCTTTGTAGAGATAGGGTCTCATGACATTGTCTAGGGTGATCTCAAACTCCTGGGCCCAGTCAGTCCTGATGCCTCGGCCTCCCAAACTGCTGAGATTATTGCAAGTGCCACCTTGTCCAGCCCAATGTTGTTGAGTTTTTTGTTTGTTTTGTTTTGAGATGGAGTCTTGCTCTGTCTCCCAGACTGGAGTGAAGTGGCTTGATCTCAGCCCACTGCAACCTTTGCCTCCTGGGTTCCAGCAATTCTCCTGCCTCAGCCTCCTGAGTAGCTGGGATTACAGGCTTGTGCCACCATACCTGGCTAATGTTTGTAGTAGAGATGGGGGTTTCACCATGTTGGCCAGGCTGGTCTTGAACTCCTGACCTTAGGTGATCCACCCACCTCGGCCTCCCAAAGTGTTGGGATTACAGGCGTGAGCCACTGCGCCAGATCGATTTCTTAATCTATACATCTAGCCCAGTCCATGCCCCTGTTTCAGACTATTATATCCAACCACCTGCCATACATCTCATAAAGGTAACTCAAACACAGCATATATGAAGCTGAACTCATCTTTTTCTTTTTTTCCTGTCTCTGCTGATGGCATCCCATTTCCCCAACCATTCAGACTGGAAATCTGAAAGTCTCACATAGCATGAGTTTGGAGGCAGAATATGATTAAAAAAAAAAAACTCTGGGAGGCCAAGGTGGGTGAATCACTTGAGGTCAGGAGTTCGAGACCAGCCTGGCCAACATGGCGAATCCCCATCTCTACTGAAAAAAAAAGCCAGATGGGGTGGCACATTCCTGTAACCCCAACTATGTGGGAGGCTGAGGCAGGAGAATTGCTTGAACCCTGGAGGTGGAGGTTGCAGTGACCCAAGATTGGATTGCACCATTGTACTCCAGCCTTGGTGACAGAGCAAGACCCTGTCTCAAGGGGAAAAAAAAAAAAAAAAAAAAAGGACTCTACAGACAGGCATCAATCATATATCATAGTGTAAATCCTGGCTGTTAGCTGTTAGACTTGGGTAAATTATTTAACCTCAAGTTTACTTGTCTATAAAATGAGAATTAAAATAGCAGCTTATAGGGTTACTGTGAGGACTAAATAGGAACATTTGTATAAAGCGCTTAAAACAGTACTGATACATAGTAAGTGTAATATAATTGTTAACTCTTATTTAGCATTCTGTCTCTTTTATCTCCTAAATAACTCTCATGCCATTCTCCATTACTCTTTTGGCTTAAGACCTCATTTCCTCCTTATCTATTGACTGAACTGCAGCAAATGTCTGCTAATCATTATTTTTGTGTTCATTCATTTTGCAAGCCAATTTATTACGCGAATAGGGTGCTGCCAGGGCTACAAAAGCTGTTGAGACTGTACCTGATATCAAGAAGCTTGCTGATTATCATGGAAAGACTGACATAAGGAAGCACTATAAAATTCTACTGTATGAGAGGTATACATGGGATACTAGGGGATAACAATAAGAGGGTATGGTCCATTCAACATGAGTGGGACAGAATTCATAAAGGAGATGAAATGTCTTGAGAAATGAACTCTTCCTTAGAAGAATGGTTTTCAAATGAGTGTGCATCACAGTCACCTGTAGGACTTGTTAAAACAGATCGCTGGGTCCTACGCTCAGAGGCTGTGGTTTAGTAGGTTGTAGTAAACCAATAACTTGTATTTCTAGGAAGTTCCCAGGTCCTGATGCTGTTTCCCAAGGCCACACGTTGGGAAAGACTGCATTAGAATACCCAGAAGGCATTCATTCGTTGCCAGTCCTTCTTCTACACAACTGTCAAAACAATGGTCCTGACCGTTTCACATCATTGTGGCACTGTCTCTTTTGCCCATAGGATAAGTACAAACTCTAGATCTGCCTGCCCCACCAGCCTCAGCATCTATCACACTTAGGACTAACCTTTTGACAACTATAAAATACTTCCCTCAGCCACCATGCTATTCCTTGCCTTTATACCTTTGCCCAAGTTCAAGTTATGCCTTTTGCCTAGAATGACTTGCCTTCTCTTTTGTTTTACTTAGCTGGCTGCTTTTCATCTTGTACGTTAGGTCAAGGACTCCAGGAAGTCTTCCCTGCTGCCAAGTGATGAAGAGGGGATAATCTAGGGGCCAACTCCCATGTTTGGATCCTGACTCCATTTCCAGGCACGTAATATTGTCAAATTTCTTTTAAAAGCACCTCTCTGTTAACGTTGGTGCAGATACTGCTACTCCCCACTTCTCCATACCATTGCTGATGGTTAATGAGTGGACTAGGGTACGGGAAGGGCCAACTAGTCCAAATGTCCTTTATGTCAAACTGAATACTGCCAACCTAGTTCCACTTTCTGTTCTCTATAGACTCAGCTTGGAGTCCTTTTGGGGACTTGGCTGGACTAAAAGTAATGCCGCCTTGTCTGGTTTATGACTCTCTCTAACCCATGCTTTCTGTCTTGTAGAAATTTGTCAGAATTTCTGAAATTCTTGGGCCTTCCCTCTTGCTCTAGATATGGTTTTGGATTTATTCCTTTTAAAAAGTATTTACTGTCATTTCAGTAGAATTTTGAGACAATAAATATAAGCACATGAGATTTTTCTGCCATCTTGAAGCTTCTGTTATTATTTCTTGCTCTTTGCTAATGCTTTGCTGAGAAACATTATAATATAATTGTAAAAGCTCAGGCTCTAAACCTGAGTTCAAATCTGGTTCTTGGGAGCGGGACTTCGGGCACATTATTCATGTATCTAGTGTTACCAGTGAAGGGGCTTGACGAGGAGTTGTCCAGGTCCTGGGCATTTGAACAAAGAACTGAACAAAACAAAGTAGCAGAGGAATGAAATGCAGGAATGAAGCAGCAAAATCAGGGATTTATGAAAATGAGCAGTCTGCAGGATGGGAGTGGGCTGGAGTGGCTCAAGGGCCCAGTTACAAAGTTTTCTGGGCTTTAAGTATCCCATTTGAGGTTCTTATCATCTACCCATTATCTGGATGAAGGATTTAGTCTGTGGCTAGTTAAAAGCTGAGGTGAATTGGCACCCTATGCAGTTGGTGGAAGTGGTAGGGAGAGTAGCCTTTGATCCTTTGTTACTTGGCTTAGAGAGATGGGTTTTTTCCCTTTTGGTTTAGCTTTAGAAGTTCGTGTGAACTGGCCTTAGGTTTCCTGCCCCCAGACCCAGGTATTTTCCTTTAGATCCAGCTTTGAGAAGTTAGCAGGATTTGGCCTTGGTGTTTTCTCTTTAAAAAAGCACAAATTGGCTTTAAGTTCCCTGTTTCCAGACCATACTTTCCTGCCTCACTAGGTCTATTTCCTTATTTGTCAAATTGAGCTGTATGTACTGGTCTGAAAAAAGAGTTTACCCCAACATACTAAGAAGGACACACACACACACACACACACACACGGTACAACACATAGGAGACAGGGCAGGGACTCCTCTTAGTGGCCTGTCAGATCCCCTCAAGCATGGAAATTAAGGAAAACTCCAAGCACCTAGCTAGCCTTGAGAAGTAAATGAGCAATTTAATAAGCAAGAAGATAATATAGCTTAAACAATAGTTACCCAAATAAGTTCCGGTCGCAAGATGTTTGATTCCCTTAGAAACTAAAAATAACATCTTGACGCCTGTCCTTGTTTTTCAGAAACTTGAACCTCCGTCTGATGGAAAATGCCAACCTGTCTTGTAAACCTCCAATAAGGAGGAACTGAGGCCTGAACTTATTTGTTCTAAATTTCTACCTGAGGGGCCTGCAGTGACACCCTCAGGCAAACCCTTAACATTCCTTTCTGCAGACCCCAAGTTTTTAGACAAAGCCTTGCTTCCTTAACCGGTGGTGAATTGAAGAATCTCTGAATCTACCTAATCACCTGTAAACCTCTGCTTCAAGATATCTCACCTTTTGGGGCCAAACCAATGCCCCATACATGGAGGCCATACGCTCGCTCCATGTATGGATTTATGACTCTGCCTGTAAACTCTGCCTCACCACCTTTAAAAACCTTTGCATGTAGGCCACTGGGGAGTTTGAGTCTTAAGCATTAGCTACCCAGTTCTCCTTGCTTGGTGCCCTGCAATGAATGCTTACTTTCTCTTACTGCAGATCTTGGTGTTGGTGTTTGGTTTTGCTGTGCCAGGTGGATGGACGTAAGTTTGGTTCAGTAATATACAGTAATTACTCAAAAAATATATTTTTTAAAAATACATTTATTCATAAATGACTGACTATAGAAGCTTAATAGTCCACTCATAGATTCTTCATATGTTACTCCCATTTTCTAAGGGAGAGAAAGGGATGTTATGAAATGTATTTTGAGTGGAATATTTTACTCTCTATTTTGAGATCCTATGATAGCTCAATATTAGAAAACATATCAATGTACAACTATTAGTAAAGTAGTAAAACTGCAAAGACTAGTTCAGAAACCAGTAAGAAATAGTATCCTAAACAATGAAACATTAAAACAATTTTATTTAAAATCAGAAGCTAGAGTACTAGCATTATTATATAGCATTATTGTATAACGTGATTTTTAGGAAGGTTTTCAAAAAATGAAATAAAGCAAGAAAATACAATGAATGATGTGAGTTAGAAAATAAAGCTATCGTTTTCGTGTGTGACATAACTATATACGTAGGAAACTAAGATAATCTAGCAGGAAAAAAGCTTAAATTGATAAAATGCTGAAGTGGATTCTTTCAAAGGAAGAATCCTGGCATAAACTGAAGATGGCTGATGAAAAGCAGGTAGCGTGCATGGCTCTCACAGACAGGAATGAGAGGGGTGACTAAATATATATAGCACCTTCAACTGAAACATCCAGGTACTTGCATTGAGACTAATCAAGGAAACAACTTGACCCACAGAGAACAAAGAAAATCCACACAGGACAACAGCCCACTTTGGAGTGACACGGAGCCAGGGGAACCTCTCCTGCCCGGGGAAATGGTGAATGAATGTGTGACCCTGGGAACACACATTTCTCCTGTGGATCTTTGCAACCCAGAGATCGGGAGATCTCATGAACCCACTCCACCAAGGGCCTTCAGTCTGACAGACAGCTACATAGAGTTTCAGCAGAGCAGCCGCTCAGGCATGGGTGGAGACCCAGGAGCCTTAGAAAAGCAGGTTTTCCAGCAAAAGTAACTGCAACTCCCGCAAAGTGGGAGATTAGACCCCCGTATATACCTGTAGGAAAGAGGCTGAGTCCAAAAGGCTGTGCAGTGACGATCTGCAGGCCCCACTTCCACAGCATTCATAGAAGACCCATGGGCTTGGAAATCCAACCAGCCCCTGGTGGTAGTCTTGTACCTTCCTGAGACAGAGCTCCCTGTGGGAGAGGTGCTGCTATCTCTTCTACTGTTTGGACAATTTAGCCACTCCAGCATTCAGGCTTTGGAGAGTCCAAGCTGACTGGGAGTGGGAGTAATTTCCCAATACAGCACAGCCACTCTACAAAAATGTGGACAGACTGCTGCTTCAAGCAGGTACCCCAGTCCCATTCTTTCTCTGATTGGGACCTCCCAACCGGGCCTCCAACCACCCCTGCCAGTGCTCTCTAGCTGACAGAGACTTGTATGCTCCCTGGGACAAAGCTCCCAGAGGGAGGGGCAGGCTGCCATCATTGCTGTTTGGGTGACTTAACTGTTCAAGCCTTTGGGCTTTGGAGAGTCTGAGCCAACCAGGGATGGAAACCAGCACAGCACAGCACAGCACAGCACAGCACAGCACAGCACAGCACAGCTAATCCACCAAAATGTGGCCAGATTGCTTCTTCAAGTAGGTCCCTGATCCCATTCCTCCTTTATGGTTTGGACCTCTCAACCAGGATCTCCAGCCACCTCCTAAAGATGTGTTTGGGCTGGCAACAGGTCCATACCTCCCTGGGACAAAGCTCCCAGAGGCTACCATCTTTGATGTTTCAGTCTTCACTGGTAATACCTCCAGGTACTAGAAAATCTGTAGCAACTAAGGACTAGGGTGGGCCCCAGCATACTGTAGCAGCCTGACAGAAAATGTCCAGATTGTTACATGAGTGCCCATTTCCATCTCTCTGTGAGGCATGTCCTCCAGGCCTGGGCCTCTGGTCAACCCCTGCCAGAGCTAGTGAGCCAGTTGCAACTCGAAAACTCCCTGAACAGAGCCTCCAGCGTCAACTGAAAGCCTCTCTGCCACTGCCTCCGCAGTGGAACTGCGCTTGCTACCCTCAGACTAATGAAGGAGCAAAGACCCTAAGTGCTTTATCCACCCCTCCAACAAGCTGCAGTCAACCCAAGGAGAGAAGGCCAGTCTGTCTTATATGGGTTCCCCCAACATGCCAACTGCTCGTGATCAAACAGGGAAGCCTTGGATTGGGCTTACAGCACAGACCCTCTATCCTGGGTTGATTGCACTGAGAGACTGCCGACCTGCGTCTTTCTGGGGTGGAACCTCAAGGAAACAAGCAAAAGACCCTTGACCACAATCACTACTAAGGTCCCTTCTTCAGCTGTCTCCAAGTTGAGGAAGGAATATAAACACAGGGATTGCCCCAGAGCTACAGTGGGCATCCCAGGAGTGCCAAATCACAATTACAGCCAACACTCAGGGGTAGGGGAACCCATACTTTCAGAGCATTGAGAGGGAACATGACTGCAACTGTGAGGAAACAGGGGAGCCACGCAACTGACCAAGAGTCTACCAATTGACCAATAATCCTAAATACCACCTGCTGGATCACACCCCAGATCTTCAACACCAAAAATACCTCACTAACCTATCCCTCTCTGAAACCAGAGTTGAGAAGTCATCTTCAAATAAAGACCCTGCACAAAGCCTCAGCCTGGTGAAAATATCCAGAAAAGAAGTCTATTGACTATACTCTATACCACAGTTCAAGGAACACCCGCATGCAGAGATGAGAAAGAATGAACACATAAATGAACACAAGAAGTCTTGTAACTCAAATGGCCAGAGTGTTGTATATCCTCCAAATGACTGCACCAATTCTCCAGCAAGAGTTCTTAACCAGGCTGAACTGTCTGTGACAGAAATCGAATTCAGCATATGGATAGGAATGAATATCATTGAGATTCAGAACGGTGATAAAACCCAATCTAAGAAAAATTAAAATTACCATAAAGCAGTTTGCGAGCTAAAATAGCCAGTATGAAAAAGGACCTGTGTGGGTTTGACAGACCTAAATAACGCAATACAGGAACTTCACAATGCAGTCACAAGTAGAGTAAACCAAGAGTAACAGCAGAGTAAACCAAGCTGAGGAAAGAATCTCAGAACTTGAAGATTGGTTCTCTGAAGTAAGATAGACAAAAATAAAGATAAAAGAATAAAAAGGAATAAACAAAATCTCTGAAGTATGGGATTATGTAAAAAGGCCAAATCTGTAAGTCTTTGGCATCCCTGAAAGGAACTGGGAGAAAGCAAACAACTTGGAAAACATCTCAGGATATTGTTTATGAAAACTTCCCCAACCTTGCTATGTAGCAGGAGCAGCCGCGAGAAACAAAGCTCCTGAACACCAAATGGAGGAGGATGGGGGTCTTTATTACAGTCGGTAGCTGAGGAATGATTTGTCCAAATTCAGTTAGTCTAACAAAGGAAGGTTCTGCCTTTATATAGGCTTATACTTTAGATATTACACGTGGAAGAATCTTGGGTTTACAGCCTTAGAAATCACATATGAAAAGGGTTTCAGTTTACAGCTTCAGGACTCAAATATGAAAAGGTTTCGGGTTTGATCTTGTTTTACGTAAAAACAGTGTCTTCCAGAGAGTTTCCCCAAGACCAAGCCTGCCACCTACAGGAAGGTGAAACAGGAGGTGCCAGTCGGTCAGCCTTTTCTATTGAAATGCAGTGTGATAGTCAAAGGAGAATTTGATCTCAGATGCCTGGGTCTCCTTCCTCACCTAGAGAGGCCAACAGAGAAATTCAGGAAATACAGAGAACTCCTGTAAGATTTTACACAAGATCATCCCCAGGACACACAATTGTCGGACTTTCCAAGGTCTAAATGAAAGAATGTTAAAGGCAGCTAGAGAGAAAAGGCAGGTCACTTACAAAGGGAACCCCATCAGGATAACAGTGGACCTCTCAGCTGAAACCCTGCAATCCAGAAGACATTGAGTGCCTATATTCAACATTCTTAAAAAGTCTGCAACCAAGAATTTCATATCGAGGCAAACTAAGCTTCCTAAGTGAAGAATAAATAAGATTCCTTTCAGAGAAGTAAATGTTGAGGGAATTCATTACTACCAGACCTGCCTTACAAGAGATCTTGAAAGGAGCACTAAATATAGAAAGGAAAGACTGCTACCAGCTAATATAAACACACAGACCAGTGTCACTATAAAGCAACCACATAAAACCCTGTGACACAAGTTTACCTATGTGCCCCTGAAGCTAAAATAAAACTTAAAAAAAGAGGAAAAGCTGGGTGTGGTGGCTCACGCCTGTAATCCTAGCACTTTGGGAGGCCGAGGTGGGCGGATCACCTGAGGTCAGGAGTTCAAGACCAGCCTGGCCATCATGGTGAAACCCCATCTTTAAATAAAAAATAAAAAAAGAGGAAGAATCCCTTTTCAGAAGAGTCTCTTTAAGGGCTGATAGCAAATGGAGGTGTACCTGGGGCTCTTCACTCTAGAACTCACACTTTCTGGTTTCCCTAAACTCACTAGATGGGATATAAACAAGGATCTGACATTGACTTCTTACCCAACACCCATATCTGAAGAGAACAGCTTATCTTTCCAGCGGAACACCGCCTATAGACCAAAATAAATTGAAAACTGAAAGTGATAAGAATGTTTATCTTCTTCATCTTCCAAAGTTAGCCAAATCTCTGCGTTCTGCATCTGAGTTTTTTTTTTACCTTAAGTATTAATAAGATTTCTGTTTCATGGCTGAAAACAGGCACTACTACAATCGACCTTAAAGACAAACAAATGAAATCCAGTTTTGGTTTGGAAGGAGAATGGTTGGCAAATGAGAGGAAGAGAGGTGGGATATAGGAGTATGTCAAGGGAAACCCAAGGTGGTAGGGAGTCAAGGAAAAAAGGAGATTCTCTGCGACTGGGAAAAATGGACGTGGGGCACATATGTACAATTGTCAGGGAAAGATGTGTGTCCACACACGGTGCTCAAGATTTTGAATGGGATTTCTGTCTGCTTTATGGATTCCACAGCTTACAGGCTCTTGGAAAAAGATTACTTAGCTCTTCAGGAGAATGGGCCACATGGGTTTGAAAACCGAGCATCTCAGTGGTGAAGAACAGAAGGACCTCATCCCAATCCTTGGTCACTGTAACTATTGCCTGTCCCACCCCTATTAATGAGACACATAAAATTATATGCCACTTTGAATAGTGAGATTCTAAGATAGATTTCATTTTATTTAAAACAAATTTCAAGGCCAGGCATGGTGGCTCACATCTGTAATCCCAGCACTGGGAAGCCGAGGTGGGCAGATGACTTGAGGTCAGGAATTCGAGACCAGCCTGGCCAACATGATGAAACCCCATCTCTACAAAAATTAGCCAGGAATGGTGATGCTTGCTTGTAATCCCAGCTACTTGGGAGGCTGAGGCAGGAGAATCATTTGAACTCAGGAGGCAGAGTTTGCAGTGAGCTGAGATCATGCCACTGCACTCCAGCCTGGGTGAGAGTGAGACTTCATCTCAACAACAACAAATAAACAAACAAAACACAAATTTCAAAATAATTCAGTTCCCCGAGCAGATGCCATGTGTTTGGTAGAAGATTCAGCATTGAAGAGAAGAAAACTGCAGCCTTGTGAAAATTTACTGAAGGGGTTAATTTCTTTATGAGTCCATAAAAAAATAGCAAGAAAGTAAAGGACTAGGAAGAGAGGAGAGTAAAACATTATTGAATAGTAACATATACAGAGCAAAGAACACAATTCATAAATGTATAGCTCAATGAGTTATGAGAAAGTGAATATACCCATGTAACTATTACCCTGTTCAAGAAAAAGAACATCATCAGCATCATTCTTGGTCATCTTTATTGTTGCTCCTCTTCTTGACTTGCTAACAATGGGGTACCCCAAGACTAAGATCTTGGGTCACTTCTCTTTATCTACATTCTCTCCCTAGGGGGCTGATCAACTCCTACGGAGTTAAATACCATCTATACTGACAACTCTCAGATTAATATCTCCAGTCAGAACTTCTACCCTGAACACAAGCCCTGTATATAGCTGCTTGACATCTCTAGGATGTTTTAAGTGGCTTCCCAAATTTGACAGATCCAGAACTGAACTCCTGACTCTCCACCTCATAAATTCTTTGCCTGTAGTGCCCTTCATTATAGTAAGTAATAGCCTTGGCCTGGTTACTCAAGCCAAAAGCCTGCAAGTTATTCTTGATTCCTCCTTTTCTTTCACACACCATATACAGTTTATTAGGAAATGCTGTTTATTCTGCTTTCAAAATGTATGTGTGGCTCTGATCACTTCTTAGCGTTTTTATACTACCAGTCAAGTAGTGTAGTTTGTCATGCAGGTTGTTGTAATAGCCTCCCAACTATCCTTGATGCTTCCTCACTTGCTTTCTTACAGTCTAGTCTCAAAAGAGCAATCATAGTGGTCCTATAAGAAAGTAAGTCTCACTACACCATTCCATAGCTCAAAAGCCTCCACTGGCCTTCCATTTAACTCCGAATATGCCAAACAATTTATTACATGCAGTCTACAAGGCCCTCCATGATCTAATAACTCTCGTTGCTTCTCTCACTGCATCTCCAACTACTTTATCCCTTGTTCACCTTGCTAAAGCTACCCTAGCCTCCTTGCTCTTGATTGATCATGCCAGGTGCATGACATTTACAATGGCTCTTCCTTCTACCTGGACCACTGTCCCCAGAGTGCTCTGTCTCTGCCAGATATCCACATGGCTCACTCCTTCTGCTTTTTCAAGTGTATGCCTAAATGTCACCATTCCTGCCTTTCTCAATCTCTATTATCCTTTTTTCCCATACAATAGCATTTATCACCTTTAAATGTACAATATAACCCATGGATCATACGTTCCTTAACTGTCTCCCCGCATAGAACACGAACTCAATGTGAGCAGAAATTTTATCTGTTGATTTATTATCTCACTAATGTATAATAAGCACATGGAATATACTTAAGTGACTTAATAAATAACTTCCATATTTCAAGATATTCCATGTGGTGGTGCCAAGCATGTTATGTTTGGACAAAGTGATTTTAGTGTCAGGAACATTGTAATAGCTCCACTTGAGGCTGCTGTTTTTACATGGAGAAATTTTTAAATATTAATTACTCTTTTGAATCAGTATTATAATCATGGTAGAAAATTCAATATGTATTTAAAGATATATATTAAAAAGCAAATATCAGCTGGGCACAGTCGCTCACGTCTGTAATCCCAGCACTTTGGGAGGCTGAGGCAGGTGGATCACTTGAGGTCAGGAATTTGAGACCAGCCTAGCCAACATGGTGAAACCTGCCTCTACAAAAATACAAAAATTAGCCAGGTGTGGTGGCACATGCCTGTAGTCCCAGCTGCTTGGGAAGCTGAGGCAGTAGAATCGCTTGAGTCCAGGTGGCGGAGTGAACCAACATCACACCACTGTACTCCAACCTGGGTGACAGAGTGAGATTCTGTCTCCAAAAAAAAAAAAAAAAAAGCTTCTAGATTCTATTATGTGAGGCATTGCTCTTAATTTTCTTGTGTAATATTCCAGAAACTGTTGAAACACATATGAACATATTTGTAGACTTTTTTTTTTTTTTACCCAAGTGGTAGCGTACTGCCCCTGGCCTTTTTTTTTCATTTAACAATGTAGCTTTTACTAACATAGAAGCTTCTGTGTTAATAGAAATAAAAATGTTTTATTCTTTTAAAGTGCTCCATAATATTCTGTCGTACAGCTTTCTCATAATTTATGTAGCGAGTCCAATATTGAAGTTACTTCCAGCATATTGCTATTTCAAACAGTGCTACAATGAAGACCCTTGTGCTACTGACATGAAGACATTTTGATGTGATCAAAACAAAAAGAATGAAAGGAAAACATTTTTACTTATTTTTATTTTAGATTCAGGGGGTACATGTGCAGGTGTGTTACATGAATATATTGCATGATCCCGTGAGCTTCAGTTGAACCTGTCACCTGGGTAGTGAGCAGTATCCAATAGGTAATTTTTCACACTTTGTCCCCTTCCCTCCTCACTCCTTTTGGAGTCACTGGTGTTAATTGTTCCCATCTTTATGTCCATGTGTAGCCAATGTTTGGCCCCACTTATAAGTGAGAATATTTGGTTTGCTCGATTTGTTAATTTCCTTAGGATAATGGCCTTCAGCTGTATCCACATTGCTGCAAAGGACATTATTTTGCTCTTTTTGTGGCTGTGCAATATTCTATGGTGTATATATACCACAGTTTCTTAATCCAACTCACAATTAATGGGCACCTGAGTTTATCCCATGTCTTTGCTTTCGTGATAGTACTGTCATAAACATGAGAGTGTAGGTGTCTTTTTGGTAAAATGATTTATTCTCCTTTAGGAATATACCTACTGGTGTGATTGCTGGGTCACATGGTAATTCATGGTAATTCTTTTTGGTTCTTTGAAAAATATCCAAACTGCTAAGAAAACATATTTTAACCTCTAGGTTCAAATTTTTTAAGAAGTTATAACTAATTGATATATGAGATGTTCTTTTCTTTCCTTTTTGGTTTTGGCCATATTAAAATGTTCTTATTGTAAGCACAAAATATTGAACCTTACTGCATCATAAACTACCATCCCTGGAGTGTGAAACAGGATCAATCTGAGTTAAGTGGTCTCTAAACACATTTTCTGTCAATAAACACATTTTTTCACTGTTCTCCACTCTGCTTCCAAGTGCTCAAACTCTGTCCTGCTCCATCAAGGATGGGAGGGAGTTAAGAAGCATCTTGCAGACAAGCCACATAACCAGGAGTTTACTGCATTGTCATCCATTGTTCTAGGCAAGGTGTCTGTGCATTTTCTTTCTTTTTTCTTCTTCTTTTTGGCGATGGAGTCTCACTCTGTCACCTAGGCTGGAATGCAGTGGCACAATCTTGGCTCACTGCAACCTCCATCTCCTAAGTTCAAGAGATTCTCATGCCTCAGCCTCCCAAGTAACTGTGATTACAAGCACGTGCCACATACCCAGCTAATTTTTTTTGTATTTTTAGTAGAGATGGGGTTTCACTGTCTTGGCCAGGCTGGTCTTGAACTCCTGTCCTCAAGTGATCTGCCCACCTTGGCCTCCCAAAGTGCTGGGATTACAAGTGTGAGCCACTGCGCTTGGCCATCTATGCATTTTCTGATAATCTTTTGTATCTGGAATAGTTTGAGTTTTTGGTTTTTAAAATGTATTACTTTATTTCTCTTTTAAAGTTATTAGTAATATACTTTTTACTAATAATCCCTGCTTAATAATGAAACTTTTTTTTTTTTGACATAGGATCTTGCTCTGTTGCCCAGGCTGGTCTCAAACTCCTGGGATCAAGAGATCTGCCTGCTTCAGTCTCCCAAAGTGCTGGGATTACAGGCATGAGCCACCACCATGCCCAGCTGAATGAAACATTCTATTTTCAATCTGAAGATCATGAAGAGGGACTATAGCTCTTAGGAGTTATGATTATGGTATTGTTAACCTTCCTATATCCTGAGGATGAGAAGATGGAGCTGGTTGTGGTAGTAGATATCTGGACCACAATATGATCCCTTAATCTTAAATCTGGATGGCATATGTAATCCTTAATTAAATTTCTAACAGATAGTTTTATTCTTTAAGCTATGAACATATTTTACATTTAAGATTCAAAAACTCTTCAGATGTTTTGGGAGATAAGATTAGGACCTCATTAGGGGCTTACACAGATTTAACAGTATATATAATGGTAATATATACTGTGAAAAAATACAAATAACATAGAACTTAAAGAAAATGTAAGTCTCATGTAGTCTGGGTTGCATTTACAGATGCATAAAGATCAGTAAGTTGCGTGCATAATTACTTGGTAATAAAAACCCAGAGACTTACACATTTTTTATAGGGCTACTTTGATTCAGGAATGTTAAAGTGTCTGTATCAAACTGACCTAATATATGATGTCATTTTGACCCTTTTGCCCTGAGACTACGTCTGTCTTTGTCTTCCTTTCTCTTTCACTTGTCTTTCCTTCCTGGCCAAACCACAATCCTACCCACTCCACTTCACCCTTGCTCTCTTCCACAAGCCTTCAGTGTCTTCTTTCTCTGGCTCTTTACCTCATTCTTCTATCCCCAACATCAAAACATGATAAAAGTATAGTAAGCTATATTTTTAAGATTAAATTTCTTAATTTTTCTATTTTCTTCAGTGTTATTACATATTTTTGATGGTGGAGAGTTGTGAAAATAATTTTTTTACTCTTTTTTATTTAGAAGGGTCTCGTTATATTATATTATCCAGGCTGGAGTGCAGTGGCATGATCTCGGCTCACTGCAGCCTCTGCTGCCCCAGGTTCAAGTGATTCTCCCATCTCATCTCCCTACTAGCTGGGACTACAGGTTTGCACTGCCACACCCAGCTAACTTATTTTTCATTTTTTGTATTTTCGGTCGAGATAGGATTTCACCATGTTGCCCTGGCTGGTCTTGGACTCCTGGACTCAAGTGATTTTGCCTGCCTCAGCCTCCCAAAGTGCTGGGATTACAGGTGTGAACCACTGAAACCTGACCATTTTTTTTACTCTGGTTTCTCTCCTGATACCTTTGCCCTGGTGGTTTGATGCCAGTGAGAGAAAATAATTATGACTATTTGATTTTTACTGAGCTATATTAGCTATAAAATTTCTGAACCTCTTGGTAGACATAAATAAATTACAAAAATGAACTGGTCACCATTTTATTTTGATGACCATAATAATAGCCTTAGGTGTGGGACTATAAAAACAAATAACTAAACAATTCTAATTAATTAGGGAAGAACTGAAGCGATTAATGGGGATAGAAAGGAATGTTCTCCAGAAATGAACATCTGAGATAAGTTTCTGCCACCCAATGTGATACTGAATTTTTGGAATTTGCTTTTCCTAGTAATAACAATGGAAAAAATGTTCTTTAATTTCATATAGCTGATATTTAAAAATCACTATAGGAGAGTACTTTTTAGATGTAGAAATTCTGCAATATATAATACCAATATTATATAATATTGGTATAATTTGTTTTCTTTTCTTTTTTTTTTTTTTGAGATAGAGTCTCGCTCTTTTGCCCAGGTTGGAGTGCAGTGAAATGATCTCCACTCACTGAAACCTCTGCCTTAAGTGATTCTCATACCTCAGCTTCTCAAGTAGCTAGGATTACTGGTGTGTGCCACTGTGCCCAGATTTTTTTTCTATTTTTAGTAGAGATGGGGTTTCACTGTTTTGGCCAGGCTGGTCTCGAACTCCTGGCTCTCAAGTGATCTGCCTGCCTCAGCCTCACCAAAGTGCTGGGATTATAGACATGAGTTACTGTGCCCAGCCTAATATTGGTCTAATGTTTTAAAAGCTAGAAAACTGAGGGATATTTCTGAATGTTTATAGTCTTCTCCTGCCCTGCCCCTTTGCTCCCTGCTATTAATCTTTTATTGATACATAATTGTGCAAACATATGGGGTACATGTGATTTTTGATACATAGAATGTAATGATCAAATTAGGGCATTTCAGATATTCATCATGAACATGAATATTTATTATTTGTGTTGGGAATATTTCAGATATTCTCTTCTATTTTGAAATATTCAATACATTGATAGCACACAAACACTAGAACTTACTCTTTTTATCTAACTGTATGTACGTACTCATTAACCAATTTCTCTTCATTTTCTTCACCTTCAGACACCCACCCTTTCCAGCCTCTGGTAATTATCAGTCTGCTGTCTACCTCCATGACATCACCTTTTTAAGCTCCCATATATGAGTGAGAACATCTGGTATTTGTTTTTCTGTGCCTGGCTTAATATATTTCACTTAACATAAAAACCTTCAGTTCCATCTATGTTGCTGTAAATGACAGCATTTTATTCCTTTTTATTGGTGACTATTATTCTATTGTGTATATATACATACCACATTTTCTCTACCACTCATCCATTAATACATGCTTAGATGGCTTCTGTATCTTAACTATCATGAATAGTGCTGCAATGAACATAGGGTACAGATATCCCTTGATATACTGATGTCCTTTCTTTTGGATAAATACCCAGTAATGGGATTACTGGATAATATAGTATATCTGTTTTTAGTTTTTTGGATAAATGTCCACACTAATTTCCATAGTGGCTGTACCCACTGGCAATGTGTAAGAGTTCTCTTTTCCCTACATCCTCATTAGCATTTGTTGATTTTTGTCTTTTTGATAATAGATATTATAACTTGGGGGAAGTGATATCTCATTGTGGTTTTGATTTGCATTTCCCTAATGATTAATGATGTTGAGACCTTTGTTTTCCTGTTGGCCATTTGTATCTCTTGAAAAATGTCTATTTGGATCCTTTGCTCACTTTTTAATGGGATTATTCATGTGTGTCTGTGTTTTTCTGTTGAGTTCTTTGAGTTTCTTGCATATTTTGGATATTAGTCTCTTGCTGGATGAATAGTTTGCAAATATTTTCTCTGACTCAACAGGTTGTCTCTTCACTCTGTTGATTGTTTCCATTGCTATGTGAAACTTTTTAGTTTATAGTCCCATTTATCTATTTTATTTTTGTTAGCTGTGCTTTTGAAGTCTTAGCCATAAAATTTGCCTACACCAATGTCCTGAAGCATTTCCCCTATATTATATTCTCGTAGTTTTATAGTTTCAGGTCCACATTTAAGGCTTTAATCCATTGGGAGTTATTTTTGTATATAGTGAGAGATAGGGGTCAAGTTTCATTCTTCTGCCTATGGATATCCAGCTTTCCCAGCACCAGTTATTGGAGAGGCTTCCCTTTCTCAATGCATTTTTTTTTTTAGTTTTTACAATTTTTAAATTTTTATTAAAAATTTCTTTTGGGGTATATTCTTTTTTATTTTTTAACTTTTTAAAAATGTCTTTTCCCAATGTATATTCTTTTTTATGTTTTACATGTTTTTAAATTTTTAATTTTTTATTAAAATTTTTTTTGGTTACATAGTAAGTATCTACATTTATGGGATACATGAGATAATTTGATACAGGCATGCAATAAGTAATAACCACATCATGGAAAATGAGATATACATCCTGTCAAGTATTTATCCTTTGTATTACGAACAACCCAGTTATACTCTCTTAGTTGTTTTTAAATGTACAATTAAATTATTATTGACTACAGTCACTCTGTTGTGTTATCAATACTAGGTCTTATTCTTTCTAACTATCTATTTTTTGTTTCCATTAACCATCCCCTTCCTCCCACCACTATCCTACCACCCTTCCTAGCCATCCTTCTACTGTCTATCTCCATGAATTCAATTCCAGTGCATATTCTTGATGCCTTTCTCAAAAATATATTGGCTGTAAATACATGGTTTTGTTTCTGGGTTCTCTATTCTGTTCCATTGGTCTATGTGTCTGTTTGTATACCAGTACCATGCTGTTTTGATTATATAGCTGTATAGAATGTTTTGAAGTTAGGTAATGTAAGGTCTTCAGTTTTGTTGTCTTGCTCAGGATTTCTTTGGTTCTTTGGGGTCTTGTGGTTCCTTGTGAATTTTAGGGGGTTTTATTTTGTGATAAATGTTATTGGTGTTTTGATAGGAATTGTACTGAGTCTGTAGATTGCTTGGGTAGCATGGTCATTTTAACAATATTATTTCAATTCATGACCATGGGATGTCTTTTCATTTGTTTGTATCTTCAATGTCTTTCATCCATGTTTTGTAGTTTTTCTTGTAGAAGTCTTTCACCTCCTTGGTTAAATTTATTCCTAGGTATTTTATTTAAAAAATTTTTTTGGAGCAATTGTAAATGGGATTGCCTGCTTGATTTCCTTTTCAGCTGGTTTATTACTAATGTATAGAAATGCTATTGAATTTGTATGTTGGTTCATTGATCAGTTCCAAGAGTTGTTTTGGTGGAGTCTTTGGCTTTTTTATATAAAAGATCATATTGTCTATAAAGAGAAAGAATTTGACTTCCCCTTTTCCCAATCTGAATGGTATTTATTTATTTATTTATTTAGACAGTGTCTCGCTCTGTCACCCAAACTGGAGTGCAGTGGTGCAATCTCGGCTCACTGCAATCTCTGCCTTCAGGTTCAAGTGATTCTCCTGTCTCAGCCTCTTGAGTAGCTGGGACTACAGGCACACATCACCATGCCCAGCTAATTATTATTATTATTATTATTATTATTATTTATTAGAGACAGGGTTTCAGCATGTTGACCAGGTTTGTCTCAAACTCCTGGTCTCAAGTGATCTGTCTGCCTCGGCTTCCCAAAGTACTGGGATAACAGGTGTGAGCCACTGTGCCTGGACTGCATGCCTTTTATTTCCTTCTCTTACCTGATTGCCCTGGCTAGGACTTTTAGTTCTGTGTTGAATAAGAGTGCTAAAAGTAGGCATCCTTGCCATGTTTCAGTTCTTAGACGAAAGGCTTTCAGCTTTCCTCCATTCAATATGTTAGCTGTGTGTTTGTCATAAATGGTATTTATTATTATTATTTTTGAGATGGTGTCTCACTGTGTCACTCAGCCTGGAGTCTAGTGGTGTGATCTCAGCTCACTGCAACCTCCGCCTCCTGGGTTCAAGTAATTTTCCTGCCTCAGCCTCTCGAGTAACTGGGACTACAGGCACTCATCCCCATGCTGAGCTAATTTTTGTATTTTTAGTAGAGACGGGGTTTCACCGTATTGGCCAGGCTGGTCTCAAACTCCTTACATGCTGGGATTACAGGCATGAGCCACTGTGCCCAGCCCATATATAGTTTTTATTATGTTGAGGTATGTTTTTTCTGTGTCTACTTTGTTGAGAATTTTTAGCATGAAGGGAAACTGAATTATTTCCAGTGCTTTTACTGCATCTATTGAGATGATCATATGACTTTTATTGTTTATTCTGTTGATGTGATGTATTGCCTTTATTGATTAATAAATGTGGAGCCAACCTTGCACCCCTAGGAAAGTCCCACTTGATCATGACATACTTTATTTTTGATGTGTTGTTGGATTTGGTATGCTAGCATTTTGTTGAGAATTTTTGCATCTATCTTCAGCAGGGATATTGGCCTGTGGTTTTCTTTTTTTGTTGTGTCCTTGTTTAGTTTTGGTATCTACTGGCCTTGTAGATGAGTTGGAAAGAATTTCCTCCTCTTCTGTTTTCTTAAAATGGTTTGAGAAGAATTGGAGTTAGTTTTTACTTATAAGTGAGGTAGAATTTAGCAGTAAAGCCATCTCTGGTCCCTGGCTTTTCTCTTTTGGGAGACTTTTTATTACTGATTTAATCTCATTACTCACTATAAATCTATTTGGGTGTTTTATTTCTTTCTGGTTCAATCTGGTTAGGTTGCACGTGTCCAAGAATTTATCCATTTTCTTTAGGGTTTTCAATTTGTTAGCATATAGCTGTTCATAATAGTTTCTAATAATCCTTTATGTTTCTGTAACATCAGTTATAATGTCTCTTTCTTTGTTTCTGATTTTATTTTTTAGAGTCTTTTCTCTTTTTTCCTTGGTTAGTGTGGCTAGTGGTTCATTGATGTTTATCTTTTCAAAAAAAGCAACTTTTTTGTTGCATTGATCCTTTGTATTTTTTAGTCTATATTTTATTTAGTTCTCTGATTTTTATTATTTATTTTTTCTACTAATTTTGGTGATTTTTCTTGCTGTTTCCTTGAGGTGTATCACTAGGTTGTTGATTTGAAGTCTGTTTTTTCATGTAGATGCTTATTACTATAACTTTCCATCTTAGCAGTGCTTTAGCTGTATCCCATAGGTAGGTTTTGATGTGCTGTATTTTCATTTTCATTTGTTTCAATAAATATTTTATTTCCTTTTTAATTTCTTCATTGACTAAATGGTCATTCAGGAGTATGTTCTTTAAATTTGTACATATCTGTACAGTTTCCATGGTTTCTCCTGTTATTGATCTCTAGTTTATTCTATCGTAGTTTTATAAGATTCTTGATACAATTTCAATTTTTAAAACTTTGTTGAGGTTTGTTTTGTGGCCTATATTGTCTAACCTGGAGAATGTGGCATATGCCAATTAAAATAATATGTATTGTACAGCTATTGGATGAAATGTTCTGTAAATATCTGTTAGGTCCGTTTGATTTGAAGTGCAGTTTAAATCCAATGTGTCTTTGTTAATTTCTGCCTAGGTGATCTGTTTAATGTAGAGAGTGGGATGTTGAAATTCCGCACTATTATTTTATTGGAGTCTATCTTTATTTAGATTCAATAATATTTGCTTTATATATCTGGGTACGCATGTTGGGTGCATATATATTTAGAATTATTATATCCTCTTGATGAATTGACCCCTTATCATTTGTATTAGTCCACTTTCATGCTGCTGATAAAGACATACCTGAAGGCCGGGCGCGGTGGCTCAAGCCTGTAATCCCAGCACTTTGGGAGGCCGAGGCGGGTGGATCACGAGGTCAAGAGATCGAGACCATCCTGGTCAACATGGTGAAACCCCATCTCTACTAAAAATACAAAAAAACTAGCTGGGCATGGTGGTGCGTGCCTGTAATCCCAGCTACTCAGGAGGCTGAGGCAGGAGAATTGCCTGAGCCCAGGAGGCGGAGGTTGCGTTGAGCCGAGATCGCGCCATTGCACTCCAGCCTGGGTAACAAGAGCGAAACTCCATCTCAAAAAAAAAAAAAAAAAAAAAAAAAAAAAAAAAAAAAAAAGACATACCTGAGACTGGGCAATTTACAAAAGAAAGAGGTTTAATTGGACTTACAGTTTCATGCACCTGGGGAAGCCTCACAATCATGCAGAAGGCAAGGAGGAGAAAAATCACTTCTTACATGAATGGTAGTAGTCAGAGAGAGAGCTTGTGAGGGAAACTCCACCTTATAAATCCATCAGATCTTGTGAGACGTATTCACTATCACGAGAACAGCACAAGAAAGACCTGCCCCCATAATTCAATTATCTCCCCCGGGTCCCGCCCAGAACACCTGAGAATTCAAGATGAGATTTGGATGGAAACACAGCCAAGCCACATAATCATTATATAATGACTTCTTTGTCTCATTCTGCAGTTTTTGACTTCAAGTTTCTTTTATCTGATATAAGTATAGCTACTCCTGCTTGCTTTTGGTTTCCATCTGCATAAAGTATGTTTTTTCATCCCTTCACTTTCACTCTAAATGTGTCTTTACAGGTAAAATGAGTTTTTTGTATACAAAAAATAGTGGGGTTATGTTTTGTTTTTTAAATTCATTCAGCCAGTGTATGGATCTTAAGTGTATATCTTTAAAGTCAGAATTTAATCCATTTACATTCAAAGCTATTATGGATAGGTTAGGGCTTATTCTGGTTATTTCGTTAGTTGTTAATCTAGTTGCTTTGTATATCTTTTATTTCTTTCTTCCTCTCTTATTATTTATCATTGTAGCTTGGCGGCTTTCTGTAGAGGGAATATTTTAGTCCCTTCTCTTCTCATTTGTGTATCTGCTCCACTAATAGAGTTTTAAACTTTCATATGTTTTCATAATGGTACATATTGTCCTTTCACTTCTAGATCTAGGATTCACTTAAGCATTTCCTGTAGGGCTGGTCTAGTGGTGATGAACTCCCTCACTTTTTGCTTGTCTGGGAAAGATTTTGTTTCTCCTTCATTTTTGAAGGATAGACTTTCTAGGTATAGTATTCTTGCATAGCAGGTTTTTCCCCTTCTTTTAGCACTTTGAATATATCATCCCATTCTCTTCTGGCCTATAAGATTTCTGCTGAGAAATCTGCTGTTAGTCTGACAGGGATTCTATTATACATGACTTGACACTTTTCTCTTGCTGTTTTTAGAATTTTCTTTTTATCTTTGACTTTGGACAGTTTTACTATAATGTGCTTTGGAAAAGACCTATTTGAGTTGAATCTGTTTGGGGATCTTTGTGCTTCTGTATCTAGATGTCTATTTCTTGAAGGACTTGGGAAGTTTTCAGCTACAATTTAGTTAAATAGGTCTTCTATGCCTTTGCCCATTGTTTCTTCTAAATCTTTCAAAATTAGAATATTTGATTGCCTTATGGATTCCTATGTGTCATACAGGCTTCCTTCATTCTTTTTCATTATTATTGTTATTTTTTTGTCCAAGTGGGTTATTTTTAAAAACCTGTCCTCTAGTTCAGAAATTCTTTCTTCTGCTTAACCTAGTCTATTGTGGAAGCCCTCAGTTGTACTTTTTAAAATTTTATTCACTGATTTCTTCAGTTCCAGGATTTCTGCTTGAGTCTTATTATGATATATATCTCTTTGTTGAGTTTCTTATTCAGGTCATAAGTTGTTTTCCTGATTTTCAAATATTGTTTATCTGTGTTCTCTTGTATCTTACTGTGTTTCTTCTTCTTATTATTATTATACTTTAAGTTCTGGGGTACATGTACAGATCATGCAGGGTTGTTACATTAGTATACACATGCCATGGTGGTTTGCTGCATCCATTCCCCCATCATCTACATTAATTATTTCTCCTAATGTTATCCCTCCCCAATCCCCCAATCCCCAACAGACCCCAGTGTGTGATGCTCCCCTCTCTGTGTTCATGTGTTCTCATTGTTCAACTCCCACTTATAAGTGAGAACATGTGGTGTTTGGTTTTCTGTTCTTGTGTCAGTTTGCTGAGAATGATGGCTTCTGGCTTCATCCATGTCCCTGCAAAGGACATGAACTCATCTTTTTTATCCCTGCATAGTGTTCCATGGTGTATATGTGCCACATTTTCTTTCTATTCTATAATTGATGGGCATTTGGGTTGGTTCCAAGTCTTTGCTATTGTAAACAGTGCCTCAGTGAACATATGTGTGCATGTGTCTTTATAATAGAATGATTTATAATGCTTCAGGTATATACCCAATAATGGGATTGCTGGGTCAAATGGTATTTCTTTTTCTAGATCCTTGAGGAATCACCACAGTTTTCCACAATGGTTGAACTAATTTACACTCCCACCAACAGTGTGAAAGCATTATATTTCTCCACATCCTCTCCAGTATGTGTTGTCTCCAGGTTTTTTAATGATTGCCATTCTAACTTGTGTGAGATAGTATCTCAATGTGGTTTTGATTTGCATTTCTCTAATGACCAGTGATGATGAGCATTTTTTTAATATATTTGTTGGCTGCATAAATGTCTTCTTTTGAAAAGTGTCTGTTCGTATCCTTCACCCACTTTTTGTTGGGGTTGTTTGTTTTTTTTTCTTGTAAATTTGTTTAAGTTCTTTGTAGACCTTGGATATTAGCCCTTTGTCAGATAGGTAGATTGCAAAACTTTTTCCCATTCTGTTGATTGCCGGTTCACTCTAATGACAGTTTATTTTGCTGTGCAGAAGCTCTTAAGTTTAAGTAGATCCCATTTGTCTATTTTGGCTTTTGTTGCCATTGCTTTTGGTGTTTTAGTCGTGAAGTCCTTGCCTATGCCTACGTCCTGAATGGTATTGCCTAGGTTTTCTTCTAGGGTTTTTTATGGTGTTAGGGCTTATGTTTAAGTCTTTAATCCATGAGTTAATTTTTGTATAAAGTATAAGGAATGGGTCCAGTTTCAGCTTTCTGCACATGGCTAGGCAGTTTTCCCAACACCATTTATTAAATAGGGAATCCTTTCCCCATTGCTTATTTTTGTCAGATCTGTCAAAGGTCAGATTGTTGTAGATTTGTGGCATTACTTCCGAAGCCTCTATTCTGTTACATTGGTCTATATCTCTGTTTTGGTACCAGTACCATGCTGTTTTGTTTTGATTACTGTAGCCTTGTAGTATAGTTCGAAGTCAGGTTATGTGATACCTCCAGCTTTGTACTTGTTTTTGCTTAGGATTGTCTTGGCCGTGCAGGCTTTTTTTTTTGGTTCCATATGAAGTTTAAGGTGTTTTTTTTCCCCAGTTTTGTGAAGAAGGTCAATGGTAGCTTGATGGGGATAGCATTGATCTATAATTGGGCAGTATGGCCATTTTCACGATATTGAGTCTTCCTAATTATGAGCATGGAATGTTTTTCCATCTGTTTGTGTCCTCTCTTATTTCCTTGAGCAGTGGTTTGTAGTTCTACTTGAAGAGGTCCTTTATATCACTTGTTAGTTGTATTCCTAGGTATTTTATTCTCTTTGTAGCAATTGTGAATGGGAGTTCACTCATGATTTGTCTGTCTTTTAGTCTGTTATTGGTGTATAGGAATGCTTGTGATTTTTGCACATTGATTTTGTATCCTGAGACTTTAGTGAAGTTGCTTGTCAGCTTAAGGAGATTTTGGGCTGAAACAATGGGGTCTTCTCAATATACAAACATGTCATCTGCAAATAGAGACAATTTGACTTCTACTTTTCCTGGTAGAATACGCTTTATTTCTTTTTCTTGCTTGATTGCTCTGGCCAGAACTTGCAATACTATGTTGAATAGGAGTGGTGAGAGAGGGCACCCTTGTCTTATGTCAGTTTTCAAAGGGAATGCTTCCAGTTGTTGCCCATTTAGGTTTGTCATAAATAGCTTTTATTATTTTGAAATACATTCCATTGATACCTAGTTTATTAAAGGTTTTAGCATAAAGGGCTGTTGAATTTTGTCAAAGGCCTTCTCTGTATCTATTGAGATAATCATGTGTTTTTTGCCTTTGGTTCTGTTTATGTAATAGATTACATTTATAGATTTGTGTATGTTAAACCAGCCTTGCATCTCAGGGATGAAGCCAACTTGATCATGATGGATAAGGTTTTTCATGTGCTGTTGGATCAGTCTGCCGGTACTTTATTGAGGATTTTCCTGTCAGTGTTCATCAAGGATATTGGCCTGAAATTTTCTTTTTTAGTTGTGTCTCTGCCAGGTTTTGGTATCAGGATGATGTTGGTCTCATAAAATGAGTTAGGGAGGACTCCCTCTTTTTGTTTTGTTTGGAATAGTTTCAGAAGGAATAGTACCAGCGCCTCTTTGTACTTCTGGTAGACTTCGGCTGTGAACCTGTCTGGTCCTGGACTTTTATTGGTTGGTAGGCTATTAATTGCTGTCTCAACTTCAGGCCTTGTTGTGGGTCTATTCAGCGATTCAACTTCTCGCTGGTTTAGTCTTGGCAGAGTATAGGTGTTCAGGAATTTATCAATTTCTTCCAGATTTACTGGTTTATTTGCATAGAGGTGTTTGTAGTAATCTCTGATCGTAGTTTGTATTTCTGTGGATTCAGTGGTGATATCCCCTATATAATTTTTTATTGCATCTATTTGATTCTTCTCTCTTTTCTTTTCTATTAATCTGGCTAGTGATTTATCTATTTTGTTGATCTTTTCAAAACACCAGCTCCTGGATTTATTCATATTTTGAAGGTGTGTGTGTGTGTGTATGTGTGTGTGTGTGTTTCTATCTCCTTCAGTTCTGCCCTGATCTTAGTTATTTCTTATCTTCTTCTAGCTCTTGAATTTGTTTGATCTTGCTCCTCCAGTTCTTTTAATTGTGACATTAGGGTGTCGAGTTTTAGATCTTTCCTTGCTTCTCATGTGGGCATTTAGTGCTATAAATTTCCCTCTAGACATTGCTTTAAATGTATGGCAGTGTACATTGTGTCTTCATTCTCATTGGTTTTGAAGAACATATTTATTTCTGCCTTCATTTCGTTATTTATCCAGTAGTCATTGAGAAGCAGGTTGTTCAATTTCCATGTAGTCGTGCATTTTTTGCCTGAGTTTCTTAATCCTAGTTCTAATTTGATTGTGCTGTGGTCTGAGAGACTGGTTGTCATGATGTCTGTTCTTCTGCATTTGCTGAAGAGTGATTTACTTTGGTCAATTTTAGAGTAAGTGCAATGTTGTGCTGAGAAGAATGTATATTCTGTGGATTTGGGGTGGAGAATTCTGTAGATGTCTATTAGGTCTGGCTTGGTCCATATCTGAGTTCAAGTCCTGTATACTCTTGTTATTTTTCTGTCTCATTGATCTGTCTAATATTGATAGTAGCATATTAAAGTTTCCCACTATTATTTTGTGGGAGTCTAAGTCTCTTTGTAGGTCTCTAAGAACTTGCTTTATGTATCTGGGTGCTCCTGTATTGGGTGCATATATATTTAGGATAGTTAGCTCTTTTTGTTGCATTGATCCCTTTACCATTATGTAATGCCCTTCTTTATCTCTTTTGATCTTTGTTGGTTTAAAGTCTGTTTTGACTAGGATTGCAACTCCTCCTTTTTTTTCTCCTTTCCATTTGCTTGGTAAATCTTCCTCCATCAATTTATTTTGAGCTTCTGTGTATCTTTGCACATGAGATGGATCTCCTGAATACAGCACACTGATGCATCTTGACTCTTTATCCAATTTGCCAGTCTGTGTCTTTTGAATGGGGCATTTAGCCCATTTACATTTAAGGTTAATATTATTATGTGTGAATTTGATCCTGCCATCTTGATGCTAGCTGGTTGTTTTGCCCATTAGTTGGTACAGTTTCTTCATTGTGTTGGTGGTCTTTACAATTTGGTGTTTTTGCAGTGGTTGGTACCAGTTCTTCCTTTCCGTGTTTAGTGTTTCCTTCAGGAGTTCTTGTAAGGAAGGCCTGGTGGTGATGAAATCTCTCAGCAATTGTTTGTTTGTAAAGGATTTTATTTCTCCTTTGCTTATGAAGCTTAGTTTGGCTGGATAGGAAATTCTTGGTTGAAAATTCTTTAAGAATGTTGAGTATTGGCCCCCACTCTCTTCTGGCTTGTAGGGTTTCTGCCAAGAGATCTTCTGTTAGTCTGATGTGCTTCCCTTTGTGGGTAACCCAACCTTTCTCTCTGGTTTTCCTTAGCATTTTTTTCCTTCATTTCAACCCTGGTGAATCTGACAAACACATGCACTGGAGTTGCTCTTCTTGAGAAATATATTTGTGGTGTTCTCTTTATTTTCTGAATTTGAATGTTGGCCTGCTTTGCCACGTTGGGAAAGTTCTAGATAATATCTCGAAGAGTGTTTTCCAATTTAGTTTCATTCTCCCTGTCACATTCAGGTACACCTATCAAATGTAGATTTGGTCTTTTTACATAATCCCATATTTCTTGGAGGCTTTGTTCATTTCTTCTCATTCTGTTTTTCTCTAATCTTGCCTTCTTGTTTTATTTCATTGAGTTAATCTTCAATCTCTGATACCTTTTCTTCTGCTTGATTGATTCGGCTATTGAAACATGTATGCTTTGTGAAGTTCTTGTGCTGTGTTTTTCAGCTCCATCAGGTCATTTATGTTCTTCTCTATGCTGGTTATTCTAGTTAGCATTTTGTCTAACTGTTTTTCAAGGTGGTTTCTTTGCATTGGATTAGAACATGCTCCTTTAGCTCAGAGAGGTTTGTTATTACTCACCTTTTGAAACCTGCTTCTGTCAATTTGTCAAACTCATTTTCCATCCAGTTTTGTTCCCTTGCTGATGAGGAGTTGTGATCCCTTGGAGGAGAGGAGACATCCTGTTTTTTGGTGATTTCTGCCTTTTTGCTCTGGTTCCTTCCCATCTTTGTGAATTTATCTGCCTTTGGTCTTTAAGTTGGTGACTTTCTGATGGAGTCTTTGAGGGGATGTCCTTTCTGTTGATGTTGAAGCTATTGCTTTCTGTCTTTAGTTTTCCTCCAAAAGTCAGGCCCCTCTGCTGCAGGACTGCTAGAGGTCCACTCCAGACCCTGCTTGCCTGGGAATCACCTGCAGGGGCTGCAGAAAAGCAAAGATTGCTGCCTGTTCCTTCTTCTGGTAGCTTCATCCAAGAAGGGTACCTGCTAGATGTCAGCCAGAGCTCTTCTGTATGAGGTGTCTCTTAGGATATTTGGGAGTCAGGGAGCTTCTTGAGGAGGCAGTCTGTCCCTTATCAGAGCTCAAGTGCTGTGCTGGGAGCTCCATTGCTCTCTTCAGAGCTGCTGGGCAGGGAGGTTTAAGTTTGCTGAAGTGGAACTTACAACCACCACTTTTCCCTGGTGCTCTGTCCTGGGAAGGTGGGGCTTTATTTATAAGTCTCTGATGCACTGCTGTCTTTTTTAGAGATGCCCTGCCCAGCAAGAAGGGAGTCTTGTCAGTCTGCCTGCAGAGGTGTTGCTGAGCTGATGCAGGCTGTACCCAGCTGCTGTGTAAACTTCCTGGCAACTTTGTTTACACAGGCAAGGTTAGAACCACTTCAGTAATGGCAGATGCCCCTCTCCCCACCAAGCTCAAACATCCCAGGTCGAGCTCAGACTGCTGTGCTGGCTGTAAGAATTTCAAGCCAGTGAGTCTTAGCTAGCTGGTCTTTGTGAGAGTGGGACCAACCAAGCCAGATCACCTGACTCCTTGCCTTCACCCCCCATTTTTTCAGGGGAAGGAGTGCTTCTGTTTTGCTGGCATTCCAGGCTCTCGCTAAAACGGCCATTCAATTTTGTGCTGGAAACCCAGGGCACTGGTGTTATAGGCATCTGCGAGAATCTCCTGGTCTGAGGGTTATAAAGACCATGGGAAAAGCACAGTATCTGAGCTGGAGTGCCGCTGTGTCCGGAAGAGTACCTAATGGCTTTCCTTCACTAGGAGGGGAGTTCTCCAGGCTCTTTCACTTTCCTGTTGAGACAATGCTCCACCCTGCTTTAGTTTGCCCTCCTTGGGCTACACCTACCCACTGTCTAAGCAGTTTCATTCAGATGAACCTGGTACCTCAGTTGGAAATGCAGAGAACACTCGCCTTCTGCATTGCTCTCACTGGGAATTGTGCTCTGGAGCTGTTCCTATCTGGACATCTTGGTGGAAGTCCTGTGTTTCTTTTCTTTTCTTTTCTTTTTCCTTGATATATCACATTTATTGATTTGCTTATCTTGTGTTTCTTTAATATCAGTATTTTGAAAATTGTTTCAGGCATTTCAGATATTTCTTCTTCACTGGAATCTGTTGAAAGAGAATTGTTGGGTTCCTTTGGAGGTGTCATGTTTCTTTGTTTCTTCATGTTTCTTTTGTGCTTATATTGATGTCTGCACATCTATTCTTATAGTTGCTTCTTCCAATTTTATGGGTTGGTTTTTGTAGGAAGCCTTTTCCTATAAATGTATCTGTAGTATTGGTTGGGTAAGGCACTTTGGCTTTGAAACCAGGGTGGGTGCAGTAGTGTAGTCTCTTTAGGATTTCTTTAGCTATAATCAGCATCAGTGGTGTCTGTGAGTTCTTCAGTTGCTTAGGCTATGGTTGAGGTTTTGCTCAGCATAGGGATACCAGGTGGGTCAGTCCTTGGTCTCCATGTGGCATATGTGAGCATCAGTGGTAGTGAGTCCAGGCAGGCTGATCCTTAGGCCTCCAGGTGGCTTATTCAGGTGTCAGCAGTCCCAGTGGTGGGCCCGGTGAGTACCAATTTGTCTACTGCATCAGAATTTTAGTTCTCAGAGTAGGCAAACTCTTCTCCTGGCTTTTCAGGTCCCAACTTCCCTTGACTGTGGCTTCTGAAAGATCACAGACTTTGCTATTCTGGATGCAGTGCCAAAATTATAGAGAACAAGGGGAAACCTATCCCTTGCCCTCTGAAGATTCACTGAAAAGTCAACTTTATTAGGAAAGGGAGAGTTGGGGAATGTAGAGGATTCTTTTGTGGGACAGTAAATAATTATTAGGGAGAATGAATTCCTCTCCTCCCCACCATTTATTAAGGTATAACTGATTATTAAAAATTATGTGTTTATGCTGTGTCTGATGTTTTGATGTATGTTTACACTATGAAATTAATAAAGCAAGCTAGTTAACATATTCATGCTACATATACTTATCATTTTTTGTCATGAGAACATTAAGGTCTACTCTCAGCAATTTTCAAGTACATTATTATTAACTACAGTCACCATGCCTAACTATAGTCACCATGCAATAGAGTAGATCTCCAGAACTTATTCATCCTGTCTACCTGAGATGTTTTACTTTTTGATCAACATCTCCCCATCACCCCCATCCCAACCAACCCCAGTTCTTGGCAACCATCATTCTACTCTCTGATTCTATGAGTTCAGTGTTTTTTAGTTTCCACATTTAAGTGATATCATGAAGTATTTGTCTTTTTGTATCTGGCTTATTCACTTAGAATAATGTCCTCCAGAGTTATTTATGTTTTTGAAAATGACAGGATTTCCTTTTTTGAAAATCTGAGTATCATTCCACTGTGTAGATATACATTACTTTTTTAATGCATTCATTTTTCACTGGACTCTTGGGTTGTTTCCATATCTTAGCTATTGTGAATAATGCTACAATGAACATGGGAGTGTAGATATCTTTTTGATATCACTGATTTCACATCCTTTGGATATGTACCTAGTAGTGAGATCACTGGATCATATAGTAGTTCTATTTTCAACTTTTTAAAGAAGGCTTTATACTGTTTTTTCAGTGACCATACCAATATACATTCTCACCAAAACTGTACAAGATCGTTCCCTTTCTCCACACCTTCTCCAATTCCTGTCTTTTGTCTTTTTGGAAATAGCCATTTTAACAGATGTAAGGTGATATCTCATGGTAATTTTAATTTGTATTTCCCTGATGATGATGAGTGATGTTAAGCATTTTTAAAATATACCTATTGCCACTCAGTATGTCTCCTCATGAGCAATGTTTATTCAGGTCATTTGCCTACTTTAAAGATTGTGGGGTTTTTTGTTATTGTGTTATTTGAATTCTTTATATATTCTGCATATTAACTCCTTCTCGGCCATATAGTTGGAAAATATTTTCTCTCAACATGTAGGTTTCATAATATTGATTGTTTCCTTTGCTGTTGAGTTCAGTTTGCTAGTATTTTGTTGAGAATTTCCCCCTCTATGTTAATCAGGTATATTAGCCTATAATTTTCATCTCTTGCAGTGTTTTTGGCTAGCTTTGGTATCAAATTAATGCTGGCCTTGTGAAATGAGTTTGGAAGTGTTCCCTTAATTAAAAGAGTTTGAGAAGGATTTGTATTAATTTTTCTTTAAATAAATATACAGTTCACCAGTGAAGCCATCAGGTTCTGCATTTTTCTTTGTTGGGAGGATTTGGATTACTAATTTATCTCAGTACTCATTATTGGTCTGCTCATATTTTCTATTTCTTCATGATTCAGTCTTTTTTTTATTGCATTTTAGGTTTTGGGGTACATGTGAAGAACATGCAAGATTGTTGCATAGGTACACACGTGGTAGTGTGATTTGCTGCCTTCCTCCCCCTCACCTATATCTGGCATTTCTCCCCATGCCATCCCCCCAACTCCCCACCCCCACTGTCCCTCCCCTATTTCCCTCAAACAGACCCCAGTGTGTAGTGCTACCCTCCCTGTGTCCATGTGTTCTCATTGTTTAACACCTGCCTGTGAGCGAGAACATGCGGTGTTTGATTTTCTGCTCCTGTGTTAGTTTGCTGAGAATGATGGCTTCCAGGTTCATCCATGTCCCTACAAAGGACACGAACTCATAGTTTTGGATGGCTGTGTAATATTCCATGGTGTATATGTGCCACATCTTCCCTGTCCAGTCTATCATTGATGGGCATTTGGGTTGGTTCCAGGTCTTTGCTATTGTAAACAGTGCTGCAATGAACATTTGTGTGCATGTGTTCTTATAGTAGAACGATTTATAATCCTTTGGATATATACCCAGTAATGGGATTGCTGGGTCAAATGGAATTTCTATTTAGGTCCTTGAGGAATTGCCACACTGTCTTCCACAATGGTTGAACTAATTTACACTCCCACCAACAGTGTAAAAGTGTTCCTATTTCTCCACATCCTCTCCAGCATCTGTTGTCTCCAGATTTTGTAATGATTGCCATTCTAACTGGCGTGAGATGGTATCTCAATATAGTTTTGATTTGCATTTCTCTAATGACAAGTGATGATGAGCATTTTTTCATATGTTTGTTGGCCTCATATATGTCTTCTTTTGTAAAGTGACTGTTCATATCCTTTGCCCACTTTTGAATGGGCTTGTTTTTTTTCTTGTAAATCTGTTTTAGTTCTTTGTGAATTCTGGATATCAGCCTTTTGTCAGATGGGTAAACTGCAAAAATTTTTTCCCATTCTGCTGGTTGCTGGTTCACTCTAATGACTGTTTCTATTGCTGTGCAGAAGTTGTGGAGTTTGATTAGGTCCCACTTGTCTATTTTGGCTTTTGTTGCCAATGCTTTTGGTGTTTTAGTCATGAAGTCCTTGCCTACGCCTATGTCCTGCATGGTTTTGCCTAGATTTTATTCTAGGGTTTTTATGGTGTTAGATCTTACTTAAGTCTTTAATCCATCTGGAGTTAATTTTAGTGTAAGGTGTCAGGAAGGGATCCAGTTTCTGCTTTCTGCACACAGCTAGCCAGTTTTCCCAATACCATTTATTAAACAGGGAATCCTTTCCCCTTTGCTTGTTTTTGTCAGATTTGTCAAAGATCGGATGGTTGTAGATATGTTGTGTTGCCTCCGAGGCCTCTGTTCTGTTCCATTGGTCTATATCTCTGTTTTGGTAAGAGAAGGCAGAATTAAAGACGTTCTTCAAAACCAACGAGAATGAAGACACAACATACCAGAATCTCTGGGACACATTTAAAGCAGTCTCTAGAGGAAAATATATAGCAATGAGTGCCCATATGAGAAGAAACAAGAGATCTAAAATTGACACCCTATCATCAAAATTGAAAGAGCTAGAGGAGCAAGATCAAAAAAACTCAAAACCTAGCAGAAGACAGGAAATAACTAAGATCAGAGCAGAACTGAAGGAAATAGAGAAACAAAAAAAAAAAACTCTTCAAAAAAATCAGTAAATCCAGGAGCTGGTTTTTCGAAAAGATCAACAAAATAGACAGACCACTAGCCACATTAATAAAAAATAAAAGAGAGAATAACCAAACTGATGCAATAAAAAATGATAAAGGGGATATCACCACAGATTCCACAGAAATTCAAACCATCATCAGAGATTATTACAAACAACTCTATGCACATATACTAATAAACCTGGAAGAAATGGACAAATTCCTAGACACTTGCCTCCTCCCAAGCCTAAACCAGGAAGAAGTCGAAACCCTGAATAGACCAATTAACAAGGTCTGAAGTTGAGGCAGCAATTAAGAGCCTGCCAGCCAAAAAAAGCCCAGGTCCAGAAGGACATCTTTGAGGGATCATTATTTTGCCCACTTCAGAGGCTTTTGAGCAGAGGAGTGATATAATCTGCATTGCATTTTAGAAGAATCTCTGTACCTGATGGGTGGAGGAGAAGAGTTAAAGCAGGAGACCTGGTAGAAGGCTGTAGCAGTGATTCTGGTGGCGGAACATGGTGGCCTGGACCAGAGTGGTTGGGGTGGAAGTGCAGAGAAGTTGTCAGATTCCGGGCGTATTGTGAAGATTGACTTGCCCATGGACTGCATGAGACAGGTTGCGATAATAGCAAATAACTCCTTATTGTTTATTTTTCAGAATAACAGTAACTCATATTTGTTTACTACCTTACATTTTTTGACATGGTTTATACATTTATTTTCTCATTTGAATTCCCTATAACCTTTTTATATATCATTATTTCTATATTTAATTTACATAGGAGGGACTGGAAGATCAGAGAGGTGATTTCTTCTAGTGATTTTATTTTTAGTTGTTTTGAGCAAGGTTTTTTTTTTAAATTATCTTGAAATATGCTTGATGGGTTTCAAGTACAGAAATTGCTAGGTAAGTTTATATTGGTGATAAAGGGAAACAGGTGTTCTCTGATGTCACCTTTGTTTTATAAATAAATTCACAAATTCCAAAGCCAGAGGTAGTTCCATATTTCGTTTAGTGAGGATTAAATGAGTTAATATATACAAAGAGTTTAGAACATTGTCTGGTACATGTAAGCCCTAATATAATAATCATCATGACAGTTATTACTTAGTATTTAGAATCAGTACTTCTAAAAGATATTTGAAATGGCTATTTTAAAAAGGTAAAACAAAGAAAAAATAGAGGACAAATTTGTATTGTGAGTACCTAGAATAAGTCAGTTGCTGCATTTAAATGTTTTAGTTCTGAGCATCTAGACGGCTTTGTCAAAAACAAAAACACCCTTATGTAATACAGTTCTTGTTGATTTGCAATTGAAATCAAATTAGGTCATCTAAAAAAACAAAACTTTTTATGGAATTCTAATCAAAATTTATTGTGCAGATCCTTGTACAAAGGGGCTTTGAAACAATGTTTTGGACTTTGTTTGTTTTTCTTAGCAAATATATCCTATCAGATGGACTTTCTTAACTCTTAAAGAAGGCCATTCAGGCATGACATTAAATCTTAATGCAATGAAGTCCTGTATGCAAGTGCTAAACCCACATATTCTAGGTGTTTATTTTTTGTAAGTGTCCATTTTCCCTCCTGTTGCCAGACAAACATGCTCATGTTTCTCCCCTGCTTAAAATTCTTCCCTGACTCTTCATTGCTCACAGTGGTGGTCTCAAGCTTATTTTTAGTCATGGAACCATTTCTTCAAATTAGAGCTTACACAGAAATTCAATATGTAAACCAGATATTAGCTGAGTTGCTCTGGATGAAGTACAGGTAAGGACTTGGCATTTTCATTTCCAGCTTCATCTACCTCTCTCCTTATGCACCTTGTTCCAGCCTCCAACCATCAGGATATAATCAGAACCCCTCAGTGTGGCCTAAGCAACTTCCTCTCTACCCATAAGTTGCCACGCTGGCTGCAATTAGTTTGAACTTAGATGAGAATCTAATTTATGAACCAAACTGGGACATTTTTGAAAATAAGTTGTTAAAAAATTAAAATTATATAAGTTTTGAAATATTTACTTATTGTTCAACAAACTGGTTTTATGTTATTGTTAGGCATATAAAACAGTTCCATTAAAACTGTTTTAAAAGGTCATTCTAAAAATATGAAAGCAAAAATATAAAAAAACAAAAACAAAAACAAAATTATTAAAGCAGATATATTGATTGAATCTTTTAACAAACACAAGTATACTAATTATTTTTCAAACATATCACTGTATTTCACTTAGTTTCTTAGTTGGGTCTGTCTCTAAGACTACAACACTGTTGCTCTTCCTCCCTCCTTCTCCTCTTTCTTTTTTCTTTTCTTTGAGTAAATAATGCCTTTTCCCCAATATAATTCTAAAATGTTAATAAAATTGTCTCTAATCTTCAAAATATAATTTTATGATATGTAAATGGGACATTTTTGATATATTTTCTTCTCTCTGAAAATTACATTTTTAATGAGAATATATTCTCTCTGTGAGTACTGAGGTAATCAGTAAGCTCACAACAGATGTGCTAAATGGAAGATTCTTCTCAATTCTGTTTTAAAATATATTAAAGTGAGTAAACATTTTAGCCTAGATATTTTTGTTTCAATCCGGAATACCTTTGTTTGACAGGCACTTTTTAAAAAAATTGTACTTTAGGTTCTGGGGTACATGGGCAAATCATGCAGGATTGTTGCATAGGAACATACATGGCAAGGTGGCTTGCTGCCTGCATCCCCCCATCTCCTCTACCCAGTATTTCTCCCCTCATTATCCCTCCCCACGCACCCACCGCTGTCCTTCCCCTAGCCCCCTCCACCTCCCAACTGACTGCAGTGTGTGATGCTCCCCTCCCTGTGTCCACATGTTCACTTCTATAAGACAAATCGTGTAAATGAATGTTTCTCAGGACCAGGCTGCTAACTAGTCCTAGCTAGTGCTAGGCCCTGAGCTGGCATGTACTCTGTGCCTACCCAGTGGCTTCTGGAGTGGGTTTGAGGCATTCCCCAGTGAGCTTCAGTGTTGTTCTCCTAGGAACTCGTTCCTGTGAGAGCAGAACCTCTTTGAGAGCAGAAGGTGGATCCTAAAACAGACAAGCAGGAAAGGGCTGCCTGAAAAATAAGATGTGAAAACTGGAAAAGGCTAGTCAAGAGTTCATTCTTTTTGCAGCTTTTATTATCCTTGTGAGGTTCTTGGATAAAGCAAGCCAGAGGCCTCAGGTGGAGCTCTCCCTGGAGGAGTGAGTGGAGAGCTCTGCTTCTCAGGAGTGGTCCCTGTACAAGCAGCAAGAGCATGCGATGGACTGGGACACCATCAGGGCCGTGCTGGAGGCCCAGTGGGAAGCTCTACCAGAGCTGCCACTCTGTCCCCTGAGTTCCCCACTGAGGCCATCAGGTGAGACCACAGCATGTTCCCCTTTGAGAGAGATGGTTCAGATTACTCACTACAGGTCTCTACCTACCAGCCCCCTAAAGGCAGGTACAATGACAACACCAAGGTGTACACACAGGTAGAGCTCAAGAGAGAGTTGCAGCACCTGACCTTGGAACACGATGCCCCGAGAGTCAGAATGACCAGGGTTCAAGTCAGGTTTCCACAGAATTAGGCATGCTGTTAATAAATACGTGTTTAATTTAAAAAGAAAAAAAGAAAAGGAAAAAGAAGGTTGTCTTTATGATTGTTTAGAATATTTCACCAAATTTAGGTTTGGCAAAAGAGTAGACTTCTCAACTCTATTCCATTTTATTCTCTATTCTGGAACAGAATGTCAATTTATCCGATTAAATATAGGATCTCCATCAAAAGATTTTTCAAGTTGAAATATTCCAAAGTACAGTTATGGAATTTCAAAATTAAATCCTGTATACTGTTTAAATTTTTATTTGTTAACATTTGTTCACGTCCTTGTTTTTGTAGAGACAGATTTCATTTGCTCTTCTGTAAGTTTTGTTTTCAATAGCCTTAATTCTCTAAACAGCTTTGCAAGCTAAAGGTTTTCGTTCTTCCACTTACTGAATGCCTTGATTTAAAATTTCAATACTTGCTAATAAAATGTGATCAAAATTTAGAAAACTTGTTTACAAGAGTTGTAGACCACTTACGTTGACTTGAAAGTAATTTATTTGAAGAATCAAACATTTCAATGAAAGCTTCGTGATATGGTTTAGATTTGTGTTCCCACCAAAATCTCATGTTGAATTGGAGGAGGGGACTTGTGGGAGGTGACTGGATCCTGGGGGTGGGTTCCCCCTTGCTGTTCTCATGTTAGTGAATTCTCATGAGATCTGATCGTTTAAAAGCGTGTGGCACGTCCCTCTTCTTTTTCTCTCCTCATTGGTTATGGTAAGATGTGCTTGTTTTCCCTTCATCATCTGCGATGATTGTAAGTTCCTTGAGGCCTTCCAGCCTCATGCTTCCTGTACAGCCTGTGGAACTGTGAGTCAATTAAACCTCTTTTCTTCATAAATTACCCAGTCTCAGGTAGTTTTTTATAGCAATGTGGGAACAGACTAATATATTTCAATTAAAGATTTATTCTTGATAGGTCCAAAACATTGGCTGATGGGGAAATGGGGCTTTTAGAACACCAGATACATGTTAGGAGGACAGGGCGGAAAGTAAGTGAGCATGTCTTATTCTCCTCTGAACTGGTAAGGCAGCCATCATCTTAGCTGTCCATAGTGCTGTGGGCCACTGGAAAACAGCCATTTCTTAATGTCTTGGCCATCAGGAATGGTCATCCATCTGGCGAACATTTTCAGTATGCCTACCATATGTTAGGTACAGCTTGGGGTGCTGGAGTTGCAGAGTCAAACTCTTAATCTTTTCTCAGAATGAACCTATGACAGGTGAGAGGAAAAAACCATTTTACCAGCATATGATGGGCCTTGTGATGAAGCTATAAACAGGGTCTTGTAGGAGCATAAAAGCAAGGAAATGCAGACTGCTTGGACAAGACAAGCAAAGGCAGCTCCTGAGCTGAAGTTCGAGGACAAGTAGGCATTACCCAGCCTGTCAAAAGGCAGGCATTGAGCAAAAAAGCAAGCATCTATGTAGCATGCTGACTGGGGATGCCTAGCATATTCAGGGAAACTTTCAAGTAGCTCTGTATACTGGAAGTTGAGTTTGTGTTGGGAGTGTGGAAAGTGAGAAATTTGCCTAAAATCAACTCATCAGAGACTGGTGAATGCTACAGGGAAAGGATTAGTGGCAATTTAGATACATTTCTGAAACTTCTGAATTTCATAAAAGATGACCTCTCAGTGACAATCAATTTTATACCAACAACTCTGTTTACTTTCGTATAGCCTTACTGATAGGTTAGAACATGGCTATCTCATTGAGACGACAGGTTACAGGAGACAGTGCTCAATTGATAGCATCAGCCTATCTTGGTCAAGTGTCTTAGCACTTGACACAGATTTATCATTTAACACCAACAGTACAAATCTTCATCTGGCAAATAGCTCAAAGATCAACAGGAAGCTGTCTAAAACTACAGGAATGTCCAAGCGAGCACGGTTCCACAGTGAGGGAGGAAGTGGAATGAAGGGGAGGAGATGGCTGACTTGAAAGAGTCCAAGAGTTTGGTTGTGGGCCAGTGAAGCATTTCAGTTTTCTGGACAATTATGAAAACTGAACTTATGACTCCAAACGTGGGTTCAAAGGGAGAGTGGGATGCTGAAATATTGTTTTACTATTGTGTAGGCGGGGTTCCTGCCTCAAGAAGAGGTGTGGCAGTAACAAAGATTAGCTCTCCTCCTGGCCATCACTCTAGAAAGTGTTCCCACGACGTGGCTGACTTAAAAAGTAAGTATCATATCACATGAGCAGTATTGAAAAGAGGCAGAGCTGAGGGGAAGAGGGAAGCTTCTGTGTACACATCAACTTGACTCTTTGACCACTGTACCTCTCCTTTCAGTTTGTGGGTAGCCTAGGAAACCAAAGTCAGACAACATAGTTGGTTTTTGGGGGTAAGAATTGTGTCGTTTGGATGTTTCTTGCAGTGCTTTTATAGGATATCCCCTCAAAAGAAGCTGAACACATTAAAAAAAGAAAGTCTGGCACATTTCAATGCTGTGTTCAAACCTTCTGTTTTCCAAAAGAGGCCATCAGGTATCAGCAGCAAATCACTTATGTGGGTTATAAAAGGAAGGTGACTTGCAGCTTTAAAATCTTAAATTCTCTGTTCCGTGTTCTATGTTTTATAAATAAGCATAATTGGTGTTCAGAAAAGAAATCTGCAATCTCAGCCTACTTCAGGATGTTGGTGAGATGACTAAGCTTTAAATGCCTTAAAAGTCAGGATGTTTGAGCAGAAGGGGGCAAAATGTCTAGACAGAACAGATGGTTTAAACTGCCTGGTGATGTTTAGTCAGAATTGACCTTAGCAGCTTTTCCTCCTGGGTGAATAGCCTGTGATTTGTGAGTGTGAAGTGGTTGGACTGAAATGCTTTCTACTCTGAAGTTGTATGACTTTTTTTTTCACTTACTGAATAAAGATATTGATGGAAAAGACATAATTATCAAGATCAAAGTGTGTTTTAAAATAATACTTTTAAGTATTCGACTGTGTTCCTTTGTCATCATGCAAACCAAACCTTGAGAAACAAAGATTGATAAGATCTTGTGTAGAGAAAGTCAAATATTTCAGTTCATTTGGCTTTGTTTGTGCCATGTGTCTAAGTAACTCCAACAAGATAGTCTGAGAAATGAGAGTTAATCTGGGAACATTCTGAGTCTTGTTTTTAATGTTTTAAAATCCTTAGAACTCTTTTGCCAAATTCTGAGACTTAAAATGCAAAGATAAGGATGATTATTTTCAAAGCCAAGTGTGGAAATTATTTTTATAATATCCCTCTGTGTTCCTGCAGTGCTATTGACTCTTGCAAAATGGGATCTCATCTCTCTTTACTAATGAGAACTCAAATCTTCCCTGGGGATTGGCAACTCTAAAGGCTTATTACTCATAGGTTTGATGTTATCTTTTCCTTGCAAATAACTGACGCTGGAGTCCTGAACATTTTCCTTTTAGCCTTTCTGTTTGCCCAACATTATGCTAATTCATCTGAAATGGAATTGTCAGTGGCTGCAGAATGTCTTTACCTTTCTTGAAAATTTGAAGTAATTTATCTTCACTGGAAGCCATGAAATCCTAAGCACCCCTTTTTTTTGCGTTCTTGGTCTTTTCTTCCAGGAGGTGGCGATAGAACATCATAAATATTAAAGTACAAAATGCAAGCGTTTTGCCCATCAAGCCTCCCATTGTAGAATTTAAGGACCAGCAGGAGTTACTACTCAAGATTTGAGGCGTGGGTGAGCTCTTTCATTGTAATATTTGACTTCCAAGTCATATCAAAAGAGAGAGCAGAAGTACTTTCAACTCCACTGATCACTTGCTTTTCCACTTAGCTTCTCATTTTCTGAGTTTGTGCTGCTGAGCGCAGGAATGTTAAATAGGTTGGCCTCCAGTTGACAGGTGCTGAGATTTACCAGTGCTATTGTGGGTTGGGCTTTTGAACCTAGAATTATTGCTTTTGCTGTAAACCAACATGGCTGCCATGCTGTTTTCTAGACATATGAGGATACTACAGACCAGGCATCCCCAAACTACCGCCCGCGGGCCGCATGCAGCCCCCTGAGGCCATTTATCCAGCCCTTTGCTGCACTTCAGGAAGGGGCACCTCTTTCACTGGTGGTCAGTAAGAGGAGCACAGTATGTGGCGGCCCTCCAACGGTCTGAGGGACAGTGAACTGGCCCCCTGTGTAAAAAGTTTGGGGACGCCTGCTACAGACTGTATTTGAGACTAATTTTTGAAATAGCCCCTGACATTCCCCAACTCTTTTATGTTTAGCATTGTGTACAGTATTCTTCAAGTTGGCATTTGGCAGCTTTTCCTTCTCTTAAGATAAGGTGAAGTTACAAAAAAATTTTTTAAAGGACATTCATCAACAAACAATTTCACAGGAGCTTGGCTGGGGAATGGGAATTTGGTATCCTGCTTATGCACCTGCCAGTTGATTTCTGATTTCTTTATTAGGGGAGAGAGTTATTTCAAGGTTTATCATCAACAACGGTCTAATCCTAATAGGATTTGCTTTTAGAGGGATTTAATTTGAAAATATCTGCTGTTTGATTACCTTGAATATTTTCTTAAAACAAAAAGTTCCTGGTTTAGCAAGCAAAATTGGGATAGGTATGCGAAAGAGAATCCAGCGGAGAGTTGAGCATAAGCAGCTAGAAGAGGAAAATTAATTCATAGAGAAAGGAAGCTTGTAAAACTAAGGGTGGGAACTTTCCATAGGGCAGCGCTGAATAGTTTTTTGTTCAAGGAAACTTTAACTGTATTGCAGTACTTTGCAACTGAATATTGGAAAAGATAAGTGCTTAATTTTAGTGCAGTAATTTTGTAAGGGTTCTTTTTCTAACATGAAGGTTTTTTTTTTAACGTTGATTTCTGTTAAAGTACATCTAGGTGGTCAACAAGGGCTTATTTAATTCATTCCTAACACAAACATTTTTGAGTTCCTACCATTCACTGGATGGAAATCCTAATAAGTTTGGGTATGCAAATACAGAGAAGACACAAGTCTTGCTGTCTCAAGACATTTGCTCTCTAACAGGTGGAGATAGACTAGCAATTATCAGTAAGTAATGCTTTCTAAAAACACGTAGGTTTTTCAGATTTTGGTAATCAGAGCATGAAAGAAAGTCATCAAGCCCAGCTCTATGCAAGGCTACAAAGCTGGGAAAAGTATCAAAACAGCAGATTTTCTGGTTTTAAATTCTAGCTTATCATTCATTAACTGTGTGCCCTTGGCCAAATTGCTTCAACTCTCTAAACTTCAGTTTCTCACATAAAAGGAGAATAATAGTACTTGGTGGTGAGTCTCTTGTGGGGATTTAATGAAATAATGTAAGTAAAGTATTCAGCATGGCACTCACTTGATACTCAACAAGTGGTAACCACTGTGATAATTTCTGCTTGTCTCCCTTCAGCTGGCTTCCTTTCACTGGGCGCCTTGTGCTTGCTTAGTGCTGTTATTCTAGAGGAACACTCCTCCTGCCTCATGGATACTGTGATGCTTCCTTTAGGTCTGCCGACTCCAGTGGAATGGGGTTCTAGTTCTAGAACTTACTTCGGGCTCCTGATCTCTTCATGATCCAGTTAGAGAGCCCAATAGACTAGGCTGTGCCAATTAGGTCAGTGCTAACCTTCACCTTTACCTTGTTGAAGGAGGGCTGCTGAGACAGCCTGTCTGCATGCGCCGTCCGGCATTCTGGCTTTTCTTCCTGAGGAGTGCTGCCTGTGGTCCTGTAACAGTTGCGTTTCTGGTTCCAATGGCCGGACAGTCCAGGTATTCATCAAAAAGTGCATATGAAGGGACTCTTCATTTCTAGATGTTGGGTGGACAGTGGTGAACAAAATAGACACTGGTGTTGCATTGAGCTAGGAGAAAAACGGGGACATAGACATTACACAGACAGACACACAGGGAAAAATATTTACAAATTTGGTAAGTACCACAAAGGAAGTGGTATGAGGAAGAATTAGGAGTTCTGATTTAGATCAAGAAAGTGTATTAATTTGCTAGGGCTGCTGTAACAAAGTGCCACGAGCTATGTGACTTTAACATCAGAAATTTATTGCCTCACAGCTCTGAAGACTAGATATCTGAGATCAAGATGTTGGCAGGCTTAGTTCCTTCTGTGAAGAAGAATCTGTTTTATGCCTCCCTCCCAGCCTCTGGGGGTTTGCTGGTAGTCTCTGGCGTTCTGTGGTTTTTGCTACACCATCCCAATCTCTGCCTTCATCTTCACATTGTCTCCTCCTGGTGTGCATGTCTGACTTCAAATTTCCCCTTTTTATAAGGACTCAAGTCCTGTTGGACTAGAGGCCCACCCTACTCCGGGAAGACCTCGTCTAATTAGATCTACAGCAACCCTATTGCCAAACAGGTTTACATTCTGAAGTATTGGGGATTAGGACTTCAACACCTGAATTATGTGGTTATGCAATTCAAACCCCTACAGTCAACAGGGAAGAGCTCTCCAGGGCAGAAAAGAAAGACAGACATTTTAGTGGTAGAAGTGTCTCTTGGGGCTCTACAATCATTCAGTATAAACAGCTGTTGCTCAGCGCTGTGTGAAGTTGGCCTCCTCACAGTAGCTTTGGCTGGGAATGGAGACAGAAAAACTCACATGGATTGTGTTTGTGTATCTTGATACTCATCTGATACTACATTTGAAAGTGCAAATTCAGTCTCCCACACAAGGGATGGGGCAGGAGGCTTTTTAAATTTCTTGTACTTTGACATTGATGATCACTCAAGTTTAGGCTTCTGGGTCACAGGGCAGGGGATGGAAATTTGCATAGTGTGAAAGATTTATACAGTCATCTCACATGTCAGAGCTGCATGGAAATTTTAGATACTGAAAAAGTATCATTTGTGTTTTCACCCATCCACCCATTCATTCATCCTTTGCTATATGTGGGCACTGCGGTAGCTAATGGCAATACAATCAGGTGATTGAAAAAATATTTAACCAGGCTGGCATGGTGGCTCATGCCTGTAATCCCAGCACTTTGAGAGGATGAGGCGGGTGGATCACAAGGTCAGGAGTTTGAGATCAGCCTGACCAACATGGTGAAACCCCATCTTTACTAAAAATACAAAAATTAGCCAGGTGAGGTGGCCCATACCTGTAATCCCAGCTACTCAGGAGGCTGAGGCAGGAGAATCGCTTGAACCTGGGAGGTGGAGGTTGCAGTGAGCTGGGATCACGCTGCTGCACTTCAGAGTAATAGAGCGAGACTCCATCTCCAGAAAAAAAAAAAGAAAAGAAAAGAAAAAAAATGTATATTTAACCACTCCTGATGTCAGGGCACTGGCCAAAACCAATATCAGTAAACAATTGGTATGGCCACCTGCCACTGCACTAGCTACCAGCCACATGTACAATACTTAATAACCAGCAGTTGTCCTAGGTCTCACGAAGCTGGCAGCTGGCTAATAGAAATATGATGCATACACCTGCATAATTTAAAGTTTTGTTTTGTTTTGTTTTTCCCTAAAGTATGGGGTTTCATTTTGTTACCCAGGCTGGAATGCAATGGTATGATCATGGCTTACTGAAACCTCAAATTCCTGGGCTCAAGGAATTCTCTCACCTCAGCTTCCTGAGTAGCTGAGACTACAGTGTGTACCACCATGCCTTCCTATTTTTCAAAATTGTTTTTTATAGTGATGTGGTTTTACCGTGTTGCCCAGGCTGGTCTTGAACTCCTGGCCTTAAGCAATCCTCCAGTACTAGCCTCTGAAGTGTTGAGATTATAGCCATGAGCCACTGCACCTGGCCAATTTAAAGTTTTTTAAAATAGCTATGCTAAAATGTAAGAAGAGACCACTGAATTTAACAATATATTTTATTTATCCCAATTTATCATTTTAACATGCAATGAATATAAAAATTATTAATGCAATATACCACATTCTTTTTTAATACTAAGTCTTCAAAATCTGGTATGTATTCTAATGCATTTATAGCACATCTTAATGGACAAACCACATTTCCAGGGCTCAATATTCACGTGTGGCTGGCACCCACCATATTGCATAGCACAGGCCTCGAGGACAAATGGAGATCAGAGATCTAGCTCTCACTTTGTTAGAACGAGAAGAGACCTACATAGAATAAATGTCCTTTGAGGGACATTTGAAAGAGATGTAGCAGGGGGATCATGGAGTGAGAGAAGTATATTAAAATATTAAACGAATATATTTTTCATTTCTCTTTCCTCCAACTTGAAATCATGTTTTCTTGCAGCCTTTCTGTCAGTATGAGTCCCAGAAAAGTGGCGAGTGTAAATAACAATTTGGGGAGAAAGAAATAATCTGAGGCAAGGCCCTGAAAAACAAGATAGAGAAATAAAAGAAGATTCTTCTAATATGAAGAAGAAAAGGATAGACAGAAGGCAGGGAGCAAGAGAGAGAGATGTCAGTGTCCTTGCTTTCTCCTACTCTCTTAGGGTTGAACTGTGATAACAAGTGAGGTCTAGAAATGTGTGTAAGCATGAGGGAATGTAATGAAATCGGTAGTAGTGGCCCACTTCTATAAAGCATATGAAAGGGCACCAGAATATGCAACCCCAATATATACCTCTTTGGCATATGAGTTATTTTGAACTAAAGCCATTGAGAACCAGCAGATATAGGGAGAACTCTCAAAACAAGGCACAGTTTTCTTTTTGTAAAGGAAAGGTTGTTAAAACATGTGCACTGAATGAAGAGACTCCCCATACAGGCTTTGTGTGAGCAAAATGACTGTTTATTCACCTGGGTGCAGGTGGGCTGAGACTGAAAAGGGAGTCCACAGAGGGTGGTGGGTTAGGAGTTGGTTTTATAGGTTGGGGCAAGTGGTCAGTTAAAGGTGGTTATCTATTTCAGGGAGGGAAAGGGCGTCATGGGATGCATGGTCACAAGGGTAGGGGTTATCTATTACAAATAGGCATGATCATAAGGGTGAGTGTTATCGGTTGCAAGCAGAGGGGAGTGTGCGGTAAATTACATAGTTACAGGGGTGGGGGTGTGGGGAACATTCCCGTGTGAGACCCCTAAAAGGCGTGAGTCTCACTATACGGTGAGTTTGATCCCAAACACAGTTTCCTACTGGAGGCAGTCGAGCTATCCGGAAATACAGGAAGAAAGATGAATGATCAGTTTCTAATATCAACCACAATATCGTTTGGGCCTAAAACTATGCGTTGCTGCTAGACCGAGTAACCCCCTACCAGCAACCAGTTCCTGCTTTTAACCTTTTTATGACTCTCTCTTTAAGAATAAGTTTTAACCTTTTCTTTACTTACCTGACTGCCTAATGGTTTAACTGTCGATATTTGCAAAGCAAATGCCACCATAAGGGATGGCTTTGATTCCTGACTCAGAGATTCCTGAATGGGGAAGTTGAGTTAAGTTGACTTAGGAGTAGACAAAGGAGAATCCGGTTAAGAGATATTCTGATGAGCAAAACCAGAAAACCTTTTCACATCTCAGTTCTAAAACAAGATCAAACCAGAGATACCTGCAGCCAGGAGGAATAATGTCTGGATGCAAACAAGCTTTGTGATTACAGGAAATTCTGTTACTTTTTACAACCACTGATTGCATATCTGACTTCTCTATTGTATAGGCCATGTAAGGTATACATTTGCATTTCCTCTTGCAACCATTGTGTATCTGATTTCTCTCTTGTATAGGCCATGTAAGGTATACATTTGCATTTCCTCTTACTATGAGGTAGACCAAAGCCAAGAAAGTGTATTTATTCCTGGCATTTGAAAAATAAAATTTGCTGTTTAGGCACAGCCTATCAGCCCTCCAGACGCCTCGCTTTCTCTCTGTCTTTATTATTTTCTCAGGCGCACTCCCTCTTCCAGGTATTGGGACCCTCTTGCAGGTCGAGAGACCCCCGGGCAGACGTGCCTACCCGTCCGGACGGTCCACGACATGGGGGTCTTGAGAAACCTAAGGTCCAGGGGGGGAGTTACACATGGCTGAGCAGGAACAATGGTTGCAGGCTGCAGGTTGCAGGGGGAGAGCAATTAGTTGAGGCAGGAAGAAGTTGTTTGACTTCTTTCTATGGCCACCTGGTTACTTGTGGTTACCTCAGACTTTCTGGCTTCTGGGGACCATCCAGAGTTGTGCATGCAGGTCACCAAGGCTATAATGGCCAGGCTTGGACTTGGAGGCCTAACAAAGATTACATTTATAAAGGAAATTTCCATTTGTAAAAGGTGTCTCCCTCCACCATAGCAGGACGAGTAGGATTCTTAACAGCTCTTATCAATGGAGAAGGCACATAGTTAAATCTTTATAACCTTACTAAACAACCCTTGGTTAGGATACTTCTCCTGGTTATCTTCCCATAACTTGACCACCCAGAAGCTCAAACTTTCTTTCCTTTATTTAGCCTAAGATGTTATACAAGCCCAAGTTCTATCCGTCCCTTGGGGTTACTTATCACTGGGTGCTCCCATGTGCACATAAATGTGTTAAACTTACGTTTGTTTTTCTCTATCCGTCCCTTGGGGTTAATTATCACTGGGTGCTCCCATGTGCACATACATGTGTTAAACTTATGTTTGTTTTTCTCTATCCGTCCCTTGGGGTTACTTATCACTGGGTGCTCCCATGTGCACATACATGTGTTAAACTTACGTTTGTTTTTCTTTTTTTAATCTTTTGCAAGACTGATTTATAGGACCCCAGCCAGAAAACCTAATATAGATAGAGAAAAAAGGTTTTCTTCTTCTTCCCTTCAAGAGCTTCGGGAAGAATGCAAGCTTCTGCATTTAAATTGGCACCATATCCCAGAAGGTGAAAGAAAGGGCAATAGGGTAGAATGGGATAGAGTTGGGGGGGTGGGGGGGGAAGAGAGAGAGAGAGAAACAGAGATAACAGGAAAGAGAGATGAGCCTGAGGCTGTGGGCAACCACAACCTGCTCAGGATATCACAGAGCCTCTGTGTTCCCCAGTGAGGGGGTTTGGAGACACTCAGAGGTCAGAGTACCATGAGGGGCTAAGAATCAGAAGAAATAAATGAATAATTTGAGGACCTGTTAAATGGAAGCAAGTGACTGGAATCACGGACTGTAATAGCAGATGTCAGCTCAGTGTCCCTGAAGGCCAGGGTGATATTGTGATATAGAATATATATTTGGTTTTCACTCCCAGTTCCTGGCCCAGAGCCAGGAACTAAAATCCTGGTAATTTCCTGAATGATAGGAGTAATATAAACACCTTTTGTTATATTTTGTCTTAGTCCCAGAACCCTGACACAGAGCTTCTAGGACCCATGCAGTCCCCACAGTGATGAATGTCTTTTGCATGTTAATGAGATGATTCATGGCTGGGGCCCCTAGAAAGCTGGGGGCTGCTCACCATAAAGATGAAGCCATAATGAGAGGGCTGGAACTTTCAGCCCCACTCCCTAATTTTTGAAGAGAGGAGAGGGGCTGTAGATTAAGTCAATCACCAATGGTCAATGATTTAATCAATTATGCCCTCATAATGAAATTTTTATAAAAACCCTAAATGACAGCGTTTGGAGTGCTTTTAAGTTGATGTGCTTGGAGGGTGGGGCACCCAGAGAGAACATGGAAGTTCCACACTCCTTCCCACATGCCTTGCCCAATGCAGTTCTTCCATGTGGCTGTTCTTGAGTTGTATCCTTAGAAGAAGCCTGTAAGTGTAAGCAGTGTTTTCCTGAGTTCTGTGAGTTTGCTAGGAGCTGTGAAAAAAAGTTCTGAAAAAGGAATTTGGAGGAAAGAGAATTTTTTTTCAGTAAATAGTTTGCAAACCAGCAGAAGCAGCCTTTGGAGTAAAAGTAAGCTACCTTCCAGAGAAAAAAAGAGAGAGTTTGAGTTTTACAGCAAAATGCAGGTCCAGATTCCCAACCAGCTCTGTTTATACAAATGGAGGATTGAAACTCACTTAGTTATGATTGGTTGGCACAGCTAAGTTCTGATTGGTCAATATAGCTGAGCCCTGATTGGTTAATACAGCTGATATATGATTGGTTGGCTTCCAAGCCCAACACCAGAAGTCTCTGTCAGATGATTCTAACAGCCAGTAGGGGTGTTTCAGGCCACAGTTTGTCTTGGTACCAGCAACAGGAACTGGTTTGACTTAATTGTAGAAAGGGAAGTCCTGTGGTACTTTTACAGTATCTCTCTGAGAACACAGAGTAAGTGACTGCTCCCTCGCTCAGCCATGCTGCCTGGTTCTGTTTTAACTTTGAGCACCTCAAAATGTCCATTTGTCAAAATGGGAACCCCTTATTTATAGCCAACAGTTGGTCAGAGCATGGGAGGTCTGAACTTGTGATTGGCATCATCTGCAAACAAGGTAAGTCTTGTTGTGGGGCTGGGCCCTTAACCTATGGAATCGGATGCTAGCTCCAGGTACATAGTGTCAGAATTGAATTGAATTGAATGGTAGGACACCCAGTTGGTGTCCTGAGAGTTAGAGAACTGGTTAGTATGGGACACTCCTCCCCTCACCAGTCTTTGGTGTTCTGTGGATAGAAATAGATCACGGTAGCTAGAAGATACACAGGGACCAGAGTACATCGTAAAGGGCCAGGCAAAACCATTGCAGAGGAGGAAACAATGCCTCCTTCTATCTTTCCAGGTTCTTGCTGGTCTAGAAATTAAACTGACATAGGATTAACAGAATAAAACAGTGTTAATTATGTACTTGTGCATGGGAGTCCCACAAAAGTATGGTACTTAAAGAAGTGGGTGTCACCCAGAATTACAGTAAAGAATAGGGATTTGGCATTGAGGGAAATTATAGGCAGGTGGGAGAAAAGGGCAAATTAAGAGGAGATGGCCATGAACAGCACTTTAAACAAAGTAAGGTTTCTTATGTCTTTTTGGTTGATTGAGTCCCTAGAGATTTAGTTGTCTTTTTCTTTCTGGTGCAGAGAGGCAAACACCACTACAAATGGAAGTTTCCTTTATTGGTGTAAATTTCTCTTATAAAAGGGTAACTTTTGGGAAATGTTCTGCCTGCAGTTTCTCAAAACAACCAGCTCAAAATAATCAATATGATGAAAAGGCACATTTTAGGGTGGCATATTCTGGTCTCCTGCAGTCAGATTTTGGTGTGGTGTGTCCTGACCCCCACCATCATCTGTTCTTCAGCATCAGCAAAAACCTGGAGAACTCAACCATTGCTGAGGCTTATTTGCAATGGTCAGCATCCAGTCTGGAAAACAGAACCCATGCCAGGCAGTAGAGGGCATTTATTATGGAAAATAGTTGAAGAGTTGTTGGAAAAGTGAAAAGGGGGAAAAGGTGAGGCAACCTCTAGATTAAAAGCAAGAAGCCTTCGTCTCTAGGGCTTCAGTAGCTCCTTGCAGGCAAGATGTTCAACCCAGCTACTCTGTATTTCTCTAAAGCACTGTGGTACCTGTAACAAGGAAGAGAGAATGGAGGTATCTGAGGAATAAAGACTCACTGATAAAGTGAGTGAGAATGAATGTAAGATCTGACCTTACATTAAGTCAGGAGTGGTAAAAGCAGCCAGGGGCAACACTTTGAGAACAGCCGACAAGGGGGAGTGGCCTTGGAGAGGCCTGGGACTGTTCTGGCCAGGTGTGGTGGTCTTCACCCCCAGAGGTAAGGAACTGGACTCAGAGCTCTTGGCTTATCTTAAGTGTGAAGGAGAACCAGGTGTGTTTATTTACATTTCTAGGAGAACAAGCTCTCTGGGAGGTCATTCTTGACATGCAAACCACCTGGGGGGTCTGGCACCAGCATTTCTGGTGGCACTATTCATGTTGGCAGTTCTCATTCCTCCAAAACACTTTTTCCCAGAGAGCATCAGTGAGGCCATAATTGAGGTAGGGTGTGAAGAGGCTTTGAAGAAAAATTCTCACTGTGCTTCAGAGGAGTTAATGCCTATTTTCTGCAAGTGATATTTCAAGAAGATAAGGACAGATTCTAGTTTCCCTTGATATCCTCACCTAACTTCATCTAAAGGGACAGATGTCAGCCAGGTTTGCTGGAAACGTTTAGGGAAAGGTTTCCATCATTCTCTGCATTGAGCTATAAGAAATGAAAGGTAAAAAAATCATTTGAGACAAGAGAAACAAAAGGAAATGATAGCTTTGTAAATCGTAATATATATTCCCACAGCATTGGTGTGAAAATACTGTTTCCTGCACTATCAAAACCAAGGTCAGGGATTTTATTTGATGCAAAATTGTAAATGATGATTCAGATGTCATTTAGTTAATAGATGTACCCCTTGCCCTATTTACACTTTTCCTGTTCTCATTAACTTCTCCACCAGTGTTACTACCATCATAATTCATTTGGGGGTTATTGTGTGCTAGGATTTGTAAAACTGTTTAGCTTTTTTTAAATAAAAACATTTGAGGTAAGATAGGTTGAAAAAGATGGCAAATAGGGCCGGGCGCGGTGGCTCACGCCTGTAATCCCAGCACTTTGGGAGGCCGAGGCGGGTGGATCATGAGGTCAAGAGATCGAGACCATCCTGGTCAACATGGTGAAACCCTGTCTCTACTAAAAATACAAAAAATTAGCTGGGCATGGTGGCACGTGCCTGTAATCCCAGCTACTCAGGAGGCTGAGGCAGGAGAATTACCTGAACCCAGGAGGCGGAGGTTGCGGTGAGCCGAGATCGTGCCATTGCACTCCAGCCTGGGTAACAAGAGCGAAACTCCGTCTCAAAAAAAAAAAAAAAAAAAAAAAAAAAAAAGATGGCAAATAGTAAAATCCAGGGATTATTTGTAGATTTCACCATTCTGGGCCTATTCTATTCTTCTTAATCATCTATAAGCATTTATGATTATAATGCAAGTAATTCCTAGTTTCTGGAAATTATTTTTATTTTTTCTGGAAGTGAAATTACTTTTGGAATTCAGTAATTTCTTATCTGAAGAAAAATGTTCTTTTATCATAAATTCTTTTACCATAAATTCCTAAATCCACTTTAGGATAAAACTGCTACTGAAGTTACAGTATTTAAATTTTTCTGTGGGATGAAACCTTGATTTTCATACTTTTAACTGACATTTCTTATAGTCAGAGTTATGGTGCTTGGGGAGAAAAACATACAGAGAAAAGGCTCCTAGAGTGTTAACCTCTTTCTTCCCCAGAGGAAGCCACACTCAGGAATGAATGCACACTTTGCTCATTGGGCAGTCAGGGCCCCATGAGCAGCCTAAATGCTATAATTTAAGGGGTCCTGGTCCTAACCTGTCCTTGTCCCTAGAGGCCTCTCCCATGGCAAAAAAAAAAAAAAAAAAAAAAAAAAAAAGTCTTCTGTTTGATGTGCTACCTGAAATTCTGCCAATTTGTTCTTTGTCTGAATTATCGTCCTGGCCTTCTTTTTAAAATGCACATATCTCTGGGTGGGTTAGACACTCATTGACAGATAAGAACTGATTTTTAACCAGATTGATTTCTGGGGACTCTAAGGCTTCTTGAAGGTTATAATGGGAGACAACAAAGGACAGCATTTCTGGAGCCTCCGTGAGACAGGGTGGGGGGGAGGGGCAGAGAGAAAAGTGCCAAGATGTGTACAAGCAGCATGCAATACCAAGGAAGGCACCAGGGCCAATCTGGCTTATTGGAAATTTTGCCTAGAACATGTCCAGTTGTTGACTGAACCATAACTCCTTCTAGAAAGAATATTCCTCATTTGCAGAACTAGTAAAAACATCTTTGGAACTGCACTTCCAATTAATTCAATGACCTATTAAGCCATTATTGTATATGGGATATTGACTAAGATTGTGTTGGCATTTACTGAGCACCTATTTATTACGTGATATAATTTTTGCCTATGTTATTTTACTTAATCTCCACATCAGCCCATTTTTCAGGTGATGAAACCTAAAGCAAGAGAAGTCAAGTTACTAGGTAGGGAGTGACAGAACTGGAATTCAAGTCTAGTTCTAGCCTTGTATTTTTAGAAACCGTGTTTCCGAGCTTTTAATCTGGTTTGTGTGAAACTGCCTTTGCAAAAATTATGACAGTGAGAAAAAGCTGACACAAGAAAATTATGACAGTGAAAGAAATCTGACCTAACCAATTGCCTGTTGCTCTTACCCTAAGCTGCCCTTGTTCATTCCTGGGAGTAGGCTAACTATAGGAAGAGTTTAGTTTAACTTAGAAACAAAGATGACAAACCCCCTCCTAGTTTGTGGATCTGACTACCTTTGTAAAACTAACAAATTAGCCACAGGATTAGAAATTATGGCTCAGGAGTCATGCAGCCAGAGGCCACAAGATTTCTAACCTCCCGAGTTGCTCCAATGGATAACATCTCTACTGTAAAACTTAAGACTGGTGTTTGAGGTATTTTTAAGATCCTACATTCTGGTAGGATCTTAAACCAGACCAGCTGGTGCCACCTATACTGATAAACTGCTTCATCTGGTCTTGTAGGCCCCACCTAGAAATTGACGCAGTGCAAGAAGGCAGCTTTGACCGCCCCCCATGATTTCGTTCGTGACCCAACCAATCAGCATTCCCCATTTCCTAGACTCCTGCCTGCCAAACTATCATTTAAAACCCCTAGCCTCCAAATTTTCAGGGAGCTGATTTGAGTAATAATAAAATCCTGTTCTCTTGCTTAGCTGGCTCTGCATTTATTAAATTCTTTCTCTATTGCAAAAACCCACTGTTCTTGGTGCATTGGTTTTCTGAGCAGTGGGCAAGATGAACCGTGGGTGACTACGTGTGTCTCTAGAAGAGAGTTAATATTATATTGTGGTGGGATCATCTTTCTGTAGAGCACATAGCACTTTTTAAAAAGCACTGAGTACCCCAGAACTTAAAGTATGTATATGTGTGTGTATGTGTATATATATGCACTGAGTAATTACATGATAGGGAAATAACATAGAAAATCTAATGCCAGGTCTTGTGTGTCTCCCTTGGGTAAAATTATCTTCCATGATAAGGTCAGGTGAATTTTTTAGATGCAAATAACATGCATATGGGATATGAAAGATTGCAGAACTCACAGCTGATGTATATATGTGCTGCTAGTTGAGAGATGGTTGGGTGCAGTGGCTCACACTCTTAATCTCAGCACTTTGGGAGGCTGAGGCGGGCTGATCACCTGAGGTCAGGAGTTCAAGACCAGCTTGGTCAACAGGGTGAAACCTTGTCTCTACGAAAATACAAAAATTAGCTGGTCGTGGTGGTGGGCACCTGTAATCCCAGCTACTCAGGAGGCTGAGGTAGGAGAATTGCTTGAACCCAGGAGGCAGAGGTTGCAGTGAGCCAAGATGGCACCACTGCACTCCAGCCTGGGTGACAGAGTGAGACTCCATCTCAAAACAAAAGAAAACAAAACATTGAGAGACAATATTTTAACATATCGAAGACTATATTTTTTACAAACAAATATATTTAATGAAGCCATAATTCTATTAAGTGGAATATAAAGAACCTATATTTCAGAACAAGCCTGACAGAAGACTAATATTTTCAATAATTGAAGTATTTTTAAAAACTTTTTAAGGATAATTTTAGCATGCCAGTGCACAATAGAAATAACCTTATTCCCTGCTAATTGGAATGTATAATTCTGAAAGAGGTATACATCATCTTAATTAGAAATAAGGTTTATGATGTTGTGATAATGGCCTTTGGTTTAATAATTTGCAGCAAGTCAATTGAGAATGGGAAACAGAAACCTGACCCAAGACTGTTTCTCTTGCTTCTGGTTCAGGTCTGTTAGTTCGCATGGTTTACCCATCTTTCAACTGCAAGGCAGCTTCGCGTGGAGGATGGTAAGACTTTGGGCCAGCCCAAGGCAAGACTGAAGGAAGTAAGTAGTAGTCACATTGCTGAGTCCTTCTCCTTTCCCTCTTGGAACTATGCTCCACCTCCTGGTGCTCTGTCTCACCTGCTTTGCAGTGGACCGGGTGGGAGTTTGTCCATCATTGCTCTTTGGAACACACCAGGCAGAAAGGCACCTACTGCCAAATCCATCTCCTCCTATCCCTCCACCTCTCTCTTCCACTCTACTCAAACTCAGGAAGAGAGGCTGCTCCACCTAGTTACAAGGAAAAGACTGGATTACATCTAGGATCACAGAGAAAGGATAGGGAGTTTGTAGGGTTACCCAAAGCACCTACTTAGCCTGGAGAGAGTGAGCAGAAATCCAGCTGTGCTTCACCTACCCTATCCTGTCCATTTTTTCCCCCCGTCTAGCGGCCTCACTGCCCCCAACCAGTACAGGATGTGGCTATGTCACCCCAAAGGGGGACTTTATGTCATCATCTGCCTGGTGTTCTGCAGATACCATTTAGGCTCTGCCTGAATTATTATTGCAGTGACATAGTACTTTAGATAAAGATTTTATTCTTCGCTACAGGTCCAATGCACTATCCATTGTGCCACAGAGCCACTTTAAAGATCTTGTTCTAAATGCCCTTGTACACATTCTCTCATTTTAAAATTACAATAGTCTAGTCACTTAAAATGGATCAGAGATAATTTATCTCTATTGTACAGATGAGGAAGCTGAGACTCTTATTGAGACTTTTTTCTAAGGTGCTAGATCTTGATTTTGAACTGTGTTCTTGTGATTTTACATTGTCCTTTCTACCCTTCCTTTGTTGGAATAGATTCATTGTGAAATGTGAATGACTAATAGTATTTTAAAAATTCTTTATCATTAACTGCACATACGTATATGAAAATATGGACAGTGGATTAATAAACTCGTGTATCTATTATCCAGATCCAACAATTACTAGATTTCATCAAAATCTATAAGTAAATCTCAGGTACCGTGGCTTTTCATTTTACATAGTTTAGTTTGTATGTCTTTAAAAAAATAGATATATTCTTGTGTAGCCACAATGCCATTATCATACCTAGCAAAATTAATAATTATTCCTTGGTATCATCTAATGGCTACTTCATATTCAAATTTCCTAATTTATCTAAAGAAATTAGCTTACTGAAACATTCAGCATCTTTAACGCACATACACACAGACACGTGTGTGCACATACACACATAGACATATTTGCTGTTGGGGAATCAGGTGGCAGCTGGCATAGCCCTTGTGCTCCAAGAAGCTGATAAGACACATATATGGGAAACAGCAGTGAGACAGTGCTAAGATAGAATTGCAAGGTTAGGCAAGTCTTATTTATGCAGAAATATTCTTCTGAGAACCTGATATATAGCAGATTCTGTGCTATATGCTAGAGATAAAAGTGAAGATTAAGTTTAAAGTCAGAGATTGGGAACAGACATTAAAAAAAATAGCCATAAAGGGCATTATTGCATGTTGTCTTCTAATTGTTTCTACATGTCCTACCTTTCAGGTTGACTTGCTTTTGGTATTGTATCTCTAAAATGAAAATTGTCTGTTCTCATTGTATTCAATTCTCGTTTTCACATAAAGCTGTGTGTTATTTTGGATAGTTTTAGCTTTAGTAAATGAACAACTGAGGTCTTCATTGCATGTAACTATAACCCTTTGATTCCTTTCACTATTATTTACTTTCATCTTTCATTATGTTTGGGTTTTATTTCTTATGAAGGATAAAATTTGGATTTAGGCCTGTGATATTGAACATGCTGGATGGCTGTTAGAGAAAGCCAACTGCTTGCCTGAACAGTTTTACAATAGTACTGACAGAATATTAATGCTGGTTGCTGCATTAGGTAATGCTAGCCATGTAGCAAACGTGTCCCAAAATGTACAGGCTATTTAGAGCCGCAATTTTCTTATTGCATATAAGCTTATGTATGATAATAACAAAATATTATTACATGTTTCTCCTAGGACTTCTGTAAAGAAATAATGCGTATTGACCATTTTACAAATTAACTTGCTAAACTAGTGTTAGTATCAACAGCAGGCACAGGGTTGGCAGCGGCATCAGCAGTGCTAGTAGTAGTAGTAGTAGTTACTATGACTCTTGTCAAAATGTCAGTGAACCATCCTTGCTAATCTCTGAGCCTGGGTTTGTTGTCAGAATGCAAAGTTGAGAAAGAAAATCTGGTGATCTCATGCCTGTTTTTGATATAGCAGTGATTCACTTCCTACAGGAGTCTGTGATTGGGAAGAATTAATGATTTGGTTGAGGGAAAGCCTGAAATAATGAGAAAACTCTTCTGTATTCATTGGCCTCTGCTTTGTTTTATGATAGAAGGTACCCTTGGGAACACTGCACTGGATACTAATGCATCCTCCTCTTCTGCATTCATTGCTAGATGTTATTTATGTTTATGCTTGTTTATTTTTCTTTAGTGGCCTCTGAATAGATTTATCTTTTTATAATATGTGGCACTTAATAATTACAGCTATGAGCAATTTGTAAAAAAATTTGCTGGACGTCTAAGTTCTACTACAGTGGACACCAAACGAATGAGCATAGGAACCACCAGGGGGACCTTAATAAATTTTCATGTTCTAGGGTAACCATTATAGATTGAATTGTAGGTCTGATAAAGGTCTAGTCATCAGGGATATTTGTTAAGTTTTTCTGCTCAATTAACTGTTCAAATATGCATTCTTGTGACACATTTTTAGCATTTACCCAAGAAATTTTAAAATGCATTCCTGACTAACTATAAAATACCTTCCTTAAGTTTTACCCAAACAACGAAAAAGCTTATGATGGTTTAACTTTAGTTACTGCCTCTTGCTCTTTGTGCTATTGTAGTCATATATTCATGTATTTTAATTTTTACGTATGTGTTAATCGCCACAGAACATATTATTACTGTGTTTAAAGCAGTGAAAGTAACATTTTTTTTTTTTTGAAACGGAATCTCGCTATGCTGCCCAGGCTGGAGTGCAGTGGCAGGATCTCAGCTCACTGCAACCTATGCCTCCTGGGTTCAAGCAATTCTCATGCCATAGCCTCCCAAGTAGCTGGAATTACAAATGTGTGCCACCACGCCTGGCTAGTTTTTGTAGTTTTAGTAGAGATGGGGTTTCATGTTGTTGGCCAGGCTGGTCTTGAACTCCTGATCTCAAGTACTGAAAATACAGGCATGAGCCACTATGCCTTGCTGAATGTGACTTTATATTTCCCTTTTCTATTGTGTTTCATTTCTTCCTGTAATTTCTGTTAGCTTTCATCTGGGGTTGCTTTCTCTAACTTGAAGAACTTCCTTTAGTATACTCACTGTACAAGTTATTTCAGCTTTTGTGTGAAAACATCTTTATTTCACTTTTATTTTTTGAAGGATACATTCACTGAATATAGTATTTGATAGGCTTTATTTATTTATTTTTTTTACCATCCACCCGGCTTGCATCCCAGCATATTAAAAATGTTATTTCTTTGTCTTCTGGTTTTCAATTTCCTTTAAAAATTCAGCTTTCAATATTGTTGCTGCTCCTTTGTAGGTAATGCATTTTTTTTCCTCTGACAGCTTTTATTTATTTTTTTTCCTTTTTTAAAATTTGGATTTTTATACTTTAACTATAAAGTCATGTTCTGGCATGACTTTCTTTGTTTTTATCCTGCTTGGTGTTTACTGAATTTCTTGAAACTGCCGGTTGAAGTCTTCCATCAACTTTAGAAAATAAAAAACTATTTTCTCTTCAAATATTTCTTCTGTACCAGTTTCTCTCTCCTTTCTTCTGGAACTCCAAATACATACATATTAAGCTTTTGACTGTCTTCCATGTATTTTTTATGCTCTGTTCTTGTCATTCTTCCTATTCTCTCTGTGCTCCTATATGGATATTTTAAACTATCTTTTAGCTCACTAATTTTACATTCTTTTGTGCCCAGGTCACTGTTAAGGATGTCCAGTTATTTAATTTTAGATATAGTATAGTTTTATTCTAGAATGTTTATCTTATTCTTGTATATAAGTCATTTCTCTGTTGAATTTTTTTCATGTTCTTGTCATTTTGCCCATTTCTTTTCCTTTATTTACTTTAACATTTTTTAACTTAGTTATTTTGAAGTGTTAGTCTGCTAAGTCCAACATCTGGATCGTCTGTGGGTACATTATCTACTTTCTTTTCATTTGATTTTGATCACGTTTTCCTGACTATTCATATGTCTGTTAACATTTGATTGTATTCTGGTCATTGTGTCTAAGAGAATAGTAACATCTCTGCACGATGCCTTTTACCAGAGAGTTTCCCCTTTTCCTCTACTAGTTAGATAAAGTGTATTATCCTGTGGTAATTTTTCTGGCAACTCTTGTTTAAAACCTAAAAGAATTGTGAAACTCTGCTACCGTGGTCTGTGTTCGTATTAAAAATCAAGACCAAGCAAGTTTTACCCTTCTTTTCTGTGGGCTCAGGATTTGGCCTTATACCCAGGGACTGAGCTGAGCCAGGGTTTAGTAAAAAAGTCAGTCTACTTTTGTTTGCTATTATTCTTCAGACCTGGTCTCTGCAGGCTTTTGATTCACATTCTGGAAGGTGTCTTACGTTGGCCTGAAGCTTTTGCCCTTTGAGGATTTTGAGGTGTTAACTCTTTAACTTCCTGCTCCAGGCAAATTTGAAATATGGAAACTGTCTTCAGGGAGAGACTAGTTGCATTATTGCAGACCCCTTCTCTCCAGTGGGATATTATCTTCAAGGCAACAGGAGTATGTGGAGATTTCACTTTGCTTTTCTAGTCTAGCTTCCTCAGGCCGCCAGCCTCCCAAGCTGTTCCAGAACATAGCAAATGATCAGTGGTAAAAATCAGTCTTGCATTTGGGTCTCCTCCAGTTTGCAGTCTTCCAGATCTGTGCAGACAGCAAAGGCTCTGCTTGTTTCACTCTCCTTAGTCCAAGAGCCACGGGCCTCTTAACAGTGGCACTTATGTCTTGCCAAATGCCTCAAGGGAAAAAGATAAGTGACTGTGGTCAACTCACCTGGGAAGTATTTGCCCATCCTTCATTTTGGAATTAATCTAAACTTCATTGCCTCTAGAGAACTCTGGTATCTTAAAATAAAATTTTTTGCAATTTATTTACCTTTTGGTTATTGCAGTGGGAATATTGGCCCTATATAACCGGCTTTATCTCACCTTACTTTTTTTATTTAATGCTTTAAGTTCTGGGGTACACGTGCAAATTGTGCAGGAGGATTGTTGCACAGGTATACACATGCCATGGTGGTTTTCTGCATCCATCCTCCTGTCGTCCACATTAGGTATTTCTCCTAATGTTATCCCTCCCCAATCCCCCTACCCCCTGCTATCCCTCCCCTAGCTCTCCCACTCCCCAAAAGGCCCTGGTGTGTGATGTTGCCCTCCCTGTATCCATGTGTTCTCATTGTTCAACACCTACTTATGAGTGAGAACACAAAGTGTTTGGTTTTCTTTTCTTGTGTCAGTTTGCTGAGAATGATGGTTTCTAGCTTCATCCATGTTCCTGCAAAGGACATGAACTCATCCTTTTTTATGGCTGCATAGTATTCCATGGTGTATATGTGCCACATTTTCTTTATCCAGTCTATCATTGATGGGCGTTTGGGTTGGTTCCAAGACTTTGCGATTGTACACAGTGCCTCAGTGAACATATGTGTGCATGTGTCTTTATAATAGAATGATTTATGATCCTTTGGGTGTATACCCAGTAATGGGATTGTTGGGTCAAATGATATTTTTAGTTCTAGATCCTTGAGGAATTGCCACACTGTCTTCCACAATGGTTGAATTAATTTACATTCCTACCAACAGTGTAAAAGCATTCCTCTTTCTCCACATCATCTCCAGCGTCTGTTGTCTCCGGATTTTTTTAATGATTGTCATTCTAACTTGTGTGAGATGGTATCTCCATGTGCTTTTGATTTGCATTTCTCTAATGACCAGTGATGATGAGCATTTTTTCATATGTTTGTTGGCTGCATAAATGTCCTCTTTTGAAAAGTGTCTGTTCATATCCTTCACCCACTTTTTGATGGGGTTGTTTGTTTTTTTTCTCATAAATTTGTTTAAGTTCTTTGTAGATTCTGGATATTAGTCAGATGGGAAGATTGCAAAAATTTTTTCCCATTCTGTTTGGTTGCTGGGTCATTCTATTGATAGTTTCTTTTGCTGTGCAGAAGCTCTTAAGTTTAATTAGATCTCACTTGTCTATTTTGGCTTTTGTCGCCACTGCTTTTGGTGTTTTAGTCATGAAGTCCTTGCCTGTGCCTATGTCCTAAATGGTATTGCCTAGGTCAGGCGTCCCCAAACTATGGCCCGGCCGCATGCGGCCCCCTGAGGCCATTTATCCGGCCCCCCGCCGCACTTCAGGTTGGGGCACCTCTTTCATTGGTGGTCAGTGAGAGGAGCACAGTATTTGGCGGCCCTCCAACGGTCTGAGGGACAGTGAACTGGCCCCCTGTGTAAAAAGTTTGGGGACACCTGGCCTAGGTTTTCTATTAGGATTTTTATGGTGTTAGGTCTTATGTTTAAGCCTTTAATTTATCTGGAGTTAATTTTTGTATAAAGTGTAAGGAATGGGTCCGGTTTCTGTTATCTGCACATGGCTAGCCAGTTTTCCCAACACCATTTATTAAATAGGGAATCCTTTCCCCATTGCTTGTTTTTGTCAGATTTGTCAAAGGTCAGATTGTTGTAGATTTGTGGCATTACTTCCAAGGCCTCTATTCTGTTACATTGGTCTATATCTCTGTTTTGGTACCAGTACCATGCTGTTTTTTTTTGTTTTGTTTTGTTTTTTTTTTTTTTTTTTTTGATTACTGTAGCCTTGTAGTATAGTTCGAAGTAGTGTGATACCTCCAGCTTTGTACTGTTTTTTGCTTAGGATTGTCTTGGCTCTGCAGACTCTTTTATGGTTCCATGTGAAGTTTAAGGTGTCCCACTTTACTTTGAATGGCACTGATGCTAGTGACTGGAGGCCACAGCTTTAGTCCCACTACCTTTTGTTTCAGAAAAGGCAATATACTTGCTTGGAATGTATAAATTTTGTTTTATTCTACAAATAAAGATTTAGGATTTAAGTATGTTACTGAGAAAGGTACATGAAGACATCATCCTTAATCACCTTCTGAGAACAAAAACTGCTTTATTCTAAATTCATGTGCTATGGGTCATAAAATGGTATACACAGTTAAATAGAATTATATACAATTCCAAAATGTTATTTTTATGAGGAAATTTGTTTGAAAAACATAGTTTTGGGAAGCATATTCTCCAGCAACTTATTTGAAAAAGATTTCAAGTTCATTTATAAAAAGAAAGAAAAATAAAAATGTAAACCTTGAAGAAATTAATCTACTGCTGATTTAGCCTCTTTAATTTTTAAAAATATGTTTTCATCTTGTAAAAAGTTACTTTATTGAGGTATAACTTACCTTTTAAAAATTGCAGCCATTTTACATTTATATTTCAATGAGCTTTTGACAAATGTATGTACCTAGGTAACAATCTTCATAGTTAAGATAAAAAACATTCCCTCAGCTGAGCGCAGTGGCTCATGCCTTGTAATCTCAGCAGTTTGGGAGGCCAAGGTGGGTGGATCACCCAAGGTCAGGAGTTCAAGACCAGCCTGGCCAACATGGTAAAACCCCATCTCTACTAAAAATACAAAAATCAGCCAGGTGTGGTGGTGGGCACCTGTAATCCCAGCTACTCGGGAGGCTAAGGCAGAAGAATTGCTTGAATCCGGGAGGCCAAGGTTGTGGTGAACTGAGATCACACCACTGCACTCTAGCCTGGGCGACAGAGCGAGACTCCATCTAAAAAAAGAGAAAAGAAAAGAAAAAAAATTTCCTCAAATATTCCACCTTTTGTTTTTACTCTCATGTAGGCATTCCACAGCAGCAAGTTACTTAGTTTTCTTCCTCTTCTTCACAAGTTACTTGTTCCTGACTCACATTTATACACATTCCCACTACTGCTTCTGAAATACTCTCTTACAATTTGAGTCCTCTGATCTCTGCTTCCTTTTTCTTATGTGTAAATTCTGTTTTTTTTTTTTTTTGAGATGGAGTCTTGCTGTGTCGTTCAGGCTGGAGTGCAGTGGCACGATCTTGCCTGGTGCAACCTCTGCCTCCTGGGTTCAAGCGATTCTCCTGCCTCAGCCTCTCAAGTAGCTGGGACTACAAGTGCATACCACCACACCTAGCTAATTTTTGTATTTTTAGTAGAGATGGGGTTTCACCATATTGGTGACGAGGCTGGTCTCAAACTCCTGACCACATGATCTGCCCACCTCAGCCTCCCAAAGTGCTGGGATTACAGGCATGAGCCACTGCACCTGGCCCTAAATTATGCATGTGGGGGAATGGGTTGGACATGGGCATGTTGGCATACTGCTTTGTAAATCTGTTTTCTAGTTGATTAATCTTTCTGTACCCTGACTGCCCTCCTTGGAGACAGAGATCTATTTCTCGTGAAATTCCCCAGAGGACCTTTTACTATATTTTGTTCAATAAGTGCTGCTAATAAACATAATTTGAAGAATGTAAATAAACTTTATTTTTTAAAGCCCCAAGAAGCCTCTGTGGGGCTCATTCTATGTGAAGAGTTCCGAGCATTCACCCACAGCACACACGGTGTCATTAGCTCATCCAACCTCTCAACGTGATTTCATACCTGACTGGTATGAGATTGTCTTTTATAAAAGCATTGACCCATAGCAGTGGCAGCATCTGTCTATTAGTATGCTCAACATTAAACTGGAATTTTCATGCTAATAATTAACTAGAACAATATCTCACTTGGACAGAAGCCATTTTATCCTCTCCTGTGAGCTAAAATGTTATTTGAACAACTATCAAGGCCATAGAAGTAGAAAGAACATTTTGATATTACAATGTTTTAGCAAAAGTAAAAGAAGAAATTCAGGTTTCATGAAAATATTAAAGATAATGATCATTCTGAAATGGCGTTGGTTAACACAAAATGATCTTGTTACTAAAATGCTATTTCAATTTTCTTCTATTTTAAAGCCAAGTGAGTCATGAAAAAATAATATTGGTCATTATATCTATATTGCTAATATAAACGTGAGTAGGCTTTTAATAGTATTCGAGAAAATCTAGAGAAATGAAATTCACAAATTGTATTTAAAACCGGTACTAGTAATTTTCTTTCATAACATTCTGTAGGAATGCTTAAGTCTGCTTTGGTTTCCTCTTTTGGTCAGGGTAACCTTAAATGAAGAGCCTAGCAACTATGGAAATGCAGAAAAAGAAAGAGAGAGAGGGGGGGGAAAAAAAAAAGAAAAAGAAAAGATCTGTGTAATCCTTGACCAGTAGATCAGCTGATGAATAATCAGGAGTTGATAGAGGTCAGGGTAGGGACATGAAGCAGGATACAAAGCTTTATTACAAACATACTAAATCCAGGGGATTTCCTATGTGAAAGCCCATTTAATTCCTTATCACTGTTTAGTTGTGTGTGTGTGTATGTGTGTGTGTGTGTGTGTGTGTGTGTGTGTGTATATATATATATATATATAAAATTATTTTATAGATAAGGAAACTGAGATTCAAGGAGTTTCACTGATTAAATCAGAGTTACAAAGAGCCAGGGTCTAAACCTGTATATCCTGACTCAAAGGTTTATGTAACTACAGCCCCTGCTCATGTCTAGCTTCTTGGAGTCATAGAATGAGGCTAAAGAAACAAATCCTCCTTTGTATTTACTGTATTATTCTTTGCCAACATACATGTGAGATTACACCCATCAGTGTCAAATCCAGATATGATAATCCCAGGTTTTTGAGGTTTCCATTTGTTTGACAAGTTTAGTTATCCAAAAAGCTTCCTAACTGTTTTAAACAGAATGCCTTGGTCCTCTGAGGATAGGACACCTTCACTGGACACCATCAGGGACTGTCACCTTGAAGTGACACCTTATAGCCTTCCTAATTGTGGCTTCTTTTAATTTTCAGGAAGCTTCCTGCTAGTGTAACCATTGAGACTGCAGGGCTCAACCCTGGCTCGAGATTGACAATGGTGAACTTTGTAGGTGACAAAAACCCAATTAATAAGCTGAATGTACAAAAATGGTCTCTAAACTCTGGAAATGGGGCCAGGTGGTGATGACAGATAAATGTGGTTGGTTTGCCCTCTGCATGTTGGCTCTGCCCTGTACTAACAGCTTTCTTCTCACATTGTCACCGTCTCTCTCTCTTCTTTTCTTTTTAATACATGTTATTCGAATTCATGCAGTGTGAATCTGCTTTACAGATTAGGGCGTATCAGGAATACAAAGTTATGGAGGCAGAACTTGTGTGGTCAGTGAGTTTTACTTTTTGGGAACTAGATTACATGAACCAATTTATTTGGTGATCATTTGGTTCCGATTATGTAAATCTGTAGATAAATGTAAAATAGGAATGCCGGATAAAGATATATTGCATATGTTGCATGAAGGTATCTGCTAGTGCCATTTAATAGTTGTAATAAGAACAGTTAACATTTGTGAGTGCTCACTATGTGCAAGGCACTGTGCTAAACTTATGTTATTTAATTATTACATCGTCTTTATGAGATAGCTATGATTATACCCATTTTAAAGGTAAATAAATGGAGATTTGGAGAGGTTAAGTAATGCAAAGACACACAGTCACTAAGTGGCAGAGCTGGGACTGGAAGCTAGCTCTGTGTGACTTGGAAGTCTGCCCTCAAGCACCACATTATTTGGAGTAAGGCAATGCCCTCCAAACCCGTGAGGTGTTCATTTTCACCTTCCAGGTTCCCTGGCAGAACCAGACGTGGAATCCAGATTTTCAAGTCTCAGTCCTTTACAAGCTAATTGGCTGACTTCACTTCTTTGGAATTAATTTGCTTTTTTTTTTTTTTTTTTTTTTTGCATTTTTTAGAAAATAGAATTTGAAGGAAAACATATGCCAATAAAAGTTATTGTTTCAAACTAAAAACAAAATGAAAACGGTGCATTTCATTACTTTGTAGTCCACTCTGGTGAACAGAAATGAAGACTGTCCAAATCTAGGGCCATACTTTCTTCTGATCCTTCTTTGCCTAATATCAATACCATATCATTACAAAGAGGGTGGCTCAGACCCAAGAAGCCTCCTTATGGATGGCTACTGATTTTATCCTAAGAGAAATCTCAGTGGGAATGCAGACCATGTTACCCATCTTCCTAGTTCTTCCCTTGTCGGTCAGATCAGGCTGTCTCTCGTGGCTGCTCTAGGCTTCCACACATGCTACTGCTTGCAAAGACAGCTGACGTTAGCATGGGTTCCAATAAACAAAATTTGGTTAAATCATGCTACTGCCATGTCAGCTCTTTCAAATTGCACAAAGAAACTCTGTATGAGAGACTTCAGTTACATATATAGTCATCATGCTTGTTAAAAACAGTTTCTCATGGCTGGGGAAAATAAATCATGACTTCCTTAAGTTCTACAAGAATTGTTGGTTGGTATTTCTGACTGAATTCACTCAGTTTTCACTACAAGATTTTATAAAAATAATATTGCATCCATTCCTGGGACTTTTACTAGGCATTTGAAGCTTTCTAACGTTCAACTGAGCTGCCTTAAGATCGCTTCTAAAATTGGGTCTCTTTGCTGTAAAAGAAAGGTCTAATTTGGGAGTTAAATGCATTTTATAGGATTTAAAAACTTTTGTTTTGCCTCACAAAACTCACTGGCTTTGTATTAAGCATGAGCAAACATTTCTGTTACACAATGAATTTCCTGTACCATAATAGTGTGTGAATAACTGAAAAACTTCACGCCATTAGAAGCTCAATATAACCCTTAACCTATAATAAATGTGGATTTCTACTTTAGAGAAAATATGGCCTTTTTGAATCCATCTCTACATCCTAGTGAAAGGAAGTGAAAAGTGAGAAATTGAATCAAAGATAATTTTGGTTAGAAAATTCCATATGGCATGGAATTTGGAAAAAACAAAGTCTTTGTTGGAGATGAGCACATTTTAATTTGGGACATTGTATTAATTTCCTATTGCCGTTGTAAGAAATTACTCCTTTCATAACAGCTTAAAAGTTATCCATTTATTTTCTCTGAGTTTTGTATGTTATAAGTCTGGTAGGCTCAGCTTAGCATCTTAGAATGCTGAGGTGTGAGCAGGGTTGTGTTTCTAACTTGAGGCTCTTGTGGGAGAATCCCTTCCAGTCTCACTCAGGAGGTTGACTGCATTTAGTTCCTTGCAGTTGTAGAAGTTAGGCCCTTATTTTCTCACTGGATGGCGGCAGAATGTTGTTCTCAGTTTCTAGACCCTGTCCACATTCCCTGTATCATGGCTCCATTCCTCTATCTTCAAAGCCAAGAAAGGCTGACTAAATGCTTATCCCACTCCACCTCTCTCTGAGCCTCTTCCCTCCCAGGCTCATCCTTCTCCCCCTCTGCTGCTGCATCTTTCTGATTGCAGCTAGAGAAATAGCTCTGATTTACGGGCTCAAATGATTAAATTTGGTACATTCAGATAATCCAGGATAATCTCCCTATTTTAAGATCTAGACCCTTAATTATATCTGCAAAATTCCTTCATAGCAGTACCTGGATTCCTGTTTGGTTGAATAATCTTAGAGTGACATCTTTAGAAATCGATTTTCCTCCGAAATGAATACAGCAGAGGCCATCCATGAGAAACTCTTTGGCTAGAGGTGGATGGACTGTAAGGTTTCATTCAGAATTCCGTATCATTACTGCCTCTAATATTTGTAATTAGTGCAAAGAAACTAATCAATAAACTACTTGGCCAGCACATAGAAACATTTTAATACATAACCAACTGATACACATTTACTGACATGAAGAATTATTTTTGTGTTTGCATCGTCATTAGATACTCGAGTTATGGGAGAACTTAAAGAGAGTCTTTCCCTTTTAGCAGTGTTGTGCTACATGCCAGTACCCTAGAGGTCTCAGCAGAAGACCATTATTGCCTTACCTCTCAAAGAACTGACTTCAGCTGACATAGTCCACTGGGGATAGAGTCAGAAATGAAGATGGCTTTCCCAAGGGCCTCACCTGGGGCAGTGGCATTGAGAAAGTGATGACCCAGATCTGAGATCTCCTGGAAAGTTGAAGTTCAGTCTCAGGAAAGGTGAAGAAATAGGATTGTGGAGAAAAACTCCAAGGGCTGGGGGTAGGAGTTTCTCTAGGTTTATCAGAGAGTAAAGGAAAGGGGGACCTGTAACTGAATTCGGGGGAGGTGGGGGAGTCTCAGCTCTCTCGAGAGGATGTTATTTCAGGATCTTGGTCTCTCACTCACCCAGGAATGGGAGAGGGGACCACGCCCGGTATGGTGAGCGATTAAGTAAATATCACATGCCAAAGAGTTTTTCAGAAAGTGATTTATTTTGGCAGAGAAAGAAAAAGGAGAGAGAAAAAGATGAGAGAGAGAAGCTTCCACAATATTGTGGAAGGGGATCCAGATATGAAGTCTGCCTGGATGTGGAGGACAGGGACTTTTAACCTGGGAGGAATTCCCACCCTCTTCAGGTTTTCTGGGCCCTTGAAAGGAATTCCCTTAAACTTACGCTGGATCTTTGATTTTTCCCACGTGTGTGAAAATTTAGACAAAGACCTCTAAGATCCCAGATGGAGTGGCGGGGGTATGGCGCTGGGAAGTTCTTGCCTTTGAAACTATGCCCCCTTGTGGACCCAGGAAGAGAATACATTCCTTCAGTTCCTCTCTGAACAGGAAAGTCCAAGTTCTGTTGGGACCCAGGGCGTCGATTGCTCTTTAGCTATTTCCTGCTGAAATGGGGCATAGAAGGGGAACTGCAGTTGAGGTTTCCTCCAGAGGGGAGTCTTTTAGGGGTGCAGGTTGATCCTCAATGGAGTTCATGAGCCAAGGACATCCGGGGTTCCAGTTGCAGGATTATTTGTGGCCTTATGATTCTAGAAGAAATGAATGTGACAAGAAGGTTAAAAATGAAAAGCCCAGAGCCAACAATTATAGACTGGTTATAGACAGACCTAGGAGAGGATAGAGCCAGGGCAGCCAGTTGTGAAACAAGCTCCATGATACTATTTCTTGAAGGTCTTTAGTCATGCATTTGATTGATCCCTGAGTTCTTTAACTTTGTTTAAAACAGCACTTAATTGGTTTATAAAGTAGCAGCATTTCTTCCTAGAGACAGGTTCTGTCTTTCTGTTGTTAATAGATTTAGGGCCCTTTTACTTTGAAGAGCTATGGCAGCTAAAGAGTTAAGCTGTTTTGCAGAGTGAGCTGCCTTTGCAGAGAGAATTAGCAACCAACCTTTTTATGTTATTAATTAACTCCTGAGATAGCTTATAGTAACTGAATAGTGGTAGTGACTTTTCTAATACCAGCACCAAGTTTTCCTATTATTCGACCACCCCCTACTTATGGAAGGAATAATTGGAGTTTGAGAGATCGCAAAGTTAAGCATTATAGTCCTGCTAATGCCAGAATATCAATTAGACTCATGAGTGGTTACTTTCCTGAGGATCTTCTTGGAAGAGCAGATGCAGATCCTTTAATGGCTTGTAGGTGTATGAAGGGTCATCTCCTGGAACTTCAGTCTGCAAAGTGGAGGGTTTATGACTTTTTTAGGAGGTGTCCAAGGCTTTAGCTGAGTGTGATGAATCCACGAGTTAACTCCCACCAGCTTAACTGCCATTGGGGTGGACAGAATAACCGAAAATGGTCCTTCCCTAGATGGGCCTAGAGAAGGAGAGTCTGAGGGGAGAGACTTAACAAGCACCAAGTCTCCAGGGCAGGAGAGAAATACTGAGAAGGCCATGCCAGTGTCCAGGATAAGATTAACCTCCTGGCCCTCTATGGTCAGCTTTCCCCGGGGCTCTGTGAGGGTGACAGCTAGTGCTGGCACTTGCCCCAGGGACCCTCAGTCTTGCAGTTGGGTCATCTGGTTAGACACCTCAGGCCCTGGGAACCTTTGTCCCATGGGACAGTGTGCTTTCCGACAATCCCCTCAGCACAGTGGGCAAGGATGGGGTGGTGGTCCATTCTTCTGGGGACAATTTCTTATAAAATGTCCCTTCAGACTGCACTGGTAGCAAGTTCTGCCAGACTGGCAGCTACCTCAAGCCTTTCCCTCATTTGAGCCCCTGGGGTCTGCTTGCCTGAAGGCCGTGACTAAGGCAGCAGCCTTTCTCTGGTCTCTCCTGTTCCTTTCAGCCTGTTCCCTCTGGTCTCTATTATAAAACACCGAGTTTACCTGGTTAAGTAATGATTCTAGACTCTGTTCGGGCCCCAAGACAAGCTTCTGGAGCTTCCTTTTAATATCTGCTGCTGACTTCATAATAAACTTGTCCTTTAGTATTAACTGGCCCTCAATGGAGTCTGGTGACAGCAGAGTATACTTTCTTAAAGTCTCCTGCAATCGTTCAAGGAAAGCTGTTGGGTTTTCTTCCTTTCCCTGGGTTGTGGTGGATAACCTCGCATACTTCATGGGCTTCTTCCTAGTTTGCCTTAATCCCTCAAATATGCAGGTCAGGAAATGCCTACGGCTCCAGTCCCCCTGTTCTGAATCCAGATCTCAGTGAGGGTCTGTGCCGGGGACTGCTTATTTACCTGTAGGATATCTATCCTTTTCCTGTGGCATCATTAGGTTATATACTTAGCTAAGGTACCAGGTGTCCCCAAACTCTTGAATCTCTGCTAGAACTGCCTCTCTCTCATTGCTGGTTAGAGTTTGATTAAGCAAAAGCATGATATCTTTCCATTCTAATTCAAAGGACTGACCTAGGCCCTGCAGAACATCGATGTACTTGTCTGGGACATCTGAAAACTTTCCTAAGTCCACCTTAATTTGCTTTAAGTCAGAAAATGAGAAGAGAGTATGTAACTTGGTTGGGCCAAATTCTCCTACTACTGCCTGTAGGAGGCAGTGTCTGGGCATCCTGGTAGCCTGAGTTGCCCTGGCCATCTCAGCCCTCCCTGGCTCCTGTTGGAGTACCGGGGCCAAGGAGCCCTGGTTGGCATTGGTGGAAGTAGTTACCACAGGGAGTCCCACATGTGGAGGCAGTCCTGAGGACGGCTGAGTAGGGAATGGGGAATAGGCCTGAGAGAGCTGAGACTTACTCCTTAGAGAAAAAAAAAGTTGCACACAGGGGACCTCAAACCCTCAAACCATTTACCCTCACTTTTACAAAACAGGTCTATAGAATAGTGTCATAATCTATACTTCCATTTGGAGGCCAGGTTTTTCCACTTGGCAGAGGGTATTTTGGCCACGCTGCTTGGCAGAGAAAAATGAACCATTTCTTCTTCGAAGATTGTCTGTCAAATTGGTCCCAATTTTCCAAGATACATTTTAATGGGGACTTTAATTTGGGAAGAGTAGCACCCCTCTGAAATTGAACACAAGGGATGCCCACATCCCTGGTTATTAATTGCAGCCGTTCAATCAGAGGTGTCCCTCAGGGTATTCATTTTGGGGTGTCCCTCAGTCAGTACCTCATAATTTCTGTGTGCCTAAGATGCATAATCATTTTTTTGGGGCCTCCCATGTACTGGATTCACATCATGCCTACTAGCATCATAGGACTCACACTCACTGCCTGCATGCCTTTAGTGACCACCATAAAGACATGTGGACTGTTGGGCTGGGTTGTTCGTACCAGCACGTCCCTGAACCAGGCCAGTGAGGCTCGGGAGATGGGTACTAATATTCCCTGGCAAAAGTCCAATTTACACAGGCCAGATTATAAAACTACCCTAGAAGGGTAAACTTCTAGGGAGGGGCCTTTATGCACATTAATCTGAAGAAGGCAGGACTGTGTGGCTAAGGCCAAAACAATGACCTCAGGACCCGGACCTGCTCGCCCACTCCATTTTCCATGATAGAAAAATGTTAGGACCGGTTTGACTGTGATCTTCTAGATGGAGAATTTCTGCCATAGACAGAGAGATCCAATTATAAGCAAGACAAATCATACACAAAACACAAAGTCCCATAGCCTTTAGCTTCTGGATTTCCCAAAAGGTTTTCCTACTGAAGGCTGTTTCCACCAGGATTTTGAACCAGTAGCCTCATAGCTGCCGGCCCTATGCCTTAACCCCTTTACCATTTGGCTGCTTGTGATAAACAGCTGCCAGGAAGATTTGCCTTATGGAAATCTGGACCCAGGTGTGGGCCCAAAAGCCTGGGATGGGCTCACAGCCAGCGGTCGCTTTTTGCTTCAGCCAGTGTCTCCTTACAATGCTCCGATAGGAAAAAAAACTACTTGTGGCTGTGATTTTAAAAGTCATATGCGTCCATTTGGGAACCGGCAGCCTCAGCTATGCACCTGAGGGGAATGCTCAACCCACCCTTGCAGTGTCCGGGTTCCCCATGATGCTGGGACCATGTGTGCACCTTGGCCCCCTTTTTTCACTGCTGCCTCTAACTGGGGAACACCAGAGAGGCCTGCTGAGCTATGTTCCAGGTTGCCTCACTCCCCCGTCCCATGCAGGCCCGGACCATATCTTGCCCCCTCCCCACTGTTTTTCTCCCACCCACAGTGCTGGTGACTGCAGCTTTTAACAGCCTGAGCCCACCCAGGGACCAAGCTGCAGTTTCCACGGTCCGAGTTTATGGCCTGGAGGCCAGGCTGGTGAGGAGCCAACAGCCTGGAGAGAGTGCTTGCCTGCTCCTCCCCTGCACCATGATCCCAACAGCTGCTGCATGCACCCGGTTTCTGTAGACAGCATCTGCCTGCCCTGCCTCCCAAGGTACTTGGCACAGAGAAAACAGCCAAGAAATAGAGAGAGAGAGAGAGAGAGCAGAAAGCAAGCAGAGAGGGTGGGGAGGAAGCCAAGCGCAGCGTGCTTTTTAAATTTAGCTAGGGATTCCTGCAGAACCTCTGAAACTCCCACAGCCCAGCATGGCCACTCTCGGTGTTTCCTTAAAGTGACAGGACAGATTGCAAGTGAGAGGGGTCATCTGATATAACTTACCCCTCTGAAATAACAGTTTCTTATACTGCACTTTCTCCTGGCTGGCTCGCCAATATTTGTTACCAAATTCTGGAGAGTGGGGGAGTCTCAGCTCCCCCAAAAGGATGTTATTCCAGGCTCTTGGTCTCTCACTTACCCAAGAATGGGAAAGGGGACCACGCCGGGTGTGGTGAGCAATTAAGTAAATATTGGACCTGAAAGAGTTTTGCAGAAAGTGATTTATTTAGGCAGAGAAAGAGAAAAAGGAGAGAGAAAAAGATGAGAGAGAGAAGCTTCCACAATATTGTGGAAGGGGATCCAGATATGGAGTCTGCCTGGATGTGGGGGACAGGGACTTTTAACCTGGGAGGAATTCCCACCCTCTTCAGGTTTTCTGGGCCCATGAAAGGAGTTCCCTTAAACTTCCACTGCAGTGATTGATCTTTGGTTTTTCTACACATGGGAAAGTTTAGACAAAGACCTCTAAGATCCTGTCTGGAGAGGTGGGGGTATGACACTGGGAAGTTCTTGTTTCTCTGATGTGTCCTTGAAGTCCTGAGCCAACTTTTTGGACAAATTCCAGTGATTTTTCCATTTGCCCATCTCTATTTTCATAGTTCTCATCCTTGAATCCACAGCATAAATTCAGTTATTTAATAGATCAAACTTTAGGAAGATGAAAAGGGCTAACACAATAGAAAATAGCCAGTTTTTCAAATGAACTTGACCATAGCTATTCTGGACAAAAAATATTTACATGGTTTTTACTCAGTTGACCACTTTCATGGATTTTGGTTTATGTAGGATAAAATATGGAAATAAAAATGTAAGACACTCTTTCAGTCCATAGACAAATACAGTATACTCTCTGTCATACAGTAAATCCCATTTACATTGTACTTCTCTTCCTCGTTGGAAGTTTACAATGTAGTGATTGCTTTGTCTGATAGTAGCCTGAGGATACAACCCAGACTTCTGAATTCTCAAAGATGAAAATATGTCCAGTTTAAGTGTTAGGAATTATATACAGATTCTTTGAAAACAGGCATTTTATGTTCCATATATATATATATATATATAGGCACCTCTGATTTAACTAGTCTGCATGATTGACAGAATTCTCCATTCTCTAAATACTCTATAAACTCTACATTACTATTAGGTTTTTAGAGTTCTGTCTTGGTTTTCTTTGCAGGATCCCATGGAGAGACTTTTGTTGTTGTTGCTTTTACTTTCAGTTCTGGGATACATGTACAAAATGTGCAGGTTTGTTACATAGGAATACATGTGCCATGGTTGTGCAGCACCTATCAACCCATCATCTAGGTTTTAAGCCCCACATACATTAGGTATTTGTCCTAATGCTCTATCTCTCCTTACCCTCCCCCCACCAGCAGGCTCCAGTGTGTGGTGTGATGTTTTCCTCCCTGTGTTCATGTGTTCTTATGATTCAACTCCCACTTATGGGTGAGAACATGTAATGTTTGCTTTTTTGTTCCTGTGTTAGTTTGCTGAGAATGATGGCTTACAGCTTCATCCATGTCCCTGCAAAGTATATCACTCATTCTTTTTTATGGCTGCGTAGTATTCCACCCATGGGGAGATTTTAATGAAAATCAGCATCGACTTGGCCCAGTTCAAAAATTAAGAACAATCAGATGGCAGAATGGAGGGCTTGGTCCTGCCTGAGCTGTGTCCCAAGCCTTCTGTCAGTGACTGCAAATACCACTGGCAACAGCACTAGTCAAAGGCTTGGCATCACCTGGGTTGAAGTTACATCTGTAAAGTATTTAATATCTGATTCAAAGCACAGGGCATTCTGCAAGAAGTATATCATACTGTGAGTTTGGTTTAAAACTGTCTTGGTACCCATGCAGGGTCCATCAGTTATTAGCCTTGTAAACCTGAGAAAGTTGACCTCTCTGAGCTTCAGTTTGCTTATTTGTAAAAGGACAATAGTACTTCAAAGGGCTGATGTGAAAATTAAATGACATAATGCAAGACAGTCGATTGACATAGTAAGCTCTTGGTAAGTCTTCACTATTGTTATTAATAGTAACATGCATCCAGTTGATGCTTATAAAGACTTGTGAGTAAACAACAGTAAGAATGGTTGGCTTGCGGGATAATTAGCCAGGGGAGAATTCTAATTTATGTAGGCTCAGTACTTCAACATTTTAATTTTCAAAACCGGAAAAAGCAATATGGGGTTGTCTTAACCCATAAGAGGCAGGGCAGTTGCCAGGGATGAAGGGTGGGGGCACACCGGCATGCCTTTTGATTCTATGACCACCACCTGGACTGGTGCTTACAAGCTATGTATTGAGAAATTACTGAATTCCACTATGTACTTTACTACACTGTCTTCTTCAATCCTTGAAGTTATCCTAGGAAGTGGATACTGTTACAAACCATCTTCAGTTTACAGGTGAAGAAACTGAGGCTGAGTAATTTGTCATTGCTAACAGTCACATGGCTAATAAGTGTCAGAGCTGACATTCACATCTGTCTCAGTCCACACTGTGAGCACAGACTCACCACGGTATACTACCTTTGACAGTGTCTGGACCCCCCAACATTCCCTGGAGCTCTAAGGAGCAGGGTTATACAGGTCTGTAACCATTCACTGTAATAGCACCTCCTGCCTTAAGTAAGGTAAACAGATAATTTTAAGGAAAGTAATTATAATAGGCATATATTGGCTTGCTCTGTGCTAGTAGTACAAACAGAACTTCATATACATGTATCTCCACAATGATGCACAAAGTAGATATTATTATTCCTTTATTACAGATGAGAAAAAAGGCACAGTAATTTGCCCAAGGCTCAGAGTAAGTTGCAGGAACAGGAAATACTACCTCTGAAGCATTAATGTAAGACAGTAGGAATCAGGCCCTCATCGAAGAGCTATTTTGGAAATAAGAAGTTGCTGGCAAGTGAGAGATGCTTTTGTACCTTCAAACCCTGTGAATTCAGCCATGGGAACTTCGGGAAACTAAGTTGTTCTGGTGGAGAGATTTAGGGATAGAGAGCTTATGAAAACCAAAGCCACAAAGGATCTGAGTAATAGTGAAAACCAAAGTCACAGAGGACCTTGCTCCGTTAGAAGAATTCAATAACAGTTACATAACAAGTTGTTTATAATAAAAGTATCCTCGTATTTATCTGTCTTTCCCCCCTCACATTTGATGAAATATTCAAGACATTTTCTCAGAAAAGCTTGAGTAACAGCTAGAAAGAAAAGAAAAACATGACATTTTTAGGTTAGATTGCAGCTTGTCACCATAGATTTAAAAAAAAAATCCTTTTAAGGCTTGCCAATTAACATAGGAAATTATGACTTAAAATAAAAGTGAAGTTGAAAAGGACAGAATGCAAAAGCCACTAACTAAAACTATTCAGCTTACCTCCCACACATTCTCTTTGGGTAGTTCAGTCAATAGCATTTTAACTTTTTTAAAAACTGCTTTTTAAAACTCTACGGAACTCCAAGGTGGGCTGATTACAAGGTGAGGAGATCAAGACTATCCTGGTCTACATGGTGAAACCCTGTCTCTACTAAAAATACAAAAATTAGCTTGGTGTGGTGGCGCATGTCTGTAGTCCCAGCTACTTGGAGGCTGAGGCAGGAGAATTGCTTGAACCCCAGAAGTGGAGGTCGCACCACTGCATGCCAACCTGGTGACAGAATGAGACTCCATCTCAAAAAAAAAAAAAAAAAAAAAAAAAAAAAAAAACCAAAACCACAAAACCTAATTCTACAAAACAGACTATTATTAATGCTTAATTTTAATTTTCATTGCAGAAAATACATTAATGGTTGAAGCTTAAGTTGACTTTAAAAACTTCCAAAAATGATGATCAATAACAAGGGGATGTCAATAATAGAACAGCCTTTGACAGCTGGCTCCCTTTTGAGATCTGAGGTGGCCCAGGTGAAAACTGTTAGTGTGCAGGAAAGTAGACTTTTTGGAGATAGAGAGTCTTTTTTTGTAGCTCTTCCTTTGGATTGTAGGATGCAGAATCAATCTTCTGTGAATTGGGAGAGTTAAAATAGAGATACATGAAGGCTCTTGCATTTCAGTGCTTATTCTTCTTGTATCTCTACTTTAACTCTACTGTTCTCTAGTTTTTCCAAAATCATGTGCTTTGTGTTTGCATGTATGGAAAAAAAAAAAAAAAAAACATGGCAAGTGGGAGACAACCTCAAGGCAATCTTTTGAACCAGTAACTTGTCTGGTTACGATGTCTGGGGGTTAGCATTACTATTATGTAACTGTGTCATAACAATTAGTAGCTGTAATTTGTTGAGCATTTAGTATTTTCCAGGTGTTGCCCTAAACCCTTGAATTTATTATCTCATTTCTCATCTGATGGATGAGGAACCAGAAGCTTAGAGAGGTTAAATGGTGCTTACAGGGTCACAGAGCTGGTGGGGGCTGTGATCTGATGTTGGGCTTGACTGTGTTGTAAGATCTAAGAATCCAAGCTTAGGGATCAGGCAACCTGGATTTCCCACTTATGACTGTGTAATTTGGGACAAGTTATATAAATTCCTTGTGCATCTGTTCCCTCAACTGTAAAATAATGGTGGCAATAATGCCTACCTACTTCAAGTTTAGGCACTCAATAAATGTCAGCTGTAGCCAGCATTCCAAAGCTCATATTCTTGATCAGTTCACCCTGCAGCAAACCGAAGCAAGAGTCTGTGTTGATAGTGCAAAAGGTGAATTCTGTCTGAAATTCAGACTCCTTACGTCTAGCTGTTTGCTACCCTGCCCTCCAAACCTGAATCTTTTTGTTTTTATATATAGTTAACATCTGAGTGAGCATGTCCTTGTAGAACATCAAGAGTAATAGAATGAGGTTCCAACCAGCAAAGACTATGTTGGACAAATTCAAACTGGATTTTCCTTTTTTTCTTTTACATAAAAAATAGTCAAGTTTTGGGTTTTAATTACATTTTGGTTTTAAAAATGGAATAAACTATCACAAAATTTTCTCCTAAGACTGGTTTTTAAAAAATATACATAAGTGATACATTAATACAACCTGTGGTAAAAAAATTTTTTTCAAACACAGGAGTGTACACAATACAAAGCACAAGTTCCTCTTTAATCCATTCCAACTTGGCCTCCCCCTCATTCTAGAGGCAACCACAGATAATAGCTCTTTTTGTATCATTGCAGATTGTTTTCTGTGCATTTTAGGATGTAGGTAAATGTGCTCCTGTGGCTATTTTTCAACCATAAATGGGATAAGACTTGACATAATTTAATGTTTTTATTTTTTATTTTACTTTAAGTTCTGGGGTACATGTGCAGGTCTTGCAGGATTGCTACATAGGTACACACATGCCATGGTGGTTTGCTGCCTCCATCCTCCTGTCACCTAAAATTTTTAAATGACTGCTCTGCCCAATGAAATTCAAACTCATCATGGTAGCAATGAAGACCATTTATTATGTTTGATTAATGATAATAGCATTATTATTATTGCCCTCCTCTCCCCCATCATTCCTGTTCCCTGACTAATGCCTCCTTTTTAGGAAAATTCCCCTGCTATCTTCTGAGTGAGACCTGGTCACCACAACCTTTATATGCTACTATGGCTTCTTATGCCGGAATATGCATCCCTGCTTTCTCCACCGTTAGCTCATTAGCCCATTCTTTAGGGGCCAGCCAGGTCCTCTTTTCTTAGGAGACCTCTTAGACTCCCCTTACATCTCAAGATTGCTGAGTGCTGATGGGCTTTCCTTTGAGATGTGTACCTTGTTGTATTCTATTTAACAGGTCAAGGCCTGAGGAAGTGCATTGCTACTTCTGCATATCTTGTCTCCTCAATAGGATTTTATGTTGCTTTACTTTTAGACTGTATCTTATACCATCTTCTGTTCTTCCTATGGTTTTTGGCATAGATAATAGTCATTAAGACATACTTAAAGACTTGAACTAAATTGTTTTAAAGGAGGGCAGACCAAAGAAGGTCTTTGAGTATTATGCTGGTGGTTTAAGATGATTAATAAGTTTTCTGTAAGCAGCTTTTAGTGTATTCATTTTAGAAAACATTGAATGAGAGGTGCTATCCTTAGTCAATATTCCTAGAATGTTGTACGTTGCCAGGGGATGGGTGGTCCTTGAAATATAAAGGAATGTTGAGAACTAAATACTTTTAGTGTTTCCTGCTATATAGCAAGTGTTTTTTTTACTTCTACTTGATTGATTGATTGATTGATTAGGGCAGAGTCTTGCTCTGTTGCCTAGGCTGGAGGGCAGTGGCTGTGATGTTGGCTCACTCCAACCTCCATCTCCTGGGTTCAAACAATTCTCATGCCTCAGCCTCCTGAGTAGCTGGGATGACAGGCATGTATCACCATGCTGAGCTACTTTTTGTATTTTTAGTAGAAAGAATCTTGTCATGTTAGCCAGGCTGGTCTTGAACTCCTGGCCTCAAGTGATCTGCCCGCCTTGGCCTCCCAGAGTACTGGGATTACAGGTGTAAGCCACTGTGCTCGGCCAATTCTATATATATATTTTTTCCTTTGGTCAGGATACATTGGCCACATAAAGACTAAAATAAAAGTGAATTAGGTGGTTATGACAAAGGAATTGTGTAATTAGTTATAAGATTACCCACTTGTGACTGAGAAGAACAATGTTCGATTTCAGCTACCTTACAAATGCAAACAGGGTCTTATAACATAATATCCAGTGAAGCTTAGCTGGGAAAAAGGTGAAGCAATGTAACCATAGGAAACAAGTGAATTATTATAAATTATTCATATTTTTATTTCTATTAAAGTATTTTTAGTAACTAAATGCCAGAGTATTTGACCCATTTTGGCAAATTACTGGTGATATTGAAAATTCAAATTTATTGGAACTATAAATGTTAGACTTAAGTGACTATGTTTGACTTAAATTTACTAAGGTAAAGCTTCAAGCAACTGTGCTACAGAGTTATTTTAGTTGTCCTTTAAATTCTATTACAATAATCTTGGTGAGTGTGGGGCTAGATTCTTCGGACTGGAATTTAGGTGTTTAATAAGTGGGTGGCAAACTAAGCTTTGGAACTTTTTTCTTTATGGTAAAAATTTGAATCTATGTGATTTTTAAATCTTTTTTTCCTAAAATAACTAAAGCATTTTTCCTCTTTACTTTTTTTGGAAATTCAGTACATACAGTGTTTTCAGTAACTACTTACGTTCTTGCCTATATTTTTCAGTAATTAGAGACTTCTGAATTAATTCCTCATATGTGAAACATTCGTTTTAAACTGGTATTCCATTACAGAAATAAATTTGCAATTGATGGATAGAAACTTCATAACCAGAATGCTGTAGAAACACATCATAAATTTTTTCTCCTTAGCACATTTAAAAAACATTAAAATAAATGACAACTTACTAAATGTTTATGACTTTGGTTTATGCATGTGGGCTAGTGGAATAAAAGCCTAATCCATCAGTTAGCTCTTACTGCGTTTAATTAGCCTGAATCACTTCATCCTATATGGGAAGTAATGTATCTCTTTTCTCTTTTCCTTAGGACAAACAAGGTAAAATTAACAGTAGCAGGAAATAGTTCCCTTAAATTTAGAGTTGATGTAAATGGAAAGAAAAATAAGCTTACTGCAGAGAACAAATAAGGAACAACTGCAGCCAGCAGCCGCTCTTAAACCTCTAAATGGATTATTTCAATTTGAGATTTTGAGATTTTTGTCTTCTTCCTTGTGTCTTTGCTACCTTGTTTCATCTGTGACATTAGATCAGTTGTGTCTTGAGATGGGCCACTGATATAGACAGGAGTGTGCAGTGTTTAGACAGCAAGACTCATGGATTCATGTTCTTATTTATAGAGAATAATTTTGTATTCTTATTTCTAAAATTAGGCAGCATCTTATATTTTTAAAATGCTTTGCAATCAGTAATTAGTTGTTCATGTTACAAATTTGACAACCAAAATGTTGCACTTGGTTCTAGATTATGCAGAATAACTGTGCTGTTTTTCATGGGAGAAACCCCACGATTGTGGTGTTTGATGGAAAAGAAAACATGTTCATTAACTGCTATATCAAATTATGTAATAAAAAGTGACTTCTATATTGGGCAATAAAGGAGGGAGATGACTATATCTTTTTTTTTTTTTTTTTTTTTTTTTTTAATCCAGGCTTTCTTTCTAGAAGAGACCTGGGCATTGATTGGAAGCAATATGGTGGTGTAGACATCTGGGTTCTGGTGTCAAGTTAGCAATTAGCTAATTGTGTCAATTTAAGAAAGTGATTTAACCTCTGTTGGATTTGTTTTTCTCAACTCAAATAAAGTGAGAGGTTCTTTCTAGATTCGTGGCTTTCAAACTGTCCTGAGTAAAGATTTCGCAGTTCCAAATCCTACTGGATGCTCTGGAAGCTCTTGTGCTGGGGTCCAGAGCAAGAGCAAGAATGGGAGGGGGCCCCGAACAAATGGATCTCGAAGACCTCCCAGTGAGTGGGAAACTCTGCTATTTACTTTATTTATTGGACCTCTTTTATGGGAGTTGGGGAAAGTTTCTTCTTTTAAAAAGAGGTTGGAAAAACTCCATCCAAGACAATGTCTAGGTTTCCCTCCAGTGTTTTAATTTTATAATTTGAATTATGAACTGGCAACATGAGTTAAAAATGATTATAATTTAAAAAATAAATGCCTTTAGAAGAACATAGTAATTCCTGTCCATTTGTGCCTTAGGGTTTATGTATGCCCATGATGAATGATGCATACTGCACACAGTGGGAAGGCAATGTCATAGTTAAATGACATTCTTTTAGCTAATTACTGTCTATGATGTATATCTCTGTGAATCTAATGAAGCCAAAGAGGCTACACTTGAAGTGATTTGTATTGAATTTGGTGCATAGAAACAGTTTTCTCAGTTAATATGTTCCTATCTTAAATCAATTTTACTCTCTAATTTAATTGGGAACATTTTGTTTTGGTGAACACAATTACCAATACATAGTGTTTCCTTAGCCTGATTTGTTATGTTTTAAATTTCCTTACAGATATTTTCAGACAAAAATTTTAAGAAAGCACTAAAGTTTATAGAAATGATTGACAGTGATGAAAAAAAGAAAACTAAAAATTTAGCAAAAGGCAATGTAAAATATATCCAGGATACACAGAACTGCATGGCACTTTATTCATTGTGTACTTAAAGACTACCTGAGATTGGTGCAGTTTACAGAAGCTAGCCTGAAACTCTTCTCTGGTTTGGAAAACTGGTGCTGTGACCTTGATACGGAGTAAACGGACAATCAAGGAAGGGGCGAGGGAGAAAGGAGTCCTATTTCATTTGCCTGTAGTTTCAGATCTTGCATCTGCCACCTGCCTTCAGGATTCCTAGGGTCTCAAGTGTGCTCGAACTTATCTGTCTTAGTTTCTATGGGAGGTGAGAAGGGAACCCTTGTGTTATTATCATTATGCTGTCCCCTGTGCTTTCACTTGCTTCCAATAAAACTTGTCCTTTAAACCTATTAATACTTTGCCCCCAAGAAATCTGCCCCTAGTTGGAGGAGGGACATTGAGGTCAGGATTTTCTATGCTTTGAGTTCAGGAGGGTCTCATCAGCCAATAGTCAGGAAATGCCACCGCGACTAATCAGGGACAATAAATCTTCAAGCCACCCAGTGTAATGCAATCTCCCACACATGGGAAAAAGTCAGGTTTGAACAGTAAATAAATTCCTGTCACACAGCAGCATGTCTGTTCAGGTTAGACAGTAAATCTTCATGAAGAGAAGTAACCACACATAGCATAATTCTATTTCTATGACCTTGGACTTCATTAGTTAATTTTTACACAGCTGGTCTTCTCTTTTGTGAGGCTTGGGCCTTACTATTCTTGTGTATAAAGACCTCCCAGGACACAGAGGCTGGATGAAGTGGACTGGGTGGGCCTCCAGAGGATTCTGAATTCTGTTTATAGTGTATAAACTCAAATGCCCTTGAAGGGAAGAACATTTAGATTTACAGCCTGTCCATATTTAATAGAAGACAGGATATTGTTGATGCTTCCTTTGATATATAAAATTCCTTACAAGTTTTTGTAACAAACCTTTTAGAATGCTGTAAATGGAAAAATCTCTAGCATATTACAATATATTACGTCCAATTTCCTTTATCTTAACAGTCCAGAGGTTAGTAGTTGGAGTCAAGCACCTGAAGTCTCAATTCTGATTCTTTAGCCAGCCAATTGGCATTTATTAAGCTATCAAGCTGTAAAGATACAAAAACGAATGAAGTTGGCTGCCACAGAGAACTCACAGCCTGGCTAAAGGAAGAAAGACACTCCAACAAATCATTAAAATATAAATCCTGGCTATAACCAAGCTTTCCCCAGAGGGCAATAGGAATAGAGGGGAAGAAGCCGCCAGTTTCCTGGGAAATTTGAGAAGGCTTCACCAAGGAAGTTTGTACCTGGGCAGATTTTTTTGGGGAATGAGTAGTTTTTTTCTCCATAGAAAAGGAAAGAAAAGGAAGTACACTACACATAGAGGAAAGGCTGTATGCAGAGGCTCTGTTAGTCTGTTCTAGCATTGCTATAAAGAAATAGCCTTTTGAGAGGCCAAGGGGGGTGGATCACGGGGTCAAGAGATCAAGACCATCCTGGCCAACATGGTGAAACCCCGTCTCTACTAAAAATACAAAAATTAGCTGAGCGTGGTGGAACATGCCTGTAATCCCAGCTACCTGGGCGGCTGAGGCAGGAGAATCGGTTGAACCCGGGAGGCGGAGGTTGCGGTGAGCTGAGAACGTGCCATTGCACTCCAGCATGGGCAACAAGAGCAAAACTCTGTCTCAAAAAAAAAAAAAAAAAAAAAAAAAAGAAATACCTGAGTCTGGGTAATTTATACAGAAAAGAGGTTTAATTGGCTCATGGTGTTGCAGGCTGTATAAGAAGCTTAGCAGTTTCTGCTTCAGGGAGCCTCAGGAAAGGGGAAGGTGATGGGGAAGTAGGCACTTCCATGATGGGAGCAGGAGGAAGAGAAAGATGGGGAGATGCTACATAATTTTAAATGACCAGATCTTGGGATGACTAACTGTCGTCATGACAGCACCAAGAAAGGTGGTGTTAAACCATCAGAAACTGCCCCCATGATTCAATCACCTCCCAGGGAACATATTACGGGTAGAGGAAAGGCTGTATACAGAAGTCTAGAGATGTAAAGGAGCAGGACATGTATTAGTATGAGAATTTCAATATGGTGTGAACTTAGGGTATATTCTGGGAAGTGGTAGGAGATGCAAATTGAAAGATCAAAGTGGTTCAGGTTAAGTCCAAAGACATGCATGCCAAAGGCAAAGTTCTGGCAGATTTCTTCTTGTCCCTGACGGCCAAGTTTAAGGCAAGATCAGGCCTCTTGCCATCCCTATTATATACCCTTCTCTTTGCGAACTGGATCACTATCTCGGCATAGCCAGGTGAGTTGTAGTGAAGTTTCCTTGCTTTCAACTTTGATCATAAAGAATTTCTTAAATGGCAGTTCATTTTAGAGGAAGCCCTTGTCTTTGACTTTCTTCACTGTTTCCATTTGACAGATGTCAAGCATGACGGTTTTCAGAATATAAGTCCATATTCTTGAGATGATCCAAGAGCTACTGGAAGAATTTTTGTGTCATATTTTTGACAACATTATTTTGTGTTTATGTTTGTAGGGCAATTGATTTTCAAAATCTAGACTGAAATTTTTAAAAATTTTTTTTCGTAGCCCCAGGCATCTGTTTTATGACTCCCATAAATAAATGCAAAGAGAAGGTCACAAGGGAGTAAGCTTTCTGAGATATATTGACAGACTATTGCTTCACCAGAATTTGAATTCTTAACACTAGCAAGCAAGATCTTTACTAATTCATGGGTTGCACAGTGAAACATAAGTTCAGGTAAATTATACCCACCTGCTTGTTCGGGGATTAAAATGTTTTCACTGTAGCATGAGAATTTCTAAAATTAGTGCTGAAAGGACAGTTGTACATACAAGAAGAGCCTTTTTTTTTTCTTATAAAGGAATTCTGTTGGATATAAAATGGATTTCCAACTGGATGGCAGATGCTGAAATGCATTTCTAAAGGTCCCCACCCCCACCCGTTTCCTTTGGATATTTTATCTGAATGCAGGGATTCATTCATTTAATCTATCCACAGATACAGATTGAATTATTCTTGTGTCATAAGATTAGGGGTGTAATGTGAATAAGACAGATAGGTCCCAGACTCCATGGAACTGCAGCCTAATTGTATTTAAGTAAATACACGAGACAATAGACAATTAGAGGTTGACGATTGTAGGTAGTACAATCTTCAGGTGAGGTGAGAGATGATAACTCAGTTGTTGGTGGTCAAGGAAGGGTTCTGAGGAAGTTACATACAGGCTGAGGCCGGAGGGAGGAGGCATGAGAAGGGACAGGGAAGAGCATTTCAGACAGAGTGGGCAGAATGTGCAAAGGTCCCGAGGCAGGAAAGGACTTGGACTTCTTGAGGAACAGAAAGGAGAGGAATGCAGATAGAATGGCTTTGTATCAGAGTATCAGAAAGGGAAGTATAGTATAGCAAGTTCCCATCTTAAACATCCAGCCATTAGTCAGAATGGGCTTGCTCTAGATGATGGAGGCATCAGCTTTGAGCTGACTTCCACCTGGTGGCCTGTGAAACTTGGCTAATCCTCACAAATAGAAAAGGGTGCTCACTCTTCTAGACACCCTTAGTACCCTGCAGCTTTCCGTGGCCCTTATTCCATGTTGCATGGTGTGACAGCTGTGCTGGAGATGGAGTTATTATGACATGAGTATCAACAGTTTTACTGCTGGTCAGGTGCAGTGGCTCACACCTGTAATCCCGGCACTTTGGGAGGGTAGGTGGGTTCATCTTTTGAGGTTGGGAGTTCAGGATTAGCCTGGCCAACATGGTAAAACTGTTTCTATGAAAAATACAAACATTATCTGGGCATGGTGGCAGATGCCTCTAATCCCAGTTCCTGAGGAGGCTGAGGCATGAGAATCACTTGAACTCTGGAAGCGGAGGTTGTAGTGAGCTGAGATTGTGCCACTGCACTCCAGCCTGGTTGCCTGGGTGACAGTGTGAGACTGTCTTTAAAAAAAAAAAAAAGGTTTATTGCCTTTTCTTGGCCCCCAAATAAAGCAGAGGGCAGTTGATTGGGGAACAGCTTTGAGGCCTGGACTTATAATAATCAGAATAATAGAGCTACAGAGGCTCAGCAAAACTTGGAGTGGCTAGAAAGGACCTGGAGCTATGCCTGAAATAACAACACGTTTACTTTGGGATGTGAGACTAAGAAAGGGAGTTGGGCAAGAGAAAGAAAATTCAAAACCCTCACTGGCATTGGGATAGGAGGAAGAGATTTGATGCAAGCAGATGTTCTGAAAAGTGGGACTATGAAGAGATCTTTATGACGACTGCTTTAGGCTGTACAATGTAAGGTCTGTGAAGTGCTGTTTTGAGATATTTCAGTATATTTATAAATTCCTTTTCAATATTTAAACATTTGCTTCAATGTCATCTGGTGTGAACATAAGGGCATCATAATTCTGAAACATGAGGTGGTTTGGATTTGTTATATCACTGGGCTTGTCTCTTTTTCTTTTATCTATGCCACTGTTAATGCATATTTCTGGAGGAAAGGAAATGTAAAGAATACTTTGCCTACGGTGGATAGTAATAAAGATTTGAACTAATTAATAAGCATGCATATACATTAGTTGATTAAAAAAATTGTTCATTTCTTCAAAAAAAGGTGTTGTTTTGGAATATGCCCCAGAATCAGGATTTAAGTAATACCAGAAAGGGAAAAAAAAGGTCAAAGGATTTTTCTGGGAGGAGCAATTGAGTTATAACAGATGCCAAACTGCACTCTAGGTGAGCAAGAGTTAAGAGGAGAGAGCTGTAAACAGGCAACGTTTTTAAGCACAATACTGAATCGTTCCAAATAATCTAGCAACAACATCTTAAACAGCTCTAAAAGGACAGCAGATGTTCTAATGCATTATCAAAAAAGGAATTTGATGTTTTTGAACAAAGCAACATATGGCTTGTGTAAAGCGGTCTAAAGCACAGTCAAGACAAATTGGCTAATGTAAACTTCAGCAGCGACCAAAAACTGTTTTTTATAAAGACTCAACAAACTGATAAAAAGCAATTTTCAGAAGAGCGGGGTGTGATGGCACATGCTTGTAGTCCCAGCTATTCAGGAGGCTGAGGCGGGAGGATCTCTTAAGCCCAGAGTTTGAGTCTAACCTTGGCAATACAGTGAGATCTCCGTCCCTGAAAAAAGATTTTATATAATTTGTTAAGAGCCACAGTGGCAAAATTTTGTTTCCACACTTGCTGTGAGCAAACAGATCTTGCAGGATAATCCAAAGATTTACTATTGGCTGGGCATGGTGACTCATGCCTGTAATCCCAGCACTTTGGGAGACTGAGCTGAGGTGGGTGGATCACTTGGGTCCAGGAGTTCGAGATCATCTTGGGTAACATTGCAAAACCCTGTCTATAAAAAATCCAAAAACAATTAGCCAGGTGTGATGGTGTGTACCTGTGGTCCCAGCTACTGGGGAGGCTGAGGTGAGAGGATCATCTGTGCCCCAGGAGGTTGAGATTGCAGTGAGCCAAGCCGTGATTGTACTGCTGTACTCCAGCCTGGGTGACGGAGTGAGACCCTGTCTCAAAAACAAAACAACAACAAAACCCAAAGATTTACTTTGGGTAAGGACATTTTATAGAAAAAGAGAATGGTGCCGGGCGCGGTGGCTCAAGCCTGTAATCCCAGCACTTTGAGAGGCCGAGGCGGGTGGATCACGAGGTCAAGAGATCGAGACCATCCCAGTCAACATGGTGAAACCCCGTCTCTACTAAAAATACAAAACACTGGCTGGGCATGGTGGCGCACGCCTGTAATCCCAGCTACTCAGGAGGCTGAGGCAGGAGAATTGCCTGAACCCAGGAGGCGGAGGTTGTGGTGAGCCGAGATCGTGCCATTGCACTCCAGCCTGGGTAACAAGAGTGAAACTCCGTCTCAAAAAAAAAAAAAAAAAAAAGAAAAAGAATGGTTAGCTATGATTATAATCTATGGTCACTGAATATAATAAAATGCTACATCTGTTTCGGTACCATCAGGTTCCTGATAAACATGCAGCTGAAGATAAGGGAAGTTCTCAAAAGGGATCTTAATCTAATTGAAGTTTATCATAAAATTGCTTCAGCATTTCTATTCAGGAATGGTATTTTTTTCCCCCAGAAGAAGGTTGTAAAGAACCTTGTAAAGTGAGTTTGTCCCAGGCTGTGTTTGGGACATTTTTCTCCATAGATTAATAAAGAAAACACTTTTCAGTCATATTAGTATGCATAGATAAACTTAGTTTTCCTCTTCGGCAACTGGGATTATCCCAGCAGTAACTTCAGTCTTATTGGCTAGGTGCAACCGGGTTTTGTCTAGAGGATATGCTAGATTATGCTAGGATGTTCTCTGGAGCAGCTGAAAGCACACGTAGTCTGTGGTGAATGCAATTTCAGGGAACCAAGGCTTCGAACTAGAGACGCAATAATATCAGGCATTGGACAGAGAAGCAAAGTCAGAGACAGGAGCTGAGAAGTTGAGAGATGGCATTAGAAGAGGCTGGGAAATGTAAGTGTGAAGCATGCCTCGGCAGGAAGGTCCAATGTTGGCCAGGGAACAAAGCAGACTTCTTGGCATGCCCTCTCACTGAGGCTGTGTGAACTGCTGGGCAGGCTGGCCTGCTTAAAGGTAAGGGCTTCAAAGTGGGACAGATGCTGGATGTTACACGGGCTGAAACTCACCATTTGGCTGTTCACCTTATGCACGTACTTGCACAATTTCCTGTGTCTCTTCCCAATTTATAAACCCATTTTCTGTTCTCTGCTTCACACAGTCTATTACAACTTCCCTTGAACTTTTCTAGTTTATTTTTTCAGTGTCTTCACCATGGCATATTAATCAGTCCTGCTGTGCTCTATGCAACGATCTACAAGTCTTTAGTAGAAAGCTTCAGTAATACTAGTTGGCTTGATTATTAAATGTATTCTTCCTTCCAGGAAGTACAGAAGTGCAGATAAGTGGTGGGTGTACAAATAGGAGGAGAGAGAAAATGGCGGCATAAATTGAGACTCTTTACAACAGCATCTCACTGGAGTACTGCAGTGAATTTTGAGCACATTACTTTAGAGTTAGTGATAAGTGGAATATGCTTTGGAGGAAAATGATGGGGAAATTTAAAGGATTGAAAAATTGGGACCCATGTCTATGGGTTAAGAGAATTAGAAATGGTTGACTTAAAAGTAGAAAAACATGTGGACGAGGTCATATGAAAGCATAATCTTGGGGGATATAGCGCTGGGGGTGGCCTTTGCGAAAACAAGACACATCTTCCTGGAATATCAGTTTATTCAAATACTCCAGAAGAAAGGGGATAAGGAAGAAATTATTTTAGTGAGAATCACTTATAGCTATATCATGGAGTAGAGTGTAAAATGCTCAATAATTGTTAATATAAAATTCAAACTTAAAAAAAAATCTCAAGCTTTTGTTGGAGCTGTCATGGTTTTGCCTTCTGGGTCCTAGATATAAGGATTTAATTTCTTTAGTCGTTAGGAGGCATTTGAGTGTTTAATTACAATCAGGAGGATGGTGACCAACTTTCTGTGAGCCTGACAGAACTAGAATTACAGGTTAAATAGAGAGTTTTAACTTAAATACAAAGGAGGCCTTTTATTGAGGGGTATTATAATAAATCAGATTAGCAAAATGAGTTTAGGAACATTTAGGAGTGTATTCCTTACCTTGGAGAGAAAAGTAACATGGAGAACAACTGCTATGTTATCTTCTAAAGCCTTTGGTGGGCTTCTCTCTCAGGCAGAGTCCTGGCTGGTGCATGTTTTTTTCTTCTGATGGGGCTTCTTTGCTAAAGTGGAATCGTGGTTAACAGGCCCCTTGCTGAGGGTCCCAGAGGACAGGACTGAGGCAGCTTTTTCCAGAGCGTTTTATATTTATACCTATCTGGAAACAAATTTCCAAATTACCATAGTAGGAGTCCTAGGTATTTTTATATCAATAAATTCTCTGATTCTAATAACAAGAGAAATACTATGGATTTAAATGAAAAGTAAATGTCATATTCCTTCTCAGTCTTATCTTCCAGAAATAGCTACAAAGAATGCCTTCTTATGTATTTTTCTACAGATTTTCTTTCATTTTTTTTCTTTTTTTTTTGAGACACAGTCTCACTCTGTTGCCAGGCTAGAATTAGGTGGCACAATCTTAGCCCACTGCAACCTCTGCCTCCTGGATTCAAACGATTCTCCTGCCTAAGCCTCCCGAGTAGCTGGGATTACAGGTGTGTGCTACCACACCCAGGTAATTTTTGTAATTTTAGTAGAGACAGAGTTTCACCATGTTGTGCTGGATGGTCTCTATCTCTTGACCTCGTAATCTGCCTGCCTCGGCCTCCCAAAGTGCTGGGACTACAGGTGTAATCCACCATGCCTGACCTCTTCTACAGATTTTCTATACATGTATTAGGAGAGAACACACACACCCATCCATACATAAATGTATACATGCATGTGATCATATTATTTAAATTTTTTCAACTTTTTCATTTTTTAAATGAAAATGCTTTTTTTCATTTAAAATGTCTAGGACAGTTACCATACAATTTTCCCCTTTATTCTTCCTCTGGCAACAGACATCTGTAGAGAATTCTATCATGTGATTTTACATTCATTTCTCAAACAATCTCATATTGTAGGATGTTGTGTGGCAGATTCAGCAAGTTGTCATTTCTACTTCTTTCTGATGGGGAGAATTCTGACTTTGTTCAAGATACTAATATTCTCAACTAAACCTATTAGCATCCCCAGGATCCTATGCAGGTAGGGGTGGCACGTGACACTGTCTGGGCTCAATGGAATTACAGTATTCCATTGTTACTGGTGGAGGGTGTCCAGGTTCTTGGCATCTTGAACAAAGAATTGGACAAAATGCACAAGCAAAGCAAGGAAAGAATGAAGCAACAAAAGCAGAAATTTATTGAAAATGAAAGTATACTCCACAGAGTGGGAGCTGGCGGAGCATGGGGGCTCAAGAGCCTGGTTATAGAATTATCTGGGGTTTAAATACCCTCTAGAGTTTTCCCATTGGTTACTTGGTCTACATCCTATTTAAATGAAGTGTAGCCCACAAGCAGAGGCTGGTGTGAAGTTACAAATGTTACACCCTATGCAAGTGTCTAATTGTGGAAAGCAACCAATCAGAGGCTGAAGTGAAGTTACAAAGTTACACTCCTATGCTTTCTGCAACCAATCGGAGACACTTTCAATTTTCCATCTGCCAGACAGAAAAAGCGGGTAGAGGGTTTGCAAAGGGAATAGCCTTCCATTCCTTTGTTTCTTACGTGTAGAAAGTTTGGGTTTTCCTTTTCACTTAGTCCTGTGACGTCAGCGTGAATCGACTGCAGGTTCCCTGTCTCCACACTCTATGCTCCTGCCTCACCATTGTACGGGCACATCATAATTTATTTAGCCAGTCAGAGAAAGCTAAGTTTGGACATAGAGGTTGTTTTGAATTTTTACTGTTAAAAGCTTCAATCATAGTTCATCTGTTTGATTTTTTCCTTCGACAAAAATATTGAGTTTGCCTGGTGGAGTTTTGAGCGGAGGCCAGTGGGTAGGGAAGGTATTTCAGGGTGGGGAGCCGCCATCTTTTTAGTCTGTGTATTCCACAGGCTTCTCCTCCTGGATTTTGTTGGAAATATACATTGACTCAGGGTTACATCATGCATCACCAACACAATTGTTAGTTTATTGAGCCCCCATTTTCTTGATGGCATCTCCTTGGTTCCTTCCTTGCCTGCCTGCTTCTAGCATCTGTGGCCAGAGGTCAGCTCCCAGTCAGTGCCTATGAGTCTGGATGTTACTGCCATTTGCATTCTGCCTGGCTCTACTCTGATGATTTCAGCATGACTAGGTTAAAAGAGAAGAGTGAGTAAAGTCAGGTCCTCTCGTGAGAAGCAAGTTCATCCAGGCTGCAGGCAAATTTATTCTGTTGCATCTTGATATCCAAGGTGAAAGAAATTGAGGTTACATATAATAGACAGACAGAAAACAGAATTCTAAAATATTCCTAAGCAATTTCACTTTGTTGAAAATATGTTGCAGCATAGATATGGACAGCAGTGGCAATCAAGATACCTAACAATCAGAAGATGTGGATACCACTTACCAGAATGGATGCTGGCATGAAGAAACCAGCATGGCTGTAACGGTGTGAACCAACTGAATATCAGCTGTGGTACAGGAAAATAGGATTCACCTTCTTTTTATCCTCAGGAACTTAGTTATGATATTCTTGCCAGCTGGACTTCCTTTCAGCAGTTTATTATCTCTCCCAACCAGTTTGTGAAAACTGATCCTCCTAAATTAAAAACATATCTCTTTGATTAAATCATCAGTGGATATGTATTTTTTACTAAAATTAACTTGGATGTATTAGTCAGAACTCTTTGGGTTGTAAGTGGCAGAGCCCAATTAAGACTATATTAAACACAATGGGAGGTTTTCAGTTTCCATTACTGGGAAGCCCAGGATGGAAGACTTCAGGCATATTTGGATTCAAGCTCAATGGTACAGTTAAAATCCCTTAATACTTATCTTCATCTCTTTTTATATGCTAGCCTCATTCTCTTCACTGGCAGATGGTGTTCTTCCAGTTTGGTAGATAGAGCCATACTCATGGACAAGCAACTTTTGCACTCACCAAAGTTCTGGCACCAAGAAGGGCCCTGGGTACACACACCTGAGCAAGCCCAGCTCCTAATCCCTGAGCCAGACTCCAATCAGCAGAACCTTCCAGTTGACTTACAAGCAAAAATCAGTCCTTATTGTGTTAGTCAATCCTTATTGTGTATTGTATTGGGGGGACTATTTGTTACATAGTGTTAGTATGGCAGTAGCTAACAAATACAAGTGACTGTGGTTAGTCTTCCAAAGCCTTGCTATACTTGGTGAGCTCTACAGAGCATGAAAGGTAAGGTTTTATATTCCTGTTCTCCAGTTGTACTTAGTACAATGCCTTACATTTCATACTTGGGTGATAAATATTTTTTGAGTAATAGCTACTTCCCTGTTACTCTGCTACTTGTCTCCATGAAATGTCCTAAGTTACTTTTCTGTAGTTACTGACTTCATCCCCGTTTTATTGAGCTTGTGATCCCACCTCTCCATTGAGACTGTTCTTGAATTGCCCATCAATAGCCTCTGGGCTGCTGATTACAGTCACACCACTTCCTTCCCTTACTTGGCATCTCTACAGCATGGGATGCAGTTGGCTATTCCTTTCTGTATAGAACACTTTAGTCTTCTGGCTTTCATGGCACCACACTTAATTTCTTTTCTACCTTTCTGGCTACTTTTTTGCAGACTACTTTGATGTATCCTTTTTTCTTATTATTTTAAACAATGGAATATCCCAGGGGTTATGACTTGGAATTTTTTCTTCACTTTTCTTTCAGTTCTTCTCTCCCTTGATGACCTCATCTATTCTTATGGCATCAAATAACGTTTTTATATTGATAACCCCAAATACTGTTTTCTAGCACTGACTTGCCCAAATCTATCTGCCTATCTGATATCTCTATTTGGATGTCCAAATGGTATCTAAAACCTAACGTGATTAAGGACAATCTTTATTTTTTACCAACCTCACATCCGTTTCTACTCAGTAGACTCCATTTCAGCAAGTGGCCTCACACCACCCCAGTTGCTCAAGCCACAAATCTAGACATTATTCTTGTTCCCTCTATTTCCCTTATTCCCACATCCATCTCTCAGCGTGTCCTGCCAATTCTATTTCAAAGTCTATCTCAAATTCTTCCACTTTACTCCATCTGTACTACTATCCTAAGGCAAGACACCACCGTCTCTTGCCTAGAGGACTATCATGGTTTCTGTATTGATTTTCCATTATTATCTCCTAACAATCAGAAGCAGCCAGAACACAATGTTAAAAATGTAGGTCAGGTCATGGTTACGTTATTCTCCTGATTTAATGCCCTGCATCATCTGTCTTCCTGTCCAACTTAGAATAAAATCCAAATTCAGCAAAGTCCTTCCTTAAAAGCCCTCAGCACATGACCCTCACCTGCCTCTCTGTGTGCACCTCTTGTCATCCTTACATCATACGCAGGCTTCAGACACACCAAGCTTCTCTCTGCTCCCTGACATTTGTTCCTACCATAAGTCCTTTACATGAACATTTTCTTCTCTCTGGAATGTACTCCTTGTTGATCTCTGCCTGACTGTTTCTCATTGTCCAGATCAATTTTAATTCACCTTCTCAGACAGGCCTTTCCTAGACCACTCAATCCCAGTTTACTACCAAGCCACTCTCTCATGTCATCCTATATCCCTGCATAACTTTCACCCTTGGAAAGTGTTCTCATTGGAGGGCCTCTGTGCAGTGGTTATAAACTCCTTGATAACAAAGGCTTCTCTCTTTCCTGTTAAATCCTAGTACCCAGGACATTATCTTGAACATGGTGGGCTTTCCATATTTGTTGAATGAATATAAATTTGTATATATATATTGAGATAGAGTTTCACTCTTGTCTCCCAGACTGGAGTGAAGTGGCACACTCTTGGCTCACCGTAACCTCCACTTCCTGGGTTCAAGCGATTCTCCTGCCTCTGCCTCCCGAGTAGCTGGGATTACAGGTGCCCACCACCATGCCCATCTAATTTCTGTATTTTTAGTAGAGACGGTGTTTCATCATGTTGGCCAGGCTGGTCTTGAACCCCTGACCTCAGGTGATCCACCTGTGTTGGCCTCCCAAATTGCTGGGATTACAGGCATGAGCCACCGTACCCAGCCTATTTTTCTTTAAAAATGGTATTTATGACCCAAACCTGAAAATGGCACATTGAAAGTCTTCCATATAATCCACCCTTTTGAAGATAAAAACCAACCTTGATTCTGAGTCTCTTATCCTTAGTGAAAATGAGTTGCTGAAAGAAAGAAAGAGAGAAAAAGAGGAGGTGTAGATCCTAATTAACATCACTACTAACTTTAGATGAATTTCATGAATATAAAATTCTCAAAAAATATTTTTAGAGTTGAAATAAAACCAAAGATTCGATAATCATAAACCTCTTCTTGGGGCTGGGTATGGTGGCTCATGCCTGTAATCCCAGCACTTTGAGAGGCCAAGGCGGGCAGATCACAAGGTCAAAAGATCAAGACCATCCTGGCCAACATGGTGAAACCCTGTCTGTACTAAAAATACAAAATTTAGCTGGGCATGGTGGTGCATGCCTGTAGCTCTAGCTACTTGGGAGGCTGAGGCAGGAGAATAGCTTTAACCCAGAAGGCAGAGGTTGCAGTGATCTTGAGATCACACCACTGCACTCCAGCCTGGGCGACAGAGTGAGACTTCATCTTAAATAAAAACCAAAAAACAAAACCTCTTTCTACTTTTTCTTACCATCACCATTTTGGGGTGACTGTGATATAATTTTAAAAGAAAAAAACATGATATGTAAATATGATATGTATTATACTATACTACTTTATGATTTAAGTGAGAAGACACATATCCAACCTCCCTAGTAGCAGCTAATAGGCTAGGAAGATAACTTTATTGTGATCACACATAAAGCAGTGACTAGCCAAAACCTGGCAACTACATAATTAAATAGAATTACACCATTTATCAAGTAAATGTCTGTGTGATAGTAACTATAGAGACAGGAAATCAGGGGAGATACACATTTTGGAAAGTGTGGCTGAAGTGTGAGTTAGAAAACCTTATGTTGTAACTTTCACAGCATAGAATCTCCAAGATCTAAAGCATGCTAATGCTGTTTCTTTGAAGCTTCCTTTTAGCTTAAACAACAGAGAAAAAACCAACAAATTTTCTTCTCTGTCTTCAGCAGTTGCCAGGTAGATGCTCATGCCGCTGGCTGTCCTGGTCTTTAAACTGAGAATGAATAAGGCTTTCCACTTGGGTGCTCCTGGCTGATCCCTGATAAATGTTCCACAGGTCCTGTTCAGCATAGAGTAAGAGAAATTGCTGGTTCAGTTGACCTTCAGCAGACAGCGATTCAAGAGCAGTGAAAGAACTGACCAGCACCCCCTGTAATTAGACATTTGCTCTTACCTATGCGAGTCATACACAGGCTTCCCAGCAGTGTCATGACTCACCTTTCTCCCAATATGACAGAAGGCAGAGGGTCCTTGGAAAGGTGACCCTCCCTGTTGGAGAATTAAGTGCATCTGTGCAAGTGTGTGTGTATTACTGGAAGGAAGCCATACCTTAGTGGTGAAGTTTCCTGAAGGACAAATGAATCCCCAGTCATCCTCTATAATTAAATACCTGTTACGGACAGTTGGAGAAACTGGATATGACAAATGGGTCAGTAACGGTAACTGCTGGGTTGCCTTCTCAGTGAGTCACTTGTGTTGAGTTTGTCAAACATGGCTGAGGTGGATGTTATTGTTATTTGTTCCTCTGCTATAGCTGGAGTCTTCATATACAGTAAGAAAATACTTGACTCTGGGCTTGTGTATGTAACCAGTATTTTGAAAAAGCAAGTGTGATTAAAAATATATATAACTCAGCATCATAAGACAAGGTGAAAAATAAGTAAATAAAAATAAAAATATAGCTTTCCTTTTCCCTTCCTCTGCCCCATGACTTTTCTACTGATTCTTAGGTAATAAACTGTTCTATCTATGATCTCTTTAAGTTGGAAATAGTCTGCATTCAGAAATTAAGTGTGTTCAGTCCATGATCTCTGAATTGGATTTAATGTCAAGTATTTGTTCCTCTTCTGTCTGTCTTCCCCAGGCTGGAATCTTGCTGGGGAGAAAGGATACAGGATTGGTGCCTGCTGCTTCTTTATTTCTCTTCCTCTGGCTTTTCCTCCTGTCCTAAACCAGCTCCCTGGCCAGCTTCTAATGTCTCCAGGGTAGGTGTGCCAGGGAGGGAAGAGGAGTGAAGAGTGAGGAAGGCTATCATGTGAACTGGTGGGAGTATTTGCTGGCCTTGTGTGCTGCAGGTCTGGCTGAAGGTTGCAGTGAATTTGACCTTCATGGACTTTTCCATAGCTAGGCTGTGTTCTGCTCACCTCCTCCTCCTTTGCCTCAAGCGGAGGCATCTATAGCAGGGTTGATAAAGTGTGGCCTATAGGCGCCATCCAACCTGCCTCCTGTTTTTGTCAATAGTTTCACCTGCACATAGACACATCCCTTTGTTTACACATTGCTTATGACTGCTTTTGTACAACAACTAGAGTTGAGTAGTTGCCACAAAGACGGTACAGCCCTCAAAGCCTGAAATATTTATTATCTGACTCTTTCCAGAGAAATATTGCTGACCTGTCTGAGAATTTGCATGGTCATTTCCAACTCTTTCTGGAACCAGTAGACATCCAGTTTTCCCTCCAGCTTCTTGTTGATAGATTCCTTGTAGCCCTTTGGGAAGTCCTAGGGCTGACCCTTCACTGGCTTTCTCCCAAGGCCTGCTGTGTCCAAGGGGAGCATTCATGTATCCCTTGCTGTCACTGAAGAAGTACAGATGATCCGTCCACAGGCTCATTAGGCTTAAGGTGGAACTTTAAGGGTAGGGCTGGGAACTGACATTCATAGTATGGCAATGTTTCTCTAAACATTTTTTAAATAAAACCTTCACCTTTGTGTGTCCTTAATCTGGCTGAGCACCTGAACATCATAAGCTAAGTTTGATATTTCTGTCAGTCTTGTACATATGCAACATATCGTATTCACTTTGACATCTTATATTTATAATATTGGTACCTAAGTTCAAACTTCAACATAAACATCCTACAAAACAATAATCGACATTGCTGGGCAAGTAGGTAATCATGAAGTTAGATTAAAACAATTTCATAAGGGTTCCAGTGACCCCAAACATTTCCCTATTATGGATCAGCAACTCTATCATTTGGGAAATATATGTTTGTTTTTGTTTTTACTATTATATTTTAAGTTCTGAGATACATGTGCAGAACATGCAGGTTTGTTACATAGGTATACATGCACCATGGTGGTTTGCTGCATCCATCACCCTGTCATCTATATTAGGTATTTATCCTAATGCTATCCTTCCCTACCTCCCCACCCCACTGACAGGCCCGTGTGTGATGTTCCCCTCCCTATGTCCATGTGTTCTCATTGTCCAACTTCCACTTATGAGTGAGAACATGCAGTATTTGATTTTCTGTTATTGTGTTACTTTGCTGAGAATGATGGTTTCCAGCTTCATCCATTTACTTGCAAAGAACATGAACTCATCCTTTTTTGTGGCTGCATAGGCTTCCATGGAGTATATGTGCCACATTTTCTTTATCCAGTCTATCATTGATGGACATTTGGGTTGGTTCCAAGTCTTTGCTATTGTGAACAGTGCTGCAATAAACATACGTGTGTATATGTCTTTAAAATAGAATGATTTAGAATCCTTTGAGTATATATACAGTAATGGGATTGCTGGGTCAAATGATATTTCTGATTCTAGATCCTTGAGGAATCACCACACTGTCTTCCACAATGGTTGAACTAATTTACACTCCCACCAACAGTGTAAAAGCATTCCTGTTTCTCCACATCCTCTCTAGCATCTGTTGTCTCTTGACTTTTTAATGATTGCCATTCTAACTGGCATGAGATGGTATCTCATTGTGGTTTTGATTTGCATTTCTCTAATGACCATTGATGATGAGCTTTTATTAATATGTTTGTTGGCTGCACAGATATCTCCTTTTGAGAAGTGTCTGTTCATATCCTTTGCCCACCTTTTGATGGGGTTGTTTGTTTTGTTTTTCCTGTAAATTTATTTAAGTTCAAGTTCTCTGTAGCTTCTGGATATTAGCCCTTTGTCAGATGGGTAGATTGCAAAAATTGTTTCCCATTCTGTAGATTGCCTGTTCACTCTGATGATAGTTTCCTTTGCTGTGTAGAAGCTCTTTAGTTTAATTAGATCCCATTTGTCTATTTTGGCTTGTGTTGCCATTGCTTTTGGTGTTTTAATCATAAAGTCTTTGCCAATGCATATGTCCTGAATGGTACTGCTGAGGTTTTCTTTAAGGGTTTATATGGTTTTAGGTCTTACATTTAAATCTTTTATCCATCTTTAGGTAATTTTTGGATGAGGTAAAAGGAAGGGATCCAGTTTCAGCTTTCTGCATATGGCTAGCCAGTTTTCCCAACACCATTTAATAAATAAGGAATCCTTTCGCTATTGCTTGTGTTTTTGTCAGGTTTGTCAAAGATTACATGGTTGTACGTCTGTGATGTTATTTCTGAGGTCTCTGTTCTGTTCCATTGGTCTATATATCTGTTTTGGTACCAGTACCATGCTGTTTTGGTTACTGTTGCCTTGTAGTGTAGTTTGAAGTCAGGTTGTGTGATGCCTCCACCATTTTGTTTGTTTGTTTGCTTGCTTAGTATTGTCTTGGCTATGTGGGCTCTTTTTTGGTTCCATAGGAAATTTAAGGTGGTTTTTTCCAATTCTATGAAGAAAGTCAGTGGTAGCTTGATGGCCATAGCATTGAATCTATACATTCCTTTGAGCAGTATGGCCATTTTTACGATATCGATTCTTCCTAACCATGAGTATGGAATGTTTTTTCGTTTGTTTGTGTCCTCTCTTATTTCCTTGAGCAGTGATTTGTAGTTCTCCTTGAAGACATCCTTCACATCCTTTTTAAGTTGTATTTCTAGGTATTTAATTCTCTTTGTAGTAATTGCGAATGTGAGTTCACTGATGATTTGGCTCTCTGTTTGTGTGTTATTGCTGTATAGGAATGCTTGTGATTTTTGCGCATTGATTTTGTATCCTGAGACTTTGCTGAAGTTGCTTAACAGCTTAAGGAGATTTTGGGCTGAGATGATGTGGTCTTCTAAATATACAATCATGTCATCTGCAGATAAAGACAATTTGACTTCCTGTTTTTCTATTCAAATACCCATTATTTCTTTCTCTTGCCAGATTGCTCTGGTCAGAACTTGCAATACTATGTTGGATAGGAATGGTGAGAGAGGGCATCCTTGTTTTATGCTAGTTTTCAAAGGGAATGCTTCCAATTTTTCCCCATTCAGTATGATACTGGCTGTGGGTCTGACATAAGTAGCTCTTATTATTTTGAGATATGTTCAATCATTACCTAGTTTATTGAGAGTTTTCAGTATGAAAGGCTGTTGAATTTTGTCAAATACCTTCTCTGCATCTATTGAGATAATCATGTGTCTTTGTCTTTGGTTCTGTTTGTGTGATGGATTACATTTATTGATTTGTATATACTGAACCAGCCTTGCATCCCAGGGATGAAGCTGACTTGATTGTGTTGGATAAACTTTTTTATGTGCTGTTGGATTCAGTTTGCCAGTATTTTATTGAGGATTTTCGCAGTGACGTTCATCAGGGATATTGGCCTGAAATTTTCTTTTTTAGTTGTGTCTCTGCTGGGTTTTGGTATCAGGATGATGTTGGTCTCATAAAATGAGTTAGGGAGGTTTCCCTCTTTTTGTATTGTTTGGAATAGTTTCAGAAGGAATGGTACCAGCTCCTCTTTGTGTCTCTGGTGGAATTTGGCTGTGAAACCATCTGTTCCTGTACTTTTTTTGGTTGGTAGGCTATTATTTGCTGCCCGAATTTCAGAGCTTCTTATTGGTCTGTTCAGGGATTTGACTACTTTCTGGTTTAGTCTTGCGAGGGTGTAAGTATCCAGGGATTTATTCATTTCCTCTAGATTTTCTGGTTTATTTGCATAGAGGTGTTTATAGTATTCTCTGATGGTAGTTTGTATTTATATGGGATTGGAGGTGATATTGCCTTTATCATTTTTTTATTGCATCTATTTGATTCTTCTCTCTTTTCTTCCTTATTAGTCTGGCTAGTGGTCTATCTATTTTGTTGATCTTTTCAAAAAACCAGCTCCTGGATTCATTGATTTTTTTGAAGGGTTTTTGTGTCTCTCTCTCCTTCAGTTCTGCTCTGATCTTAGTTTATTTCTTGTCTTCTGCTGGCTTTTGAATTTCTTGGTTCTTGCTTCTCTAGTTCCTTTAATTGTGATGTTAGGGTGTCAATTTTAGATCTTTCCTGCTTTCTCTTGTGGGCATTTAGTGCTATGAATTTCCCTCTAAACACTGCTTTAAATGTGTCCTAGAGATTCTGGTATGTTGTGTCTTCATTTTCACTGGTTTCAAAGAGCTTTTATTTCTGCTTTCATTTCATTATTTATCCAGTAGTCATTCAGGAGCAGGCTGTTGTTCAGTTTGTTGTATGATTCTGAGTGAGTTTCTTAATCCTGAGTTATAATTTGATTGCATTGTGTTCTGAGAGACTGTTATGATTTCTATTCTTTTTTATTTGCTGAGGAGTGTTTTATTTCCAATTATGTGGTCAATTTTAGAGTAAGTGCAATGTGGTGCTCAGAAGAATGTATATTCTGTTGATTTGGGGTGGAGAGTACTATAGAGGTAAATTAGATCTGCTTGGTCCAGACCTGTGTTCAAGTCCTGGATATCCTTGTTCATTTTCTGTCTCATTGATCTGTCTAATATTGACAGTGGAGTGTTAAAGTCTTCCACTATGATTGTATAAGAGTCTAAGTCTCTTTGTAGGTCTCTAAGAACTTGCTTTATATACGTGAGTGCTCCTGCATTGGGTGCAAATATATTTAGGATAGTTAGCTCTTCTTGTTGCATTGATCCCCTTACTATTATGTAATGCCCTTCATTTTCTCTTTTGATCTTTGTTAGTTTAAAGTCTGTTTTATCAGAGACTAGGATTGTCTAGGATTGTAACCCCTGCTGTTTTTTTTTTTCTTTCCATTTGCTTGTTATATCTTCCTCCATCCCTTTATTTTGAGCCTATGTGTGTCTGCACATGAGATGGGTCTCCTGAATACAGCACTCTGATGGATCTTGACTCTTTATCAAATCTGCCAGTCTGTGTCTTTTGATTGGGGCATTTAACCCATTTACATTTAAGGTTAATATTGTTATGTGCAAATTTGATCCTGCCATTTTAATGCTAGCTGGTTATTTTTCTTGTCAGTTGATGCAGTTTCTTCATCTTTACAGTTTGGTATGTTTTTGCAGTGGCTGGTACTGGTTGCTCCTTTCGACATTTAGTGCTACCTTCAGGAACTCTTGTAAGGCAGGCCTGGTGGTGACAAAATCTCTTAGCATTTGCTTGTTCATAAAGAATTTTATTTCTTCTTAGTTTCTGAGGCTTAGTTTGGCTGGATATGAAATTCTGGGTTGAAAATTCTTTTCTTTAAGAATGTTGAGTATTGGCCCCCACTCTCTTCTGGCTTGTAGGGTTTCTTCCAAGAGATCTGCTGTTAGTCTGGTGGGCTTCCCTTTGTAGATAACCCAAACTTTCTCTCTGGCTGCCCTTAGCATTTTTTCCTTCATTTCAACCTTGGTGAATCTGACCATTATGTGCCTTGGGGTTGCTCTTCTTGAGGAATATCTTTGTGGCATTCTCTGTATTTCCTGGACTTGAATGTTGGCCTGCTTGCTAGGTTGGGGAAGTTCTCTTGGATAATATCCTGAAGAGTGTTTTCCAACTTGGTTTCATTCTCCCCTTCATTTTCAGGTACACCAATCAAATGTAGATTTGATTTTCACATAATTACATATTTCTTGGAGGCTTTGTTCATTTCTTTTGTCTCTTTTTTCTCTAATCTTGCCTTCTCACTTTATTTCATTGAGTTGATCTTCAGTGTCTGATATCCTTTCTTCCACTTGATTAATTTGGCTATTGAAACTTGTATAAGCTTCATGAAGTTTTCATGCTGTGTTTTTCAGCTCCATCAGGTTGTTTATGTTCTTCTCTAAGATGGTTATTCTAGTTAGCATTTCATCTAACCTTTTTTCAAGATTGTTAGCTTCCTTGCATTGGGTTGTAACATGTTCCTTTAACTCAGAGAAGTTTGTTATTACCCACCTTCTGAAGACCTGCTTCTGTCAAACTCATTCTCCATCCAGTTTTGTTCCCTTGCTGGTGAGGAGTTGTGATCCCTTGGAAGAGAAGAGGCATTCTAGTTTTTGGAATGTTCAGCCTTTTTGTGCTAGTTTCTTCCCATCTTCGTGGATTTATTTTCCTTTGGTCTTTGAGGTCAGTGACCTTTGGATGGAGTCTCTGAGTGGACATCCTTTTTGTTAATGTTGAAACTATTTCTTTCCGCTTGTTAGTTTTGCTTCTGATACTCATTCCCCTCTGCTGCAGGTCTGCTGGAGTTTGCTGGAGGTCCACTCCAGACCCTGCTTGCCTGGGAATCACCAGCAGAGGTTGCAGACCAGCAAAGATTCCTTCCTCTGGTAACTTCGTTCCTTCCTCTGGTAACTTCGTTCCAGAGGGGTACCTGCCAGATGCCAGCCAGAGCTCTCCTATATGAGGTATCTGTCAGCCCCTACTGGGAGGTGTCTCCCAGTCAGGATACATGGATGTCAGGGAGCCACTTGAAAAGGCAGTCTGTCCCTTATCAGAGCTTGAATGCTGTGCTGGGAGATCTGCTGCTCTCTTCACAGCTGTCATGCAGGGATGTTTAAGTCTGCTGAAGTTGCATCCACAGCTACCCCTTCCCTCAGGTGCTCTGTCCCAAGGAGATGGGAGTTTTATCTATAAGTACCTTACTGGGGCTGCTGGCTTTATTTTCAGGGATGTGTGCCTTATTTAGAGAGGAGGAGTATAGAGAGGCAGTCTGGCTGCAGTGGCCTTGCTGAGCTGGGGTGGTCTCCGCCCAGTTTGAACTTCCCAGGGGCTTTGTTTACACTGTGAGAGTAAAACTGCCTACTCAAGCCTCAGCAATGGCTGCTACCCCTCCCCTCACCAAGCTTGAGGGTCCCAGGTCGACCTCAGACTGCTATGAGAAATTCAAGCCAGTGAATCTTAGCTTTCTGGGCTCTGTGGCGGTGGGACCTGCCAGGCCACTTAGCCACAGACCACTTGGCTCCCTGACTTTAGCCTCCTTTCCAGGAAAGTGAATGGTTCTGTCTTGTTGGCATTCCAGGTGCCACTGGGGTATGAAAACAAACAAACAAACAAACAACAACAACAACAACAACAAAAAACTCCTGTCTCTAGCTCAGTGTCTGCCCAAATGATTACCCAGGTTTGTGCTTGAAAGTCAGGCATCTGGTGGAGTAGGCACCAGAGTAGGCACTGTTTCTCCTGGTACAAGCTCTCATGGCTTCCCTTCACTAGGGGAGGGACATTCCCTGACCCATTACACTTCCTGGGTGAGGCAACACCCCACCTTGCTTCAGTTCACCCTATGTGGGCTGTACCCACTGTTTAGGGTACAGCCCACATAGGGTGTACCAATGAGATGAACCAGATACCTCAGTTGGAAATGCAGAAGTCACCCACTTTCTATGTCAATCTCATTGGGAGCTGCAGACTGGAGCCGTTGCTATTCGGCCATCTTGCCAGCAGGATGGATTTTTTTTTTTTTTGAGAAGTTGCTTTATTATTTATTTATTAATTTTGAGTCAAAGTCTCACTCTGTCGCCCAGGCTTGAGTGCAATGGTGCAATCTCAACTCACTGCAGCCTCTGCCTTCCAGGTTCAAGTGATTCTTCTGTTTCAGCCTTCCAGAGTAGCTGGGATTACAGGTGTATGTCACCAAACTTGGCAAACTTTTGTATTTTTAGTAGAGACTGGGTTTTGCCATATTGGCCAGGCTGGTCTTGAACTCCTGGCCTCAAGTTATCTTTCTGCCTCAGCCTCCCAAAGTGCTGGGATTACATGCATGAGCCACCTCATCTGGCCCAAGTGTTGGAAAATCTTAATATGACCTTGTTGAGTCTTTGAGTAGGTTTTTTTTTTGAATTGTGCAATAGTCACTATGCTAAATGTTATTTCCACTAGATGGCTTGAAAAAGTTCTCCTTTCATTGTTGTTCATTGACTAAGAGGTGTGAGAGGAGGGGGACTGGAGCTTGAGGCGATTACATTTAGGCAAAGTTACTCTAGGAATGGGAAAGGGAACTGAGTGGTAACAAAGTGAAGGCTTGCTGATGTACCTGAGAAATCATGTTTTTAATAGAAGTATGTGGAAGCAATCTGATATCCTGCAGAGGTACTGTGGCTGGAGACTGGAAGAAATGGTGGCTTCATCAGTACAGGAATGGAAATTGCCAGGATTGTTGTTCCAGAAGAACAAAGAGACGAGCTATAGTTGAAATTGCTGCCATTGGGGTTCACACTAGGTAGGAAAGGAAGCAACTTCAGGAAGGAGTCAGAGAATGGAGGTGGGGGGTACAGAGGACTGAGCTCTGAAGGTTTAGGAGCAGTAACTCTTGAGTGCGGCCACTGGCAGCACTGGCATCACCTTGAGCTTGTGGGAAATGCAGAATCTCTCATCCCACTCCAAACCTACTGAATCAGAACACACATGTTAATAAGATTTCCAGTTGTATATGTACATTCAAGAAGAAAGATTTAGTGTTAGAGTATGAAAGATATCAGCAAAATAAAAGATTAGCCTAGCAGAGTAAAATACTGAAGTTTAATATTTTAGAGGTGATCTTTTTTCCCTTCCTTCCTTCTTTCTTTACTTTCTTTCTTTTTTGAAATGGAGTCTCACTCTGTCATCCATGCTGGGGTGCGGTGGCATAATTTTAGCTAAGTGCAGCCTCTGTCTCAGAGGTTCAAGCAATTCTCCTGCCTCAGCCTCCTGAGTAGCTGGGAATACAGGCCTGCCACTATGCCTGTCTAATTTTTGTATTTTTAGTAGAGACAGGGTTTCACCATGTTGGCCAGCTGGTCTCAAACTCCTGACCTCAAGTTATCTGCCAACCTTAGCTTCCCAAAGTGCTACAGTGGGGAGCCAGTGGGCCTGGCCCTAGAGGTGATCTTTCTAAGCATGACACCATTAAAGGTAAAACCTAAATAAAAAAGCTAATAATTTAAAAACATAATCTTGTATGACTTCTGTGTATGTGTCCTTATAGTAGAACAATTTATACATTGCGGCACTGTTTACAATAGCAAAGACCTGGAACCAACCCAAATGCCCATTGATGATAGACTGGACAGGGAAAATGTGGCACATATACACCATGGAATATTATGCAGCCATAAAAAACGATGAGTTCGTGTCCTTTGTAGGGACATGGATGAACCTGGAAACCATCATTCTCAGCAAACGGACACAAGAGCAGAAAATCAAACACCGTATATTCTCACTCATAGGCGGGTGTTGAACAATGAGAACACATGGACACAGGGAGGGGAGCATCACACACTGGGGTCTGTTGGGGGGAAATAGGGGAGGGACAGCAGGGGGTGGGGTGTTGGGGAGAGATAGCATGGGGAGAAATGCCAGATATAGGTGATGGGGAGGAAGGCAGCAAACCACACTGCCACATGTGTACCTATGCAACAATCTTGCACATGTTCTTCACATGTACCCCAAAACCTAAAAATGCAATAAAAAAAAAAAACAGAGAAGAAAAAAAAAGAGAGAAAAAAACAATGTATGACTTCTGTACAGGAAACCTTATAAAGGTTATAAGAAAAAAGGTTTAAATCAGGTTATAAGAAAAATGGCAAACTGGAAGAAGGAATTAATAGCTCTTACAAAATCAAGAATAAGCAAAGGACATTAATAAGCTGTTCATAAAAGCTGTAACACAAATAGTTAATAAACACAGTAAAGGTTACCAACCTGGTAAGCAATCATAGAATTACAAGTTAAAAAGATAAAGTAATATTTTATTTTGCTTATCCAAAGCAAGATTGAAATGATTGACAATACCTGGAAGTAGACAGGATCTCAGGAAATGACATTTATGCTATTTCAATGGTAATTCTACATTAATACAGTCATTCTGGAGAGAAATCTGGGAATAGACATCAACATTTTAAATGTGCTATTCCTTACTAGAAATTTATGCTATAGAAGTAATTTAAAGATGTGCTGAGTTTGTATATGTTAGAAACTTCATAAGTGCTGCTGCTTTAAATTGTAACAATGTAGATAAAACCTAAATGTGAAACAATAGCAGATTGGTTAGATCAGTGGTTCTCAACTTGAGGCAGTATTGCCCACAGCAGACATTTGGCAATATCTGGAGACATTTTTGATCGTCATCACTAGGGATGGGAGCTACTGGCATCTAGTACTGATACAGAGGACAGGGAGGCTATTAAATATCCTTCAGTGCACAACACAGCCTCCCACAACTAAGAATTTTCCAGCCTAAAATGTCAATAGTGCTGAAGTTGAGAGCTGTACAATTAATTATTTTTCAGCCATAATAATTTCAATATAGATCTGTTTTTACTCACTTGGAAAGATAAATTGTTTAGTGGCAAAAAACAGATAATAAGAGTAAAATGAATAGTAAGATCTCATTTAGATGAAGCAAACAAAAAAGTATTCCTAGCAATATGCTTCTAAGGTGACCAACATGCTGAGTGGTAATCCACAAACTGCAATGTTTTTTCTTTTTAAAATCTTTCTGTGTTTTCTGAAAAGTTTTTCCAGCAAACATGCCTTCTTTTTTAAATTGGAAAAACAATGAAAATGTTTTCATCTAAAAGCAAAACAGAAAAAAGCACAAAAGTGTTAGAGAGGACCAATGACTAATTCTGAATGAAAACAGGATCAAAATGTCTTAGAGTGAATTACATCAGTGCAGAGGAGGTAAAGATCACTGGAAATGGGAAATTCTGGAATGAAAAGCCAGAGTGTTGGATCAGTTTTGTTTAAGGGCTCTGAATTCCCTAAGATAGTAGCAGGATTTAGGACAGAGAGAAAAACGATAGTCAGAGATGTCAACAAGATAGTTCAATAGATGTCAACAAGAATGAGAACAGTCGAACTAGACTTTGTGACTTCAAACTTTTTTCTTTTGAAAGTGTCACAAGAAAATATGAACAACATAAAAGAAAAATTTTGAACTTATAAATTTTATGTACCTGGGAACAACCATTCTTAAAACATATTTAGGGGCAGGGCATGGTGGCACACACCTGTAGTCCCAGCTACTCAGGAGGCTGGGGCGGGAGGATTGCTTGAGCCCAGGAGTTTGAAGTTGCAGTGAGCTGTGATCACAGCACTGCACTCCAACTTGGGTGACAGAATGAGATTCTCTCTTTAAAAAAATAAAGCAACAACAACAACAAAACACTCCAAAACACACACACAGGCATGTAGCTATTAATCAGTGCCCTAATGTTACACATTGTTTCTGATATTTCATTACTATACACGGCACATCTATAAATATTTTCAGAGCTATATCTTTGAGCACCTCATTACCTCCTTGTATTTTTTGTATTTTTAGTATAGACAGGGTTTCTAAGGGCTGGGCGCGGTGACTCAAGCCTGTAATCCTAGCACTTTGGGAGGCCGAGGTGGGTGGATCACAAGGTCAAGAGATCGAGACCATCCTGGTCAACATGGTGAAACCCCGTCTCTACTAAAAATACAAAAAATTAGCTGGGCATGGTGACGCGTGCCTGTAATCTCAGCTACTGAGGAGGCTGAGGCAGGAGAATTGCCTGAACCCAGGAGGCGGAGGTTGCAGTGAGCCGAGACCGCGCCATTGCACTCCAGCCTGGGTAACAAGGGCGAAACTCTGTCTCAAAAAAAAATCTATTAATATCTTTTGCTCATTTTTCTAGTGGTGTATTTGTATTAGTCTTCCTTCTTGAGTCATGCTTTATGATATATTCCTACTAAGTTTATTCTTAAATTATAGGTTAATTTATATTTTCTTCTATTTTTATTTCCTTAGCATTTTTATTTTTTCATTTACTTTTTCTTCTTTCATCTCATTTTTTAAAATGAATTTTTAGAGCAGTGTGAGGTTTGCAGAAGTATTGAATGGAAAATATAGAGTTCCCATATACCCTTTTCCTGCCCCACCCACATACAGTTTCCCCTATTATTAACATCTGGCATTCTTGTGGTTTATCTGGTACAATTGATGAGCCAATGCTGATACATTATTATCAATTAAACTCATAGTTCACATTAGGGTTCGAATTATGTAGGCTATGAGTTTTTTTGATAGAAAAACTAGCTGATTTTATTATCAATGCCAAACAAGTCTTTAAATCAACTAAAATTTATTTATTTCAGCATAAATTTACTTTCACATTTGTCTACAAGCACAGTAAATACAGTTCTTGGCATAAAGACACGGCCTCTAGAATTCAGTGCCTCCCCACCTGCAAGTTACATATATAAAACTCCCATGGTTGTTTATATAATGGTGGATTAATCAAATTAAAATAGTTATACTATATAGAATAAAATAAAATGGAAATAATTTACTCATAAGATTTATATTTAAATCATCTTTATTAATAAAGTTCTAGCCTGGAATTATAATGCCATTAAGCTTCCATTCTAGCAAAAGTGTAAGTAAAGTAAATATAAGTAACAGTTATACAGTAACAGCAGTTCCTTTAAATTGAAAATGATAGCAGTCAAAATCATTTTTGAAGAGAGCAAAACATATCGTGAAGTTTCTTGCTGTGGTCCTGGATGTTCAGTTGCAGGCTCATTTGAAGGTGGACTCAGCCCTGAAGGACTCACTTCTGCAGTGGAGGTGGGAGGAAAAATCCAGGTCTTGGGGAAGGTGAGGAGGAAAACTCCTCGGTGGATACACGTTTCTCACTGTTCAAAGAGATTGGTAAAAGACGTTTGATAACTTTGAGAACCTGCACTGTGCCCTAATAAATCATTACATCTGTAACTTCCATTACCTATTCTTTTGTTTGAAAATTGACACCAGAATGATTACTTGATCTAACAAGCCAATTTTTACAACATTGAGAAAAATATACCTCTTCAAATACAGACGATTAAAGGAAATATAAATAATTTTAAATGTAATTTTTGTCCTATCTTAACACCTCTTTTAAAAAAGGAATTATTTCAAAATATGTAAAACTTATCGTAAAAATAATGTTTTTCTTTCATTACCAAAGTCCTTCTCAAAGGCCATTTTCATATAATTTTCACCAAACTTAAAATTCATATCAGGGATTCCCAATTCTGATTTGATATTATACTAAAACGTTTCCAGTTATATCAAAAACCACCTTAAAATTCCCGCAAACAAAATTTGTTTCAATTCACTTTCCACTTTAAAAAGAGAGGTGAAACAAGGGAAGGAATAACTAGATGAGACATTCATAGGCAAAGCCTAGTATTTGGTAACCACATATTTATTCTGCAGAACCCTGTAATTCAAAACGGTAAAGTGAATATAAAAGAAATACATTATTCCTTTTTCTTATGTGACGCTTTGAAAGAATTCAATAAATCCAACAATTAGTTCAAACGTAATACATACATTTTAAGTTTTAAGTAAGTAGGACTACATCAGAACTACTTAGGAAAAAGACTTTAAAAAGTATCATAGCCAGTAATTTTAATGCTGGAATAAAAATATTAATTATTTTAACTAACTGCCAGAATAAAAAGTTGATACCAAATAAGATACTGATAATTTTAGTTTTATAAGACCTGTAAAAAGTCAACTATTTTCTTGACTACCAAAATAGAGAAATAATTCCATATTATTAAGATGAATCCATTTGAAACCTCATTACACTCCATTTACGGCTGCCTGCCTTCCCAATTCAGAAAAGTAGTGGTACACTCACAGAATGCTAGAAAAGTTTTTCCTCCACTGTGTTACTACATGAACAGGTAGTAAAATTAGTATCTCTGATTAGTAAAACACATATTGAAGTTTAAAAACAAATTTTTAAAAAGCATACTTGCAACTGGAGCATGTGGTGGACTTGGGAAATCCCTTGGTGGAAAATCATCTCCAGAAGCTCCCTTTTCCCACAGAGGTGGCAGGGGCCCAGTGTCAGAAGGACCCCTGTGAGAATGGGTTAACATAACAGAGCTTGATTCTTGTTTCATCGGTAATCTGATGGTCCCGAGGATTCCCTGGGCCTCTTGAGCCTCTTCCTCCTCTACTTGTGAGCAAAGGTGAGAATCTGGGGGGACCCTCCAATGAAGTTGGAGGAGACAGAAAAGCTCTTGTTTCAGATGAAGGCCGACCCAATGGTACGGAGCCATATGGGGAAAGCTCTCTGCCAAGTTGTGTATTTGGAACATCCGGTACATATGGATCTCTTTCTAAAAGTTCAAATTTAAACTCTAGTTCAGTTAATTTCTGTCTGTTACGAGCATTTTCTTTCCTTAAATCATGGAGATATCTTTCAGCAGCTCGAGCTGCAAACCAATTATCATGCGCTTTGTTCTCATAGGAAATAGTGCGCTTTTGATAATAATGCATCGTTCTCTCCAATTCTTCTTCAAGATCGTTGGCTCGCTTTCTATAGGCCTCCAGCTTTGCGGTGGCATGGCTGATCCTTTTGTCTACCTTAGAAAGTTTCTCTTCTGTCTCTAACTGGTAATTTTCCTCTGTTGTTAATTTTCTGTAGAGTTTCATTTCATTTTCTTGATATGATTCAGTCATTAAGTTTCTGTTGAAGCTTCTGATTCTCACTTTCAAAATGCTTGTTTTCTGACTGCAAAGATGCTTGTTCAGTCTCAAGATTTCTAATACGTTCTGTAAGCTCTTCCTTCATTTTATCAACTTCAGATAACTGAATATTAATTTGGGTTCTTTCTCCTTCTAAGCTTTTGAAAGAAGCTTTGAACTTAGCAGCATGAATCAGTTTCTTCAAAGCTCCGTTTGGAGGATGATCTAAGTACGCAACATTTGCTGATTCACTGTTCAGTTCTGACTCCTTGTCTTCATCCGTTCTGTCTTCTCCAAGCATAGCTGCCCAATCTTTCATCTTCAGCAAGTGTTCAGTCAGAGTCTTGATGAGATTGCCTTTAGCACTGAGAACTTGTTCTGCGTGTACTTTGGGGTCTTCCAATGTTATTTTCTGTTTATTAAGTTCACTCACTTGTTCTTTCCACACTTCAGCTTCTTGCAAAAGCTGTCTCTGGCTTTCCTGAAGTTGAGAATTTTCATCCAAAGTGTCCTTTATTGCTATCGTCATTGGTCTTCATTCATTGGAAATAAAGTCTTGAAGGTCGTTTTGGCTTCAGCTACTTGTGATTTGAGGGATGTTGACTCATCTTCTAGAGACTGTCTCCTTTTTGAAATATCCACCGTCAGTTCATTTTGTTCAGACTGTTTAGATTTCTCTTCTTGTAACTCTTTCACTAGACATAGTATTTCTTCCTCAAGTTCCACATTGGATCTGTTCAGCTTTTCACAGGTTGCCTCCAAGCTTTGTGCTTCTGTTGCCTCCTTCTCAAAGCTGGCGTCCTTTAAAGATGACTCCACTTCATGGCCTTCATACTTTTTTTGAATAATGCTCAGTTTTTCAAGTAGTTTACGTTTTTCTTTAATTTGTGTAGACAGCATTTCAGCAAGCTTTTTCTCTCTTCCTGCATAAAGCTGACTCCTAACGGATCTAAAACCTCTCCACACAAAAAAGAGAACAGCAATAAATCCAAAAACAGCTGCCCCTATCACCCATTCCCATAGAAAACCGTAAGAATTAGAATCTGCTCCCATACTTTGATGCAGTGCTGCCACAACCCTGTGTGGCACCTCCAGAACCAGCCTCAAGTATGGCTGAGGGGTAGCCTGGGGCTCCTCCGTAGTGCCAAGGCTGTTCTGGTGGTCGCCGCAGTAACCGGGGCCTGTGGGGGCCACAACAAAGGGCGGAGAACAGGCAGCCTTCTGTCTGGAACCTGAATCTGAAGGGGGCAACTGGAGCAGACCACTGCAGAGCAGGCTGGCGGGGAGCTGGGAAACCCTGGGGAGCTGGAAGACACGGGGAGGAACAGTGGGATGCGGGCACCCACAGGTCTCACAGGCCCGTGCTGCCTTTTTCTCTCTTATTTTTACTTTATTTTTGGACCTGAGTCTTGTCAATGTTGTCCAGGCTGGTCTTGAATTCCTAGCCTCCAGCGATCCTTCCACCTTTCTCAACTAATCTTGGCATTTCAAATTCCACGCTCCCCCCCGCCCCCAACTAGGATAATTTTGCAGTTTCAAAATCCTATTCATTCTTCTTTGACTAAGCCTTTGTCAATACCATAACTGAAAAGGTTCTTCTACGTTTGATTATCCTTACTACTTGTATAACACTGAATTACATAGTCTCAGACATAAATTATGCAAAACACAATTTTGGAGGCAGGTTTCTCATCTGAGTTATATATACTTTTGAGCTAAGTCCTGTCTTACTCACCTTTATATGTCCACATTAGTAGAATGAAAGTAACAAGACACAACACTTAATATTTATGGGATTTTTTTCTTAGAAAAATGTCTCAAGTCATAGATACTTATGTTTTTTAATAAACTTTAAGATTTCCTTTTAATGAGCCTTTAGGCAATTTTTTAAAAAGTCTGTAGCTGCTCATCTGATTCCTCATTTCAGGACTTCAATAAATAAGATAATACCTAATAAATAAATAAATAATGCCCGATAAGACCTTCAGGCCCATATTTGCTGTCAGTGGCTAAGGGTAGGAGCATATATGAAGTAGAAGGCTACAGCCGGAAAAAGTCTGGCAGTCAGGATATGACTTATTCTACACATGCCAGTAAGTAGCTAATTTAACACTTACACACATCATTTAATTTTTTTTTTTTTTTTTTTTTTTTTTTTAAGACAGAGCCTTACTCTGTTGCCCAAGCTAGAATGCAGTGGTACACTCCAGGCTCACTGCAACCTCCACCTTTGGAGTTCAAGCGATTCTCCTGCGTCAGCCTCCCAAGTAGCTGTGATTACAGGCATCCACCGCCACATCAGACTAATATTTATATTTTTAGTGAAGATGGAATTTCACCATGTTGGCCGGGTTGGTCTTGAACTCCTGACTTCTAGTAATCTGCCGCCTCAGTCTCCCAAAGTGCTGGGATTAGTCATGAGCCACTGTGCCCAGCCCATACCATTTAACTTCTAAAGGCTATAGCTACTTCATCTAGAAAAGGAGTTTAGATTAAATGACTTCCATATCTACCTCAGTTCTAAAAACAGAAATAAAGTATATTTTTTTATGGCCTCTGATGTCAAAAGTCTTTTGTAGAGTCATGTTAGGAAAGAGTAGTAAAAACAACATTAATCAGGCTTCAGCTCTCATTCCTAACAAGGGCTCTGCTGACATTCCGGTTAGAATCACAAGTCAAGCTACGATACAATTAACATCTCTAACAAAGTAACCCAACAAACCAAATACTTCAACTCAACTCTTTAGTGTGCTAATTTTAGAATAAGGGGGTAAATCACAAGAAACATTAAGTCTCAGAAAACATACTCCGTGTTAGGGGTCTGCACCGGTGGCCCATCACCCACCTATGTGTATAAATAAAGTTTGAGTGAGCACAGCCATGCCCATGTGTTTACTTGTTGTCTGTGGATGCTCCTGCATTACAAGAGTGGGGCTGAGTAGCTGTGACAGAAAACATGGCCCTGCAGAGCCCAAATAATTAACTATCTGGCTCTTTGCAGAAAGTTTGCCAACTCTGGTCCTAGGGAACTATAAAAAAAATGCAATTGGGAGTGGTTTTAAGAAGTTTTGGCTAATGTTCACAAAAGAATGCCCCAGAAGCTATTAAATACTGTATGTTTCAAAAGCATCAGGCTGGGAGTGGTGGCTCATACCTGTTCATCCCAACACTCTGGGAGCCAGTGCAGGGGAATCACTTAAGCCCGGCAGTTTCAGACCAGCCTTGGCAACAACCTGAGACCTCATCTCTGGAAAAAAAAAAAAAGTAAAAAAAATTAGCCAGGTGTGGTGGTGCACACCTGTAGTCCCAGCTAACTCTCAAGGCTGAGGAGGAAGGATTGCTTGAACCCAGGAGGTAGAGGTTGCAGTAAGCCATGATCATGCCACTGCACTCCAACCTGGGCGACAGACTGAGAGGTGATCTCAAAAATAAAAAATACTTAAAAAGCATCAGATAGGCTTGCTCTGCAAAGATCTGAGATTTTTTTAGTCAGAAATACCTAGAATTGTTTGAATTTTAACTGTGACAATTAGTTGTAGAAACAAGTTATTTAAAATCCCCAGTCTTAGCTGAAAATGGAATTTGAGGCTGCAAAGATGACAGTAGATCATAATATAAACTACATGGCATACAGTCTAGAACAATCTTAGTTTCCCACAATTTATTAAATCCCAAAGAAAGAAAAGACGGGAGAAGAATGCACTTTCACCAACTGGTAAATGATGCCACCCAGTGATGACTATAACATTCTCAAATGAGAGAAATTAAAATGAAGAAGAAGAAAAAAAACTGGCCCTACCGAAAGTTTTCACAGCTAGGGATTTAGCCCGAAAAATGAGAGATTTTTAATAGATAGGATTTTTTAAGAGTGTGGAGGAGAGTACTACCAAAAAGAAAAAAAGCAATATCGTTGTACTCCACTTTGATAACAGGGTGGTAGGAGTTATTAAGAAATTATTTTAGGCAAATATAATCGAAAAAGGGCCCTTGGAAGGTTTTTCTCAGCTCCAAAAATGTTTCTTGTCTAGCATAAAAGCCCTGGGTCTTAGACCCAGGCTGGCAATGGTTAAGATGCAAATGCAAGCCGTTAGAAACTGGGTTCACCCAACTTGATGATTCCCACTGTTGTCCTCTTCCCCTCGCTCCAACATGTGCCTAACAGCATGGCCTCCCTCACATATCCCCAGGAGTGTAAAACATCAGGGCGCCCTGCATATGCATCATAAAGGATGTTGTTTTATCTAATTCAACTCAAAACAAAATCCTGGTGTTCCTCCACTCATCAAAGCTGCATCAGTAGCAAGGCAGTGTCCAGGTCCAAAGCAAGAACAAGGACTCTAAATATCATTCAGCTAGAATTCTGATATAACTTTAACAAAGGCTATACATTAAATGGGGCACTGGGCTCAGTGGCTCAAGTCTGTAATCCCAACACTTTGGGTGGCCAAGGCAAATGGATCACTTAAGGTGAGTTTAAGACCAGCCTGGCCAACATAGTGAAACCCCGCCTCTACTAAAAATAAAAAAAATAACAGGGCATGGCAGTGGGTGCTTGTAATCTCAGCTACTCGGGAGGCTGAGACATGAAAATTACTTGAACCTGGGAAGCAGAAGTTGCAGTGAGCCAAGATTGCACCACTGCACTCCAGTCAGGGCAATAGAGACTCAATCTCAATAAATAGATGGATGGATAGATATAGTAATTATCTTTTTAACCACATATAGTTTGTGTACTCAAGTTTTAATTGAATCTGATTTTCACATCACACATATTTGCTCTCAAGAGCCTGTGTTTTTTATTGGATTTATTAAACGTTTTCATTTTTATCATGAATGATCTACTTCCCATTAAGGCAAGAACCATATCTACCTTGACTACTGCTGTCTCTCTAGTGCCATCTCAGCTGTATGGAATCTGGTATAAACTTAAATATTTACAAATGAAGAACCTGCTGTCAGACGGAGCAGGGGCTCATCCTGCCATCTAGCGGTCCACATGAGTAACAGCTCCGTTAAATACAGTACTAACTCTATAGAGGGCAGGTATGCTTCATACAGTCACTCCTTTGGACGAGAAAAATAGAAAGATAATACAAGAAGTAACAGGAATAGGTAGAAGGTAAAAGACTAGGATACTGTCACAATTGGATCCATCTCCTACATCTTCCAGAGAACTATGCAATGATCACTGATATCCAGAATAATGACCATGAGACCCTGTCACATTAGCAAAAAAGGTATCCAATGTTTTGGCTTCTCTGGGCAGGGACATTCGGGTTTGCTGAAGTTGTACCCACAACCACCCCTTTTCTCAGGTGCTCTGTCCCAGGAAGGTGGGGGCTTTATTTTTAAGTCTCCCTGATGGGCTGCTGCCTGTTTTCAGACATGCCCTGCCCAGTGAGGACATCTAGTGAGCCGGTCTGTCTGCAGGTGTCTTCCAGTTCAACTTCCCAGCAGCTGTGTTTATACTGTAAGGTTGGAACTTTTCAGCAGCTTTGTTTACACTGTGGGCTTGAAACCGCCTACTTCAACCTCAGAGATGGCAGACGCCCCTGCCCCCAGTGAGCTCGAACATCCCAGGTCCAGCTAAGGCTGCTGTCCTGGCTGGGAGAACTTCAAGCCAGTGGATTTTAGATTGCTGGTCTCTGTGGGGTTGGGACCCCTGAGCCAGACCACTTGGCTCCCTGGCTTCAGCTCCCTTTCCAGGGGAGTTAACGGTTCTGTCCCGCTGGTGTTCCAGGCGCCATTCAGTTGGAAATGTGGAAATCACCCACTTTCTGCATAGATCTCACTGGGAGCTGCACACTGGAGTTGTTTCTATTTGGCCATCTTGCCGCCCACCTTCTTAGGGTTTTTATTTAGGTGTAGCAAGCTTTTAAGAGCATATGTTCCATGTTCCATGAATTTACATGAAGGCAGAATTAGCAAAATGTAAACTCTTCAGATTTCCTAAAAAATTAAAAGAAATTATTTTGTGTAACATAAGAATTTTTTTGTTAAAACATTCATTTTAGAATACTGTATTTTGATGTTAATTTTAAATAACCCAACGTTCAACTATATAACAATAGGTTTTATTTTTCTATTTTAGTATGTAATACAAGATATTTAACTTTCCTTAACTTGCATAAAAAGTTATAAAAATATAATGTTATAAGTGACATGTTTTATTTACGGAGCAAACACCATGTAGGTTGAAATAATTTGAAAGTATGACATGAAAATATACCAAAATGTTTAAGGCATCTGATGCTCAAATTCTTAAGATGTGGGCTATAAAAATTAACTTGTTAATTTTAAAATGGAGACATGACATGTACTAACTCTAAGCATGCCTTTAAGCATATACCATCTGGCATTTTAGAAGAGATAAACAACACCGTAGCGTTTGACTGTCAGAATTAACTGCTGGATTCACAAAAATTAAATACAATCTTGGTGGTGAGTCAAGGTTTTAGTGACCTGGGATGTGACACACAGTGGTGTGTGTTTACGTCAGATGAGCTGTTCAAGCAAAACCATGTTTAGTCCAGCAGTCACCTTCATGTTGTCTATCTTCAGAGGGAACAGAAGGATAAACGTTAAGTGGAAACTCAAACTCTTTGGCCTCACAATCTATTTTCTGCTTCTGTCATTGGATTCTGTACTTTTATTTTCTTAGAGAAATAAAGAGCATTCTGGGCTCTGTGTTTGCTATCAAATGTGAAATCAGGACTCTACTTGGATCAGCCCAAGGCATCCCCTTTAAGAAAGAAAGAGTGTACCATATCAGTACCCCTAAAGGCACCACAGGGACAAAAGAGTCCAGCTAAAATCTCAACAGGTGTGAGATGTGTTTCTTTTCAATGAAATGTGCTAGTGAAGAGGGGTTCATCAATTTTTTTTAAAAAGTGACAATCAATAACCTGAGAATATTTTTATACCTCTAGTTTTTTTTTTTGAAACAGAGTCTTGTTCTGTTGCCCAGACTGGAGTGCAATGGCAGGATCTCGGCTCACTGCAACCTCCACCTCCCAGGTTCAAGCGATTCACCTGCCTCAGCCTCCTGAGTAGCCGAGATTGCAGGTGCCTGCCACCATGCCTGGCTAATTTTTTGTATTTTTAATAGAAACAGGATTTCACCATGTTGGCAGGCTGGTTTTGAACTCCTGACCTCGTGATCCACCCACCTTGGCCTCCCAAAGTGCTAGGACTACAGCCATTGCACCCAGCCACCTCTAGATATTTTTTCCAGATTATGAAAGAATAGACCACAGTAAAGATATGTCTATCAGCAAGGCCTGTACGTATCTCAATTTACAAAGTCTGTAAATGAAGAAAATATGATATATGTAAATAAATATTATTCAACCTTCACAAAGAAGGAAATCCTGCCATTGAGACAATATGGATGAACCTGGAGGACATTATGCTATGAAATACTCCAGACTCAGCAGGACAAATACTTGAGATCTCACCTATCTGAAATAGTCAGACTTGTAGGATCAGTGAGTGGAATAGTGGTTGCCAGGGGCTGGGGTGGGCTGGGGTGTGCTGGGGTAGAATGGGGAGATTTTGGTCAAGGGGTATCAAGTCAGTTATACAAAATATAAGTTTCAGAGATCTAATATATAGCACTGTAAATATAGTGAAGAATACTACTGTTCACTTGGCATTTGCTGAGCCAGTAGGTCTAAAATGCTCTCATCACATAACACAAAAGATGGCAACTATATGAGGTGATAGATATGTTAATTAGCTTGATTGTGGTGATTATTTCACAATGTATTTGTGTATCAAATCATCAATTTATGCACACCATAAATATATAATTTTTAATTGCCAAAAAACAAAATATTAAATTTATGATCAAATGCTTGGACCTAAAATAAAAATACATTGTAAGAAACAAAACAATAACCAAAGTCTGTAGGAACAAAAAAGTTGCTTCTTTATAATGAGATTCTGCTCATTTGATTATTTATATTCCTAGATAATTTCGACCTAATTTTAAAAAGAAAGAAAATGTTAAGATTTTTTTTTTCCTGCACATTTTTTGGGAATATCTAAAAACATGGTAAAACTAGGGATTAAATTGTTGAAAAACACATACTTTGAATGAAGAGACCTTCCAAACAGGCTTTGTGTGAGCAACATGCCTGTTCATTCACCTGGATGCAGGTGGGCTAAGGCCGAAAAGGGCATTAGCAAAGGACAGTGGGATAGGAGTTGGTTTTATAGGTTTGGGTAGTTTTTTTTTGGCGGGAGTAAGGGTGTTGCAAAGTAAGTTCAGTTACACTGGTGGCGGGTAGGGGCAAGGAGTATCCACGTTCAGTTACAATGGCAGGGTTGGGTGAGAGGTATTTGCATTATCATAAGAACATTTAAGATGGCAGGGTTGGGTGAGGGGCTTGTGGGAAGCTCGGCTGGGTGATCAGGACAATGGCGAAGGCAGGAAGCGGGTGGGAGACTTCAACCAGAGGCAAGCAGGACTCTCAGGCTCCAGGCTTGCATATGGAGGCATAAATTTTAACAATTTTGACGTAATTCCTTCTGGTAATATCACCCACTTCTATTATCAGTAGGTCTCAAACTTTAGCATATATAAGGGTGACCTGGAGGCAGGCAGTGGTTTATGGATAAATGTCTAGTAACTGGCTCTCTGAGGGAGAACAGAAAAGCCCTGATTTGTAGCATTTGCCAACTTTCATGACGCAAATACTTCCACCACAGCAAATTTCAGTCTACCATTGAATGTGAAGCCAAATAGCTCACTAATTTCTAAAATTCCTGGAATTTTAATGATAATCTGTTCCGGAGAGTTGATACCTCCCAGCTCCAGGATACCATTATCTGGAGGGCTTGTTAAAGCTAATATTTCTGAACTCCACCTCCAAAGATTCTGATTCAGGAAGTCTGGGGTAGGCCTGGAGGATCTGCCCTTTTAAAGAACTTTCTGGCCTCTACCAAGTGGTGGATGCTGGCAGGTGCACAGATCTGTCTTAGAGCAGCATTTTCCAAATTTGTTCAGTGGAACCCTAGCTTAGTAAGTGTTAATAAATGTTCCAGAGGGGGAAAGAAGACGTTAACGCTGGGAAATGCTAGGGCAAGCAAAGGTAAGTAGACTTTCTTTAATGCATGACTTTTTAGGCCTTAATGCACCCTTCTGCAATGTGAAACATGAAGGAGAGGATTTTGACCGCTGTGTTTCAGAAATGTATTTGATCCTAGAATATTTTCACCTAGCATGATGTTTTTGAAAATACTATTAGTATTTACACTTTCTATTTGTGGATTAGAGTTAGATCTCAGAGTCACAAGACTGTATAAACAAATTCGGGTTGACAATACTAGGCAGGAGGTAAATGCTGTCCTGCTTTCAGAAGAAGGATTAAACTCAATGAGCAGTAAATAGAAAGCCCTTTATCTAAGTCCTACATAAACTTTGCCACCTTTTTCAATACCAAATTGAGGCTGGGGAACAGATACTCAGCTCCTTAGCATTCTTGAAGCCTCTGTCTAGATAGTTATGCATCATTCAGTTCCATAATTGCAGAGCTGGAAGAGATCAAGAGGTCATCTGGTCCAATCCCCCTTTTCAATGTATGAGGAAATCAAACCAGGGAGATGAGGTACCTTTCCCAGAGCAGGCGAAGACTTTCTAACACCATCCATTGCTCTTTTTACTATATTAAAATTTCTTCTCTTTTCTGGAAGAAGTTCAAGACTCCAGCTGCCTCTGATGCCTGTTTGAGCAAATAGGGGGCCAAAAGTCCAGTGTCCTACTCAGAGCTGTTTCAGAATAATCCTCTTAAATTCAACTGGATATCTGCTTCCTTTGAAATTCTGATTAGTTGAGGGTGTTTGATTCTGATAATCCACCAGGGAGGAAATTATGCTCTGAGGTCCAGCAGCTGCCAGAAGCAAGCTGTCAGCTTAATACCAGCTCTCTTTCTCTCCATTTTATCAGCAAAGCAGCTGGGAACAAAGGCATGGAGGGTAGAGCTGGGTGAGGAAACACAACACCAGCGGAAGCTGGCATGTGCTGAGCTCTGTTGCTGAAAGGGCCATGAAATTTTACGATGTTGCTTAATTAGAGTCAAATATAAACATCAAACAAAACAAAACGTCAGTGATGTGTGACAACAGGTTATTAGATACGGGTTACCAAAGACAAAGCGTTCCTTTGTACCCTTAAAACATCATTGTCCGCTACTCATTTTATACCTATTATGCCATTGAAATGTGATCTGAAAGGGTCTGGTTGAGTTCATAAAATGGAATAATTATTCTCTCATCTCTCTCTCTCAATACCCACCCACATCCTCACATATAAGCCACAGGTGGCTCAGTAAGTGCTAAGAATGGCGTCGAGGTGATACAGTATTAAAATTGACAAGGCTCACTACTTATACAGTTTCCATTTATTTATTAGTCGCATTGATTAAGCACTGACTATGTCCCAGGCACTGTGCTGCACTAGCAGGATTCAACAATGAGCAGCAACAATCCTGGTTGGTCCTTGCTGTCAGGAAGCTAGGAGTCTTGTGTGGGAGACAGACAAAAAGAAAAACAATTTACAAAAAATACATAAAAATATCAACTGGGATAGATGCTTTGAAAAGAAGGTACGAGGTGCTATGAGTGTGTAACATGACAATGTGACCGAGACCGCTTTTCCCCTCAATCGGCCCTGGACTGATACCAGCATGCAAATGACCACATGAGTTTGACAACACCTGAGCTACTCTTTGCCCTGTTCAACAAGGGGAGTCTACTGACCGTGTGCTTGGATGTCATGGTAATATTAAAACACCGTAGCACTTTCTAAATGCTTATCTCTCAGTTTTAACTTTTATCACATTGGAAACAGTTTGTAGATTGGCACCAAAGTATGGATTGCACTTTGAGCGGCTCCAACCGAGACTGTGAAAACACGAAAGTCTTCCTGGAGGAAATGATTTTTGCCTAGTGTTCCGTGATCGATCTATGATCACTATGACCATCATAGATCACTGTGATGTGTATTGAAGGGCAAATAGACAAAATCGAGATGGGAAGGAGAATTCCAGGTAGAGACAATCCAGATGAGGAGTTTGGCTGGAGCATGCAAATAGGCAGAAGATTAGTCAAGATGAGTTCAATGGGAAATGCCATGCCAGGCCTATGTTATCTTTGTGTTTTCTTTATGGCAAAGAGCAGGTTTGGAAAGGTTTTAAACAGTGTAATTTTATTAGATTCGAGGTGTTCAAATCACGTTGCTGCTGTATTGACAATATACTAGAAGGTGTGTCAGTCTGCTCAGACAACTGTAACAAAATACCACAGACTGGGTGGCTTATAGACAACAGACATTTATTTCTTACAGTTCTGGAGGCTATGAAGTCAAAGATCAAGGCACTGGAAAACGAGGTGTCTGGTGAGGGCTGGCTCTATGGTTCATAGATACCACCTTCTTGCTGCATCCTCAGGGCGGAAGAGGCAGAGGCTCTCTTTGGAGTCTCTTTTATAAGGATACTAATCCCAATCATGACAGTGCCACCCTCATGACCTCATCACCTCCCAAAGGCCCCACCTCCTAATACTATCACCTTAAGGTTTAGCATTTCAACATAGGAATTTTTGTGGGACACAAATATCCAGACCATAGCAGGAGAATAAAAGTGAAAGTAGGGAAACCAGCGAGTAGACTATTGCAGTAGTCCAGGCAACCTGAGCCAGAGGGGCAGTGGAGGTGTAAAAAGTGGGAGACTGAGGCTGAGCGCATTGGCTTATGCCTGTAATCCCAGCACTTTGGGAGGTGAAGGTGGGTGGGTTGGTTGAGCCCAGGAGTTAGAGACCAGCCTGGGCAACGTGGAGAAACACTGTGCCTGTAAAAAATACAGAAATTAGCCAGGCAACATGGTGACTGCCTGGAGTCCCAGCTAGTTGGGAGGCTGGGGTGGGAGGATCACGTGAGCCCAGGAAGTCAAGCCTGCGGTGAGTGGAGAGAGCACCCCTGGAAGTGGGAGACTGAGATTGAGATCGTAGGGTAGGATTTCTGGCGGAGTGGATATGGGGTTGAAAGAGTGGGGAAGATCAAAGAGGACTCTTCTGATAGCTGATCATCCCAATATTCCACTCTAATGCAGACGAGGAATATTGCTTCCTTTCTGTTCAGGACCAGAAGAGTCCCTTTATTCCTAAGGACTTTCCTGGCAGGGAATGGCAGTCCATTTCCCAAGTCCTTCAGAGGCTCTACCAGTACTTTGAGATGTGCTTCACAGCTGCCATTCTTTCTCCAATTAGCTTTCCATTTTTGGAACTAAATGACTTCTCCCTTTGAATATAAATTCTCCTCTGTAGTGTTTCCTCAGTTTTATTCTTTAAAACCTTATTCTATAACATATTAATTAAGCACTCAGTGAAAAAGGAGTCTCATCAAAGAACGTATTCGGGAAACACTAAGCTAAACAAGAGCCAGGCTGTTTTTTTCTTCAGTGCATGACTTCTCAGAGCGTTTAATATGTTAATGTGCATCTTCAGTTTCCAAGAGGGGATGGACAAAATACATTGTTTCCAAAACTTAGTTATGAGTTCCTTTTTGCCAGGAGCATCTACTAGGCGAGTGTTCTATGAAACCTTCGGAAAAGGATGCTGCCTGGTGACTAGAGCAGCCTTGTGTTCAGCAGTGGATGTTTGGTGGTTGTGCTTCACTTTTTTTTTTTTTTAAGAGATGGGGTCTCGCTATGTTGCCCAGGCTGGAGTGCAGTAGCTATTCACAGGCGCGATCCCACAACTGATCAGCACGGGAGTTCTGACCTGCTCTGTTTCTGACCTGGGTTGATTCACCCCTCGTTAGGCAACCCAGTGGTCTCCCACTCCCGGGAGGTCACCATATTGATGCCAAACTTAGTGCGGACACCCGAATGGCATAGTGCACTACAGCCCAGAACTCCTGGTCTCAAGAGATCCTCCAGCCTCAGCCTCCAGAATAGCTGGGACTACAGGCACGTGCCATGGCGCCCAGCTCTGCTTCACATTTTGAGGCAAGCAGAGGTGTTCATTGGTTTGTCATAGGACAATCTGTTTCCATTCTGTAAGGCACTTTTACTGAAAGGCTAAGTAAGTTTTTTTTTTGCAATCAGCAATGACCCTCCCTGTACCTGACTAAGCTTGCAATTCTAGCTCTGTGATAAGTATTGCTGTGCTAGCTCTAAGTGTTGGCTTGGGGACAGCATCCTGTGTCTGTCTGGGGGCAATGCGCCCCACTCAGCCAATACATGGGAAAGGAGGACCTGAGGTACTGCCGTGATGAACTTAATTGACGTTGGTGTGAGAGCAGTCCGTTTTCCATTTTAGCTGACTGGGAAACAGCAGTAGTTAAAAATGATAGCTGTCTGCAGAGGCTGATCTTCTCTTCATCCTCTCTTCCTCATAGCTTTTGAGGGTAACCAGGGGAGCCGCAAAGAACAGCATTTTCTTTATCTGGTAAATGGGCGTCACTCATGAGCAGGTGTTAAAGCTCCGGGCCTTTCAGATTCGAAGATGCACGGTAATTCCCTGGGGATCATGGTAAATGCAGATTTCTGGGCCTCACTTCTAGAGATCCTTATTTGGCAGATCTGGAATGAGACATTGTCATCTGTAGTCATTTTTATCTTTATGCCTTTACTCCGATATACTTGAGTTCATTTCCTAAAATTACAAACTGTTTTCTTACATAGTCATGGTACAATGATCAAAATTAGTAAATCAACCTTGTCGCGAGAGTGCTATTCGATCTCATTCCAATCTCTCTAATTAATCACAATCATTTACTTTCTAGCAAACCCTCCCTGAAAAAAAAGTTCTGGCTCAGGCCAAAGGGGCCAGATGTTCAATGTTACCAAATTAGCCTAGGCCTAAGACAGTAGGAAACAATGGAATATGGTGGAAATTGTGGCTAATTCTGCTGAGTCCCCGGCCTAAAGACATTTACATAGAAATTTCTCAAACCCACTGTACCAGCCTATGTTGTGATCTTGCATGCACCCCACCTTCAGTTTCTCTCTGCCTTGTCTATACCTGCTACTATGTCTTGCAGTTTGAGTCTTCCTGAGCTGCGTGATTTCCCTGTCCACAGCCCTCTCACTCCCCTAACAGAATACCCCACTGTGCTGGGCAACACAGCCATTATGCCTGTGAGTCAGTTATTATGTCCATGAGGCAATCTTTGATCCATTCAGACAAATGGATAAATGCTGGTTAGAAATGCCAGGTGGGCTTATGAGCATTGAAGCTGTTAAATGAAGGACAAAATGTTGCCTGTTAAACTAGCTGCTGCAATGCTGTTGAACCAGTTCGTGTCAAGAAACACTCCCTGAAAACTAAGGAGGTGGTTCTGGTAGCTGGTTAGAGTCAGATGTCATCCCAGTATGCAGCCAATAGCAACACAATATAGTTTTGATTAGATGCAACTAGAAGAAATTGCCTTCCTTCAGAAAGGCTTTCTCTTCCTTTGTGTTTTGAGGAAGTTGGCCAAGCAGACAGGTTCTGCTTACTAGAACCTTGGCCATTAAAGCCACATTGCTAGCACACCCATTGATTTGGTGATTTAATTCTGAGAGAGTGACCTTATTGTTAATTTCTTAGAGGGCATCTCCCCCATGGCTTTCCAAGTACCATCTATGGTTCCCAGTTAATCAGAATAACTTTCTTGTCACCTTTGCTTCCTTTCCCCAATACCATCTTAATACCAGGCAGTGGTTCTGGAAAACAAAAGACATCTTTGGTTTGAATTGTGTGTGTGGCAGTGGAGGGTGGCTTCAGGCATGCACACTTAGGAAAATTGTTTGATTATTTAAAACTCTGTTCTGTGTAATGATTCCCAGGCATCGAATCAATGCCAGGGCACTAACTGTCTTATAACTTTATTGAAGAGACATCTAGTGGGGCCGAGGCAGAAAATTGTCACTTTGAATTCTGCATCATCCGGGCTGGAGGATTTGGTGCCAAGAGGGACCTCTAGCGTTCTGCAAAGGTTCAGACTGGATAATGTGAAGATTCCTTAGATGCCTTTTCCTATTTTCCATGTGTCAAAGAAGAGTGTATTTTTATTCAAAAGTTGCCACTCTGTCTATGAAATAAAAAGGCATAGCCTATTCATAGTTTCTGTCTAGGTATTTTTAAGTTGATGAATTTAAATAAAGAAAATGTTTTCCATGGAGTACGGGGATGCACTGTTTCCACAGCCCTATCATAATACCAGATCTTTTTTATTGTGCTTTCTACAGACTGGCACCAGGCTCAGCACTGCACATGGGTTGCTGCTGCTTCTACTTTTTTTTTTTTTTTTTTAGAAAAAAAATGGTGTGATGTTGGCTCACTGCAATCTCTGCCTCCTGGGTTCAAGCTGTTTTCCTGCCTCAACCTCCCTAGAAGCTGGGATTATTACAGGCACACACTGCCACACCTGGCTAATTTTTGTATTTTTAGTAGAGATGGTGTTTTGTCATGTTGTCCAGGCTGGTCTCAAACTCCTGATCTCAGGTGATCCACCCTCCTTGACCTCCCAAAGTGCTGGAATTACAGGCGTGAGCCACCACACTCTGCCAGGTTGCTTCTTTTAATCATTATTAATTGTACTCTTATTTTTCATTTTTCCAGTGAAGACTCTGAGACATACGAAGATGAAGTTACCAAGTGTAGGTAACTCTTAGGGGGCAGGGCCTGACCTTGGTCTTAGGTCTCCCTTAATTCCAAAGCCTGTTTCCTGACCTGGCAAAATTTTATCATAAATTTGAAGGGTAGATTGAAAGGTCACCCTCCATCCTTCCCTGCCTCTCTCCCTCTCCTCCTTTTTAAAAATCCTTTCCTTTCTTCCTTCCTCCCTTTTTTTCCTTCTAGTTTCCTCCTAAAGGGAGACTTATTCTTCCTTCCAGTCTTTATTCTCTCAAACTAACAAATATATCCGTTTTCCATCAAAAGCTTGGTGAAATTTGCAGAGGGAGTGGATGTGCTTCTGTCAGGGTCTCACTTGGAATGGCATTTTGACAACTGCCGGGAATTGGCATGTTTTGTCTTGACATTGCTAAATAATCTCCCACAGGAAATCAAAGCAGATATTTCATATGTCAGTGTTGGGTAATGGCTTTTCTTGGATTGTATCCAATTCAGAGAATTGAAATAGTTTTATTTCCCTGATGAAAACTGTTATTTGGCCTATTAAAAGCTAGAAAGCTTTTAAATTATTCTCTTAGAATTTGTATCTCAGCAAAAGAGGTAAATCTGTTTTAAAGAACAGGTGCTTCTTGCTAAAACAGAGACATTGAGGTTAAGCAAATCATTCATTAGAAGTCGAACGTTTGGAAGCCTTTAAATTTAACATAGTGCCTTGAATCTCATGGCTTCCTCAATCATGAATGGTTTGGTTTGGTTTGGTTTGTTGTTGTTGTTTTTGTTTGTTTTTTGCTTTGTTTTGTTTCAGGTTTGAACTGAACCTAGGAGGAAATTTTTTTTAGGCCTTTTGTTTAAAAAAATGTGATTAGGCCATATATGGGGAGGTTGTGAATTGGGTGGTTAAAGGGACACTCCACATAGATCTTAACCTTAGGGCATAAGAAACTCTTCTGTCTGCCTAGCATCCCACTGTGAAATCCCAGCCTCTCGTGTCTGTGGAGCTGTCATACACATGGCCATTTTCCGAAACAACTGAGCATTTGAGCCAGAGTGGACAATCATGCTCCACCCTCCCCAGTATGGTGATGTGTTCTGCAGTGGGTACCTAACTCAACAAGAGGCATTTAGAGTCATTTCAGAGTCACTGATATCAGGGTGGCACTGAGAGAGTCATTCTGAAGATTGCAGGATCAAAGAACCATTTAAACCTGAAGCTGCGGAGAAACTTTGGGCTGCCCAGTGTAGAAACTTTGTTTAGGGAAGAGAGAAGCAGAGTCTGAAGATGAAGAGGAATCCCAGCCTGCAATCCCTGAACTAGAAACCTACTTTTCAACTTTTCAGTTGGAAGAACCAGTACATTCCCATTTGTGTCAAACTAGTTTGAATTGGGTTTTTGTCACTTGAAATTGGAAGTGTCCTGATGAATATATGTAGAAATTCCTGGTTGAACAAACAGGAAGTGAAGAAATAGGATTCACTAACCCTTGATATTGATCCTCTTCTGGGGAGGATCTCATGAGGGCTGGTAAATGGCCTCATGGTATCAACTGTGAATGAATCAAGACTTCTTTTTGTTCCTGCTTTTCTGCCAATGTGAAATCCATATGAAGACCCTGAAAGTTGCTTCGTCAGTCTTCTGAGTCTTCTCCATCACCTGCTGCAGGTCACTTCCATGTAACAAAGGTGATAGTTGTTCTGACCACAACTTTTAATAAGAATTAATGCTTTGGGATGCTGAGGTAGGCGGATCACTTGAGATCAGGAGTTAGAGCCCAGCCTGGGCAACACAATGAGACCTTGTCTCTGCAAAAAATCCAGAGATTAGCTGGATGTGGTGGCGCATGCCTGTAATCTCAGCTACTTGGGAGGCTGAGATGGGAGGGTGGCTTGAGCATGGGACATCAAGGCTGCAGTGAGCCATGATTGTGCCACTGCACACTAGCCTGGGCGATACAGCAAGACCGTGTCTCAAAAATAAATAATAAACACATTTAGTGGTATTTAATTCTTCAAAATTGAATTGTGCTATCCTGGTTCCCATACTATTTACCAAGAACAAGAACAATTTTTATTTATTTCTATGTGAAAGATTTTCTTTACAAAAACATCACAGTTGCTAAATAATAAGGACTTTGCTTATTTATATTTATATATAAAATAATATAATATTTATATATTATGTGGTTTTGCCCTAGGAAATAAACACATATAAAGGAATCAGTAAGAATTGCTTATCATTTGCTAAAAATAGCTTTCTACACAGAACTGATATAATTCCTGCCGTGAATAGCAATCTTTAGAATAACGTTATAGTTTTTATTAGGATTTTTGCAATATTGTATATATTGTGAATATAAATATATTAGAAATATTGCACATTGTAGGGCACGTTGTGAGCCAGATGTAAGGCTGAGGGCCCCACAGGGTTGTGGGGTGAGCCTTATGCTGTGCTGAGGCGCAGGATCCGAGAAATAGAGACAGGACACAGAAGTACAAAGAAAATGCAGCTGGGTCCGGCGGGGCCACGCCACCTGCAAGCAGAGTCAGGCGAGGCCCCGAATGTCCAGAAGCATGAGTATTTATTGTATATAGGTTAGGGGGCAGGGCAGTGAGTGAAATCATCTTTAAGGTTAGTGATAGGGTCGTGAGCAATAAAGCATAGGGTCCACCACCCCCATTAGGTCACCTAGGCCAGGAGATGGACAGTGCACAGCAAGGGGCCCGTTCCCATGGAGGCAAGGACTGTGTGCAGTAAGGGGGTGCAGTGTGCAATACTTCTATCTATGGGAAAACTACTTCTAAGAAGATTTATAGGAGGATGCTTTAAGTCACATAGCAGTGACAGAGCCGTCAAGGTTACCGCCACCTTCTGGCAGCTTCCAACAGGTTCTATGGGAAGATGCTTTTCAAGCAGCACAGTAGCAAGAGCTGATAAAGTTCACAGTCACCAAGGTGGCTTGCCATTCTGAGGGCAGCCTTCCATAAGAACTGGAGCAAGGTCCTACAACTCCTTTATCAGGAAGAGTGGCTCTCGCCCCAAGCCTGCCATACAGCGGGTATCTTTATGATACTGAACGCTGCCGCCTGGGCCATGGATTCTTGTCCTAGTATAACTGTTTTTCCCTTAAATCATGCTCTGCACTGTGTCTGCTCTCGGGGTTCCTCCGATTATAAGCTGCTTATTCCTTAATTCATGCTCTGCACTGTGTCCACTCTAGGCATTCCTCCAATTATGAACTAAGATAAAATTATAAGTATATATGTAAGGAAATATTCTTCAGGCACTCATACTATCAACTATTATATGATTATATATAGAGGATTATATAAAGGGAGCCTTCAAGCCCTATTTTTATAAACTAATACATGATTATGTAAAAGATTATATAAAAGGAAATAGCTGAGTAGTAACACTAAAAAGTGAGATTATTCCTCAAGCCCTAGCTGTGCCAGGGTTTTGCTTAGCTCTCATTCCTCAGTGCCTATATGGGGGGTTACCCACAGCACATGAAACAAATAAATATGTATCTATCTGTCTATCTATCTATCTATCTATCTATCTATGCAACTCTACCTTTAGAAACCCTATATTGGGCACATCTGACCTGTTATACACTGATATTATGTTAAGTACTAAGAGGATGAAATGACATAGGCCCTGTTGTAATGGAATTTATAATTCAGTTTATAGTGGAAAAAAATAACCCTTTTTCCTTTACCCCCTTAGGTTCCCAGGAGCACTGCAAATTAGACTGACAAAAGACAGATTCGCAGGAGAAAAGGCACACAAAGAAGCTAATAGGCCGAAGAGCTTATATACCATTTTAAACGAAGAATGATAAACTTTGGCAATTTGACAGGAAAGAAAGGGTTTGGAGCTTTGAAGAGCAGTCCTTTATGGGAAGGTGGTAAGTATTTGGGGAACACTAACGAAAGCCAAGGGCTGTCTTGGCAAGGTCTCTTTGTTCAGGTTCATCTCAGTGGTGACTTTCTGTGTTCTTCATGGCCTTAAAAATTCCCTTGGAGAGGCAATTTATGGCAGTCCTCATTTCCCAGGAATTTCTAATTTTTGTCAGATTTTTTAAGAAAGAGATGCTCTGGAAAGACTTCGTTCTGCATCTGTTGAATCTCGAAATAGTCCTTATGCCAAAGTGGCATATTTTGGGGTGGCATATTCCAGTCCCCTTCAGGTTTCATTCATCCCTTCACTGAAAGTTTACCTACTGCTTATCAGCCGAATTTCACTGAGATACGATGTTGATGGACACATGGCTTCTGCTCTCAAGGAACTTGCAGCTTGATCCCCAAGACACTTGCATTTCTGAAAGTAATGCAACTCTTAGGCTGTTATAACTAAATGCTGTAATAGGATAGTATGTATTTTACACATTAGAATAATTAGGTTTCCATGGGAACACTGCCATAACCCCTGACCAACCTGCTGTGCTCAGTTCCTCCTAGCTCCTATGACAATAGAGGTAATGGTGACACAGCATATTCACATAGTGATCGCCCTTACTCAGCAGCAACGTGACCAGCATGTTTTACGGACCTGTGGGGAAGGTAGTGAGATGCTGCAAGAACCAGGATGTGACATACAGGAGGTGTGGTTTGTCACTCACTGTTTTTTAGATGATACAAATCAGTTATGCCGGATTTTCAGGGTGATACAGTTGGCATTTGATGAGGCTGGGTAGGGCCTCATTCAGAAGTTGTTACTGGAAAGGGGTCCTGATCCAGACCCCAAGAGAGGGTTCTTGGATCTTGTGCAAGAAAGAATTCAGAGCAAATCTGTAGAGTAAAATGAAGGCAAGTTTATTAGGCAAGTAAAGGAATAAAAGAATGGCTACTCCACAGACAGAGCAACAGCAGGACTGCTGTTTTTACATTTTTATGGTTGTTCATTGATTATATGCTAAACAAAGGGTCGAGTATTCATGCCTCCTCCTTATAGACCGCATATGGTAACTTCCTGTCGTTGCCATGGCATTTGTAAGCTGTCATGGTGATGGTGGCAGTGTAGCAGTGAGGATGACCAGAGATCGCTCTTGTTGCCCTCTTGGTTTCTGTTTTATCTGCAAAGTTTTTATACCTGTATCTTGTACCACCAACCTTGTATCTCATCCTGTGACTTAGAATGCCTTAACCTCCTGGGAATGTAGCCCAGTAGGTCTCAGCCTCATTTTACCCAGCCCCTATTCAAGATGGAGTTGCTCTGGTTCAAGCACCTCTGACAAACTCACCATAACCTCTTGGGACTTGTTAAACTAACTTAATGGGAGGTCATTAGACTGAGATGACTCTATCCGCCTGCATTCCTATGTAAACAAATTGAAACATAAGCCAATTGAGCATTATGTTACCAGGGACTTTCTGCTGAGATAATCCAAATGAGGCAATATCTGATCTGAACCAATTAAATATTTTCTTTGCCTCACTATTGCATTCACCCTATAATAGCTTTTCTCTCTCTTGCACTTCTTTGGCAGGGTCCTGACCACTTCTGGTTTGGAGCTGCCCTGTGCATGAATTGGTGTCTCCTCAAATAAACTCTTAATATTTTAACATGCCAGTTTGTTTTTTAACAGATCTCGCCCTGGGCAAGTAAACACCAATACCACCAACCTGAGTAGCCTTCCTTGAGATACTGGGGACACTAAGAAGCCATGCCCACTGAACCATTATATCATAGCTTGGCATTTGAAGCAAATTGGAAAGGTGAGGAAGCTTGATAACTGGGTGCTTTGTAAGCTGACAGAAAATAAAACAAATTGTCATTTTGAAGTGTCATCTTCTCTTATTCTATGCAACAACAGTTAACTGTTTCTCAATTGGATTGTGATGTGTGAGGAAAAGTGGATTTTATGTGACAATCTGAGACCATCAGCTCAGTGACTGCACCAAGAAGAAGCTCCAAGCACTTCCCAAAGCCAAACTTGCTCCAAAAGAAAAAAAAGATCATGGTCACTCTGTGGTGATCTGCTGCCGTTCTGCTCCACTGCAGCTTTCTGACTTCCTGGGACCCCATTACATCTGAGAAGTATGCCCAGCAAATCAACGACACACAGCCAAAACTGCAATGCCTGCAGCCGGCACTGGTCCACAGGAAGGGCCCAACTCTTCTCCACAACACTGCCTGACTGCACATCACACAACCAGCACTTCACAAGTTGAACGAATTGGACCATGAAGTTTGGCCTCATGCGTCATATTCACCCTTGCCAACTGACTACCACTTCTTCAAGCATCTCGACAGCTTTTGCAGGGAAAATGCTTCCACAACCAGTAGGATGCAGAAAATGCTTTCCAAGAGTTTGACGAATTCCAAAGAACGGATTTTTATGCTACAGGAATACACAAACATTTCTCATTAGCAAAAGTGTACCAATCGTAATAGTGCCTATTTTTATTAAAGATATGTTTGAGCCTAGGTATAATGATTTAGAATTCAGGGTCCAAAACTGCAAGTACTTTTTGCATCAACAAGATGTGCTTATGAGAGGCTTATTTCACCAAGCCTCTTATCCAGTCATCTGTAGAATTATTTCAAGCACGGGAGGGACCCTGCTTCATACTGGCGAGGATTAAGGAAAGCTTCCTGGAGGATTGCCTCAGAACTTGCTGCAGGTGCATACTGAAAAGCAATTCATTACCACTGTCTGTAAGAGACTGTGGCAGAACAGTCTGATACACAGGTATGGTCAGAACTTTGTGTAACAATTTCTCCGCCGCATATGTAGAAGTCCTAAGGAAAGGAATACTCTCTCTCAGCAACCTGAGCCCTGTAGCCAGGTATCTTTAATAGTGTTTCCTGAATCCTTAAAACCCACTGACTTCAAAAGGCATGACTTCCAGAGTATAGAGGTGGGTACAAAGAGCAACTTAGCTCCCCCTTTAAAATCATGTCTTGTCAAAATCAGGCAGACTTTCAAGACTTGTGGATTCATTCCTGTTTCCATTGCCATTGCAAAAGCTCATAGGAAATTTTTCTCTGTATGTAAAGAAGGAAATCATGCTCTGGCAGCTGCATCCTGAGTAATCACTTTTGAGATAAGACGATTTTTCTAGCTGTAAAGGCTATATTTGAATTTCACCAGCTGCTTTCTTAATGATTATTAGACTATTTTGATAATGGCACCAGCTTCAGGAAAGGTGGTGATGCTACCTAACCTTTCTTGGATAAGAAATATTTTTGCATCAGGGGAGATTACATTTATTTAATGTAATCCAGATGTCTCCTTTCTCATGTTCCCCGATTCTGCCTGCTTCATTGATTGCTCCCACTATTAATATTCAAATAAAAATGGTTTGCACATGTAAAGGGAAACCCAGAATACTTTGCTGTTCATTTTCTATGGAACTTCTAGGGGGCAGGATGGGGTGGGATGTGGTCATTTTCTCCTAGATCCTCTGATTTTGGTAAACTCTTTCGCTTCTCGGCCTCAGGTAGGTTTTTATTTTTTCTCAAAACTACACACAGTTGCTTCTCTTTTTAAAACAATTTTCCTAAATGCCTTTATAGAAAGCATTTGTGTGTAATTTTTACAAGGGTTTTTAGAAAACAGGAAGATTGCATTGCTGCAGAGCATGGCAAATTCTTTAAAGCTAAATACGGTATATCTCCATTCAGTTCTAAATGCAGATATTCTCAGCCCTTTTCATCAGTGAGAATTTCTCTTGAGCTCTCTTTTCCTGGGCCTCCAGATTTCATTTTCCTGAACCCCCATCCTCCCGCCTTCTCTCATTTCCTCCCTATTTCCTCCACCAACTTATGTCTCCACCATCTCCGTCCGCCTTTAGAAACTTATTTTTTTCTTCCATCATTATCCAGAAACAAAGTTACCACTGGTTTCCTGGTTTTTCTTCTGAGCAATCTTTCAAATCTATTTTATTTTATTTTTTTTTAATAGCCAAATGGCTCTTCAAAGCATTTTGCTAAGGAAAAAACACTTTCCTCTTAAGAAAAATTTCATCACCAGCTTTTACACTTGATCTTAGCCAAAAGGCTGAGAAGTAATCATCAACAGCCTTTAAAATAAGATTTTGTCATCTCCTTGCTACATTAAAGTCTATGTCATATCCAGATTTTAGTAACTAATCAGCATTACTTTTATAGTATTGCCAAAATAAGGCTATATTTTGAAAATCACTGAGTAAGGAGACATAGACTCAATATGGTTAGATTTTAAATTCATGTTCTTTCCATTTTTTTTGGTAATTTTTGCTTATTGTTTCTTGAGGAAGAGATTCCTTCCCACAAGCAGCCTCATTGTATTTTTCTTTAAAAGGGTTAAAAAATTTTTTTTAATTAATTTTTTTGGCAGGCATTTATTTCCAGGAAACTGTGGGTTAGCCTGAGATAGATATTAAAATTAAGGTTATAAACCTGAGGTTGCATCTGACATGTGCCAAACAGGAGTTTGGAAAGAGGTGAAATGATCACTTACTTGCTACTGTCTTTGCTATAGCCAGAAATTTATACTTGGAAGAAAAATCTAGGAACGCCGAGACAAAGTTGTTTCTGGTTTTGAATCACAAATGTTCGTTCTTGGTGTCTTGTCCCATCCCAAGACTACAAATCTATTCCTTCAAATCTTACTCAGGAAGTGAGAGTTGATAAATCTCTGTGGTTTTAATGATGATAGCAATTTCATAAATTATTCAAAGTGGTTTGCATTTTCTACCAGGTCATTTAATCCTCACTCACATCACATCTCTAAGAGATGTCCTGCTTTTGAAAAGTTTGCTAAGAAGTTCCCACGCAGGTCAATTTTGATTCAAAGACCTCATCACAGCAGCCTCTTGCTGGGTTCACTTCCAGCCTTCTGAAATGGGTATGATCTGAGAATGCTTTAGGGGGTTGAAGAACAAGGCATGTCAGCTCCACTCCTGTGCACTAACCGGCTTGTCTGCCTCAGGGCCACCATGTTGTGACTTTGTGTAGTGACATTGTCAGACAAAAGGGATGCTTCCAGGGGGTGCTTGGGCCTGGACCAGGCCACTAGGGGACTGCCCTAGCCTGACTCTTTGGTCCTAAGATGCCCATCTGTTTAGCATTACATTTCTTCTCCAGTTCTTTCCTGGTTTTACCAGCTATAGATATAAAACAGGCATGTAAAATATGGTACAATCTTAATGTCTCTGAGATCCCTTCCTCTGCATCGACAGGAACCCAGCACCCAAAAGTGTCTCTGGTCATCTCTGCAATTTTCCCATGAGAGTTTTACACGTGCCCACAGAGCAGTCGGTCATTTGGTGGCCTCTCATGCTCTTCTGTTTCTTATTTTAATTCTCACATTTCTCATCTATGCATGTCCACGGTTTTATAGTAATACATATACAGTAGTAAACATTTGCAGAGTAACTACTATGTGCTGGGCATTATTCCATAGGTCACATACATATTAAGTTATTCAATTTTTATAGCCATCCTATGAAGTAGAAACTGTTCCTACTTTCATTTTACAGATAAGGAAACAAAAGCACAGAGAGGGGCCAACAAGGAAGTGGTAGGATCTCTTGGCTTTAACCATTGTGCTATTTGCATGTAACAGTCACGTTGCAGTGCTGACTTTATCAGAGAGTGAGAACACAGGGCTTGACAGGAGTCACACCCAGTCTCAAACCCCAGCTCAGCCACTTTCTCCTCAGGTAACTTTGGCTGCTTAGCCTCTTTGACCCTCAGTTTCCTTATCTGTAAATGGAGAAAATATTAATACTCTCCTCATCACATTATTTTGGAGATTGAACAAAATAATGCACATTTGTTACATGAAATGGAGTCCCTGGAGTGTTACAAGCATGCCCATAAATGTTAGCTCTGAATATGATAGCAATAATAATTCTCCCTATAACCTTTTTGCAGATTAACAAACTGAGGCTTGGAGAAGTGGAAAACTTGCCTAAGATTAAACAGCATTAAAGCAACAGAGGTTGGGCTTGCAACTCAGCTCTGGGACTCCAGCTCTGTTCCAACTGCATCGTCTCACCAACTGCGAGCTCAATTGATGCTAAAGACCCGTGGTAGGTGCTATGTGGGATGTGGTTTTGATCAAGAGATGCCCTGGTCTTGAACACAATTACCTGTGATAAGGGCCATGTGTGAGAAGTTCCACCTGCATGGACTAAATGACACGTGGCTGGAGTGCTGAGCAGAGAGGAATCATGTGACCGTGAGCTCAGATCATTCCTGGATAGTCTCAAACCTTTGGCTGAGTGCCTAAATCTTCATTTCACCTCTTGCTGTGGAACTCTTGTTTTTCTTTAAACCCAAGAATCCAGCTTCACGTGTAATACAATATCATATAAATGAGGGTAACCTTGGAAGGCAGGCTGCTTGTCATACTACAGTGGCTTTGTTGCTATAATGAAAACCACATGCTTCGTGGTACTTTTAGACTAGTTAATATTAGCAGGTCAGCTGCATTTTTATTTAGATATTGCTATTCCAGCTGTGCTTTTTCTGGTTATTTCAAGAGAATTCAGAATTTCTACCAAGCCATAAACTTTTTCAGGAGAGTAGAGAACTGGAAGAAAGTGGCCAGCATTTTCCTCTCCATTCTCTGGTTTCCACATGGAATTTGTCATTGTTTTCTTGAGTCATTGTGAAAGAAAGATGTGCTTGACCCAGGGGCTTGCTTTTAAAGAGTGGTGGAACAAACAGCAAGGTGGAATAAGGGTTGAGAAATGATTTGACTTTGTCCTGGGGCTAAGAGAAAAGAGTAGAAAACAGGAAAGAGGAAGGAAAAGGAGCATGCTTAACCACCTTGCTGAGTTCTTGAAATTTACTGGAGTAATATAGTTATGATTATGATTGTTTTGAGAAAAGGAGAATCATTTCTTTCCATTCTTGAGTCCTCTTTGGAGTCATCTGTATCTCTAAATTTGCTTCTCAGAGAAAGTTTTATATTTTTTTGGAAAAGATCTTAAATTACTTTCTTTTCAAACTAAATTGGGTCCCTCCTTCTCTACCCAACATTAAATATCCAATGTTCCTGTGACTGGAAGAGTCCCTTCTCTTTCTGTAGAAAGAAACTGGGGCAGATGGAGAACTTCACCATCTAGTAATAACATTCAGAGCAGTGATTTCAATCCTTAGGGTAGGTCTTTGTGGACCTAAAGATCGATTGATGGGCACTTTCTCCTCTGCCCAGCAGGCTGGAGGAAAGGGGTATAAGAAATAAATTTTCAGAGTCCCTCATAACAATCTTAAAAACAAAGACCTGTCTGCTAAGGATTAGGTTAGTTTGTGCCATAATCACAGAAGCAGCAGCTCAGACCCCTCTGTTGGCGGGAGATGGGGCTGATGAGATTTTGCTTTGGCATATGTATTATTTAACCAATGTACTGTGCATATATTGAGCCCAATAGCTATGAACAGGAAACGACTTCATTTTCTCTGCCATGACAACCTTAAAAATATACTCTGCTCAACCTTCCCCCCCGTCTGCTTCTGTAGTCTGATCGTGTTCAAGCAACAAAAATGAGTCTTTTATTGAGGATTATGACTCATCTATAAGCATGAAAAGACCCAATAGAGTCTAAATCAAAGCTTCAATCTCTTCACATCTTCTCTCATTTTCACAGCCCAGGCCTAACCCTTGCTGGGGTTCCCAAAATAGGGAAGGAGAGTCTGGTCTCATGGTCTGTTTTTTCACTTGTTCCCGACTCACTGCTCCTCCCCAATTTGCCTTGCTGCTTTTGGTTTCTCCATGGTGGTGGTGGTGTGTGTGGGGGGGTGGGGGTGGGGCAGGGAAGCAGAAGATGGGTAGCCTTTTTATGTATCTGGTGCTCTTTGTGGCTCTCTCTTGGCTGGCTTTGCCCAGATGCTGGGCTCTTCATTACACCTTTCCATGATGTGCATTTGTGGGTCCTCTGCTTTGGGACTTTTCTGATGCACTAGGAACTGATATTGGTGAAGGCCCTTCAGCCAACCCCATGTGCTCCACTTCCCTCCTTCCACCCCAACTCCTTTCTTGGCGGTTGTATCTCCAACCTCTCACTGCTGACGTCTCCTTGCTCCGGCAGGCCACCCTCTAAGGTGGGGTCCTTTCAAGATGTTTCAAGATGAATTTCATTGTGTCTACCAGGCTCATGGGAACTCCTGCATTCCTGCTCTACCCCACCAAGAAAAAAGAAGCCTGCTTCCCCTGCTGCGTCTGTCCTTGCCTGCCCTCTTGTGCAGTTCCTGGCAGGCTCCTGACCTCAGAATTAGTCTCAGCATGAGGCAGGATGTGGTCTCTGTTCAACCATTTCTTCAAGTCTTCAAGGACACGTGACAGTTTCTCCTATGGGGAGAGAAAAGCCAAGAGATCTCTGTTCTCAGGCCTTCCCTTCAACAAGCTTCCTTGGAGACTTTCAAGTCTTCTTTTACATAGTCTGGAGGTAAAAGATCAGTTTGGGCACCTTCTAGTGAGCCCTGGGACCCAGCAGTCTCTGTAGGATTGGGGATAGAGGGGCTTGCTACTTACTGTTTTCATTTTAGGAGCCTCAGCCAAAATGCAGAGACAGCAGGAAAATCCCATTTGCACCTAATGAAAATGTATAAGTTGAAAGTTCATCAGCAGTGAGCTTGCTGTGCTGACTGCACTTTGAGACGTCCTCATGAGTCATTTAGAAAAATATTTCCGGATCGTACTGTCTCTGGAAAGTAGTGTTTGCTCTCAGAAGATGTCTGTGAATGTGTATATATCTGCTTCAACAATTATTTGCTAGATAAACAGAAAAATAACAGCCATGTCTACATTGGTGGAAAACTATGTATAGCTGTACTGAAAATGTATGGAGCACGTCTTCGCTAAGCTGTGCTCTATGTATGTTTTAATTCTTTAAAGCCTCACTATAATTATCACCATATCATAGAAAAGGAGATTGAGGTGCAAAAAGTAACATGAAGAGGTCACAAAGCTGGGAGAAGACATATTCAAGTCCTGGTTGCTTGGTTTTAGAACTCCTGCTTGTGACCACTGCATTCTCTACCACGGGGCTGGACTGCACTGGGGAAAAGAGGTGTTCCCCCATTGCTAACTTCCTGACAAAGCTCCTCTGAATTTCGTTAGTCTGAATGATGCAGAAAATGTACCCCTGGGGAAGGAATGGCTCCAAGGTCAAGATCAAGTCTGAGTAGTGAGTTGGGTATCAAACCTTGGTTGCGCCACTCGGCAGAGTGGAAAGAACACATTGTTTTGGAGATGTGAGATCCTGTTAGGAACAAGTTTGTGTCCATGATGGAAACCCTATGAGGAAAGTCTACCTTTGTGGATATAAACAGATTTATATCCAAATACAAATGTATTTTCTCTTAGGCGATGTAAACAGATTTAAGTTTTGTAAGAGGAAAATGTGGTGTTGGCTCCTTGAGTAACCCCGGTTGCTCAGATGAGACTCATGCACTTCTGCTCCTCTGTGGTGACGCTATGGAGAATGAAGGGTCTGGGCACTTGATTGAAGTATAGCCAGTACCACATCAACCTGTTGTTTGAACCCATGAAAAGGGAGAAGTATCCGTCTGAGGGGATTGTCTGGGAGTTCTGGAGGGTGGTCAGTGGAGGAGAGGCCTAAAGAGGTAGAAAGGAGAACATGGTGCTCCGGGCAAGTCCAATTCAGAGAAGTGATGTGAAACAAATCTCCCCCTTCCCAGTATATTCTTAAAGAATCTGACCCATATCTGGGGAGTAGAAGAAGATGCCTGGGTTAGATCTTTTGTCAGTAAAGACCAATAAAGGACATGTCATGTCCCTCATGCTTTCAAAGACAGTGAATTTTGTGTATCCTATTGAATGGAATTTGGCAGACACAGAATTGAGGGGGTCCTGCTAGATCTGCAAGGGCAAGGAGAGTTCAGGCATCGAGCTTTGTTTGGAATCCTGGCTGAGGTGTCTTAGGTAGGCAGTGAGGAAAGCCCATAGTCTCGGCTTCCAGGGCGAGTGGAGTTTAGAATAGAGTGGGGGTAGTCTGATGGTGAGGATAACTGCAAGAGTCGGGCATGGCAACTCAGAGAAGCATACTACAGAATACCTTAGAATGTCAGACTTCTTTTGCAGTAACTTTCATCTGAGGACCACATAAATAGCGACAGAAGAGCAATTTTACCAGTCTTCATTCATTTTACAAAAGTACACAGAGGGCTTCATGTGTGTCTGGCCTTGCATTAAGCTCTGGAGACACCTGCAATTAGAAGAGCATGATCTTTGTTTGAACAGTTTATAGTCCAGGGGTGATTTGGAACGTCAACACAATGGTCTTCTAAGTTTATTGATGGGATACACACAGGTGCTCTGCGCTCACAGGGTACACGACCTAGACTTTAAGTGGGGGAAGTGATATCCAAGAAGACTTCCTGGAGGAAGTGGAATCTAAAGGGAGGCCTGTCCAGGAGGGAGAGAGATCATCAGGGACAAATCGTAATGGGTTTTATGCCAGCCTAGGAGGTAGGCAGTGCTGTCATTGTTTTATAGCTGATGCCAGTGAGTTCAGCAGGTTAAGCGACTTGCCCTGAATCAAACAGTGCAGGGGACAGACCTGAAATTGGATCAATTTATACCCCCTCCCCACATCATGGGTCTGTCTCCGATAGGCCTGTCTGTCCCACTTCGAGCTAAAAGCTATCGCATCCTCTCAGGCTGAAACAAATTGAAATTTATTTTAAAATATTCTTCACTGATCCTGGTGGAGGCAGCAAATCACCAAAAACTCAACTCAGGGCTTTGACCTAAAGTCTCTGTGAGGGAAGCCTTGGAAGAGCTGGGTCACATTTGTATTCCAAGTGAGAGTCCAGAGAGAAAAGCACACAACAGTTTCTTTCATAAAATTTTTAAAAGGATTAGTTTGTTCATGACCTTGCTTGATTAGGGTCAGGTACTTGATATAATAATGCTTAATATATCAGAGAAATCTGTGTTTGCTCACTGGCCCATGCTCCTGATCCGGCTTCTCCAGCTGTAACTTCTCAGGACTCAGCCCTTGGGACATGCAAGTCAGTTGGAGCTGTTTTTTCCCCCCTCTCCCTTCCCAGTTTGGTGCAAAATCCAATGTAATTTTGGCATTTAACCACTGATAAGTGAAAAATAAAGTTCATTGAAAGCGACTGTTGTCATAGTTCATAAGAACTCAGTCCCTGCATCTGGACGTCTGCCTTCTTGGCCAGACATCCAGTGACAGTCTTTCCATTTTATCACAAGGCTTTGGACTTCAGTCACTCTATCTTTTCCTCCCTGAGGCAGTGCAGACCCTGGTTTGTCTTAGACAAAATTGAGGAGCAGTCGAAGAATGGCTTTAGGGCTGTCAACCTTCCCCTTTTTCCTCTCCCATGGAGTTAACACTCAGTGGCTTAGGTGCCCAGCATACCGTGATCTTTCTCTCCTTGCATTAAAATGATGACCAGGAAAGAATCTGAAGCATAGTTATTGGAAGCGAGGAAGGAGTAATTAGGACAACAATAGCAGCTAACACTTAGATAGCATGTACCATGGGGCAAGACATATGATTCTAGGAGTTTCATGTACATTGACTCACAGATTACTCCAATAACTCTATGGATTAGGGAATATCATTATCTCCTTATGACACAGAGAGGTATGTTTACTTATATGAGGTCATGTGGAAGGTTGTAGAGACATGATGTGAACCCAGGAAGTCTGGTTTCTTCCATGCACTTAACCATTACATTTGAGAATGAGAGTGATTAATTGGCTAAGATGTTGCAAGCACTGAGCTAGATACTGTAATGTGTTACTTTACCTGACATTTCTAACTAGCTTTTAATAAAGGTTTTAAAACCTCATTTCACAAAAAGCAAGACAGAGAGGATCAGTGATGTGCTAAGATTTCATACCTAGTAAGTGTCAGGGCAGGGATCTGAATTATGATCTGAATGAGTGCGAATTCCACACTCTTTCCACCAGAGTACTTCAGGACCCAGAACATCAATTCCAGGGTAAGTGACACTCTCCTCAGATGTGGCTCTCACCTGAAATCTCAGCACTTCGGGAGGCTAAGGTAGGAGGACTGCTCGAGGCCAGGAGTTCAGGGCTAGCCTGGTCAACATAGAGAGACCATGTCTCTACAAAAGAAAAATTTACACAAAATTAGGCAGAGTGGCATGCGCCTGTAATCCCAGCCACTTGGGAGGCTGATGTAGGAGAATCACTTGAGTCCAGGAGTCTGAGGTTGCAGTGAGCTATGATTGGACACCCCTGCACTCCAATCTGGGCAACAGAGACTCTGTCTCTAAAAGAGAAGGAAAAGTATCAGAGCATTAAGTTAGATGACCGGAGCTATGGTTGTTTGGGGTACACCTTTAAGTAGCAACTAGTAGGTAGGAAAACATTTTATTTGGTGTGGGGATGGGCGATGAGACTTCTTGGCCCTAGAAATTATGCTCAGTAGGCTGGTGTCTGCTCAGCCATGCTAGCATGCTAGCCTCATATACAAGTTTTTTCTCTGCAGTTCTAGCCCACTGCATTTAACTGGCCTCACCCCAACAGTTCACAGCCTTCCCACCCCCAAGTCACCATATCTGAAATTAAACTTGCATTCCTTTTATTCCCAGCTAGGGTTAATAGCATTGCCTAAGGTTGAAATACCCCTTCTCCTTCACCTGCCACATTTAATCAGTCCTTGAGTTTTATAGATTCTATGGATTCTGCCTTTTACAAACATTTCTAGCCTATTCTCTTATTCCTCATCACTCACACTGACTTCGTTTAGATCATTCATCATCCTTTGCCTAAATTATTGTAGTTGTCTCCCAAGTGGCCTTCTTACTCTGAGTTTTTCTCTCCTGTACTCTATCCATCATACTGCCCCTTGTGTAATTGCTCTAATGTGAAAATCTGATCATGCCACTTTCTTGCCCAAAATCTGTCTGTTGCAGGCCCCTAGCACTTATATAATATTTCCTCAAACTAGGCTGAGGGCTTCAGTAATACAGTCTTGGGACCGATGGTATCTCTTGGAAATTAAAAAAAATACTTTAATTTCAAGGACAGTTAAAAATTTAAATAGATGCATCTTCTAGATCATTGGATGACTGTTTGTGTAACCAAATACTGCCAGTTGATTTGTCTGTACATCTGCCTTTGCATTTAAAATTACCCCGGAGTCAGGCTAGGTGTGGTGGCTTCATGCCTGTAATACCAGCACTTTTGGAGGCCAAGGTAGGTAAATCACCTGAGGTCAGGAGTTTGAGCCCAGCCTGGCCAACATGGCAAAACCCTGTGTCTACTAAAAATATAAAAATTATCAAGGTGTGGTCGCATGTGCCTGTAGTCCCAGCTACTTGGGAGGCTGAGGAACAAGAATCACTTGAACCCAGGAGGTAGAGGTTGCAGTGAGCAGAGATCATTCCACTCTATGTCAGCCTGACACAGAGTGACAGAAAAAAAAAAATTACCCCACAGCCAAACTCGACATGTAGACAAGGGAAGTGCTGGCCAGATGACATCACCACAGCCCCTTTGAATGGGTGGCTCCATGCTAGTTTGACTAGAGAGAAGATTACTGAGTCATTACTCAGCACATCAAGTAAACAACCTGAACTGAAAATATTCCACATGCTTATAGTTGACACCATAATCCTAGGCAGCAGGCATTTTGTTTCAGTAATATTTGTTGCATTAAATGAATTTTGTTAATTTACATTTAATTGGTTTTACTTTATGTTTCTTTTGGATTTATAATTGTATAAGAGATACACATTAGGAAATTGTACTCCATTGTTAAACTAAAGTTGGTCTGAGAATGCCTGCCTACCTTACATGCCTAGGTAACAAACCTCAACCTAACTTAGTACATACACAAACTGAAAGGTTAACCAGGAGTAAAGTCTTAGCCAATCACAGGCTACCAACTGGTGAGGCCATGTGCAATAAGACAACCACTGAGCTGTAACCAATCAAGCTGTTTCTGTACCTCACTTCTGTTTCCTGTCCACAGGGCTGCCTGTCCAACCTTGTGGAGCGACTTCTCTGAGCCTCTTCTACTTCCAAGGGCTGCCTGTATCACAAATTGCTTATTGCTCAGTTAAACGCTTTTAAATGTAACTCAGAAGTTTTTTTTTTTTTTTTAAACATGCCTTATGTTTGTATATATTTAAATAATATAGTAAAAATAAGTTGTGAGTATCAGGAATATTTAATTAAATTCTTTTTAAAAACATGATCCCTATGGTTTTCCATACGAAAGTTTGGGAAATCCTGACCTGACCAGTAGGATCAACTACGAACTCCGCAGAGTGGCACGTGAGGCCATTCTGCCCTGTATCCGTCACCCTTCAGCCTCGTTTCCTGCATCTCTCCCAAAGGCTGCTCCCTTTCACTGGAGTAGAGCTTCTGGACGGGAGGGACCCTTTCCTTTTCACATATGTACCTACAGAACCTATCAGTGAATGTTTACAGAATGAATTAATGCAGGAATGAGTGAATGAATATGTGATGGAAGGCAGGAGGAAAAGGAATAAGGCTCTTTCACAGACCAATTAGCCAACTCCTAACATTACTGGAAATAATAACGTTCCTTGCATGACCCCAGGCTGGAACTTTCCAGCTTCCCCTAGTTCAGCCACAATTTTATTGCAGAAAAACAGAATAAGTTATTTTCAGGCAGAGAGAGAGAGGTGAGAGAGAGAGAGAGAGAAAGAGAGAGAGAGAGACAGACAGACAGTGTGTGAGCTGATGCTAAGACTCCAAGGAGCAGGGTCAGATGCAGCCTGTATTCTAGAGAGGAGGATTCATCTCCCCGCAGCATTTTCAACTGGGGAATTCTTAAAGGATCAAAGAGAGACTGTCCACACTGCTACCCGTCTCGTCTGCAGCCTATGGACCGCTTCCTTCCCACCCTTTTTTAGCTTCCCAAAAAAGGATGATTCACGTAAACAGACTTGTGTGTGTACTTTTTTTTAGTCCAGAAAGCATTTGTTTTTCATGTTTGTGTATGGGAATGTGAGTTCAGATCAGCTGATGTGGTTGTGGGCATGAGTCACTTAGCAAGCAGAGCTCTACAGCTTATTATGATCTCTAAGGCCCATGTCAGTTCCACAGTGCTATGCTCATATTACTTATTCGGTGAAAGTCAACTGTGGTGGTCCCTACTCTGCTATTATTCTCATATAGAGGATATGGATGTGCTTTGTAGCCAGCCTCATCCCTTAAAAAGGAAGACTTTTCTTCCTTTCTTTCTTCTTTGTCTCCTTCCTTCTTTTCACCATTCAATAATTGCCTCCAGTGACGAGCTTGTCCGGCCTTTGACCCTGATCCAACACAATAAAATTGTAAAATAAGTTCTTTTCTATCTGCAGAAAGCTTTACATATGGAAAATTCAGTTGTAACAAAGAGGGTGTCAGCTATGGCTCTTTCCCCATAAACCTGGGTTTTAATAGTGCATTTGGAGATAAGGCGACCTGGGTCCTCCCAGCTGTGTGACCAGGAATCATTCACCTGTTTTGACCTTAGATTCCTCCTCTACAAAATGATGATGGAAAAATAGCTGCTCATTTTTTTTTAACATGAATTTCAGTGATGAGGATTGAAAATAAAATGAGATGATCTTAATAAAAGAGTTTTGTCAACCATATAAAGTACTAAGCTAATCTAAAGGGGGATAATTCTTAGCATGCCTTTCCCCTCATTAGAACCATTCCATCCTACGTACTTGAAAGTACTTTTATAATAGGCCGTCTTGCTACTGTTTAACAGCCATGATGGACACCCTTAATCATTCTACCAGATAAACGTACTGAGAGAGAACTGGGCCATGGCATGGGTACTTCTGGACAGAGGCAGGCCACCACCCCTGCTTGGACAGCAGGTCAGAGGGTGCGTGCTGTGGATGGAGAGGGTCCCAGTGTTGAAGGCTGTCTTTGTATTGTGTGTTGAGCTCTAAGGATAGATGGAAAACACCTAAATGAAAGATGGTTAAGCTTGCTGGTGTCCCCCTCCTGATATGGCTGGGACTTCCCTTCCCATGGTTGGTCATTGTTCAAAAGAATCGAATAAATTCCCAGGGATTTTTGGTCACTTTAATTATATTCTCTCAACGTATTCAAATAGTAAGACAAAGCTATTGTCTGCCTTTCGTGAGCTATATGTAAACACCCTACTCTGTCTGTCTATATCTATCTATCTATCTATCTATCTATCTATCTATCTATCTATCTATCTATTGATCTATCTATCCTATTACCACTTTGTACATATTAACATGTAAAATATGTAAAGTATGTACATATTTAATGTAAACAACTTAGTGAATTTGGGGATTAGTGTCTACTTGTAAAGCCATCAAGCCTGTTGACATAAATAATCACCTCTCAAAGTTCCCTCCTATCCCTTTGTTATTATTACTATATTGTGGTAAGAACACTTAATATAAGATCTGCTGCCTTAGAAAATTTCAAGTATACAGTACCATATTGTTAGCTGTAGGCACTACATTGCACAGTAGATCCCCAGAACTTATTCATCTTTTGTAACTGAAATTTTATACCCTTTGACCATCACCTCCCCATGTCTCCCTTCCCCCAAGACCCTGGTAACCACTATGTCTCTACTTCTATGAGTGTGACTATTTTAGATTCCACATATAAGTGCAATTATACAGTATTTTTCTTTCTGTGTCTGGCTTGTTTCATTTAAATCATGGTCCATCCATGTTGTCACAAGTGACAGGGTTTCCTTCTTTTTGAAAGCTAAATCAGATTCCACTGTGTATAAATGCCACATTTTCTATATCCATTCATCTGTCTTGGACGCTTAGGTTGATTCCAGATCTTGGCTATCGTAGATAGTGCCGCAAGGAACATGGGAGTGCAGCTAACTCTTTGAATTATCGATGTCATTTCCTGGTCATATGGTAGTTGTATTTTTAAGTTTTTGAGAAACCTCCGTCTTATTTTCCAGAAGGGCTATGCCAGTGTACCTTCCTACCAACTGGATTTCCTTTTCTCCACATCCTCACCAACACTTCTTCTTTTTAACCACCCCACTTTAAAGCCACAGTGATAACTTGGTGAGTTTGTTAGTTCTTTAATACCTGCCCCCTCCCTGCCCACCTTCTGGCATGTCACCCACATGCAGAAATGCATGATGGGGAGGATGTGTTACTGCTTCAATATGGGAATAAAATATCTTTTCTAATGATACAGATATCTACCTTGTTCCCTACCTCGTTACCTTTAGGAAATGCGCATATCCTCTTCAAGAGATAAAACCTACCCTATTCATGATGGGAGAGCACTTTTCCCACAGCCATCTTGAGCCCCATATTTGGACTACTCATTCATCATTCATTCATGTATTCATACATTCAGGATACTGTGATAGAGGTCCTACTATGTGCCAGACACTGTTCAAAATGCTTGTAATAAAACAATGAACAATAGAAACATGGTCCCTGATTTTATGGATCTTATCTGTCTATGGAACAAGAGGAAACAGCGAATAATCAAATAAACAAGTATATGGAAAGACAGCTTCAGATGGTGATGAGTGCCATGAATGAAATACAACAACATGATAGAGAATGTGACCAGGGAGGGGACTATTTGGGAAGGCTTTGTTGAGGAAGTTGCATTTGAGAAGGAGGAACCAGCCATGGACAGGTCTGGAGCAGAGCGTTCCGTGTTAAGGGAACATCAAGTGCTAGAGGGAAAAGGCCTGTCTTGCTTGCTGGGAAGCCAAAATTTGCTTTGCTGAAGTTGACAATGGCTGGGTGTCCAGATGTGGAGGCCAGTTTTCTATTCTCTAAACCGTGTCACGGTGAGTGCTCACAGGTTCAAGAACGTAGGCTATCTGCTTCTCTCCTAACTTCCTCTCTTTTCAGGGTTCTCTCCAGTAAAGAGAATAACACAGAGCTTGTTTTAAGTCACCACCTTTGCTCAATTCCCTTGATTTCTTTCTAAGCCTCTAAAACCTTTCCTGTGATATAACTACAATATTTACTGAAGCCAAAAGTAGCACACAATTATTCCTCTTAAGTAGTGCTAACAGACATATTGACCGTCAAATCTTAAGACACTGACCTTAATTTGGGGACTGATAGTGGGGCTGATGTAGTGTCCATCTAAGAAAGGACATCTGTGTTGGGGTGAGCATGAGCAGCCTCCTGGTGTTCATGGATGAGCTTAATCAAGGAGAGTGGGGGATGGGCAAACCCCTGGACAAATCAATGACACAAAAGAAAGAGAGGTGGACTTCAGATAGAAAAATTACTTACTAGGTGTTAAGAGCTATTTTTCCTCTTGTAGTAGAACAACCATGAGTATGTTTTTGTGAAAGTTCTTCCAGACACCTGAAGGAAATTGTCCCCCCTCCATTCTTTTCTCCTTGTGTGTCCATTGCCTCTGGAAGTATTTGAAATACAAAGTGATACGGTTTGACTCCATCCGCACCCAAATCTCACCTCCAGTTGTAATCCCCACATGTCAGGGGAGGAACCTGGTGGAAGGCTGGGCACAGTGGCTCACACCTGTAATCCCAGCACTCTGGGAGGTCGAGGGAAGATCATGGGGGTGATTTCTCCTTTGCTGTACTCATGATAGTGAAGGAGAGTTCTCACGAGATCTGATGGTTTAAAAGTGGTATTTTCCTCTTCACCGTCTCTCTCTTGCCTTCTGCCGTGTAAGATGTACTTTGCTTTCCTTTCACCTTCTGCTATAATTGTTAAGTTTCCTGAGGCCTCCCCAGCCATGTGGAACTGTGAATCAATTAACCCTTTTTCTTCATAAATTACTTCATAAAGTCTCAGGTAGTTCTTTATAGCAGTATGAAAACAGATTAATACATGCAGTAATCACTTTTTATGACAATTAAATTTAAGAAAGTAGTAAACAAAAGAAAATACTCTAACTCACATCAAACAAAGTGAGTGTTGTTTGTACCCAAGATTTCTGGGCCAACTCAATTCCAGAGTCTTATTCATCTCACAAGTAATGCTATGGATCTCCCTGACTCTTTGTTTAAAGCCCATCCCTGAAGTTCACCCAAGAGGCTCACTTAGATCTCCAAGTTCTGTGCCATGTACATCTCCATTAGAATATGTTGCATATTTCTCCCTCAGGGATAACCTTTGCATGCAGCATTCATTTACTCATTTAAGATGTTTTATCAAGCATCTACTATGAGCCTGGGCTGTATTCAGTTTGGGGGATATAAATTTATTCACCATTATGGACAAACTAAACATGCTTCTAGACCACATGGAGCTTGAAGTTTACTGAGAGACAGAGACAAACAGGGAGGAGTGATATGGGGTGACAAGTACTTTAACAGAAGTAAAGCAGAAGTCAGAGGGAGTCCAGGGGAGAGAAATGAGGAATGCTACTCTCCCAAAGAGAGCCAGAAAGACCTCTCTGCCTCTGCTGGTTTCAGGGCTCATCTTCTAGGTATTTCCACTACTTTTTAATTTTTTTGAGATGGAATCTCACTCTGTCAACCAGGCTGGAGTGCAATGGCACAATCTTGGCTCACTTCAACCTCTGCCTCCTGCGTTGGAGCAAATTCTCCTGCCTCAGCCTCCCAAGTAGCTGGGATTACAGGTATGTGCCACCACACCTGGCTGATTTTTGTATTTTCTGTAGAGATGGGGTTTTGTCATGTTGGCCAGGCTGGTCTTTACCTCTTGACCTCAGGTGAGCCACCCACCTTGGCCTCCCAGAGTGCTGGGATTACAGGTGTGAGCCACTGTGCCCGGCCTTCACTACCTTTTTATCCTCTTTCCTGCCTCTGGAGAGCCAAAGGCCACAAGGTGCAACTGACCATTTCGGTGACTCAGCCACACAGCCAGTTAGAATTCATCTTCTTTTTGCCCTTACTGTCTGGCAAGTCCCTATTCTGCATCATTTTTGCCAAATCAAGTTTTCCTCCTAACCTCCTCTGGCCACAGCCTCCTCTTGGCCCACAGCAAATGACCAAAGGTTTCCAAATGACAGGAACATAGGGTTACGTCACAGCGGGACAAGGATTTAGGGTCATTGTCCCAGGAGTTATGATGCCACATGCTCCTTGTGACACATCTAGGTTAAGGGCTTAGGAGAAGACTTTTGTGGTTGTGGGGAGAGTTCTCTCTCTGACACTAACAAGCCTGTATGGGAATACCATCAGCTCCTGAGGCTTCATTAGAGCTGAGCTCTAACCAGAAGATATAGGGTGGAACTAATGATATTAAGTCAACTATTCAAATGAAGAGGTTTGCATGCATTTCCAAATGCAGGACCTGGTATACCTGCTAGAATTTTAATAATTTAAGCTGCGGGCTTCAGTGTTTTTATTACACATTGACTGACTACACTGGGTAGGAAATACACATTAATAAATTCTATTGGATACTTCTGGGGACGAGGTAGGAGTCTCAAGATGAATAGTGTTTATTTCTGCACCAGCAACGACAGCTCTTCTCTTATTCTTTGTGACCCTTATTCAGCCCACATCACAGCAAATGAAGTAACAACATCACACACTTGTGTTCTACGGACCCTCTCTTTTACGGAATCATTACATCACCAGGCCACCCAATGGTTACTCATTGGCTTGAGACTGACAATTCATTAGGTTTTTTTTTTTTTTTTTTTTTTTTTTTAAAGGAGTCTTGCTCTGTTGCCCAGCCTGGAGTGCAGTGGTGTGATCTTGGCTCTGCCTCCTGGCCTCAAGCGATTCTCCTGCCTCAGCCTCCCAAGTAGCTAGGACTACAGGTGTATACCACCATGCCCAGATAATTTTTGTATTTTTTTAGTAGAGACAGGTTTCACTATGTTGGCCAGGCTGGTCTCCAACTCCTGACCTCAGGTGATCCACCCGCCTCGGCCTCCCAAAGTGCCAGGATTATAGGCATGAGCTGCTATACTCAATTGAGCTGATATTTTTATTATCTTTTTTTTTTTTTTTTTTTTGAGTTGAGAAGCCTGAGCCTCTGAGGGGAAAGTGACTCCATTTATGCTGCTGGCATCTGGTGAAGCTTGGTCTTGGCATTCAGGTATGCATGTGGGTATGTGTGTGGTAGGGAATAGAAGTCTCTTCTTAATGTTCTGCTGACTGCCTAGTGTTTTATCATGAGCCCAAGTTATTTGTCTTGTATCACTTTTCCCTCCCTTGTTCAAATGCTTCTCTTTAGATAGAGCAAATTTATTCTTTTGTTCACCAGCTGGTCCTTTTACCTTTGAGGAGGTAAAAGAAGTAGGTTTCCAGCAGAGGGAGAGGAGTATGGATGAAGGTCTTGGGAGCATAGAGCAGGAAGAAATGGTTTCAATGGAGTTGCCTACTGGCCACGTAGGATGACAATTAGATTCATAGAATCCGTCTTCAGTATAAAGTGAGGTTGTGTTGTGGGGAGAAGAGAAATGGCAGTCAGGGTGATTAGCCTCCCAGAATACACCGGGGCTCTGCCCACGGTCACTGGTTAGTTGGAGACACACCTGGGTCTGAGATTCGGGCTGGACACAAGATTGCTGTGATTGACGTATTTTTATTTTATCACATCCTATTTTTTATCACGGTAATATCAAGAAAACGAACACGCAAGCTAGATCACCATGGAGAGCAGGCAGTTTAGATACATTTATTTGTTTTTTTTTTCCCCTGCATTTTTAAGGTTTTGCTTGATTTCTCTTCTTTTGAAGTTGCTCCTCTGATGTTACAGAGATAACATTTGCCTGATGATCTCAGCCAGAAAGTGGTCACAGGAGTAGCATTCCACAGGACACTGAGCATTCGCTCTTGGGAGCACATTGTTTGCACAAGGGCAAAGGAAAGGGCAGCCAAGGTTGGGGCGAAACGCAGCGCCCTCCGCTTCGAGAAGGAAGCATGGGGAGAGCGCCCTCTTGTGGAGCTCAGCTCAGGTTCTAATCTGCCTAGTAACAGGCGCTCTTTTGCAGCTCTTTATACCCGCGGATATATATTTTCCCCATGGATTTGTTTGAAGGTATTCTTAGAAAATTCTGAGTACAACTCTCTGCTGCTTTTCATATCCACCAAGAACTGACAATCTGAAGTCAATGTGCAATTTAAAAGGTGGCATTTTTTTTAAAAGAGCCAGATTAACTGTAAATTACCTCCCAAATTGGCATGTTGGGTAATTATTTTCATATTTTGGTGCAAAGCCTTTCAAAATATGGGTTTTGCAATTACGTTAAAAAAAAAAACTACTTCTCTCACCTGTGTAGATTTAAGCAAAGCCCAGGCAGTTTGGAGTTATTTTTAGTCCTGATTAATTATTCAGCCAAGATAATTCCAAGTTCAGCAGCTTATTTGGAGGAGACATGACAGCTGGGCTCTCAAGTCAGCCTCAGGTCAAAGCCGACATCTTCATAGCAAAACTGTGCTCTCCCCACCTTTTTGGGAGAGGGTAGGGGGTTGCATTTTCTGTGACACTGGTGTCAGCTTTGCCAGCCCGGAGCCGGTGAGTGGACGGAGAAACGCCGATTCAGGTGCCTTCAGACACGGCCGATTTCACAGCAGTGAAAATAGGTCACTAATGACACGTGGCAATGAGCCAATAAACTGTGGCCAGGAGCTCGGAATGGTCTGCTGATGGCAAGATCCACTTCCCTGGAACTCCAGAAAGAAAGCAATCTGCTTTAATTTGTTTAAAACAACCATAGGGTTGCAGAACTCCGAGGCCAAGATTGTGAACTCACTCCTGCTTGCCTTTATTTTCCTAAGTGTTCAAGTTTATTGTTTCAGTTTATCCCTTTTCCATTCTGATGCACTGAAATAACTCTGGAGCGCCTGCTTTTCTTTTTTTTAACAGTCAAACTGATGTGATTCTTTTTTTCTTCAAGTGGCAGGGGGAGAATGAAGATGACATGGTTTGGCTCTGTGTCCACACCCAAATCTCATCTTGAATTATAATCCCTACCTGTGGAGGGAGGGTCCCGGTGGGAGGGGATTGGGGGCTGTTGGGAGGAGCATGAGGGCGGTTCCTCCGTGCTGTTCTCGCGATAGTGAGGAGAGCTTACGAGGTCTGGTGGTTTATAAGTGGCCATTTCCCCTGTGGTTCCTTCTCCTGCGGCCACGCAAGACGTGCCTTGTTTCCCCTTTGGATTCTGCCACAACTGTAAGTTTCGAGAGGTCTCCCAGCCATGTGGAACTGGGGGTCAATTAAATCTTTTTTCTTCATAAATTATCTGGTCTCAGGTGTGTCTTCGTATCAGTGTGAGAACAGACTGATACAGGAGACAATGATATCATCCTTTCTGATTCCCTCTGTGTTGGTGCTGATGTGGTTCTGGTCGGTTTAGTTCATACCATACTGATCTTGATAAAACTATCTCTGAGGCTGGGCGCAGCGGCTCACACCTGTAATCTCAGCACTTTGGGAGGCTAAGGTGGTTGGATCATGAGGTCGAGAGTTCAAGACCAGCCTGGCCAACATGGTGAAACCCCGTCTCTACTAAAGATACAAAAAAGTTAGCCAGGCATGGTGGCACTTGCCTGTAATCCCAGCTACTCGGGAGGCTGAGGCAGGAGCATCACTTGAACCTGGAAGGCAGAGGTTGCGGTGAGCCGAGATCACATCACTGGACTCCAGCCTGGGCAATAAAATCAAAACTCTGTCTCATAAAACAAACAAACATCTCTGAGATTCTAGGGAGGGGTGTCACGTGTTGCCATTATGTGAGAAAATAGTCTTTTACTTCATTTTGGGTAGTTGCTCTGGATTGATGTTTCCCATTAATCTTGGTAGTTTCCTAAAAGGAAAAGGAGGTGTTGTAGATAAGAAGGCTGGGAATGGCTAATTGCCCTCCATATAAGCCTGGTGTGATTCAGAACACAGCCTACGCCAGAGACTCCCAAACCGAAGTGAGCCTCAGCATTCCTAGGAGGGCCTGTTAAAACCTAGATGGCTGGATTTTCTTTTCTTATTCTGATTCAATAGGTTTGTATGAAGAGCCCAAAAATGTGCATTTGTAACAAGTTTCCAGGTGATGCTTGTGCTGTTGTTCTGGGTACCTGCCTAAACCTGAAGTGCTGGCTTAGGTAGGTCAGCAGTGGCCTCAGCACTGCCCCATGTAAGTAGTTTTCCCATCCTATAGCTTCCTGTACACTGCAGACAGTTTAAGGGTAGAGACCATGTCTCATTCATCTTTGAATTTCCAGACTCCAGCATAGTGCTTGACACAGATGTGTTCAATAGTTGTTGAATTAATTAATGACTGAACCCTATCATCTGATCTTCTTAGAATTTCTTACTTGAAGAGGGTAATCAGAGATGTTTTACTGAAGCTCTGGAATTACCTTAAATAGGATACTAGTTGTACTGAATGAAAATTATGAAATCACTGAAATTAATTATTATTATTATTTTTTTGAGACAGAGTCTTGCTCCATCGCCAGGCACCAGGCTGGAGTGCAGTGGCGTGATCTCGGCTCACTATAACCTCTGCCTCCCAGGTTCAAGCAATTCTCCTGCCTCAGCCTCCCAAGTAGCTGGGACTACAGGTGTGCGCCACCACGCCCAGCTAATTTTTGTATTTTTAGTAGAGACAGGGTTTCACCATGTTGGCCAGGATGGTCTTGATTTGACCTCGTGATCTGCCCGCCTCGGCCTCCCGAAGTGGTGGTATTACAGGCATGAGCCACCGCGCCTGGCTTGAAATTGATATTTTAAAACACAATGGAGTAAGGAGAAATAAGGCAATATGCTTTCCTAAGGGCTGCTCAGGTTGAACAAAAGGAGGCAGGTTTTAGGAAGAAGCTGGGCAGAGGAAAGGTGGGCATACTAAAGTGAACGAGGTGTTTTACCACCATTTCTAGTAAGAGACAGAAACCTTCTGCAAGTAGTGAATTAAGGAGGTGACCTGGCACCTTTCCCCTGAAGGATCCCATGTACTGAATCTCAGGGCAGGATAAGAAATGGTTCTTATATCAAGGGAGAGTTTTTGGCATGGTTTGTGACTTAAGGACTATGAAATATGTTGGCAGCAAGTATGTAAACCCTGGAGATCAGCTCCTAGGACTCCTCTGATCTGTGTGTTCATTCTTTTATGTCGATGGGAACAAAGGCAAGAATAGAGTTTGAGTCTGGTGTGGTTGGAAGCTTCCATCCCTCATGACCTTATGGCTGCCTTAGCATGTGCCCTCTCCACGTGTTGCTGGGCATTTTCTGGCATGCTTCTTTTGTGTGTGTGTGTGTGTGTGTGTGTGTTTTTTTTTTTTTTTTCTCATGCTATCTTTCTGCTTGGAATGTCTCTCTACTGTCCAAACAGCCTAATCCTGCATAATTCAGACTTAAGCATATATAACTTCCCCTAGCAGCTACCTCTTCCAGGAAGTCACTTTAGGGGCCTCTTCTCTGTGTTCTCATAATGCCCTGTGAATACCTCAATTGAGTTGCTAATACGTGCTTGGCGTAGGGCTGGTCATTGGGGATACCAAGATGGACATGACACAGCTCTTGTCCTTAAGTAGCTCATTGCCTAGTGAGAGGCTATAAATAAACAAGCAATTACAATACAAAGTACAAAGTCCTCAGATAGGAGTAAGCACTCACCTATGGAAATACCTAGAAAGGATGCCTAACCCCAACTTGTGGTGTCAAGGAGCATTTTCTAGATTAGCAGTCCCCAACTTTTCTGGCACCCAGGACTAGTTTTGTGGAAGGCAGTTTTTTCACAGATGGGCGAGGGATGGTTTCAGGAAAAAACTGTTCCATGTCAGATCATCAGGCATTAGATTCTCCTAAGGAGCACACAGCCTGGATCCCTCACGTGCACGGTTCACAATAGGGTTCATGTTCCTTTGAGAATCTAATGCCACTGCTAATCCGACAGAGGCTGGGCTCAGGTGGTATCACTCACTGGCCTGCCGCTCACCTCCTGCTATGCAGCCTAGTTTTTAATGGGACACTGACTGGTACTAGTCCATGGCCTGGGGGTTGGAGACCCTTGTTCCAGATAAAGAAACATTTTACTTAAGATCTAGCAGGTTGAATAGAATTTTGCCAGACAAAGAGATGGGAGAAGAGCATACCAATGAGAGAAGCAGCTTTTGCAAAGGTCATTATGTGTTTATATGATTAGCTAAAGACTATGGACTTTGAGGGCTGAGACTGTTTTACTCCTCAGTTTAGCCCCAACTCACAGCATCGTACTTGGCAAACAGCAGATGTCCAAGGAAATATTTCTTGAATGTGTGAATGAATTAGCCTCTGCTGCAATGACTGTAGAGGAGGTGTCCCCAGACTACGGCCCGCGGGCCTCATGTGGCCCCCTGAGGCCATTTATCCAGCCCCCCGCCGCACTTCAGGAAGGGGCACCTCTTTCATTGGTGGTCAGTGGGAGGAGCACAGTATGTGGCGGCCCTCCAACAGTCTGAGGGACAGTGAACTGGCCCCCTGTGTAGAAAGTTTGGGGATGCCTGCTGTAGAGGGTACTAACTAATAAACTTAGAAGGTGATGATTCTTAGAAAGTCAGCCTTTGTTGGCTCAGTGGCTCTCTTTTCTTCTTGTATGCCCCTTCCTGTGTGCTTATCAGTTGGTTGGCAGACATGAAAACTGCATGGGCTCTATGTGCAGGTTCATGTTCTGAGTATGATTGCGGATGTGATTTCCACGTAGCAGCAAAATGCTCCAACCCAATGCTTTGAAAACAAATGTGCAAATTCCGAAAAGAGGATTTATGCAAACAAGGTTAGAACTGATTGAGCATTTTAACACTGCTTGAAATATAAATAAATCAAACTGTGTTTTCAGAAACAGACTTCTTTTTTTATGATTGGAAAAATGCTGATTTGGTGGCGGTTGTTGCCTCCATTGTCAGTTGCCTCTCGAAGTGTGTTCTGCCGTTAATGGAACAGCGCGAGGCAGGTCTGCAGGCCCACGCGTCTACCCACTCGTTGTCAGTGAGTGCTGGATTTCTGAATCACCTGGGAAAATGGGAAATGATTAACTCAAAGCAAAAAAGATGACTTATATTTTCTGAATGAATGTTAGTGATAGAAGTGCTAACTCCTGGGAGATTTGCAGAGGAGTTCATGCAAGGGGTAGAGAGCATCTCTGTTTTCTTAGGAGTTGCTTTGGTAAAAGGAGCCCTGGCACAGAGTCGGGGAGGCAAGGCGGGCAAGAAACAATGAATGGGAGAACTGAATAACTTGGTTGGAGAATCCTGGTGCTACTCCTTTATGCCCTGATTGTGTGGGCTGATATCTGGCTGCAAATAGATGCTCAACAAAGGATCATGGCTTAACCATGGGTCCTAACAGTGCTTTGAAACTGAGTGCACGTCAGAATCACTTGCAGAATTTTAAAAAATACCATCTCTAGGGCTAGACCTCAGGGTTTAGTGGACACTAAAGGGGATTTGAAGATAACCATGCCATTAAAGCAAAGCCTTTCTCTGACCTGACCCGAGCATATCAGGCCAGAGACAAGAAGAAAAGGCACCAGAAAAGGCATTCCATGGATAAAAGAGAAGCCAGGGCCCTCTAACCTTTTGAACACTTTCAAAACTGGAAAGGGAAGGCCTGTAAGCAGATGCTTAGGGCCTTCATGACCTCTTTCAGCCAGGTTCTTGCACGAGTATCAGCTGATCAACTCCTTTCCTTTGGTTTTAACACATGGACTCCTGTACTGAGAGCTGTCCCAAGAGTTCCTGATTTAATTGGTGTGGGATAGGACCTAGGCATCAGTATTTTTTAAAAGCTCCCCGGATGCTTCTATTTGAAAGCCAGGATTGAGACTAATTGTTTGTAGTGGATTAGGAGAGCCTCTTGCCAGCCAAGGAGTGGCTTCTTTACTATGAGCTGTCCCTTGTCATGATCTCTCTTCCAGGACAAGAACAGAGAAGGGAGAACAAAAAAAGGGGAGTCATTAAGGGTTTAGTGTGATCGTTTTAAAACGCCAGTCCAGAGAGGCTTTAAGAAACACAGGTTACATGCACACTGATTGATACTGTTATCCTTAAAATTAAAAAGAGAGTATGGAAAATGAAGAGTTGGCAACATTTTAAAAAATGATGTGGCAATGAGTTATTGACAAGGTACTTCCAGAAGGTCTTGAAATATGTTTGGCAAGAAACTCACTGATCAGATGAAGGGATCTGTAAAGTGAAATGTGAAGGGAAACAAAGATAAGTACTGAGGGAGGGGAGGAGAGGAACACTGTGGAACTAGAGATCGAGGAAAAAACTGCTACACGATTCACCTGAGAAACAACGGAGGCCTCTCCATGACCCCCAGGAGAGACAAGGAAAAGGCACAGGGATATGCTCACAGGTTTGAATGGGGACATATGTTTCATAATTTCTGTTTAGAGAACTTGCTATAATTTTTTCGATTGATTATTTTAAGTACCACCAGCACTGTTAGGGTGAGACTTAGAAGCTGAACCCTCCACCAGAGTTCTGCCCTCCAGTTACAGATTTCCAGAAAGTGTACAGCCTTGCAACATTGACAGAGTATTCCATCCCAAGCCTTGTGAGGTCTTCAAAACCATACCACAGTATTCTTGGGGGAAAGTGTCTTCATAGAGAGTATTTCAGCACTCGTTTTAATAATACACCCTTAAGCTGTTGTAATTTGTGCCTATCTCAATGCAAAACTCAAATTTACTTGAAAAAAAAAAAAAAAAAAAAACCCAAAAAACCAGTAGTCTAGTTCAACCTCAGAAATCCTGGGTTTCTTTCCTTGATCACATTCTGTGCTGAGCTTCCATCTCGTCCCTCCTGGCTGGAGGTTTACCAGAGCCACAGAAGTGAGAGCTACCATTTGCCTTATCTAGGAAAGCCTGAGCTTTCTGGAATAAAGGAGCTCGTATCCCTCAGGACCCTGGAAGTCTCATGTGCCTCTACTTCAAGAGATCCAGCATCTGTATAACAAAAATGAACACCCACCAGTTCCCTGTCATGTCTTGCTTGGCCCTGGAGGGCACAGAAGGGAGGCATTTGTGGATACCCCCTCCACCTTGTATATACACCTCCTAGAATTGTCTCTCACTGCATAACTATGTGCTGACAGCTCTGATCTGTAAACAGGATATTGATATTGGAGCTCATATAGTTTAAGCATCTGCCAGTAGAATTTAGCTACATTTCTGACATCTTCCTGCTATATCAGAAAGCACAGCTCTGAAGCTCTCAGTACAGGAGTCCATGTGTTAAAACCAAAGGAAAGGAGTTGATCAGCTGATACTCGTGCAAGAACCTGGCTGAAAGAGGTCATGAAGGCCCTAAGCATCTGCTTACAGGCCTTCCCTTTCCAGTTTTGAAAGTGTTCAAAAGGTTAGAGGGCCCTGGCTTCTCTTTTATCCATGGAATGCCTTTTCTGGTGCCTTTTCTTCTTGTCTCTGGCCTGATATGCTCGGGTCAGGTCAGAGAAAGGCTTTGCTTTAATGGCATGGTTATCTTCAAATCCCCTTTAGTGTCCACTAAACCCTGAGGTCTTTAATCCTCTAAGATTCATGGGAAATGGCTGGGAAGGATATTCAGGATCTGCCCTTACCCCGTTCTGATACTAGCCATCTAGCAGATATACAGTACTTTAAAATGAACAATGTTAACTCCGATTCTTCCAAGCAGTTCCGAACTTTGAGGATGAAAGTTCATATGCCACAAAGGTTCTATACAACTTGGTTATCTAAAGAAATTAGCACTCCAGGTATTTCATATCAATGATCATTCCTTTTATGAATTACTGGATAATGTCTAGAGCCCCCAGGATCCCTTGTGGCCTTTGTCTAAAACTGAGAAAACTCACTGAGTGAGCAGAAAACTTCTTCTTGTGCCTCTTAGCATCTGAATCTGACACTTATTACTCCTTAAAACCTGCACAGAAAACCATTTTCTTTGGCAAGCAGTGATGGGCATTCTGAATCTGGAATTTGGGTGTGATTTTCCTTTGGTGTCTATGTAAAAAAACAATTGTTGATGAAAGTCTAAATTTTATTCGAATTTTTATTCTTCACAGTGCATGTGCTATGGGGCTCAGAGATAGTAAGTGTGATGTTTTAAATGGTTACTCTTGGAAAGAATGACTCATTTAGACTTTTCCTAAGTGGTCATGTGTTTTGCCTCTCTATTTGAGAATGCTCTAGGCCCATGGGCAATGCACAGCAGACTCACAGAGGGCATACACTGGCATCTGGCTTAGAATACCCTCAGCCACATCTTTATCTACTTGGCTACAAAACGGAAACTTTCTGTGCTCTTAGGGATCTGTTTTAGACACTCTCTGGAGTTCAAATGAACAAGCCAGTGCTGGAATATTTCCTCTTCCTGTTTGTGTAGCCTTCTGCACATAGGTAGCAATGTAACTGCCCAAATGTGTTGCATTTGCATCTGGACTTGCAGAGCAAACAGCAGGAGCAGGCCGTATGGGCCCAGCTCCCTCTCACAAATACCCTGGCTTTGATGTGCTCTTTTCTCCTCTGACTCCCACTGCCCATCCCCAGTTTTTCCCTGACTGTCACTCACATCTGTAAGAGTGGCGGGGAGGCTTTAGCACTTAGGCCATAGACTCTGAAGTCAGGATGAGGGCGCAGGTGCCGGCTCTCAAGTGTCCTTAGAGAATCCCTAACCAGCACCGCAGAGCTCTAAGTATCTCCTTTCCTTGTGGCTTCTTCCATCCTGGCCTTTCCAGATCCTGTGGGTTGAGGTCTGAAGTTTTTCTCCAGCACGATCTTGTTCCTGGAAGGCTGGAGACCACACAAATCATGGGCTGATTCAGCTTCCCAGCCTTCTCTAAGTGGCTTCTACACCTGGGATACCAAAAAGTGGTTGTCCACAGATTTTTGGTTGTTCACCAAATTCAACTACTGATTTTTCCTGTTGCCTTCCCTTCCACAGCCATATGATGTTATGGGATGATGATGAAGTCTGAATGCTCGTCTCTGCCCAAATCTCATGTTGAATTGTGTCCTCCGTGCTGGAGGTGGGGCCCGGCTGGAGTTGTTTGGGTCAGGGGGGTGGATCCATCATGACTTGGTGCTGTCCTCACCATAGCGAGTGAGTTCTCAGGAGATCTGGTTGTTCAGAAACGTGTGGTGCTTTCCGTCCCCGCACTGTCTCTCTCTCGCTCCTGCTCTTGCCATGTGACACGCCTGCTCCCCCTTCACCTTCCGTCATGATTGTGAGTTTCCCGAAACCTCTTAGAAGCTGAACAGATGCCAGCACCATGTTTCCTGTACAGCCTGCAGAACCGTGAGCCAATCAAACCTCTTTTCTTTATAAACCACCCAGTCTCAGGTATTTCTTTATAGCAATGCAAGACTGGCCTAACAGATAGTCATCTTTTTCCTTCTTTAGGTTCCACCTGTCCCCAACCCCCTAACCTCTTCAGTGCTAGGAAGTGTGATCCTTAAAGCTTAGCTGGCACCACAGGCGCGGTGTAGTCCATGCCTGTAGGTCAGGTGCAGGATGAGTCCTTCTCTATGCTGGTCCTCAGTGGCCTAGCGGGACCCTGAATTTCCTGCATTTCCATTCCTTCTTTTCCTGTTTAATTTTCTTAAGTGAAAAGAACTTCGTATTTTTTTTTTCCTCTCTTCCCTGATTTTTTTCCTACTGCATTCTAGAAAAAAAGTTTCCAGACTCAGTTTATCAGCAGAGGTCATTCTCTTTCCTTTGACATCTGGTTAGAAATCGGACCTGTACAGTCCTGCAGATGTTGGTACTTAGGAAGGCTGTAGAGTCTTGACTGTTCTGAGCCTGACAGGAGGCAGTGTTTGCCTTGGGGCCATCAACGACCTCAGATACCTCAGAAACCCAGAGGCTTTCTACCAGCTGCCTCTTCCTATCTATATCTGGCCCCTACCATTCTTCATTCTTGCAGCATCTCAGAGGATCAGGAGGAGGTGAGGGCAGGGAGGAACACCTCCTCCTCCCACCCACCTCCATCCCAAGTCCTGGAGCAGTGCATCCTGGAATAGTTTCAACTTTTTGTAGCAAGCAGCTTTAGCAAATGTGTGGCCTGCATCTCCAATCGATGGTTCTGAAACATGGAAAAATGTTTTCAAAACATTTTCATAGACAGAAAAGTTTATGTACACATGTACAACTTGATGAATCTTCAAAAACTAAATATTCCTTTGTAACCAGAACCCAGGTGAAGAAGCAGAATTATAGCAGCATCCCAAAGCTTCCTTCATCTTCCTTTCTAGTCACTCTAGATTTCTAGCATCACAGTTAGCTTTGCCTGTTTATAGATCTTATGCTGATAGAAGCATATTCGGAGATTATACAGTTTTGTATCTGACTTTGGTGCAACATTATGTTTGTGCAATTCATCTCTATCATTGCATGTGGTCATAGATCACACACTTCATGTACTGTGTAGTATATGTGTGAACATACCACATTAAAAAAATCCATTTTACTATTTTCTCCATTTTTGCTCCAGATTTTGGCCATTACAAACTGCCGCTGTGAACGTTGTGCTGCCTGTCTTCCGGGTAGACACAGGTGGGTGTTTCTGCTGGGTGGCATGCAGAACTGAAAATGCTAGGTCATGGTATATGCATGTGCAGCTTTGAAAGATACTGCCAAATAGTTTTTCAAAGTGTATGAGCAGTTCCTCCCCATCCTGACCCACACTTGGTATTTTCTGCATTTTTATTGTAGCTGTACTGGTGGGTGTGTCGTGGTATCTCTGTGGTGTGGATTTGCATTTCGAGTGGCTCTGTGGCAGGCCAGGAATGAAGCTGGGGCATCAAATAAAAGATGTTATTGCAGACGTATGTCTGTTCTCGCTTTTGACAGATGCGGCTGTATTAGTCTCTTCTTATGCTGCTAATAAAGACATCTGTGACTGGTTAATTTATAAAGGAAAGAGGTTTAATGGACCACAGCTCTACATGGCTGGGGAGATCTCACAATCATGGCAGAAGTTTGAGGAAGAGCAAAGAAATATCTTACATGGCAGCAGGCAAGAGAGCATGTGCAAGGGAACTTCCTTTATAAAACCATTAGATCTCGTGTGACTTACTCACTATCATGAGAACAGCATGGTTAAAACCTGCCCCCATGATTCAGTTACCTCCCACTGGGTCTCTCCCATGACACGTGGGAATTATGGGAGCTACAATTCAAGATGAGATTTGGGTGAGGACACAGCCAAACCATATCAGCTGCCTTTCTCCCCACTTTAAGGATATCTCATTTGTAGAAGCTAGATTGAAAATCCAGAGTCCTGATGTCAGCCTACATTCTCAGGAAACATGCTGTTGTTACTAAGACTGGACACATCATGAAGTGTCATGCAAGTGACTTGGCCTGACTGGTACATTTATTTTCTCTTCCATCCACAAAGAGTAGTGGAGTCCTATATATGCCAGGCACTATTCTGGGTGCTGAGAGTATAGCAGGAAACCAAACAGAAGGTAGACTCTTAGAAGCTCACATTCTAGGGCAGAGAAACAATCAGTGATGCAATGAAGAAGTCGCTGGTCAGACAGTGACTGGTGGCACGAAGAAAAATAAGGCAAGAAAGGTTCAGGACCTCTGGGTACAGCTTTCAATAGAGCAATCAGGGATGGCCTCACTGACAAGGTGATATTGGAGCAAAAGCCTTAAACTTCCATGGGAACAAGTTATGTGGAAATAACTATGTAGGAACATTCCAGAGGAAAAAGCATGTGCAAATGCCCTAAAGTGGGAGCATGTTTGAAGAACAGCAAAGAGGCCAGTGTGATTGGAGCCGAGTGAGCAAGAGATGATGCGGTGCAGAGAAGGAGAAGGTTGTGCTGGGCCTGACAGGCAACCCAAGGACTCTCAGTTCTGAGTGAAATGTCCTCAATGGCACTCCAGTGTCACCACCATGGAGCCTCCCAGTATCCAATCTTCCTGTTAACTGAGACCAGTTGTTTCTCTTTCCATAGCTTAGCACCTGTCGGGTTAGAATGCCCCTAACCAAATATTTTCTGGTCATTTCGATTGGTGCAGCAGAAAGGGGAGGGGCCAGGTAGAGTATAAGGATTTCACTTTTTCTGTGATTTGGTGAACAACACTGGAGTTTAAATGTTCCTGAGAGAGTCTCCAGGCTGTCCCCCAACACCAGGCCACAGCAGCATGTGGGGCCTGGTGTTGGGAGACAGCCTGGGGACTCTGTCAGTTAAAATTCACAGTCTGTAGGATCTGCATGCCCACCTGTATCAGAGACACCTGGATCCCACCCTGCTGGCCCCTCTCTTCTACCAAGGGTCTCTTGGGGCAACTCCCAGAGGAAATCCAACAGATGCCCTTGATTTAGGCAAATGTAGCTATGAATGTTCTGAAAAGGAATAAGAAAGAAGAAGCCATGGTATCAGAATAGATTGAGCAGAAGAGAAAGACCAAGAAAAAGAAATAAGAGTATATGATGAGGGGAGCATTAACTAATAGTAATGAAAGACTCTGGCTAATCATTGGGGAAAAGAGAAAATTCTTTAGTCCATAGCTCATACCAAAATTAACTTCCATAGAAATATGCCAATAAAATATGGGGGATTTTTTTTTTAACAACAGAGAGGGAGAGGGACTTTCTAAATAATCTAGAAAGTAAACCACCACTACCACCACCACCATCATCATCAACATCTAATACTCTGTGCTTTACTTGTATCAAGTAATTTAATCCTCACAACCACTTTATTTGATAACATTAATTTTTTTCGTTTTCTAGATGATAAAATTGAGGCACAGAGGGTAATTTTCCAAAGATTCCATCAAGTGGTAGTGCCAGGGTTCAAAGCAAACAAGTATGACTTCAGAGTTCCTATTTCTAACTTACAGCAAAATAACATATCGAGAGATTTAAATGCATGAATTAAAATCTATATGGAAGGCTAGGTGTGGTGGCTCATGCCTGTAATCCCAGGACTTTGGGAGGCTGAGGCAGGTGGATCACAAGGTCAAGAAATTGAGACCGTCCTGGCCAATATGGTGAAACCTTGTCTCTACTGAAAATACAAAAGTGAGCTGGGCATGGTCGCATGCCTATGGTCCCAGCTACTTGGGAGCCTGAGGCAGGAGAATCACTTGAACTCTGGAGGCAGAGGTTGCAGTGAGCCGAGATCACACCACTGCACTCCAGCCTGGCAACAGAGCGAGACTCCACCTCAAAAAAAAAAAAAAGTTATATGGAAAACAAAAGTATGTAGAGGAAAGGACAAATGACTGACGGGGACGGGAGGCATCATACCACATATGTAACAGATAAAGCATTAATATCCTTTACAGAACAATTTCTCAGATGTTAGTGCTCAGAACACCAGTGTCCTGAACCATGCCAATGGCTATTCTGTGAGGAAAAAGAAAAACGTTTTCATGGTCAATGAAGTTTAGGAAATGGTGTGTTAAATCTGACCATGAAACCTTTTTTCCCTCAGTTCACCTATTAATGTCTCACGGGATAATAAAGCTTCTGAAATACAGCCTAGAAGATCTCATCTTTGTATGTAATGAGTTCCTACAAATCAGGAAGGAAAATATGAAAATCCCAATAAAAATTGGACATGCGAGAAACCAGTTCAAGAAAAGAAAAATATAAATAGCTGTAAGCATATAGAAACATATTCAAACTTGTTATTAAAGAAAGGAAAATGAAATATGGAGGTACCCATTTTTATCGTTCAATTGGGAAAAAAGGCTTGTACCCAGTATTTGTAAGAATAGGAGGAAAAAACCACACCCTTACAACGTAAGTGAGATGAACTAAGCAAGTACAGCTTTTCTATGGGAGGGCAATTCGGCACTGTATCAAAGATCTTAAAAAAGGTGTATTACTTGGTCCAGCAAAGTTTGTTCAGAGGAACTTATAAAGAAATACAGTAGGTCCTAGAATAATGTTGTATCTGTCATTCAACGTTATTTTCTTGCAACATTGACAAGAAAAAAATATCGATTCCCTGACGGGGCCACTGTCTATGTGGAGTGTGAACTTTCTCCCCATGTCTGCGTGGGTTCTGTCCGTGCACTCCAGCTGTCTCACACATCCCGAAGCTGTGCATGGTAGGTGAATTGGCCTGCCTCAGTGGTCCCAGTCTGAGTGACTGTGGGCGAGTGTGTGAGTGCACCCTGGGATAGGACAGTGTCCTCTCCAGGGTTAGTTCCCATCTCGCACCCTGAGGTGCCAGGACAGACTCTGGTCACCCAAGACCCTGAACTAGAGTAATTGGGTAAAAAATGACCCTATTCATTTTTATTAATCTTTTAAAAATGTACGCATAGCTCACATTTATTTCAATGTTTAATATTATCTGGGGTCTTTATTTATAAGTTTGATATTTTACTGACCAGAAACGTGCTGTAGGAACTTAACTCTTGTTTCTAGCAATTAACCTGCGGTAAAATTGGTTTCCTTAGTTGGTCTTTTGCTTAAAGTCATTTCAGTTAAAGTCACAATTTTCAAGAACCTATAGGGGACATTAAGTGAGGACTTGCTGTACTTGGACAAGTGGACAAGGATGTATGTACAGGGGAGTTCATTACAGCATGATTTATATTAGCAAAAATGTCTATTAATATGAGTTGATGAACATTTGTATATTGAAGTACTGTGCATGTCCTAAAAACAGTGATATTGATCTGTTGTATTCTCATGGAAAGATATCCAAGGTATACGTGAAAATAATCGGATTACCAAATAATTTGTAACTACTTTTATAAGAAAAAATAAAAAACAAGACAGAAAGCATATATATTTAAATGTTAATGGTGATTAGTTTTCTACAACGGTTGGACCTCAGTTGATTTTTTCCTTTTTTCTTTATACCTTTCTGCATTGTCTAATTCTTTTTTACATTGATTACTTGTTACTTTAAAACTAAAAATGGCTATTACTGTTTTGGAACATGAAGTTTTTACTACTCTGAAAGGGTGAGACACATTAGAGAACTAAGAAGATTTAATTCTTAAATGAATATTAAGTTTTTTATGCTACTGAACTTAGCCTCAGCCTAATAAGCTAAACTCAAAGTGAGGGTGAGTAAGATTCAAGAGGAAAAAGACAAAGAAGCTTAAAAAATATCTGAAGTCTGTAGAAATAATAGATCTTTCTTAAAGGGATCTAGAGAAAAGAGGGAATTAACCTTCACATGGTTTAACTGCTGCATTGAATCATTGGCTTGTCAGAGGAAAAACCTGGACAGTTAACAGTTCTTGTGTCAGGCAGGGAAACAAGCAGATGTCAAATCGTGTTTGGCAAATGGACCTGCAGAGCCACCCTCCAGCAGTTTCTGAAGGGAATCTCAACTCCTTGTTCTTGAATTTGTGGAACAGATTCTGGGCCAACTCCTCCCCACCACCCTTTTTAACTAACCCAGAATGAACTCCTTATGCAAAGTCTGGACTATTTCCAACCCACCCAGTGCTCAAGGTTGTCAGCCAGCTGTTGGCAGCTCACACTGACTAATTTTCTTTTCTCTTAAATGGTGCAGAAATATGTTGCTTTACATACAGAGAGGGAAAAAAAGGGGCGGGGGGAGGAATTGAAGGACCTAATTTGAAAATACCTCAAGTCTCCTAAAATCAGCCTTAAGACCTAGTCAGTTTATTTCCCCATTCATTCTGTGGTACTAAATGTGTCGAAGTGGGTCCCACAGAGAACTACCCGTTTTATGGTATGTAAAGAGAATTCCTCAGCAAATTCCCCTGGAAAGAAGAAAACTTGAATACTAATGAAGAATCTGTCTACCTTGCCATTCTCTTGCCACTGCCAACTGAAAATAGAGCATTTTATAATTATTTAAAATAGAATCTATCATAAAATAGATCTATTTGAGGCAACTGAATATCTGAGGAAATGCATCATCCCTATTCTCTATCATCCAGTCTTGTTGGGAGGTAATGTAGCATAGTGGTTAGGATCAGAAGCACTGGAGTCTGTTTCCTCATCCATAAAATAATAGGTACCTCTATGGGGTTGTTGTAAAGATTAGATGAAATGACAGTACACAGTGCTGGCTTAGCACAGGCCAGTTAGTCGAGGCCAGCAATAAACATAACCTTTACCCCTGGATCACAATCAACATAGTCAGCATCTTCACAGAATCCTTAGGTATTTAGAAAGGAGGGCGTCACAAACTTTTGTTGTTGTTTCAAACTGTCTTTCTCAGAACCGCCACTATTTGCTGGGTTAGGAGGTAAGTTCTCATACCTGCAGTCTACCAGCCTCATTCACCAAGTGTTGCTGGATCTCTTCCCTCACTGACACCACCCTCTGGGGTCAAGCATTCAGCCTTCTCTTTCCAGGGGTGGGAAGTAGGTTTTGTATGAGTCAGAGATTATTGGCACACAGGCCATCTGCAAGGGGCAGCTCAAATGGGCTCACCACATTCTTGAGTCATGGAGGAGGATCTGCAGCGATGCGGGAATGGGTCATGGGGAAAAACAAGTGAGGGAGCAGAGTCGTGTGTGCGTGACAGGAGCCAGCCCAGACCCACAGCAGGCCTCCTGGTAGCGGCCGCCCATTAAGTCTTTGAGCAGAAACTCTGATCTGCCTTTCGTTTTGAGTCTGGGTGGAAACAAAACTTCAGAACCGTAACTTTTCCTTTCCCTCAGCCTTCCAGTCGTAACAACTCTACTTTTTCTTCAGACAAAGTGGATCCTTCTGCCCACTAGGGGAAAGGGCAGGAAGTGCTGAAAAGAAAGAAAACACGATGCTGAGTATTTCAAGATCTTCTTTTCCACCCTCGCAGTGAGAGCCTTTTCTTAGTTCTGTGTAGTTGTTGGGTATGCAAGGAAAAAGGGAGAATGGGGAACGTGGTGCCTCCTTGGGGGATTTCTCTGAATGGAGAATATGAAATTGAAAAGCCAAGAGTTCCTACTTCGGGAGTGGGGAGTAGGGACTCTCTCCCTGTGTTCCATGTCTGTGGAATAATTTCATGCTCAGCTTTTTGCCTTTTCTCTGAAGTCCTCCCCAAGTACTGGAAGAACCAAGAAATCACCATGGCTCAGACAGAATTTGTTTTAAGCAAGACTCAATTTGTCAGCTGACACCACAGCTACCTCCTCCTAGACTGTGAGTTGCACTGGCTTGGCCCTGGTTAGGAACTGCTAGACTTTCAGACAGGGCTGGCTCCAGTTTCCCCCTCTGATTCATGGATTAATGTGGAATTTTCCAGTGAGGCTTGCTCTAGGAAGAATCATTCTCTTTGGGTCCACAAGTTCTCTTTATTCAGCAGGGGACTCCTACCCTGTGGCCACAGGTGGGCCGTCTCTGTCTATTTCATCAACTGCCAGACCTCAGATGAGAAGAGAAATAAGCATCCCTGGCAGAAAGATCTCCAAATACAGAGTGGTTTTCATTCATTCACACAAGAGTCACAGGCTCATTGATAGCAGTGTATAGAGAATTGGGTTCTCTATTTTTATTTTTATTTATTTATTTATTTATTTATTTATTTATTGAGACAGAGTTTTGCTCTCGTTGCCCAGGCTGGAGTGCAATGGTACGATCTCGGCTTACTGCAACCTCTGCCTCCTGGGTTTAAGCGATTCCCCTGCTTCAGCCTCCCTAGTAGCTGGGATTACAGGCATGCATCATTTTGCATTTTTAGTAGAGATGGGGTTTCTCCATGTTGGTCAGGCTGATCTCAAACTCCTGACCTCAGGTGATCTACCCATCTTGGCCTCCCAAAGTGTTGGGATTACAGGCGTGAGCCACCGCACTGGCCGGGTTCTCTATTTTTATTAAATAATGTATTATTACCATGAAAGTTTTCACATCTAAGAAATCAAAGTGATGCACAACTTTAAAAGGGTTGCACAACTTTTATATACTTTCTGGCATTAATAGCGTTATTTAAAAAATATATAATAAAAATCATTTTTATTTTTAATAGATTTTTTTTTCTACTTAAAAAAGGTGTCGCTGACAAAATTTCAGCTGTTAAAATGTTTATTTCTTGATTGTTTTCTAGGTAACAGTAGGAGTATGATTTGTTAAAAGTTGGACTTACTTGCATTGCATTTTGAGTACACGGTAATATTGCCATGTGAACGTAAAGCTAAGAAAGTTTAATCTCTAAAATGCTGTTACTGGATGAAATGCTAAGTCAGAATTGAAAGTCAGACCCCAATAATGATGACTAGTGTGAACACGGGATAACTAATGACTATTTATTACTTAGGGACCGAGTAGTAGGCTTTAACATAGAACACTGGCCTGGCAGCAAGGACACGGCATACGAGGTTTGTGAGGACCAAGACTTTCCAGACTACGGGGAGCGAGCGAGCACCCGCCCAGGGTGGCAGGCCTCACATTCACTTCCCAGCCACTTCTTAAGGGTTATTTCGGTAGACAGGCACTCACTGTGGTTGGAGTAGGAATGGAGAGAGTAGAGGAAGGATGCCTTGGTGTTTTTTCAAGTGAATACTTTAAAAAAGGTTCTTGAAAGGAAGGTCATTATTTATTTTGCTTGGCTTGTTCTTCCTTATTTGGAAAACTTCCCAACAGAATCTACTACTCAATTTCTTCAAGTCGTGCAGAGTCAAAGGACAGATGAGATAAAAATGTAGATATTGTTCAGGGGTTTACTGGCCTCCTGTTTCCCATCTTACCAATGAGTCTTGTTGGGTAAGAGGGCAGTAAGAGGGCAGCCTGTATTTAGAAAGTACACGGTCACACACCTCACAAGCTGTGACATCAGTAGACCTTGGAAGCAATAACATCTATGCTCATACATCTGATGGTATTGATGGGTTCCTATTGTTCTAGTAATATCTGAGACTTAGATGCCAGGGAGTCTGCAGTTAGTACCCCCTTCTCATTGTTTGCCTATGTATGTGAATGTTTCTTGCCTTATCCTGGAATATGCTAAAGAAGAACAGAAACTCAACACCCAGCCTTACTTTCATCTTACCCTCATTTCAGATATAAAAAAGAATGTTTTTATCTCAACCTGGAGTTTTACCTGTAGTTTAGTTCCACTGCAAAACTGTATTCATGCTTTCTTCATACCAGTCGTGGGCTCTTTACTATAACGGACCTGTGGAAATTATTTTGTGTCATCCCCAAGAAATATTTTCCTGTCTTTATTACTAAATTGGGGGCTTTTCCAATTGTCTGGCCTTGAGGATTTTTCCAATATTTGTTGAAATTAAAAGAAAGCCAAGTCATCTGAAGATTTAATACCATAATGTGGCAACTCTTTCAAAGCTTTTGATAGAAGTACTTGGTAGAATATTGAAGACAGATAATTATCATCATAATAATAAATACCTCAGAATTGTACAATGTGAATTATATTTTGCCTGTAGGGAGCTTACAATCTATGGATTCAGCTATAACACGCACAAACACAGCTGAAGCCAAATAAATCAATAACCTAGTGTCAAACATTCAGAAGGACTAAATGCTGTTACTGAGACCTTAGGTTTAGGAATAAAGGAATGGAATTCTACTTCTGCACACAGTCAGCCCATATGAATGTCAACTGCAGAGTTTCCTAGACTGTTATCAAATGGAAGCAGTAAAAGTGTACTTCCTAAAAAGGAATATTGTGGAGCGGGCGTGGTAGCTCACTCCTGTAATCCCAGCACTTTGGGAGGCTGAGGCAGGCAGATCACTTGAGGTCAGGAATTCGAGACAAGTCTGGCCAACATGGTTAAACCCTATCTCTACAAAAAATACACAAAGTAGCCAGGCATTGTGGTGCACACCTGTAATCCCAGCTACTTGGGATGCTGAGGCTTGAGGATTACTTGAACCCAGGAGGTGGAGGTTGCAGTGAACCAGGATCACACCAGCTTGGGTGACACAGTGAGAACCTGTCTTAAAAAAAATAAATAAATAAAAAAGGAAAATCATGTTTATTAGCAATTTAGAGAAGTGGCATACTCCCTTTTTATTAAAATTCAAGTTTCAGGATATGAATTCTGGTTTAATAGTTATGTCTTTTGTGGATAACACTCTTCCCTTAAAGGTTGAGGCTCATTAGGACCAGGTTACAATAAGCAAGTATTTTTATTTTATTCCTTTCCATAGGAACAATGTGTTCAATCAACTATTTTCATAATTTAAGGCAAATTATTCTTCCAACAAGCCTACAACTGCCTCCTCTGAGAGGGCATGTGCTACACAGACCCATCTCTTGGATATCTGATGAGTGTTATGTATTTATTTGCTTTTGGCTTGAATAAATGCATGACTTAAGCACGAATAAGCATACTGCAAATACATTTAAATAGACCAGTTATTAGAATAGCATTTTCTAAGATTATTATCACATTTATGTTTGCTCCTCCCTTGTGCTTGGGATTATTGACTGGCTCTAAGGTCACCAGGTGGTATTTATTTTAGGGCTTTTGTTCACTTTAACAAACTAAGAGCAATCTTGCATTCTTCTTTTTCCTGCAAAAATTCCATCACTTGTCCTGGAAATGATGTCAAAGAGAAACTCTAACTCAGAGACTGAAAAAGCAATTATAACAGTTTTTAGGAAGGAGAAAGGAAATTTTTGAATGTGAGTGCTAGGGTCTAAAAGTCAGAGTGGATTTTCTGAGGCCTATGTATGATGGTTTAATCCAATCAGGGGGATTTAAGACTGTATGCTTATCAAAAGTGACTAAAAAAAATGAAACACAAAATACTACTTTTTCCCCATGGCAGGCAATAAGGCAAGTGATTTAACATAAGAAATATACTTTCTTTTTTTCTCTGTATAAGATTAGCTAACCATCTCTCAACTCTGACAATGGCTGGTCAATCTCTATCTTATGTGAGTCCAGGAACTACCTTCCAGGATACCCACCAAATGGCTGGAGATATGTTAGTTGTATTCTTAAGTTTTACCTGATAATCTATTTTATGTTCATAAAGTTCTCTGAATTCTTTGCCTTTTTTTGTGGTAGCATGATGGCTTATCAGATGGTTGCTGTCTTTTTATTTTTATTATTATTTTTATAATAGAACTCCCAGCAAGAGGCTGAGGGTACCTAAGTAGCTATACTGATATAAAGGGACAGCTCCATCTGCTCTCTACCTGCTGTGACGAAGGCTTTCTGCCCCCTCCAGGCCTCCTCTGTGTGCAGGGCAGGGTGTGGTTGGTGCCTGAGACCAGAGGCACAGTAGATGAAGGCAGGCACAATTTTGGCACAAGGATAGGCATTTTCACCACCTGTAAAATTCCTCTCCTGTCTCCTATTTACTTCCCTTCACCTGTGAGAGCCCAGAAGGGAAGCTGAAGCTACAGTCCATTATCCACCCAGGAAAACAAGAGTCTGAAAAGAACTTGAAGGTCCAAAGGGGATTTTTTGGCAGATATAGCAGTAATTTTAATTAAGAGGGGAAAGCTTTGGAAATGTGTCAGTTTCTTAAGGACATCTATTGCCCATTTGCCTAGAAGTTTGTTTTCCCTGCCCCACGTTATGGGATGGCGCCTCCTGGGAGGCGGAGCTTGAACAGTAAGACGCAGGGAGGAATCAGTGGCCTGCATGGCGGCTGTGATTATCAGAGCCAGGTGACCAATGTTTCAAAGTTAGAGAGGTCAATGACTGGCAGTTGTTTGTGCAAGTTTGTGATCTTAAAGGACTCCAAGACCTTAGACTTATTTTAAGGGAATAGGTGCCAAGCTTGAGAACCTTGAGATATGGATGCATAAGCAAGCACAGGAATGCACACAGGTTGGCGTAGCTGTGTGGGTTAGTGTTGCACAGAATAAACTGAGCCAAGTGATGTTAAATGAAAGATAACAAATGCAAAGTATGTGAAAATTTTAAACAAGTTCCAGTTAGCCAAAGATGTTTCTCCAACCTAGCAATATAATTCAGCCAAGATTATGTAAATACAAAGACCCCAGAGATAAAAAATAAATTATAGCCACAAGAGCCAAATCAGACAGTATAGAAACAAACTAATGCAGGCCTAGTGCAAGAAAATCCTGTAGGCAGTACCTTTCCGGATGCAGGGCAGGTGTGTGGTTCAAGGGGCAGCTGCTGACCAAGGAACAACATACTGCAGATGGCCTTGATTCTTAGGTGACGGTAGTACTGGTGTTACACATTTGTGATTATTTTGTTTTATGTGTGTCTCTTTAATAAATCTGTAGCTTAAAGATGACAGATACAAGATCTGTGTCTTACTGCTCCTACTTTCGGAGCACTCTGTAGCCATTTCTGATAGAGCACACCACTTCCAAACTTGGAAATGGTCTCAGAACCATTCTCAACACAGGATTCAGAGTGATCAGAGTTGGCCTGGGAGGTGAAATCTATTTGTAGTCTCTGCAGTTTTTTTTTTTTTTTTTTTTTTTTTTTTTGTCTCCTCAGTGTGTTTGTAAAGTGTCAAGTAAGAAAGCTCTATTCAGTGTTGTTAAAATAGAAACACTTGAACTGGGCGTTGGGTCACTAGGTTCTGGGACAAAGCTTGATAGCACCTTGTCCTTCAATAAAATTATAGCTGATGACCAACTGTCCAACAAGTTCCGTCCCTGTGTTGCTGTATTACCTGGGCTTACAAAATGGCACTTAAATAGGACAATCCTGAATCTTACCGAGAGAATATATATTACATTTGTCTGTGTGTGTGTGTGTGTGTGTGTGTGTGTGTGTGTGAGAGAGAGAGAGAGAGAGATACAGAAACCCTTACTATAGAGGATGATGAGACATGCAGATTTTTTTGTTAATCCAGTTGCAACTCTAATTCCTGCTCTCCTTGCCTTCTGCTATTTCATGTTAAAACCAGTGCCCTTTTCTTTGAGGAATAGAGTTGAATGCAGTATGAGCCCAGATATGGCTGACTGGTTCCAGGATTCATGAGATTATTTTGGGTACTCAGTGACAGCAGAAATGTACATAACTCCTTTCATCTAGGTACTTGTGTAGTTGCATAGTTGGGAAATGGCTACCTTAAGTTATTCCTGTGGAGAGCATGCCAAGAGAAGATATTCTTGCTTAAGCTTGTGGTTAAAATCTGTAACCACAGAACTTATGGCTATATTTCGTAAGTTCTTAGGATGGGAATGTTTTTTAACCTTATTACCCTTAACATCTTCCATTTTTTCTGATCTCTCTCTTCTCCCTATCCCTTTAAAAAAGTTAAAATTTGTTATTTTTATTTTTGTGGGTACATAGTAGGTATATATATTTATGAGGTACATAAAATGTTTTGATATAGGCAATGAAATGTGAAATAAGCACATCACAGAGAATGGGGTATCCATCCCCTCAAGCATTTATTCTTTAAGTTACAAACAATCCAACTACACTCTTTAAGTTATTTTAAAATATGCAATTATTATTGCCTATAGTCACCCTGTTGCACTATCAAATAGTAGGCCTTATTCATTCTTTCCAGTTTTTGTACCCATTAACCATCCCCACATTCCCCAAACCCCTCTACTGGCCTTCCCAGCCTCTGGTAACCATCCTCTACTCTCCATCTTCATGAGTTTCATTTTTCTTTTATTTTTAGATCCCACAAATAAGTGAGAACATGCAATGTTTGTCTTTCTATGCCTGGCCCATTTCACTTAACATAATGATCTCTAGTTCGGTCATGTTGGTGCAAATGACTGGATCTATTATGGCTGAATAGTATACTCCATTGTGTAGAAGTACCACATTTCTTTATCCACTCATCTGTTGATGGCCACTTAGGTTGCTTTCAAATCTTAGCTATTGTATATGGTAGTTCAATTTTTAGTTTTTTAAGGAACCCCCAAATGGTTCTCCATAATGATTGTACTAATTTACATACCCACCAACAGTATGCAAGGGTTCCCCTTTCTCCACATCCTCACCAGCATTTATTGTTTGTGTTTTGGCTAAAAGCCATTTTAACTGAGGTGAAATGATATCTCATTGTAGTTTTGATTTGCGTTTCTCTGATGTTCAGTGATGTTGCACGTGTTTTCATATGCCTGTTTGCCATTTGGATGTCTTCTTTTGAGAAACTTCTATTCAAATATTTTGCTCATTTGAAAATCAACTTATTAGGTTTTTTTTCCCCCTATAGAGTTGTTTGACCTCTTTGTATAGTCTAGCTATTAATTCCTTATCAGATGGGTAGTTTGAAAATATTTTCTCCCATTCTGTGGGTTGTCTCTTCGCTTTCTTGACTATATCTGTTGCTGCGGAGAAGCTTATTAACTTGATGTGATCTCATCTGTCCATTTTTGCTTTGGTCGCCTGTGCTTGTGGGATATTGCTCAAGAAATTTTTGCCCAGACGAACATCCTGCAGATTTTCCTTAAAGTTTTCTTGTAGTATTTTCATAGTTTGAGGTCTTAGATTCAAGTCTTTAATTCATTTCAATTTGGTTTTTGTATATGCTGAGAGATAGAAGTCTAGTTTCATTCTTCTGCTATGGATATCCAGTTTTCCCAGCACTGTTTATTGAAGAGACTTTCTTTTCCCCAGTGCATATTCTTGGCACCTTTGTCATTATAGAGATCTTTCACTTCTTTGATTAAGTTAATTTCTTGGTATTTAATTTTATGTGTGGCTATTGTAAATGGGATTACTTTTTTAAAAATTTCTTTTTCACCTTGTTCATTGTTGGTATATAAAAATGCTACTGACTTTGTATGTTGATTTTGTTTATCAGTTCTAATCATTTTCTTGTGGAGACTTAAGATTTTTCCAAATAGAAGGTCATATCATCTGCAAACTAGGATACATTGACTTCTTCCTTCTCACTTTGGATGCCCTTTATATCTTTCCTTTGTGTGATTGCTCTAGTAAGGCATGTTGTGTTTCCATTATCATTTGTTTCAAGAAATTTTTGAATTTTCTTCTTAAGTTCTTCATTGATCCACTGGTCACTCAGGAGCATATTGTTTAATTTCTATGTATTTGTAGAATTTCCAAAATTCCTCTTATTATTAATTTCTAATTTTATTCCATTGTGGTCAGAGAAGATGTTTGATATTATTTCCATTTTTTTGAATGTTTTATTACTTGTTTTGTGATGTAAAATATGGACTATCCTTGAGAACGATCCATATGCTGAGGAAAAGAATGTGTATCCTGCAGCTCTTGGATGATATGTTCTGTAAATATCTATTAGCTCTATTTGGTCTATAGTGTGCATTAAGTATGATGTTTCTTTGTTGATTTTTGTCTAGAAGCTCTGTCCAATACTGAAAGTGGGGTGTTGAAGTCTCCAGCTATTATTGTATTCTGGCCTATTTTTCTTTAAGCTCTAATACTATTTATATATCTGGGTCCTCCAGTGTTGGGTGCATATATATTTAAAATTGTTTTATCCTCTTCCTGAACTGACCCCTTTATCATTATATAGTAACCTTTGTCTCTTTTTATAGTTTTTGTCTTGAAATCTATTTTGTCTGATATGTATAGCAACTCCTGCAGTTTTTTGGTTTCCACTGGTGTGGAATATCATTTTTAATCCATTTATTTTCAGTCTATGTATATTTTTATAGGCGAAGTATGTTTCTTGTAGGCAGCAGATCAATGGGTCTTGATTTTTTCAGTTTGTCTTTTGACTGGAGAGTTTAGTCCATTTACACTCAATGTTATATGATAAGTAAGGACTTACTCTTGCCATTTTGTTATTTGTTTTCTCATTGTTTTGTGGTCTTCTCTTCCTTTTTCCTTTCCTTCCTGTCTTTCTCCAGTGAAGGTGCTTTTCTTTGGTGATATGAATTAATTTCTTCCTTTTTAATTTTTGTGTGTCCATGGTGTGTTTTCTGGTTTGAGGTTCCCATGAGGATTGCAAATACTGTCTTAAAACTCATTATGTTAACCTGATAACAATTTAACACCATTTGCATAAATAGACAAGTGAAAAAAAAAACTAATACAAATTCTATGCCTTAATTCATCCCCCAACTTTTTAACTTTTTGTTGTTTCATTTTTTTTTTCCTTTTTTATTTTATTTTATTTTATTTTATTTTAGGTTTCGGGGTACATGTGATGAACATGCAAGATTGTTGCATAGGTACACACATGGCAGTGTGGTTTGCTGCCTTCCGTCCCCTCACCTGTATCTGTCATTTCTCCCCATGCTATCTCTTCCCACTTCCCCACACCCCGCCCCTCCCCCATTTCCCCCCAACGGACCCCAGTGTGTAGTGCTCCCCTCCCTGTGTCCTTGTGTTCTCATTGTTCAGCACCCGCCTATGAGTGAGAATATACGGTGTTTGATTTTCTGCTCTTGTGTCAGTTTGCTGAGAATGATGGTTTCCAGGTTCATCCATGTCCCTACAAAGGACGTGAACTCATCGTTTTTGATGGCTGCGTAATATTCCATGGTGTATATGTACCACATTTTCCCTATCCAGTCTATCATCGTTGGACATTTGGGTTGGTTCCAGGTCTTTGCTATTGTAAACAGTGCTGCAATGCACATTCGTGTGCACGTGTCCTTGTAGTAGAATGATTTATAATCCTTTGGATATATACCCAGTAATGGGATTGCTGGGTCAAATGGGATTTCTATTTTTAGGTCCTTGAGGAATCGCCACACTGTCTTCCACAATGGTTGAACTAATTTACATTCCCACCAACAGTGTAGAAGTGTTCCTATTTCTCCACATCCTCTCCAGCATCTGTTGTTTCCCGATTTTTTAATGATCGCCATTCTAACTGGTGTGAGATGGTATCTCAATGTGGTTTTGATTTGCATTTCTCTGATGACCAGTGATGATGAGCATTTTTTCATATGTTTGTTGGCCTCCTGTATGTCTTCTTTTGTAAAGTACCTGTTCATGTCCTTTGCCCATTTTTGAATGGGCTTGTTTGTTTTTTTCTTGTAGATCTGCTTTAGTTCTTTGTAAATTCTGGATATCAGCCCCTTGTCAGATGGGTAGGCTGCAAAAATTTTTTCCCATTCTGTTGGTTGCCGATTCACTCTACTGACTGTTTCTTTTGCCGTGCAGAAGCTGTGGAGTTTGATTAGGTCCCATTTGTCTATTTTGGCTTTTGTTGCCGTTGCTTTTGGCGTTTTGGTCATGAAGTCCTTGCCTACACCTATGTCCTGAATGGTTTTGCCTAGATTTTCCTCTAAGGTTTTTATGGTGTTAGGTCTGATGTTTAAGTCTTTAATCCATCTGGAGTTAATTTTGGTGTAAGGTGTCAGGAAGGGGTCCTGTTTCTGCTTTCTGCACATGGCTAGCCAGTTTTCCCAACACCATTTATTAAACAGGGAGTCCTTTCCCCATTGCTTGTTTTTGTCAGGTTTGTCGAAGATCAGATGGTTGTGGGTATGTTGTTTTTCCTGTGAGGCCTCTGTTCTGTTCCATTGGTCTATATCTCTGTTTCGGTACCAGTACCATGCTGTTTTGATTACTGTAGCCTTGTAGTATAGTTTGAAGTCTGGTAGTGTGATGCCTCCTGCTTTGTTCTTTTTGCTCAGAATTGACTTGGCTATGCGGGCTCTCTTTTGGTTCCATATGAAGTTTAAGGTGTTTTTTTCCAGTTCTGTGAAGAAGGTCATTGGTAGCTAATGCAAATTCTATGCCTTAATTCATCCCCCAACTTTTTAACTTTTTGTTGTTTCATTTTTTATCTAATTGTACTGACTGTGTCTTGATGAGTTGTAGTTATTTCTGTTTGGCTCATAATTTAGTCTTTCTACTTAGTATAAAAGTAGTTTACATACCACAGTTACAGTGTTATAATATTCTGTGTACTATTACTAGTGAGCTTTATATCTTCAGGTGATTATTTATTGCTCATCGATGTCCTTTTCTTTCTGATTGAATTATTTCCTTAAGCATTTCTTGTAGAACAGGTCTGGTATTGATGAAATACCTCAGCTTTTGTCTGGGAAAGTCTATTTATCCTTCCTGTTTGGAGGATATTTTTGCCAGATATACCATTATAGGGTAAAAGGTTTTTTTTTTTTTTTTTTTTTTTTTTTCCCTTTATCACTTTAAATATGTCATGCTTCTCTCTCCTGGCCTGTAAGATTTTTCACTCCATTGTAAGTTATTTGTTTCTTTTCTCTTGCTGCTTTTAGGATCCCTTATTTATTCTTAACCCTCTGGGATTTTGATTATTAAATGCCTTGAGGTAGTCTTCTTTGGGTGAAATCTGCTTGGTGTTCCATAACCCTCTTGTACTTGCATATTAATATATTTATGTTTGGGAAGTTCTATGCTATTATCTCTGAATAAACTCTACTCCTGTCTCTTTCTCTACCTCTTAAGGCCAATAACTCTTAAATTTGCCCTTTTAAGGCTATTTTCTTGATCCTGTAGGTGCGCTTCATTGTTTTTCATTCTTTTTTCTTTTGTCTCCTCTTTGTGTTTTCAAACAGCCTGTTATAAAGCTCGCTAATTTTTTCTCCTGCTTGATCCATTTTGCTATTAAAGAATTCTGATGCATTCTTCAGTATGCCAATTGTATTTTACAGCTCCAGAATTTCTGTTTGATGATCTTTAATTATTTAAGTTTCTTCATTAAATTTATCTGATAGAATTCTGCATTTCTTCTCTGTGTTGAATTTCTTTGAGTTTCCTCAACATACCTATCTTTTTTTTTTAAATTTTTGATTATATGGAAGTGGAGGTTTCACTATGTTGCCCAGGATGGCCTCAAATTCCTGGGCTCAAGTGATTCTAACACTTTGGCCTACCAAAGTGCTGAGATTATAGGCATGAGACCCCACACCTGGCCAACACAGCTATTTTGCATTCTCTGTCTGAAACATCACATATCTCTGTTTCTTCAGGATTGGTCCCTGATGCCTTATTTAGTTCATTTGAGGTCATGTTTTCCTGGATGGTGTTGATGCTAGTAGGTGTTCTTTGGTATCTAGGCATTGAGGAGTTAGGTATTTATAATAGTCTTCACTGTCTGGGCTTATTTGTAAGCAGTCTTTCTTGGGAAGACTTTCCAGATATTTGAAAGGACTTGGGTGTTGTGATCTAAGCTGGATATGCTTTAAGTGACACTGCAAGCCCAGTAGAACACTGTGGTTCTTGTAGACTTGTAGAAGTACCACCTTCCTGGTCTTACACAAGATCTGGGAGAATTCTCTGGATTACCAGGCAGAGACTCTTGTTCTCTTCCCTTACTTTCTCCCTAACAAACAGAGTCTCTCTCTCTGTTCTGAGCCACCAAAAGCTAGGGGTAGAGTGACACAAGCACCCCTGTGGCCATAACCATTATGATTACACTAGGTCAGACTTGAAGGCAGCACAGCACTGGCCTTGCCCAAGGCATGATGTAACCACACCTAGCTAGTGTATATGTTTGCTTAAGGCCCTGGGGATCTGTAATCAGCAGATGGTAAATCCAGCCAGGCCTGTGTCCTTCCCTTTAGAGTGGTGAGGTCCCCCAGGCCCTGGGTGGGTCCAGAGGTACTGTCCAGAGGTCAGGGACTAGAATCAAAAACCTTAGAAGTCTCCCTGGTGATCTATTATATTGCAGCTGAGCTGGCACTCAAACCACAAGATGTAGTCTTCCCACCCTTCCTTCCCCTTTCCACAGGCAGAGGAGCCTCACCCTAGAGTCACCCCTACCCCAGGCCATGAAGAGTACTGCCAGATTACTGCCAGTGTTCCCTCAAGACCCAAGGTCTCTTAAATCAGCCTGTGGTGATTCATCCTTCAGGGCAGTGGGATCCCCTCTGGCCCAGGGCAGGTCCAAAAATGCCAGCAAAGAGTCAAGTCCTGGAATCAGGGACCCTAAGTGCCTGCTTGGTGCTCCACCTCTCCGTGGCCATGCTGGTACCTAAGCCAGCATGTCTCAGAGGCTCATCCAAGGCCCTCGATATAGTACCTGGGTATTATTCAGGGTCCAAAGGCTCTTCAGTTAGCAGATGACTCATGCTACCAGAACTAGGTTCTTTTCTTCAAGACAGCAGGTTCCCTTCTGACCCAAGGTGTGTCTAGAAATATTCTCTGGGAGCTAGGGCCTGGAATGAGGGCCTCACACCTCTGGTGCCCTATCCTGCTGTGGCTGAGCTGGTATCCAAGATGCAAGACAGTCTGCCCTACTCATTCCTCTCCTCTCTTCAAGCAGAGGAAGGAGTCTCTTTTGGAGTCCCAACCTGAGCAGCATGGGATTAGGGGAGGGGTGATGCCACACTCCCCTGGCTGTCCTAGCTGATGTCTCAGCATGTCATGTGTACCCCTAGTCCACTGTCTCTGCGCCTAGTTCAGCAGAGACCTCTCCTAAGAGTTGCAGACCTTATGGCCTAGACTGCCTTTCATGTTTACTTGGAGACACAGAGCTGTAGCCTTCTGTGGCAAGGTTTGCAGGCACTCAGTTCAGAAATGCTGGGATCAGTGATTCCCCTCTGGCTAGGCCTGTTTTAAATGCTCCATCCATTGGCGGGCATCAACTGAATTTGGTCGTTTTCGTTTTTGCTCTAACTGAACAGCCCTGAGTTGAGTACCTCATAATTGCTGTGTTCTCCCTCCCCCAGCTCCCAGAGAAACTCTCTGAACCACCCTGCTGCAGCCAGGGGTGAGGGAGGAGTGGTGTCAGCGATTCAGGACTGTTTTTCTATCTCTTCAGTGCCTCTTTCAGTGATATGAAGTTAAAAGCAGGTACTGTGAGTGCTCACTTGATTTGGGGTTCTCATGAAGGTGTTTTTTCTGTGTAGATAGTTACTAACTCAGTGTCCTTGTGCGGGTGGGTTGGGGGGGCAATGGTGGAAACTCTTATTCTCCTCTTTTTCTCCTCTCTAAACAGACCAGAATGTGCCTCTGAATGCTATTTTCAATCTATTAAATTGTGAAAGTTATGATTTATTACTTGGTAGGCCTCAATATGTTTTTTTTTTCCATTCTCATTAGTTAATAAAGGTATTAGCTCTTAACTAAACTGAGAAAATTCACCAAACTGCATATTAGTTAAACTTAGTTGCTTTGATTTGCTTTGTTTTGGCTTTCTTTTATCCCTTTGCATTTTTAATAAGGCGTTTTTAATAATGCAAAGGACTAAAAGGAAGTAAAAAAGGACATTGAAATAATGAGCATTGAAATAATAATCCTTACACGAATTCAAGCAATGCATTCAAAGTGTAGTCCATGGTGTACTTACCCTCACGTCCTGGCCATCCGTCTAGTGAACAACACCCATGCACACTCTTAATAGTAACTGAAGTAGGCATTTAGTTTTTGAGCAAGAAAGAACACTTTAGCAAGTTAGGGAAGAAAGAGGTATTCTATTTCTACAAATGTATGCAATGTTGGTTAACACAACAGCTATAACTACCATTTTAAAACATCTACTATGTGTCAGCACTATGCAAAGTATAATGCAACTTATTTAAAATTCCTGCAACAGGCCGAGCATGGTGGCTCATGCTTGTAATCCCAGCACTTTGTGAGGCTGAGGTGGTGGATTGCCTGAGGTCAGGAGTTTGAAAGCAGGCTGGCCAACAGGGTGAAATCCCATATCTACTAAAAATACAAAAATTAGCCAGGCATGATGGTGCGTGCCTGTAGCCCCAGCTACTCAGGAGGCTGAGGTAGAAGCAGCACTTGAACCTGGGAGGCGGAGGTTTCAGTAAGCCGAGATTGTGCTACTGCACTCCAGCTTGGGTGATAGAGACTCTGTCTCATAATAATAAAGTAATAATAAATAAAATTCTTGCAACAGTCTTGTTAAAATAGGTATCATTTTCCTAATTCCATAAATAAGAAAATTAAACCTCTAAGAAGTTAATTAACTTTCTTAAAAGTTCACACAGCTAGAAAACGGCTAAGAGTGCACACTCTCAGAATCCCCTTCTGATATCAATGAGTAAATTTGGCTATTGATAAATCTTATTAATGACTGTTATTTGATGTAAGTCCATTTCGGCTTCCAAAGCACTATCACAAATACTGTTTTTTCTCATTCAGGCTTCATAACAATTCTGTGAGTAGATCACTGCAATTTCATTCCACAGATGAAGAAGGTCCTAAATAATGCAACTATGAAAGCAAGTCAATTCTGGAGACATGCATGAAAGCACTCTAACTAAAGACTAATGTTCTATTTCTGAAGGGAAAATTAAGTATGCTTCTTTTCAGAGAAGACTGACTCACCAGAAACGAGCAAAATCAAAATAAGCATAATAATCTCTTCAACCTGTGGGCCCAGTGAGAAGGGAGGAGAGGGCCCCAGCACAGAGGAGAGCAAGGATTACTGTTTTTACCAACCTGAGTCAGTTGCACACTAAAGGCTGATGTATGTGCGTGCACGCATGCACACTGGTAGCCTGCAGGTGCCTGAGGATTTCTGAGGTCTTTTGCATCCCCCTGGGGCAAGGAAAGGCAACTCTACCAGTGTATTAAAGCCAGGACCACAGTGTGTCTTCTTGCTTCAGACTGTGCTGGAGTGAGGCCCAGAGGGATCCTCTTCTTATGGGACTGACTTGAATCTTGCCAAGAACTGCCAGGCATTTAAGACACAGTCTTCACCTACACACATTTCCAGCAAAGCCTTCAGATTGTAGCTCCCACAGCCTTCACGCTTTCTCAACTCAAGCATGGCATTGTGCCTTTCTTCAAACTCTGCATTGTAACAAAATTGAAGCCTCTTTTTAGATTATAGGGCCTGCAGGCTACAGCTACCTTAGAGAACTGCCTGGTGACCAAAATGAGAAATATTTGTTAAAATGGGGCTTCTGCCAGGATATTTTCTCTGGGGACCATTATCAATAAATCTGAAGAAAGAGGCCATACCTGAAAACGCATAGCATTAAGGTACCCATTGTATTCTTTCCTTTTGGGAATTACTGACTCTAGATAATCTTTTCAAATCTTTCAGTCATCATTTGTTTTATTATTTAATATCACAAGAACCCACTGACACAATAGAAAATATCCACAAATCTGGTTTATGTCGAGGGCTAAAAGAGGTCCATAGTAATGTAGCTTTGGGATTGCACTTAAAATAATAATCAAAGCTTAGTATTTCTTTTCTAGCATCTTCCCTACCCAATTATTCTACTCAATTATTTTTAGGAATTGGCTCCTGGTATTGATTTATGAAGCCAGAGGTATTATCTGTGCTGCCTCTTGGAATCATTTTTCCACTTGACACCCCCAGAGTTGGAGAGAAGACTAGGCTGGGATGGGTCTGTTTGAGTGTTATTGTCCATACAGTCTGTGTCAGCAAGGGCTGCACTCAGCTGGTTTGTCACATGTCTCTGAGCCTCACTAGGGCAGCCACGGGGATAATAACCATTAATCCAGCTACACAGAGAAAGTGGAGCCCTATGGGTGATGAGAATCTCTTCTGTATTCTGTCCCTTATACTAGAATCCCAGGTTTATATCCCAAGTCATCTTTTACCTAAATACACTATTTTTCAAAGAAAAAGAAGAAAACCATCCTTGAAGGGTTAACACCAATGAATAGTTGGAAACTTGTTAAGAGATTTTTTTTTTCCCAAACACATTTTAAAGTTTAGGAAAACCTAGAAATGCAATGCCTAAAAAAAGCCAGTTTCTCTCTATATTCCTAAATCATTTTTTATATTTAAAAAGATGTGTGTGCAATCTTCAGGGAGGAAGGGAAGGAATATATATGCCATTGCTGACTTCCCATTTCTAAAGATAGGATTTTAATATCTATAAATCAGACTCACTACTTTGATATTATATATCAAAAGACATAGAGTTTCAAAATAATGCAATTCTGAGACCCTCCTCACCCTCTACTTCTCACCCATTTTTATCTTTCCTAAAGTACAAGGAGCTTCAGAATCCTGAAAGGAATTCAAACAAGTCAACATTTTTTTTTTAACTGAGGCTAGATTAAAATTTACCTTTGCCTTATCTACATATAGTAAGTAGAATTTGCTAAAAAAAAAAAGTGGTAGTATAAACTCATATTCAGTATTATTGCTTTATTTATTTAAGAAAGGGCTGGCCAGGCGCGGTGGCTCAAGCCTGTAATCCCAGCACTTTCGGAGCCCAAGGCGGGTGGATCACGAGGTCAAGATATCAAAACCATCCTGGTCAACATGGTGAAATCCCATCTCTACTAAAAATACAAAAAATTAGCTGGACATGGTGGTGCGTGCCTGTAATCACAGCTACTCAGGAGGCTGAGGCAGGAGAATTGCCTGAACCCAGGAGGCGGAGGTTGCGGTGAGCCAAGATTGCACCATCGCACTCCAGCCTGGGTAACAAGAGTGAAACTCTGTCTCAAAAAAAAAAAAAAAAAAAAAAAAAAAAAAACCTTTAAAGATATTTTAACATCATTTGAAGGCAAATAATTAGTGAACAAATTACAAAGCATTCATTCAGACAAGAAAGATATTTTTTAGGGCTTACCTGAAAGCACCAAAACTTCTTTTAAAACAGTACAGTTTCTTAGTAATTCACAGTAGGTATCCCTCTATTTATTTCAAATGGATGAAATTTCATTGACCATAAACATGATATACCTCTGGGAGGAGGATTCCCAGTGAGGGTTCAGTCTTGGCTAACTAGTTGGTTTAGCCAGACAGCATAGTGGAGGTGGATTCAGCATTTGTGTTCTCATTCGTTTACTCTAAAAATTGTGTGTATGTGTGTGTGTGTGTGTGTGTGTGTGTGTGTGTGAGTGTGTGTGCATGTGTTTGTATTTTAGAATCTCTCAGCACTATGCCACACACTAAAGATAATAGATGATAAAATCTGCACATTGCCTGGGCTCGACTTCACAGAACTTACAGTCAAATGGGAAATGGAGAGGTTATCATCCACTAAGTGCTTTGACAAGAGAAGAGCAGAATTCTTTGGAAGCATATGGAAGGTGAACCTCAAACAGATCTGGAGAAGTGGTGTCTAAGCTGAGATCTGGAGGAGCAGTAGAAGTTGGAGAGGGGAGACATACAGAGGCATGTTTTAGATTACAACGTAGGTGAAACCACAGAGGCAAAGGAGAGCATGGCCTAGAGATGTGACACAGAGGAAAAGAAAGTTCTGTAAGTTGGAGCTTAGAAGGCAGAGGTGCTGGTTCTGGCAAGACAGGAAGCTCTACAGGTACAGAAATGCTGTAATATCTGACTTCTTAGAGGTATTCAACACAGTTCAACTCATCTTCTGTCTTCAAATACCTTCTTTCCCTTTTAGGCTTCCAGAACACCTCAGTCCCTTTGTTTTCTTCCTACTTTACTGATTTCTTCTCAGTCTCCTTTGATGTCTCCTTTTACCTTGCTCAACCTCTAAATATTAGAGTTCTTCAAGACTTAGTCCTGAACACTCTTTTCTCCTCTGTTTACCTCCTGCATACATTTACAAAGTGATTTTATCTGGTCATTTTAAGTAGAATCTATGCCTATGACTTCCAAATCTCTATCCCCTTGCCTGGTCTCTTCCCCCAAATCCAGATTTATGTCATTTGCTTCCTTGACCAGTCTCTAGCTGTTCCATAGGCAACTCAGACAAAATACTCAATTCGTTAGAATGCTGTTGGCCATAAGCAACAGAAAACTTCAACTCAAATGGCTTAAATAGTAAGGTCATTCTTATAGTGCTGGTCCTGACCTAGGTATAGTTCATAGGGATGGTATTGTAGGTGAGAAAAAAATTTTTCTTCAATCCTCTTAAATTTTGTTTCTAGGGTCTGCAAATTAAACTGACAAAAGGAAGATTAACAGGAGAAAAAGTTTATTTGTGCATGTAATGCTCAGACATGGGGGAATGCTTAGTGATGAGTGAGTCAAAGGGATGATTAGAATTTGGGGCTTATAAACCTAACTTAGTAGGAGTAAGGAAAATGGGAGAAAAAACTTCTATGGGAAGGACAAATAGGTTTTTTAAAAGAAAGGAAAATGGTTTTTTGGCAGAACAAATGAGAGAGAAAGTTGTTGTTAATGCCCATTTTTTTCTATACCCATCTAAGTCGTTTTTCCATCTCCTGCAGGGGCATAAAACCTCCTGTGGAAAGGATTTATGATAAGTTTACTCAAGATCTCTCTCCTGGCCTCAGATCCACCCTGATGAGGGAATTTATGGCAACCTCATTTCCTAGATACAAATTTCTTCTTTTGGTCAGATAAGGGAAGTTCCGAGAAGGCTTCTTTCTGCATCTGTTGAATTTCAAATGTCTTTGACTTATAATAATCCTTATGCCAAAGTCACATATTTCAGAGATGCCATATCCTGATCCCTTTCAGTGCTGTATTCTTTTAGTTGAACAAAATTGTACAAAGGGATTTCAGTATCATGAATTTTGTTGTGGGCTAATTCTGGAATTATGAATCATTGAAGGGCCTAGGTTAGCATGGTTCTTCTTAGCTCTGACCTAGCCTCCTTTTATAATTCCATTCACCATAGGAATCAAATTAAAGTCAAGATATATTTTTGACCTATTGTAGTACCTATTATAGTACAGATGGTATATATTTTGATGTAATATAATGCCTACCATGGGCTAATTCTTGTGGTGAACTTCAGATCTGGTGTATTGACTGATAGCATAAATAATCCCCTTTAATATCCTCCTGTATCCCTGCCTTTCCCCAAAACGTTTTTGTTCCTGCAAACTTTGACCTTGAACTCATCTATGAGACTTGCTTAGACCAATGGAGTGTCAGCAAATGTGACACAACCAGAGGTTTTAAAAGTGATTGTATATTAAGAACAAACCTAGGCTAGCTTGCTAAAGGAGGAGGGGGGATTACATGGGGCAGAGATGAGCTGTCCCAAACGGGGCCATCCTAGATGAGGTGGCCTCCAGACAGTTGGCCAACTAACCACAGATGCATGAGCATGCCCAGCTAAGACCAGTTCAGTCTAGTCCAAGTCAGCAGAACTGCCTAAATAATCTGCAGACTCATCATAAATAATAAATAGTAGTTAAGTTACTACTATTAGGGGTGGATTTTTATGTAATAAAAGCTAACATACATGTGGAAAATTCCTAACTTCTTTGAATGGAGAGGACAAGAGGACACCTTAACAGAGGAGCTAATAGGAGTCGGGTTTCTTCAGACTGTATGTTTCAGGTGTGGACTTTTTTATTCTGGGATTTCTCAAGATAGGAAATTTCTCAACTGAGCATGCTTCTCACAAAATGTGCTGTCATACCTTGGCTGAGTAAGATGGTAACTCTAGGTTGGTTCTGCTAATAGGCCATCCTCCTTTGACATGCAGAATTATATCATGGTAAGCTTCTCATCTGTTTGTGCGGAGGGTTGTGGTGTAACAGTTCTGGAAGAAGGCTGGCTACTGGCCAGAGACCTGTGGAAGCTGTTAAGAGGTAGCACAAGGCTGTCTCATGAACATAGGAGATGTAACCCCTAAGTAGGAACCAACGCAGTAGTATATGGAATGGTCCCTGTGGAGATGGATTTTCAGTAAATTATCTGGCACTAGCTCTTTCCTTTCCCTTAAATCCTCTGAGGTCATGACAAGCCTCTGGCCAGAGTTTCCCCTAATGGCTGGTCACTTCTCCCAGGCCACAGTGATGCCCTTCATTTTCATTTGCCAGAGGATTGCTACCAACCTCTAACTACCTGCTGATCTTTTTTTTTTTTTTCTATTATCCATCAAATGTTTATTAAGTATGGAATTTAAATCGAAGAGATGAAACTTAGCTTCACAAATATTGAGATAAAGTGACATTATAAACTTCCCAATACATTGCAATGGGAAACATAATATTAAGAGTCTTGCTCTGTCGCCAGGTGCCAGGCTGGAGTGCAGTGGTGCAATCTCAATTCACTGCAATCTCCTCCTCTGGGGTTCAAGCAATTCTCCTGCCTCAGCCTCCCAAGCAGCTGGGACTACAGGCACATGCCACCATGCCCAGCTAATTTTTGTATTTTTTTAGTAGAGATGGGATTTCACCATGTTTGCCAGGATGGTCTTGATCTCTTAACTTCATGATCCGCCCGTCTTGGCCTCCCAAAGTGCTGGGATTACAGGTGTGAGCCACCGCGCCTGGCCTTACCTGCTAATCTTAATCCTTCGTTTCCTCCACGTGACAGATGCTATCAAACTTGCAGTTTAATATTCAGCTTGCTGTCCTTTGTTGTGCCATTGTAGAAGGTCTGGTGCCATCACTTAGATGCTTCTTCACACACTTTTATGTTAGAAAGAGAAGCTGCAAAGAAAAAGCAACATACTTGACCACATGTACTCAATTCAGCTCCTGTTGGTCAGTAGTGGCTGCTGCACAGTGTGGCTATGCTTGTGACAGAAGGATCTACTGGCTGGCTCTCAGGGAATGAGAGGATATGATTGTTTCAAGTATGTATTGATAATAGAATACAGTGTATCATTTAATAATGTAAATACAGTTGGTCTTGAACCTGCAGATATAAAGGGCCTTGAGCTTCTGCAGATTTTGGTATCTGCACAGGGTTCTGGAACAGATCCCCCATGGATACCAAGGGGAGAATGTACTTCAAATTACAGTGAAGCTATAAAAATTGTAGCTTACTGATTAAGCACATAGACTTTAGAATCAGACAGGCCTGGGTGCAAATTAAGATTTATGATTTACTAGTGCTCTCGTTGTGAGCTTATTACTTAACCTCTCTATGCCACTGTGCAATGAAGACAATGATTCCCGCTTCCTAGGGATCTTGTAAGGATTAAATGAGACGTAGCATGTAAAACACCTAACACGGTGCTTAATACCTAGTAGGCACTCAGTAATTATAGTGATGATATATCAGTAATTATAGTGATTATAGCATCAGTGATGATAATGATGATTACCTAAGATCATTTTCTCCCAAATATATTCTACCCAACAATAGTGTATTGGAAATATTAATAGGTGCACTGTGAAATAAAGGTTTCAGAGGTCACATAGAACATCAGTATGTTGTGAGGAAACTAGTTGAGATTTATTTAACCCAGCTTTTCCCACATTGCTTTGAAGACAGAACTTTTTTTTTCTTGGAACACCTATTGACATCTGTGGGACAGTAGTGTCCTCCTGGACCCCTGTTTAGACGTTGCTGACTCATGAAAATAATTTTCAGTTGTTTTGACTGTTGAAAAACCCCTCACCAGAAAGCAAAATGAGAACTGAATACAAAGAAGCTTTAAGTGTAAAAACCTGGCCTCCGTGGGCATGGAAGCAATGTCGCAGTTGGCTTGCAGCCTCTCTGGAGTCTGGGAACACAGGAGATCATCATCTCAGCCATCTGCTGTGAAGGGGCAGCGTGTCGTGTGGCGGGGCAGGCTTTTAACTTCTGAGTCAGAATTGGTTGTTCCGTCTGCCAGCCTCACTTTGAAACAGAAGCCACCCAGGGCTTTCTCTTAGTGGCAGCTCAGTCCCCTGAAGAAAAGCCCTGAACTCTGGACTATTCTCACTTAGACCACCCAAGGCCAAAACTGGACTTTTTTTTTTTTTTCAGACAGAAATGGCCACACATTTTTTTTAAAAAAAATTTTTGTTTGTTTGAGTTTGTTTTGTAGGCAACCACTCAAAGCACTGACCAATGAGGCCTAAGCTGGTCTCGGTGTAGGAGAAGCTGGGCACAGTGATGTTTTTGAGGAAGACAGGGATGGCTTGTCAAAGAATTCAGGACTGATTCCTAATGCAGTGACTCATCAAGAGACCCAGGCTCTATTGGCCACCCCACTTCAATAACAGCTGGTTATTCATGCTAGGGAAAGTGTTTTTGTTTTTTAAGGGAAAGTTTATAGAAAGTTAGAGAAGGTAGATATGAGATTCAAAAGACAAAGTAAAAAGAAATTTGTGTTCTTTAAGGTAAGTGAAGGTACTTTTAAAGCAAAATATTGGATTAACATTTGGCGTAATATTGAATTTATGCAATGCCAATTTTGAATTGAGGGAGGAAAATCTGCAAGCGAAGGAGACACCAAAATACCTTTGTGATCAGATAGTCTGTATATTTTGCCACTGAGAACATGTTTAATCCCATGCTTCATAAATAGCTACATGGCAAAGAGAAGGGTGGAATACTTACCGATTCACCTATGAGGTCGGCAAAACTAAAACCATCATACAACATTTTGACAAAAACCATCAAAACAATTAAAAGCAAAACTCTTCAGATGCAACTGACTTATGAAGACAAATATAAAATGACCAAAATGATATGAAATTAAATTCTTAATACTTTATATTAAGTTAAAGACTATGATCAGACCAAGTAAGGTTTACCATAGAAATGTAAGAAATAGTTTATTAATGGGAAATCTATAAGGAAGATACATCATTTCAAAATGACGAAAGAAAAAATTATATGATCATCTTAGCAGATGCTACTCATTTGTGATTAAAAATATTGTAAAGTAGAAATTGAGAGTAGTTCCTTAATAGTACTTATACAAATACTCACTGGAGACATACTGTAATAGAGTGTTCCCATTAGAACTGGAAATATGATAAGAATATATTACCTTCACTATTTAGTATTGTTTAATAAATTACCCTCATTCTTTTTTCTTTCTTTGTTTTTTTTTTCTTGAGATGGAGTCTCGCTCTGTCACCAGGCTGGAGTGCAGTGGCGCAATGTCGACCCACTGCAACCTCTGCCTCCCGGGTTCAAATAAGTCTCCTGCCTCAGTCCCCCACTCCATCCAGTAGCTGGAATTACAGGCACCTGCCACCACACCCAGCTAATTTTTGTATTTTTAGTAGAGACAGGGTTTCAGCAAGTTGGCTAGGATGGTCTCGATCTCTTGACCTCTGATCTACCTGCCTCAGCCTCCTAAAGCGCTGGGATTACAGATGTGAGCCACTGTGCCTGGCCTATCTTTACTTTTTAATATTTTCTTGGAAGTTCTAGCCATTGAAATAAGGTAGAAAACAAACAAAAGACCATGTGATAATTTTAAGTGTCAACTTAGTTGGTTATGGTGCTGAGATGTTTGGTCAAGCACCAGAAAGGATGTTACTGTGAAAATATTTTTAGATGTGAATTTAAATTCGTTGACTTTGAGGAAAACAGATTATCCCTTATCATGTGGGTTGGCGTCAGCCAATTAAGCCTTAGGAGAAAAGACCTAGTTCCCCTGATGGAGAAGAAATTCTGCCTCCAGACTGCCTTTGGGCTTGAGACAGCAACATCCACTCTTCCCTGGGTCTGTAGCCTGCTGTCCTCTCCTGAATATGTTGAATTTTTCAGCGTCAAAATTATGTGGGCCAATTTCTTAAAATACAGTCTTTGTACACACAAACACACACACACACACACACACACACACACACACACACACACCCCTATTGGTTCTGTTTTTCTTGGAAGTACTCTAATACAAATAGCAACAACAGCTAACACCTACTGAATGCTTCCTAGGTGCTGGGCAACGCTTTGAGGGACATACATGTATGTATTAACTCATTTAATCCTCACAATAACCCTAAAAGGTAGAGCTGTTTTTGTACCTATTAAAAACTAATCAGAATGAAATATTCTGAGGATTCATAAGAATATCTGGGCTAATTAAAGGAGAAGAACCAAAAGCCTCAAGTTCCTACCCCACATCCTTGTACTTTTAGCCAGCAACTCCAACTGTCTCATTCTGGGTAAGGTTTACCAGTACTCTGGGACCTTGCATTGATGTTGAAATTAATCCTTTTATTTGGGCAGTAGTCAGTTGAATTGGACACAGGCTGGGAAGCAATCACATTCAGGAACTTCTGTAGAGATTGGACTTACACTCTGATGAGTCTGTATTAGTTTCCTATTGCATTTGTAACAAATTACAGTACCACAAACTTAGACGCTTAAAATAACACATATTGATTATCTTATCATTCTGGAGGTAAGACTTCTTAAAAACAAGGTGTCAGCAGGGTTGAGTTTTAGGGGAGAGTGTTTTCTTCCAGCTTCCAGAGGCCACCTACATTCTTTGGCCCATAGCCTTTCCTCCACCTTGAAAGTTAGTAGTAGGTCATCTTCAAATTCTCTGACCTCTGCTTCCATTGTCCATGACCTCTCTCTCTGATTCTGACCTTCTTGCCTCCCTATTATAAGAGCCATTATGATTACTTTGAACCCACCTGGTTCATCCACAATAATCTCTCTTCTCAAGAGCTGTAACTTAATCACATCTACAAAGTTCCTTTTGCCAGGAAGGTAATGTATTCACAGGTTTCAGGGATTAGCCTGTGGACAGCTTTGGAGGAGTTATTATTCTGTCTACCATACACACCAAGCATAGGTAAAAGACCCCAGCATGTCTTTCCTGTGGAGAAGTATGCATGTAATGGATTAAAAAAAAAAAAAAAAAAAGAAAGCTGGCTTCTCAAACTCATATTATTATTACAAAAAATATGTCAACCTTTAGTGTTTCCCTGTTACTGGTTTTCTAGGGGCAAACGTGCAGCACAATTCAGTTTTAGAAAACTGTACCACTGGAAAGGAGAATTTTCTTACAACCCTGACTTCTGCCCTTTCTCTATATGCATCATGTATCAAAACTAGAAAAAAAAATGGATTCACATTATTGTCATCTGGTTGCAGGGAAGTCTTTGTCTAATACAGAAACAAAAGACAAATTTGCAGTGGACAAGATCAATAGCTATGACCTACTTAAAAGTTCAAAACTCTCTAGAATTTCAAAAAACAGAAACAAAAAGCAAACAACAAAGTAGAAAACTACAAAATATATAACAAATGGTTAATATCTTTCATCCATAAAGAGAAATTCTAAATTAGTAGGAGGAAAACACTCCCAAGGCGTCATCATGGGCAAAAGAAACTGACACTTAACTATGGAAAATATAAAGTGGCATATATACACATGAAAATACGTAGCCTTATAAGCAGACAGAGAATGTAAACAAAAATAACTTGACAAATATAAAAACACATAATGACCAATGCTGGTGAAGATGTGGTGAAGCTTTCCAGGCTCCTTCCTGATTGCTGGTAAGGACATGAATGCATATATTTCTGGGGTCCCATTTGACAATATGTATTAAAAGCTTACACACCCTGTGATGCAGAAATTCCAGTTACAGACATTTATTTGGATGAAATCATCAGAAAAGTATGCAAAAATTGAGCTGCAAGGATTTTTCCACATAGTCTAAATATCTAAAACATACATGTGTATATAAGAGCAAAAGAAAGGAAATAATCTAAATGTCTGAAGGAAAGATTGGTTAACTTTATTGTAATCAGCTGTAAAATAGAATATTATACAGACCTTCAAAATGAGAATTTTATCCGTTCAACCTGATTTATAACCTGATTGTATATTTACTATTTTCTTTCACTAGAAAACAAGGGCAGGACCTCTTTCTTTAACTGCCCTGCTCTTGGGGACTGAATGAATGGCATGCTGTAGATGTTTGATGATTGATTTATTGATACAAACCATATTTTTCAAATAATATATTTGAAAATATATTATTTGAAAATAATTCCAACATGTGGAACATCTACAATTTAAAAAGAAACAATAGAAAATAGAAAAATTGTAGAGAATAACATGCAAAAGAAAAACATATTAGAAGGAAACATCGAAATATTTGTACAGATTATCTCTGGATGTTGAGATTGAAGATGATTTAATATTTTTTCACAGTATGTTTTACAGTTCCCAAATTCACCATAATGACCGTTAATTTCACAGTCTGAAAATCTGTAATAAATACAATTTGAAAAAAGAGTTCTAGTGCCTTCCGTAAAAATCACAACTTGCTCTCCTGACCTTTTAGTAGGAACTACTCAAAGTGAGATCTGCGGACCAGCAGAACCTTGGAACTTGTATGAAATGCAGAATCACAAACTACTACTAAGTCAGAATTTGAATTTTATCAAGGTACCTGGGTAATTCATTTACACATTAACATTTGAAAATGTTTTAGGGTATTTGGAACTGATCATGTCCTAACTGTGTTGAGTTTGGTAATTACTATCAAGTTGTAGTATTCAGCATTCTGTACAAAGAAGTTAATACAATTTTAAAAATCTCTGTGGCATTGAAATAACTTCCACACAATTTCAGTAAGTTGCCTCATTATTTGGAGGTAAATAATTCAGAAACTCTAGGGTGAAACCTGCCCTGATATTTGCCTCTGCCTTAGCCCTTGCTGCTGGCTATTATAACCTCTGATTCAGTGCCTGTAAAGACACCCTGCCCTCTTTCCCTTACCTCATTGCCTCCATTAACTCATCCCTGTATTAACTACTAATTTGCTTTCGCTCACCTGCGCACCCTCGTGGATGTGAGTGCTCCTGTTCCAAGTAATTAAATACAATGTCAATTCTGAGATTACTCAGAGATTTTAAAAGGCCTAGTGATCACTTGGTGTTGGGTAGACAGCAGTTGCTTATCAAAGCAAAAAAAATTTCCAGAGATTTATGTATTTGTTATTGAACATTTGCCAGATAATTGATTCACAGGACGGTCCATGACCTTGAAGACCTCTTAATGCAATGGCAAGGGTGAGGGGGATGGGAGGCAGGTAATGTGTAGAAATGTCGTATAGTGAGCAGATGGGATATGTGCCTTTGACAAAACACAAGAAGGAAGCAATTGTAGTGCCCAGGGAAAGCCAGGGAGGATTTGGGGAGAAATATCCTTCTGTAACCTAACTCCTACTCAGGTGAAGCTACTGCCTTAGCAGATACATCCGTAGGCTGTACACATATCACTTTTAATTGCCGTCTTCCCTGGCAGACTGATAGTTCAGTGATGGCACAGTGCATGTCTCTCAGGCTAACAAAGAGACTGCTTAATCTGTATTTGTTAAATGAAGGGATCTGATCTGAATCTGAGAGAGAGAGTTGGACTTGTCCTTGAGGATGGGTGGATGTTCCTTGGGGCAGAGGACGTAGCCTGCACCAAAACAAGAGAAACAGAACATCACAGCTTTAACTGTCATCAACATACTGTCTCCAAGCTGCGTATCAGTGGATCAGGGAGACATTTCCATTTTGAAAAAGGCTTGTCTACCAAACATGGGGGCTACAGAGAGGAAAACCTTTTAGCCAGCTGCCGGTGACAGATTTAAAGTTAAACCACCAGCCACAAGCACATCTGAGAATATGGTTCCGTCTTTGAAAGGAAGGGCTGTGATTATGCTCAGCCTGCCCAGGAATCCCCAGCCTGTGCTTTATTTATGGCTGCCCCCTTCAAAGCAGAGTGCAAATGTGCTTGGAATGAGCAGGCAGGCAGCATAGCTTTGCAGCCTGGGTACCTAGAGCTTCGAGAAAAGGAAGCAGAGTGGGAGGGCTGCCAAGAGAGCAAGCTGTCTGCAGCATGACCAGGAAGAGGAGAAGCTAGGCTTTTGTCTTCAGTGCCTCCGCATCGTTTTTTCAACATCCTTTGGCATTTGAACAGGCCGCTGTTGGTTTGCGGCAGGGTGATGTGCACGGTGACGTTTGTGTTAGTGGCTTCCTGATGACTCTCTTTTATTTACCAAACCATAACAAGAGGTGGAGTTACTCCAGAAAATTTAAAGTCTGTGTACCGAGGGCAAAAACCCCATCAAATTTGGGATGCGTGTCCTTTGGCTGCCGGAAAGGGGCCTGCATCATAGCCCTTGGTCACCTGCTTACCCTATGCTTGGGGGCACTGTACAGGTTTGGCTGGCAGAGGGGCTCTCCCTGTCGCTAAATACTGTGCTATATGACACAGAACCTGGAGGTGAGAAGCCAAAGGCTGGAGTATCCTGAAATGCTGGTTTTAGAAACTGGCTTCTTAGTGAAGGTAGCCACTCCCTGGGGCTTATCACCCTGCCCTGCAGCTCTTGAGGTTTTGCCAGGCGTGTACTTCATGTCACCCGAGAGAAATCACACCTTCAAGTTCAGCAGAGGCCATTTCCCCAGAAGGGTGTGGAAAGAACTTTGAGATGTGAGACTCTGTGCTGAACTCAAAGACCTTGCATGGCTGTTTGCCTCAGTCCCAACCCAGCTTCATGTAACCTCTAATGAAAATGTTTCCCACATGTGTCCCCATAAACTTAACGGCACATCCTGATGTGACCAGGATGTATAGGAACCAAGGTAGCGAGGAAGAACTTTCTCACTGACTCTTCACCCACAGCAGAAATTACCTTTTCTCATTTCTCTTTAGTACACAGGAGTGTTTTTTTCTGTTCAAATGTTTTTGAAGCTTGGCTTCAAAAATGCAGTTCCTGACCACAGAGAGCTGAATACAAAGGCTCCCTCTTAGAGAATATGTTTTATGTGTTCCTGAATGCTTTCACACATCTGTAGTCCCCATGGAAAGACACAGGCCATCTTGTGAGGTGCCTGAGGTCCATGATTGGTTCCTTTGATGCATGTGGACGTGAAGGAAGCTATCAAGGGTCTGCCCTGCAAGGGACCCAGGACTCTGGACTCTGGGGCCTGCTGCAGCACCATGGAGACTTGTCTTCACCCCCTCATCACAGGCCTGCAATGCTACTGTCTCTGGTGGAAGAACAGATAGCCTAGTTTGGCAAATTTACTTTCTTCTACTTTTGAGACTTATATCTCAGGCTTTTTGTGAAATCTTTGGTGCACTATCTTCTTGGTTTAGTCTAAATTTAATTTTTAGTAGGCATGAAAGTAGTACTTAGAAAGTATATAATTTGCTGATGTCAGGGAGAGAGAGATCTAATTTCTTTTATACCAGGGGTTCCCCACTCCTGGGCCACAGACCTGTACTGGTACGTGGCCTGTCAGGAACCTGGTCATATGGCAGGAAGTGAGCAGCAGGAGGGCGAGCATTACTGTCTAATGTCTGACCTCTGGTCAGATCAGCAGCAGCATTTGATTCTCGTAGGCAGGCAAACCCTATTGTAAACTGTGCATATGAGAGATCTAGGTTGCATGTTCCTTATGAGACTCTAATAAGGCCTGATGATCTGAGGTGGAACAGTTTCACCCTAAAACCATCACCCTCTCTGGTCTGTGGAAAAACCGTCTCCCATGAAACTGGTCCCTGGTGCCAAAAAGATCAGGGACCACTGTATCATACCATATAGTTCAGCTTTTATATGACCCATATTTGTTTATTCAACTGTCATTGTCCTAATTCTTATCTGCATGCTGCCTAAAATAATTAATTTTTGGGTCTACAATAGCAGACTTCTTAGCAATTCTGCTAACATGTCCCTCCACGTATCCTCTATTCACCAGCCTCCAGTGGAAGACGTCAAGGCTCTGGACAGAGCTCCAGACAAAGGAAATGTCTGCATTCTAGGAAGGGCCTACTTTGAAAGGGGTTACTTTTCCTAATTTTCACGAAAGCCCCAGTGGGCTAATGATGTCTCTGGGAGAAAGGCAACTCTGGCAGGTTATTTAGATAATTATCCCTTTTTTCTGAGCGTGGAGTTTTGGGAGGGCCATTCTCTCCCCAAACCTGTTGCCCCTTTTAACTATTAAAATATTATAAGTATTCCAGGCTGGGTGCAGTGGCTCCTGCCTATAATCCCAGCACGTTGGGAGGCTGAGGCAGGTGGATCACCTGAGGATAGGAGTTCAAGACCAGCCTGGCTAACATAGCCAAGTCTCTACTAAAACTACAAAAAATTAGTCAGGGGTGGTGGCAGGCACCTGTAATCCCAGCAGCTTGGGAGGCTGAGGCAGGAGAATTACTTTAACCCAGGAGGAATAGGTGCATATATATATATATATATACACACACACACATATACATAATATATATGTACTATACAAGTACACGAGTACATATGTGTACTAATATTGTACTTATATATACTAGTATATATATATATATGTATACACATAAAAAGCATTCCAAACAGTTTTGAAAAGACTCAGTAATTCCACTTATTCTGATATGTTCTATGGTTCCTATTCACACATAATGTATAAATCATATCAGAATGTGCTCTCAATTTTCTATGCTACTTTTTTTGTTGAAACTTATACCATAAACACTTCACATTTCTAGTGGTTTCTGTGTTTTGGAATTGTGATAGTATATAACTTCCCCTGGGGAAATGGATGACAACTCATTTAATTATTCCTGTATTCTTGGACTTTTTGCATTCCGCATGGTGTTTTGCCTTCATAGACAGCACCTCCATGAGCATCTCTGTGTCCACGGGTTTGAACTGGACAGGTCCACTTAGTTGTGAATTTTCTTCAGTTTCTGGCACCTGGACAACAAAACCAACAACTCCTATTCCTCTTCCTCCTCAGCCTACTCAATCTGAAGAAGACAAGGATGAAGACCTTTATGATGATCCACTTCCACTTAATGAATAGTAAATGTATTTTCTCTTTCTTATTTTCTTAACAGCATTACTTTTCTCTAGCTTACTGTAAGGATACAGTATATAATACAGCATGTAAAATATGTACTAATTAACTGTTTATATGACTGATAAGGCTTCCAATTAACAGTGTGCAATTAGTAGCTAAGGTTTTGAGGAGTCAAGAGTTATACATTGGGCAGCTGGCCAAGATGGCCAACTAGAAGCAGCTAGTGTGCCCTGCTCTAATGGAGAGAAATAGAAGGGGCAAGTATATACAGCACCTTCACAAAACACTCCTGTACATGCATTGGGATTCATTAAGAAAACAACTTGACCCATGGAGAACACAGAAAAGTAAGGCAGGACAGTTGCCCACCCAGGAGTGAGGTGGAGCCAGGGGAATCTCCCCTGCTCAGGAAAGCAGTGATTGAGTGAGCAACTGCAGGGACCCATGCTTTTCCCATGGATCTTTTCAATCCTCAGGTCAGGAGATTCCCCTCATGAGCCCACTTCACCAGGGCCTTCCATCTGACACAACAAAGAGTTGTGTAGAGTCTTGCCAGAGCGACTCCGCAGGTGCACTCAAAGCTCCAGGAGCTTTAGATGCCCAGGCTTCCCAGCAAAAGCAGCTGCAACTCTGGCAAAGCAGGAGGTTAGACCTCTACATATATCTCTAGGAAAGGGGCTGAACCTAGGCTGCTGAGCAGTGATGGTCTGCAGGCCCTGCTTCTACAGACCCTGCTTCCACAGCACCTCACAGGATAGGACCCACTGGCTTGGAACTCCAGCCAGCCACAGGTGGCAGTGTTACACCTCCCAGAGACAGAACATCCAGAGGGGGAGGGGCAGCCCACCATCTTTGCTGTTTCACAGTTTTAACCATTGATATTTTGGGCTCTGGGGAATCCGAAGTGAATAGGGCCTGGAGCAGTACCCTGGCGGAGTGCAGCAGCTCTACCAGGAGGCCACCAGACTGCTTTTTCGCACAGGTACCAGATCTTTTTTCTCTTCACTAGACAAAATCTCCCAACCAAGGTCTATAGTCACCCCTGCCAGTGTTTTCCAGCTGTATTAGTCCATTCTCATGTGCTATAAAGAACTCCCTGAGAGTGGGTAGTTTATAAAGGAAAGAGATTTAACTGACTTACAGTTCTGTAGGGATGAGGAGACCTTGGGAAACTTACAATCATGGCAGAAGGAGAAGCAAACATATCCTTCTTCACATGGTGGCAGGAAGGAGTAGGGTTGAGCAAATGGAGAAAAGGCCTTTACAAAACCGTCAGATCTCATGAGAACTCCCTCACTATCACAAGAACAGCATGGAGGTAATCACCTCCATGATTCAATTATGTCCCACAAAGTCCCTTCCATGACACACGGAGATGATGGGAACTATAATTCCACCAAGTCCCTCTCATGATACATGGGGATTATGCGAACTATGGGTGGGGACACAGCCAAACCATATCATTCCACCCCTGGCCCCTCTCAAATCTCATGTCCTCAGATTTTAAAACACAATCATGCCTTTCTAACAGTCCCCCAAATTCTTAGTTCATTCTAGCATTAACCAAAAAGTCCAAGTCCAAAGTCTCATCTGAGGCAAGGCAAGTCTCTTCTGCCTATGAGCCTGTAAAATCAAAAGCAAGTTATTTACTTCCTAGCTACAATGGGGGTATGGGCATTGGGTAATACAGCTGTTCCACGTGGGAGAAATTGGCCAAAATGAAGGGGCTACAGTCCCCATGCAAGTCCAAAATCCAGCAGGGCGGTCAAATCTTAAATCTCCAAAATGGTCTCCTTTGATTCCATGTCTCACATCCAGGTCATGCTGATGCAAGAGGTGGGTTCCCACAGGCTTGGGTAGTTCTTCCCCTGTGGCTTTGCAGGATACTGCCCTGCGCTCAGCTGCTTTCACAGACTGGCACTGAGTGTCTGCAGCTTTTCTAAGTGCATGGTGCAAGCTTTTGGTGGATCTACCATTCTGAGATTTGGAGGACAGTGGCCCTCCTCTCATAGCTCCACAAGGCAGTCCCCGAGTGGAGACTCTGTATGGTGGCTCTGACCCCACATTTCCCTTCCACACTGCCCTAGCAAAGGTTCTCCATGTGAGCTTCACCCCTGCAGCAAACATTTGCCTTGACATCCAGGCATTTTCATACATACTCTGAAATCTAGTTGAAGGTTCCCAAACCTCAGTTATTGACTTCTGTGCACTTGCAGGCTCAACACCATGTGGAAGTTGCATCAGCTTGGGGTTTGAAATTCTCCTCAGAAAATGGGTTTTTCTTTTCTATTGCATTATCAGCCTGCTAATTTTCCAAACCTTTATGCTCTACTTCATTTTTTTTTTTTTCTGAGACAGAGTCTCACTCTGTCACTCAGTGGTGTGAGCTCATTGCAACCTCTGCCTCCCAGGTTCAATTGATTCTCGTGCCTCAGCTTCCCAGGCATCTGGGATTACAGGCACATGCCACCATACCTGACTAATTTATGTATTTTTAGTAGAAACAGGGTTTCACCATGTTGGCCAGGCTGGTTTCAAACTCTTCACCTCAAGTGATCTGCCCACCTCGGCTTCCCAAAGTTCTGGGATTACAGGCATGAGCCACTGTGCCCAGCTGCTCTGTTTTGTCTTGAATGCTTTGCTGCTTAGAATTTCTTTTGCCAGATACCCTAAATAATCTCTCTCAAGTTCAAAGTTCCATACATCTCTAGGACAGGGACAAAATGCTGCCAATCTCTTTGCTAAAGTGTACCTTTGCTCCAGTTTCCAACAAGTTCCTCATCTCCATCTAGGGACCCTTCAACCTGGACTTTACTGTCCGTATCACTGTCAGCATTTTGGTCCAAGCTATTCAACAAGTTTTCAGGAAATTGGAAACTTTCTCACATTTTCCTGTCTTCTGAACCCTCCAAGTCTGTAGGAAGTTCCAAACTTTCCCACATTTTTCTATCTTCTTCTAGCCCTTCAAACTGTTTCAACCTCTGCCTGTTACCCAGTTGCAAAGTCCCTTCCACATTTTATAGTTATATATATATAAAATTGCATTTTGGGTTACATGTGAAGAACATGCAGAATTGTTGCATAGGTACATACATGGCAATGTGGTTTGCTGCCTTCCTCCCCATCACCTATATCTGGCATTTCTCCCCATGTTATCCCTCCCCAACTCCCCACACCCCGCTGACCCTCCCCTAGTTTCCCCCCACCACATACCTCAGTGTGTGATGCTCCCCTTCCTGTGCCAATGTGTTCCCATTGTTGAACACCTGCCTATGAGTGAGGACATGCAGTGTTTGATTTCTATTCTTATGTCAGTTTGCTGAGAATGATGGTTTCCAGGTTCATTCATGTCCCTACAAAGGACATGACGTCATCATTTTTTATGGCTTCATAGTATTCTATGGTGTATATGTGCCACATTTTCCCTGTCCAGGCTGTCATCCATGGGCATTTGGGTTGGTTCCAAGTCTTTGCTATTGTAAACAGTGTTGCAATGAACATTTGTGTGCATGTGTCCTTATAATAGATTGATTTATAATCCTTTGGATATATATCCAGTAATAGGATTGCTGGGTCAAATGGAATTTCTATTTCTAGGTCCTTGAGGAATCACCACACTGTCTTCCACAATGATTGAACTAATTTACACTCCCACCAACAGTGTAAAAGTGTTCCTATTTCTCCACATCCTCTCCAGCATCTGTTGTCTCCAGATTTTTTAATGATCACCATTCTAACTGGTGTGAGATGGTATCTCAATGTAGTTTTGATTTGCATTTCTCTAATGACCAGTGATGATGAGCATTTTTTCATATGTTTTTTGGCCTAATATATGTCTTCTTTTGTAAAGTATCTGTTCATATCCTTCGCACACTTTTGAATGGGTTTGTTTTTTTCTTGTAAATCTGTTTTAGTTCTTTGTAGATTCTAGATATTAGCCCTTTGTCAGATGGGTAGATTTCAAAAATTTTTTCCCATTCTGTTGGTTGCCAATTTACTCTAATGACTGTCTCTTTTGCTGTGCAGAAGCTCTGGAGTTTAATTAGGTCATGTTTATCTATTTTGGCTTTTGTTGCCAATGCTTTTGGTGTTTTGGTCATGAAGTCCTTCCCTATGCCTATGTCCTGAATGGTTTTGCCTAGATTTTCTTCTAGGATTTTTATGGTGTTAGGTCTTATGTTCAAGTCTTTAATCCATCTGGAGTTAATTTCAGTGTAAGGTATCAGGAAGCGGTCCAGTTTCTGCTTTCTGCACATGGCTAGCCAGTTTTTCCAACACCAATTATTAAACAGGGAATCATTTCTGCATTGGTTGTTTTTGTCAGATTTGTCAATGATCAGATGGTTGTAGATATGTTGTGTTGCCTCTGAGGCCTCTGTTCTGTTCCATTGGTCTATATCTCTGTTTTGGTACCAGTACCATGCTGTTTTGATTACTGTAGCCTTGTAGTATAGTTTGAAGTCAGGTAGTATGATGCCTCCAGCTTTGTTCTTTTTGCTTAGAATTGGCTTGGCTATGTGGGCTCTCTTTTGGTTCCATATAAAGTTTAAGGTGGTTTTTTCCAGTTCTGTGAAGGTCATTAGTAGCTTAATGGGGATAGCATTGAATCTGTAAATTACTTTGGGCAGTATGGCCATTTTCACGATATTGATTCTTCCTAACTGTGAGCATGGAATGTTTCTCCATCTGTTTGTGTCTAGGAATATAACTAACAAAGAATGTAAAGGACCTCTTCAAGGAGAACTACAAACCACTGCTCAATGAAATAAGAGAGGAAACTAACAGATTGAGTATATTTTTAGCAGCATCTCACTCTCTGCAGTATCAATTAACTATATTAATCTGTTCTGATAGTGCTATAAAGAACTGCCCAAGATTGAGTAGTTTATAAAGAAATGAGGTTTAATTGACTCGTACTTCTGCAGGTATGGGGAAGCCTCAGGAAACTTAAAATCATGGCAGAAAGGAAAGCAAACACATTCTTCTTCACATGATGGCAGGAAGGCGAATTGTTGAGAAAAAGGGGAAAAGCCCCTTATCAAACCATCAGATCTCATAAGAACTCCCTCACTGTCATGAGAACAGCATGGAGGTAACTGTCCCCATGAATTAATTACTTCCCACTGGGTCCCTCCCATGACAGGTGGGGATTATGGGAACTACAATACAAGATGAGATTTGGGTAGGGACACAGCCAAACCATATCACCTCTTAACAGTAGTCCCAAATCTCCATGGGATGGAGCTCCCAGAGGGAGGGGTGGACTACCATCTTTACTCTCTTACAGGCTTAGCCATTATTGCCTTTGGGCTTTGGAGAGTCTGAGGAAATTGGGTTTTGGAGCACACCCCCAGCATAGCACAGCTGCTCTACAGAGAAGTGACCAGACTGCTTTTTTTTTTTTTTTTTTTTTTTTTTTGAGATGGAGTTTCGCTCTTGTTACCCAGGCTGGAGTGCAATGGTGCGATCTCGGCTCACCGCAACCTCCGCCTCCTGGGCTCAGGCAATTCTCCTGCCTCAGCCTCCTGAGTAGCTGGGATTACAGGCATGTGCCACCATGCCCAGCTAGTTTTTTGTATTTTTAGTAGAGACGAGGTTTCACCATGTTGACCAGGATGGTCTCGATCTCTCAACCTCGTGATCCACCCGCCTTGGCCTCCCAAAGTGCTGGCATTACAGGCTTGAGCCACCGCGCCTGGTCCCCAGACTGCTTTTTAATGCAGGCTCCCAATTCCATTTTTCCTCACTGGGTAGACCTTCTAACTGGGGTCCTCAGTCACCCCCACCAGTATGTTTGTGCTAACAGTAGGGCTGTACCTTCCTGGGAGGGAGGAGCAGGCCGCCATCTTTGCTGTTTTGTAGACTTCACCATTGATACCTTCAGGTATTGGAGAATTCAGAGTGACTAAGAACTGGAGTGAACCCTCAGCATACTGCAGCAGTCCTATGACTGCTGCATAGGAACAGTGGCCAGACTGCTATATAGGTCTCTGATCCCGTAACTCCTTAATGGGCAGGTCCTCCTGGCATAGGTCTCCAGCAACCCCACTGCTACAACAATTGAGCCTGTAGTAGCTCTGCAACTCCCTGGGACAAAGCTCTCAGTAGGAGGGGTAGGTTGCTATCTTTGCTGTCCCCAGGATAGCAAAGAATCCATGGGACCAGGGGCTGGTCTGGACCCCTAGCACAGTGCACCAGCCTCACAGAAAAGTGGCAAGTCTTTTTCCTATGTAGGTCCCAGTCCTCAGTTCTCCTCACTGAGCAGAGTCATGTGACCTAGAACTCCAGCACAACCATCCTGCCCATCTGACCACTTCAATCAGAACCAGCCCATCAGTTAGAGCTACACTCTCAGGCAGAGATGAAGAAGAACCACAATAAGAATGGCAACTCAGATGGCTGGAGTGTCTTATGTCCTTGAAAAAAAATCACTCTAGTTCTCTAACAAGGGTTCTTAACCAGGATGAGTTGGCTGAAATGCCAGAAATAGAATTCAGAATATGGATAAGAATGAAGATTACTGAGATTCAAGAGAATGGCAAAACCCAGTCCAAGAAAATAAAGAATCAGAATGATACAGAAGTTGACAGATGAAGTAGCCAGTATAAAAAATAACCTGACTGCTCTGATAGAGCTGAAGAACACACAGGATTTCACAGTGCAAATGCAAGTATTAACAGCTGAATAGAAGAAGCTAAGTAAAGAATCTCAGAACTTGAACACTGGCTCTGAAATAAGATGGACAAAAATTATAAAGAACAAAAAGAAACAAAATCATTAACAAATATGGGATTGTAAAGAGGCCAAATTTACAAATCACTGGCATCACTGAAAGGAAGGGGGAGAAAGCAAACAAGTTGGAAAAGATATTTTAGGATATTGCCCATGAAAAATTCCACAACCTTGCTAGAAATGCCAACAGTCAAATTCAGGAAATAGCAAGAACCCCTGCAATTTTCTACATAAGAAGATTATTACCAAGACACATAATCATCCAATTTTCCAAGGCTGAAATAAAAGAATGTTAGAGACAGCTAGAGAGAAAGTGCAGGTTATCTACAAAGGGAATCCCATTAGGCTAACAGCAGATGTCTCCCCAGAATTTATCCAAGCCAGAAGAGATTGGGGGCCAATATTCAACATTCTTAAAAAAAATCTTCAAGCAAGAAATTTATATCTAGCCAAACTAAGCTTCCTAAGTGAAGGAGATAAGAGGAGGGAGAGGAGCAGGAAAAATAACTAATGGGTACTAGGCGTAATACCTGGGTGATTAAATAATCTGTACAACAAACCCCCATGACATGAGTTTACCTATGTCACAAACCTCTACATGTACTTCTGAACCCAAAATAAAAGTTAAGAAAAAAGAATTACACATGGTTTGGTGACAGTTATACTTCCAAGGGAATAAAAGTTATGCGGATCTTCGACTGTGTGGGGGTCATTAACCTTAACCACTGTGTTGTCCAAAGGTCAATTGTATTTGAGTAAATTCCCAGGAGTGGGATTCAGTGTTTACAGATATGCAATATAGCCTTTGACATGTGTTACTGTATTGATTTCTAAAAGGATTGTAAAGATTTACATCCTGTGGATTCTCTTTGGTTGAATAATTCAAAAGCCAAGGCAGGAGTGATATTCACTATTTATTAACTAGGTGGAGCATCGACCCATCTAAACCCAGGCTGGGTGTACTTCCTGAGTATCGTTGTGACTTAGCAAACTTTCAGTTGGCTCTAAGGCTCCTTTTCTTTCTATTCTCTGTTCTTTCGATCTGTTTTCTTTCTTTTTACCTCTAGCTCTCTTATGCTCCTTTAGCAAGATAGTAAAGCAACAACTGACATTTTACTGTGTATTTACTCTGCCTTCATATGTATTAGCTCACTTAACTATTGCAACAACCCTATCAGGTGGCTTAGTCCAATTTTATAGCTATGAACACTGAGGCTTGGAAGGCCAAGACACTTGCCCAGGTGCACAGATATGAACCATGACAGAGCTGAGATTCAAACCCAGTCTGTCTGGCTCCACAGTCTCAGCTAAGAGGCTGCCCAACCTGCAGGATGTTGGGGTGCTGGGGAGCGTGGTAGCACCAGAGAGGGAGGGAAGCTAGAAGCCTAAAGGGGCTGAAGATGTGATGTTTTTATTTCTTTTTTGCTCTGTTGTTTCCTGCATTATTAAACTTTTTGATTAGCTTCTCCCAGTGTCGTATTTATTTGCAGCTGTTAAACGTTAGAAGACTTCAGAGGGGGATTTATTTAAAGCATAGTTATTAAAATGTCTATTTTGATTTAAGGATTTCTTCTGCTTTGTATTACTCAGTTGTCTCATATCTCTTTGATCTATAGTCATTTCTGATAAAGAACGTTCAGAACCTACCAGCCAATGCACTTTAAGCAATTCTTGCCAAGTCGCATTGAAGTATATTATCGCCCAGCTGAATTATCACTCAGCTGTATCTCTATCTTTTCATTGCTTATAAACTCTGCAATGCATCCATTCAGGTCCATTACAAAGCCATCTATATATTTGGAGACTATACCTTGTTTACAGTATCCTGTATTCTCCTGCCTGGAAGAGGTCTCTGATTATTTTCCCCTTAATGAACAATTGGTTTTCAATTGAATTTTTCACAAGCTGGGCTGTAGATGTCCGTTTTGAAGTGGGGATGGATGATAGCTATCCCCACTGGAGAATTTGAGGGTTGGAAGGTCTGTTTCTGGTTGTAAACCCCATGGATCCTTGAAAGAAAATGATAGATGGGATGTTTTCCCTCGGTGTGTCTCCTGGAAGTTTTCCTCAACAACCTTGGGCATAAACAGAGAACTATGGGAAATAAGGATTAGATAGAGTGGGAAATGCCCTATCTTTGTTGAGTTCCTTCAAAGCAGAGACCCAGGCAAGGAATTGGGTGAGGAGAGAGAGAGAGAGTTGGGAGAGTGAGACAGGGAAGGAGGACAAGTCAACATGAGGGAGTGTGTCCAAGGTCACTGATATAGGCTGGATCTCTGAGAAGTACACGGAATGCCTTCTAGAATCTTCCAGCTGAAAGGAGGTTCGAACAGTTAGCCCTCTAGCTCCAGTCCCCTGCTGGACAAGGGTTCCTCCTGGCATTATAATGCCTCCAGCCTGTACTCCTGGGTGGTGCCTGCCTGCAGGACAAGGAGGCTACTTCAGTGTTGGAGACAGAGCCAGGTGAAGATGGGCTCCTGGGAACTATCTATCTCAGTTGCATGGCTGACATTACAGGTGAGCCAATGGCAAGTAACACAATCACCAGAAGTTTCCTTGACACAGACACAAAATGAGATGAAGGCTTTAAATTTCAAAATCTATAGAGCTTTCACACTTCTCCCACCTCCACCGCTATCACTTTGGTCCAGGCCACCTTCATCTCCCACCTGAACCAACTGGTCTCCTTGCTCCCTCACTTGCCTTCTTGCATTCTTTGTGCCCTAAGCACCTCTTAAAATACAAATCACTTCATATCACTCTTCTGCACAAAAATCTGCCAATAGATTCCCATCATCCTAAAAATACATATAATACAAAATTCTTATATAGCCCATGTTTCCTTCATCAACTTCATTCCCTGTAACTATTTTGCTTGTTCATTCTATTCCAGCCACACAGTCTTTCTTATCCTCAAATATGCCAAGAACGATTGTGTCCTGTTTTTCCCTTCAGCTGGGGTATAAGGTTCCCGCCAGTTTCACTTGGCTCGCCACTACCTCTACTTCCTCAGTGAAGACTTCCCTGACAACTCTTTCAAAATTAGTAATATCTTCTTCTTTAACTACCCTTATCCAGATTTATTTTCTTTATGGCATTTTTTATCATAGGTCATGAGCTTATATATTTATTACTCTGTTTATTGTTCATTTTTTCCACTAGAATAAAATTTCATGAAAATAGCAGTTCATTATTTTATCTCCATCACCAAGAATAGTCCCTGGTGGCCAGGCATGGTGGCTCATGCCTGTAATCCTAGCACTTTGGGAGGCTGAGGCAGGTGGATCACTTGAGGTCAGAAGTTCAAAACCAGCCTAGCCAACATGGTGAAACCCTATCTCTACTAAAATACAAAAAAGTCAGCCAGGCATGATGGCATGTGCCTATAATCCTACTTGGGAGGCTGAGGCAGGAGAATTGCTTGAACCAGGGAGGCGGAGGTTGCTGTGACCCGAGATCATGTCACTGCATTCCAGCCTAAGTGACAGAGTGAGACTCTGTCCCTCCTACCCCTCCGCTGCAAAAGAATAGTTCCTGATACAGCATAGGTTCTCAATAAATATGTGTTTAATGAAATGAATAAATGAGTGATTCAGGAAGCACGATGCCTCTTCCTTCAAATTCTCTCCTCAAATGCTCCCATTAATGTGATCACTTGGGTAACCCAGAAGAGCATTACTTCTGTGTATAATTAATCATTTATATCAATGAAGTGATACCCCCTATTGTAGCTGGTAGCCTGAGGTAGGTAGGAAGTAGGTGGTACCTGCAGGGGCACCAGGGAGGCATGCACCTGGGGCTCCTTCAACCACTTACAAATCTGCCAGCTTGGCATCCGCCATGCTGGATGGGTGGGTGAGAGCCAGGGTTAGTACTGGTGAGTTCTATGCTTCTTGCCTCTTTTCTAACTCTTTCCTTTCTCCCACCTGCTCAGGAAATGAGAGGGAGGGAGAAGCTACACCATCTGGGGCTGTGGGAAGGTCTGGCAGAGACAAGGAACTTGACAGTGACAGTATTTGGGAGGCTCGACTTCATCTTGCTGTATCCAAGGACTGACTGAAACAACACAGGCAAGGGCCATTTATGGAAGTATGCACAGCATTGCAAGAATGTGCTTTTGGGAATTTTGACAGAAATCTACATTTTGAAGGAGACATGACACTCATGTTAGGAAACAAATTCTCTCTGTGCCCCTTTTTTCTTTACCCCCACACCAAGTACCCTTTTGCCAATGCCAGGGAGATTCAGTATTTCCCTGTGTAGTGCCCCAATATTATAATTACACAACAGTTTTTTCTTTAAAATTTTCCCGTGCCATTTAAAGCTCTGTTGATGTTTCAATGGGAAAAGGTCAGGCCCTAGTCTCCTACTCAAGTAACAATGTAACAGGGACAGTCCAGAAACAACACTCCCAACTACCTTTCTAAGTCAAAGAAGTGATTCTAAATATGGACATCCAGGTTAGTGGAGGGAAGGGATGGGCCACTGGAGAAGGAAATTTGGAGCTTGCAAGACTTCATGATGTTCGCATTTGTCTTCTTGGCAGACTGGCTCTGGGACCTGACTCCCAGGGTTGAAATCCTGGTGCTCTCATTTGATTAGTTGTGAGATATTGGAGATTTGTTAACCTGCTTGTACCTCAATTGTGTGCCCATGCCTCCCTGGTACCTTTGTGGATACCACCTACTTCCTACTCACTTGAGGCTACCAGCTCCAGTACTAGGGTGTCTCATTGCATTCTCATTACAGTGACAAAAACAATTAATTAAACATGGAAGTAATGCTCCTCTGGGTTACCCAAGTGATCACGTTGATGGGAGCATTACATGCTTCCTGCATCACTCATTTATTCATTTCACTAAACAAATACTTATTGAGAATCTGTAATGTTCCAGGATCTATACTTGGTGGTGGAGATAAAATAGTGAACTGCTATTTGCATGGAATTTTATTCCAGAGGAAAAAATGAAAAAAAAAAATTCTGTAAAATGGGGATAATAACTGGACCTTCCTCATAGAGTTGGTGTGAGTGTTAAATGAGAGTCACTAAACCTCTCTCACGGGGTTGGCATGAGCATCAAAGAATGAGTTAATGTGTGTGCAGTGCTTAGAACAGTGCCTATGGCACAGTAAGCTTCCGAATTGATGACAATCATGAGTCCATGAACTCACAAAGGGAAGTCACAAAGAGCCACAATTCCTACCATTGGCCTTGCCTTTGTAAAAATCTTTTACCCAGTTTCCTGCCTATGACACTGCCTTCTAACTCTTTCCCAAAACCTCCTGTGAGTCTAGTTTTTGTTGACCAGAGAATGAAGTTCTTTGATGGGGCACTCAAATCGCTCTCCCATTTGTCCTCAGCTGTGGATTGATCATTTTTATGGTTACAAGTGACAGAAAGCAATTTGGACTGGCTAAACGTTGGGGTGATGTGTTGTTGCCTCCATCATGGCAACATCTAAGTGTATATATGTGCTGGTCTCTCTCGGTGGTGAGCACCCTTCTCAGAGAGACTCAGAAATTCCAGGTTTACATTATCCTCACAGCTAGTGATCTTATAGAAAGAGATTGAGTCTTTCCTAAAATTCCAACAAAATTCTTGGGATTTAGTCTTGGCACATTGGTTGACTTGATATCCATGCTCAGCTCTAAATGAATCACTCCATCCAGGGAGATGGAAGGTGGTGATTGGTCAAGCCGTGATCACAGGCCCCACTCTGAATCCAGCAGTGGAGTCAACTCTACTTTTCAGATACTAAGAATAGATGGGTTTCTCTAAAGGAAAAGAGTTACTATGACAAAAAGAATAGAGAGTGAATACTGAGTAAGCAAAAGTAACAGATGTCTACCATAGCCTATCTTTCCTGCATTACTTGTTCTTTGAACATGTGCTGCAATTTTCTATTTCCTGCCCTTGTATGCAATGTTTTTCTTTGCTTAAAATATCTATCTGACACCTCCACCTATCAAAAGTTCAAAGTCCATTTTAAACGATACTCCCTTTATGTAACCTACATTGACAATCATAATTTATTATCTTTATTACAGCCCTTATCATCATCCAACTTGTATCACATTACACTGTATTTGTCCTTTTCTTCTACTGGATGGTAAACTTCTTAAGGGAGATAATCATGTCTCATGCAGTACTGTACACTTGCGCATGATTTGGAGATCAGTGAATATCCACCATGTGAAAAGCTTTGTGTCAGCTGTAAGGTATAATAAAGTTAGTTGTGGTTATCATCATTATTTTCTAGTATCATGTTTTCCACAATGTAATTTTAAAATAAATATTCGAGTGATTTCCTAGAATATCTAAGTGTAATCAGAAGTGATTTTGAGCAGTCTCAAAATTCTCCATATTCATGCTACCTCTTTCTAAACCCAAGATTAACATTATTCAGGTTCAGAAACGTGCCTTCTTTCAAGATGCTCCAGGCATCTGGGCCAAGCAAACGGAACTGTGATTTTATTTTTTGTCTGCATTTAGATTAGGCTCTTTGGCATTGCTTTAGTTTTATTCCTTAGCAACCTTTTATATTTTAATAATCTCTTAATATCTTATGGACCTAAATCAAAGGCAGAGCTTCAAGTTTTTAAAGAGTCTTTCTTAGGCCCGTGAGCACATATTTACTTGCCCCTGGACAGTTTGACAGCCTCTAGGAAGCATACCTGGTACTAGCCAGCACTGGCCCGTCAGCTTGGCTGGGCCCTGCTAGCTTTGTCTTCCCTCACTTGTCTATTCAGAGACTGTAACCCATTCAGCAACCTTGCAAACGAGTGTTACTGCACACAGAAAGGTTGGCCTCTGGCAGAACTCCATTCAAGCTACCACTCTTCCCCTGTCTTCCCTTTTCCCCCGTTTTATATACTCCCTTCCTTTTCCAAGAGATGGGCACAGCATACCACCCTCTGGCTGCTTGGGGCCTCATTCTGGGAATTTCATCGGGATCTACATTTTCTCCCCTCTCTGTTTCCTCCTCTCCTGTTCATAACAATGCCACTTGGCGACCCTTTGGGGTCAATCATCTTTTGTTAGATTAGTCATTAGTTCTAATCAATGAGCTATGGTTATTCATGACTTGCTGCATCAGCCCTTCCAGATCATACATTTAATTCACACTTCTTAGCGGGATGGCTAGAAACAATTCTCAGCTCAAAGAAAAGGCAACCATGGAATAAGTCTCAGGTTACAGAGTGGCTGTGGGAAAGGTCTGAAGAGGGGCGAGAGTTGGAGGGGGACAGGGTGAGGCATGCTTTCAGCGGTGCTTTATGATAAGTAGAACACCCTTGAAAAGAGCAGGCAAAAAATACAGAGAGACTGAAGCAGACTACACAGGAAACTCCTTGAAATCATGGGCTTCTAGCTCCTGGTAAGCTATTGTCCCCATTTATGTTTTAAGAGATAGGAACCTGGGGTTTGTTGACAAAATTCAACGGGGATAATACTTTTGGCCAATTTTGACTTTTCAGGATCTGTATTGCTGGTCCTCCCCCACCCCGCCGCTTTTTGACATGGTGCCTCTCTCTGTCACCCAGACTGGATGGTATGATCACAGTTCACTGCAGCCTCAATCTCCTAGGTTCAACCAATCCTCCTGCCCCAGCCTTCTGAGTGGCTAGGACTATAGGCATGCACCACCACACTTGGTTGATTTTTTTTTTTTTTTACATTTTTTTTTTTGTAGAGACAAGGTCTTACTATGTTGCCCAGGCTGGTCTCGAATTCTTTGCTAGGCTTAATCACTACTACTTTAAACCATGCACTTGTGTGCTTTGCATTTATCATCCCATCTGGTCCAAATCAGCCCTCTGAGGAAGTCAGTGACAGAGATGAGCCCATTTTGCAGGTGACAAGGCTGAGATTCAGAAAGGTTAGCTTATATTTCTCAAGGTTCCCTAATAAGCACACCATAGAGATAATATTCAAATCAAAGTGTCTGACTCCCAAGCCTTTGCTATAATCTCATTTAATCCTGTCAAAACAAGCAATGGAAGCAGTTTCCAGCTTTATATATACAGCTTTTTCCGTAACTGACTTATCTGCAAACATATTTTTGAGCATGTTCAATGTGTAACTTTGTTCATTGTTGAGGATATTAAAATATGTAGCAAGTGCCCTGAGAATAGTGGGTTGGAGCAGTGAGCCCTGCCTGGGGAAATGAAAGTGTTTCACAGAGGTTGATACATTTGAGCCTAGTGATAAAGGATGAGCAGGAGGTTGGTGGGCAAAGAAAAGAAAGAGGTGCTTTGTTTCTCTTTTAGACTCTGCAGACATACCCAGTGTAGGAAGGGGAGCATACGGGATGCCAAATGGCGCTATTCTTGTGGTCTCCCCAGTTTGATGTCCCTAGAAGGAGCTTGTGAGCTCTATGGTAGGGTGCATTGTATAGAGTAACAAATAGATCCACGGTGACACAACACAGCAAGGGACAGAACGGGGAGCTTGGAATCTGCAAAGGGAGAATAAGAAACAGTAATGGAGTTTTAACTTTTTTTTTTTTTTTTTTTTTTGAGACGGAGTTTCGCTCTTGTTACCCAGGTTGGAGTGCAATGGCACGATCTCGGCTCACCGCAACCTCCGCCTCCTGGGTTCAGGCAATTCTCCTGCCTCAGCCTCCTGAGTAGCTGGGATTACAGGCACGTGCCACCATGCCCAGCTAATTTTTTGTATTTTTAGTAGAGACGGGGTTTCACCATGTTGACCGGGATGGTCTCGATCTCTTGACCTCGTGATCCACCCGCCTCGGCTAGACTTTGGGAACAGAGATATAAGGAAATAGATTATCTAGACTTTGGGAACAGAGATATAAGGAAATAGATTATGAGGAAGGTAATTTAGGTCAAAACAACAGTGGAAGAGGGCTAACTGAAGCAAAGACACTTAGGCAGAAGTTTAAAAAAGATTGTCATGGTCTATTGGTCTCAATGAGAAAAGTGATATTAGCTTATACAAAGTGATATTAATCAGTGATACCTCAAATAACAAACCCCCAAAGTCTAGAGAACTGTTAGGTAAAATTTGGTGTATGGTATAGTTTGAATATATGTCCTTGCCCAAATGTCATATTGACTTGTAACCCCCCGTGTTGGAGGTTGGGCCTGGTGGGAGGTGTTTGGATCATGGGGATGGACCCCTCATGAATGGCTTGGGCCATCCCCTTGGTGATAAGTGAGCTCTCACGTTGAGTTCTCGCAAGATTTAGTCATTTAACAGTGTGTGGCACCTCCCACCACTCTCTCTGTCTCTTGCTCCATTCTTGCCATGTGATGTGTCTGCCCCTCATCTGCCTTCCGCCCTGATTGGAAACTTCCTCAGGTCTCCCCAGAAGAAGATACCATCATGCTTTCTGTATCGCCTGCAGAACCATGAGCCAATTAAATCTCTTTTCTTATAAATTACCCTGTCTCAGGTATTTATAGCAATGCAAGAATGACCTAACACAGTATATTAATTCAATTGAATTTAATGTAGCTGTTAAGAACAACTGCTTGGAAACATAAAAACTGCCAACATTCAAATGGCACAGTACAAAATTACATTCGCATTCCAGGTATCCACAGGAACTAGAGTGTGTAAAATCGGAAGTGATTGAGTTAGATGGCATAACTGTTTTTATTTTTCACAATTTAAAAGGAAGCGGTTATCGCAAGGTGATTTTTCTGAGGGCCTGTCATTACACTGAGAGTAATAACAACCACCATTTGTTGAATGCGGTCTGTGTGTCAGCCACTGTTCTGTTTCATGGATTATCTCATTCAGTCTTGATAGCAGCCACATCAGGTGAGTCGAGTTATTGGGTGAAGGTTGCTGAAGTCTCTTGCCCAAGATCCCACAGGTAGAATTAAGATGTAAAACAAGGAAGCTGGACGTCAGAGTTCACGCTTTTCACTACTGTGGTACATACTGCTTCACCTTAACCACACAATCATTTTGATTTAAACAGCCTTGCTAGATTCAAAGTGGCCTCATGTCATTCTGAATTATTCTCTAGGGAATCATTGTTGTTAAAGTATCCCCTGAAGAAAGCATGTGTATTTGAGGCCAGTGGGCATAACACAAGCCTGCACCAGAGGATAGCTGGATTCACCATTTAGTTTCACTATGGAATGGCCCGGCTAATTTGAGAAATTTCATGGAGCCCTTGCCTCAAAGAAATTATTTAATCTCTCTGCATACTGTAGTATCTCCCTTGGTATGCAAACCCCATGTACTGAGTAATTTTTAACAAGATGGACTTTTCTGTTAGTTGAAGTGAAACATCAATTACTGGCAATAGATTCAGAACCAAACAGACAGCACACACCTTAAAGAGTCCCTGGACCAGGCGTCCCCAAACTTTTTACACAGGGGGCCAGTTCACTGTCCCTCAGACCGTTGGAGGGCCGCCACATACTGTGCTCCTCTCACTGACCGCCAATGAAAGAGGTGCCCCTTCCTGAAGTGCGGCGAGGGGCCGGATAAATGGCCTCAGGGGGCCGCATGCCGCCCAAGGGCCATAGTTTGGGGACGCCTGCGTCTCGACAAACTCTGCTCAATATTGTTCCAAAAAGTTGTCTCAGGTGCACAAAGGCAAGCTCTGACGACCGTGTGCGCCAATGAAGTCTGTTACTAGATGCTTTAAGATGTGGTCATTTGTGACAAAACCAGAATCTCACATTCTGAAACTCTTTACAAGAATCTTACAGCACTTTCTTTCTTTCTTTTTTTTTTTTTTTTTGAGACAGGGTCTTGCTCTGTCACCAGGCTGGAGCGCAGTGGTGCAATCTCTGCTCACTGATGGAGTGAGCGCAGTGGTGCAACCTCTGCCTCCTGGGTTCAAGTGATTCTTCCGCCTCAGCCCCCCGAGTAGCTGGGATTACAGGCGTCTGCCACCACGCCCAGCTAATTTTTGTGTTTTTAGTAGAGATGGGTTTTCACCATGTTGGCCAGGATAGTCTCTATCTGTTGACCTCGTGATCCATCCACCGTGGCCTCCCAAAGTGCTGGGATTACAGGCGTAAGCCACCGTGCCCAGCCAAGAATCTAACAGCACTTTCATAGATGTTATTTCAGTTGGTCTTTGTTACAGGCTGAATTGTGTCCCCTGAAAGTTCACACGTTGAAGTCTTCACCCCTAGCACCTTGGAATGTGTGTGACCTTATTTAGAAACAGAGTCATTGCAGACAGAATTAGTGAAGATGCGGCCATACTGGAGTAGCGTGGGCCCGAAATCCAACAGAACTGCCGTTCTTTTATTTTTTTAAAGAAAGGGACATTTGGAGACAGATATGCAGGGAAAATGCCATTCGGAGATGAAGGCAGAGATTCGGTGGTGCAGCAGAAGTCAAGGAACACCAAGGGCTGCCAGCAAGCCTCCAGAAGCCAGGGGAGAGGCTGGGAACGTTCTCCCTCACAGCCCTCAGAGGGAACCAACCCTGATCTCGGACTTCCAGCCTCCGGAGCTGTGAGAAAAATACATTCCTGTTGCTTAAGCCACTCAGGTTGCTGTGGCAGCCCTGGAAAAATAGTGGAGTCTCTAAAATCAGACTCTTGAGATAGGTAAACTATTATTTTCTTCCTGTTATATAAATCTAGTCAACACTTTGTAAGATCATAAAAAGTATCAAGCACTAGATGTTAAAACACACACTCTGAATGAAGAGACCCCCAAACAGGCTTTGTGTGAGCAACATGGCTGTTTATTCACCTGGGAAGCGCTGAGCAGGAAAAGGGAGTCAGCGGAGAGCAGAGGGATAGGAGTTGGTTTCATAGGTTTGGGATAAACAGTGGAAAGTTACAGAAGTAACTTTAGGGTGGTTTTTTGCAAGCTTGGTGGGGGTCGTAGGTTTGCAAGCTGGGAGGGGGTTATAGGGTGTGGAGTCAGGAGGTTGACCAAGGTCAGTCACAAAGTCCAATGGCCTTGTCTATTGAGGCCAGAATAAGAAACAGTAGAAGAATGTCTCAGGTTACTTAGGTGCTGCCGGGTTGATCATTCTTCCTTCCAGCTGCTTCAGGTTTTCTAATTCCAGAAGGTGTACATGTGGGTCACAGGGTCGCCATGCTGTCCACAGTGCCATCAGAGCTTACACTATTTACGTATGAACTCAATACTCACAATTCTCCTATGGGGTAAATGATTCTTCTCTCCCTTTGTACACAGAAACCAAGGTACAGAGAAGTTAAATAACCCACCCTGGGTGCCCCAGTTGAGAAGCACTGAGGCCAGGATTGCTCACAGATTTCTTGCTAAGTGCTCTTTCACAGCACTACGTTGCCTTCATGAAAGACAAAGGCCTGAGAAAGCTATGCTTGTGGAAAGATGGAGATGAAATGACAAAGACATGGGTCTTGATAAGGGAGTGGAATTTGTGGGCAGGATGAGATGTGGGGATAGAGGCTGGTGACAGGAAAATGACATGTCTGGGGGCACATTTTCCAAAATGTATTTCGTGGAAAACCCTTGCCCTGAGATGCTGCATGAAAAAATGTTTCCAGACTTAAAGAGGGAAGCACTGCTGACTCTCTCCCATTCAGAGATTCACAGTGCCATTAGCATTGCAAAGACTCTGACAAGTATTGCAGAAAAGAGCGCATATTTAGCTTTATTTTACCCAGAATTCCTCAAACTTATTTAACTATTTGTTTATTCCTGTTTATCTCTAATATTTCTAAACAAGTTCTGTGGTTTAGAGAGAGGAGCTGGAGTAAGCAGACCCAGAGATGCCTATAGATAAGAGTTTAGGTTCTACTTTCAGCCCCATTGTTTCTTTCTTTTTCATTGGAAGACTCTTAAATATTCACTTATTTTTAAAAATTAACCATCAGACATACAAATAGCATGTGGAGACTAATATCAAAAAAGCCCTTATGTTACATCACCCAGCTTAAGAAATATAACATTATGGATACAGTTGCGGTCTCCTGCAGACGTTTCCCAATTACCTGCTCTTCTGTGTAACCTGACCTTCTCCCCAGACGTGATTTGCAGTATTACCTTGAATTTTTACTTTATCATTCTACATGTATCTTTATGCTTTTACTATATTCTTAAGCAATATAGTGTGGTTTAATATGTCTCAAACTGTTACTGTATTGCATGTATCTTCTATAACTTGGGTTTTGTCCAACATTATACTGTGTTTTTCGTATATGGCTATGTTACCTCTAGCTCATTCATTTTTACTGTAGTGTAATATTCTCTTGTATGACTATGCAAATATTACTCATTCATACTTACGTATAGACATTTAGGATGTTTACCATTTTTCTATTACAAATAACACTGCAGTGCATATTCCCATGCATGAATTGAGAAAAGTATGTGACACTTTCTCTAAGATATAGACATGAAATTGCTGGGTTATAGGATATCTGCATATTCAACTTTCCTAGGTATTGCCCAATTATTCTCCAAAGTAGTTATGCTCATTCCAGTTCTTACCCACTGTGTATGAGAGTTCTAGTGGCTCCACATTTACTCTTGATATTGCCAACCTGCATAGTCTTTGGCAAATTAATAAGATATGAAATTATGCTTTATTATGGCCTTTTTTTTTGAGATGGAATCTCACTTTGTCACCCAGTCATGTGATCTCAGCTCACTGCAGCCTCTATCTCCCAGGTTCAAGTGATTCTCCTGCCTCAGCCTCCCAAGTAGCTGGGATTACAAGTTGCCCAGCTAATTTTTGTATTTTTAGTAGAGACCAGGATTTCACCATGTTGGCCAGGCTGGTCTCGAACTCCTGATGTCATGTGATCCACCCAGCTCTGCCTTGTTATAAGTAAAATTTTTATGCCGCAAAAGAAATAGCACTTAAAGATAAGTCCTTTCAGCAAGGCAGTTCACTTCTATATAAGGATGTGGCATATGGATGGAACAATGGCAGTCACAGGCTTGGACAAGGGGGGGAGGGGTACTTATGCTGTCATCACTACTGCTGTGTCATCCCCTATTGGCTAGGGTTAGACAACACAAGCTTGACTAATCCTGACTGGCTATTTAAAAAAGAGCAGGGGTCTGAGCTGGAGTGGCAGGGTGAGTGTTTGGTGGGAAGGAGATTATGGGCATGTCAGAGCAGGTAGATCAGGTAACTGGGATGAGTCTGGATGGAGCCAGGGAGCGGGGGAGCAGATGTGAACTACTGATTAGAACCAGTGGAGAAGGTTGTTTATTGGAATTACAAGTAAGTTAAACTTTAAAATAGAGTATTAAAGAATAAGAGAGCTGAACATACTGACATACTGATTCTTTTTACAGAAACGTGGGGATCACTATAACAGCCTCCCAGTGTGCTGGGATTACAGGCATGAGCCACCATGCCCGGCCTATTATGGTTTTAATTGGCATTTGCCCAATAACTAACTAATAAGATTGATCATTATATTATATGCTTATTGGCCATTAAGGTTTCCTCTTCTGTGGATTTCCTCTTCCTTTGCACATTTATTTGTATTTTTCTTTCTATTAACTTACCTTTTCTTCATTAACTTTTGAAAATTCCTTGTTCTCAATATTACCTTTTCTCCATTACTTTATAAATATTTTCCTGAAGACTGGAGCTCTTCTTTTCACTTTTTGGAATTATTCTGCATAAAAGGTTTGCATTATAATTTAATTGAATTTATCTACATTTTAATTATGGTTTGTACCTTTTGTGTCTTGTTTGAGAAATCTTTCCCTCCATTCAAGCTGTAGAGATATTCTAGTATATTTTCTTATAAAAGTTTTAAAGTTTTGCCCTTTACATTTAGATCTTATAAACTTGAGATTGATTTTTGTGCACAGTGTGAGGTAAGGAATGATTTCTCCCTCCACCCCGTCAATGTGGAGAGCCTCTTGTTATGGAATTATTTGTTAAATAGTCTACCATTTTCCCCACAGGCACTTTGCAACCCTATCTCTGTCATTACAATATTTTCTTATCATATGAGAATATGATAAGAAATAAGGTATTTTTTGTCATAATACCATATTCTTATTCCACTTATCTATTTCTACACCAATATCATACTGAATTAGTTACTATAGCTTTATAATACGTTGATTTCTGGTATGGTTGGTTGACTGCATTGACCAATAAATTAATGGCCTCCTTGTATGTATGCCCTTAGCAATATAACTTTACAGTAAAGAAGATGAGTCTCTTTCTCCATCCTTTGAATCAAGACTGAATTTGCTACAAAGAATGTGATAAAAATGACAGTGTGCCTGTTCCAGACATAGGCCTCAATATGTAGATAAGGCCCTACATAGTCCCACCTCTTTTGGAACCCTACGTCCACTATGAGAATAAGCCCAGGTTAGTATGCTGAAGGCTGAAAGCATGAAGCAGGGTGGAGCCAATCCATGCTGAGACCATCCTAGACTGGCCAGTGCCCACCCAACCTACTAGCTCGTCATGTGAGTGAGCACAGCCAAAATAGCCACACTCGATTCAGAACACCATAACTGCAGTGCCAACCTTACACTTACAAGTCGAAATCAATGCTTATTGTGCTATGCCACTGGGGCTTTGTGGTTGTTTGTTCGACTGTAAAATTATGTTAAAAGATAACTGAAGTACAGGGCAAGTCCCATCACTTATTCTGTTATTCAAAACCGTCTTAGTTGATCATGGCTTTATGTGCTTCCACATATGCATTTTGGATTTGGTTGTCAAATTCCACGGCCTGGTTTAACCGTTTTATACATAACTCAAGTTCTAGGGTGCATTATTTGCAGCAGAGAGCCCCTTCTAAGATTCCATCTTACATTATCCTCAAAGGTGTAGTTAAACCAGACCATTTGTGGCTCCATTTTTGATAGGTGTTAACTTATGTATATTTGCTTTATCATATTATAATATCATTAGCATGAGATGAGGGTTCTGTTGCCAAGGCAACCAAAAGTGATACATGAGCCCTCAGCTTTATCTAAAACCTTGACTGTCTTTGGCCATATTCCATGTATTTTCATGGCTCTCTTGCCTTCACTCCTGAGGTTGAAACAATGGACCATTCTATATTTCGGTCAGCGTCTTTTGTTTTATATCTGTTTCCACCTCTAACACATCCGCATGCTCATCAATCTCTAAATTTACTAATTTAACCCCTTTCTTTCTACTATTTATCCTTGAGAGCACCTCTCCTTCTGTGCAATGCCGAACAACATTCATTCAACATACATAAAATGATTACTTAACATGGGCCTGGCACTCAGGTTACAAAAGTAAATGAGACAGACCGAGCGTCCACCCTTCCCGAATTTGTCATGGTAGGGAGATGGAGACGAGAATAGAATAGACAGGCACACAGATACTTTACAGTTATGGTAAGTGCAGTGAAAAACAAGTATAGGCCATTGGGTGGAGGCTTGATCTAATTTGAGTCAGTGATGATTTCTGTGAGGAATAAAATATACACTGGGACTAAGAAGTAAGTTGGTGTTCGCTAGAGTTGGGGAACGGCACATCAGACTGAGAGAACAATACGTGATAAAACCCTGAGATTGGCCAGGAGGGGTGGCTCATGCCTGTAACCCCAGCCCTAAGGGAGGCAGAGGTGGGCAGATCACCTGAGGTCGGGAGTTCAAGAACAGCCTGACCAATATGGAGAAACCCCATCTCTACTAAAAATATAAAATTAGCCAGACATGGTGGCATATGCCTGTAATCCCAGCTACTCAAGAGGCTGAGGCAGGGGAATCATTTCTTTTTATTATTATTGTTGTTATTATTATTTTTTTACTTTATTGCATTTTAGGTTTGGGGGTACATGTCAAGAGCATGCAAGATTGTTGCATAGGTACACACATGGCAGTGTGATGTGCTGCCTTCTTCCCCATCACCTTTATCTGGCATTTCTCCCCATGCTATCTCTCCCCAACTCCCCACCCCACACTGTCCCTCCCCTATTTCCCCCAAACAAACCCCAGTGTGTAGTGCTCCCCTCCCTGTGTCCATGTGTTCTCATTGTTCAACACCCACCTATGAGTGAGAATATGCGGTGTTTGATTTTCTGCTCTTGTGTCAGTTTGCTGAGAATGATGGTTTCCAGGTTTGTCCATGTCCCCACAAAGGACACGAACTCATCATTTTTTATGGCTGCATAGTATTCCATAGTGTATATGTGCCACATTTTCCCTGTCCAGTCTATGATTGATGGGCATTTGAGTTGGTTGCAGGTCTTTGCTATTGTAAACAGTGCTGCAATGAACATTCGTGTGCACGTATCCTTATAGAAGAATGATTTATAATCCTTTGGATATATACCCAGTAATGGGATTGTTGGGTCAAATGGAATTTCTCTTGAGGAATCGCCACACTGTCTTCCACAGTGGTTGAACTAATTTACACTCCCACCAACAGTGTAAAAGTGATCCTATTTCTCCACATCCTCTCCAGCATCTGCTGTCTCCGGATTTCTTAATGATTGCCATTCTAACTGGCGTGAGATGGTATCTCAATGTAGTTTTGATTTGCATTTCTCTAATGATCAGTGATGATGAGCATTTTTTCATGTTTGTTGGCCTCTTATATGTCTTCTTTTGTGAAGTATCTGTTCATATCCTTTGCCCACTTTTGAATGGGCTTGTTTGTTTTTTTTTCTTGTAAATCTGTTTTAGTTCTTTGTAAATTCTGGATATCAGCCCTTTGTCAGATGGGTAAACTGCAAAATTTTTTTCCCATTCTGTTGGTTGCCGATTCACTCTAATGACTGTTTCTTTTGCCATGCAGAAGCTGTGGAGTTTGATTAGGTCCCATTTGTCTATTTTGGCTTTTGTTGCCAATGCTTTTGGTGTTTTGGTCATGAAGTCCTTGCCTACGCCTATGTTCTGAATGGTTTTGCCTAGATTTTCTTCTAGGGTTTTTATGGTGTTAGGTCTTATGTTTAAGTCTTTAATCCATCTGGAGTTAATTTTAGTGTAAGGTGTCAGGGAGGGGTCCAGTTTGTGCTTTCTGCACATGGCTAGCCAGTTTTATTAAACAGGGAATCCTTTCCCCATTGCTTGTTTTTGTCAGGTTTGTCAATGATCAGATGGTTGTAGATATGTTGTGTTGCCTCTGAGGCCTCTGTTCTGTTCCATTGGTTTATATCTCTGTTTTGGTACCAGTACCATGCTGTTTTGATTACTGTAGCCTTGTAGTATAGTTTGAAGTCAGGCAGTGTGATGCCTCCTGCTTTGTTCTTTTTGCTTAGAATTGACTTGGCTATGCGGGCTCTCTTTTGGTTCCATATGAAGTTTAAGGTGTTTTTTTCCAGTTGTGTGAAGAAGTTCATTGGTAGATTGATGGAGATAGTGTTGAATCTGTTAATTACTTTGGGCAGTATGGCCATTTTCACGATATTGATTCTTTCTAACCATGAACATGGAATGTTTCTCCATCTGTTTGTGTCCTCTCTTATTTCGTTGAGCAGTGGCTTGTAGTTCTCCTTGAAGAGGTCCTTTACATTCCTTGTTAGTTGTATTCCTAGGTATTTTATTCTCTTTGTGGCAATTGTGAATGGCAGTTCATTCTTGATTTGGCTCTCTTTAAGTCTGTTATTGGTGTATAGGAATGCTTGTGATTTTTGCACATTGATTTTGTATCCTGAGACTTTGCTGAAGTTGCTTATCAGTTTCAGGATATTTTGGGCTGAGATGATTGGGTCTTCTAGATATATAATTATGTCATCTGCAAATAGAGACAATTTGACTTCCTCTTTTTCTATTTTAATACTCTTTATTTCTTTTTCTTGCCTGATTGCTCTGGCTAGAACTTCCAGTACTATATTAAATAGGAGTGGTGAGAGAGGGCATCCTTGTCTAGTGCCAGATTTCAAAGGGAATGCTTCCAGTTTTTGCCCATTCAGTATGATATTGGCTGTTGGCTTGTCATGAATAGCTTTTATTATTTTGAGATATGTTCCATCAATACCTAGTTTATTGAGGGTTTTTAGCATAAAGGGTTGTTGAATTTTGTCGAAAGCCTTCTCTGCATCAATTGAGATAATCATGTGGTTTTTGTCTTTGGTTCTGTTTATGTGGTGAATTACGTTTATGGACTTGCGTATGTTGAACCAGTTTTGCATCCCCGGGATGAAGCCTACTTGATCTTGGTGGACAAGCTTTTTGATGTGCTGTTGCAATCGGCTTGCCAGTATTTTATTGAAGATTTTTGCATCTATGTTCATCATGGATATTGGCCTGAAGTTTTCTTTTCTTGTTGAGTCTCTGCTGGGTTTTGGTATCAGGATGTTGTTGGTCTCATAAAAAGGGGAATCATTTCAACCCAGGAGGTGGAGGTTGCAGTGAGCTGAGATCATGCCATTGCACTCTAGCCTAGACAACAAGAGCAAAACTCCATCTCAAAAACAAACCAACCAACCTCTGAGGTTTCTCGGAGGACAAGGAGTTTTAAAGGAGGCACTACGGCTGAAGATGAGTGTGTGAGACTGAGAGGCACTTGAGATACATCTAGAGAAGTAGGCAAAGGGAATTTCACAGTGGGCCTCATAAGATATCTGCACCACCTCTGAAATGGAAAGTTATTCGATAAAAGCTCATTTCTCCACGTAGCCATTTGCTCCACCTAGCAGTAGAGGAGAGATGCACAGTGTGTTCATTGGTCCTCAGAGCGTACCTCCCAGGTCACTTCAGATCTTGATCCATGTGACATCTTGCTGAGATGGGGAAGAGACTCTGCCTCCCCCACCATCATGGGTTTCTCTGAGTGCTGCACTCATAAGGAAATCAGAAGTCAAGCGCAGAGGCGTGGTTCTATAGCACCACTCACTCTGGGGCATTACTCTGCATGCAGTGGGTCCCTCTTAATCATCTTCTCTAGGACTGGAATGCCAGTGGGCCCCATGCATGTCCAGCAGATAACTGGTATCAGAGCCTCTGACATGGACAAGAGGAGACACACCTTTCCACAGAGATTCGTTAATCTAGGGTCAGGCATGGGAAAGCCATGATTTTACTGTCCTGACTTCTTTATTAGCTTTCCGTCACTTCTTGGTATCTTCATCATCATGTTTTTTTTTCTGTTAGGTTCCCCAATTTCTCCTCGACTCCAAATTTTCTAGTAATAAGTGTACTCTCAGGAAATATGGTATGTTGTATAGAGCATTTAAATATTGATTATAGGGTATAGCTAATCTGGGGCTTTTCCACCCCAGTTTTTAAAGCTGAGGTTTCAGATTCCCCTACTTACCTAATATGCAGAATTCTGAGTGAGTAAGTATGTTTATTGGGCATTTATTGTTTTTGCCTGCCTGGCATCATTTCCTTCTCTCCTGGTAATGCCAGGACCCTGATTTCTCCTTAGGGGCTGGCTCCTCTCCATATCTTATCCTGTCTTGGTGGCATGTCAGCCAACAAGCCTTACCTCCTTAGCCAAGGAGGGGCTGGGGGTCTAAGCTGAGCCAAACGGAGTTCCTCTGGTGGAAATCTTGATGGTCTAACAGCCAGAGGAAAACATAGCTTGGTCAGATTCATTTCACTGACAGCATACAAAGAAGTGTGCCCACTAGGAACTAGTTCCTGCTGTCTAGTGTGCCCAAAGCAGCTCCATTTCCTCTCCCACTCAATTTTCTTCCATTAAATCCCCACTTTGCTTAAATTAGAGTGGGCTCCTGTTGTTTGCAATAGGAGAAAAGTTCAACTCATAATGTGCATGTGTGCATTTTTCTGGGATGTAGAATTCTTCAGGTTCTCAAAGGCATCTATAATCGCTGTATTAGAAAATCCCTAGATTAGATGATCAGTTCTGCCCTTGAGGAAGGTTGAATACATGCACCTTTGCAAATTAACAGATGCCTGAGTCACTGAACTAAAAATTGTGGAATTTCTGGTATCCTCTGGCAAAGCAGAGTTATTCTTGGCAGAATGGGTCTTTCTTAGGAACTTATAACATAATTGTAGAAATCCCCTAAATGAAAAGGCTAGTCCTGCCTTTACCCACAGCTGAGGTTTGCTTTCTGATCAAAGATACTCCTTGGCTACCACCTCAACCCACACTTGTCCTCACAGCATTTTTTTCTCCAGCCAAAAGAGCTCTTTCAATGCACAAGAAAGTTAAGAGCAACTATGGGAGTTAGGGTGGAATAAGTTAAGTCTGTCTCTAGGTCAGCATTTTCCCAGGTACCAAGTAGGATCCCCAAAGGGGTGCAGGAAGGTTGGGGCTCCGGAAACTTGGTCCTGCTTAGAAAATCAAAAGCACTTTTTCTATCTTTCCCTAGCTTTTGAAGTTATTAGAAGCCAAGTCTACTATCAAGTGAAATTGGATTTTTTTGTTCAATTCTAAAATTAAAGGCTTTTCAAAAGAAAAAAGGAAAGAACAGTCAAGTAGAACCACTTTTGTATCCAAACCACTGAAAAGAAAGACAGTTCCAATGTACACCCAATTTGTTGTTCCTGTCTCACCCCAATGTCTCTATTTCCCACCAGAAAAATTGTTTCAGCCTTATTCAAGGAACATCATTTTAAATTTTGGGTAGCTCTTTTGCATATTGCTGTTTAATCATGTGCGCGCGTGCACACACATATATACGAGAGTGAGAGAGAGAGAGAGAGAGAGAGAGAGAGAGAGACTCCCTCATTCTCCTAAGTTCTCCTGTATTTGCTTCCTTATCACTTGAAGTGAAGTGGGTTCAAAAAACTTAAGTTTCTTTGTCTTAGTCTGCATTTGTCTTTGTCAAACTGCTGGCAATGATGATGACATCATAAATTGATGTTGGTTCCTCAAAGAAAATGCTGTTAGGATGTCATAGAAGGCAGAGTGGGCAACTCCGACTGGTGGCAGTGAGAGTTGAGGAGCAGAGCAAAGCAAATGCTCCTTTAAGCTGAACGCACACTGGCCTCTTATGGGAAGGGGAAGCAGCAGTGTCGTGTTCACCCACCATTATTTTCCGGTAATAGGACCCAAGGCCCGCTGACTTTCAGAAAGGGAGTGTTGTGACAGCAGCCATTTAGTTGCCCTTGTTGTCTCCTCTAACTCAGAAGGTTAATTGTTAATTGTTTTAAAAAGCCATCTCACATTTCATCAGAATTATTTTCCTTAATATAAATCTGTCATTCAAAAACCTGCTACCAAGCAGTGCTGGACAGTCTACTGTGCACTATTAGATGACAGCAATGAGAGAATACACATTCTGGTTGGATGAGTAAAACCTTACCCAAGAAGTAAGCTTCTATTAATAGTAACAAAGCCAGATTATTACCTGCTGGGCAATGGGTACATTCTAAAGACTAGGAAGGTGCTGCATGTATGTGAGCTTAAATCCTCCCAGCAACCCTAGGATACCAGCTAGGCATGAGAGAGAACAGTTCGGCTTTCATGAAAAACCATGCCTTGTTTAGCGCACTTCTTTCCCGTTTATCTCGTTCTGATTCTGTGGGGAACGATGCTGAAATTGTGGAGTTATGAAATTTTCATGATTTTATATCTGCGTGTGAGATAAAAATCAAGGCAAAAAAAAAAAAGGCGGAAGAAAAATCCTTGATAGTTGGAGAAAGGAGGATAAAGGAGGTGTTGAGAATACAATGGAATTAATCTTGGAAAGCTTTTTGGAAGTTTCTTAATTGGCATTGTCTAAATGGAAAAGGCATCAATAAGAAGCCTGAGGATTAAAGCCAGCAACTTGTAAACTTATGTCCTGAAGCTTCAAGTACTATCACTTAAGAAGTAAGCAAGGAAATAGGATTATACCAGAGCTTGCACATCTGTTATCTAGCAGAGTAAAAAAAAAAAAAATGTGACAAATGAGACAAGAACCTAGCCTAATCTCTTAATCATTCCCATATATAACTATTTTGCATGAATTTTCCATGGGCCCTAAATGTGACAGTGTCGTTCTTAAAACCGCTTAAAACTGTCATTGCATTCATTATGTTTGTAGGCTAAACTCTAAACTCATTTTTTATCATACATCTTTTATCTGGCTCCTGCTATTTCTCTTCTTTTCTGGTATCCAGCAGCATTCCTCTCAGATGTCCTTTCTCTTTTTCTTTATTTCCTCCTCCTCTGTGTCTCTCTCTGTTTCTCTCTCTCTCTCTCTCTCTCTCTCTCTCTCTCTCACACACACACAGACACACACCCACCCCTCCACCCTCTCACAATCTAGGCTCCTGACTCTCTGAAGTCCTTGCAATTCTCCAGCCCCCCAAGATGTGTTGCAACTCAGCCTTTGTTGAACCTCTCTTTTGCCTTTAACACCACCCTTTCCACCCCACCCTGCCTTGGCAAGTACTTATTCATTACTCAACACTCAACTTAAGAGTCACCTTCTTTATAAAAAATGCCTGATCCTTATTTGTGAAAACCAGCCTACCCTATACAGCATGTGTTTATGAAACCCTTGGTTGTGCTTACTTGTTTCCACACTTGCTCCCAGGGACTGTGTCTTCTTTAGATCTCCCTTCTCTCCCAGAAATTCCCGTGACGCCTGCTGCATGGTTTGTGCTCAGTAACTGAATGCGTTGTGCATCAGGGAGGCGCATTGGCCTGTGCGATGGGCAAGTGGGTGGAGTACCAGAAGGGAGCATAAAGATCAGTACATTCAAACCCTTCCCTCCATGCTGCAGAGAGCTAGAAGTATTCACAGAACATAGGAGGAAACTGAGGCATTGAAAGAGCTGAAAGTATTACTAGGACTCTGCTGCTGACTTTAGTACCGGTTCCAACTGCTACACTACTTTCTGGGATGGTTGAGTGTGGGTAAGAGTTTATTTTCTGTTTTGTTTTTGTGGTGCTTTCATAATTTTGGTAAAGATATTTTAAGTCAGAGCACAGGGCGGTTCAGTTTTCATTACCCAACTTGGCATTTTCCTGTTGTACACAGAGCAGCTCTGAGCCCTTATCATAGCCCTGTAACCATATCCCCCGCTGGGTCCAATGCTAAATCAACACTGTCAGTGAAAAACAAACACTAACAGGTGTGCAGCACATTGAGCAAGGGGGAGACTGTTTATCCTACAGCAAGAGTTAGTAAACTGGAGGGAAGGGAAAAGCCGGTCCAGGTAGGAGCAACCCCGCTGGGTCCCACAGCCCCCTCGGGGACAGGGAGAGGGTGCCAAAGGCTTCGGACAGCTGCCACGGGCCTGCAGCCACCAGGCCCACCTGTGAGCAAGCTGCAGCAATGGATTTCGGTAACTACATTCAAAGCTTCTGTCAGAGTCACATGTTAAAGCTCCTGGGATCTCTTAGACGAGATCCAGGCAAGTGTTTCTGATACTCACACACTGATGATGATGCAGCAGACACTCCCTGGGCGTCCTCAGCTACAACACCTGCAAGGGTCATGTTTGGGACAGGACATCTTTCATAGGATCTTGTTTCAGGGGAAACCTTTACAAAGTCTGCCCTGAGAGGAAAGCTCCTGCTCTGTATTCCTGAAGCTGCCACCTTGATGTTCCTCCTGAACCAGGGACTAATACAATGCTGAGTAATAATAATTACCAGCCTGTGTGGAGCTGTGTACTGCGCTTTTTTTTTTTTTTTTTTTTTTTTTTTTTTTTTTTTTTTTGAGACGGAGTCTTACTCTGTCACTGGAGAACAGTAGTGCCATCTTGGCTCACTACAACCTTCGCATCCCAGGTTCAAGCAATTCCCTTGCCTCAGCCTTCTGAGTAACTGAGTAATGGATTACAGGCACTGCCACCATACCTGGCTAAGTTTTGTATTTTTAGTAGAGACAGGGTTTCACCATGTTGGCCAGACTGGTCTTGAACTCCTGACCTCAAGTGATCCACCCACCTCGGCTTCCCAAAATGCTGGGATTACAGGTGTGAGCCACCATGCCCGGCCTTGCTAGGCTCGTCTAAGTATGTCTTGTTTTATCTAATCCTCACATCAACACTATGAGGTAGATACTGTTATCAGCATCCTCTCTACTTTACAAATAAGGAAACAGAGGGACAGGGTGAATTAAATTTCCCAAGGTTATGCAGCTAGCAGGTCTGTGGCAGAGCCAGGATTTAAATCCAGGTTGGTGGTTTCAGAGTGTGCGTTCTTAGCCTCCAGGATGCTGCAGTTGACCTGACAGTTCTCAGCCTTGGCTGTACGTTAGAATCACCTGGGGAACTTTTAAAACTGCCAATGCCAGGGCTCACCTCCAAAGATACAGATTTATATGGGTTAGGGTAGGCTGAGTACTAAAATGTGTGTGTCTGTGTGTGTATGTAATGTATAATATATACGTGTGTGTGTAATATGTCTTTTGCAAGCAGATTAGCCTTAGTCACTTAAAGAGTGCAGCTGGCACAGGTAGGTGTTTCCCATCACATCATCCAAGGAAAGTATGGAGGGGTGGCAGACAACATCGGAAGCCCAGCCACAGAAGGTCTGGCACGGGCGTGGTGCCATGACTAAGGCTTGGGGAAGAATGCCAGAAAGAAGGCAGAGGCAGCCAAAAAAGGTGCTGTGCTAGAGAGACAAGAAAACCGACAGAGGCCCATTGCATCGTTTGCCAAGGGTGGCCGTGGAGACCTGCCAGAGGGGAAGACCGCAGGGGTGACCACCTTCACTGCCGCACAAAGCGTTCCTGGAACTCCCCAGTACTAACAAGAATTAGAGTTCCCAGAAAGGTGTTTTAAGAGAGAAACTTGCCTTATAAATCACATCTGCTGGAGGTCCCAGGGGAGTGTTTCGAAATCTGAAGTATACAGGGCAGAAGGCTTTTGAAACCAGGGGAGATGTGAGTGCTGGGAAGTCAGGGCTTCCCCAGCCCGGCAGTTGCGTGTCTGGAATCGGCTCAGTTCAGCTGCAAGTTACACTCTCACTCTGCTTACGCCTTAGACATATGTTTTAGAATTATAAAATTCATGTCTGTTAAAGCCAAGTTAAAATATTTTAAGACAGAAGAAAAACCCACTCAGTTGTATCACCTAAGTGTAACAACTATTATTCAGTATATTCCTTTATATTGATGTCATTTTTTCCTGGACATAATTTTTCAACACAGTGTTAATCATAATGTGTATATAAATATTATAGCTGGCTTTTTCACTCAAAATGATGTGACCATTCCTTGCATTATGAATTATTAAGGAATATCCTTACTTATAATAATTATGCTAACAGGGACCAGTTATTGCTGGGTGTCTAAAAATTGAATAATCTATGAACTCATTATATAGAAAAAAAATCTGCATGAACTTCTACTCTTAAGAATTGTGTTTATTTTTACTTCAATATACAAGACCTAAAACAAGTACTTTATAACATGAAGATGTACATCTATGTGTTAGATATCTTTATCTGTCTCTCCTTTTTTATAAGGCCTAAAAACAGATTCTTTATTACTTGAAAACCACATCATTGAAACAAGTTTACATGTTAAAAATAAGAAAACAAAACAAATAAGATTCATAATTATCATTTCGATGACATGTGATAAGCATCGTTTAGTGAATTTAACTGTTGGTCATTGCTATGGTGCAGGTGTGTGGACTTCTTGGTGCCAGTAGGACCAGTGCTGTGAGCTCACTCGGTTCCTCTACCGCTTTTCTCTCTTCTAAACTCTTAGAATCTTCATGCACACAACCTGAAGGCATCCTGGGACTTCACTTGGCATAAACACTTCCTTTGTATCAACTCTGATTTCCTTTGATTTTCTCTAGCTCATGACACTTCAATAGTACCATCTGGTACCAATGTAATCATAAACACGGATTATGAATTGAGTTCCCACCCTGAATCCAAATGGATCTTTCAGCTGTTGTAGAATATAGCTATATTAATTTTAAAATTGATTGAAAGGTAAACATAAACGTAAAAATGTTCCATAGACAACTTCCAAATCTAGAATAAGTATCGCCAGACCTCTGCCATGTTGAGAAATACTGATTTATCGAATGCCTCTCTTGTATCAGGTAACTAAGCTAGAACCACTTACTCCCTGTAACAACCTATCATTCCCATTTCTCAGATGAGGTAATGGAGTTTGTAGAGGTTTTAAGGCTGGATGAAGAATGTGGAGCTGTCTGGTGAAGGAGCTGTGATTCTAATCCTGGCCTCTGCCGTTCCAGAGCCAGTGTCCTTGGACCATGATCTTGCATGGCCTTCCACAATTTCTTAGAAAATGTTCTTTTCCCATGTGGGGTTTAGCATGTTTATACCAGTTGAGAGCAGGGCTAGAGATAAATGATTGATTTTTTTTTTCCTTTAGAGAAAGCCTAGCATTTGTCATTTATGGTGTATTTACTTATGAAAATAACCTAATGAGGATGGAACCTTTAAGACATTTCAGTAGATCTGGCAGTAGCCCAGGTGATTGGCTGTAGCTTGCCAGCTATTAAATCTTTCTGAATATGTGAAGAATTGTAATTTCCTTCGCAAAAGGACTTTGCCACGTGGTATAATCCCTGCACACACATTGGCATATGCAGGAGCTCTCTTTGTGCAAATCTATTCTTGGAACCATTCATATTAACTTGATATTTCATCTTTTGGCCCCAAAGCATAAACTGGCACAAAAAACACTAACCCTGCCATGCACCAAAATTTGGAATAATAAATCAACCGCCTGTAATTATATTGGGAGGGCCAGCTTTATTCTTTAGTGAGCAGATTGATGTATCAGTTTAGACTGGATGTCCTTAGGGCTCTCTGGGAATTTGGGCTGACTTTCTAGTGCCCAGGCAGGCACTGCCCCAGATCCCTGTGTATAGAGGTGAGTTCCCGCTGTGCAGGTCTGTCAGGACTAAACTGGTTTCCAAACCTGGTTGGCCTCTCCGCAAGGTCCATAGCTGTCAAAAGTGAAACAAAGCAAAGGTCTTGGGATGCCAGGAAGGCACAAGCTCATCCATCAGGCTCAGCAGGAAAGGCAGGGGAGGCAGTGGTGGGAAGCCTTGCTTCACTGTGTGATTCTAGGTGGCTGTTAACTGAGCATTTGAGGACTGTCTCAGATAGACCAGATTGAACCAGGTAATCCCTTTGTCTGAATTCATGTCATTTCTTCAGCAATGGCAGGAAAGACTTGAAGCAGCAGGTTTAAGTGGGCAAAATAAGACAAAATAAATGGGCAAAATACTGACTGGGACCAGGGCTAAAGATAAACATTTTTTTTTCCCCTTTAGAGAAAATCTAGTGTTTGTCATTTATGATACATTTATTCGCTTATGAAAATAACCTGATGAGGATGGACCCTTTAAGATATTTCAGTAGATTTGCCAGTAGCCCAGGTGGTTGTCACCTGGTATGACAAAATAGTATAGAAGAACATTTCATATAGGGGGAAATATTCGCTATTCATGGTTCTGCTTGCCTCCAAGACGAAGATTGTATGAAATATTAATGAGGAAAGGGGTGAGTCAGTGAAAGAAGGAGCCTACTCCTGCATCCTGCCATTACAATTTGCAGATTAATTCCATTGGAATTTAAATGTATCCTTACATTGTGGCATCAAGTGTGAAGATGAAGAAGTCCTGCCTGGATATGTTCCTTGCCTGATTCCTGAATGGCTTAATTTGGCTCTGCCTGTGTGACTCATATGCCTACCCCACATTAAATTGGATGGTTTATTTTCTGAAATCAAGTGGGCTATTTTGGCTTCATGGCTGTATCTCTTTGCTTTTGTGGTTTCCTCTGCTGAGAATCTTCTAACTCTGGGTCCTCACATGCCTGGTGCCTTTTGGGTGCTCTGGTCTCAGTTCAAATTGCCCCTTCTCAGAGAAAGGCCTTTCCCCACCTCTCTCCACTCCTAATCATTCTCTGCTACACGTCTTTGTTAAACGCTTAATACACTCTAGGATTATCTCATTTATTTCCTCGTCTATTTTCTGTCCTCTCCTTCCCATATATGGGTTTTGTTTTCCACTATGTCTTCAGTGCTTAGCACAGTATCAAGTACACAGTGGGCATCCACTAAATATTTCCTCTTATGTAGTGAGCCCTCCTAGAGCACTAACCATGTTACCAGACACCATCCTGAAGGCTTTATGAATATTAACTCATTTAATCCTTGCAGCAAGCCTAGGAGGTGAGTCCTATGTTTGTCTTTATTTTACATATGGAGAAACTGTTAAGTGACTCTGGAGTCCATTCTTTGAACAGCTGCCTTAGGCTGCCTCTCTAGCGTTTTTGTGGAATAAGTGAATGAACATCTGTCATCACCATTACCTAAGAACTCTTAGAATGATATAAGTTCTAAATTCAATAAACATAAATATGATTCTAAAAATAGAAATATTAAATATATGAAAGATATCATGCAAGGTGAAGAGTCACTAGATTCAGGACATCACTGTCATAAGGAGTGATGAGTATGCAGTCTTATTCTTGGTTTCTAATTCTCCAGAGCTGGTAGGCAGACAGTAGGTTAAATCTTGAGATGATATTGACCAGGAAAGGCAAATATTTTTCTTTATAAGTTGCCCCAGGCACCAAAAGATTCATCAAATGGCTGGAGGATGCAGGGAGACTCAACAGTGCTTAAGAATCTTGGTGGGCTTTATAACTTGAGAATTTTGAAATGTATTGTTATTTGTAAACCTCTACTTTATATGTTTTGGTTGATTGACTTGTTTGAACTCATACATTTTAAGTCAATGTAATAAATGTGTATACATTTATTTTAAAAAAAATCAATAGTTTGTGTAGGCACTTGGGAAGTTCTTGAGAATCTTGGAGACATAGAAGGGTTTTTAACTTTATAAAAAAATTTCACATTTGTCTTCTCATTTTATTTCAAAGCACCACTGAAGTAGCAGAGCTGGAGTAATGTTCTTTTTATCTAGGCTAGTTGGCTCCCAGGTCAGCGGTCTGGACTGTTGTGGTTTTCCTTCCATCTCCATAGCTGCTAGCTCATCCTCTTTGCTGGTTCCTCTTCATCTTCCAATCTTGAAGCATGACGTGACCTAGGACTCAGCCTTTGGGCATCTTCTCTTCTCTTTGCACTCAGCTCTCTGGTGGTCTCTTTCATTCCCTTGGATTTAAATGCCATCTCTATGCAGATGACACTCAAATGTTATTTCTAGCTCTGCTCTGTTTCTTTATCTCAGGGCTATTCATCTCTGACATTTCCCTTTGGTTGTCTAATGGGTATTTTAAACTTAAATGTCCCAACGTGGGCTTCCAAGGTTACTCTGCTTTGTCCTCTCCATATCAGTAACACTACTCTATGCTTCTAGTTGCCTGACCGAAGGCCTGGGGCCATCTTTGACCCCAGTCTTGCTCTGGCCCTCCACATATCATCTGTGACAAATCCTGCTGCTTCCACCTTTAAGATTAGATATATCCAGAATCTGACTTTTTCTTTACACAGCCACTGCTGCCAGCCTGGGACAGACCTGTATCACTTTTGCCTGGTTGATGACAATGGCTTCCTAACTAGACTCCCTGCTTCTCCTTTGCTGCCTTTCAGTCTACAGTCAGCCCATCCTCCCTGCATGGGTAGATTCAACCAAATGCCACAGGGAAAATATTGGGGGAAAAATGGATAGTTGCACCAGTGCTGAATATGTGCAGATTTTATTTCCTCGTCTTTATACCCTAAAAAATAAAACATAACTATTATTTACACAGCATTTACATTGTATTAAGTACTTTAAGTAATCTACAGATGATGTAAAGTATAAAGGAGGATGTATGTATGTTACTTGCAAATACTAAGCATTTTTAAAAATATATATTTTATTGCATTTTATGTTTTGGGGTACATGTGAAGAACATGCAAGATTGTTGTATAGGTGCATACATGGCAATGTGGTTTGCTACCTTCCTCCCTATCACCTATATCTGGCATTTCTTGTTAGCCTTCCCCGACTTCCCACCCCCTGCTGTCCCTCCCCTAGTTCCCCCCGCCACAGACACCAGTGTGTGATGCTCCCCTCCCTGTGTCCATGTGTTCTCAGTGTTCAATACCTGCCTATGAGTGAGACTGGACAGGGAAAATGTGGCACATATGCAACCTGGAATACTATGCAGCCATAAACAATGATGAGTTCATGTCCTTTGTAGGGACAAGGATGAACCTGGAAACCATGATTCTTAGCAAAGTGACACAAGAACAGAAAATCAAACACTGCATGTTCCCACTATGCATTTTATATAAAGAGTTGAGTATCCATAGATTTTGTTATCCTGGAGGATCATAGAACCAGTCCCCCACAGATACTGAGGGACGACTATATTCTCAATGTGAAAAGGAAAAGGTTCCTCTTCAAAGTGTCCCTTTTTGTTAAAGAATAAATAAAAAGTGTTAGAAATAATAGTTTCTTTTAAAAACTAGCTTTCTTCAAGCTTCCTTGCTTTTTGTTAAGAACTCTTTTTTAAGCCCTATGTAGCTGTTAAATATAGTAAGGGAATAAGTACATTCTATGTCCCTGTACTTTAGCCAAGTTATTTATTCTGGCCTATAGCCTGCTCAGACATGTCCAGACATGCCCAGGCATTTCCCAGCTCACAGCCTACACCTCTTCCGTATTTGGAAATGTTATTTTTCTCCTCATTTCCTGTAAAGAGCCCCCTTGCTTTTTTTGTTCTCCATTACCCATTTACCTATTTGGGAAGGTTTTAAGTTTTTAGCCAATCAGGATCAGTCTAGATTGTATAGTCCAGCTACAGTCAATGGAGACAGGACACAATGTCAGACAGTAAGGACCCAATGTGTCAGGGATAAAAACTTCTGCTTTTCTTTGTTTGATGTGCTCTCATGACAATCAGCCTTTCGAGAAGCACCCTTTCTGTAGAAAGTAAAATTGCCTTTCTGGGAAAATTTTTGTCGGAGTGCTAGTTCTTCTTTTTGTCACTGAGGAACAAGCATTTGTTTCTAACATCAACATAGCAGCCAGGGTGATTCTGCCATCCTCAGATCATGATCCTCCTCTGCTGAAAATGCTCTAAGGACCTCCCCTGTCACGTAGAGTAAAAGCAGTCTTTCAACAATCTACACAGCCCCATTCCTCCTGCTTTCATGGATTCCCTATGACTTGACTTCTCCTCTCCAGCTGCAAGACCTCCTTACTGTGTCTTTCACATTTTCCCACCTCAAAGCCTTTGTGTTTATGCATTCTTGTCTCTGCCTACAATGCGTTTTCTTCAGAGATCTCTGTGGCTTTTTCCTTGATTTTTTTTAAGGTCTTTATTCACTTAACTTTTTAGTAAAACCTTCCCTAGCCACCCCATTCGAAATTGCTGTAATCATCCCAGCACTTTCTACTCTCCTCCCATGCTTTATTTTCCTTCTGAACACTTAAGCCACTATATACATTCTAGATGTGTTAGTTTAGACTTTGTTTTTTACCTGATCTAAAAATACTGATAATAATGGCACCAACCTAATAGAGTTGTTGTCAAGATTCACTGACGTACTATAAGTGCTTAGCACAGTGTCTAATGTGGAGTAAGCTTTCATCGAGTGTTAATGTGCTTATAATGTGCATGCCCCTAGCATCCAGCTCAATACCCTATATGTAGTAGATGTCCCCTAAATTGCTTTTAAACAAATTAACCATCTAATTGGCAGAGTCAACATTTCCAAACTTGTCTTTGTTCTGTGGAATCCATACACGTGAGATGCAGCATGGTACTAAAGCTGATGCCTACAAGAAAAAGTCTGAACTCAGCCCCGGAAGATTGTTGCTACTAAGCTAGGCCTTATCATAGAACACTTAGCTGAGCCCATCTGACTCCAGCATGGGTTCTGAAAAATAGGAGAGTCTTTCCCCCAAAGAAAAAGCTGTTCCGTGAGAGCATAACCTTTAAAATGTACTCAGTAATAATGCCTTCTGAAGCATTTGTGCAATTAGATGTATTTCATTAACCATGTTTTCTGAGCAGAGCAATTTGAAAGAACACGTTCCCTTCTGTCTCACTCTGTCATGTTCTCATCAGCCCTTTCACAAATTAATCTCAATAAAAGCAACTTCCCCTCAGTGGTGAGTTAAAGTAAGACTGTTCACATGATTAATACTTCATTGTGTTTTTATGCACACTCCTCCATGCTTTTTAATTATATATAATTACCAGGAAACAGGGAATAAAATCTGTTTAGTCTACAATGAAACATGCTAAATAGATAATGTTTCCAGTTTCTGTTTTTGTTTGTTTATTTGTTTAGGTATAATTTTAAACCAGGGAGGGCAGTTTCAACAGCATAGACCCAGATCTTGCAGAAAATACAGCTTATCGGATTAAGCATTATTTATTTCATGCGTGAGCTATTACCTTTTAAAATTGTCACACAACTTAGTGACTCGAGTAATGACATCTGGGGTGCAATTATTTCAAATGGCATTTTTTTTTCCTCCTTGTATAAAAGTTGCAATTAACTGTAAACAAGAGTTAAACTTGATGGTAGCATATGGTGATTTTGATATGACGATATGTTTTTTACTGCAGCTTCCAATGTGTATGTTTCTGATGATGAATAATTTCATTAAAGCCTGTCACAGTGATCATATTAAAATGCATGATACTCTTAAAGAGGCAGCACAGCTCAGTGTTAAATCTCGGGCCCTGGAGACAGGCTTCCTGCACCTGAATCTAGTTCTGCCTTCTGTATTAGCCATGCCATCTTAGGCAATTTATGTAACTCCTTTCTGCCTCAGTGTCTTCATCCAGTAGCTATCGCAAAGGGTTACTGATAGAATTAAATAAGTGTACATAAAGTGCTCGGAAAAGAGCACTGAATGAAAGTTAATTGTTGCAATCTATCACAAAAGGCAAGGTCACTGTGCAATGCACCAAACAACTGCAAAATCCCAGTGACTTGAAATAATGGTTTACTTCTTGCTCAAGCGACATGTTCCTCAAAGAGCAGCCATTGTTGCGGCAGAAGTATGGAAAACTCTGGATGGTCTTGCGCTAGCAATTAAGTGCTTCTGGCTGGAAATGGCGCTGCAACTCTGCTCCTAATCCATCGGCCAGAATTAGTTACATGGCCACACTCGATCACCTGGAAGCCAGGAGGTACAATCCACCTTGTTCCTGGAAGGCAGACAGCAAGCATCTTTGGCAAACAGCACTCATAACATCCACAGTTTCTGCTGTTACGCCTCTGCAGTAAAAGCATCTGGCATTCTTGGTTTGAGTAGCCTTAACCTTTCAGGGTGCTGGCTGTTGCTGTTGGTGTTGGAGGACTACAGGCCTCTGGGATGGGCTTCAGGAGGACAGAGAGTGGGAATGTCTTGGGGTACAGCAGGCTGGACAGAAGGCTCTATTTAGCTGTCGAATGCCAATCAGAGCCACTGAACCGTCTGTAATATAAATGACTTTAAAATGTTCCCCATTGAAAAAAAGGACTAGTTCTAACAACTAAACATGTCTGCTCCAAGATAAGATTGGAAATAATGTGTGTGTCCCTCCCTGCTGCCCCCATCGGTATCTACCTCCTCTATTAAAAACTCTACATCATTTCCCAAGGCCGGTAGCTCTTGCAGATGGTTTTACTTAGATATTCCCCATTTACATTTGTTTGTTTGCCTTGAACTCCTCTAAGGCCATCTAAACAAAAACAAATGGCTTAGAGTTTGCTCTTGATTACCCATGCAAATGATTGGGAATGTTGAATAATGTGTATTTGCCTTTATTTGGACTTTTCTATCTGTTTCTTGGCCAGGAACCCTGCCCTTAATCTTTTCAGTTCTCTTCTACACAACTCTTACAGAGGCAGGCTCACCCATTTGAATGCCTTTGATTTCTGTTTAGTTCAGTCCTCTCTCAGCCTGGGCTCCTGCTCTGGAGCAGGGGTGATGGTGGGCAAAGCCTGGGCTTTTGGTTTTCTTGTAATCTCTAAATACTTTGATAATTTATTCTGGCCTTTCCAATTGCTGTCGCATGGCTGGAGGAAAGAGCAGTGCAGTTCAGATTTCAGAAGTCAAGACTGGACTGAATAAGGGGGCAGCAACATGAACTCTTTTTATAACACCATCGCTGGAAAGGTCCCACAGTTCTTGCCACTCCCAACACCCACCTGCCATGATAAGACATACTTCCACTCCTGTCATCACACGATCCCCCAGCAGCCTGCAATGTTCTCAGTATACAAGCTTTGGAGGCAGAAGTTCCTGTGTCCAGATTGTGAGCCTACCACTTATTAGCTGTAACGTAGGGGAAAATTACCCAACCGCTCTGAAGTTTGATCTTCATCTGCAAAGTAGGGTTTAATGACACTTAATGTGAACAGCTGTCGTGACAATGCAGTGAGAAAATTTGTGTCACTTCCTAGCATAGTTCCTGGCACATTCAGACTCTAAGTTAATTGTGGTTGCTATTAATTAAGACCCAAATTAGCTTTTATCTTTTCTGTGAACTCTAAACCTACTTGATATCCTCCTAAACAATATACTGGTTTTCAACTTTACCAAAACTCCTGTAACTAATAGACCCAAAGCCTGTTAGGTTAAATGGAGTAAAGTTTGTTTCTCAAATTATAGTCCAGGGAAGAAGTTCCAGGTTGTGGGCAGGAAGAGGTGGTAAGAGACAGTCCTTTAGAAATTCAGGGTGATATCTGCTCTTCTGTCCTCGACAAGTGGTTTCCAATGTCACTCTATTCATTGCCTGCCATTTTGCCCTGAAGGATGGGCAAGAACATGGATGGAGGTGCATATGTGGGACGTTGTATGACCCAGGTACAATGACCCTGTCACAGTCCACTGAGAGAAATTTATCAGAGGGCCACAGGCTACTTCAAGGGAGGCTGAGAATGTGGTGCCATGGGGCTTCCAATCTCCACTTCAGTGAGGAAGAGGAGAGTGGATTCTGGTGATCAGTTACTTGTCTCAGACTGAAAGCCTTTTTATATGTGTTAGGAATGTCTTTTCCATTAGACCAGGCGTCCGCAAACTTTTTACACAGGGGGCCAGTTCACTGTCCCTCAGACCGTTGGAGGGCGGCCACATACTGTGCTCCTCTCACTGACCACCAATGAAAGAGGTGCCCCTTCCTGAAGTGCTGCGGGGGGCCGGATAAATGGCCTCAGGGGGCCGCATGCGGCCCGCGGGCCGTAGTTTGGGGATGCCTGCATTAGACTGTTGGCTCCTTGAATCAGAGACCTTGTTGTGGCCTTAACCTTCAAAGTTATGTTCAGGGACAGACATGTGATAGCATCCTAAGAATACTTTGGGAATTAAGCTAAATGAACAGGAGTTCTATTCTTTGGACAAATATCTCAGATTTGGTCTCCCTTGAATCTGGATGTCACTTTTGAGTAAAATGGACAAGCTTTAAGAGGTTGTATTAGGGATTTCCAGTCTTGGACAATTTATTCTTTGCAACAATTCAAAGATAATAACAAAAACACTGAGTGTTTCCCAGTGATATGTGGATTCCGTGAGCAATTCCCATCACTATAGTTACTTATTATAATTATTTACTGATATATTATAGGGTATGTTATGCCCTTAGTGTTCTTTCAATCATCTTTTAAAATTACAGGTTCATATAGTCTTTTCTTAAAGATAAATAGCATTTCTGAAAATAAGTAGAGTGGACAAATCATAATTTTGTAGGGTCTCAGGGTAAAAAAGAAAATCTGGTGTCATACTTTTAAAAAACCTATAATTTTAAATTAAAAGTCTAATAAAACAATATGTTTGGATTGGTAAGACAAGTTTCTTACCTCAATTATGATAGAAAATATGTAAATAGGAGCCAAGCAAATTATAAGAGACAGATCACTGGATTGGGTATAAATAACAATAGAGCAAAACAAAATATTTTAAAGTTCCCCTCCTCTAGACACTTGTGCCACTGAAGTTGCTGTCTCTGAGCCTCCAGCCCACCTTTTTCTTCACTACTTTGTGATCGTCAACAAGCTTGACTCTGCAAAGCACTGTTTTGCTTGCCACCTGCTTCCTTAGTCCACCTCTGCCACTGCATGGCTGCAGATTGTAGGACAGGCCGAGGGTGAAGGGTCATCCTTCTTTCCTTTTGTTTCCCGTTCTTGTCCTTCAGCCCTAGCAAAGCTTCTTCCTCCCACGGTCACAATAGTTCCATCCAGCAGCAGCAGTTGAATCCAGGTTGCAATTTTCTAGCACTCATGGAATTAGTCTCCTCGCATCCTTTAGAGATGTCAGCAGCAGTCAGTTGATATGTTTTTTGCAGGGTCTTGGGGTACTTCTTGAGCTCATGGAGCTGATCCTTCAATCTCAGAGGAACCAATGCCAGTCAAACAGCTGCCCTTTCAGAGGGTTTTAGTTTCAGTCCATGGTGCCTCAATGCTGAGCTTCCAAGTTTTCATAAATCTGACTTCTTCTCTCTGTTCTTCCACGGATTGGTAGCGGCTTCCTGCACCTGCTAGCTTCCTGCTACCTTTTCTTTCTGCCTTTTGTTTTTTTCAATACCTTAGTTACCAATTTTTATTATCTTCTCTCTGTTAAAACAGCTTGTGGTTTCTGTATTCTGATTGAGCTCTGATTCATAGAATATGTGAAGTTCTTTCTTTCAACAAGCAAGTGGACCAGATGCTGTATGTTTGAATCACTTCATCATACTTGTGTGCTTCTCGATTTGAATTTTTAAAAGTTCAGTTTAATGATATGTCCTTTTACTAAAAGTTATACTTAAACAGCTAAATGAAATTTGCTTCTGCGTTTGTTATCTGGATTCAACTTTGAGAATGAACTGATTGTTATTATTATTATTTTATATAGCCTTTGCTACTAATTCTGTTATCTTGGGGGCAAATGTTTCTCTGTGCCTCATTTTCTCCTCATTGTACTGGGAGAAGAGTGTTTGCCATCAGGTGACCTTTACAACGCCTTCAGACAGGTGAACTATAGGTCGTATTATCGTCTGGCTAGGGACAAAAGGACTCATAGATGAGAACTTCTCTGAAGTGCTGACATTTTAAATGTTTGTTTGATGGACAAGTTTGGTTTCTGAAATATCAAACTTACCTCCTTGAATTCTTAAGCAGAGTATGCTAAGTATATTTATAATTTTTATTAACTCAGGGTTATAATTTTTACCCTTAAAGTCTGTTCAGCCTTAAATACATCTTTCTTTTTAGGGATCATTGGCAGGTGGAGGGACACATCCCTATAAACAAAATTGTCCCAGACTAATCATAATGTGGAAGGTAATGAGACAACAGCATCAGCTAAGGTTTACAGTTACTGAACTCTTACTAAATGCCAGGTGCTTTTTCAGGTCCTTTACATACATCATCTCATTTATTCCTACAGCAACCCTAAAACTGAGGTACTACTATGATATGGCTCGGCTCTGAGTCTCCATGTGTCTCCACTCAAATCTCATGTAGCCTTGTAATCCCCACATGTCGAGGGAAGGACCTGGCGAGAGGTGATTGGCTCATGTGGGCAGTTTCCCCCATGCTGTTTCTGTGATCGTGAGTGGGTTATCAGGAGACCTGATGGTAAAAAAGCGTTTGGCAGTTCCCTATTCCCTCTCTCCCTATTCCCTCTTCCCCTTCACCTTCCTCCATGATTGTAAGTTTCCTGAGGCCTCCCTAGCCATGTGGAACTGTGAGTCAATTAAACCTTCTTCCTTTATAAATTACCCAGTCTTGGGCAGTCCTTTAGAGCAGTGTGAAAATGGACTAATACATATGGTTATCTCCACTTTACCAATGAAGGGACAAGAAACTAAATTACTTCCCAAGGTTCCATGGCAAAAATAGACAGAGCCAGAATTAAAGTCAGTCTGATTCCAAAACCCACCCTTCCAATTCACTATTTTTGCAATTTTTTTAAATGTATACATTCATTTGGGAAACAAGTTTGGGACTGACCATGTGAAGGTCATTGTACTCAGAAGTGTGGGAATTACCAAAAGGAGTGAGACACAGCCTTGCCTTCAAGGAATCTATAATCCATTAAGTACTAAAGTACTGACTATAATACTAAGTCATATGTAAAAAGTGTCCTGAGGGGGTAAAGTGCCTCTCAGGAGCACCCCAAAGAGTGGGCAACACAGCCTGGCGAGATCAGGGAAGTCTGTGATGGGTAGGTAGAAGTTGGCCACAACCCTGAAAGAATGTGGGGCTGAGGATATAAAGAAGGGCAGGAGAAGAGGGGCAGGCTGTGGGGAGGTCCACTTGGGAGAGCTGGGAGCAGAGAGGTGGGTAGGGTAAGTTGAGACCAGGTTGCTTGGAAACAAGCTGATTCTTCAGAGACCCTGCCCATTCACTTTACATTCTTTGCCATGTGCAAGAGCTTTGAAGTCATCCAAACTTAACATTAAAACCTAAAATACTGAAGATGAATAAGAATCTGTAAGCAGCCTTTAGTATGTGCCAGGCATTGGTCTAAGCAGTTTCGTCTTTTTATCAACCTTAGAAAACAGGTTGATATAGTTTGGCTGGGCCCCGCTCAAATCTCATCTTGAATTACAGCTCTCAAAATCCCCATGTGTCATGGGTGGGACCTGGTGGGAGGTAATTGAAGCATGGTGGGTTTTTTCCATGCCGTTCTTGTGATAATGAGTAAGTCTCACAAGATCTGATGGTTTGATAAAGAGGACTTCTCTTCCACAAGCTTTCTTGCCTGCCGCCATGTAAGACATGACTGCTCTTCCTTTGCCTTACATCATGATTGTGAGACCTCCCCAGCCATGTGGAACTCTGAGTCTGTTAAACCTCTTTCCTTTATAAATTTCCAACTCAGGAATGTCTTCATTAGCAGCATGAGAATGGACTAATACACAGGTACTATTATTATCTCCATTTACATTGGGGAAAGTGAGGCACAGAGTGGTTAAGTAACTTTAGCTATTATGTGTGGCTAAGCCAGAATTTAAACTCAGGCTGTCTGACTCTGGAGTCTGATGGTCTTAGTCACTATTATAAAATGCTTTAAGAAAGAAAAATAATGAAAAAAAGTAAACATCGTCTGAAATTTTCTCCTGAAGCAAATGGTGCTTAGAAGGCTCCTACTCTGGGCGCTGCCCCTACCTCAGCCCTGTCCAGCCTGTGAGGTCTCTTCTCTCTGGGAAGGTGAGCCAGAGCCTTGCCAGGTGTGGACTTGCCTGTTTTCCCAGAGGGACCGCATGGCTTTGAAGGTGGGACAGTGTCTTACCCCCCAGGACATGCACACGAAACATCATTAGAACAACTGTGTTCTCTCTAGGAAGAGACAAGCATCTCTTGGTTGCACTCAGCTCTCTATTAGAAAACAAAAGATGTTTTCTGTAATATGATTTTGGACTTTTCACCCAAGTTGGTCAGTCCTTTCAAGATCCAAAGCTGTCTGTGACTCTTTTCTTTATGTTAACTGGTCTGGCAGGATTCTGATTTTAGTAAAAAAAAAAAAAATCAGTTTGCCTTTTCTGGATGCCTGATGGAAATGAGACAAGTGCAAATGAAAGAAGATTTACTTGCAAGGAAAAAGGAATCAATGCAAACCACAGCCTCATTATCGAAGTTTAAAGACTCTGGTGGAACAATGGAGGATGTTTAGTCTTTTCTCAGCGACTCAGACTTGTTTCTCATTTCCTGAGATGTCTCTGGAATGGAATTAAGATACAGCATACTTCATAAAACCAAATTGAACAGAAATTAATCTTCTTTATGATTCTGAATGTAATTTAGGATTTGTACAACACCATGGTGCCCATATTATGAACATTATATAGTTTAACAAAAACTAGTCTGATTATTTGAATTTTCTGGGTGTTTAGATTCTAGGTAAATAAGAGTACATCATGTTCAGAGTTTGCATAGAACTTGTGGCCATTAAAACCTAAATTTTATGATAATAAGAATAAAAAAGGAAATTGTCTTTCATAAGCATTATATAGACTTGGAAAGAAATCTAGAGATTCCTTAACCTTGGAATCCTTTATTTTCTAGGCTTACATAGGAAATAGTGTTTGGCTAAGCCTGAGGGACCTGAGTCTTAGGACTCCCAGCCCAGCGTTCTTTCTGGGCATCTAAATATATCTGACTCAAAATATATAAGGGTAAGGATAAGATCCATCCTTATCCTTGGCTTTGGCTTTGCTTGGCTTTGATATTGGCTTGTTCTAAATGGGATAGATGACCTGTCTGAGGCAACTAAAGATTGAGAGTCAATATCCACTCTATGTCCTTCACTCTTGCATCTTCCCCACTCCCCACAAACATCATACTGAAAAAGTTAAAAAGTGTGTTGGTATCAGACACAATGGTACTTATATTGGAATCAGGAGTTACAAAGACATTTGCATTTTGCTTTGGCCATATGTTATGGTAAAAATATAAGGTTTTAGTGCTTACTTTGCATCTGTAACTTGACTCTAAATCTAAATTTAATTTTCCTTCATTGAACTAAATAAGCAGTATTTTTTGGTAAAGTTAATTTAATGCATCTTACTAGAAAAGCAATTAAGAGCACCTTTAGCCATGCTGATGTAAACACTAGAGGCTCGTAAAATACACTGCTGGTTATCCATGCTTGGTATTACCTGGAGATGAGAAGGTTGTTCATGAAGTGTTTTAGACACTTGTGCAAATCATTTGCCTTCACCAGGGTTCATGACAGTTCTGCCTTTCCCATAAAATCCTGCTGAGCAGCCAGTAAAGCTACTGAGAGGATCCAGGGCAATGCAAATGCTGCCTCCCAGCACGATTTTTTTTTTTTTCTAATTTATAGCCATTGCTCTCAGTCTTATCAAGTGGAAGAACAGCCCAAAGGGTCTTCCTTTTCTCTCCCAGTTCAAGCAAAGGCAGCATTAAGGTTCACAGTGAGAAATTTTATTTTGTATTATGTAGTTCTACTTGAAGCTTAGATCCCATAATACTCTTCTTCTGGGTGTTATTTTACCTACCAGCCTGCTGATCTGGTATTATATGAATTCAAGCTCTAGTCAGAAGGGAGGTGATTTAAGGAGACTGAACTGGCCTGACCTGCAGTATCAGTCAATTAGTTGGTTCTGGTGGGCCTGAGACAGACTTTTAGTGTCTTCTTAGTGCTCAGAGGAACTGCAGCAACTTGAGAAGTTTATTAATTTAATAGCAATTTCACCATCGCTTTGGCTTTAGGCCAGTCCATTCATCCCTCTTAAGTACCCAAGTGTGGTTTTTCTCTCCAGCATCTAATTGTTGCATGGTCATCTGAAAAGGTCAATAGCTGGTGAGTCCAAGGAAAATGTGATCAAGGTTAAAGTGCTGCAACTTTGCCATTGTTAACTGAGGAAAGAAAGCAGGAGAGCAAATGATCAATGAAAACAGAACTGTATTTGGATAAAAGCAAGGCAAGAAGTATTATGTGAAAAGGCAAGTTCAAGACCCAGAGTGGGATTGACTGGGAAACTTGGGTTGTATTAGTTAAGTTATTTGGTTGCAAGTAGCAGAAAGTGAGTAGTTATGCAAAAATAAATAAAAAAAAATAACTTTAATTTAAAAATATTGATTGGATACTGGAGTATCTCATTAGCATTCAAGAAAATTGCTTGAGAATTGCCCCTACAGAACCAAGCCCAATGACTCTCTGTTTCTCAGTATTTGTTTTATTTGTGATATGTTCCGAATGGCTTAAATTGGGGCAGATGACCACCCCATGGTCAGGTGATCCATCAGCCATGGCAAGGGTGCAGTAAGATCTCACAATTTAGATTTGACTGCTGAGGGACCACCTCTGGACTCAGGGTAGATGCCAGAGAATCTGGGAAGCTATCCTGCAAATTGTTTAAGACAGATCTTTCTTTGTGGGCTTGAGCAATGAGTATTCACAGTACTTTCTGGAAACGTTTTCCATCTGGGCAGCAGGGGCTGGAAGAAAAGCCTGAGAGTCAGTTTCCATGATAAAGCATTGCCATCTGCCAGCTTTGTAACTCCAGCTTTACTGTGCCTCACTTTCCTTATCTGTAAAATATCTACCCTACTTGCCTTACAGAGGCATTCTGAGGAAGAAAGGAGGTAATAGGTGTGAAGTGTAACTTGTAGCACGTGCAGACAGGCCTAAGCCTTGGTATGGTGCAATTCTGTAAGCACTGCTACTGATCTGGGCTGTCCAGTCTGGGCAGCTGAATTCTGCCTTCACTTGGCAGTGGGGTCTACCTAATTGAGATACCTGTCTGGAAAAAATCCTGAAAGGATGCCTTCCTTTGAGAATTTATGTAGAGAAAATATTTTCCTCAGATCAGAATGATTGCACCTAAGCTATGGAGCGAGAACCATATTGAGTTTACTAACGAGTACCTTCAGTGTGACGGTAATGAGTAACTTCTGCCATGTGCAGTGGGTTTCTTCCCATTAAGGAGGTGAGGCAGGATTTCTGATTTGGTCCAGCTTGTCTCCTTTTCTGCTTTCATTCATCTGATTCACTGGTGCTCTCTTCTTGTATCCAATGCCATGTTTGAGTGACCTTTTTTCACAGTAGGGCTTCCAATTACAGCCTCGGAGAGTTTTCAATTTCTTCATTTCACTCTTCAAAGTCTGGCCTTGTGATAGACTCCTTACCAACTTCTTCTATTTTTCCAGCTGCTTCTGTTCTTAGCTGCACTGGACTTTGGAGGTTCTTGCTTCTTTGATGTGCTGTATGGAATGTGTGTTGCTGATGACTAATTGTTCTGGGTGTAACTTCTCTGGGCGACGTCCAGTTCTCTATCCCCCCCTGCAAAATAAGCCAACTCTGATTTATATGTCTGCGAATCGAGCTGTGGAGGTGGTTGTGGAGGGGAGTTGGAGTTGAAATGCTGTTGGAAACAGTACAGTTGGCTATGGCTTCCAAGCTCAAGAGCGAGTCAAATGTTGGCTGCTGCTCAGGGTCAAAATTTGGGCAGAGGAGCAGAATTAGGTCTTGTGCTATACAAATATGATTCTAATGAGACTCCATCAGTTCTCATTACTGGCTAAGTGGAAGACCATGAAGATGGTTTCAAAGTTGGGAAGATGCAACTCTGGACCTTCTCCAGGGCTTCAGTGGTATCTCTCAAAGTTGTTCGTGCAGGAGTTCATACTCTGCCCTTTGGGGACTGGACAACTCACCTCCAGATGGAGGCAAAGAATTTAGAAGATGCTTCCTCTGAAAATCCCCCCTGGCTTTTGCATTTAATCATTTCTGACCCAGTGGCATTTTAATCACAATGCCACCTTTGAGAGCTTTCAGGGCCTTACAGAGGATTGGTGCAGCAGGCTGCCCTGGCATGCTCGCATGCATGTGGAACAAACAGCATTGACAGGTGAAAGAAATGGGATTGTGGCACATTTTTTACTGGTTTCCTGCTTCACTACCTTTCAGCATTTCCCTAGGTAAATTTCATTCTTCACTTCACACCACTTCTGGTGACCAAATGTTGTCACTTGACATGGAGCTTTGAGTCAGGCCCAAACCAAGGAAAGGGCAGAGAGAAGGGCATAGGTGCAATGGTGATGAAGGCAACAGCCGAAAAGCCATTCTGTTACTAGGACTCTTGTCTTAGTGGAAAAAAGATAACACTAAAGCCCTTAAACGGAATGTTTTCAAGACAGTTTTAATGCCACTTCCTCCCAAGTACATCCTTCCTTTTCAATTTCTACAGGTTGACACTCTGCATTCTGGAAGGCTGAATATAGGAAGAAAATAGCAAACGTGGATACCCTTTCAAAAAATGATTTGAGTATATTTATTTTTTGGTTTGTTTTCCAAAGACTTTCTGATTAGGGCTTATGCATATTTTAGTCTTAGATGGGTACGGTCTAGCTATTTAAGAATCATCTCTGTGTTTCTAGAATAAGAACAGATATCAGACAGAGGCCAGAAAAACATCCTAGTCAGGACAGACTAGGTTATGCTGCGAAAACAAAGTCCCTTGAATCTCAGCAGTTTGCTAGAACAAAGGTCTATATTTTGTCCAAGCTATGTATCTGTCATGGGTCAGCTGAACTCACTTCCATGTTGCCTTCATGCTGGGGCCTAGGCTGATGGATCAGCATCTATTGGAAGCATTCCTGGCGTTGTTACAGAGGAAAAAGAAGCATAAAAAACCACTCACTGGCTTTTAATGCTTCTGGTCATAAGTGATGTATGTTCTTCCTGCTTGAATTCCATTGATGAACACAAGCTACATGGCCACACCTGATTTCCACAGGATATGTTTTATCCTCTTGCAGGAGAACTACCACAGAGAAGGCCTCTGGAATATTTTACAAGATTATGATAATACAATATACCGTGCTCAAGTTTACAAAATATTTAGCGTGTGATAAAGATATCCTTCAAATTATTAAAGGAAAGGCTAAAACAAATGGTCCTGGGGAAGTTGGTAGTTTGGAAAAATGAAATAAAATGAGGTTGTTATTGCATCTCACGCTGACAAATAGAATGGATTCCAGCTAAAAAATAAAAAGAAATATAGATCAGTAACTTACAATATTGGATGTCAAATGCTTCTTATATATAAAACCAAAGGTGGAAACTATATATAAAGGCTAAGACTAGCAGAGCTTATTATAGAAAAATAAAATCCTTTAGTAAGTTAAATATATATATATATGTATATATATATATATGTATATATATATATATATAAATAGAACTAAAAGGTAACAACAAAAGGGATAAAAATATTTTTCAATTTAAATAGCAAACAGTCAATACTTTTATTGATAGAGGAAGTCTTACTCATTAGAAAGATAAAGAGGTTGAGTTGAATAGGTTTTTGTTTTTGGATCAGATTTCCTTTTAACCATGTGGAGTCCAGGTGGGCTCTTCTCTCATTTTGGTGAAGATCCTCTGCTTCCCCCTGGGTTCAGGCTGCATTTTGCAGGCTTCCCACATGACATCCTATGTGGTCAGAAGCAAGAGACCATTACCTCAGTCCCTATCCTGCATAGGTAAGGTTGGATCTCTACAGGCTTCTGCAGGAGCAGGCCAAGGACTTCCAAAATGTAATCTCATCTACTCACATCTCACCGCTGTCTCCACTGCCACCATCACCTCCCCTGAGCCATTGCAGTCCCTTCCAAACAGCTTTTCTAATCCTATTCCTGCCTCCCAGAAGGCAACCTCCTGACAGCAGTAAATCAACTCTTAGCACTACTCTTCTTAAAACTCTCCAGTGGCTTTCGGGCGCACATAAAATAAAATCTGACCTTTACCTTGGTTTACAAGGTCCTGTGTGAGCAGGCCCCTCCTAACTCGCTGATTCATGGCACCCTGTGTGCACTCTTTAGGCTGTAGCCCTGCAGACTTTCTCTCCCTTGCATCAAATGCAGCATGCTTGTTTCTGCCTCTGGGGCACTGCCCTTTCTCTCCTGGGTCCCCTCTGCCCAGGAGGCTCCTCCCTGCATCAGAATCCTTCTCTGACCATGTTATTTGAGCACCAGCCTCTACCCCCATCACTCTTGAGCTCCTTGTACTACTTCGTATTCTTTACAGCAGGTACTGCTTATTCAGTATTATTTGTATGTGGTTTGTTGACATTCTCCTCCTACACTAAGAAAAGCTTTGTGAGAACAGGACCTTGTCCATCCCCACGTTTACCACTGCATTTCCAGTTTCTGGGGCATAGAAGGTACTCAAGAAATATTCATGAAATGGATGCATTCCTTAGAGGATAGTATCTGTTTAACGGATTTTCTTTTGCTGTTATTGACAGCACAACCTCCTCCCTGGCAGGGAGAGAGGGGGAAGGGGGCAAATCAGGCAGAAAAGTACATCTTTGCTACAGCCAGAAACTGATGCTTCTGTTTATTGTCTTATGCTATCAGCCTCTAAAAAAGATGTTTTATAGGGCATGATACTGTATCTCCAACAAGAATGCAAGTTCTATTTCACAGGTGCCTGAAACACAAAGGGTCCTAGTTACTTTTCCAAGGTGTCATGTTTTCTTTTGGCTCAAGCTCATACCCAGAAACCTGAATAAAATCTGTACTGGACAGCCTGGGAGTTGTCAAAACTCCCCAACTTATAAGCAAGCAGACCACAACACATGAGAAGGAAGCCTTTCAGAAAAGCTAAACATCTAATAGATAAACTCCAAGAAGCTAAAATTCCGCAATTTCACACCATCGCAAATAAGGCATCTGTTTAGCATAATGAGAAAAATATGGAATATGTGTCCAAATAACCTAGATCGGAATAATAGTTTTAGCACCAAGAAAAGCAGGGTGAATAGAAAAAATCATTTCAGTTTTCTAATGCCTTGACATGGCGGCCATGGAAACACACGGCTTAGGGGGCATCACTGGTCTTCTCTATCCCATGGGTGCTGCTCTTCTGTGTCATCCCAGCCAACCTTCCCTAAGGCTCCTCCCAGTCAGTGACCCAGCACAATGTGAGAGTGAGGCAGGCCCATTCTAGATACACACAAGAGGACTCTCCTAAGCCTCGCTGCACCTTTCTTGGACATGCTGTGCAGCCACAGGCTCGCTCTTCCTAGTGGGACTGTCTTCCTTCCCCACCTCCCTCAGAGGGGTCAGACATGCACCAGGTCTGGAGGATCTCTTTGTTTACTCCTGACCTTTTCCCCAATGAATCAGGATAGTATCTATTTAACAGATTTTCTTTTGCACGTCTAATGTCATCTTGAGCATATGCTGCTTGGTAGACCCAAACCAGTGCACTTGGTTTTCTCATACGGAAAGTATCGTCCATGGTCTGGGTGGGTATTACCAAACCCTCGGATACATTGTCATTTGAATGGAATGGATAAAATTTGTCTTCCCAGTCATCATAAAACTGTATTGTTGTTAGGATTAGAAAATGAGGTCTGCAAAATTGCTGAATGTGGCATTGGGCATGTAACTGGCAGTCAGTAAAGGATAGCTTGATCTGAATAAATGTCCAGGCAAGTTGCTACATGAGGAAAGGCTGCTCTGCCTTGAGGTGCTATATCATTCTAAAGGGTGACCAAATGTGTGGATGTTTAGGTACTACCAAGTTGGAGGCTATGTATTTTTTCGTTTCAAATTATTTCATATTATAGGGGAAAAAATCAGAACTTCTCGGAGGTGTTTAGACTTTTTTTATAGTTTAGCATTAATTCTGTGTAGAGGAGAGAGCTCTGTATCATTTTCGATGCTTAGGGCTTCAACAGGTATTAATGGTTCCTGTCCTTTCTCTTCCCGTGACTGGTCCCTTGGCTACCATGACCAGCAGTCTCTGTTCTTCTGGATCAGCTGCCACTTCCTTGTGCCTTCTCACTGTGGGTACTTTTGATAGTATTGGGCAGATGAGATGGTGAGTCTCAAAGTCCCACGGTGGCTGGAGCCATGATCAGAATGTTTCTAAGGGAGCCCCAGCTCTGCCACGGAGATGTGTGAGCAGAGCCCATGCTTCTTTTGCATTTATTCTCTCTGTTTTCATTCTGTGCCGCTGCAGACCCTAATGTCCTAGGGCGTGGGGTGGATGGTCCTTCTCAGAGAATGGCTCCAAGTAACCTCATCTCTGATGCCAGACAGCAGTCATGGGGGATGTCTGAATCCTGATCCCCACCTCCCCTCCAGACATTGCCTGAGCACACCCTTCCTCAGGGGAGCAGTCCCTATTTTTCACAGTCTAGGAGGGGCTTGCCAAAACCTGATTCATTCCTCAGGCAATAGATGAAATTTGTCACCTCAATCAACATAATGCTTGGTGACAAGTACAGCGTCAAGAGTTTCTCTTTAATACATGTGAAAGTTCTATATACATTTTAGGTATCTTTGAGCCTTTTTTTCATTGAACTTTAATGGAATTAGATGCATTCTTGCCATTTTCAAAAACTATTCTTAATAACTATTCTTAATCATTATTTTTTGAAAAGGGACGGAGCATTGCAAACAGGAAAGAAAATAAAAGGATAGTGGAGAAACAGAAATTTGGCATGGCAGTTTTAGAAAAGTAAAGGAGACATAGTAGGAGAAAAAATTCCAAGACTTACTTCCTGCAGAAGGCAGGGGACCAGTGGGAAGGCTGCTATGATAATCCAGGAAAGAGACAGGACACCAGGGTGGCAGCAGCAGTGGCAGTGATAAGCAATGATAAGATGGAAATCCAACAGCATTGTTCACAGATCAGACATGAGTTGTGATGACAAGAGAGGCACCAAGGATGATTCAAAAAATTTTTGGCTTACGTGACTGAAAGGATGGGCTTACCATTTCCTGAGATGGGACGGTGGAGCAGCATAGTGGGGGCAAGTGAGCATGAAGAGTTGGGTTTTGTAGGTGTTCAGTTTGAGTTTGAGATGCCCACTTAATAGTAATCTGAGTGGGAGTGTTGAAAAGGCAGGCACATACATGAAAATATGTATCATTTATATGCAGTTTGAGAGAAAAAGCCAGCCCTAAGGTATATATTTCAGAACAGCATACAGATGGTGTTTAAACATATCTATCTATCTATCTAGTCTATCTAGAGGGAGAGAGATTGCTTTACTTTAAGAAATCCTGGGTGTCTAGACTGGGCAACTGGAGGGATAGTGGCTATACACCTCTGTTTACCTGTTATCTTGCTTTTCAGAGTGAGTTCTGTTCTGCTTGGTTTTAATGTTTGGAAAGTTTTGTTTTAGTATTCCAAGTGGCCCTACACCCATCATTTAGTGTATGTTATGTTGTGAATGTGTTATCTCTGAACACCATTCCCAGGACCATTCTCTGGTTGGGGCAAATAGGACAGAGCTTGAGCCAAGGGTCAGTTGTCCTTTGACTGGCATTCCTTAGCATTTTAAAAACAGTGCTGTTAAGATATATTCACATACCAGGCAATTCACTCAAAGTGTACAGTTTATGTTTTTTTTGATTATTCATAGGCTATGCAAACATTACAACAGTCAATTTTAGAACAATTCCATCATCTCCAAGAGAAACTCAATGGCCTTTAGCTGTCACTCCCTATCCCCCACCCTGCCCTCAGCCGTAGACAACCATTAATCTACTCTCTGCCTCATGGAGTTTCCTGTTCTGGACATTTCACAGGAAGAGAATCATGCAACACGTGGTGCTTTGTGACTGTGTCTTTCACTCAGAATGTTTTCAAGTTCTTTCACATCAGAGCAGGTATTATTACTTCAGCCATTTCTTACAGCTGAATATTCTAATGTAGGGATATACCATATTTTATTGATCCATTTATCATGTGATGGACATTTGGGTTGTCTGCCTTTTGGGCCTTATGGTAATCCTGCTATCAACGTTATATACAAGTTTTTGTGTGGACATATCCCTCAGTGTGTTCAGAATCTGCCTGAAACCCCTGACCATATCAAGGGAAGAAAAAGCAGAAAGGCGTTGGATGTGGTCCGGTAACCTCACATTTACCTTGTGAAGGGAAGGAGTTTCAGTTCCGCATAGGACCCACAATCTCTTATTTGTTTTACTAGAAAGACATTCTTCGTTTTACTTCTACTCTGTACCCACCATTTTCTCCCAGCTGCTAAGAAAAAGGAAGAAGACAGGGCAAAATTCAAGAACCTGTGTAATTGAACCATCTCTAATACTCAACCTAAACCTCCCTCTAATCACTGAACCCCTCATTCACTCCCATTTATACCCTCCATATTGTTTTAATGTTTCTCTTTCCCCTGGATGCCTGTGAGTATTTCAGATAAGTGTAACTGATCACCTACTCTTTCTGCTTACTCCTCCCCTGCTAGAGACTTGGCCACCTGCCTTAATTCCTTCAGCACATGCTCAAGGGGTCCCCTGTGTTTGCAGCTCCAGGCATAACTCTGCTGCCAAAGCAAAAAGAACACAGCTGCTTCTCAGCTTTCCAGGCCATTGGGAGGGGGTTGTAGCCTTGGACTTTAGGTCTCACCCAAAGTGCAGTTCAGCCTTAATGAATATGCAGGTCTTTATCAGATCTTCACTGTGGCTTGTGCCCAAGCCATGTCCCACAATGCTGGGTTTGTGAACCAGGTGACCTCTTAGGGGGCTTGGAGACGTGGCTTCTTGCAAAGAGCTGGCCCAGGACCTCCGGGATTTGACCTCCCTTCACCTACTGTTCAGTACTGCAGTAGCTATGGGTTCCTAATCCCTGCAGGTCTTCTACATTTCTCAAAAGCCCACAGAGGCAATGGTGTGCTGGGGCCAGTTTATACCAATCAGCTCCCGAGAGCTGACTGTGGCATCTCTTCCCAACTCTGTGGTCAGGGGCATCATATTGGCGGCTTGAAATTGGCTATGGTGAGTTTTTACACTGTAGGAATTGGCAAGTGCTAGGAATCAGGCCTCTTTTTCACCTGGAGAGGAAAAAACTGCACACTGGTCTCTGATACTCTGGTGTGGCAATAAGCTGTCTCTCTGTTTTTGATAGGCACATTGGTGTCTGGCGAATAAAAAGTGGAAATAGGATTGAGAATATGGAGCAAGTATAACCCCTCAAAAGTGTTAAATCTTCCCCAAAGAGTTCCTGCTGCCTCTCTCCCTCCATCTCTTCCTTCTTCTTTTTTCCTTCCTTCCTTTCCTTTTGTTTCTTTTTCTTTACTCAGATGCTTTATTACTAACCAACAAGCTCTGTTTTCCCATAAACCAGCCAGAATAAACAATTAAAATGTTACATAGACTTCTCCCTCCCTTGCTGGCTCCTTATTTCCCTCCCTTCCCTTCCACCCTCTGCCTTCCCTTCCTTCCTTCATTGCTTCCTTCCTTCCCATCATGTGCCAGGCACTGCGTTGAGCTCTGGGATATGAAGATGTGTGAGTTTAACCTCTGATCACATCACTTCTCACAGGTCTCTTCTCATGCTCTTATGTATTTGCTCACAAACTTCCTCCCATCTTCTGCACTACTGGGTCTCTAAGATGTTCTTTGGGAGTCTACCCTTTGCAACCTTTGGTGAGTCATGCAGGCAGCTTGATTTAGGCCATCCCGTGCATCCTAATAACACTGTCTCATGTGAATTAAATAGTTGATTTTTTAAAATCCTCTCTCACTAAATTGTCATCTTGTTGTGGGCAAGGACCGTGTCCTATTCATTCTAACAGGCTCAACACTGTGCCTGGCATCCACAGACGATGCATTTTGCTCACTTGAACTGAATGCTCAAGACCCTCAAAAAAGGGAGAAGAGAAATTTCATTTACAAAGCACATACTGTATGTCAATCACTATATGAGGCACTTTATGATGATGATGGCCACTACTTTACTGATGAAGAAACCAGACTCCCTCAGAGGTTGAGGAGTGTGCTAGAGGTCACACAGCCACCAAATGGCAACATTAAATTCAAACCTGGCCACTCCAAAGCCTACATTCTCCACATAATGATAGAGCATTCAAGACTGGTTGTAAGAAAGCATCAGGTAGCAGGCATCCCTTCCTGCACGTGTTCTTCAGTTCAGGTAGATAAGTATTGACTGTTAATTATGCATTATATACTGTGCTAAGTTCTAGAAGCACAAAAATAAATAAGACATGGCTCAGCCTAGGAAGGCAGGTAAGTGAAAACAATCATTAATTAAATCAGAGTGTCAGATATGGCACTGTGACGAATCTGACAGGAGAACCACCAACCTCAGCTGCTGGGCCACAGGAAATGCCACCAAAAATTGGTGCCAAGAGAGTGTCTCTGGGGACCTACAGGAGTCAGCCCGGTGAGTCAGAGGGGTAGAGTAAAGGGGTGGGCTTAGAGCCTCGTTGGTAACATGGAGACAATGATACTCTCTACCCCATAGGATTTTTGTGAGGATTAAATGAGTTATTCAAGAGCATAAAATAGTGCCTGACACATTGTACGTTCTCAGTATATTGTAGCAGCTGTTATCATTATTTATCTTAGATGAGCCAATAATTTGATGAAAAGCATCATTGAACTGTTCAGAATAAAGCAGAGATGAGAACATGGCTCCAGAGTGCATTTGCCCAGAATCCTGAATCCTGAATCCTCCCTACTTGCTGGCTGTCTGACTTGAACAAGCTGTTGAACCGTTCTGGCCTCCGATTTTGCCTCTGTACCTTCTCAGGGTTGTTGTAAGGATTGAGATAAAAGAGGTCATGTGCTTAGATCAGCACTTGGCAAACAGTAAATACTATCAGCTTGTTGGCTGTTACAGGGTACTGTGGAAGCATGGAGAAGGGTCACATGAACTAGACTGTCAGGGAAAGCTTCGCCCAGGAGCCAAAGCTTACCTGGGTATGGTAAGTACCATAAGGTGAGCCAGAGCTCACTGGGGTATGGAAAGTTAATGCGTAGGTTAACCAGTCTGGGGAAGCAGGGGCAGTCATCTGGACAGAATGACACTGTTAAAACTCAGAAATGTGGGGTGGTGCAGTGAGTCCTGAGAATCAGAAGCAGCTGAAAGATGTTGGAATATAGAGGGTGACAACCATGGGGCCAGCAGGTCTGGGGAATGGTGGTGCATATTGTAGGGTAAGCAAAGATATTGGAACTCGGTGCTGGAAACTGCGGCTCTGTATCACAAATCTGAAGGGAGTGCTCTTAACTTCTTTTTTACTGGGAATTCCCCAGAACATTGCTAATATGCTGTTGTTTGCCAACACATTCTGAGGCGCATGAGGCACATCTTCCAGTTGATGTTGGTACAATTCCTGTCCACCTGGACTGAAGGTGAGGTCTTCTAGAGACCGTTTGCCTTGCTTTGGCGAGTCATCAAGGACACTACTTTAAGTTTTCTGGTTATGGGTTTAGGAGTTACACTGGCGTGTAAATGCCAGCAACAAAGCTGCATAAACAGCTAGTAGTTCAAATTCTCCAGGGAGATTTGCCCTTTCCCCCATCAGCAATGTTCAGACATACAAACAAGTTTTCTTGCTGTCCTTTTTTGTAAGTTGTGTTCATTTCTCATTTAAATTTGCACTGAAGAATAGCTGCTTGGTATCCCAGCTTTATATAGGACTTCCTATTAGACTACCCATTTGGAGAATATCTTTCCTTTCTTATTAGTTATTTCTGTTTCGTAATTAATAGCACCTCAAGTTCAGTGGAAAAGAGTACTTAATTCCACGAATGGGTAGTCTCCTCAATACCTACTGATTTCCAAAACGAACGTCAATGCTGAGGTGATGTTTATTTAGTGTGTGTGAATCTATCCTTCTTGACCCACGAGATGCAGGATGTAGTCCTAAACACAGAAGCCACTCCCTACATATTCCAGACATAAAGCGTGTAGCGTAGAATTGAGAGTTTTCATGGAAGAGCTGAGGATGCAGAGATAAGGGCAGCTACTTGCTGGAGACCAGGGTTGATGATGATGGTGATCTTAGCCAGGACACCGGAGCAGGACGCTCTCAAAAGCTTGTAGAAATGGTTGCAATTCTCAAGCATCTTAGAGACGCTTCATCAATTTCCTCATTCTGCTGAGGCTGAGCAGGTGGTTCTTAGAGTTCTCTGGGAGCCACTGAGAATCTCCCTTCTGCTTCCACATCTGTCTGCATCCACCTCTGGAAAATCATAATGGTTTCTGCTTTCCAAATTTCCAGTGAGTTTCTCTCATTGGCAAACTCTAACCTGGATCCATGCTGGGAAGAAAATTCACAAAACCTGGTTGCCAGCTGTCGAGTGGCAGCAATGCTGAGTTGACAATGGATTAACCAATGCCTTTTTCCAAGAGCAGTTTATTACTATACTTTTTTTTTTTAAAGATGGTTGGTGAAGAGGAACAGGGGGCACATGCTATTTAAAGACCTCACTAGAACACATTTCTCCCATTTCGATTTTTGGCTCTTCTACCATCAATGATAGTTAATAGCGACCCACTAGGTCTGATTTAATGCTAATGAATTATAAAATTTATCTGTGTATGTTCATAAAAGCGCCATTCTGAGATTCTCCAAGATGTGTTAAAGTCTCCCACCTTTGGGCTTAGTCCCCAGCTGGCATGTGAGGGGTTGTGTGAGGAAGTGAGAGAGGGGACAGGAAAGGGTGCTGGTACTGGGACCTCACATGACCCCTGAGTGGCCAACAGGCAAAGTCAGCAGTGTCTCAGCATCTCCCTTCAATCAGCATTCATAAAGCAACCTCTATGTAGACAGGTTTGTGTTAGTCTCTTAAAGGATAGACATGACCACATGACCTTGACTTTCTGAGAATTTGTGAGTAAGTTGGGCAGATATATGAAGCAGTCCTGTTTCCATCTCCTGCCTCTTTTTCCAGGAGGATGCTCCTGGAAATGTGGGCCAGCCACAGAACCCTGTTTGTGCTGCAGACGCTGTGTGGGGAGGTTGTGCAATGCCCAAGGGAGGCTGGCACACTAGGAATGGAGAGACAGTCAGCCGGAGCCCAGTGAGAGCTGGTGAGTTTCTCCTGCCCCAGGCAGGAAATTCTGCACTATTTAGAAGTGTCACAGCAACCACTGAAAATATTAATCAGATTGTTTGCAAACACAATAAAGGAGGGAGGAGGAATATGACTGATCAGAAACACCTCTTAATAAGACAGCTGTAACGTCCTATTGCAAAAGCAGCTGGTCCCTGCCATGTCTAGGCACCAATATATTTCACATCATGTTAAGACCATAGAGGTAATCTGTACTAAGCCTCACTTATTATTTCTATGGTACTTATTTTAGTCAGTTGGGATTTTTCGACAACTACATTTACTTTGGATATTTATGAATAGGAGTTCATAGAAACAAACTCTGCTGCTTTTCTGTCTACCTGTTTTCTTAAGCACTTGTAGAAATAAGTAACCAAATTCTGTAGGAGGAGTTCTGAAAGCTGCATCCTTTGGGTCAAATCTAGTTTGCTACCTGTTCTGCAAATAAAGTCTTATTTACAAGCCATGATTCTTCATTTGCATATTGTCTATAATGACTTGCATGCTAAGTTGTGCAGTTGGGAGAGAAACATGTATGGCCTACAAAGCTTAAATATATTCCCTATGTAACCCTTTCAAGGAAAGAAAAAATGCTTTCCAGCCACTGCTGTTTAAGAATATAATTTCTTAGTGTAATAACTGCAGTTCAGAACAAATTTCCCTTTTAAAGGTTACCTTCCTAATCCCTCACTCTTTCTTGGCAAAAAGCATCTTTTGACATTGATTTTGACCAGACTTGGGTTCTAGCAACGAGCTTTCACGGACATCTAACAGCTGAACATAATTTAAAATAAATTTTTTGTATAGACTCCGCAATGATGCTTCCTCCAATGTGTGCAAGGTATTGAGAGTTAACCATGTTGAATTTTAACAGAAACCCACAAGGAGGGGAATCAGAGCAGTTCTAAACCAAAATCATGGTAGCAACACCACATGCAAATCCCATGCACATCACCTAGTCAGGACAGTGAGAATGCATTTCATGATAGGGAACATAGCTCCGAGTTATAATTAAGATAATTGATCATTTCAAATGTTTAGTCTTCCCTGCTTGATAAAAATAATAATGGGAGAGCTTACTAGCAGATGTGAAAGTTAATCATAAACTTCTGGCTTCCCATTTCCCAAGGACCAAGTGCGTCTTTCTAGTTGAGTGCAGCGGGGCTGTGTGATTCCAGTCTGCAGTCCTATTGTGCAGACCTCTTCTGAGAACACAAGAGCTCAATGGTCAGCTCAGTGCTGTCTCGTAGACAATGGCACCAAAGGGTATTTTGTTCAAGCATGGTAGACTCATGATTTCCCCGCATGGACCGGGCTTTCCTGTTTCTCTGACCCCATTTCCCACCTCTCTGACTCTGGCCCCTGTTTGCTACTTTCTTTCTAAATATCAGCTTGGCTCCCTAACCTGCCTCAGGTATCTGCTCAAATGTCCCCTTAACACAGAAGCCTTCCTTGATTGCAGTTTCTAACAGAGCACCCTGGCCCTTTACAGGCAAAAAGCTTTCCAACCCCTGCTGTTTAGGAACATAACTTCTCCAACGCACTCTATTCTCCTTAAATGCCTTCTATGTTTTTCATAGCATTTATTGCCATCTCCATGGTATATGCTTATTCATTTGTTTTGTGCTGCTTGTTTGTTCCATCGAGGGCAGACACTTTGACACTTAGATTTATTGACTGATGAATAACTGGCTTCCAGATCATATACCTGGCATACAGTAGGTATTTGGTAAACATTTTTAAATGGATAAATGTGTGTTTCTGTATGCAATGAAGCTCAGGGGACCAAAAGAGGCATCTTGTCTCATGCTTATTAAGCCTTCCAAACATACCTTACATCTCCATTTCATTAATGGCAGTGCAATGAGGTCATTGAGAACACATATTTTATTCACAAACACACCCAAGTTCAAGTCTTTACTCTGCCATTGAGCAACTATGTCTATAACTTAACCTCTCCAACCCTCAATGTCTTAACCTGTAAAATGAGTACAATAGTACTTATTTTATAGATTTGTTGAGATTACATGAGACGATAAAGTATTTACATATATAATCTGTATTTTAAAACATTATTTGCTGGGCTGGGTGGCTCACGCCTGTAATCACAGCACATTGGGAGGTCAAGGCGGGAGGATTGTTTGAGTTCAGGAGTTCGAGACCAGCCAGGGCAACACAGTGAGATCCTATCTCTACAAAACATTTTAAAAATGAGCTGGGCATGGTGGTCTGTGCCTGTAGTCCCAGATACTCAGGTGGGTGAGGTGGGGGGATCACTTGAGCTTGGCAGACAGAGGATGCAGTGAGTCGTGTTGGCATCACTCTACTCTAGCCTGGACAGCAGAGCGAGACCCTGTCTCAAAGAAAAGCAAACAAAAACAGAAACAAAAAACACTGTGACTAATGCCTGTAATCCCAGCCCTCTGGGAGTCTGAGGAAGGCTCATTGCTTGAGCCTCAGAGTTCCAGATGTGTATGGGCAACATGGCAAAACCCCATCTCTACAAAAAATACAAAAATTATTCAGGTGTGGTGATCCTCAAGTTTTAAAGATTTCCCTTATGAAACATGGTACTTGGGGGGACTGAGGTGGGAGAATTACCTGAGCCGGGAGATGGAGGTTGCAGTGAGCTAAGATGGCGCCACTGCATTCCAGCCTGGGTCATAGAGGGAGAACCCCTCTCAAAAAGCAAAAACAAAAACAAAACAAAACACATTATCTTTGTTATTTCACAAAATTCAATAATGCACAAATATCAGTTCGACTGTCATCTGAGTACTGAATCTGGGCTGATATTAAATAATCAGTCAGGAAAATATTGAATATAATATTGATATTGAATAATAATCAGGAAAAATACTTTTTCTACTTCTTTCCCATTTCTATACTGGACGAATTTTCTGAAAAGCTGAATAATATTGGAGATATTGGATATCTTTGTCATGTTTCTAATGTTAACTGCTAAGACAGAACTTCTACTGTGATTTCAGAAAAAATACTTAACCTGATTATATGATAGATTGAAAGTGAAATTATTATAAGGATAGAAGAAAACTGAAAATGAGTTCCATTGAGGGGTTATGAGTTTGGTATTTTTGTTTTACATATACTGTTTAAAGTGTATTTAGTCAAATCAATCTGTCTTTTCCTTTATGGCTTTAAGGTTTTGTACCACTCATAAAAAGGATTTCCCCACTCAAAGATCATTAGTACATTAATACAGTATTTTCTTCTAAAATTGTTATGGTGATTTTTTACATTTAAATCTTAGATATGTCTAGAATTTATTCTGATACATGATTTTTTTCTGAAATAGCTGTCCATGTATCCATAATTAAATAATTCACTTTCCTACTACTGTAGTGTTGATAATTTATACTATCATTAATACTCTTAAATAACTAGTAGAGTTAATCTCCTTCTTTTAAGGTTTTTCAGAAATTTCATGATTTTTCTCAGATGTTAATTTCAGTTGTAAATGAGCCTTTTGATAGTTTATTCACTATCATATAAAGCTTATTAAAAATTTTCTCATCATTACAACATTGAATCTATGAACAAGATAACTACTTCTTTTTATTTGGCTACTCTTATGCCCTTTGGTCAAATTTTAAAATTCTAGAAATATACATGTTATTAAGTTTATTCTTAGATATTTTATAATGTTTTCAGATATTATTATAAATGAGGTGTTGTTTTCCATTATATTTTTATAACTAGCTATTATTTGACATAGAAAAACTTTTGATAAACTTACTAAGTTCTCTTTTTGCCAATAATATACTTCTTTTCATTTATTCTTTTTTTAAAATTTGTTTGTTTTTAGAGACTGGGACCCACTGTGTTACTCAGGCTGATCTCAAACTCCTGGCCTCAAATGATCCTCCCACCTTGGCCTCCCAAAGTGCTGGAATTGCAGGTGTGAGCCAATCATTTATTCTTTTGAGTTCTTTAGGTATGGGAAAAATACTTTTTCTACTTCTTTCCCATTTCTATACTGGACAACATTTTCTGAAAAGCTGAATAATACTGGAGATATTGGATATCTTTGTCATGTTCTTAATGTGAATGAGAATTTTTCTACCATCTTATCATTAGGCACGAGGTTCTTTATGCCTACTTTACTAAGATTTTGTATCTTAAAAAGTCGGGTGTATACATGCATACATATATATATAATTTATGTAATTTATATATTTATTTTTAAGAGACAAGGTCTTGCTCTGTCACCCAGGCTGGAGTGCAGTGATGTAATGATATCTCATTGCAATCTGGAACTCCTAGGCTCAAGGGATCCTTCCACCTCAGCTTCCTGAGTAGCTAGAACTACAGGCATGCGTCACCAGGCCTGGCTAATTTTTTGTGAAGACAGGATCTCGCTATATTGCTCAGGCTGGTCTCAAACTCCTGGCCTCAAGTGATCCTCCTGCCTTGGCCTCCCAAAGAGCTGGGATTATAGGTATGAACCACCACACCCAGCCAGGAATATATTTTTAATCTTGTCAAATGCTTTTATAGCATGTAGAGCCTTGAACTTTTTTATTATTTTCTTAATATTATTTTCTTGACTTATAAATGTGGTAAGTATACATATATTTCTTAGCTTTGAACCATTTTTGCATTCTAGAATCTCTTGACTTGGTTATGGTGTAATACTCTTTAATACGCTAGCCAATTATAGTTGCTAAAAATCACACTTAGGATTTTAATGTCAATATTCAGAAATGAGCTTGGTCTTTTCTTTTTAGACTCTATTTAGGTCAGATTTATGTACAAGTATTATGCTGACTTTGCAGAACAAGCCTTTCTCTTCATTGCCTTTTTTCCCCCATGCAATCTTGGAACATTTAAATAGTATTGAAATTAATCATTCCTCAAAAGTTTTAAGGATTTCCCTTATGAAACATGGTACTTTTAGGCAATTTAGGATTTTGGTGAGTTTCTCAATGTATTCCATAGTTATCAGACCGTGTTTTCTCTCTCCTCAGGGTTCAGCTTTGGTGATTTTTTTTCTCCAAAAAAAGTATTTGATTTCAGATTTGTTTGCTTTCAATGTTGCAAAGACTTTGTTAGGTACCTTCTTTCTCATTCCTCAGATTTCTACTGATGGAAGAGAATAAATGAGTGGGATATTGCTGACTGCTCTGTCACCCTTGCTGTCTCTCCCCAAGGGAGGGGGAATGACTTGTCTGGCTGGTGAAACTGGGAGCTTAGCTGAATGCGAGTGGCCTGGCTTTATCTCTTTCAAAGGAGCTGCTCCTCAGAATTCACATGCTTCCTTTGCTTGGAGAAGAGTGGCCTGGCCCTGTGGGACCTGACAGTGGATTAGACAGTTTTTTATCCAGGTTCTCTGGAGTGTTGGGAAGCTCACTGGGTTGCAATTCTAAGTCTTGTATTCCAATCAGCTTAACAACAACAGCGCTGACTTTTGATCTTTATTGATTTAATGCTTCTCTCTTAGTTCTCCGTAGTTACTCACTTGGGAGGAGGTTTTATTTGTTAGCACCTTCAAACCCTTAATATTGACTTTAATAGATAATGAAGGACTGGCTTAGGGGACAAAATAATACATAGAAATGGAAATTTCTCAAAGGCCAAGTTGGGTAGTTTGGGACTGTGTCAGGACACCTAGGTATTTGAGAGGTGGTTTACAGCCACTGCTTACTGTGCCTGATCTTTACCTGGTATGAGCCTTAGTGTGCGGGGAGAGAGAGGACAGCTCTGTATCTCACTGACACTGAATGCTGCACCTTTACTTTCACCAAAGCAAAGAGCTAGGACAAAGATTAAATGATCAGAAAAGAATCTTTAAGTTTCAGTTAAAGCAGACTGAACTTCAATGTGCAGATATTGTAAGTATTGTGGGTGCAATGAATTTCTCTCTGTAATTTCTTTTCTCAGCAAGGACTGCAGAGAGCTAAGTTATATAAGAGCTCTCAAACTTAAATGTGCAAAAAAATCTCCCAGGGGGTCTTGTAAAAATGCAGATTTAGATCCTGTAATTCTAGGGTAGAACCCAAGATTTTGCATTTCTAGCAAGGATCATGCTGCTGTTGCTGATCTGAGAGATGCACCTTAGTGAGGTGTTAGACTTGGTTTAGCAGACATTAGATTAGCAGACCCCAGTTTGATTTCTTGTTATCTGGTTTTGAACAGCATTCAGGGTGAAAGAGGCCATTTTGGACTCATGGAGCTTGTCACAGGCGTTGGGTTCAGATTAACCCCTGCCATGCCTCCAGTTGGTGCTGCACATGCTAATCACCTAAATTTGGACCTAGCTTCAAATGTCAGTAGCCCAGGCCATCTCTTCACTATGCAAAAGTAGTAGATTTTATTAACACACAAAAAATTAAAAGTAAACTGAACCTTTGTTGTATAGCAAATATGTCATCTTCTTGGTTTGAGATGGAGAAACAATTCAGTGAACTTACTTTGAATTTGCAAGGTAAAGCAGGTGATTTTAGAAGGCTTCTGCCTGGAATACTCCAAGGATCATGTTTCCTGGGGAAATCAAGAAGGAACTAGATTGGTATTTAAAAATATGCTTTCCCCCCACTACCATTAAAACAGGGATTATGGGCAAATGAAAGAAAAATTAAGGAAGACAGACTGATAAAGACTGCAGAAAGAAAGAGAGTTTCCTTCTCAGAAAATGTGAGACCTTACAGGATAGACTAGCTACATATATGGAAAAATATATACACATATCCAACTGCTTTTAAATATAGGCTTGCAAAAGCAAAGATATTTTGGTATTTATCTGAATAGAGAGGGGTTGCTAGAGAATAGAGAAATCTGGACAAGAATTAGAAGAAGAAATGTTCACATACTAAAAGAAAAAAAAGGCCCAAGAGTGGCAGCATTATACAAGACTTAGAAAGAAAGGAAACCCCTTAAGAAGGAGGTTAAGCAGTTAAAACCTTAGCTACACCCTCCTGAAAAGAGCCCCAGTAGGAAGAAAACAGTCCACTACAGGAAAGGCTGTGGCAGAATGATCATCACTGTAAGCCCAGAAGATTCAGAAGCAGAGGAAAGAAAGGTCCTTGAGGAGATCAGGACAGCTATCAGCCCACATGAAAGCCCTGAGGGCACAAGCTTCAGAAAGCCTCACAGGCACTTCTGCTCGGAGATTGGCTGAGAGATCGTCTAGCAGAAACACATGTGAAGACAGAGAAAAACTGTCCCTTGGAACCAGATGCCATGGGCTTCAGCAATCACATTGCAAGAGACAGCAGTAGCTGCCACAGTGTTGCTGACAGGTTCTGCTGAGTCTCTGGGATGCGATAGACCCCAGTGGGATGTATCAGATTCTACTAAGAATTAATTCTGGGAATGTTATTTTGTTACATTAACTGCTCTAGGGGCTGTGGATTTACTTGAATTTTTTAAACTCTGGCAGGTATGAGGCTGGTGCATCGTATTTGAGATCTTTTAGTTCTTTGAACCTTTCTCTTTTAATCAAAGGGAAAACAAAATCCCACAAAAGAAAACCAGCACACAGGAAAATGCTTTGCAATAAATGTGGCAAAGGCTAATTTTCTTAATGCAAAAGCGCCTAAAATGCAATAGAAAAAATGGGCAACACATATGAACAAGCAATTTACAGAAGAGAATATGGAAGCCTTTCAAGTAAATAATAATACTCAACCTCATCTGTAATTTTAAAATTGCAAATTAAAACAAAGTCCTTTTTTTTTTTTTTACCTACTAGTTTGGCAAAAAAAGTTTTAAATGTGAAAATGCACTATGCTGAAGATGTGAGAACACAGGCATCTATCCATTTCTGGCAGAGTATAAATTGAAAAACCTTCTTTGGAGAGAAACTTATCAATGTTAACAAAAATGTTTTAAGCCCATAGTCTTTGACCTAGCAATCCAACTTATAGAAAAAAAAAAATTACATGTATGCACAAAGGTACAATGAGTGTATGTCTATGGATGTGTATTTCCCAAAGCATTGTTTGTAGCCTGAGAGCAATTTCAATATTCATCAGTTGGAAAATGGTTCAATATATAATGTACATTCATATAATGAAATGCTATGTAGTCATTAAATGTGTAAGATTTATGCTGATGTGGCTATAGTCTGCAAGATAGATTGCTAATCAGTTAGAACAGTGTACAGAACACTGTGAATAGGATGTCATGGTTTGTAGGGATAATGTGTAGTAGTAAATTTATATGCATAAGTGAATTGGATATGTTTTATTCTCTATTTCAATGCAATCAGCATCTACCCTTAACTCCAGCCACTGCTGTGATGACCCGTTCTTTGCAGGCTTCAACAAGCTTCACACTGGTGCACCATGACTGTGCCTCTTCTCAGACCTGCTCTGTGTACCATTTGCTCCTGCCTGTCTTAGTCAGGTTAGGTTACCATAACAAGTACCACAGACTGGGTGGCTTAGAAAATCCAAGGTCAATGTGCCAGTCCATTTAGCTCCTGGTAAGGGCTTTCCTCCTGGTTTTCAGAAGGCTGCCTTCTCTCTGTGTCTTCACGTGACAGAGAGAGTGAATTTCAGTCTCTTCCTCTTCTTATAAGGACACTCACTCCATAATGGGGGCTCTACCCTCATGACCTCCTTAAAACCTTATTATCTCCAAAGGCTCCACTTCCAAATAATATCACATTGAGGGGTTAGGGCTTCAACATAGGAATCATAGAGAGACACAAACCTTCAGTCCATAGCACTGACCCAGAGCTTCTCTGAAGCTGCAGAGAGAGAGAGAGACTCTCACAGAAACCCATTCAACATTCATGCATTTGCAGTATAGAAGAGTAAGAAAGTTAACTGGTAGGATATCCTCCATCAATAAACGACAGGAACCACTAGGTAAGTGCTTCTCATTTCACACTCAGGTGGACAATTAACAGTCACATTTTTTGAAGCTTTCCAGAAGCCCCCTCAGAATCCAGCTCTCACTGGTCACAGTAGTGGCCAATTCAATGCTGCATTTTGGTATTGCCTTTTTTTTCCTTAACTTGTTTAACTTCCCTGATTGCTCCTCCTCCTCCTTGGGATCATGTTGTCAGACTGCCTACAAAAAAGTTTTGTATCAGCTCTGATTTCAGGGAACCCAAGCTAATAAAATATATATGCTTGTATATGTATAAAATAGTAAATAAAATATGTAACCAATAACCATTATTTACCTCTTTGATGGAGACAGAGCTGTGAGAAGAAAATTCTTATTTTTAGTATATGTTTTTATGTACAGTTGAATTTTTAAAAATGTATACATGAATTACTAATTAAAGAGGTTTTTTTAAAGTGTGACATTTTGGATCACACCTTCACTCAAAACTTTCAGACTTTGCCACACTATTTTGACATTGATAACTGCTGCAGTAAGATTTGAGAGCAGTCTCAGATACGTTTTTTTCACTTATCAGTGACTTACTATTTCTGCCTTAATTGCTGAAAGATTTATTCCCGAATTTATATTTGATAATCAGCAACTTTACAAAGATATACTTTGTGGCAATGTTCTGTATCAACATTTCCCCAAACATTTTAGTTTGCACATTTTCCCTTCCATTTTAGAAAATGTTTATTCTATTTTATCTTCAGGTTAATTTTTTTCTCTGTTCCATGAATTGGGTTGTCACTTTCAAAGATTCCAATTATACTTGTGTTGAAATGTCATTGTCTTTCCATTCTGTTGTCTTTTTATTTTCTTTATACATTTCCTTTTCCTTTGCATTTAGTTTGCTTATTTTAAGTAAGTTTTTTCTTTGGTCTATGTTACTAATGGTGTGTACACACACACACACACACACACACACAATCCCTTATATGTCCAGCACCATGTGAAGCACAGAATAATTGGAACTAGACAGCCAGATTTGAATTTTAGCTCCAAAACTTTCCAGTTGTGTGACCTGAAAAAATTATATAGCTTCTCTGTGAGGAAGTTTCTATTTTTAAGTCTTGTCTTAACATAATTATCTACATCTCCAGGAGATGCTTTCAAGGTTTGTATTTCATAATAGGCAGTCGTACAAAGTCCACTTGGCATCTTGAATTGCTGACAAAATGGTTTCTGGTGATTCCCATTTTTTTGAAAGAGGCTACACTCACTCTAAGGTTCGCTATTTTGGCTCTTTATTCAAGTTCTACTGAGAGGCCGTATAGTATAATGGCTAAAGAGTATGGGCTCTGAGATCAATCTGCCAGGTTCAAATCCTGGCTTTGCCCCTTCAGAGCTCTGTGTTCTTTGGAAAGCTACTTAGCCATTTGTACTTCAAATTCCTCATCTGTAAAATTCTTACCTTACAGTGATCTTGTGAGGATTATATGTGTAATGGACTAAAAATATTTCAACAGTGTCTGGCTCATAGTAGGCTCTTTATAATTATTCAGTCTTATAGCTATGATTGTGTGCTCATTTTATTTATTATTTTAATAATAAAGTTTTTCAGCTCTGATTTGTTTATATAGTTCTCCAATTATATTTTTCGTCTTATCTTATCCTACCATCTTTTTTGGCTGCCCTTTCCATTGTTTTCCTGTTCCTCTTAAGATTAGAGCACTCATAATGGCAAATTTTCTCCTGATCTATTCAGTTATGTTTTCTCCTGGAATGGATTGTTTACGTACCACATATATTCTGTCTTTTGCTTTTTAAAAATGATAACATCTTTTGCACAGTTGCCATGTTTTCCCTTTCTCCTTTCCATTTATCTCACATTGGGCTTTGTTAAGACCTTTTGTGTCTGTCTCCTAAGTGTAGCTTGCAGGTAAAGTCTATTTTGTTTTCTGCATCCTAGGGTTCCGAGAATGGATAATTCGGCAGTACTTTTATTTAGATTCACCTCTAGGGCCCTTTCTACCGTGGTGGGGCTTTATCCTATGTTAGTGAGTAGTGTCTTTAGACTTCTGATCATTTCCCCAATTCAAGATGGAGTCTTGGAAACTCTACTGCTGACAGAAATGATTCGTCTTAGGTGTTCATTCTCTGGCATCACTGTCCTCCCTCCAGCTGCCATTCCCACACTTAGCTAGCAGAGGAAAAAAGAAACATGGAAATAAGAGTTTGGCAAACACACGGGCTTTCAAGTTAAGTGGCTTCAGGCAGGATGACTGCCAGTAGGTAAGTAAAACCCTTTCTCCTGGGTCTCTTATTCCTTAGAATTTCCCCCTTACTTACCTGTGGGCCTCTATTCTGCTACATCCCTGTTTATAGCTACATGCACTTACCGTGTTCCTACTTTGCTTTTGAGTTTCTTTCTAGTCAGAAAAAATTATAGTATTATGCTCTAGGAGGTTTTCCTGTTCCGAGGAGGTGTTGTGTGTACATGGTGGGGCACAGAGGTGTGCTGCTACTTCCACACGGCTTCCTTGAGGATAATTATACTCGGTCCTCTGTTTACTTTTCTTCAAATGAGTGGCAGGGGTAGGAAGGGAAGTTTAGGACCTTTGCTGTTTCCTAAAATATTGCTTCCCTTCTTTTTTTGATTATTTCTGGTGGGTTGGTTTGTTTGTTTGCTAAATGCTATGCTTTTTGTCTTACTTGAGAGAGGCAAAGAGTAACGACAGAAGTTATTTTGAGAACGTAAGTTTTAAATAACCATGGTGCCCAATTTTCCACTTCATATGTGTCTAAGGTAGACGTGCGATTTCTGCTTGAATATTCTCTATAATGGTCATTTATAATTTCAGTTACAGTCAGACCGTTTTACTGGGGAAGGGGAAGTCATTCTAATTAGTAATATTTTGTTTCGCTAAAATTTGGCCTGAATGCTGCCTTATTTTATCTTCTATGTATTGGTACCTAAGTCTGTCATGTGGAGTTCTGCAGAGTCAGTTGGATGATTAAAGCATTTACACATCTATATTTTAAGCTTTCTCTCCTCTGGGCCACTGGTTTTTACTCTGTCAATTCTCCTGTGTGCTATAATGTCACAATTGCTCATTGCTCTTCTAGACATATTGGTAAATATCTAGATTTTAGATATTTTGTGAACATCTAAATACCTAGATAATTAGGGTAAATGTCTTTTAAGATGTTGTGACCATAGTGAAATATACCAGATCAAATGACTAGAAAAGGCAGATTACTTTCCTGGTGCTGAACCGCACATATTAGCAGTCAGTAGCAAGGAGGACAGGACTCTCTGCAGGTGGTATTGGCTGAAGAAACAGGATGAGGAACTTGTTTCCGTTAGTGTTTTGCAGTTGTGTGCTAGAGAATCTAACTCTGGCTGACTGTATTAGAAGGGTATTACAGATTTCACATAGTTTAATGAAAAACCAGAGAATCAGACTGGGAAATAAGACAGAAATCAGAACAAAAATTACATGTTGATTAAGGTGTTACTGCTGGAAAGAATGAACGTCAGCAGTTTCATCTGTCTTCACAGCACTGTTTTCAGCAGACAGAGTCTTAAGTGGATGCCTGATTGGCTGAGCTTGGGACACATGCCTGCTCCCTGTATGTACTGAGGCCACCAGAGGAAAGATCTGGCAGAACAAACCCCAGGGACCTCATCAAGAAGGCAGAGGACCTGGACTAACTATGGCATCCAAACTGAACACAATTTTAGAGACAATTCCTACAGAAGAGTCAGGATTTCTAGAAAATGGAAGTAGGCCACTATGGGCATTTACTGAGATACAGCTATAAACTGGTAAAATATAATTTTGTTTAAAATGATTTAATTTTACTCCACAACATTTTCCTTTGAAGATATTTGACACGCCGGAAACATTAATATTATCAAGGAGATTTGCTCAGTTTCACCCAAATAAAAGGTGTCTACTTTGGGATTAGATCCCAGGCCTGCCTTATTCAGCCTTCCTTTTCCCTCAGTCTTTTCTTGCAGGCACGGGTAACAATTAGAGGTTCCATAATGGAAATGAAAATCTATGACAGCAAACCAAGATCAACAAGGAAGCTTGGCATCCAGTAGTGAGATCATCCATCCAACTAATAAAATGAAGTTCAGGGTTGATTTCCAATGATAGAGTTTGTGGGCATTAATTCAATAATGATTCATTTGTTTAATAAATGCCTACTGAATCTTTAATTTGTGTCACCATACTGCTGGAAAAACAGGTCTAGTTATAGACATTTGTTCCTTTTTTCAATTTATTCAACAAGTATTCATTGAACAACTACTATGTGCCATATACTGTTCTTGGTTTGATGTGGAAAGAATCTCTGCTGTAATTTTGGGAGTTTGCCCAACCTGCTCTTTACATTGTGCTGTGAATTAACTTGTGTGCTCCCAAAATTCATTTGTTGAAGCTCTAAGATGTAATGTAATTATATTTGGAGATGGGACCTTTGGGAGATAAATAAGGTTAGGTGAGGTCATGCAGATGGGGCCCTTATGATGGGATTAGTGCCCTTATAGGAAGAGACACCAGAGTGCCTCCTTGCTCTCTCTCTCTGCCATGTGAAGACACAGTAAAAAGGCAGCTTACTGCAAGCCTGGAAGAGAATCCTGCCAGAATTGGAATACCAGTCTCCAGAACCATTAAAACATAAACTTAGGTTGTTTAAGCCATCCAGTCTATGGTATTTTGTTCTGGAAGCCCAAGCTGACTAATATGGATGGAGTCCAGTGCTTTGCCTGAAAAAGGTACATCTCTAAAACTAAACATTTTGCTAAATGAAGCTTAATCTGAAATAATTAAGACTTTGATCGTGAAAATCTTAGAAAGAATCCATTCAGTGACTACCTTTATTCTGAATTGACAGGCAGTCGTTCTGATAGATCTGAGAAGATTCTTTTGACGATGAATTTCTCTAACTTCAGATATGTTGAAAAAGAAAATAAATATGTTAATAATTAACATAATGTAATGAACTTCAGTAGCAAATTGAGACTAGAATAGATTAGGGGCACCAGGAACCTTGGCTATAAAGTGGCAGATATAAACATAGTCGCATCAAAACTTACTAAAGCGGCCAGGGTGGTGGCTTACGCCTATAATCCCAGCACTTTGGGAGGCTGAGGCCTCAGCTGGGTCACCTGAGGTCAGGAGTTCGCGACCATCCTGGCCAACATGGTGAAACTCTGTCTCTACTAATAATATAAAAATTAGCCAGATGTGGTAGCACACGATTGTAATCCCAGCTACTCGGGAGGCTGAGGCAGGAGAATCGCTTGAATCCAGCAGGCAGAGGTTGCAGTGAGCCAAGATCACACCATTGCACTCCAGCCTGGGCAACAAGAGCAAAACTCTGTGTCCAAAAATAAAAAATTTAGAAACTTGCTAAAGCACTGGGAGTATTGAGGCCATATGTATCACTATTAAATTTGGATGTTGGAAGTACTGACTCCACTTTGCTCATTTTAATCAATCCTAGTCACTTTTCATATTTCATACTCAATATAATTTTGATAATATAAAGTAAAATATTTATAGTTCCTCTATTAGTGTTATTTATTGAAGGTACTTCAATACATAATTTCAATGAGTAATTTTATCGAATTATAGATGTGGAACCAGATCTTAAATAACAATCTCCTCTCTCTAACCTGTAACAAATATGCTGTCATAGGCAAAATAATGTGCCCTGCCACACTTATACACACACACACACATACACACACATGCACGCACACACATACACAGATACACATACACACACACATACACACATATACACACGTATACACACGTATACACACATACACACACACACACACACACACACACACACACACACACAAAGGTGCTCACATCCTAATCCCTGGAATCTGGGAATATGTTGTTACATGACAAAGGGGAATTAAGATTGTAGATAGAGTTAAGGTTACTAATCAGTTGTTGTTAAAATAGGGAGATCATCCTGGATTATCCGGATGAGTCCAACGTACTTATAAGGATCCTTGCATGTGAAAGATGGAGGCAGATGAGTTTGTGTTAACATGTGTGAGAAGGATGTGATCTGTCATTGCTGGCTTGAAGGTGGAAGGAGCCATGAGCCAAGGACTGTAGGCAGCCTCTAGAAGCTTGAAAAGTTGAGGAAACAGATTTACACCTAGACCTCCAGAAAGGAACACACCCTTGCTGACACTTTGAAATCAGCTCAGTGACACCCATGTTGGACTTTTGATCCCTAGGACTGTAAGATAATAAAGATTTGTTGTTTTAAGCCCCTAAAATTGTGGTAATTTGTGACAGCAGCCATAGGAAACACATACTTGCTATATAGTAATCCCTTGGTATACATGGGGAATTGATTCCAGGAAAACTCCTTCTCCCATGGATACCAAAATCTGTGGATGCTCAAGTTTCTTATATAAAATGGTGTGGTATTTGCATATAACCTATGCACATCCTCTTGTATACTTTAAATCACCTCTAGATTAATTGTAATACCTGAAATACAATGTTAATGTTATGTAATTAGTTGCTATACTCTATTTTTAAAATTTATATTTTTTATTGCTATATTTTTATTTTTTATTTTTCAAATATTTTTGATCCTTGGTTGAGTCAATGAGTGCAGAACCCGTTGATACAGAGAACTAGTGTATGTATTTATATATCCACAAAGGCAGAGTAGGGATTTGGTTAGAGAAATCAGCCAATTCAAGAACATGGCTATCTACCTTCTAGAATTCTGGTTAAAGACATTCAGGAATACAATATAAAAAGGTGGATCTCTCCAAATACCGATATTTACATCAGAAGAGATCTTGGTTATTCGTATAATGATTGAAATGAAAACCACAAAGGCTGGCGAAGAAAATACCTTTTTCTTCGGATGTAGAACAGCTTTATGGAAGGTTTAAAGTTAATTCTGAATTTCCATTTCTTCTGAATAAATGGATCCTTAGAACGCTTTTGTTGTTTATCAGATTGGAGGACATCTAAAATGAAGCGTGATGGACATTCCACCCATGAAAACAGATCTTTGCAAAATGTCATAGTAGTTGTCCCCAATCTCAAGCCCTTATGCAAACGTCCAGTGTAGGTTTTTTTGGTAACTATAACAATAGTATTTCGCATGTATCCAAATTGTGAGTCCTGCTTGTTAGGAATAGTTGAGATAATAATAATGCATTGCTCCTCATGCTTTCTGGTGTCTTCAGATGGACCTGGCTGTCCACACAATAGTTTACCTGGAATGTGCAAAATCTGCTGCCGGAGTTAATGTCTTATCCCTGACTATTCTGATCCGTCCTATTGCTGTTACTTCTTTATTTCTTCAGTTCCTTCCTAGGTTCTCAGACTCAGTTTTGATCATTTGCCTTTGTTCCCCACACCTTTGTTTCCTATGCTGTTAGCTAATCTATTTGTTTTCCCTTGGAACTTTAGGACCCCATTTTGGTATTTGCCTTTATCTTAGTCTGCTTGGGCTGCTATAACAAAATACCATAGACTTGGTGGTTTAAAAAACAGATTTATTTTCTCACACTTCTGGAAGCTGGAAGTCCATGATCAGGGTGCCAACTGCGTGTGGTTCTGGTGAGGGTTCTCTTCCTGGCTTATAGATGGCTGCCATTTCCCTGTGTGCTCATATGATTTCTTCTTTGCATGAGCAGGCATAGAAAGAGAGAGCAAACAAGCCAGTAAGCTCTCTGGTGTATCTTATAAAGGCACCGATCTTCATGACTTCATGACTTATCTTATCTTCATGAGGAGGACCTTATCTTCATGACTTCATCTAAAGCAAATTTTCTGCAAAAGGCCACATCTCCAAACACCATCTCATTGGGGGTTAGGTCTTCAATATGCAAATGGGAGTTTGGGGACAATTCAGTTCACCACAGCCTTTTTTGTCTCATGAAGGTTGATTCGAGGTAAATGACAACCAGAAGATGGCTTTCAAATGATAAAAACTTAATCTCATTGATTCTGTCTTTAAGGAATATGCTGCATTTATTGTTTTCTTGAAATTGACAGTGATGTATATTTCAAAATGCTTACTTGATTGCATTAACAGTTAATATAAGATCTACCCTCTTAACAAATTTTAAGTATACATTTCATTATTGTTGACTATACATAGAATTTTGTACAACAGACCTCAGAAGGTTAATCGTCTTAGTTAACTGAAACTCTGCCCCTATTGATTACTAACTCCCATCTCCTCCTACTTCCAGCTCCTGGTAACCACCATTCCAGTGTTTGTTTTCTAACTTTGGCTATTTTAGATAACTCATCTCAGTGGGATCATGCAGTGCTTGCCTTTCTGTGTCTGGCTAAATTTCACCTGACATAATGTCCTCAAGGTCAATCCATGGTGTTGTCTATTACAGAATTTTGTTCTTTTTTAAGGCTGAGCAGTTTTCCACTGTACGTGTATACCAAATTTCTTTAGTCATGTATCTGTTGATGGACATTTGTTTTCACATTTTAGAAATTGTGAGTAGTGCTGCAGTGAACACAGTAATGCTAATAGCTCTTCAAGAACCTGATTTCAGTTCTTTTGAATACATACCCAGAAGTGAGGTTGCTGGATGATATAATAGAAATATATTTTTAAGGACCTTTTAAGGTTTACTGTGACTCTTAACTCTACTAATTTTTTTTCTGTATGATCTTTTATTTCACAAATCTGAATTCTTCTACCAAGGGGATTTTTAGAAATCAAATTCCCATAGTTGGTGACAAACTGGCATATTGAAAATATAAATTAATTACATTCTATGATATTTGAGATTTTTCATTAGATATCATCTAAAATATCACATTAATATTCATTGCCTTTTTGGTATAAATCTTAATTTTAAATCAAGGTCCAGAAGAGATTTTGAGGGAAATTCTCTCAAATTGCATAGCATAGATTACACACATTTGATTATTTTATTAAGCTTCGGTGCCAATTGTCTTTAAGGTCCAGTAGGGAAACAGAGGGTAGCATTAAAAAAGTTTGAGTCGTGGTTCAAATTCAAGGTGTCCAAATGGAAACCTCTATATTAGAAGCACATTTTTCCTACATAGTTTTATCTAAGATGGGCTGGAAGGGATCTGGAGACCTGCGCAAATGTGTTTAGGGCAAAGATGAGGAATGTGGGAGGAAGCCTGGGTGCTGACGGTGTGTCCTTGACTGCCATGGTCCCACTAGCTTCCTCCTCTTGAGTCTGGCTGTGTTCATGGTTAATATCAGGAAATTGGGCAGCATTCTATGAAATGATGAAGAGGATTTCAGATAAGTGAGAATTAATTACATGGGATAGGCATTGCCTAAAGGCTGTCATTATTTGATTAAGTGCCTGCAGAGGACAATCTGATCCTCCTGTAGCATAATTAGCACCTTACAGTGGAGTGACCTGATTTACAAAAAGATAGCAATAATAAGATAGCATTTACATAGCAATGTATACTTTACAGAGAGACTTCATGATCATTTCTTTATTTGATCTCTGTAAAAACTCTGCAAAATAGATAGGGCAGGGAGAACTACCCTTTTTCTAAAAGATGAAGAAACAGAGAGAGGTTGACTTGCCCCTAATCATACAATTACTAGAAGTGAGAGAATCCAGGCATCCTGGGTGCGTTCCTGCCACCACACCTTGCTCCACTTGTGAACAGGAAAAGCCACCCAACTCTTCAGACCCACAGTGAAAGAGAATGTGCAGCCCACTGCAAGAGTGTGTGAAAGTTTGGATGGATATGTGAAAGTTTCCAGTTATGCTACAAACAGGGAGGGTCACAGTAAAAGACACTATTTTATATAAGAGAGGTGGCACAAGGAGAAATAGAAAGAAGGAAAGGGAGAGACAACATGAGAGTAAAAGTGAGAATGAGAGGGTGGATCTTGAGGAAAGAAAGAGGAAGATGGAACATGAAAACTGGACTAAAACTGAACACCAAAATCTCAAAACTTGTTCTGTTTTTGTTTTTCAAGACAGAGTCTTGCTCTGTTGCCCAGGCTGGAGTACAGTGGAGCGATCATAGCTCACTGCAACTTCGGCTTCCGGGCTCAAGTGATTCCCCCCAACCTCAGTCTCCCATGTTGCGGGGACTACAGACACACACAACCACGCCCAGCTGTTTTATTAAATTGATTAATTTAAAAAATTGTTAAATAGTTCTCACTATGTTGCCCAGGCTTGTCTGAAACTCCTGGCCTCAAGTTTCCCTCCCGCCTCAGCCTCCTGAGTTGCTGGGTTTACAGGTGTAGCCACTGCACCTGGCATAAACATTTTCTAAGGGAAAACAATAAAAGCAGGAGAACTCACAGAAATGAGACCACTCGAGTCTCAAGCCCTATCTAGCATAATCAAAACACTACCATTATAAAAGAAATAGCTGAATAAAACATACAGCCTAAACTCACAGAGCTCCTTATCTGGAAGGGGCACACCACCTAAAACGATGAATGATATCCATAAAGCTCACTAGAGACAGGCTCAAGGTGGCAGGTAGTTGGATTTTCCAGGATCAATAGATTGCTGGAGGCAAGTACCAATGACGAAGCCAGCGGATGGCCACCTCTGAGGCGAGGGTCATGTTTCAACTTTTCTTCCTAAGAGAAACTCCCTAGCCCCATGGTCTCCCAGTGTTCAGTGCGGCACAAGAACCATGAATGGGAGCAGAAGGTAGGTGCTGGACTCGAAATCTGTGCTGCAATCTCTCTGCCATTCCATTTAGAGGCCTCTTGCTGCAGGGCTTTGGTCAGGAGCTCCTTTATAGGCCTGCCTATGCAGAGGGTATAGTTACCATGTGCAGAGGTTTTCTCTGACCCCTGAGGGTACAGAAAAGAAAAGGCTTGTGTGTGTACTGAGTGCCAATGAACCTATTAAAAAGATGTTCTGTTTATTGCACCTTCTGGAGCACTTGTTCAATCAATGCATAGAGCCCAAGCATACTTTGGAAGTAGGAGGGAGGACAAGTGCCTGAGGAGTGCACCTGTCAGACATTGCTTCTTAACCACTCTCATTCCACTAACCCTGGACGTAGCTAACCAAGCCACTGTCACCAATCAGCCAGTCTGAACTGCCATAATAAATGACATCTCTTTGCCAACTTTCTCCTGGATATTTGATTAACATTGCATACCTGTTACACTTTTGTGATAGACAATGAACAGTTTGGGGGAAGATGCAACATTATGAGAAGGTGAGACAAGCTTAGGTTCCCCAGGTAAATATTTGCCCCTGTTTTACCATGGACCAGAGTCATTAAACGCTTTAGTCCTTTGAAAGGTGTAGTGGCAAGGATGGAAAACGTAAGGCGATAAGCCACCCAGGTGTGGAGCCCTCCAAATCCTAATGGGATATAAGCACTCTTGGAAACGTATCTGGCCACTGTAAATGAAAACAAATGGATCAGAACCAACTACTTTTAGGATAACATATTATCACAATAAAAATATGATAAAAGAAAATAAACAAGGAAAGGAAAAAAAATTCACAGATCACTGGCTGCTTGGATTTTTCGAAGAAAAGTATGTAGTTCGTGCTATTTTTACACGTCTTTGGTGTATTTCCAAGGCCACAAAATGAGTTGACAATGATTTACTGACTTTCAAACATAATTTGCAAGTTGCTTTGTATCTCAAACTGAGTCCCGATTTAATCATGAATTGATCGCAGCGATGGTAAAATGCAAACTTCAATTTAGCATTGGGCTAGAGAGAAAAGTCAAAATAACCACTGGTTTCTTAATTCAACCAAATAATTGGTTGATCTGGAGAAGACTGCAGCAATTGTTAGAATTGGTCAGAAAGATCTCGGCAGACTCTCAACACAGGCCCAGCCGCTGAGCCTGCGGCCATATCGTCATTGCTCTTTCCTCTACAGACTGTGTTCCCTCAGTGGCTCTAACCTTCTGTGATTATCCGATAAGACCACTAGAAACCCTGAATGGCTCAGTTGTCTCTCCTGCCAGTCTCCTCTCCCCATACTAAGGCTTATTATGTGTGAAAGAAATAAGTACATTAAGTGGGAAAGTGATAGAATTGAAAAGACAATGAACAGCTGCATTGAAATATATCTTTTCAATTTAGTGCTTTATTGAAGGGCTTCCACTGAGCGTAGAGACATTATGTTTTCTTGAGCCATCCAGGAAATCATATCAGTTACAAGAAGGTTGACTCACTTGAGCCTCTGATTTGCATGCCCATTTAATGGGGAAGATAAAAGGCTGCATTAGGCTCTCAACTTTGTCCTTCGTGGGACTCCATCTCAATTCTCTTCAGTGTTCCACGCTCTTTTATTCCAAAGACCTATTGACTTCAGGGAGGCTTATTATTGCAAACGCAATTTGGTTAGATGCACAAAAGAAAAATGCTTGAATATCAGAAACCACTATCTAAGCTAATTGCCCTTTGAGTGCAAAGTAATAAAGCTCAGAATCCATGGCAAAATTAAAAATGCGTCCAACCTGACAATTTTCACCTTGGGTTAAGGTCAAATTACTTATTCTTATTCATAAATGATTGCCCTTGTTTCATGATTAAAAATTGTTTATAGCACATTGAATAATTACATAAATATCCTTAGTATATGTTGGCTACATTAATATGTATACATTAATAGCGTTGGATACATTAATAGCATTAAGGGGCTAGGGAAGCTATGCAAGAGCCCAGACTCTACATCTAAAAATTGTATCCTTTCATCACAGCCCATTTTATATTTGTTTAGTACTTCCTGCATTGTCTTAAAGCTCTATTTTATTTATTTACCTATTTATTTTACTGGTATGACTTTCCATTTGGATGACTGCTCTTTAGACCTGTTGACAATTGTAGACCCCCTGGGGGTAGCTGACCAGCCTTAAAGTGAAACCACTGTTCCCAAGTTTATCAGACTGTCCATGCCAAAGTATTTTAAAGTAGACTCTGGTTAACATACGAATCTCTTGTGAGATCAAAGTTAGGAAATATGGTAGAAGTCATAGGGTGTAATGGTTAATACTGAGGGTCAACTTGATTTGATAGAAGGATACAAAATCTTGTTCGTGGGTGTGTCTGTGAGGGTGCTGCCAAAGGAGACTAACATTTGAGTCAGTGGACTGGGAAAGGCAGACCCACCCTTAATCTGGGTTGGCACCATCTAATCAGCTGCCAGCACAGCCAGAATATAACGCAGGCAGAAAAATGTGAAAAGAGAGACTGGCCTAGCTTCCCAGCCTGCATCTTTCTCCTGTGCTGGATACTTCCTGCCCTCGAACATCAGACTCCCAGTTCTTCAGTCTGGGGACTAGGACTGGCCCTCCTGGCTCCTCAGCCTGCAGACGGCCTATTGTGGGACCTTGTGATCATGTGAGTTAACATTTAGTAAGCTCTTTTTTTTTTTTTTTTGAGATGGAGTTTCGCTCTTGTTACCCAGGCTGGAGTGCAATGGCGCGACCTCGGCTCACCGCAACCTCCGCCTCCTGGGTTCAGGCAATTCTCCTTTCTCAGCCTCCTGAGTAGCAGGGATTACAGGCACAAGCCACCATGCCCAGCTAATTTTTTGTATTTTTAGTAGAGACGGGGTTTCACTATGTTGACCAGGATGGTCTCGATCTCTTGACCTCGTGATCCACCCGCCTCGGCCTCCCAAAGTGTTGGGATTACAGGCTTGAGCCACGGCACCTGGCCCAGTAAACTCTTTTATATGTATGTATATGTATATGTATTCCATTAGGTCTGTCTCTCTAGAGAACCCTGACTAATATAAAGGGACTTCAGAAAACTCTGTTGGTCCCATCTTTCTCTCTTTTTAATTTCCTTCCTCCTTTTGAGCTTCTTCCAACCATCCTTCAACATTTCCACTTACAATAAACAATCTTAAACACAACTCATTCCTCTGCAAAGATGTGGAATGTTTTTCCTATTTTTCTTATATTAAGTGAGTCATAATTTACTGAAACTTAATGGAAAACCTACTGACAATATAAAACCACTGGAGAAATTGTGTGAGCTAAGGGGATCTCTATACTTCTTGAACAGGGCTGATGAGAGTGAAATCGGTACTCTTCAGAGGTAGTGAAACAGTAGGGATGGTGGGGTTTATTCTAGGCCCATATTATAAGAGGAATGAAAGTCCTATCTATAGTAATTACATTTTTTACACCTACCATATTGGCAAAGAAAAAAAAAGATAACATGAAAATGTGTTGAAATGCATTCATAAGTTATCGGCAAACATACATTTTTGCATTCCTTATAGATATCCATTTGCTAATATCTATTAGAATTACTATTGTACATAAACTTTGACCCCAAAACTTTACTTGTAGGAACTCATTGTTCAGATTCATGTACTTGTGCAAAGACATATGTAGGAAGATACTTCTTGCAGCATTGTTTATAGTAGCAACTGAAACAGTAATAAGGGAATGGGAAAATAAATAAAATGTGGCACATACAGCTCAATGCTATATGTAGTCATTTATTTAAAAATGAGGCAGCTCCATATGCACCCATAGACATGGAACATTCCTTGCCTCAGTCATCTATTTTTATCATAATGTCATGTAACATATCAAAAATTTAGTGGCTTAACACAATAAACATGTATTTAGCTTAATCATCTGTAAGTTGATGATTTGGGGTGTGCAGTTCTGGTTTCAGCTGGGCTTGCTTGCATATCTGTGGATCAGCTGGATGTTGGCCAAAGTGATCAGAGGAGAATCTTTTGCCCCTCCACTACCAAATGTGCCATAATACCTCCATTGGTGCCCATATACTGTGCTTTCCCTTGTGGCATAGCAGAGGTGCCGTCCTGGCTCCTGTCTGAGGCTCACCCCTCTATGAGATTATCTACTCATTGACTTGATTCTGCAATTATTCCTTCTCTCGAATCACCTATTTACCCTCCCGCTCTATCCTTGCTTTAGAAACCTGCTACACTGATTTGCATCTAAACAAAATACTTTCTGGTAACCCGGTGATCCATTTCCCTTTCAGCAAAAATGCAGTTATCTGTACTCACTTTCTCTACTTCCTCACTTTCCATTCTTTCTTGAACCCACTCCTGTTGAGGTGTTGTCCCCACCAATCCACTGATACTGCTTTTGCCAGTGTCTTCAGTGATTTCCATGTTGCCGTATCAAACGGTTCCTTCTTCGTCCTCATCTTACTCAACCTCTTGGCTGCAGTTGGCATAGTTGATCACTTTATCCTTCTTGAAACTCTCTCTTCTTTTGGCTGCAAGGAAACCTCCCTTTTTGTTTTCCACCTGTCTCACTGGTCACCACTTCTCACTTCCGTGGGCTGAATCTTTTTTATCTCCCTAACTCTTAAATGTTGAAATACTCTAGGCTCAGTCCTCAAATCTCTTCTCTTTTCTTTCACAGCTCATTTCCTAGATAATTTCATCCAGTCCTATAGTTTTAAATGCCAATTATATGTTGATGAATCTCAAATGTACTTATCTATTTATCCTATAAGAAATATTCTTTTTCTGTGGAAAATGCAATAAATAACCCTCCACAAATGTCTTTCATTAGTATTGATTTTACTTCTTAGAAGTTGATAGTTGGGTGAAATGGTATATTTTTCAATACTCTAGCTATTATTAAATTGCTCTTTAAAAGAAAGCAATATGTCATATTTCTACCAGAAATAGCAGACAGTATGCTTTTTCTTGCAACTCTGCCAGTAATAGGTATTCTTGTTTCATTTTCATGTCTGATGGGTTCAAGGAAATACTGAGTTTAATAAGTGGTGGCAACAGTCCATCTAGTGTGACTGACTGGCTAGAGCAGCAGATTGAGAGGTGGTAGGAGGGTTATTGTTGAAATAACCAACATCCTGTGCTGTGTACTGTAAGAAGAAAAGAGAAGAGAATAGGGTGGGGTTTTCTGTAAGGGTTCTAGTAGAACAGCTGACCAAGCTTTCTAATGTGATGAATATTGTGGTCCAGATACTTTTGGAAATATAATAAATGTCCACTTTAGGCAACTGTATTGGTTCATATCAGGTGCAGCTGAAAGTAACAGAAACAATAACAAGACAAAAAGCAATATCTCATTTGATAGTCCGAAGGTAGCAATTCAGGAATTCAGGGCTGCGAAGGTCCTGCAGAGTATCAGCCTTTTCTATCTGTTGAGCTGATATTCACGGCTTCAGTTCCCAATGTCACCTCATAATCAAATATGGCTGCTGGAGCTCCAGCAATTACATCTACATCAAGTGGAAAAAGGAAGAAATGGAAGAACACCACCACATGCCATTCCTTTAAGGACATTCCTAGAAACTGTGCACACCAATTCTGCTTGTAGTTCATTGGCAAGACCATGAAATGTCTATTCTGGATGGCCAGCTAAAAATTGGGAGTTCTTTTTCCAGGTTGACTGAGAGACGTGGAACATATAATGGAGGAAATTAGACATTTTTGATACAGCTATCATTGGGTCTCAAGTAGAAATTGTCTGAGAAAAGGCTTAACTACAGTTGGGCACTGTCACTGTGGGAGGCCCAGGCGGGTGGATCATGAGGACAGGAGTTCAAGACCAGCCTGGCCAACATGGTGAAACCCCGTCTCTACTTTAAAAAAAAAAAAATAGCTAGGCATTGTAGTGTATGCCTGTAATCTCAGCTACTCGGGAGGCTGAGGCAGGAGAATTGCTTGAACCAGGATCTGAGAGGCAGAGGTTGCAGTGAGCCGAGATTGCGCCACTGCACTCCAAGCCTGGGCAACAGAGAGAGACTCCATCTCAAAAGAAAAAAAAAAAAAGAAAAGGAAAGGCTTAATTACAATGATAATGACAAGTTCCTGGCTTTGGGTTATTAAACAGAACCTTAGATAGAAACTGATTATCTTGAACTAAATATACATGATTGTGTTTATTTCCACAAACTTTCTAACTTGTGATTTTCAACAAGGGTTGATTTAACCTTCCACCAAGAGACATTTAGCAATTTGAGACATTTTAGCTTGTCCCAGTTAGGGAGATGATGAATGCCATTGGCACTGATGGGTAAAGACTAAACATCCTACAATACACAGAACATCCACACGATAAAGATTTTCTAGTCCAAAAATGTCATTAGTGTGAGGTTGATAAACCATTCTCTAAACAATTCATAAAAGCTTTAGTCAAATTTTAGGGTCTAAGCAGAGAGCTGTGTGCATTGCCAATTTTGAGCGATTAAAATAATTAGATTTCACATTGCTTTGGCTTTATTTGGGCCATGGAATTCCTCATTTGATCCACTGGGTGAGAAATTAAGTAATTATTTCCCCAAAGCACAGTGACCTCTTTTTATGTAGACTTTTTATGTTGCCATGTGGCATTGTGACCCAGCGTTATAACATTAGTACAATCATTTCAGAATCGTTTTCAAACCTCTAGACTAACCTAGTTTCCTACCCTTCCCTGAGATGGGTGATGTTTCCTCTCTCTTATTTCCTCTTTCTCACTGTACTTACCACATTGCACAGTGATCACATGGTGACACATCTGAATCCCCCACTGGATCGCAAGGGACAAAATATTGTCCCTGATTTAAATATTTATTTATATGTTTATTTAAATACGAAAATAAATACTTATTTTTGTATTTCTAGTGCCCAGTGCAGAATATGCAACTTAGCAGGTGCTCATAAATGCACATTGAATTAACTGAGCTCCTGTTTATCCTTGGGCCTCTCTTCATTCCAGCCTACTTGAATATCTTCTGGTTTGGCACTCATCAAAGATCCTATCACTACTTTCTTTAGGCAAAATGCTCCTCATTCTTGTACTTCATCTAAAATCCACAGGACGAGAAAACTCAGAGAACACGAACTAAGGTGTCAATAATTTAGTTTCTCCTGTGGCCTCTCTGAGTCAGCTGCCTCTCTGTTGTTACATTTTCTTCCAGCCACAGCCAGCTTTCAAATATAAGTATTAACTAGAAAATCTTTGAGGTGGTTTTTGTTGCAGGCACCAGAAATGGAGTGTGTTTCATTTTAACATTTTCTTAATGGAAGGATGATACCACCTAGCCTGAAGCTGGCAGGTGGGGTTCTTAATGGAAGGATGATACCACCTAGCCTGAAGATGGCAGGTGGGGTTCTTAATGGAAGGATGATACCACCTAGCCTGAAGCTGGCAGGTGGGGTCCAAGGAGGTTGAGGAACAAAGGTGGAAGAGGCAGGAAGCCATAGGAGTGAAAATGTTGTAGTAAATTCTCCTCGTCCCAGAGCAGGATGAGGAGAATTTACTACAAACTGGCAAGTGTTGTCAATTCTCTGTTTTGGTTGGTGGAAAAGGTTAGCTATCAGGAGAGTCCACAGGCCTATCCACGCACGCTTCTATTGAAGGATTCTTTTGCCTGGAGACTGGTTAAGGTGGTTTCTCTTTCACTAAGAACATATATCCAACAGAATCTAGCACATTCCATTTAGAGATTTTTCTCGAGACCAATTTATATAACCTAACACCTATTAGGTAGAAAAGGATCTTCTCACAGCACCATGAATAGAAACAGCTTTTTCTGACCACTCACCAATCCTCATGGTTGTTTGTTTGTTTGTTTGTTTTGCAGAGGCTTGGGGAGGATTTGGGGGTTAGCATTTATTTAATGAGATGAATGGCCAATAATCTCTTAAAAAGGTCTATACTGTATCTTCTGTACTGCTATGATGCCTCTGTTGAGACTTACTGAATGGCCATGCCTGAAACTTGAATTGACCAAGACCATTTATTCATTGATACATTCAGTCAGTCATGCATGCATTTAGTTAATATTTATTGAGCTTTTACTAGGAGCCAGATGCTCATGAAGATTTTAAGACACTTTTCTAGGAGGTAGATATCCATGAAGATTTTAAGACACTTTTCTAGGAGGTAGATGTTCATGAAGATTGTAAGACACAGCATGATTCTGTCCTGATACAATCCAGGTAAGGTAAAGGTAAAAGGTGGTATGGTGATAAGAACAGTGGTGACTAAGAGCTGAGGAAAATGGTACAGAGTCAAGAGTGTCAGTGAGTTCAGAAGAGCAAGCAGTTCTTCAACATGGACTCCAGAGGTCAAGAAAATCTTCCAAGAAGTTGAAAATTGAGCTGAATCTTGCAGGGTGGGTGGGATCTGGACATGACTTAGGGTTCAACACCTGTGGTTCTTTCTTCATAGACTGCTCTAATGCTTGGCCAAATCTGCTTAATTTTTTGTATCTCAGATTAAAAATAATTCTCTCAGAGAAGGCTTCCATGACTCACTGGATTAGGTAGCATGCTACCTTTACATGTCATCATAATGCCTTGTATTTCTGTGTAGCAGTTACCCAAACCAGAGTTTAAAGCTCCTGAAGTAGGGACCATGTTTGTCTTGTTCACCTTTGAATCCTCAGGACCTGTTAAAAGTTTTTAAAACTGAGTAGGTACACCACAAATATTTTTCCAATAAATAAATGAATAAATAGGCCTAGCGAGGCATAGTGAAAGGGTGGGAGTTCCTGAGTAGTATGAGCAAGTGTAGACATGAGGGTCTACATGGCAGGCTGTGAGGTTCTGAGTAGATTGCATATTATGGCTGTATGTGGAGCAATGGAACAATAATTGAGAGGGTAAGTTGACTCTCTAATGTCAGGGAAGGAGTTTAGTTTTTTTCTATTGGTCATGAGGAACCATTGAAAATTTTGGGCTGTGGAAACAACATACTGAGATTGATAATTTAGAAAAATTAATCTGTTTATATTACAAGAGTGAAATTGATGAGGAAGAGGGTTTGTAGAACTTTGCATCCTTAATCATTAACAGAAATGGAGCTGCCTTTCGAGAATCTGGAGTAGGATCTAGTTTATTAAACAGTGACTTAATGCTTTCAAACTAGAGGCAACAAGGTTCAAATCCTTACCTCATAGAGACATGGTGATAACAATATATACGTGGAAAATGGAAGCCCTCCATTCCTGTGATAGGTGTGTAAACCACATGCAGGTTTATTCGGTGAGGATGCTAAATGTACCAGACAGCTAATTCATTTAGGAAATTGCACAATGAAGCTTTAAATAATAAAGTTTCCTTCCTTCCATAGGTTTATCTGAATTGAAATGTCTTTTGAAAACTCAGATTGCAATATCCTCTCCCACTGCTCATCCTGAGCTTTCCCTTCCTTGATTCTCTTCCTCTTTAATTTCCTGAGCTCTGACTCATATGTGGAGAATTTATTTCATTCGACAACTTCCCAAGCATTTATTCATAAAGGGATATCCTAGACGCAGAATGGAGCCACATGGTCCTGAACACTGATCATGTGGCTTCCACCATCCTGTGGGCTCTTCACTCTCCCCTTCATTAGACCTTTATTTAGACTATAAACTCCTTGAGGACAGGGTCCAATCATAATTCATCCTTGTATCCCCCTTATCATTACCTGAATTTCGTGCAGAATAGTTTTTTTTGTATATTTGTTGAATGACTCAAGAAAGGGTCAGAAGTTTAGATACAGTTTGCCGGCTCTCATCTGGGAACGAGAGAAAGTCTCATTCAGATCCTCTAGAACTGGGAGTTTCCTGAAATCACAGTAGGATCAGCCCTACTAATTCTGGTGGGTTCTGGTTTCACTTTAGTCAGATTTGTCTACCTGTACTTTCAGTTATCCCACCAATTTAGTTATGCTACTACATCCAGGCTTTTTACTTGAGAGCTGGCCAGGCACATGCTAATGATTGCAGGTCAAAGTTGCATAGAGTTGAGATGGATAAAAAATAAAAATATTCCATTCTGTGACTGGAAAATAACCTACTAGATCTATTAAGATTCCTGAAAATGACTCTCTAACATTATGGTATGTGTGGAATTGCTCACACATATGTGTATTACACACACATAATAAACACATACATGATGCTTGTAATCATTTCACCCCGTCTTATAAGTACAATTCAGACAGTTCGAAGAGTAGGCAGAGCAGTGAAAAAGGTATTAGAGTCAGATTCTATCTTCCCAATAATTTAATAAGACTCAGCCTTCTCACCTATAAAATAAGGAGTTGGAATACAACAGCTCTAAGAGCACTTCTAGCTCTCAAATTCCATTATTCATCAGCCTGCCAGAAAATACATCTTTCCCTGCCAAATATGGACTCAACACCCCACCTGTTCCAGAAGCTCCCCCAGATACCCCTACACACCTCCGTGGTTTCAGCCTCCTACTTCTCTAGCCTTCCCCAAGGCATTCTTCTCTCCCACTGCCAGCCCACATCTAAAAAATTGACTTATTTTTATCAGCTCTTTTCTCTTTGCTTCCTCTTTCGACATTTAAACTAGATTAGTTACCAATACTGTTTGTTCTCTGTGTAATGAAGATCAGGCCTGCAGCATGATTTTCATGGGTCCTTGTCACCTTTGCCTTCATGGGCCCCTTACTCCATTAAACAACATTAAAACCGTTACTTTACAACCGTCTTGGTATAAAGTTGATTATTTTAATACTTTATATTAGAACATTTTCTGCAATCTCAAATTTAGTGTGTGTGTGTGTGTGTGTGTGTGTGTGTGTGTGTGTATTTATTGCTATGCCTAATTGATAAGTTGGCTGTGGACGAAATAGACAAGTAATCAACTACAGTATAGTATGGTAATTATACGCATGTCCTGCGAATAATCAATTCTACCCCTCGACCCACAATGAAGAACAATTTCATTTTTTCTTTAGTGGAGAGAAGGACAGGTCAAAAACAATTCAGAGAAGCTAGAAACGGTAGATCAGGGTTCTGGAAAATCTCCCTTGACTGTGCTGGTCTTCTATGACCCTGACAGTCCTCCATTTGGCAGGCAGCAGCCTACCCAGTCTCTGTGTCATCATGCACTCATTGAACATCTTATATGTTGCAGGCACTGTTCAGTTGCTTGGGATACATCTGTAAGTAACACCAGCAAGGTTTCTTCTTTTAACCCCCTGTCATGTAAATCTGAATATGAAGACATAGCTTCTTGAAGGCATTATTTCCCACTTTATGCAGTGGGAGCAAAGGGCTGATGCATTTCCCAGTGGCTTGGGGGTAAGGAAGCACCAGCACTCAGAGCTCCCTGGCAATGCTCAGCAGGGAACTCTCTGCTTGAGGAGTCCCTTAGTGGCAGTTCTATGATTACTAAAGATTATCCTTCTGAATCCATATTGCTTTTCTGAAACATGTTTGGGGGGAGTTCCTTGCAGGTGCTAAATTTCTCTAGGAGTTTCATGTTAAATATATTTGATATTGATGTAACTATTGCAACATAAATATTTTACCTTAAAATAACAACCCTGGTTCCTCTTAAATTTTTGTGAAAAAAAGAAAGGATGACCTGATTTTATTTTCAAGGTAACAGGTGGAGACTTCCAAATTTTCTGCATGGGAGAAAGAAAAAGAACACCAAATGTTCTGTGTTTGCAGGGAAAAAAGTCAAAGCAAAGCTAATTCAAGCAATACCATTTTTAATTTATCACAAGTGGGAGACGCAAAGAGGACTTCTGAACTGAAGTCTAATAATTCTATATTAGGTGTGGTCCATGGTGCTGGCCATTTTTTACAGGTGAATTTTCTTCTTGTTCTTTTAAACTTGATGGCTATTGAAAAGACTTTAATGTTATTTTCCTATTAGCTTAGACTCTAGGCTGGCTAATCTTATTGCTTCCAAAGTTGTAGAGGAAATTGCTGCCTCCCATTGGGAAAGAAAGGAAGACATTAGATGCTATCTTGTTAAGGGAGCTGTATCTTCTTTTGAGATTCATGCATAGACATCAATTGGGTAGAGAGCAATCTCACAGGATGCTAGCAAGGGTGGAGATGTGTCCAGTCATCATTCCAAGTCTTCACCGTATCTGAGTTTATCATGGTCCATACACACTATTTCTTCTGGCTTTATTCTACATGCTGAGTGGACTGATCAAATTCAAGGAATAAACAGTCATTGTTTATAGGGAGCTTTTGACATGGACTCTTACAGGACATAGGGTCATTCTTTGACCCTCTGGCTCCCCACACACAAAAAAGCTACTTAAATAAGTCTAAATATCTTTTGTTTACAGGAAGATTCTTATGAACAGTAAGCAGACTTTTAAAAACAGAAAAATTTCACTGTAGTGTGGATGGTTTGGGGCTTATACCATGAAATAATAAAGTCTGTATAATGTACTCTTAATTATGAGCTCATTTCTATGACTTTTTATTTCTGACTTCTTATTTTATATAAGGTAATTATAGATTGACAATGAAAGGAACACAGACTTACATGCTCACGGCTTAAAGAAATCAGTCATTACGTTTAATGGGGAGCCTAACAATGAAAACTGTGCTTCCCTTATGGTTTTTCATTAGGGGTTAATGTTAACTAGAATCCTGGGGGAGATTTGGCAAGGAGAATAGTACTGAATTAAAACTTCCCTGGGTCTTCTTTATCCCTTGAGCTTAGGAGCAGGAAAGAAAGCCAAATTGGTCAGTGTGGTGAGGTCTTACTAAAAGCAGCCTTTGCTGATTATCATTTCGGGACTGAGTCCTCCAACTGTTTGCACCCAGAGCTTTAGCTGCAGCCCCCAGGTCACAGAAGCGTGCTGTGAGCCAGGAGCCCAGGCCAAGCAGCCTTTGCCGGGCAAATGGAGCAGGACAGAGGCAATGGGGAACATTAAATGTATTTGCCATTGAGTAGTCAGCATGAAGAGAGCTTTCATGAAGGTTTTAAAGGAGCTGGCAAAAAAAAAAAAAAAAAAAAAATCACAGCTCCTCACAGACTTCCTCTCTGAGGAGATACCATGAAAGATACAAGGAGCTTCATTTGCAGTAATTAGAGGCACAGTGTCATCTATACATAAATATTTTAGATTTCAGCCATGTAATGAGTTTGTCGTGAATATCAAGACTGAAGGAATGGGAGTGAATGACTGCACTGAATCCTGACACCAAGAAGATCTCAAAAGGCAGGATAAGTGGTTCTGACAAGACGATGGATTCCCAGGCCTTTTGAAAGCCACATGAAATGAGGAAGAAAAAGAAAACCCATCCAAAGCTTCACGTTTTACAAACCATCATATGTGATTAGAGAGAGAAATTGCACATAAATGCAGCAAAATAACATCGGTATAAACATGGACACAGAGTCCTGTCTAGGTCCAGGTGATGCACAGTTTCATTAGAGAGAAAATAGCTAAGATACCTTCTCTTCTCCCCATGGCTTTCCCTGTGGAAAGTCTAAGAATTGTGACAAAAAAAGCCTTTGCTTCTTTTGCTTTTTACGGAAATACAACTGAATTTGATTCAAGATGTAAAATCTTATCTTCAAAGCTCTGAATAGGTTAGAACTGAGCTATCTTTCTAGGAAAGAATAATGAAACCACCAAAGTTATAGAAACTGCAAACTCATTTGGTACAGCCTTTCAGGCCCTGGAGACCTGATATTTTGATGATTTTGAGTCGGGACAAAGAACGCCTGTGCTTGCACATGATTAAGTGTGCTTAGAATAAGCACACCTTCTAGGCCTACAAGCAAACGCATCATCAGCATCATATTAATGACTGTTATTTGTGTGTCTCTCAGAGCCCTGAATGGCAGTTTGCAAATCAGTGTCCTTGACTTTACTTCCATACGTATAGACATGAAAAGTTTCTGACTAAAAGCCCTGTGGTTATCACCCTAAAGAATAACCGGTAGTTTGGCAATATTACTCAAGAAAAAAATGTTTTACCTCTTCATTATCAGATCAAGCAAATTTAGTTTTTTCAAGTGACCTTCACAGGAAACTATTTTAAATTGTGATAACTGTACCTTGGTCGTCTGGAAAAAAATCTATAATGTGCAGGTAGAACATTCGAATGTTGCATATATCACCTGTTATTGGAATTTAAATGCATTATCAATTCCAATATTAGGGGCTGATAAATTTTTTTTTTTTTTTTTTTTTTTTTTTTGAGACAGAGTTTCGCTCTTGTTACACAGGCTGGAGTGCAATGGCGCGATCTCGGCTCACCGCAACCTCCGCCTCCTGGGTTCAGGCAATTCTCCTGCCTCAGCCTCCTGAGTAGCTGGGATTACAGGCACGTGCCACCATGCCCAGCTAATTTTTTGTATTTTGAGTAGAGACGGGGTTTCACTATGTTGACCGGGATGGTCTCGATCTCTTGACCTCGTGATCCACCCGCCTCGGCCTCCCAAAGTGCTGGGATTACAGGCTTGAGCCACCGCGCCCGGCCAGGGGGTGATAAATTCTGTGAGTGTGTTAAGTGGCATTGTATGTTCATTGATTCTCTAGAATCTTCAGTCAATATTGGAAACCGTGGAACAGGTTTTACCCTTGACCTAGTATGATAATAAATTGAGGAGTTGTCCTAATACTTATAACTATTTTAAAATACAGCAACAATCCATTATCCACAATTCCAAAGACTCAAAATTCTAAAAACTGTAGCAACTGACTTGGTGGCAAAACTTCAGCTAAGTTTCTGGCAGCACAACCTAAAACAACCTAGCTTTAAATGACGTAAGGGTATTTACAGGCTTTAATTTATTAGATGTACACATTAATAAATGTTTCTGTAGAAATATCAGTGTTCCTGATTACAGAGTACTGCATTGGAGTTGCCATGTAATAACATAAAGAACACTTACTGTTACATCTTTAAAACCCAAAAAGTTCTGAATCCTGAAATGTGTCTGGCCCCCAAGTTTTGTTGAGGAATTGTGGACTTCTTTAACCTGTGTGTTAGGCATGAATCTCAGGGCCCAAATTATGCTATGCAAAAACATTACTTCGTATGTTTCTTTTAACAATTTAAAGTTGAATCTGAGTCCCCCAAAGCACTAAGTCACGGTTGGAGCACTCCCTCCCGACTATGTAACCCCCAACTGAAGAAGACATAACAGATGCTCCCGGATCGGCACAAGATCTTCTAATCTCCACTCCGTTGTCGTTGCCCCTTCGTCCTCCCTAGGGTACCAAAGTCATCCTGACCTGCCTAGAACTTTCCTAATTTTAACACTGAAAGTTCTGCATTCCAGGAATTGCCCCAGATAACATGGGACAGTTAGTCACTCTAGATTTTCCCCAAGCCTGCTGGCATTTTGCTGACTCTACCTTTTTGCTCTGATCTTGCTCTTTTGAGGTCCACCATGCAGTTTGGAGGTCTGCTTCCCTGAGACACAGTGAGGAGTGGCTCCAGTCTTGGTGCTCAGGGAGCCACAGGTCTCTCTCCTCTTTCCTCTGTCCTTCATCTCCTGATCTGCACAAACATTCACTTTCTCTCAGCCTTCACCAAGACATCTCCCATTATCTTTCAAGTGGGCTCATGTTTACATAAATAACAAGAAGAACACTAACCTCAGATGGGATCAGCTTTCTTCCCAGCAAAAATATCTGAGGCACCGAAGCCCAAAAAGCCAAATTAAAGTTGAGGAAGGGGGAATACAAAGAGAACAAGCCCAAGTGAACACATTAATGAGCTGCCTTGCCACACATGGGTCTGTTTTGCAGCGGTTCCTTTCTTCGTTAATTTGACAGACGTTGAAGCCTTTAGAGGAAGCAGCTTTGTTCTCATAAACCCTTCTTTGGACAGGGAGGCACAGGTTGGACTATCATCTTTTACTTCTTATTTGCTGTGTGCTTTACAACACTCTTTCACATACATTGTCTCATAGTAGGGCAAATATTATTCTCAGATGTAGACAGAAAAAAAGAGACCTGAAGGAGTATAAATGGTGTAATCACTGGCATCCCTCAGTCAGCATTTTTTGGCAACTCCATGCAAATAATTTTTAAAAGGTCTCAAAAGCCAAGTATTACCATCCATAGCTGCTTTGGTTTCTGAAATCCAGAGGCTTTTTCTTTTTTAAAGTCTTTTGACATGCGTTTGTAGTCCCAGCTACTCTGGAGGCTGAGGCAGGAGAATTGCTTGAACCCAGAAGGCGGAGGTTGGAGTGAGCTGAGGTTGTGCCACTGCACTCCAGCCTGGCACCTGGCGACAGAGCAAGAGTCTGTCTCCAAAAAAAAAAAAAAAAAAAAAAAAGTCTTTTGAATGAGTCTCTCAGAACTGATATCCCAAAATATTATTTTGGGGTATTTGCATTAGTGGATACAAAAACAAACAACCAAAAACAATACTGCTCTTTTACTCTTGTGAGGACAACAAAACCTTAAATACATCTAGAAACAAAAATATTTTCAATGCACAGCTGGTAGGAATGCCACCCAGATACAGTAACTGATATCTGAGAGATGAATGGGATTATTTGATCTGGAAGAAAGTATTCGTGTTGTGATGGTCAGCCAGCCTCCTCCATTGCCACTTTGTTTATTCCCAGCAGAATCACAAATTCATTTAGGTACCTACTTCACCCCATGAAGCTCAGGAGAAGCTGAGTTCCGGAAGTGGATGTAATTGGTCTAAATCTAACATTATCTTTTTTCCAAGAATTAGTCAGAAATGCCATGTGACCCATTCTGGTCAATAGGATGGAAGAAAAGATTTGCCAGAAGCTTCTGGAAAAGATTTTACACACTTAAGACACAGGAAAACAGTTTTTCTCTCCCAGCTGATGGGAGTGAAGATGCTGGTAACCCTAAGGTCTCCCGGTAGCCATCCTGGATCCCTAAAGGGGCCTGCCTGAGATGGTATTGATGGGAGGATAGAAAGGAAGAAGCTCCCAAGTCATTGATAAAATCGCTGGGCAACTGGATCAGCCAATTCCAAAGCCTGTCTTACCTCTGGATTGTCTTTTATGTAATCTAACACTTGTCCTAATTATTCGAACAAGATGGAGTTCGGTTTTCTGTTCCTTGCAGCCAAAAGCATCCTAACTGACACAAAGAATTATTCCTCTTCCACAGTTGTCTTCCTTTCACAGATAAAGAAACAGGGACCCAGAGTAGCCATGGTTGTGTAATCCCTGTGCATACCAAGATCATACAACCATGATTAAATGCCTGATTTTTTTTTTTTTTTGAGATGGGGTCTCACTCTGACACCCAAGTTGGAGTCCAATGTTACAGTCTCAGCTGACTGCAACCTCTGCCCCCCCCGGGCTCAAGCGATTCTTGTGCCCCAGCCTCCTGAGTAGCGGGGACTGCAGGCGTGTGCCGTCCTGCCCAAAATTTCTGTATTTTTTGTAGAGACTGGTTTTGGTCATGTTGCCCTGGCTGATCACGAGCTCCTGAGCTCAAGCAGTCCATCCACCTCAGCCTTCCAAAGTGCTGGGATTACAGGTGTGAGCCACTGCACCAGCCTGATTAAATGCCAACTTTATTAACCTGAGATTAGTTGTGAAGGAAATTTTTAGAGATAGCTTTCAACATAAGTTGGGTAGCAGATTTATAACAAAATTCCGGCTGATACTTAGAATAGTAATAAGCTGAGTAATAATACTTAGCAGGGAATCTCAGATAACTTCAAGGGGCCTTTTGGAGTCCTGGAGTTTCAATGTAGAAGTTCCTTATCCTCTCAGCATTATGTCTGCCAAGCCTACATATCAAGAGACCTGGTCCCATGATGTTCTAGACAACAACAAGTTCTATTTAACCACCTTTCTTTAAAGCCAAGGGCCAGGCTTAGGAAGCCAGTTTCTTGCTTTCTCTCTTCAAGCCCCTACCTGGGTGCCTCAAGAGTATTGGAATCAAGGTGCCCAGAAAACAGAGATCAGCAGCCCAACTTGGAGAGAAACTCGACCTTAAAATCTTCATGGGCTCAAAAATGTTCTATTGGTGTCTGCCTTCTGACCATAAAGGTCCCAGAAAACTCAAAACATGTCTTGCAGATCCGAAGCCATTCCCCCATCTCCAGGTTGAGTAGCTCAATCCCCTTTTGTTTTCTCTACCCTTCTCCTTCTCTTCTGCCGTCTCTGCCCACGCCTCCCACGTTTCCACCATATCCAGCCTGGGAAAGGTGCGGCCAAGGCTGGGAGAGGAAGGGAAAGGAGGGGTGATGTGCCATCCCCTCCCGGAAGTGTCAGCCCCACGGTGGGGGATCATTCAATCTCCTAATTCTTAACATTTCTGCGGTGGTTCGTGTCTCTAAACTCTCTGTGTCTCCCTCCATGGTGCTTCTTGATGACCCCAGAGTTTTGTCTGAGAAACATGAGAAAACAGGCCAGTAAGGCCCTCAACCCCAATCCACACCTACTTTGTGTCACAGCACAATCAATCTGAAGTCCCAGTGTTTGTGTCTGTAGCTGCAATGTTTGCCACCTGCCTTTGGGAGAGGCAGACCTCCTTCAGGGTCTGTCAGCAGCACCTTACTGTTCGTATCTTCTATTTACATTTTTAATATGGACACATTGTTAATTTTAATGAAAAATAACTTTCTACATTACTTCACAGCCTGTTTCTTTTTTTGAATTTGTGGTAATATGTCGAGAATAATCTGTGATACCTGCGGCAGGAAGGAGGAGTAGATTCCTTTAAAGGCAGTCAGAGGAGCTCTTTGTTGTTCAGGCTAGCACCAAGGCAAGAAGCAGTGACAATTTTTGACTGATAGTGCCCCAAACTTTCCCTGCAAAGCTTAAAAGGAGATGCTCCTCTCTGAGGTCCACTGCCTAAATCCAAGGCATGCGCTATGCTTAGTGGACTGTGTGTAAGGCTCCTTTTTCCAACATGAGAAAAAAAAGATGCTAATGCTACTTCTTGCTTCTACATCTCTTTCCTGCCCTTAGGCTTAAAAGTGAGCATGATGGAGAACAAGAGAGAAGGCGTGCCCTGGCAACCATTGCCAGGAAACAGATTTCACTGAAGCTATAAATTAGAAAGATAACCCACTTACCGGAGGTGGGTTCATATGCAATGCTGAAAAATCTGCCAGTGTAGAGAATGTTTCTACCTTTAGCTTCAGTTTTTTAAATCACTCATGTTTGATAATTACAAAGATGTATAAAGAAGAAATCATGGTATATAATCCTACCACTGTGTAAGCTCTGTTAGTACTTTTTCTTATATACATGTTTTCTTATATAAAAATAAATATACATAGTAAAACAAAAATCAGACAGAAATATACAAACAGAAAGTAAAAGTCTACATAACATATGCTTCCTGCATGCTTTATTTTTTAAGCTTAAATTTGCCAAAGGATCTTCCTACTTTCAAAAACTTCTTTACACACACTTTCATATATATATGTATGTTCTTTTTTATTATTTATGTAAAAGAAATAATGCTGGTCACTTTTTTTGGTCTTACATCCTTTTTTTAAAAATTATACTTTAAGTTTAGGGTACATGAGCAGAACGCACAGGTTTGTTGCATAGGTGTACACGTGCCATGGTGGTTTGCTGCCTCCATCATCCTATCATCTAAATTAGGTATTTCTCCTAATACTATCCCTCTCCTAGCCCCGGCCCCACTACTCTCCATCCCCTAGCCCTCCACCCGCTGACAGGCCCTGGTATGTAATATTGTCCTCCCTGTTTTTGTGTCAGTTTGCTGAGAATGATGGTTTCCAACTTCATCGATGTCCCTGCAAATGACATGAACTCATCCTTTTTTGTGGCTGCATAGGATTCTATGGTGAATATGTGCCACATCTTCTTTATGCAGTCTATCATTGATGGGCATTTGGGTTGGTTCCAAGTCATTGCTATTGTGAACAGTGCAGCAATAAACATACATGTGCATGTGTCTTTGTAACAGAATGATTTGTAATCCTTTGGATATATATCCAGTAATGGGATTGCTGGGTCAAATGGTATTTTTGGTTCTATATCCTTGAGGAATTGCCACACTGTTTTCCACAATGATTGAACTAATTTACACTCCCAGCGACAGTGTTAAAGCGTTCCTATTTTTCCACATCGTCTCCAGCATCTGTCTCCCGATTTTTTAATGATCACCATTCAAACTGGCATGAGACGGTATCTCAATGTGGTTTTGATTTGCATTTCTCTAATGACCAGTGATGATGAGCTTTTTATCATATGTCTTCTTTTGAGAATTGTCTGTTCATATCCTTTGCCCACTTTTTGATGGGGTTGTTTTTTTTCTTACAAATTTAAGTTCTTTGTAGATTGTGGATATTAGCCCTTTGTCAGATGGGTAGATTGCAAAAATTTTTACCCATTTTGTAGGTTGCTGGTTTACTGTAATCATAATTCCTTTTGCTGTGCAGAAGCTGTTTAGTTTAACTATATCCTATTTGTCAATTTTGGCTTTTGTTGCCCTTGCTTTTGATGTTTTAGTCATGAAGTCCTTGCCCATGCCTATGTCCTGAATGATATTGCCTAGGTTTTCTTCTAAGGTTTTTATGGTATTGGGTCTTCTGTTTCAATCTGTAATCCATCTGGAGTTAATTTTTGTATAAGGTATAAAGAAAGGATCCAGTTTGAACTTTCAGCATATGGCTAGCCAGTTTTCCCCAACACCATTGATGAAGTAGGAAATCCTTTCCCTGTTGCTTGTTTTTGTCAGGTTTGTCAAAGATCAGATGGTTGTAGATGTGTGGCAATATTTCTGAGGACTCTGTTCTGTTCCATTGGTCTATATCTCTGTTTTGGTACCAGTACTATACTGTTTTGATTACTGTAGCTTTGTAGTATAGTTGAAGTCTGGTTGCATGATGCCTCCAGCTTTGTATTTTTTGCTTAGGATTGTCTTGGTTATGTGGGCTCTTTTTTGGTTCCATATGCAATTTTTTTATTGCATTTTAAGTTTTGGGGTACATGTGAAGAACATGAAAGATTGTTGCATAGGTAAACACATGGCAGTGTGATTTGCTGCCTTCCTCCCCATCACCTATATCTAGCATTTCTCCCCATGCTATCTCTCTGCAACTCCCCACCCCTTGCTGTCCCTCCCCTATTTCCCCCCCACAGACCCCAGTGTGTAGTGCTCCCCTCCCTGTGTCCATGTGTTCTCATTGTTCAATACCTACCTATGAGTAAGAACATGCAGTGTTTGATTTTCTGTTCTTGTGTCAGTTTGCTGATAATGATGGTTTCCAGGTTCATCCATGTCCCTACAAAGGACATGAACTCATCATTTTTTATGGCTGCATAGTATTCCATGGTGTATATGTGCCACATTTTCCCTGTCCAGTCTATCATCAGTGGGTATTTGGGTTGGTTCCAGGTCTTTGCTATTGTAAACAGTGCTGCAATGAACATTTGTGTGTGTGTGTGTGTCCTTATAATAGAACGATTTATAATCCTTTGGATATATACCCAGTAATGGGATTGCTGGGTCAAATGGGATTTCTATTTCTAGGTCCTTGAGGAATCGCCACACTGTCTTCCACAATGGTTGAACTAATTTACACTCCCACCAACAGTGTAAAAGTGTTCCTATTTCTCCACATCCTCTCCAGCATCTGTTGTCTACAGATTTTGTAATGATCGCCATTCTAACTGGCGTGAAATGGTATCCCAATGTAGTTTTGATTTGCATTTCTTTAATGACCAGTGATGATCAGCTTTTTTCATATGTTTGTTGGCCTCATATATGTCTTCTTTTGTAAAGTGTCTGTTCATATCCTTTGCCCACTTTTGAATGGGCTTGTTTGTTTTTTTCTTGTAAATCTGTTTTAGTTCTTTGTAGATTCTGGATATTAGCCCTTTGTCAGATGGGTAGATTGCAAAAATTTTTTCCCATTCTGTTGGTTGCTGATTCATTCTAATGACTGTTTCTTTTGCTGTGCAGAAGCTGTGGAGTTTGATTAGGTCCCATTTGTCTATTTTTGCTTTTGTTGCCAATGCTTTTGGTGTTTTGGTCATGAAGTCCTTCCCTATACCTATATCCTGAAAGGTTTTGCCTAGATTTTCTTCTAGGATTTTTATGGTGTTAGGTCTTATGTTTAAGTCTTTAATCCATCTGGGAGTTAATTTTAGTGTAAGGTGTCAGGAAGGGGTCCAGTTTCTGCTTTCTGCACATGGCTAGCCAGTTTGTCCAACACCATTTATTAAACAGGGAATCCTTTCCCCATTGCTTGTTTTTGTCAGGTTTGTCAAAGATCAGATGGTTGTAGATGTGTGGTTGCCTCGGAGGCCTTTTTTCTGTTCCGTTGGTCTATAGCTTTGTTTTGGTACCAGTACCATGCTGTTTTGATTACTGTAGCCTTGTAGTATAGTTTGAAGTCAGGTAGTGTGATGCCTCCAGCTTTGTTCTTTTTGCTTAGAATTCACTTGGCTATGTGGGCTCTCTTTTGGTTCCATATAAAGTTTAAGGTGGTTTTTTCCAATTCTGTGAAGAAAGTCAATGGTAGCTTGATGGGGATAGCATCAAACCTATAGATTACTTTGGGCAGTATGGCCATTTTCAGTATATTAATTATTCCTAACCATGAGCATGGAATGTTTTTCCATCTGTTTGTGTCCTCTCTGATTTCCTTGAGCAGTGATTCGTAGTTCTCCTTGAAGAGATCCTTCACATCCCTTGTTAGTTGTATTCCTAGGTATTTTATTCTCTTTGTAGCAATTGTGAATGGGAGTTGGGTCATGATTTGACTCTCTGTTTGTCTATTACTGATGTGTATGAATGCTTGTGATTTTTGCACACTGATTTTGTATCCTGAGAATTTGCTGAAATTGCTTTTCAGCTTAAGGAGATTTTGGGCTGAAACTATGGGGTTTTCTAAATATACAATCATGTCATCTGCAAATAGAGACAATTTGACTTCCTCTTTTCCTAATTGAATACCCTTTATTTTCTTTTCTTGCCTGATTGCCCTGGCCAGAACTTTCGATACTATGTTAAATAGGAGTGGTGAGAGACAGCATCCTTGTCTTATGCCAGTTTTCAGAGGAAATGCTTCCATTTTTTGCCCATTCAGTACGGTATTGGCTGTGGATTTGTCATAAATAGATCTTATTATTTTGAGATACGTTCCAACAATACCTAGTTTATTGAGAGTTTTTAGCATAAAGTGCTGGTGAATTTGTCGAAGGCCTTAGCTGCATATATTGAGGTAATCTTGTGGTTTTTGTCTTTGGTTCTCGTTATGTGATGGATTATGTTTATTGATTTGCATATGTTGAATCAGCCTTGCATCCTAGGGATTCAGCTGACTTGATCATGATGGATAAGGTTTTTGTTGTGCTGTTGGATTTGGTTTGCTAGTATTTTACTGAGGATTTTTACATCAATGTTCATCGTGGTATTTTTACATCAGTCTTCATCATGAATTTTTTTTTTAGTTGTGTCTCTGCCAGAATGATGATGTTGTTCTCATACAATGAGTTAGGAATGATTCCCTCTTTTTCTGTTGTTTGGAATAGTTTCAGAAGGAATGGTACCAGCTCCTCTTTGTGCCTCTGGTAGAATTCGGCTGTGAAACTGTCTGTTCCTAAACTTTTTTTGGTTGGTAAGTTAATAATGGCTGCCTCAATTTCAGACTTTGTTATTGGTCTATTCAAGGGATTTGACTTCTTCCTGGTTTAGTCTTTGGAGGGTGTAAGTGTCCAGGAATTTATCCATTTCTTCTAGAAATTTTGGTTTATTTGCATAGAGGTATTTGTAGTAATCTCTGATGGCAGTTTATATTTCTGTGGGATCGGTGTTGATATCCCCTTTATCATTTTTATTGCATCTATTTGATTCTTCTCTCTTTTCTTCTTTATTAGCCTAGCTAGTGGTCTATCTATTTTGTTGATCTTTTCAAATAACCAGCTCCTGGATTCATTGATTGTTTTTGAAGGATTTTTAGTGTATCTATCTCCTTCAGTTCAGCTATGATCTTAGTTATTTCTTGTCTTCTTCTAGTTTTTGAATTTGTTCTTGCTACTCTGGTGCTTTTAATTGTGACCTTAGTGTGTCAGTTTTGGATCTTTCCTCCTTCTCTTATGGGCATTTAGTGCTATAAATTTCCCTTTAAAGACTACTTTAAATGTGTCCCAGAGATTCTAGTACATTGTATCTTCATTCTAATTGGTTTCAAAGAATATCTTTATTTCTGCCTTTATTTTGTTATTTACCCAGTAGTCATTTAGGAGCAAGTTGTTCAGTTTCCATGTAGTTGTGTGGTTTTGAGTGAGTTTCTTAATCCTGAGTTCTAATTTGATTGCACTGAGCTCTGAGAGACTGTTATGATTTCTCTTCTTTTGCATTTGCTGAGGAGTGTTTTACTTCCAAATATGTGGTCAATTTTAGAATAAGTACGATGTAGTGCTGACAAGAATGTATATTCTGTGGATTTGGGGTGGAGAATTATATAGATGTCTATTAGGTCCACCTGGTCCAGATCTCAGTTCAAGTCCTGTATATCCTGGTTAATTTTCTGTCTCATTGATCTGTCTAATATTGACAGTGGCATGTTAAAGTTTCCCATTATTATTTTGTGGGAGTCTAAGTCTCTTTGTAGGTCTTTAAGAACTTGCTGTATGTATCTGGGTGCTCTTGTATTGGTTGCATATATATTTAGGATAGTTAGATCTTCTTGTTGCATTGATCCCTTTAGCACTATGTAATGCCCTTCTCTGTCTTTTTTCGTCTTTGTTGGTTTAAAGTCTGTTTTATCAGAGACCAGGATTGCAACCCCTACTTTTTTTTTTGTTTTCCATTTGCTTGGGAAATTTTCCTCCATCTCTTTATTTGGAGCCTATGTATGTCTTTGCACATGAGATGGGTCTCCTGAAAACAGCACACCAGTGGGTCTTAACTCTTTATCCAATTTGCCAGTCTGTGTCTTTTAACTGGGGCTTTAGCCCATTTATATTTAAGGTTAATATTGTTATGTATGAATTTGATCCTGCCATTATGATACTAGCTGGTAGTTTTGTTGATGCAGTTTCTTCATAGCATCGATGGTCTTTACCATTTGGTATGTTTTTGGAGTGGCTAGTACTGGTTGTTTCTTTCTATGTTTAGCGCCTCCTTCAGGAGCTCTTGTAAGGGCAGGCCTGGTGGTGACAAAATCTTTCAGCAATTGCTTCTCTATAACGGATTTTATTTCTCCTTCACTTATGAAACTTAGTTTGGTTGATATGAAATTCTGGCTTGAAAATTCTTTAAGGATGTTGAATATAGGCCCACACTCTTTTCTGGCTTGTAGGGTTTCTGCTTCGAGATCCACTGTGAATGTGATGGGCTTCCCTTTGTGGGTAACCCAACCTTTCTTTCTGGCTGCCCTTAACATTTTTTCTTTTATTTCAACCCTGGTGAATCTGACAATTATGTGTCTTGGGGTTGCTCTTCTCAAGGAGTATCTTTGTGGTATTATCTGTATTTCCTGTATTGAATGTTGGCCTGCCTTGCTAGATTTGGGAAGTTCTGGATAATATTCTGAAGAGTGTTTTCCAAGTTGATTTCATTCTCCCTGTCACTTTCAGGTGCACCAGTCAAATGTAGATTTGGCCTTTGTACATAATCCCATATTTCTTGGAGGCTTTGTTCGTTTCTTTTCACTCGTTTTTCTCTAATCTTGTCTTCTTGCTTTATTTCATTGAGTTGATCTTCAATCTCTGATATCCTTTCTTCTGCTTGATCAATTTGGCTATTGAAACTTTTTATGCTCCATAAAGTTCTTGTGCTGTGTTTTTCAGCTCCATCAGGTCATTTATGTTCTCTACACTGGTTATTCTAGTTAGCATTTGGTCTAACCTTTTTTCAAGGTTCTTAGCTTCCTTTCATTGGGTTAGAATATGCTCCTTTAGCTCAGAGAAGTTTGTTATTACCCACTTTATGAAGCCTGCTTCTGTGAATTCACCAGACTCATTCTTCATCCTGTTTTGTTCCCTTGCTGGTGAGGAGTTGTGATCCCTTGGAGGAGAAGAGGTGTTCTAGTTTTTGGAATTTTCAGCCTTTTTGCACTGGTTTCTTCTCATCTTCATGGATGTATCCACCTTTTGTCTTTGAAGTTGGTGACCTTTGGATGGGGTCTCTGAATAGACATTTTTTTCTGTTGATGTTGAAACCATTTCTTTCTGTTTGTTAGTTTTGCTAACAGTCAGGCCCCTCTGCTTCAGGTCTGCTAGAGTTTGCTGGAGGTCCACTCCAGACCCTGTTTGCCTGAGAATCACCAGCAAGGTCTGCAGACCAGCAAAGATTGCTGCCTGTTCCTTCCTCTGGTAGCTTCTTCCCAGAAGGGTACTTGCCAGATGCCAGCCAGAACTCTCCTGTATGAAGTGTCTGTCAGCCCCTGGTGGGAGATATCTCCTAGTCGGGATACACAGGGGTCAGGGAGCCAGTTGAGGAGACAGTCTGTCCCTTATCAAACGCTGTGCTGAGAGATCCCTTGCTCTCTTCAGAGCTGCCAGGCAGGGATGTTTAATCTGCTGAAGCTGTATCTACATCTGCTGCATTTCCCAGATGCTCTATCCCAGGAAGGTGGGGGTTTTATTTAAAAGTCCCTGAGGGGCTGCTGCCTTTTTTTTGGAGATTCCCTGCCCAGAGGAATCTAGTGACACAGTCTGCCTGAAGAGGCCTGCTGAGCTGCTGTGGGCTCTGCCCAGTTTGAACTTCCAGGCGACTTTGTTTACAGAAGTGAGATTAGAACCGCCTACTCCAGCTTCAGCAATGGCAGACACCCCTCCCCACACTGAGCTTCAATGTCCCGGGTTGAGCTCAGACTGCTCTGCTGGCTGCGAGAATGTCAAGCCAGTGGATTTTAGCTTGCTGGTTTTTATGGGGGTGTGACCCACCAAGCCATATCACTTGGTTCCTTTTCTTCAGTCCCCTTTCCAGGAGAGTGAATGGTTCTGTATTGCTGGCCTTCTAGGTGCCACTGGGGTATGAAAAAAAAGAAAAAAAAAACTGCGGCAGCTAGCTCAGTGTCTTCCCAAACAGCCACCCAGTTGTGTGTTGGAAACCCAGGGTCCCCATGTTATAGGCACTGGAGGGTCTATGGTCTGTGGGTTGTGAAGACCATGGGAAAAGCACAGTATCTTGGCCAGAGTGCTGAGAACAGTCCCTAATGGCTTTCCTTGGCTAGGAGAGGGATTTCCCTGCCTCTTGAACTTCCTGAGTGAGGCGACACCCCACCCTGCTTCAGCCCATGCTCCTTGGGCTACACCCACTCTCTAACCAGTCCCATTGAGATGAACCAGTTGGAAATGTGGAAATCACCCACCTTCTGATTTGTTCTCTCTGGGAGCTGAGCACTGGAGCTGTTCCTATTTGGCCATCTTGCCAGCAATGAGCTGGCTTGTAGATTATAGTTTGTTTACTGTTGTGGGTTGTAGATTGCTTTCTGCTGCTTTCCCAGACCAAGTCAGTGCAGGTCCCCATGCCTGCCACCAGGTGCCATAGTCCCGCCACACCTGCTGTGTGCTCGGTCAGCTCACGCTGACCCCAGCTCCACGTGCCAGCTGTGGCCACTTTTAGCCTGGTCTTAGATCTTTATTTTTTACTTTTTGAACTCTACATCATTATTTTAATTCTGCTCTATAACTATATCATATTGTCTTGAACCAATCTGCTTTGTAAATATACTGATGGATATTGTTGTCAATGAATGATTAAAGGACTTTAACACATTAGAATTAAAATGCAGCTATGAAGTCAGCTAAATTACCATTTATGAATTTATCATCTCTACTTAACAAGTGTTTATTGAGCACTTAGTATACCAGACATTTTCTTAGGTGCCAGGGATATTAGTAGGACAATCATCTCTGAGTCTAATGGGTCATAGTTTAAGTGGAGGGAGACAGCTCAGCAAATCAATACTTACTGTCACTGCTGAGATGTTAATAACAGAAGACGCTGTAGCCACTGAGATTTAAGGCTAGTGTAAACCTAAAATTAAAAAGTTAATGAGGAGAAATTCTTAGAGCAAACCACATGTGGGAAGACTTGAAGACATGAAGTAGCACAATGTATTCATGGAGGTGCAAGCAGTTGGGGGTGGTCAGAGCACAAGTTTCATGAGGGAATCCAGCCAAGGCAATAGAGCAGGAGCCCATCTCTAAGGTCCTTAAGCTAGGGACAGAGGCTGGGGTCAAAGCCATGCTACAAAGTTTGTCTCAAAAGTCAAAGGGAGTTACTGAGGTTTTAAGTACTGTGGGGAGAAGGGAATTTGGAGTGACATGATAATTTTTAAATAATTTAAGAAAAAAAGAGCAAAGAGTAAAGATTAAAACAGAAAAATGTCTGGCTACAAATTCACTCTCAGCATAGAGAAAGGAAATAAGAGCCAGATAAGAAAAAGAAACAGGCCAAGTGCAGTGGCTTATACCTGTAATCCCAGCATTTTGAGAGGCTGAGGTGGGAGGATCGCTGTAGTTCAAGACCAGCCTGGGCAACATGGTAAGACTGTCTCTACAAAAATAAAAATTAAAACCATTAAGTCAGCATGGTGTGCCTCATGCCTCTCGTCCTAGCTACTTGAGAGACTGAGATGGGAAGACTGCTTGAGCCCAGGGGTTTAAGATTACAGTGAGCCATGATTGCACCACTGCACTCTAGTCTAAGTAACGGAATAATGAAAGCCCAACTTTTAGGAAAAAAAGAACAAAAGAAAGGAAGAAAGAAAAGAAGGAAGGAAGGACAGAAGGAAAAACAAAGAAAGGAAGAAAGAGGGAAAGAAGAAAAGGAAAGAAAGAAACAGAGAGAAAGAGAAAGAGGAAAAGGAGGGAAGGAAGGAAAACAGATTTCAAATGAAAAGTGGGTACAGCAGGATACTGAGAGTATGACCAAGATAAATTACTAAAGCATAGTCAAGAAAGGTAAATGAAATTTTTGATATAATATTCTAATTCTAATGAATTTTAATCCTTAATAAATATATTTCATAAAATCCATCAGGTAAGATGATCTTTGGCAAAGAAAAAGTAGGATCCTTCTGAGTGGTGCACTGGAGCCAGCTAAATTGGTCCTGGTAGGCGTATTTATACCGTGGAAATTGGCCAACACACAAATCAGTTTTGCTTTTGCTTTTGTTTTCCCCCAGAGTGCCTGTTGTTAAACATTTGTCAGCACACTATTGATCCCTCCTTGAGTGAAGGAACTAGGAATCATTGAAAATATCCACAATTTAATTCCCTCCAGACACCAAACTGTTTCTATGCCCCCTCCTAATCCCCTCCAGTCCTAAAACCTATTTTGTTGTTAAGATTATCAGCACATCATTACATTTGCAAAAAGATAAAGAAATTCAAAAGCATAACATAAAGACAGGTCTGATGACTCTTGTTGCCCAGCCCTGGTGAAGACCAAGAAGCTGATGACTAGTGGCAATTCTCTACTTTAAGAGCCTGTTTCCCACAGGTGAGGGGGACCCGTCACGGGCCTACAGTGATTCTGGTGACTCAAAGGAAAGCAGTCCAACTTGTTTGGCCAGTTCTTGGGTTATTGGGCAGTCATTAATAGCTTTGGAGCTACTGAAGTCTCCTCTGGTGCCCTCAAGCTTCATTACTTCAGTGAAATTCAGAGAAAGGTATTTGTTTTACTATTGCCACTTTGGTATCATTTTATGTTTTCTCTTTCCAGAAATTTCTGTGCCAGAGCCAAAGTCATGGATCTGCATCTGTCTTTTCTCCTTTTTTTTTTTTCTAAGTGTTCATGATCATGCAACAGATACAGCCAGCAAGTTGCAAAGCCAAAGGAAAACAACAGGCCTTTGATTAGGCTGTACGTACTGCAGCGCGAAAGGGCACCGCAGCAGTTGGGGGAGCCCACCTTTTTCATTCCCCAGAGGTGGGTGGAAAAGGGGGTGTGGGTTGGAATTAAGGAACTGGGTTGACTAGGCCAAGGCTGGTTGGGAGCCTGCAGTCCAAGGAGAGATTATTGCTTTATTGACTCTGGTTTAAAAAAAAAAAAGTGACCGTCTTACATCATCTTAGCAAGACTGAAAATTTCCCATGATTGTCAAAGTGCATGAAATGCTAGACAGATCCTTGAATGTGAGTGGAAAGGGAAAGCAGGGGTTGTGGGAGGAGAGGGAGATACCCACTTCCTCACCAAATAGAACACCAGGACCTGCTGATGGGTGCAGGAAAGTGAGTCAGGTCTGGCCTTAAGGATGTATCCTGAATACTGACCGATGCTCAGTTTTCTTACTGATACATCATTAGATACCAGCTGTCATGACTTCTTTGCTCCTTTCCTGTCAATTAGCACCCAACTGAACACTGCACAGAAGAACTCTCTTTGCTACAAGAGGATTTATGCAAGCACAGCTCAGGTTCATTGAAACACCTTGCTGGTTTCTTTCCTGCAGAGGGATGGTGAAAGGAGTTTTTAGCACCAATCAGCTTTTCCTTACCAAGTCACTTCATAGCCACATACCCTTGTTTGTCCCAGACAGAGGGATTTCTGGGATACAAGACTTTTATTGCTAAAATCAGGAAAGTTCCTGGCAAACTGAGATGAGAAGTCACCCTAACTGTAGCAGTATCTGATGAGGTGCCAAATGAGTAAGAGAGACAGTAAACACTGATGATCATGCAACAGATACATAGTTTTGTATTGATAGCTAGTTTTGTACAGTGCTCTGTATTTTACAATACACTTTTACATACACTATCTCATTTTAACCTTATAACAAATTAAAGAAGGCAGAGGAGGTATTATTATTGCTTCACGTTGATGAAAAAATTGAGCCACAAAGATTAAGTGACTAGCTTAATGACACAGAGCTGGTTAGTAACAAAAAACCTGGGTATTGCTTCCAACTCTCTGTGGAGTGAGATAGGGTACGATTGATAGCTGGAGTCCAGTGTTCTTTCTGCTGTACCATGTTGTCTCTCTAGTTATAGGCAGAATGGAATTCCTTTTTCTCTCATTACTTGCCTTTTTTTTTTTCTTGTTATGTTGCTCTGTTGTAGAGTGACAGTCTTGTAGTGAAGAATAATTCAATGGAAATTCATAGCTGTTTCCCAATCGCCAACCACCAGGAAGCACAGATGCTCAGACATTATCTGTGACTTCTACCCAAAGGCAAGGTAAAATGGCATTTCCAAGAATTACATTCAAATGACGTTCAAATGGTTTTCTGGTGGACGGAGGAACTGAAGGCAGCACTAGTTCATCAGAGAATGCTGAGTGGAGAATCACAGAGGTAGGGAGATGAGAGAGCTGTGCATCTTAAGGCAAGATGACAGGCTCAGAAGTCATCAGCCTCAATCAGAAGCACGCAGGGTTCTGGGATGAGAAACATGACTCAGCATTTATCTTTTCCTATAAAACATAGCAGTGTGTTAAGGCTGCATTTGAAATTTTACTCTAAGACCAGTGATAATATCTAAATTATAGTCATGACATGTATACCTTGATATCAGGTAGAATAGAAATTTGTCCTAAAATTAGAGAAGTTACGACCAAACCCAAACCTATCATTTCTGTATACAGTGACAGTCACAAAAGTATGAATATCCATGGAGAATTATAATGAATCTACAATTTATCTGGTCAGTTCCATTTCTTTTAGAATGTCAAGCAGCATTTGATTTGTGATAATGGTTCAGATTTTCAAGATTAAATTCATATTAATATGGTGTCTTTTAAAGCAAGAAAACCCATTTGCTACGGAACGAAAAAATCTGCACTATAAATGAAAAGGCTTTATGCGGGCAAAACAAAATGTCTCTGAGATGCAGTAGAGCAATATGGTATGCTGGTACATATGAGATAAAGAAAAGAGATAGGGTTTTGCAATTAAGCAGATTCAAGTTCAAATTCTGGTTGTGTTAGTGTGTGATGTTGGGTGTTAGGCCTCAATCTTTTCATCTGGAAAATGTACCTGTTGTAGATTTGTGACACTCTTAGATCTGTGGCCTCATAGATTTGCTTCCTCAGCTTCCTCTGCCTTGTTACTTTTGTGGACAGCACATGGAACAGGGAATACAAGGTTTCAAAAGATTTTAAATCATTTTTTTTTTTTTTTTTTTATGAGATGGAGTCTCACTCTGTCACCTAGACTGGAGTGCAGTGGCGCAATCTCGGCTCACTGCAACCTTCGCCTCCTGGGTTCAAGTGATTTTCCTGCTTCAGTCTCCCAAGTAGCTAGGACTAGAGGCACATACCTATCACCACACCTGGCTAATTTGTTGTGTTTTTAGTAGAGACGTGGTTTCACTGTGTTAGCCAGGATGGTCTCTATCTCCTGACCTCGTGATCTGCCCACCTCAGCCTCCCAAAGTTCTGGGATTACAGGCGTGAGCCGCTGCGCCCAGCCTAAAATCATGGTTTTTAACACATCTGTAATGCGGTAAACTCCTTCCACCCATCAGCACTATCTCTCCTAAACCAGGTCTAAGCCACAATATTTGCTTCACAAACTGCAATACTTAAATGCTTTTGGAGCAATTGAAATGTTTTTTAAAATAGGAAAACCTCCAGTTTACCTTACCAGAAGCTGCAAGGACATTTTCTTCTTTTATATAAAAAGATTGACACACCTCAGCACACTAAAAGGCATGTAAAATAGGTTAGCAATTCAGATCTCCTGGCCCTTCACACTGGGCAATACCACTTAATGCCACAACTGAGGCATTTCCTCCTATCCACAGAAGCTGTAAGAGTTAAGTGACATAATGGCTGTAAAAGTTCCTAGGAGGGTACCTAGCTCAAAACAGTGCATTCTCCCTTCAAACTTTGTTTTCTGAGTTATACAATTATTGAGACATTTTCCATTTGATATCACACTTTTTTTTTTTTTTGCCATTGTACCCAGAATAATGCACTCTGATGATTCTATGTTTTTAGAAAGAGGGCCTAAGGACACAACTTTTATTCAAAGCTATCTAAAAGTCTGACTGCATGAAGTGATATTATTATCATTGAATCATGAAGCTTCTAGTCATCTATCAGCTTTTTTATAGTAGTGATGTAATATTAACTTAATACTTTATGTTGTAAAAAGTTAGGAATCTTTTTTACACATTGAAAATAGACATATTGATGTCCTACCTAAAATCCGTAAAGCAGAAATTATATATAAACAAATTTGCAGGTGCCTTTAGTCATGATGAAGGATTTCTCAGAATCTTCTATTCTCTTTTGTTGAGACGGATCTCTCTCTCTCTCTCGGTTGCCCAGGCTGGAATGCAGTGGCGTGATCTCGGCTCACTTAAGCCTTGACCTCCTGGGCTCTGGTGATTCTTCCTCCTCGGCTTCTTTGATGGCTGGGACTATAGACACACACCACCCTGTCTGGCTAATTTTGTATTTGTTACAGAGACGAGGTTTCACCATGTTGCCCAGGCTGGTGTCAAACTCCTAGACTCAAACAGTCCTCCCACCTTGGCTTCCCAAAGTGTTAATGATTACAGGAGAGCCACCACACTCACTTAGCACCTCAGAATTCATGGATATAAAAGTGTTCCGATTTATTTGGCTTTAGAAATGAGAAAATCTCAGCATTGTAAATGTTTTTGTATATTCTGTTTTTAACTGCACTAAGATAAACAGTACAGTTATATATATGTATTTATATATTTTTTCCATGTTGGGGTATTTTCTGATCTTTCTCTAAAAAGCCATATATGACAATTAGCAGTAAAATGGAAAAGATAAAAACTATATTGGATTTAATTTGGATAAAGATACAGATTGTTTTCTATTTAAGATTTCAAAATATTAATGATCTAAAACAAAACACATTTTGCTATTGGTCAGTTTTACTCTGGTTGAAGAAATGCATCTTAGACATAAAAGAAATCTTACGGCCAGGTGCGGTGTCTCACTCCTGTAATCCTAGAACTTTGGGAAGCCGAGGTGGGTGGATCACCTGAAGTGGAGTATTCATGATCAGTCTGACCAACATGGAGAAACCCCGTCTCTACTAAAAATACAAAATTAACTGGGTGTGGTGGCACATGCCTGTAATTCCAGCTACTTGGGAGGCTGAGGCAGGAGAATCGCTTGAATCCAGGAGGCAGAGGTTGCTGTGAGTTGAGATTGCGCCATTGCACTGGGTAGGCAACAAGAGAGAAACTTTGTCTCAAAAAATAAATAATAAAAAGAGAAGAAATCTTAAATAAGGAGCATCTTCTAAATGTTAGCCATGGGAGAAAAAAATAACAATGAGGCTTATCCACTGTTAAAGACTGTTTGTATCCTCTCAAAATTAATCTGTTGAAGCCCTAACCCCCAGTGTGATAGTGTTTGCAGACGGAGCCTGTGGAAGATGATTAGGTTTCGATGAGGTCCTGAGGATACAGCCCTGATACCACGAGATTAGTGCCCCTATAAGAAGATACACTGAGTTTGCTGTCTCTCTCCACAATGTTAAGAACACAGCAAGAAGGCAGCCATCTGTAAGCCATGAAGAGCACCCTCACCAGAAATAAACCATGCTGGCACCTTGATCGTGGATTTCTAGACTCCAGACCATGAGAAAATGAATTTCTCTTGTTTAAGCCACACAGTCTGTGCTGTTTTGTTATCGTAGCTTGAGCAGATGAATCTGTTTACCAGAGGGGAAGATGGACCTACATGCTATGGCTAGGAAGGAATAATAACTTATCATTGAACCTAAATGCAGTGGGATGTCCTGCCTAAAATTTTAACTATGCTTTTATTTGTGTGTGTGTGTGTGTGTGTGTGTGTGTGTGTGTGTGTGTGTTTGTATTTTGTTTTGTTTTGTTTTTGCTCCTGGGTTAGCCTTGGGAGGATAAATGACTACTGAAAGGAACATGGCTTCATCCCCCAAAAGAAGGTGAAAGTGTAGACAGATTGTCTGGGAGTAATCAAGGTCTAATATTAAGGAAAGACAGGGAAAGGTCTGGTGGCCTTTACTGCTGTGAGTGTCTGGGACCCAAAAAGACAGTAAGAGCCTGCTGTGGATTAGGACCTCAAAGTTAGTAGCTTCCTAGCTCACTCTTGTTATTTATATGCCCAGGAAGAAAAAAGGGACGCTGGTTGGGGGTCCTCGAATGGTGGGCTACTAGGCCACTTATGACATGGCACTCTTTAGACGGAGCATTGGAGGATAGTTTCAAAGTAAACTGTGAACGTGGGAATTGGAATGAGGGACCTCCTTGCCTAAGCTTGGATTTGAGCAAAAGAATTAGCCTTGTTCAAAAATCCAAAATGGTAGAACCAGCTTCCTGAAAGACATGGCTCCTCATTTCCGTCCACCCCCAAGGACCTGGGTCAGAAATATTCCTCACTGCCCTTTAGATCTTATGGAACAAGTTTTTTTCAGCGACACCATGTGTTGGTGAGAAGCTATGGCAATAAATGTCTGATCTCTGCTTGGGTGTGGAAGTCAGACAAATTTCTCTATTAACAAAACCCCACAGACTGAGTGGCTTCATCTATATTTGCCCTTAGGGTTCTTCGATATTGAAAGAGTAAGGGTAGTCTCAAGAGTATGACACTGAACTTGATAATCTGGCACGTGGGTGTTCAAGTTACTTTTTAAATTTAATTTAAAATATAAAAGAAATATGTATATCTCTACAGTTTTACTGCAGGCATAACTGTAGCAGTGTGTGCTTAATAGTTGTCAGTAAGTGCCCTCTGAAAGATTTAAAGTCAAGTGGATGTTGGTTCAGAAAGGGATCACGGTCTGTGTGTTTCTTTTCAAATAAATGACTGAATTTCTCTCCTGGCCGAGGTTGAGAGACTGCAGTGAGCTATGAGCTATGATAACACCACTGCACTCCAGCCTGGCTGACAGAGTAAGACCCTGTCTGGGAAAAAAAAAATTAAGAATTTATTTCCCAAATGGTTAGCATGCTGTTGAGTATTAAAAGTAAGTGAGACTAAAAATGACAAACTTATTTCTGTATTCGATCTTTTTAGCAATATTCTTTTAATTCCTCTCTCAAGCTACATTTATGGATAAATAGGTAAAGCAAGAGTTATAATTTTGTTCACCATTTGTTATCTCTGTGAAAATGGAATGTCTGGTGAGAACAAATACAGAGTAATATCCTGATGAACAGGTCAGGTATAAAATCTGGATACCAATGGCCCATATTAACGTACCCAATTAAGTGTTTTAAGGTGAAAATCAATTATGCTTTCTGGTATTGTCTTAGTCCATTCATGTGGCTATAACAAAACACCTTAGGCAGAGTATTAAAAACAACAAAAATTTATTTCTCACAGTTCTGAAACTTGGAAGTCCAAGATTAAGGCACCAACAGATTTGGAGTCTGGTGAGGGCTGCTCTGCTTCAAAGACGGTGCCTTCTTGCTGCATCCTTATATGGCAGAAGGGGGCAATCATCTCCCTTGTACGTCTTTTATAAAATCACTAATCCTATTTATGAGAGCTCCACCATCATGATTTAATTGCCCCCCTAGAGCCCCAACTCCTAATACTACTACACTGGTGATTCAGTTTCAATACATGAATTTTGGGGGGACACATTCAGACCACAGCTAGTATTAAATGCTTTGAACTAGAATTAAGTTTTTTCTTACCTTTCTGAACACAGCAACGCTTCCAGATTCTACAATAATTTCAGATGAAAAAGAGACTGGTTTCAGCCACAAGTTCTCTTAAGCTCTGATATGGTTTGGCTCTTTGTCCCCACCCAAATCTCATTTTGAATTGTAATCCCCATGTGTCAAGAGAGGGACCTGTAATCCTCATGTGTTGAGGTAGGGAGGTGACTAGATCAGTGGGGGTTGTTTCCCCCATGCTGTTCTAGTGATAGCAAGTGAGTTCTCAAGAGATCGAATGGATCTGTAGGGGGCTCTTCCCACTTGGCTTTCTGTTCTCCTGTTACCTTGTGAAGGTGTCTACTTCCCCTTCTGCCATGATTATAAGTTTCCTGACGTCTCCCCAGCTCTGCAGAGTTGTGAGTCAATTAAACCTCTTTTCTTTATAAATTACCCTGTCTTGGACAGTTCTTTACAGCACTGTGAAAGAGACTAATACAAGCTCTTTATCTTGGCATCTCTTCACTTTCCTTCCACTCCACACCTAAATCCCACCTCTACTCCCATAAATCTATAATAAAAGTTTTTCATGCTTGAGGTCAGGTGTTCAAGGCCAGCCTAGGCAACAAAGTGATACCTTATCTCTACAAATAATTAAAAGTTAAAAAAACAAGTAGCTGGACATGATGGCATGTGTCAGTGGTACCAGCAACTTGGTAGACTGAGGCAGGATTGCTTGAGTCCAAGAGGTTGAGGCTGCAGTGAGCTATGAACTATGATTGCACCACTGCACTCCAACCTGGGCAACAGAATAAGACCCTGTCTCTTAAGGGGAAGAAAATGGTTTCTAGTGAGCTCATTAGCATTAGCATTCTGGCAATATTCTTAAAGATTTGATTAAAAGAGAATATATAGATTGTAATAATCATACTATGAAGAATCTTGTAAGACCAAAAAGTATACATTTCTTAAAACTCCAAAATCAGTCTTCTTTCCATAGGTTTTAAACCTATCATGTATTATGTAAAACAAAACAAAACAAAACAAAAACCTTAATCATATTTAAATAATAGGAAAATAAAATGGTGAATACTTGGTTGACTTTTTGATGTGTAGGAAATATACTTGCACCCTGAAGAGTTGAAGCAATTTATCCTGTTATGCAAATATGAAGTTTGTGGGTAACTTATCGTTGCATGACAGAGTATTTTTTAACTTGTCAAAACGATTGTGGCCTTGACTATCCACAGACATTTAATGCATCTGCAGATTAGCAGGTTAATAGTTTGCAATCTGCCATCTCTATTCAAAAACAAACTCTAGCTCTTGTCTAAGATTTTTTAAATTGGACAGTTTGTCTTTTCTTGTGAATTAGCTCATATTCACACATTAAAATCTCAGATCATATCTGTAGTTGACAAGGAAAACAGAAACATTGAGCTGTGCTGTTAAAAGGTAGATGACCTGTTAAGGAGTAAGCAAAGAGATTTAAAACAAATGAAAGTTCCTGCTCTTTTTGAATTCTAGTTTTCTTAATATGATTCAGCCTTGTTTTGTGGCTGGTGAAGTTTTGCATTTATAAATTTTGGCTCAGTAATTGTTTAGCTCAGAAAAGCCAACTGTATGTCATTAATTGTTGAACTGTTTACAGTAGTTTCATTTCTAACTGGAAAAGGCCCCTGGAAAATGTTTTCAGCATCTGAAAAGACCAATTTTTAATGTAGAGCATTTAAAATAAAACATCATTTTTTCAATATATCAATTGTTTTATAGTATTTTCTATGCTGGCATGTGCAATGTATATCAATGTTGATGATAGGGTATCTTAATCCTCTTATATATTGGAAATTTCTAGTGGTTTTCATTATATCTATATCTATATATATGCATTTATGTTTGATAGTGGTTGGCAGGTATTGCATTTTACATACATTTTGCATAGAACTGATCAACTGTTTCCTTTTGTTTTTTGAGATGAAGTCTCGCCCTGTCCCCCCAGGTGGAGTACAGTGGCATGATCTTAGCTCACTGCAACCTCTGCCTCCCAGATTCAAGCAACGCTCCTGCCTCAATCTCCCAAGTAACAGGCATACAGGCATTCGCCACCACACCTGGCTAATTTTTTGTACTATTTTCATAGAGATGGGGTTTTGTCATATTGACCAGGTTGGTCTTGAGTTCCTGACCTCAGGTGATCTGCCCCACTCAGCCTCCCAAAGTGCTGGGATTACAGGAGTGAGCATCATGCCTGGCTGGAATTAATCAACTATGTTTTTGTTGCATCTTTGCCTGTCTCTCTCATTGGGCTGTAAGCTCCTTGAGACCAGGAACTGTGGCTTTATCTTATATATTTCTGCCTAACACAATCCCATTATTGTTTGCATGCATTTGTTTTTCTGTCAACGTTCATTGGATGCTTGCTAGGTGTGAGGCAAACTACCAAGGCTTCTATTTGTTACCTCATATCCTCAGAACAACCTAATATCTTACGCATATTATTGCCTTCTTTTTTTAGGTGAAGAAATGAAGGCATAAAGAACATGGACTTTGACAGGTGAGTGGTAGCCTCAGGCTTCAAACCTGGGCAGCCTGATTTTAGAGACTGCTTTTACTTTCACAACTAGTGATTTGCATGAATTAACTGGGGTGAGAGAGAACCTGTTGAGGATGGTCCTAAAAGGACACTGAGGTAGATAAAAGAGCTCGTTTTCTTACATCTTGAAACCAGATTTTTGAAAGTGGTTGATTGCTCAACCCTAGTCTTCATACCTCCAACCATTATTTTACCTGGCCTGTAATTTACTTGAAATACCTCTATGTCCACATTCGGTATACAGTTACACTCCCTAGGGGCAGTGGAATAAGATCTGAAGTGCTCCAACCAGAAATCCATACTTCAAGCATTGTTAGTTAAAGTTGGAAGGATCCCAATAAAGAAGTATAGTATTTGCTGCAGTCTTGTAGCAAATATTTTAAATACTACTATCCAAATATGCCTTCCAGGGGTTGATGATGAAACGTAAGGATACTAGCAAATGCTTTACTATTGGTGAAATAAGCTGTGTTTATGATAGATGGTTACATGGAAAGATTTGTATAGAAAACTCCCTCCCTTGTATGAAGAAGAAATGGATAACCAAGTAGTCATGCAGCCAAACACCTTTGATAGAGTGCCTAGGTCTAGAACTGTAATTGGTCCTATGTCCCCCACTTTATGGAGTATTTTGTTGACTAATCCACCTAGCTTATCCTGCCAATAGAATATGTGTTATATTTGCCCAGGGGAGCTACTTTCATGCAAGGTGCTTGTCAGAACACCCAGAAAGTCAGACAGCCATATTTCTACCAAGTTTACAAGAACTGGTTGTAGGGCTATGTTTTGTATACATGTCAAAATCTGATCTGAAACTGGATAATAGGAAAGTTGTAGAAAAGGGAGGGGACATAAAATTCCCACCGTTTTTCGATTAACTGAGGCTACTAACAGTGGTAAATTGTGAATGGCTAAGATGGCTTAGGGAATTTCATAAAACCTAACTTTCTTCTTTTATTGAGATTATAAACCTTGGCATTATTTCCAGCATTTATGACTCTTTAGTTAATAATAATTAACTATTCAAAAAATTATCATTACATGGTGCCATTTACCTGTTTTTGAAATTCCCTTACTTTGCACAAGGTCAAAGTTATATAGACCATCCTTGTCAATTATAGGGGATCATACCTTGTCTATTATAGGGAAATTTTTATGCATGTTATTTGGAAGTATGAACAGATGATATCAGAGTTGTCCACAGGGCTTACAAAAAAAATGTTGACACTATGTCCCACCAAATGACTCTACAACAAACCAGCGTTAGACAACTGCATATTTGAGCATCGAATGACATAATTTCCAGGGATACAAGAAAACTCTCATGGCTTTCTTCTCCTTTCTAAAAATGTGAATTTCATACTGAATAAAAAAAGGAGGATTTACAAAGCTAGATTTTTGACCCAAGTTGGAGAAATCAACTTCCAAAGGATATTATCAGAAGTATTGCAATAGTTCTAAATGTATCTCTGCAAATGATTACCATTAAATCTATGCTAACTGGGGAAAAAGAAAATCTACTACTCAAGGGTTCACATAATAAAGAAGATGAAACCAGAATCCTCTGCTTTTCTGCCATGACTATTATATCTACCATTTGGCACAATATTTCTTTTTTTTGTTTATTTTATTTTTAATTAACCCATAATAATTGTATGTATTATACAATATTTCAGCACATGCACATGTTGTATAATTATCAAATCAGAGTAATTAGCATATACATAACCTCATACTTTTATTGTTTCTTTGTAGTGAGAACATTCAAAATTCTTTCTTCTAGCTATTTTGAAATATACGATACATTACTGTTAACTGTAGTCACCGTACTGGCACAAATATTTCTGTAAGGCTATTTATTGTTTTTCATTTAGGTATATATTCCACAGATGTGGATTTTAATTGAAAAATTATAACTGCTTATGGCTAGCTGAAAATATACTATAAATTTTCAGGCAGCCGTTCTCCAATAGAAAATTCCATAGTTATCTAATTATTGAGGAGTTGTTTGAGTAAGTCTTTCAAATCTGGTCTTTTTTTTGTGGGAAAGGATTTAGAGGATTTATCAGGTTAAATCTATTTGGGTTCACACCTAAGAATTTATGACTAGAAAAGACTCTGAGACTCCTTTTTTATCCCTTTTTTCTAAGTTAAAGTATAAAACATTTGGGACAGACTGCCACTGACTCTGTCCTTAAACATCGATAGACTAGGAGATCCTATATTATCCTTTTATACCTGTGGAATGTGCATATTACATCTCTGTTTTCAAGCTTCACTTCACTCCATTTAGCGGAAATGTTTAAGCTGTGTTGCCGTAAGTGTGAACTTACTCTCTGGTTTAAGTTAGGATGCATCAGGAAGAGTTTGCCAAGTATTTGAAGAGCTATAGTACTCGGTATTTACTAAGTAAACTTAAACATTGTGTGCTGGTGATCCATCAAACATTTATCAAATGCCTGCTAAGTACTAGGCACTCTGCCACACAAAGATAACTTCAGTGCGTCCCTGCACTTAAGGAGAACATCGGTGTTGTCACCAGGAGAAAGGCTACAGCCTAAAGTAAAGTCATCCCACCAAGAAAATTGGAATGACTCTGTTTGAGGAAAGGAAATGTCCAACACCAAGGTTACTACATGCCACTGTACTGGTTTTGCTTTATAATTTCATTTATCTCCTCCTGCCTGGCTAAAGGAGAGAGAAGACTAACATTGTGGAGATAAGTAATTGAAAGCAAAAACTGTAAAGTCTTTCTTCAAGTCACTAGTAAGCTTCAGGTTACAACACTCCTCCAGAAGTGATGAAGCTTAGAGAAATGAAAATATTAACGTACCTTCAGAATTGTGTCACAATTGGTACTAACTACAGTTGGCATGTATGCTTGATTTACAAGGAAATAAAAGCCAGAAAACAGGATTCCTAGCCCTCTGTTTCAGCCATCGTGTAATTTTTGCATGAGAAAAAGTAACTCTTTACACCTGAGCTTTCCAATATGGCAGCCACTAGCCACATATGGCCATCTAAATTTAAATTTAAATTACTTAACGTTAAATCAAATTAGATATTCAGTTCCTTCATCACACCATCCTCATTTCAGTGGATCGCACTCCATAGCACACAGGGCTCCTGGCTACTGTCCTGGGGACACAGATCACAGCACATTTCCATGATCACAGAGAGCTCTGTTGGACAATGGCTACTTTGCTTCAATCACTTCCCAGATCTCTTAATTTGAAAAACAAGGTTCAAGGTGGCTCAGACCTCCTCATTGCTCCTGTGTGCGTGAGTGTTGTAATTGGGCGACTAGAGCTAATACTTGTTTTCATGGTTAGAGTCTATCCATGTTATCTATGAAAGGTAAAAGTGATCCATGGAAAGGCAAGCAGGTAGAGCATCTCTGGAAGCACCAGCGCTACCAGTATTTCCCTTTGGCATTGCTATTGAAAAGAAGACAGGCTTATGTCACAATGGCCTGAGTAGTTACCTTGGTCTCCAAATCCTCGGCTAGAAGAAACCCTAGATCCTAACTCTACTCTCTGTCAACCTGGCTCACAGATCCAGCTCAATGGTCACTACTAAATGACCAATGGTCAGCTACCCTCACTGCTGCTCCCACCATTGCCCACCACCTAGTTCTGTGGCTCTAGGTATTGATCAAACCATTGGTAATTCCTCTTTGATACCGTGAATATGGAAATTATTCAATTATAGAACCACTGAAAGAATGAATATTAAGATATCCATCAATTTGGGTGGCTAGGATGTATTCTGAAAAAGATTTGTGGTATCCTTTGTTCTCAGCAAAATTCACCCTTCCTTTAAATTCTCTGATGACTCTGGCATGTTAGCAATACTGTGTCTTGATCTTTTTTGGAAACAAACATGTGAACATCTTCTTGGCAAGAGTGTTAGTATTCAAGTATTAATAACTAATATAATAAAGTGTATCAGTACCCTTGTGTCCATTGAGATCAGGCTTTTCAACCATATGTGTCAAGAGTAGATCAGGTTTTATTACCAAATAACTTTCCCCCAAAGACTTGGTTTTCAGAGCTTATTGGATTTTGGAATTGCAGAGAAGGGAGTGCAGACCATTGGCTCCCTGTTATTTCTCTTTCAGTGTCTTTGTAGGTGGTCAGAGAAGGTTCTCTGACCACCTACACTAGGACTACATTTAAAGAGCCCCCAAAGGCAACTTACAATTTTCTATCACAGGTTATCACGGTGTATGTTCCTTAAAGGCAGGAATCTGTCCCTTTTTGTTTCCTGATGTACCCCTATGTCACCATACCAACTTCAGTGCTGGCAAACAGTAGGCACTCAATAAATATTTAGAGAATGGATGAGGCAGTGAGTGGATGTTGGATGAATGACTCCTGTCATAGCCTCCTAGCCATGGCCTCTTTCCTCTAGTATGTTTCTATTTTTAATTATCCATGGCAAGGGATACTCTGTGTTTACTGACATTTGTTTTCTCCTGTTCATGGACACACAGCTAGCCTACATTTCCCAGTTCCTCCTGCAGTTAAGGAGGTCATGTGACTGACTTCTTACCAATGAACTGCAGGCAGAATACATGCATGTCCTTTCATGCCTGCCCTGTAAACCCTCTACATGCTCTCCTCCTTTATCCCCTAACCAAACACAGAGGAGCCAAGAAAGAACTCCGAGGCTCTAGAAGATAGCAGAGCTACAAACGGACAGATGCCCTGCAAGGCTGCGTGTTTGTTTGCTAGGGCTGCCATAACAGAGCGCCACAAAATAGGTGGCTTCAACAACAGAAATCTCTTGCCTCAGTTCTAGAGACTAGAAATCTGAGGTCAAGATATTGGTAAAGTATCTTCTGAGGGCAGAGAGGGAAGGATCTGTTCTAAGCCTCTCTCTTGACTTGTAGTTGGCCATCTTCATGTTCACATGACATATTCCCTGTGGATATGCCTGTGTCCAATTTCATATGAAAACCAGTCCTAGTGGACTAGAGCTCAGTCTACTCCTGCATGGCTTCATCCTAACTAATTCCATCTGTAACAGTCCTATTTCCAAATAAGGTCATGGTCTGAGGAACTGGGGCTTAGGACTTCCACCTATGAATTTTTTCAACCAGTAACAGGCCACATAGAAGGCCACTTGCCAAAGAAAGGCACATGCATTAGACTTTGCATAAGACATGTTGTGTTAAGCCACTGAGATTTTAGAGTTTTCTGTCACAGCAGCTCATGTCTCTTACCAACACTAAGACACCATTCTGTCACACTGACCTTGGCCTTAAGAGTAATAAAACGAATAATACATATTATCCTTTTTAGAAATGCCCCCAAAACATTAGGCTTCAAATCTTGCAGCATCTGATCGCTCCAGTGGATGGTCTGTTGTCTGGAGAAAGTTGCTCTCAGTGGTGTGGTGGCCAGAGAACAGTATTTGAGGCTGGAGGACCTGGACTTCAGTTCTGTCTCCGCCCCTAGAAAAGCAGCATGACCTTAAGGCAAATCATGTTTTCCACTGAACCCTTGTTTAGTCATTGGATAAAAGATCCTTCCCTCTTGGTATTGTTGGGAAGATTAATCAAATTAATCTTCCAATTAGCACAGAGTCTGGCACAGAGTAAGTGCTTAGTATGTTTTCTTTTTAAAACAAGAAGCAGCAGATTTTTTAATCTGGGAACTGTGATCTCACCTTTCTACATTTGCATTCAGTGTCTGAGGGACATAGGACTTGGCAGCCTTAGTAAGACAAACCCAGGGGCTGCTATTTGGAGAGATGGCCTGTGGAAGAGGAATTATCAGTGTTCTACATGACTCTGAGGGCCATCCAAGGAGTTTAACTCCATAAAGCTGTCCATCACTCAGTACTATCCAAAGATGGTCAGCATTTAAAGGCAATGAGTTTTCCATCTAGCAGTCTAGACCATGGGTCAAAGAGTGGTCCTGCCAGGCCTGGTTTCTGGGTGCCAAGAATGGCATGAGTTGACACACAATGAGACAATTTCCTAAAGTTTTGGCTGTGGTTGGTTTTGGTGGGGTGATTTTGATATGATTCAGATGTATGACCACTTGGTGGAGAGATTATGGAGGCATCTAATCACAGGATGAGTAATTGGGGTAGATTTACAACAAAGCCATTCCATGATTAGGACAGCAAAGTACATTTGCATTGAGTTAGACATAAAACAGGTGCATTCTTACGGAGGATGAGGAAACAAAGAGTTTTCTTGAACATTTGTGTACTCTGGGGAGGAACTAGAGTGGTAAGCCATGGCAGCATGAATGGCCATGGGAGGAGTAGGGAAGAAGCCACCAAAGGAGAAGAGACCAGTTCCCTGCCACCCTTTTCATAGAACAGGCCCCACTCCCCACTCAGAAAGGGCAGAATCCTTGTCAAAATCTATTTTCACAGTCATGAACCTTAGGTTCTCCAATAATCACCCGATCAAAACCAATCCACAGCCCAAACTTTCGGGAATTGCCTCCTGTGTGTCAACCCATCCATTCTCAGCACCAGAATCCAGGGCCCAGTAGGACCGCCCTTCCAGCCATGGTCTACACTGCAGGGCGCTAGACTCCCTCCCAGGCAGTGTGGTTCTGAGAAACTAAAGGACAGGTTGTTGACTTCAGACTTTACGGACACGGAGTGGGGATTGCTGACTCCAGCATTTACTAAGAGCTTGAGTAGGGATTCTCTGGAAACCTCATAGTCAGTTAAAACCATCATGCCTCACTTTATTTTTACCCTAATGACAGGCTAGATATAAGCCTCTCTGGCATCTGTGCTCATCCACAGGCTGCTCCGTGCTTCCTCTCTCCTATACAACCTCCCGCTGCTGCTCCTTGTTCCCTCATCAGTTTTTCCTTGGAACCATATGGAAACTCTCTACACCATGGCAAATGCATTCCCTACCTCTAGCTCCATGCCCTGATGGAACCCTGGCTCTCCCTACAATACACCCTGCACTTCTCTTGCAGTTGTTAATTCTCACACACACATACACACAGCATTTACCCCCAAGGAGTGGGTCGGGTACCAAACATCCCCCCTACCACCGATCAGCACCATTTCTGGTTTATTGCTTCTCTCCCGTAGTATAAGAAATCGTGCTTCTGGGAAGGCTTATGCCATCTGGCTCTACTTTCAACCACATGCTTAATTGCTCCATAAATGGTAGAAAAGACTAATTTTAGCATTTCTGTCATTTAGCAAATCACAAATTCTGCAGCATGAATTAATCCCACTTAATCTAGGTTGGTATCCTTGCTCTGTCCCTGACTAGCTATTTGACCTTTGGAAAAGTTATTTAACCTTTCTGAGCTTTAATATCTTAGAAAATGGGAGTAAAAATGCTTACTGAAGGAGATGACTGTGTGAGTTGAATGGCACAATGTACATAAAATCGTCATAATAACCACAAAATGTGGATTGAATTTGAATAGAAACATCTTTTAGGGTGTGAATGTAACTCATCCTGAGGTAATCAGGAGTTAGTTATCACTATTTTAGTTAGTTAACACTATTTGGTAAAATGATTCTGCAAGACATGGTAATGCTAGATACATGTCATTATATATTTGTTAAAATTCACAGAATGTGCAACACAAAGAGGGAGCCCTAGTGTGAACTATGGACTTTAGTTAATAATAATGTAGCAATATTGAATCATCATTTGTGACAAATGTACCACACTAATGCAGAACGTTAATAATAGTGGAAACTGGAGGAAGGGGAAGGGAGTCTTTGGGGACTCTGGACTTTCCACTTATGTTTTCTATGAACCTAAAACTGCTCAAAAACATTTATTAATTTTTCAAAAACTATTTATACAAAGCAGATTTGTTCATGAGTTGGTAATTGTTGAAGCTGACGATAGGGACATGGGGATTCAGTATATATTTCTCCTCTCTAAATCTTCCATGATAAGTTTTAAAAAATGTATTCACTTCAACTGAGTCTCTGACTTAATCTACCAGAAAAAGATAACTGACACCTCCAAATAACAGATGTTTAATTCATCTAGTATTTACTGGCAGTCTGTTAATCATCAAACTCAGTATTCATCTGAGTGGGGAGGAGATTCTAAAACACTTTTAAGACAAGCTTATCCAGCCTGCAGTGGGCCAGGTGTAGCCCAGGATAGCTTTGAATGCAACCCAATACAAATTCATAAACTTTCTTAAAACACCCTGACTTTTTGTGTGACTTTTTTTTTTTTTTTAAGCTCATCAGCTATCGTTAGTGTTAGTGTATTTCATGTATAGCCCAAGGCAATTCTTCTTCCACTGTGGTCCAGGGAAGCCAAAATATTGGACACCCCTGCTTTAATGCATGATGAATTCCTCCTTCAAAAGTTTAAATCTTGTTGCAGAGGCAAAATGACTGCTTGTGAAATAAGTAAGCAACACCAGAAAACAACCTAGTAGAGAACTTAAGTGCATGGCACAGAAAATAGAAGTCCTAGGAGAAGTCTGCTTACAATGGAATAAAAAAATCTATCAATAAACCTGAAAGTTTCTCAATATCAGAATTTCAGGAGTTCTGTCAGCAAAAATATATGGATTTTTGACTGACTTTGAGGCATAGATTGTCACATTATTTTCAGCCTGGATTTTTTTTTAACTCCGAAATATAAGACAAGATGCTAAAACATGTAGTAAGAGCTCATTGTGGAACTGAAAGAAAGGAAAAGATGAAGCACTAGAAAAGCATGCTTTAAGAGCTGAGTTATGCCCAGAGTTGGGCTGGATGCTGTCTTTTGAGCAGAGAACAGTGCCAAGCCTTGAGTTGTCAATAAAATAATCATTTAGGTGATCGCTGGCCTTGAGAATATTAGTGTGGGCTCTGTGGAGCATTCAGATAAGGAAAAGAGTTTTGTTTTTGACTAGTTTAAAATAACAGCATGTTTCTGTGCATGTATGTTTGATAGATGCATTTTGGAATTTATAAAAAATTGTCAAGACCTTATAGAGTACTTATGGTAAACTTTGCCTTATTGGATAATTAAATGATAGATCTGCATGAGATTTTAATGTGAATTCTCACAGAACTTATATGTTGTGATTTATCAAAATGTAGGAATAAAAGATTGCATATTTAGATTTTCATAGAGAAGTGTTGAAATTACAGCTCCTTGAGAACCAGGAACATTTGGGACTCTTTGTGTAGGGCTATTTGTTATTCTAAAATTAGACCTCAAAATCAAATTTCTTGAAACATAAAGCCAAGGAGGTTGTGAATTTCAAATCCTGGCAGCTTGTGAAGCACACAGGTATTTCGTGATGACTTTTAATTTAGATCTTGGAAAAGGAGAGTAGGGATTTGAATCTAATTAATTTTTTTAATCTCTCTCCCTCTCTCTCTACTTTAACTCGTGGAGTCTTAAATGGTAAATAAAGCTTTGAGAAGAGGAAGAACATCTCTGCTCTGAAATTGCTTTCCCCAACTTCTCAGGGGAGCTTTTAAATCATTCCTTGTGTTTCTAACTGCTGCCAATTCCTAGAAATTCCCTGGTTTTAAGAAAGAAATCCAAGAAACCAATCTGGATAGGAGAAAGAAGGGTATCTGTGCTGAGCACACTTGAAATGTAATAGCATAATAGCAGTCATTTGGAGAACACAAGTTTGGAGGTTGATGCTTTACCTGTCCTGATTCATATGGCCCTGCAACCACTCTGCCAAGGGGCTGTCTCTATTTTCAGAGGAAAAAAACTGGCACTTAGTTTGTAATATGCCTAAGGGCACACAGCTAGTGTGTGGCTAAGGATCTGAATCTGGAACTGTTTGATCCTAAAGCCCCAACTTCACAAAATGATGCTTTCATAGTTTTTTTAGTTTGACCTTCACGCTCTGTGTCAACAATATAAACAGAGGAGAATAGGTGAGGTTCTTGTTCCATTCCTTAAATAGAGACTCTCTGAACAAAGCAAAGAAGTGAGCCCCTCTTGGCAAAATTTAAGCCAGGGGTCCCCAGCACCCTGGCCAAGGACCAGTACTGGTCAGTGGCCTGTTAGGAACTGGGCCACACAGCAGGAGATGAACAGCAAGCAAGCATTACCACCTGAGCTCCACCTCCTGTCAAATCAGGGGTGGCATTATATTCTCTTAGGAGCAGGAACCCTATTGTGAACTGTGCATGTGGATCTTGCTGCATGCTCCTTGTGAGACTCTAATGCCTTATGATCTGAGGTGGAACAGTTCTATCTCAAACCCATCCTCGCTTCAGCCATGGAAAAATTGTCTTCCATGAAACTGGTCCTTAGTGCCAAAAAGGTTGGGAAGAACTGATTTAAGGGATACCCTCTTCTAGTCTCAAATATTCATGTTTCCCTCAATCTGTGAAACTGTTATACACACACACAGTATTGGACATTAATCATATACTATTTCCCTTCTCAGAATGGGTGGGGGTATTCTAAGATACTGAAAAAGAAAGCTATACTGGATGGTTTCACAGCCTGAGGTTGTGGATTGCTAAGGGTACAGGGATAAGGCAGCTAGGAAATTCGTAACTGAGAAGAAAGCAATTATTAAGCTAGTTTCGATATTAAAACCGAAATTGTATGTTCACTGGCAAAGGGCTTCACACTTTTAACAAAAGCCCTTAGTTATTGTCTAGCTTTACATTGAAATGACAGTATAATGAAATATTCTCCTGGAATCCCAGAGGATGAACACCCAGCTCAAGCAGGAAAGCTCAGAAAGGAAGGCACTGCACACGTGGTGAGCACATACTGCCCAGACACCGTGCTGGGGGCTTCATAGATTTCATTGAATTCCATCATCACAGCAGCCTCAAAAGAGAGGTTATTAGACCCTCTTCTATGCAGACCTTAATAGTAGCCATCGACATCTCTGATTTTAAAAAGATGCAAACGCCAATTCTTCCTATGTACATATCATTTTATAGACAAAAATAAAACCGATGCTGGTTTGGGCATCACTGGCATATGGAAAAGTACTGAATCTAAAGCAGAAAACCTGTTTTCGAGCCCTGTGCTTGCCAGTAACAAGTTGTGCAACTCTAAGCCAGGCTTAATTTAAGCCTCAGTTTCCTCATCTATAAAAAAGGGATATTCATAACGTATCTTACTAACTTCAGATAAATTAGCTCATGCAGTTCATTTGGGGTAACAATTCATAATAAATACCCAGGGGTAGAAACCAGGGAAGTGGGGAGCAGATTGTGAACTGTGGAAAGTGAGCCTCAGAAGAAAAACTCTTGGCCTATTTCACAGTTTTGCTCAGGGACAGCATACCCCCCACCCACACCTCAAATATCTTCTCTATCATACACACTGTTATGGTTTCTTATCCAACTCTGTCAGATTTCTATAAAATTGCCATGAATTGCAAGATTAAAAAAAGAAAAGAAATGTTTACATTCTTGCTATTAAGATCTCGAAAGTGTGTCCGCCACTTTATATCAACAATGAAAAATACAGGATCTCTGGATTAGCTGGAGGGAGCATCAGGTAAACAGAGGCAAAACACTTGTGAATAGAAATCAAAATGATTTTGGTAGCATAAATAACTTGATTACACTGAGAATCTTGATTCCGCACCAAAAGAAGAAAAAAGGACAAAAACAGGAAATCATCAAAAGGGACACGCCAGGAGATCAGCCAAACAGACATTTTCCTGGTACAAAGCAGATACTCAACGTTTGATGAAATTTGTAAGTAATTTTGAGGCTAACTCCTTCAGTCCTGAAAGTTTAAGACTTAAAAGCTAAAATTCACTCTCCCATGTCTTCCCTGTGGCTAAATGGGGAGATTAAATTTTTCTTAAATATTTCTGTAATGGTTTCCCCTAGCCAGCTGCTCTCTGGAAGAGGTCGAGGTGGCTGCAGTGATATGAAGTTGTCCCTTAAATCCAGACCTGGCAATTCTAAAAGGCAGTTTAGAATGTAAGCATGTAACTAATCAGCTATAATCCCAGTGTCAGTGAGGGCTGCAGTCATCTCAGGCTGGAAAGCCACTTAAATGGCAGCTGGCTCATATTCCAGGCTCATCATGGACCAATCACCTAAAAGAAATCTAGGAAGGTAAGTGATTTCCAGGTTACGTAGGGAGTTTAATTTAACAGAAAAGTGGTGCCCCTACCTGCCCCATCTGGTATTATACTTGTAACAGTATTGTGCCCTTTGACTTGGGAGTGCTCTGAAGGGTGAAGCATCTTGCTGAAACAGGTGTGGCATTCATACTATGGCCTTCATTGCTTGAAAGAAGGAGCCTACATGTCTATGGAACAATTGGAAGGAAAGTCTAATGTCTGTCCCCACAAAAGTGCAGACTGTGAAATAAAATAGCAAATTTGTATCAAGTGTTCCAATTTCTGAGAGAAGAGGGCACTGGACAGATTACTTAAAAGCGCAAAAGTGGCCAGGCATGGTGGTTCATACCTGTAACCCCAGCACTTTGGGAGGCCGAGGCAGGAGGATCACGAGGTCAAGGGATTGAGACTATCCTGGCCAACATGGCGAAGCCTCATCTCTACTAAAAATACAAAAATTAGCTGGGCATGGTGGCACACGCCTGTAGTCCCAGCTACTCAGGAGGCTGAGGCAGGAAAATTGCTTGAACTCAAGAGGCGGAGTTTGCAGTGAGCCAAGATCACTGCACTCCAGCCTGGCGACAGAGACTCCATCTCAAAAAAAAAAAAAAAAAAAAAAAAAAAAAAAAAGTGCAAAGGGTATGGAGAATGAGAAACAATCTTTGGGAAAAAGAACTGCTCACTCGAGGAAACCAAGTGAGCACTTTTTGGAAATTACTTTTCCAGAGAACTAAGCATAGGTCCTGGAAGTGTTAATGTGGCTTTATTTCTAGAGACTATTCAGAATTCCCACCACTGTAATCATCAGGCTTTGAAACACACTCTGTCTAAACAGTGATTTGAATTCCCACATACTCAGCTTGCTTTAGAGGGAGGTTTGGATAATTTGGGGCTTTAATTTTGTATATGGGCCACCAAGGTGTAGAAAACTAAGCCAGCTGTGGAATGAGAACTCCCAAGGGAAGGAAGTCCTACTGGGGATGCTTTGAACTCATTGAACACAACCATCTCACAATGAAATGGAGCTCCAAAAGCACTGATTTTCCAAGGTTTCAAAAGCAAAGACTTAATTAGAAAAAAATGCACGTGTTCTTAAAATAACCAACACTCATTTTTTTTCTAGTAATAACATTAAATTGCTTATCTTTAAATGGTTAAAAAGCTTCCTATATTAAAAAATAGAGGTTACGGTTTATTTATGTATATTAAGCCTGACACTGAGAAAGGATATCATTAAACAACATAACCAGAGGAATGGTAGACCAAATTGGGGGAAATACGGTGTGCTTCTGCCTGTAATGCCTGTGTGCAGGTTTGAGCAAATTGATCCAGAGTCGTAAATTCGCATCTGTTCTCTTCCACACTTCCTTGTAAGGATACTTGGAGGTTTATAAAATTTAGATGCTTACACATACTTTTTTTTTTTTTGACTTTTATTTGAAACATTTGCCTGTGAATCTATTCTTTTTTTTGAGATGGAGTCTCATTTTGTCATCCAGGCTGAAGTTCAGTGGCATGATCTCAGCTGACTGCAAACTCTGCCTCCCAGGTTCAAGTGATTCTCCTGCCTCAGCCTCCCAAGTAGCTAGAATTACAGGCACGTGCTACCAGGCCAAGCTAATTTTTTGTATCTTTAGTAGAGGTGGGTTTTCACTGTTTTGGCCAGGCTGGTCTCGAACTCCTGACCTCGTGATCCACCCACCTTGGCCTTCCAAAGTGCTGGGATTACAGGCATGAGCCACCAAACCCGACCGAATCTATTCTTAACAACAGTGCTTTTAAGATTTAGCTCATTTAAGGGTCTCTATGAAGCCAGTCTCATTAATAATTTGGTAAGTGTTAAAATATTCTATAGTTAACAGCAAATAGACTGTTACTACTTTATTTTGCTCAGATTAACAGCAAACTGATGGCACTGGTTTGGCATCTAGAAAATTGGTAATTGTCTTTAATTAAGGTATTTGGTCTATACTATATCCCTATATTTATTTTACCATTGGTTAGATCAAAAGATTTCACTATTTTTTTAACTGCTTAGCTATACTCTGAATATATTTCTTTTTTTATTTAAAAATGTTGAAAGTTTACCTACAGGAAATATTACATAGTTTTATATATTAAAATACATAATTTATATTTAAATAGAACAAGACTAGAAATATTAGACATTTATGATAAATGCTATGTATAAAAATCTAATAAAAAATAAACCCCTCTATGACCTCACCATTCAAAGATAATCACTGTTACCAATTTAATATATTTCCACTTAGTTTTCATTTCTGTCACATATTATTTGTGCATGGCTGAGACCACGTGTCTGAACCTGGTTTCACTCTGCATCAAATGTCTCATTATGTCATAAGCGTTTTCCCCACATCATTAACTTTTTTCACAGAATGCTTAATATATAACATGTCTCAATATGAATTTAAAATACTTTGTGTAACCTTCCTTCTTTTGCAAGATATATATTTTTTCTCCATTTAAAATAATGCAATCAAACTCTTTTTTTGCATTATTTTCTAAAGAAACTTTTCTGGAAATAAAAAGTACAGGAGTATATGATCTTTTTTATGTTTATAACCCATACTGTCACATTGCTTTTCTGATCCACAGAAAATATCAGCAATGTGAGAATCTCCCTATTCCCACTTCCGTGCAATTTGAGACTGTCTCACTAAATGCCTATATTTTCACCCAAATGTTTTAACATTCTTCTCTTTTTCCTTTTCCTTTTTTTCTCCTCTTTGAAATTCATTTTAAGTATCTCATTAGTGCTTTGAGTTTTTTTGGTTACCAGTATAGCTAAAACATTTTTATCAGATTTATTAGCCATTTATGGTCATCTTATATAAACTATTTTCTGTAGTTTGCTTTTGAAATAGCCCCTATGTGACTTTTCCTTCTGGCTGGTGTCAAAACATTTCTAGGACCAATTCCAATAAATTTACTCATTGCCTTTTGATTTGGTAAAAATTGAAAAGAATCCAGAAGTAATGATCTCTTGAGTGTTGATATTATTCCAAAGGTCCACATAGAACATTTGATTCAATTAAGGCAGTAATATTTTGTAGGACCATTATGTAGCTATAATTATAAATTCTTATATCAAATTCTGAATATTGTGTCCCTTGTTATAAGAACTCATTTAAAATAATATTTAAAATCAGAATTTAAGTTACATTTTTTTCTTTATTCCATCTTAGGGCAGTATCCTAAATATCAACTTGGCTGTGAATTTTGAGAAAATCCTAGCCACAGGTCATAATGTTCCTGTGTGCCAAGATAAGTTGGCTGAGAAACCCTGGATAAGATTCAGACATACATATAGGATGACACTTTTCATTTGGCACAGAATTGGCTGCACAAGAAAGTGTTCAAGGGATATGAACGAGGAAACTACTAATCTAAAAAGATCATCTTCTTATTTACTAAAATAGAGCTTGTTCCCCAAATAGGCTTATCTATTCAAAATGTAAGCCAAATCATGCTACTTCTCTGCCCAGGATCAGTACCGGCTCACTGTTGTACTTGGAATCGAAATGAGGCCATACACAGCCTTTCCCCAGCATGCTCGTCTCTGCTGTTTCCTCCCTGCCTTCACCTTCTCTATCCTCTTCATTCTCTCTGCTCCAGCCACCCCGGTCTCTCTGGCATTCCTGAAATAAGTAAACTATCTGGCCTTTACATTGGCTGTTCTCTCTGCCTGAGTGTTCTTCCCCAAGATATTCACGGGGCAAGCCTGCTTACTCCTTCAAATACTTAATGAAAGGTCACCCTCTCAGTGAGGCCTATCTGACTCAAAATTGCAACTTATACCCTCTTTTACAAGAACATTAAGGAAAAAGCTAATGACTGTTTTCTCCTGCTATCCTCTCAATGCAGATCATTTCTAATCACAAAGATGTGTGGGATTTTTCCCTACGCCAAGCAGTTTACCAGCAGACACCAACTAGGTGTCCTATTTAATTCAATTCTGACACTAACTGGAGTTACTGCAGACCCCATGGGTTAAGAGCTTGTCTCATGAGACTGCCCTCCACTTCAGATATCAATCCCAAGTCTCAGGTTCTGTTCTGTGCATCTGATCAACTAGCTATGTATTGAAGTTTCCCGCAGTCCCCTGTGGGGTTCAGTAATTTGCTAGAACAGCAAAGTTTTTGGGTGTGACCCCAGAAATGAGGGAAACACTTTACTTATGTTTACCCATTTATTATAAAGGGTATTACTAAGGATACAGATGAATAACCAGATGAAGAGGCATGTGAGGTGAGGTATGTGGGAAGGAGCATGAAACTTTCAGACCCTCTCTAGTCATGCCACCCTCTTAGCACCTCTACACATTCAACAACACGGAAGCTCCCTGATGCTGAGTTCAGAGATTTTTATGAAGGCATCACTGATTATTAACTCAATCTCCAGTCTCTCTCCCCTTCTGAAAGAATAAGGGAAGTACAGAAAGTCCCAAGCTTCTAATCACAGCTTGGTCTTTCCGGTGAAGCGTCCCCATCCAAGAGCCCACCAAAGTCACTTCATTAGAACAAAAGGCAATCCTATCACCCAGGAAATTCCAAGAGATTAAGGCAGCAGGAGCTCTGTGTCAGCAACGTGACCAAAGACCAGATATTAGAACAAAAATTCGTCTAGCATCTTGATTGCTCAGGAAATTACAAAGGTTTTAGAAGCTCTGTGCCAGAAACCAGGGGCAGAGACCAAATATATGTTTCTTATTTTATCACAATATCACACTGTCAGTTCTGAGCCCCCTTACCTTGCTTTGCTTTTCTCTGCACAACAATGATCACCAATCATATGGAATGACTTATTTATTATGTTTATTATCAGTTACCTTTTTAGAATACAAGTTACAGCAGGGCACGAATACTTTTGTTGTTGTTTACTAACATTGTATCCCAACAGCCTAAAACAGTGCCTGGCAAATAGCAGATATTCAAAAAGTATTTGTGAAATAATTTAAAAATGTCTTTAAGGGGCCGGGTGCGGTGGCTCACCCCTGTAATCCCAGCACTTTGGGAAGCCGAGGCGGACAGATCACCTGAGGTCCCAAATTTGAGACCAGCCTGGCCAACATGGTGAAAACCCTTCTCTACTAAAAGATACAAAAATTAGCCAGGTGTGATGGTGGGCACCTCTAATCCCAGCTACTTGGGAGGCTGAGGCAGGAAAGAATTGCTTGAACCCGGGAAGTGGAGGTTGCGGTGAACCGCGTCATTGCCCTCCAGCCTGGGCAACAAGAGCAAAACTCCGTCTCAAAAAAAAAAAAAAAAAATCCTTAAGGAGAAATACAGATGGCAAGTGTGCTGTGGATGGTATTTGCCTGGTTATCTAAAACAAGTATGTAAGCTAATTTAGTCTTATATCACCTTTGTGATAATATAGACAATATTGTTTATTCATTAATTAATTGGACATTTATCAGTCATGGGCTATATATCAGCAATGTGTTAGACAGCAAGGATACAAGAGAAAATATAATCTATCTTCAATGACTGTGTAGACTAGCAGCATGTAAGAGGGTGTCTGTAGGCTGGGCGAGGTACTCATGCCTGTAATCCTAGCGCTATGGGAGGCTAAGGTGGGTGGATCACCTGAGGTCGTCAGGAGTTCTAGACTAGCCTGGCCAACATAGTGAAACCCTGTCTCTACTAAAAATACAAAAATTAGCCAGGCATGGAGGCAGGCACCTGTAATCCCAGCTACTTAGGAGGCTGAGGCAGGAGAATCACTTGAACCCTGGAGGTGGAGGTTGCAGTGAGCCGAGATCATGTTATTGCACTACAGCCTGGGCAACAAGAATGTCTCAACAATGTCTCAAAAAAAGAGGGTGTCTGTAATAGTTAATTTACATCAATTTGACTGGGCTAAGGGATGCTCAGGAAGCTGGTAAAGCTTATTTCTGCTTGTGTCTCTAAGGGTGTTTCCGAAACAGATTAGCACTGGAGTCAGTAGAAATAAAGAGGAAAGAAGTAAAGAATATCCACCCTCTGGAATGCAGGTAGGCATCATCAAATCTGTTCAGGGCTCAGTAGAAGAAAAAAGGAGGAGGAAGGGCAAATTTGCTTTTTCTGCTTGAGCTAGGACTTCCATTTTCTCCTGCCCTGGGACATTGATACCCCTCATTCTCGAGCCTTCAGACTTGAACCAGAGCTTACAGCATTGGCCATCCCCTGGGTCTCAGACCTTTGGGTTGGGAATGAAACTACACCACCGGCTTTCCCATCACATGAGCCAATCCCTAATTAGACCCCCCCCCCCCATATATATATTTATTTGAGAAATATATATATATTTCCCAACAGCCTAAAACAGTGCCTGTTTTATGTATATGAAATAGAACATATACATATATGTGTTCTGTTTCTCTGGAGAATAACACAAACTCTGACTAATACAAACCCTACTGGTTCTGTCTGTCTGGAGAATAATACAAACCCTGACCAATAGAGATTTTGGTACTAAAGGTGAAGAGTGGCTCTAGAGGAACAGAATTTTTTTTAAATTGCATTTTAGGTTTTGGGGTACATGTGAAGAACATGCAAGATTGTCGCATAGGTACACACGTGGCAGTGTGATTTGCTGCCTTCCTCCCCATCACCTATATCTGGCATTTCTCCCCATGCTATCAGAATTTTAAGAATGAGTTTTCTGAATTGGTTCTGAGGTTTGTGGAATTGGCTTTCTAATCTCATTAAATTTAAAGGTCATAATGACTATCTCCAGTTCTAAAGAGAGCACTGATTCTTCCTTGAATGAACTATTTATAGAGATATAAACTATCTGCATTGAATACTCCTAATCCACCATTATAAGAAATAAGAAGCTAGATGACTCTGTATATAAGACTTTCAAACATGTTTTTGAAAACTAATGAGTAAAATAGCATTGTTTGGTTGCTTCTTATGTTGCTGGACAAAGTGGTGAAAGGAAAGGATGAGCTAAGGGATTCAAATTCCCAACTCGAGGATCATACAAATGACATAAGAACTTCTATGTGTGCCCTGAAGGATTTCTTATCTCCTGTAGCCACAGGGTTGAAATTGCTGAAAATCAAATACAGAACCTTATACTGCAATTGGCTGAATTACAACACATCCCAGACTCACAGGATTTCTACTGTTAAAAGTCAAGACATTGATTGGGAAATAAAAGAATACTATAAGTTGGGATGGGGACATGTGTGAAGGTTCTGATGAAACTGGGGACATTGAGACCCTAAATTCTGATGAGTCTTCTTACCATTGGAAGAAGTCTTCCCAATCCCAGTGGTATCAGCCTCTCTACCCACAGTCATATTAGCCTTTTAAATTAACGTCATGTTACCTGAGGAAATGGTAATGACCTCTCTTGAGGCTGTTGCCATGCAAGATAATGTCCTCAGGACCCAGCCCCACCACCCCTCTTTGCTTCTAGACCTATAGCTAGACTTAAGTCCCAGCAGGCCCCTAAAGGTAAGTTGGAAAGTGTGACCCATAAGGAGATACTACACTGCAAAAGAACTGTTTTCTAATTTATACAGGCAGAAATCTGTGTAACGTGTGGAAGTGCATAGTAAGCGTGTGGAATAATGGCAGAAGAAATACAAAGTAGGATAAGGCTGAACTTATTGATAACGGCCCACTAAACAGAAATTCTGCATGGTTGCAGCTGAGGGAGTTATAAAGGGTTTTAACAGTTTGTTTGCTTGGTTAGCTGAAACATTGACCCAAAGATAGTCCATTGTGAGAGAACTGAAAATGCTGGACAAGGCTTCATTTAATGTAGAAGAAGGGATTCAAAGGCTTGGGGAGATTGGAATGTTAGAATGGACTGTCATTTAAGACCTGCTCACCTACCCTGGGAGGGTCCAGGAGGCAAGCCTTTCACATCTACTGAAAGAAAGAAATTTGTGCAGAGACCCTCAATATTAAAGAGCTTTGTGATCACTCTTCTCTGTAGGTCAAACATTGTAGTAGGAACTATAGTCACGGAAATGGAAAACTTAAATGCAATGAGAGTAATTGGATCCCAGGGCACTCAACTGCCAAAGACAAAGTGAATGTGGTTACTGTAATAAGCAGGAGAGTCAAAGCAGCAATCAGAATAGTCTGACTTGAACAGACCTATGGCACTTGCTGGTTAATCATGGTGTACTGAGAAGTGTAATAGATAGGAAGCCTATTAAAATCTTATTTCATCAGTATAAGCAGAAAAGTCCTAGGTCAAGTGAATAAAAGACTAACTTGAATCACAAAAACAGAGAGGCACATTCTCTCAATCAATTCCAAGAGACCCAAAACATCACTGTGGCCCTCTAGTCAGAGTTGAAATTTATAGAGATCAGGTGATCAATGGAGTTTTAGCTCAGGTGCATCTCACAGGGGTCCTCAAACCCATCCTGTGGTTATTTCCCTGGCTCTGGAATGCAAAATTAGAAATAGACATACTTAGCCACTGTCAGAACCCCTACATTGGTTCCTTGACCTGTGTAGTGAGAGCTATTATTATAGAGGTGCTGAGTGGAAGCCATTAGAACTGCCCCTTCTAGGAAAATAGTAAATCAAAAGTAAGTCTACATTTTTGGAGGGTTTACATAGATTAGTGCCACCATCAAGAACTTGAGAGATTCAGGAGTGGTGATTCCCCCAATGACTCCATTCAACTCTCCTATTTGGCCTTGTGCTAAAGACAGATGGATCTCGATGAATGACATTGGATTATCATAAACTTACCAGGTGGTGACTCCAGTTGCAGGTGCTGTGCCAGATGTGGTTTTATTGCTTGAGCAAATTAATATATCCCCTGATACCTGGTATGCAGCTATTCATCTGGAAAATGTCTTTTTATCCATATCTGTCCATAGGCCCACCAGAAACAGTTTGCTTTTGGCTGGCAAGGCCAGCAGTGGGCCTTCAGTGTCGTACCACAGGGATATAGCAGTTCTCCAACCCTATGTCATAATTTAGTTCACAGGAAACTTGATTGCCTCTCCCTTCCACAAGATATCATGCTAGTCCGTTACATTGATGACATTATGCTGATTGGACTGAATGAGTGGGAAGTAACAACTACTCTTCACTTATTGGTGTAAGACATTTGTGTCTCAGAGATTGGGAAGTAAATCCAACTGAAATTCAAGTGCCTTCTGCTGTAATGAAATTTCTAGAGGTCTAGTGGATAAGTTGTTGCATCTGGCCTCTCCTACAACCCAGAAAGAGACACAGTGCATTGTGGGAGCCTTTGGATTTTAGAGGCAACATATTTCTCATTTGGGTATGCTATTCTGGTCCTTTTACCGAGTGACCTAAAAAGCTGCTCGTTTTGAGTGGGGCTCAGAACGAGAGAAGGCTCAGCAACAGGTTCAGGCTGCTATGCAAGCTGCTCTGCCACTTGGGCCATATGGTCCAGCAGATCCAATGGTGTTTAAAGTGTCAACGGAGATAGGGATGCTGTGTGGAGCCTTTGGCAAGCACCTGTAGGTAAATCACAGTTCAGGCCTTTAGGATCTTGGAGCAAGGCCTTGACATCAGATAACTTCCTTCCTTTTAAGAAACAGCTTTTGGGCTGCTACTGGGCCTTAATAGAAACTGATGAATGACCATGTTATGTGATCTGGACTGCCAATCATAAACTGGGTTTTATCGGCCAATGAGCCATAAAGTTGGACATGTATAGCAACAATCCATCATCAACTGGAAGTGGTTTATATTTGATCAGGGCCAAGTGGGCCCTCAAGCCATAAGTAAATTGCATAAACAATTAGCCAAAATGCCTGTGGTCCTCCTTCCTGCCCCACTGCCTTGTTTCTCTCAGCCTGTACCTCCAGCCTAATAAGGAGTTCTCCACAATAAATTGACAGAGGAAGGAAAGACACAGGCTTAGTTGACAGATGATTCTGCATGACAGGCAGGTACCACCCAAAATGGATAACTGGGACATCTCTAAAGGATGGTAGTAAAGGGAAATCCTCCTAGTGGGTGCCGCTTGGGGCAGTGTACCAGGTTGTGCCCTTTGCTTGGAAGAAGTGGCCAGGTATGCAGTTATATATCAATTAATGAACTTTATCCAATGGTTTGGCTAGATGGTCAGGGACTTGAAAGGAACATGATTGGAAAATTGTGACAAAGAAATCTAGGGAAGAGGTATATGGATAGACCTCTCTGAAGGCAGGGGAAGATATCAGTGTCCCATGTAAATGCCCATGAAAGGGTGACTTCTGCAGAGGAGGACTTTTAAGAACCAAGTAGATAGGGTTCTATTGATACCTGCAGTCTATTACTCCAGCAACCCCTGTCATCATCACCCAATGATCTCATGAACAAAATAACCATGGTGGCAGGAATAGAGGTTATGTATGGGCTCAGCAATATAGATGTCCACTCACCAAGGCCAACCTTGCTATGGCACCACTGAGCTTCCAAACTGCCAACAGCAGAGACCAACACTGAGCCCCCGACATGGCACTATTCCCCAGAGTCAGCCACCTATATGCTGGCAGTGTGATTACACTGGGCCACTTCCATCATGGAAGGTGTAGCATTTTGTCCTTATTGCTATAAACACTCTGTATATGGATTTGCCTTTCCTGCATGTAATGCTTCTGACAATTATACCATCTGTGTGTGGACTTACAGAATTCCTTATCCACTATCATGTTATTTCAAACAGCATTGCTTCTGATCAAGAAACTAACCTCACAGCAAAATAAGTGCAGCAGTGGGCCCATGCTCATGAAATTCCCTGGTCTTACCCACAATCCTGCAGCAGCTCTCTTGATAGAATGGTAGAATGGTCTTTTGAAGACTCAGTTAGCATCAGCTAGGTAGCAATACTAGTAGGGCTGGGACAAGGATCTTCAGAATAGGCTCTGTATCAGCATCCAGTATCTGGTGCTGTTTTTCTGACAGTCAGGATTTGTAAGTCTAGGAATCAAGGGGTGAAAATGGAAGTGGTACAACTTACTGTTATCCACAGAGACTAACATAATTTTTGCTTCCTGTCCCCATGACTTTATGCTCTGCTGATCTAGAGGCCATAGTTCTAGAGAGAGGAATGCTTCTTCCAGGAGACACGACAATGATTTCGTTGAACTGAAAGTTAAGACTCACCCAGCCTTCTAGGTCTCCTCATTCCTCTGAATCAACAGACCAAAAAGGGAGTTACAGTGCTGGCTGAGGTAACTGATGCTGAGTACCAGAAGGAAAGTGGACTACTACTACACAATGGACATAAGAAAGAGTTTGTCTGGAATACAGTCTGTGCCTTAGGGCATCTTTTATTATTGCCATGCCTTTTGATTAAGGTCAGTGGGAAACTATAGCAATCCAATGAAGGCAGGACTATGAATGGCCCAGACTCTTTAGGAATAAAGATCTGAGTCACCCCTACCCAGTAAAGAACCATGATCAGCTGAGGTGCTTGTTGAAGGCAAAGGGAATACAGAATGGATAGTAGAAGAAGGCAGTTATCAATACCAGCTATGACCATGTGACCAGTTATAGAAAAAACTATAATTGTCGTATTTTATCCTTATTTTGTTACAAGTATATTTGTTTTTTCCTTTTATTCCTCTCTTATCCCCTTATCATGTAGCATAAGATATATTAACTTTACATCAGTATATTAGTATTATTAATTTTATATTATAGTATACAAGTCACATGATATCAAGGAAGAGTAAATGTAATTTAAAGACTTTACCTCCTATTCTAGGACAGGGATTTGGATATTTTTGTTTCATGCAGGATAATTATATCAGGTTAAATGAAATTATGACTGTTGTCTTTATTTAGAAATCAAAAACAGTATAAAGAGATGTTTATGAGAAACAAGTTGACAAGGGATGGACTTGTGATGGTTAATTTTATTTGTAAACTTGACAAGCTAAGTGATGCTCAAACAGTGGGTAAAACATGATTTGGGGGTGTGTTTGTGAGGGTGTTTCTGGAAGGGATTCGCATTTGCGTTGGTAGACTGAGTGAAGCAGATTGCCCTCCCAGTGTGGAATCACCTAATGAGCTGAGGGCTCAAAGAGAACAAAAAGGAGGAGGAGGGGCAAATTTGTTCTTTCTACTTGGCTGGGACATTCCTTTTCTCTTGCCCTCAGACATCAGCACCATCAGCACTTCTGGTTCTCAGGCCTTCAGACTTGGACCAGGAATTAATACTATCAGCCCCCAGTTTTGGGGCCTTTGGGTTTGAACTGCAACTACACCACTGGCTTTCTGGGCCTCCAGCTTGCAGATGGCAGATCATGAGACTTCTCAGCTTCCATAATTGCAGGAGTGAATTTCTCATAATAAATCTCTCTATATCTTTATAAATATCCTATTGATTCTGTTTCTTTGGAAAACTCTGACTAATATAGCATCCAGCCCAGTCTTACTAGGGGGTGGTCAGGAAAGACTGAGAGGCAAGATGGTGAGTTGGGGAGAGGTTACCGAAGGCATTCCAGGTGAAGGAGGTAGCGTGTGGTAGGATGTGGCTCCTGCTTACCCTAAAATCTGTGTTAAGAAATTTGGGAGCAGTAGGGACCATAGAGCTGTTTACATAGAGGTGTAGCATACTAGATCTACCTCCTAGAAAGAGCACTATGTCCCCTGATTCTCCAGGTAGGTGTCCAATTTAACAAGTATCAAATGATCCCTTATTACAAGCAAAGCATCCCTTCTTTGTGCTTTGGGAAAAATTAGAACATAAAAATTTTTCATAGACATATCTATAGAAAAATGAAAACGATATTCGTAACCTACGTTTTAAGCATATGAATACAATATATTTAACGAATCTTGTTTTTTCCAAAGTTAATTGCAATATGTTTATATTGGATACCAAGAAAAAAATATTTAAAAAGCTTACTGAGAATGAAAAGGAATACATTTGCAACTTACAAGGTTGGGAGACTTTGTGGTTGTCTCATAAATGTGCAGCAGAAGCAAGTTCCTGTGTATTCTGAAAGCATGTTTGATCCATGTGACTAGAATTTATGAAGAGGCAAAGCTATGTTCTTTATGAGCTCTAGGCCTTCCTGCCTGGGACAGCCACCCTCTTGCGGGTGGCATATGCTGCCATCACTGCAGCACAGGTGGGAGAAGCAACCCCGTGTTCCACTTTTCCATATGCCCAGTGGTGTCATTAGAGTCTTTGTACTGGCTTCAGTAAAGCAATCTTCGGGGAAGACTATCCTGCTCTGCTCTTATACCCTTTTTCTGACATTGCACAGTATCTAGTCACTTCTGGGATTTCCTAACAGAGTTGAGAATTGTGGGAAGAGGAAAGGCATTTTCATAAGAGTTTATTATATTACTTGGGGTCAGATTTTTACATTCTTGATTGGATCTCTTTGTTCAAAGGTTGTCAAATTCACAACAGTGCTTTTGACTCTGCAAGAGAGAGATTTTCTTTATCCTTTATCTCCTGTACAATGTTCTTACTGCCTATGAATAAAACTTTATAAATACTGTAATTATTTGAGTTCTGTTTTTCTACTATTCTCTCTTTTTTATTGCAAATATTAAGAACATGAACTCTAGCCAGGTCCAAACCAGGCACTGAAACTAACTCTGTAATCTTAGGCAGATTTTTAAACCTCTTTTTGCCTTAGTTTTTCTCCTCTATTAATGGAGATAACAATTCTCCACTTTGATAGCACTGTAGTGAGTTATGATATATAAAGCCCTTAGAATACTGCCTATGTGATACTATCCAACAGAGCATTTTGTAAACTGAGTACTTTGTAAAGTGCTTTGAAGAAAAGTCAGAATAAAAACATTTCCTCAAATGGGTAAATGCCAACTCCAGAATTAATACTATTGGACAATTGATCGCATTGCATTTTAGCACAACTTTGATGGCGTGTACAATGAACAGTGACTATACCCATGTCTAACTTAGTGCTGAGAAATCAATAGCTAATTGAAGAATTAATGTGGCTAGCATATTATCCATTTTGCTTTGTTTTTACTTTGTTTTATATTTGTTCCAACTAAAGTAGCAGATTTTCACATTGCAGTAGTTTTTTTTTTTTTTTTTTTTTTTCTAGTTCAGAAGGAACATACTGCATTTAAGTAATACAGGGCTAAGAGCCCTAATATTTTAACCCATGGTAAGATGTTAAAACAAATGTAGCTATCGGTGATGCCACTGAATTAATTAAGAGTTGGTACAAAAGTAATGGCAGCTTTTGCTATCACTTAAAGGGCAAAAGCCATAATTACTTTTGCACCAAGCTAATAGAATTCAGACCCAGAAACATGCCCAATAGCCAAAATGGCCTAAATGTACCTCTCCAAATGGCCTTATTTAAGACACATTGGAATCCTATGTAATTGACAAGAGTGAGCAGAGTTGCCATAAGATTAAAGTGAATCCTCTACCTCTTTGTAGGGCGTAACATGAAATAGTGAATTTTCCTTTACTCATATTTAGAGGTTTCATATGTTTGGAACTCAACAAAAGGGCTTAACTTCAGTAAACCAGGAATCATGGGTCATGTTCAGAGAATGTAGGAAATCTCCCTAAGTTGTTTCTGTCCTTTTGAAGATCATACAAATATGCTCAGGATTGAAAGCATGCATTCTTCTTTGTAGATTTCAATTCTGAAAATAGAAAAGTTTACATGGATGGCATTTCTACTTAATTCATTCATCAAATATTTATCAAGGAACTCTTATGTCCTAGGCACTGTTCTGGGTACTGAAAAGCAATAGTTAAAAAAAAAAAAATGACAAAAGTCCCCACCGTCAGAAAGCATCCATTCTAATGGAGGGAGCCAAGAGAAGACGAGTGAGTACAAATAAAATGTCATATGGAGACAAGTATGAAGAAGAAAGTAAAGCTGGGGTCTGAGAGGCAGCGTTGCAATTTTAAACAGAATGCGCCATTAAATAGAGTGCACCTTTAAATAGATCTCACCAAGAAGGCAATGTTTAGGCTGGGCATGGCTATAATCCCAGCGCCTTGGGAGGCTGAGGTGGGAGGATCACTTGAAGTGGTTTGAGGCTGCGTGAGCTACAATCACACCACCGCACTGCAGCCTGAGATAGAGCAAGACCATGTCTTAAATAAATAAATAAAACAAAGAAGGCAACATTTACCAAAGACCTGAAGGCAAAGAGAGTATTCTTGGGGAAGAGTATTCCAGGAAAAGAAGCAACAGGGAAGGCACGTGCGGTGGGGCATGTGCGGTGTGTGTGAGGAGCAGCAACAAGGCCAGTGTGGCTGAAGCGAAGTGAGCAGGGCAGGGTAAAACCAGGCAGAACATGTGAAGGGCAAAAAGGGAGCACATAAATCATACAGGAGATTTTAGCCACTCCAGAGACTTTGGTTTTTGCTCTGGCTAATGAGAAACTGTCAGGGAGTTTTGAGAAGAGACGTGCTATAATCTTACATTGTGAAGAGATTGGTATGGCTACTGTCAAGAGGCTATTTCTATAATCCAGAGGAGAGATAATGGTGCCTTTAAACATGGTGATATTTGTGGCAGTAGTGAGAAGTAGGTGGATTCTGGATATTTTTTAGTGTAAAATCAACAGGATTTGCAGATGGTTGTGATGTGACGTGTAAAAGCAAGAGAAGAATCATGAATGGCTCCCAAAGGCTATTCTTGCCATTTGCTGAGATAAGAAACACACATTGGGAAAAACAGAGGTGGAGAAGAAGAAACCACACATTCAATACTCGCTACATTAACTTCCATATCCTTATCAGGTATCTAAACAGCAATGTTGAATAATGCCTTAGTTCACTTTGTGTTGATATAAACAACTACCTGAGGCTGAATAACTTAGAAAGAAAAGAGGTTTATTTGGCTGACAGTTCTGCAGACTGTACAAGAAGCATGACACCAGCATCTGCTTCTGGTGAGGACCTCAGGGAGCCTCCCATCATAGCAGAAGGGGAAGGGGTGCTGACATCACATGGTGAAAGGAAGGAAGCAAGAGAGAGAGGAGCCCGTGCAAGGCTCTTTTGTTAACAATCGGATCTCCCAGAAACCAGCAGAGGAAGAACTAACTCATTATGCAAAGATGGATGTTCATGAAGGATCCTGAAAGTCCCAAATACCTACCACCAGAACCCACCTCCAACACTGGGGATCAAATTATAACATGAGATTTGGATGGGACAAATATTTAAAGTATATCAGAAAAGAAGTTTGCTTTAAGAGTCATCTTTGTTCTGAATATATTACTTATAGCTGAGTGTTTCTACAGTAGTGAGACATTTGAATTGTTTCTTGGTACAAAGCATGTTTATGAACTTCTACAGGAAGTTCAGAACCTCAAAACTGCTTTCAGGAAAAGCAAACTAGTAACAGTAAGATATCAGTTGTGTGCTTCTGGTGTAGAGGAGGCGTTCCAAAATAGAGCAAACTCTGTCTATAAAAGCTGCACGAGGTTTTACTGCAGTGAGCTGTTATACAGGCAGTGGCTTTAGGGTCTTTGCACTCTTTGGTGCTAAGAATAAATTGGTTTGATTTTCAAGCACAAGAGAAAACAATGTTTCTTGTGCCAGGTATGTATTTACTGCACAAAACTAGCTTGAAAGCCATCAGCATGAATGCCCAAATTACAATTGACCTCTGTTAGTCTGGCAGTAGCACCAAGAAATGGAGCATAAGAAATGAAAAGAAAGAAATGTCAGGATATATTTGTAGCAACAGAGAAATGGTGGTGAGAAAAATCTCAGGAAATACAAAACTCATAGTAGAATTAAAAATCTAAATGCCTGCTGGAGAAAGGTAGGTAATGTCAATGGGTAAAGCCAGCCTAGCACACACACAATAACAGGAAGTGGTGGGGACTCTGGTGGCCTGCAGGGTAAGCGGGGGTGGGGAGGGCTGAAGCTATGAAAGGTAGGGGATGTTCTTTGTTGCCAAGCAGGACTAGGAAAAAGCACAGTACAGACAGATTTTGCCTTATTTCCAGAAAAGCCAGAAATCTGGATATTTACATGAAATCTCCTGATTTTTAAATGTTGGCATTTAGTTCACATTTTCAAAAAACACTGTAGAAGCCAAACAAAACATATATGCAGGCTGCTTTTGATCTGTAATTTCTAACTTTGTAACTTCTAACTTTGCCATTTACATACAAACAGTTTTAATTATTGACTAAACTGAGTCCTTAAATCCCTGCATAGTTATGGCAATGATTTTTCCTACACAGAAGAAACAGAAGAAAGCATTTTTATGACCTGAAGGTTTCAATATGAAATCATGTTATTCAAGTGCTAAAAGACTAAAAGCAAAATAATAGAATAAAAATAATTGCTTATCTTTTCAGAATTTTTAAAAATGAAAGTTATCAACTTTTATTACTATTTTTGCATAAATCTTCTGAAAGTTAAGTCAGCATTAAGCTAAATATGATGTGAAATGAGGTAGAGTTACGCTCTGCTACTTCTAAAATAGGTTGACATTTTGTAAGATTCTCCTGGAATATTTCTTTGAAGGATGTTGGGCTTCAGAAATCATATAAGCTGATGTAAAACGACGGTTCTAACGGAAATGAACAAGTGGAAGGAGAGATTTTCATTATGACTCTTAGGCTATTCTTCATAGACTTTCCCAGTAACTCATTTTCTCCATCATTCTATCTGGAAATCTTCATTGAAAAGCAGGAATACCAGGCAATTGACTATATCTGAAGGACTGCTTACACTCAAATCATTTTCATAGCCTAATGAGGCCTCTGGACCATGCTTCAGGCACTGTGATTTGAGAGGAAGCTGAGAAATGTTCTGTCTTCCAAGGAAATTTCCTAAGAATCTTTTGCACTGTGGTGACTTTATTTCCATATACACCTGTAGATTTGCAGGAGAGAGGGTCTTCATTTTTCTCCTCTAAATTAATTGAGAGAGTAGACATTCCCAGAGTGGAGGTAATATCTTAAAACCCTTAGGCTGGGCACGGTGGCTCAAGCCTGTAATCCCAGCACTTTGGGAGGCCAAGGCGGGTGGATCACGAGGTCAAGAGATCGAGACCATCCTGGTCAACATGGTGAAACTCCATCTCTACTAAAAATACAAAAAATTAGCTGGGCATGGTGGTGCGTGCCTGTAATCCCAGCTACTCAGGAGGCTGAGGCAGGAGAATTGCCTGAACCCAGGAAGCAGAGTTTGCGGTGAGCCGAGATCGCGCCATTGCACTCCAGCCTGGGTAACAAAAGTGAAACTCCATCTCAAAAAAAACCAAAAAAACAAAAAAACAAAAAAAAACAAAAAAACAAAAAACCCTTACCAGCTAACAGTTAAGGTGGGAAAACAACTTTTTCTTTCCCCAGCAAAAGCAGTAAGCCAACAGGACAAGACCACAGAGTAATGGCAGAAGCTTGGGAAGCCTGGAAACAGTATGAACTGGGGGTGTCAGGGCATCACTCAATTCTTCCTAGAGCGAGAGTTCAGGCAGAGCCTTCATATCACTATGGATAAACACAGGATCAGCCAGGGAACAAAGCACTGTGGAGTTCAGTGTTCATTGCTTGGATGGGCTAATGGGCTCGTTGAGGAGAGGGAGCTTATTTTAAACATCTTTTGTGCCTCTTTGTAATGCCTGGTGCAGAGTTAGGCATACATCTTAGATGTAGTAAATACAAGTTTAAATGAATGCGACATCTTCAGATGGATTTGTGAGTCTAGTGTCAGACTATTGTATATATTATGATTTGACATTTCAAAATCATTGATATTTACATTAAAAGTCTCAACCATGCATGTATTGTTGAAGTTATTAAACAGATCTCTACATGGTTTCTTACCTAATATAGGTACATGGGGTATGCCAGGTAGGAGACTTTCAACATAACTAAAACATGCTCCTTAGAAGCAACCAAATAGTTTTCAAGTATTTTAATGAAGATACTTATAAAATTATTGTACTCTTTCTTGCTTCACAAATTAGAGTTATGTATAAAGAGCAAAATTGAACTATTTCTTAATCACTGCAAAAGATCATTCATCACATCTGCTGTGTTAACACGTTAGGATTATTGAAGGGTCTAGAGCATCTTACTGCAATGCTCTATGGCTTGAAGCAGTTATGGGTTTTAGATCCTTTGCTTTCTTTTGACAATTTTTCTGTCACTTTACAATTTACTGTCACTTTACTTTAAAAGTGGGTCTTTTACTACCATCCTCCCACCTTTCTTAATTTGCTAATTCTAATGTGCAATGGCTTGGGAAACCAGATTTCTAAGTTTCCTTGGAAGGTGTATAAAAAAATAATAGCTCATACTTGTGCATTTTCTGTGTGCTAGGTTCTATTCTGTGAATTTTAAATAGGTAATCTGATTTAATCCTCATATGAACCCTACAATACAAATACTATTTTACAGATGAGAGAACTGAGACACAGAGAGCTTGAGAAACTTGCCAAAATCATATAATTAGTAAGCAGGCGAGACACAATTTGTGTTCAGGCCATCTGACCACTGTACCATGCTACGGATTGTTTTTGAGTGAAAGGATGGATGATTATTTTATTAACAAAATTCATGGATTGCAATGCAAGGATTTTGTGACACCAGTTGTGTTTATCTGCAAGTCTTTAAAAAGTCTCTTCTGTGGCCAGGCTGGATGGCTCACGCCTGTAATCCCAGCACTTTGGGAGAGCAAATCGGGTGGATCACCTGAGGTCAAGAGTTCAAGACCAGCCTGCGCAACATGGTGAAACCCCTTCTCTACTAAATATACAAAAGTTAGCTGGGTGTGTTGGCATGTAGTCCCGGCTACTTGGGAGGCTGAGGCAGGAGTATTGCTTGAGCCCAAGAGGCAGAGGTTGCAGTGAGCTGAGTTTGCACCATTGCGCTCCAACCTGGGTGACAGAGCGAGACTCCATCTCAAAAAAAAAAAAAAAAAAAAAAAAAGTCTCTTCTGCTCCTTAGCTGTGTCCTGGATCATTGATGTCGACTTTTGGATGACCTTGGAAAAAGTCAGAATTATAGTATTTTAAATGTAGGGAAGGCGTTTACCTTTTCTGGCTTAGTCGTTTCTCAAGATTAGTTTTAAAAGGTGAGTAGGGTTCTTGTTTGGTCCCATCAGTGACAAATCAAAATTTCCTTAGGTTCTTCAGGGAATTTAAAAAGTCCTCATTGCTTGAAATGAAGCTAGAACATGATTTAGAATTAAGAGATATTAAGGACAATTTTAGTAAACTTACTCCCACTGCCATGGTATAGTAATCCCAAATCATTTCAGGAAAACTTTTCTAGGAGAAAAGATACATCTGGAGGGCTATGGAGGAAAAAGTGAGACTGGAAAAGCTTGTCTCAAGAGGAAGCTGCTGAATATAGGTTGGCCATTTACCCTTCAGCAGGACTTACTTTGTGAACTTCGGGGAGATTTGCTGACATAAGGGTTAGAAGTGGTAAGCCTGGGGTCAGACGCGGCTGCTGTTGAAAATGTGGTCCTTCTCCAAAAAAGAAGGAAGTTCTTACATTGCCGCGTGCTCCAGGGCAGCTGCCAGCTAGCCATGTGTTTGCTCAGTGATTTCTTTGGCACTTTGCAAGATCTTGTAGGATTTCAGGATATTAGTGTTTCCCCCTGACTTACTCTTCATAAATGGTCCTTTTAGACACTCTTTGCTGCCAGTTAGCTCCATGTGAAACACTTTTTTTTTTTTTTTTAAAAAGGAGGAAGTGCCTTTCTTTTCCATTGCTTTACCAGGTTAGAGAATGTTATTTCTCTTTGGAGAGTCATCTTACTAGTTTTCTGTTGATTGTATTTATGTTATTTTGTTGATTTTTCATTACTCGAGGAGGAAAATCTCGTCTGACACCATGGTGTAGACACTTTTTTGTTTGTTTCAAAGATCTGAAATATATAGTAATTTCTTAGTCTTGGATCATCTCTCTCTACCAAGTTAGATTATTAGTTAACATTCCCACATACCAATATGACTGTGTTTGACTGAATTACGTCAGAAATGTATAATTCCAGTCAAGTTCTCATATTTGATAGAGCATTTTTTTTGCATAAATTCTCTGGGTCTTAACTTCATTTTTTTCCCAGATGCTGTCTTAATAGCTCTGTAGTGAGAGGAAGCAATTCTGTTCAAGAAACAGTACATAAGGGAAGACGAAATAAGGAGATGAGCCAGGGAAGCAGCAGCATGAAAACAAGCTTACAGTAAAAAATGGAAGAGATCTCAGATCTGCTTGGGTTGGGTGTGCTGAGGTCAGGATTTCTGTGAATGGGATTCCCCAGCCACTGGGAGTGGGAGTGGGGGTGCAGAAGCACCAACAGGGAAGCTGCAGGTGCCACTGTTAGGTCAGATGAAAATGTGTGGGCAGATAGTGGAAGACGATGGCCTCCCCATCCTCCATGCCCCACAGCATATGTGCAAAGTTCTGAGTGGGTAAGTGAGCTCTGGCATCAGATTCCCTGAATCCAAATCCATTCACTGCCAACTACTAACAAGTCTCTTAACCATTCGAAGCCTCCTTTTCCTTGTCTCTGAAATCAGGATGATAACATACCTGCCTGATTGGGTGGTAGTGAAGAGTCAAGGAGATGGTTCAGGCAAAACACTTTGCACACAGCCTGACATATGGCTCAAGAACAAAGCAATCAAGGAGGTTTTTGTTTTGTTTTGTTTTTGACCCTGTAAAGCATATATTATATGAAACGTTTGTCAGATTCTTCACTCATTGTAAATTGGGCAAGGAGGAAAGGAAAATAGCACATTGATATGAGAGAAGAGAGAAGGAAAACAGATGCCCAAAATGGAACAACTCCATTGAGATGGAAAACTGAAATACAGTCACGTGTTACTTAATGATGAGGATACACTCTGAGAAATGCCTCTTTATGCAATTTCATCATTGTACAAGCATCACAGAGTATACTTACACGAACCTAGATGGTACAGCCTACTACACACCGAGGTTATATGGTACAGCCTATTGATCTTAGGCTACGAACCTGTACACCGTGTTACGATACTAAATACTGTAGGCAGGTGTAACGCAATGGTAAATATTTGTTTATTTAAACATGTCTAAATATAGAAAAGGTACAGTAAAAATAAAGTATAAAAACAAAAAAAATGGTATACCTGTTTAAGGCACTTACCATGAATGGAGCTTGCAGAACTGGAAGTTGCTCGGGTGAGTCAGTGAGTGAGTGGTGAGTAAATGTGAAGGCCTAGGACATTACTGTACGCTACTGCAGACTTTAGAAACACTGTACACTGACGCTATGCTCAATTTATTTAAAAAGTTCTCTTTCTTCAACAAGAAGCTAACCTCGGCCTACTGTAACATTTTTACTTCATGAATTTTAATTTTTAAAAATGTGTTGACTCTTGTAATAACACATAGCTGTGGTGCATGCCTGTAGGCCTTGCTACTCTGGAGGCTAAGATAGGAGGATCACTTGAGCTCAGGAATTTGAGACCAGCCTGGGCAACACTGGGCAACATGGTGAGACCCTATCTCAAAAACAACAAGAAACCCAGAAAACATCGTACAGCAGTACAAAAATTATTTTCTTTTGGTATGTATGTATTGTATAAGCTTTTTCCTATTTTTTATTTTATTTTTTTCTTTTGAGACAGAGCCTTGCTCTGCCACCCAGGCCGGAGTGCGGTGGTGCATCTCGGCTCACTGCAACCTCCATCTCCTGGGTTCAAGCAATTCTCATGCCTCAGCCTCCCTTGTAGCTGGAACTATATGGGCAAGCACCACCATGCCCACCTAATTTTTATATTTTTAGTAGAAACAGCGTTTCACTGTGTTGGCCAGGCTGGTCTTTGAACTCCTGACCTCAGGTGATCCACCCACCTCAGTCTCCCAAAGTGCTGGAATTACAGGCATGAGCCATCACTCTGGCCTTAAATTTTCTTATTAAAAAACATTTTTTTTTTTAAATGAAAAACTAACACACAAGGACAGATTAGCCTAGGCTTACAAAGTCAAGATCATCCATTTCACTGTCTTCCACCTCCACATCTTGACCCACTAGAAGGTCTTCAGGGGCAATAACACACATACATGGAGCTGTCATCCCCTAGGATAACAATGCCTTCTAAAATACCTCCTGAAGGACCTGCCTGACACTGTTTTGAAGTTAGTTCTTTAAATAAGTGTAGGAGTACACTGTAAGAATAAAAGTTTAGCATGGTAGCTACATACACCAGTAACATAGTTGTTTATTATCATTTTCAAATATATACTGTACATAATTGTACTGCTATACTTTTATAGGACTGGCAGCAGGGTATTTGTTTACAGCAGCAACAGCATCTTAAACACATGAATAATGCATTGGGTGACGACTTAGCAATGGCTACATCACTCAGGCGACAGGAATTTTTTAGTTCCATTGGAATTTATGAGACTACCATCGTATATGTTGCGCGTTGTTGACCGAATCACTGGTACACAGAACCAGACTGTAGCTCCAAATGAAAAGAAGTCACGATGTGTACTATAAGAAAATAATTTGATTCTGGTATTCTATTCATATTTTTTTCTACGTTTTGCCTAAAAGCTTTTAATCTCATGCTTCGCCTCATCTCATACATTTCATCCTGTCCCTCTTCTTTCTTGTAAAAATTTCTAGGAAGTTTCTTCTATCTCCTCCTTTCTCATTCTTGCTGTCTCTCCGCGTCGATTTTCTTGTTTTTATTTACTTTTAAGTTCAGGAGTACATGGGCAGGCTTGTTATATAGTTAAAATCGTATCACAGTGGTGTGTTTACAGATTTTCTAGTCATCCAGGCATTAAGCCTAGTACCCATTAGTTACTTTTCCTGCTCCTCTCCCTCCTCCTACCCCTCACCCTCTGGTAGGCCCCAGTGTCTGCTGTTCTCCTCTGTGTGTCCATGTGTTTTCATCATTTAACTTCCACTTATAAGTGAGAATATGCAGTATTTGGTTTGCTGTTCTTGCATTAGTTCGCTAAGGATAATGGCCTTCAGCTCCATCCTTGTTCCTGCAAAGGACACTATCTCATTCTTTTTTATAGCTACATAGCCTTGCACAGTATATATGTACCATGTTTTCTTTATCCAGCCTACCACTGATGGGCTTTTGGGTTGATTCCGTATGTTAGCTATTGTGAATAGTGCTGCAACAAACATATATATGCATGTATCTTTATGATAGAATGATTTCTATTCCTTTGGGTATATACCTAGCAACGGAATTGCCGAGTCAAATCTCACACCTATTTTCTTGCTCTTCATCCCTTCTAGTACCTCCACTGATTTATTTATATTTTGCTGTTATTTAAAAGCATTGATCTCGCTCTCTCTTTGTCCCTGGAAGGGACTTATTTTTGTCCCTTCCAGGTCGCAAGAAAGCTGTTTTTTTTCTTTGTCCAGTAAGCAAACCTCTTTTTCCTGCCCAATTAACAAACTCTCTTGTAATCTGTTTTTGCATATCTGTTATAATCTGCCTGCCAATAGTTTATTATTTCTTCACTAGTTTGTATTATTTGTGCCAGTTGGAAATGCTGATCAATGGCCAGTCACCTGCACACATGCTAAATACGAGTATTTGCTTACAGACCTTTCGAGTTTCTGTATTTCAGAACCTTCATTAGAAAACAGTGCTGTGTAAACAATGGATCTGTCCAATATCACTTATGAGAGATAAATAACAAGCACAATATATTGTCTACAGTGATTCTTAAAGTAGCTCTTTATCAATCAGAGATATTTTGGAATGTAAAGGTGTTAAAAATTTTCTAGGACTTTTCCAGAACAATTGCCTAAATTATTCAATCACCGAAAAATGATTTCTCTTGCCTTTGCCTAGCTAATTAAAGACAAAGATGGGTTTGGGGCTTAGATTGCCCACTGACTGTTTATGCTATCAAAATAAGCCAACACATTGCCACCCCAGACTTTAACTTGAGTGAGAGTGCAGACGTGCATAAATGTATGACTTAATTAAAAGCAATTTTCCAAGGCCCTTGGATGGTGTAGGTTCCTCTGTGGAATGGCAATATGGGTAGACAGGACCTATTTCTACTGCCATGAACTCCTCTTTTTCATTCACTTGAAGCAGAGGAGTAGATTTGTTACAATAAGATAAAGGAGAAATAATTAACTTACATTTGGACTTTTTATGACTCTGGCAAAGTTTATTCTGAAACACCAGACTCAAGTCACTCTTGGGGCTACAGTAAGAATTTCCCCCCACCGTCCCAATGCATCAAATCTTGCCCATTATATGGCATGTACTTTTAGGAGTACTTATCCCTCATCCCTAAAATGAAGGAAATTTTGTAATAATGGGGTTTGAGGGGAAAAGAGGGAGAAATTTCTTAGCAGTCAAGAAATTTGGATTCTAAACCTAATGCCTTCTCTACTTCTGCTAGTGTCTCTTGACATGTCTTTTAGATGTTTTTGTTTCACTGTTTGCATCTATGAAGTAAGCTTGCTCTGGGTAACAAGCTGCTGGGGAAAGCCGGAGAGTGGCCTGACCATACCAACATGAGGGGCTTCACTGAACAGCTCATTTTGTGATCTGAAATGTTATTGATGGTCATAACAAGATTGATGTCATCATGGTGGTAATCTAGTTAAATCTTTAATACTGAAAGCAACAACTTCACAGACTGTAGTGCCAAACTACTTGCCTTGGCATTTATTTATTTGCTGTGTGACCTTGGGCAAGTTAGTTAATTTCTCTGTGCTTCAGTTTCCTAATCTCTAAAACAGGATTAATAGACCTACCACACAAGTTGATTGTGAGAACTATATTTATCCACATGGAAAAAGCTCTTAGAACACTAAGAGACATAAAAATGCATTCTATAAGCATTAGCTATTATTTTGAGGGTACTCATGAAGCCAAGATGTAAGGACACTGTTACTCATTGGAAGGATCCCTTATCCTGACACCCCCCCTGCATTCTTTCCATCCAACCCAGATCTAGGAAGCCCCAGAGATAGTTTAGAGTTATTGGGTTTCCCTGGTGAGCAGGGCTATCCTGAACCAGACATTTCTAAACTTTTCCTATAACAGACGTACATCTGAAGGGGAAATAAAAGCCTGTGTCCCTGGTCTCGCCCCATGGAGGCTTGGAGTTAGAGGAGCCAAATACGCATGGTTGGCTTATATTATCCAACGTGTATGGGACCCCGATGCCCAGGGCTGCCGGTAAACCAGGGCAATGAGTCATTCTGGATCCTGGTGGTGTGTTTGAGTATCTCTCTCCTTCATCTCTTTACAATACCTCTTTAAAAAACAAGATAGCAAAGGAAAGATCTTTAGATTTTTGGGTTTTCTTTTAATGACATGTACATTTTTTGTTTAAACTAAAATTTAAACATTGGTATACAATGTCAGCAAGCAGCCAGTGCATCCATCCTCTCTATAGATGAGACATCAGTTATTAAAGAGGGCTCCAGAACACACTATTTGCTCCTCATTGATAATACCTCATTTTCTTCCTGAGTGATTCATAAATTCCGTCTGCACACCACTGGGAAAGGATGTGAGGAGGGAATCATTCTGGATTCCAGACTTCTCTGACCCATTATCTTTTAATTATATCTCACTTCAGCTGATCATTTTAATAAGCTTTATTACAAAATGCCTAGATAAGCAGCTTTAAGAACTGTGTATGCTTCTCAAACCCAAAGGTAGCAAGAAAACCATCTGGCCCTTCTGGCCTCTCTCTACTTCAAAACAAAGGCTCCTCTCCTGGGCTCTAGAGGAAGCATCTAAATAGTATCTGCCTCTGCCCTGCTCTGGCACTACCCTCAGGTGCTCCTGAAAATGACCTTCAAACTGGTCTCTTCACTCTCTAACACTTGCAGCCAAAATGATGAACCTTCCCTACTTAGCACTTTCCTCAGGCCAACTCACTGCTCAGAAACTTCCAGAAGGCTCTTGTGTCCATCCCCCTCACGTGTGAACCTTTCTCTGGCTTTTTGTTGCAGTCCATGGCCTGGGTTCAGCCCACTATGCTCCTCGACACCTTGTTTTCCAGTCCTCAGTTCCTATTCTCTACGTAGGGACCACCTGACCTTCTGCAGCGCTAATTCCCATTCCTCTGACTTCATTTCTGTTGCTCCTTTAGTGGGAACTGACTTTCTTCTGCTTAAGATAAGCCTGCTCATTTTCCAAGGCCCAGATCAATTCCACTTTCTCCAGGAATTCTTCCCTGACTCCTCCAACAAACCTAGATTCTCCTAGCCTTCAGGTGATCCCATTAACTGCATTACATGGTACTTAGATATATGTTGTCCTGTGAACCAGGCAAGATCTGGCAGAACAAACGGCACAATCAGAATTTAATTTAAAGACCGAGTACTAAAGTATGGATAGGGTGAAGGGAAATCGACAAGGGAAAATGAAGCATCCTGCAGTGAGTAGCCGCAGGAAACCCTTACTGCCTCTAGACTTGAAGGGGCAAAGGGACTGGATGAGTTCCAAAACTCCAAGGGAATAGCTACAGCTGGAGAGGGCCTCCTGACAAGAGCTGAGGTCTTCTGTCAAGGGGCATAGCCAATTTGGGCAAACCATCATGGAGGGAACCAGGGAAGATAAATAGCCTGTCCTCACTGGCTTCTGTCTCCCACCCATCAAATCCTACTAGAAGTCAGTGGGCAAGGGAACTCAGTGACCCTGTTTATAAAGCCTCATGTGGACAGAGGAGCATGGAGAAGAATAGAGTGGATTTGATGAGCAAAAGGAACATAAGCAGCACGTGCTGTTTACTGTGCTGTTGAAATGTTTCCTGAGGTGTGGCTTTTCTCCTGAGCCAGACTGAAAGCTCCTTGAGAATAGAGACCATGGCTTGCATTGCGTGTTTATCTTCCGCAGTGCTTAGTTCAATGTGATTTTGAAAGGGTGTGAAAATACATTGAGAATTTTTTTTAAGAGTTGTAATGCCTCACCTTAGGTTTGCCATTTCTATCTCTCTCTCTCTCTCTCTTGCTCGGTCTCTCTCTCTTTTTTCTTTTCTTTTCTTTTTTTTTTTTTTTTTTTTTGAGATAGAGTCTCACTCTTGATGCCCAGGCTGGAGTGCAATGGCATGATCTTGGCTCACTGCAACCTCTGCCTCCCAGGTTCAAGGGATCTTCCTGCTTCAGCCTCCTAAGTAGCTGGGATTACAGGTACCCACCACCACACCCAGCTAATTTTTATATTTTTAGTAGAGACAAGGTTTCACCATGTTGACCAGGCTGGTCTTGAATTCCTGACCTCAGGTGATCTGCCTGCCTCGGCCTCCCTAAGTGCTGGTATTACAGGCATGTGGGTTTGCTATCTCTCGCTCTTTCTTTTTTTTCTCTGTTGAGACAGTGTCTCACTCTGTCTCCCAGGCTGAAGTTCAGTGGAACAATAACAATACCTGGCTATATCTCTGGCCTCATCTCTATGACTTTCTCTCTTGCTGACTTCACTGCTCAAGACATTTGCCGTCTTTGCTGTGCCCCAAACATGTTACCACCTCAGGGCTTTTGCATCTGCTGGTTTTTTGCATCTCCTGGGCCCTCTGCCCAGAGATTCCCATAAGCTTCTCAATTCTTTCAAATCTGTGGAGATGTCACCTCATCAGAAAGGCCTTCACAGATGACTCTAAGTAAAATAGAGTGCCCTCTCCCATGTCTCCCTATCCTCTTACCTTCCTTCATCTTCACCTAGTACTTATCTCCAACTGATGTGTAATATAGGCACTGTTTGTTAATTGTTATTCTCCTTACGCTAGAATGGAACCATGGAGCAAGGACTTGATCTACTTTGTTCTAAATACCTAGATTAGTGCCTGACACATAACATAGTAGGAGTTTGATAATCAATACATACAGAATTAATGGATTAAGCCATCAGTCAAGTTGGGTTCATTTTCATTGTATATGCGCAGTTTGAACAGTTTGAATGTAGGTATTTGCCCTTATCCCATCCTTAGCTGAAATAAGTTCAGTTCCATTCAGTGAGGTTTTATTGAATCTGTGCTGAGGCAGACCTGCAGAAGTGTCCAGTGTGGCTCTCACAGTGCTCACAGAACATACTTCTCTCATTCACCACTTCTTAGCTAGGGGATGGCATGACTTTTGGTTAGAGTAGCACCAAAGACCCCATGGTGTGGAACACCACAGAACTTTTCCCCTTAATCTTCTCTGGTTTGCAAAATTGCACCATTGCTTCTCTCATAGCAGATTGCTTAGTAGAGACTTTCAGAGCTTCTGTTACTCCACCCCCCCACCCCTTTTGTTGAGATGGAGTTTCACTCTGTTGCCCAGGCTAAAGTACAGTGGCATGATCTTGGCTCACTGCAACCTCCACCTCCCAGGTTCAAGCGATTCTCCTCCCTCAGCCTTCTGAGTAGCTGGGACTACAGGTGCATGCCACCACACCCTGCTAATTTTTGTATTTTTAGCAGAGACGGGGTTTCACCATTTTGGCCAGGATGGTCTCCATCTCTTGACCTCATGATCTGCCCACCTCAACCTCCCAAAGTGCTGGAATCACAAGCGTGTGCCATAGTACCCGGCCTCTGTTACCCCTTTTACCTGATCACTCCTCACCAGGTGCAAGGTCCAGCGTGATCCTGAGGGCCCAGGAATCAGCCTGTAATTTCCTGGTTGCACCTCATGCAACCCCACAGGCTTATCTCCTGGAGGCTGACTCTACTGACATAAGCTGTGTCTATTGCACAGCCACTAGCCTCAGGAGACTGCTCTGGAAGCCAGCTGCTGGGATCCTACCTAGTTATGGCACTCCTGTCCCTTTGAAGTTCCTGGATATACTGGATATCACTCCTCTGGCATTTGTCCTGATGGGGTCAAAGGAAGAGCTTGAGCTGAGGTCCCACTTGTTTTGTCTATGAGCTTTTTATTAAAGCACTCCAATCTCCAGGATATAACTTTCTGTTTTCCCTGCTTACTTGTTTTAAACATCAGCTCTGTCTTTAGGATGCAACTAGAAGAAAAATCAGATGTATCGTTCCCAAGAAATGCTGAACTAACTCTGCAGCCTTTCCAAATACCTAGATTTCCTTAGGAGGCAAATGTGTCCCCCCACCCCCAACTAGAATGGAGGAAACTGGGTCCGTAACTGCCCTGACCAACATATGACCAACCTGCCCAGACACTTCACATCCCCAACTTTCTAGTGGTATAGAAACATCTTCTTGATTACCACACCAGCAGTGGCCACAGACCTACCCTCCAGAGGCAACTACAAATACCTTGTAGCCATTTGGTTACGAAGGCCCTGCCTCCTGATTCTGAAAAGTTTACATAAGTGGACTTTAGGCCATAAGGTCTTCACTTTCTTTTCTGGGTAGTTTTGGACGTTGGTGATGGAGACATAGAAGGTACCACCAGTTAGTGGTGTTCTTTTTTTTTTTTTTTTAAAAACAGACTCTGACTCTCTTCCCCAGGCTGGAGTGAAATGGCATGATCTCAACTCACTGCAATCTCTGACTTCTGGGTTGAAGCAATTCTGCCTCAGCCTCCCAGTAGCTGGGATTACAGGCACCCACCACTATGCCCTGCTAACTTTTTTGAATTTTTAGTAGAGATGGGGTTTCACCGTGTTGGCCAGGCTGGTTTCGAACTCCTAACCTCAAGTGATCCACCCACCTCAGCCTCCCAAAGTGCTGGGATTATAGTCATGAGCCACTGCACCTGGCCTGGTGTTTGCTTAAAGGGAGTTAGATTCACCTTACATCCACCTTCACCAAAATGAGTCAGTTCCTTAATAATTTATCGAGCTGCTCCAAAAGCTCCTGCACTTCATTTTCGCATATCTGCAGCACATAAAGATTAGAATGTTACTTTATTTTTGTGTGTGTGTGGAGATGAGGGTCTTGCCATGTTGTCCAGGCTAGTCTCAAACTCCTGGTTCTGCCTCCTCAGGCTTTCAAAGTGCTGGGATTACAGGCATGAGCCATCCTGCCTGGGCAAGGTTAGGATAGTTGACTCCCCATCTATCCATAAACCTAACCCTGGGAGGATAGCAGTACCATGCCTCTCCCTGCCACCCAAGCTGCCTCTATTCTGAATTGCTTACTCTTCCCCCAGGACACACCATGCTTTCTTACACCTTGATATTTCTGCACATCCAATTTCTTTCAGCTGGAATGTCCTAACCTGTCTTGTCTGACTTGCAAATTCCCACGCGTCTTTATAACCTCCACTGAAGCACAGCCCCTGCCAGACACCACTTAAGTGGAGCTCCTCACTACCTCCTGCGTGCTGTTTCTCTGCCTCCTACATGTCTTGTTTACCACTCTTTTCACTTCATTAAATGTCTGGTTTCCCGTGCTGAACTGTGAACTTCCTACTAGCAATGACCAGACCCAGGGATTATTTAACTGTATAGTCCCATGTCTTAGTCTTTTAGGGCTACTACAACAAAATGCTATAACCGGGGTAACTTACAAAGAACAGAAATTTATTTCTCACAGTTCTGGAGGCTGGAAAGTTCAAGAGCATGGTGCTGGCAGATTTAGTGTCTGGCGAGGGCCTGTTTCCTGGTTCCTAAATGGTGCCTACTCTCTGTGTCCTCACATGGTAGAAAAGGCTACTAACTCTCTACAGTCACTTTTATAAGGGCACCAATCCCAGTCATGAGGACAAGAGCCCTCATGACCTAACCACCTCCTAATACCATCACATTCTGGGTTAGGATTTCAAAATATAAATTTGGGGGGTAAACAAACATTCATACCATAGCATTCCACTAATAGTGTCAAATATATGTTAGGTTCTTATTGCTTTATTGAATAAAAGAATGAGTTCCTGGCCAGGTGTGGTGGCTCATGCCTGTAACACCAGCACTTTGGGAGGCTGAGGCAGGTGGATTTCTTGAGGTAAGGAGTTTGAAATCAGCCTGGTCAACATGGGGAAACCCTGTCACTCCAAAAACTACAAAAATTAGCTGGGCATAATGGTGGGCTCCTGCAGTCCTAGCTGCTCAGGAGGTTAAGGCAGGAGAACCACTTGAACTGCGAGGCAGAGGTTGCAGTGAGCCAAGATTGTGCCACTGCACTCCAGCCTGGGTGTCACAGTGAAACTCGGTCTCAAACAACAACAACAACAACAACAACAACAACAACAAACAACAACAACAAAAAAGCAAAAACAAAACAAAAAAAGAATGAGTTCCTAATAGATTGCCAGACTGACGTGTAGTCTGCTGCATTGGATGATTCACCATATCTCCTAGGCCTAGCACATACTAAATTCTTTGTAAATGTTTCTGGAATAAGGGGATTAAATGAGTAAATGTGTTTTAAAATCAGCAATTTTTGCATTCATTTTCAATTTTCCTGTGACTGGTACTTTACCCAGTGAAAAATTAACTTTCTTCCTCAAGGCTTTATTCTGAATTCCCTGGTTCTTTCTCTCTACTCCTGCTAGATCCTGCCTGCCTCCTTGTTATCTGAATCTGGATTTTAGAAACATACAGAACCAACAGAGTTTTTACAGTGGATAAAACCTAAAGAGCATACTCTTGCTAACTGAATGAAGGTTTTAAGGGGGTTCCTATTTAAAATGAAATCTGCCGCGGTGGCGTTATGAAGATTAAACATGGTAATATTTGTAAAAGTGTTTTATAAAGAGATAACAATATGTGTAATTATACAAGATAATTGATAATGATGCATTATAATAATAAAATTTGATGGAAAAACAGGAAAAAATTTAACCATTGCTTAGTGTGTTTACACAGCTTTTCTATTTAACATTCACTCAGGGAGATGACATTGATATTTAATAGAATGAGGAAAATCTAAGCAATGGTTAATAGTCACTTAGAGGTTAGTAAGAATTAATGTAATTTTCAAAGGTATACCATTTATAATCAAAACAGATAAGGAGTAGGTTAACTGTAATTGTTCCTTGTGTTAAGCTCCAAAAAATATATAAAATTGAAGTTATATTTGTGATGATATAAAACAATATACTACAAAAAGCTCCCTAATGTCTATCTTTTCCTTTCTTAAAGTTAATGATTGTGTTCCTTTGTTAAAAAAAAAAAAAAAAAAAAAAGAGTCGGTGCTCCTTTTCCTCATGTTAAAGGAGTAAATTAATATTACTAATTTGGAAATTGTAAACTATGGCTTCTGGTAACTAGCATTTATTTTATTCATGAGAAAACGGGCATATTTAGCTTCTCCTGAAGTATTGTACGAATAACTTAAGCAAAAAGATGTGTCAGATTATATTAAAATTGATATTTTTTTGCTTCACATTTTTTATTTGAATATCAGCTGTATTTATTTTAAAATAAATACTCATTTTAAAAAGGAAAATGGTATGAAAACAATTGTTTTGAAAGGAGAAAAAAGAGGTGTGAGCTTTCTTGAAAGCGTAAGGAAAATGGTGTGGTGGAAAGTGAAATCAGACTGGAAGTCAGAAAACCGGTTCTAGTGTCAGCTCTGCTACTTAGTAGCCCTTTCCTTTTAGTGGATTCTCAATACTAACTGTGCTTCCGCATGTGGATTTAAATGTGATAGTCGCTAGTGACAAGCACAAGGGGATACTGATTCCTCTAAAGGCATATTTTTGGATTAGTTATTTTCCTGTGGTTCTACTTTATTAGAAGGACCCTAAAGAGTTTTTTGTTTGTTGGAGGGGCATAATACTAGGCAGAATTCTTTTTGTCACAGGTTCCATCTGCCAGTGTCCCTAACTTGGAGGCCTCTTTAGGAGTCCCAGAGACTCTGAGAGGGTCACACTGTACCTTGAAACACAGTTTTTGGCGTTCCTATAAAGCTGCGGGCGCGCTCTGTGGGAGGTTGCTATGACAATTTGCAAACAGCAGAGGCGATGAAATTCCGCAGGAGGTGGCTCCCTTCCGACTGGAGTCTGCACTAGTTCGGGCCTGCACAGTAGGTCCAGCCAGAGACAGTCGGGCGGGGCAGAGCATAATGGTCCCCTGGCCCCAGGAGATCAGAAACCAGGCACCTCTCGAGAAGGAAGTGCATGGCATAACTCTGCCCAGTCATCCGGGATTTGTCGGGCTTTCCCAGCCCCCTCCCTCACTGTTGAAGTGGCAAAACCTGTGTGACCTTTGTACAGAGGCGGACCGTGTGCCACGCAGGACGAGGCGCGGTTGCGAGAAGGAAAAGCAACTTTTTTTGGTCTCCAAGGAAAAGAGAGGTTGCAGATGGCGAATTAAAAAAGCAGGGGAATTTTCCACCAGTCTTGGAAGGAAAGGGGGAAAGAGATGCATGTGGGGGGGATGAGAAGAATTCGAGGTGTCGCTCCCTCAAAGCCTAAAGCTGAAAGGAAAATGTGTCTCTCCCAGTGGCGGCGCAGGGGAAAGGCTCGGAGTTGTAAAGAAATGGGAGGTGTCTCTGATGTTTATTTTTGCTTAGCAACCCACAGCCAACTGCTTCCCCAGCTGCGGTCCACACGCGCCTCTGCCTCCCCTTGTCCTAGCGACTGGCCAGCGGTCACTTGGTGTCAGTAAACCGGGAGGGTGTGTGTGGTGAGGTGGGAGGGCAGACCCTCTTTTGCCCCTGCTCAGGGTCACCGAGCTCAGCGGCGGCCCCTCCCGGGGCTCGATTCTCCGAGGTGACCCCCGCACAACTAAGTTATCTGCGATGAATTGGGGAGAGGGGAGTGGTTAAGTGGCTGGACTCAGAACGGGGGGACTGGGACGCAGTATTGTCAGCCGTTCGGTTCGAAGAGCTGAAAATGCATTCCTGTTCAGGGACGCGCGTGGCAGGGGAGGGGGTCTCTGCAGCGCTTTGGGCCGGAGGGCAGCAGCGGTAGGTTGCGCCGTAGGGCAGAGGAGGGGTGCCGCGGGGGCCGGCGAGGGGAGAAGGTCGCCGGAGGGGAGCCGAGGGGAGCAGTGCAGATGGCCGGAGGGGGCGAGCGGAGGCCGCTGAGTTTTCCGCGGAGTGGAGGGGCCGCGCGCGATCTGGGGGCGGGGAGGGGCCGGGCGGGGCCGGGCGGGAGGCTGGGTGGGGGCGGGGTGTGCGTGGCCCGGGCCCCGGAGCCGGGGGCGGGGCCTGCGGCTGCCGCGAGGGCGGCGGGGGCGGGGCCGCGCGCCGGCGCCTGAGAGTGTGTGTGTGTGTGTGGGTGTGTGTGTGAGTGCGCCGGGGCGCGTGCACGCGGGCCCGGGAGAGGCTCCCGAGCAAGTCGGTCCTCGGTCCTTGCGGCGCTTCTAGCTCCCCGCGCCCCTATGTGAGGCAGACGGGGAGGCCCGCGGCGCGCAGGGGAGGGCGAGGCATGTGCACTGCCCGGAGGGTGCTGCGGCCGCCCGAGGAAGAGGAGGACGGCGGCGAGGAGGAGAGCGGGGGGCTCGCGGCGGCGGGCCCGGGCCGAGGGGATGCAGCGGACTGTGTGTGTCTAGCTGTAGCAGACGCGAGGCGGCGACGAGGCGCCGGGGACCCGCGTGAGGGGCGGCCGGGAGGCGGCGGCGGCCGCCAGAAGTAGCAGCAGGACCGGCGGCGGCGACGGCAGCCCTGAGATGCATTTTCCTCTCCAGCGGCCATGTTAACCAGGAAACCTTCGGCCGCCGCTCCCGCCGCCTACCCGACCGGTAAGGAGGCCGTGCCGCCGCGCCGCCCCCCGGACTCCCGCCGGCCCCGGGCAGCCCTTGTGGCGCAGGCGGCCGCCGCCTGCAGGACCTCGAACAAAGTCGGCGGCACGGCGCTGGGGAGCCCCCGGGCGGACGTCGCGCGCCCCAGGCTCCGTGCAGGGTTGCGCGCAGCCCCAAAGGCCCCTCCGAGGGGAGCCCAACGCCCGACCAGGCTTCTGCCCGCCGGGAGCCCTGGCGGGGACCGTCCAGGCCTGACGCCCCGCCCTGCGTTGCCCGGGGCTTGGCGTGGCCGAGGCGCCCTGCTCAGCTGTCCAAATCCACCTCCCGGCCGCTGGCCGCCTGGAACGAGGGCCAGCAAGCCCCAGCGCGGCCGGGCTCCCCCGCCGGGTCGCGAACTCGCACGCCAGGGCCCTAACTTTGCAGCTGCCGGCGCCCCGCCCGTGGGTGTGCATTGGGGAGCCGTGACCCGAGCGCCCGTTTTTACTGCCCCGGTCTCTCCCTTCGTTTTTCCCTGGAAGAGCGGTGTCGCTGCCCAGTTGGGGGGAGGGTCCGGGTGACTTTCTCCCCCCTGACCCTCTTTTGTCTCCTCCCGCACGTGGCTTCCAGGCCGAGGAGGGGACAGCGCCGTTCGCCAGCTTCAGGCTTCCCCGGGGCTCGGTGCGGGGGCCACCCGGAGCGGAGTGGGGACCGGCCCGCCCTCCCCCATCGCCCTGCCGCCTCTCCGGGCCAGCAACGCTGCCGCCGCAGCCCACACGGTGAGACCCAGCCCGCGGGCGGCCTGGGCGGTGGGGGCGGGAGGGGCCCCAGGCAGACGCACCCGGACTTGGAGGGTTCTGACGCCGGGAGAAGAGGGGTCGAGATCCGAGCAGCCCCACGACCCGGGCCGGTGGCCTCTCGACGCCGCCCTCATGAACTTGGGCGAGCCCAAAGCTGCAGCCACAAAGGAAGATTCGTGGCGTGGGCCCCTCACTTCCCCTCCGGAGCCCGCCCACCCCTGAGCTCCTCTTCCTAGGAACTTCCTTCTTGCTGCTTTCCTCTGTCTTTCCTCATTTTTCGTCCTTGCTTCCCAGTGCTCCCTTCCCTGACCTGGTAAACATCCCTGTCCTTCCGCCACCTCCCCATGGGTAGTGGGTATTTATAGAAACAGATATGTGTTAGGGGACAGCCAGACCGGCCTGCCCGGAAAATCGATCCCCCAAAGAGCCTCCCAGGCCTGACTCCAGCCAGCAGGGAGCATCGCCAATTGTCCCCCGCGTGTGTAAGCATGTTTTATGAGTGCTACAGGTTTGAGCACAGCAGAAATTGTAATTAACATTAACAAAAATAAAGAGCCGCGGCAGCAGTCAGAACAAGACACCCTGTAGGATTCTGCAGTTGGACATTATTCAAAAGGAAAGGGCAAGCATTGCTTTGGAGGTGGGAAGGAAAAGGCACCTAACAGGTGCTGTGCTCTCAGAGGGCCCAGAGGGAGGGAAGAGGCCGGCGTGGGACTGGTTTCTGGTGGCTGCGGAGACTGGCCAGCTGGATTCAGCATGTACCTTTTCTCAGCTCCCAGGGATCATCCTTGGATGGTGATGGCCAGACTGGAGGAGGTCTGCGCTTGGAGGAGGTGATGGTTTGGAGGTCTTTTTTTTTTCCAATGGGATCTTCCAGAGGAACAGCCTAAGATGGTTCTATGTGAGGAATGCTTGCTAGCCACTGGTTTTATATGCCAAGTGAAAGTTGAGTTCTTGAAAAAAAGACCATCCCCGGCCTACAGGGGAGTAGATCTGGGGATCATATGTTATGGGAAAACTTGTTTGTCAGAGGAGAACTGTGAGGGGATGTCTAGACTCTAGTTGCACCTGTTAGACCTGGAGAGATGTGTGCAGGTTTCATAGGAAAATGTTTTTTTACTGTTTTTATCTTCCCTCTCCCTCTCTGTCTATCTTGACACATCTGGTCTCGGGCTGTGAATTCATTGCAGAGAAGTTAATCCGTGTTGGACTGTGGATGATAGTAGGATGGATGGTTCTGTGTATTACTGTTAAATGTTCTTGTCACAGTGACATTTTAGTTAAGGAACTGTCGTTGATTTTAGGGGTTTGGAATTTTTTTTGTTTGGGATCATCTGACAGTTTGGAAAATGGAACGTCCAGTTTTTTTCTATGTGTTGATGTAATCACATGACATGGTGTGTGAGCTGGGAAAAAAATATTTGGTTTGCATGTGGAGTCCAATTTTGTAAGGATGGGCTTTGCTTGATCAGAGCCTCTTTGCAATTGAAATACATGTAATGAAATTAGATAAAATGACAAGTCTCCACTGGAGGGAGAGCCTGTGGTGTACCAGAAAAGGAAGGATGTGAATGTGCTTCTCAGTACTCCTCATAATGGAGTCCTGTATTTTGCCGTGGCGTGTACCAGAGTTACTTGTTTTTAACGTGTGTGTAAACTTCAGTATGCTGTTAATTATTAGGTGCTTGACTTTGAAAGTGTGAATTTGGGTTTCAGTGGTTGTTTAGTTTTGATTTTATTTCTGTAACATCGCAGATTTCATAGTACAGGAAACGTTAAAAGAACCACAGAGTTTATCTGGTTCTACTTTTTCCATTATAGATGAGGAAACAGACTCAGACAAGGTAACTGGTTTCATCAAGATTCCCCAGCCAGTTCATATCAAGGCCAGAGTGAAAGCCTACACCCGTCTGCATCTAGTATTAACATACTGATGGACACTACTCATTCTAGAAAATTGTACTAGCTTCATTATAAATGCAAGAACCTTAGTAGATCCATATTCCTACGTGTCTGTCAGATTTTTATAAATTTTTGGTTTTTAATTCCAGGGCAGTTACACGTAGGAAGAACTTCTAGAATGAACGGGGTTTGGGGAGGGCATTAAGGAGATAAAAATGATCTCATCTAAGGAGCTTGCCCGTATTTTCTCTTGCAGGTGATACAGTAGGCAGGAAAATATATGATTATAAAGAATATAAACTTTGGAATTTATCTAGTCCGTTGCTGCTTTGTTTTATATCGCCATGCATAAATTGTTTTACACTTTAGTTATGTAGTTTATTTCTGTTTGTGTGAGAGAAAAAAGTGTGCCCAATCACAATCTTAATTCTCATAATTTTTCTACTAATGTTAAATGGGAGGCATTTTTAAATTCAAAAATATTAAAATAATAACTTTTGTAACCATTTTACTGTGTGAAATGCTCTCCAGTTATGAGTTTTACCTTTATAAGATAATGTGAATTAAAATACACATTTTAAAAATAACAATATTTTGAAGAAGAAAAAGTAGACATTTTACTCAGGGCCATAGAGACTGTCAGAATGTTTAAGGAGGAGCTAAAATTCCAGTCTTTTTGGACTCGGGTCTATTGCCATAATACTGTACAGCATTTCTAAGATGACTTCAGAGAAATTTTAAAACGCCCAAAATTGTTAGCACAGTACAATATCTGCTGTTTGCCATTTTATTATTGGAAGAGATGAAAACTACCGAACTGGTTAGACTATTGTTTTTACATAATATTTAATACCAGAATACTTCATGATCAAAGAAGCAAGGCTCTATTTGAACCCATAAATTGTAGCTATTTTAACAATTGTATTCATAATGTATTTTTAAATGTGACACACTGTGCTATACATTGGCATATCAAAATAAGCCATGATCTCAGACTTCAAGAGGCCTAGCAGGAGGGAGAGGTTTTTAATATCCTTAGTTTATGATGTAGTCTTGGCATATGCATTCTAGAAATGTTCTGGCATTTCTGATCCCTCAGCACCCCCGCCCTACTCTCTGCCCCATTTTTTATAAGTCAGTTACTTGTACCTTCAAGCTTGATTGTGATTTTAGAGCTATGCAATATTTGAAATGCAAAGTCCTCTTTTGCTAGAGCTTCTCAAATGAATCTCTAACATCTGGAAAGCTTTTAAGATTGCATGTGTTGCTTTTAGGTGTTTGGTTGATGTGTCTGCTACAAGTACTTTATACATGGTTTATTTGATGTATCTGCTACAGGTAATTTATACTTGGAGGTTCTTTGCCTCCAAGTCGGTGCTGATGCACTGCAAGCCTAACATCTCATGACTTAGGTCACCAGGGACGTTTGCCAGTTCCCGGAGCATTGACTTCATGTTTCCTTATGAAGGTACACAATGTAGTTCACAGTAACAACTCCAAGAGAGGCAAGAGTTAACAAGGAGGAAATACTGACATGTGTTCCTGCATCCCACAGATATTTATTGAGGGCTTACTATATGCCTGGGTTTATGTTATTGAGGACTTAGAAACATAAGAGAGGACCCAGCCCTGGAATTGCTCATAGCCAGACAGGTGCATCTGATGTTAAAACAATTGCAGTAAAGAGAAATAACTGTTAGATTAATACTCTCTGAGTAAAGAAGAAGCTGTTTAGTAGGTCAGGGAAAGTTTCATAGGGAAGGTGAGAGTTGAACCAGACACAGAAGGGTGAATCACCTAGATATGAGAAAGGAGATTCCAAGAAACATCTGGAAAGGACGATAATAATGCTTTCATTGACTACTAAGCAGTTTACATATACTACCTTACTTAATCCTCCTTATAGCCCTAATGGGGTAACTTTGTTACTTTCTTTTTGCAGACAAGGGCACTGAGGTTAACAGAGATGCAGTAAATTGCCCTGGCTCACACATTTAGTAAATGGTGGAGTTGGATCATTTAATGTGTGTCTAACCGAAAATCTACTGTTATGAAACATGACCTCACTAAAAGCAGAGGGATGTAAAAGCACATGGTGTTTTGGGGTTCTGGGCTATCTAGTTTTGTTTCCCTTGGAGAGAAGAGTGATAGTAGTTGATAAGAATGGAAGGACTCAGATCATTTAGCGTCTACATTTTAGAGCCCTGTTTTCTTACTGAAAAGTTCTTGCATTAGCTGTGGAAATAGGTTACAGCCATGGCCGTGGGTAAAATCAAAAGGGGTCTCGAGTTGAGACTTTTAAATGGTAACTCTGAAAGTACTATGGAGAGGAGATTTGAGGAATTCTAGACCGAGAAGCAAGGGGGCATGTTATGATGCTGCCTCAGTTGCCCCAGTGAAAGACATCAGGAGAGTGACATGAGGCAATGTTGATGGAAAGGGCATGGGATAGTAATGATTAGTCTTCTTGGTGACTTGGGAAGGTGAGGGCTGTGTTGAGAGGCTTTCCAGGCAGAGTGCTGAGGATTCATTCACAGGTGGATAGCCTGAGTGACTACATGGAGGGTCAGCCTTCTGTTTATCAAAAATTCAGAATTATGAGAGTGGGAAACCGGTTTGGTAGAAAAATCATGAGTTAAGTTTGAGTTGCAGGCCAGGTGTGATGGCTCATACCTATAATCCCAGCACTTGGGAGATCGAGACGGGCGGATCGTGAGGTCAGGAATTTGAGACCAGCCTGGCCAACATGGTGAAACCCTGTCTCTATTAAAAATACGAAAATTAGCCTGGCATGGTGGCGGGCCCTGTAATCCCAGCTTCTCTGGAGGCTGAGGCAGGAGAATCGCTTGAACCCAGGAGGCCGAGTTTGCAATGAGCCGAGACCATGCCATCGGACTCCAGCCTGGGCGACAGAGCAAGATTCCCATCTCAAAAAAATAATAAAAAGTTTTGAGTTGCTTGTGGAGAGGGAGCTGATCGATAGTTGACTGTGTACGTCTTGCGCTCAGGAGTTGGCATACTGGGTCCTGGGCTGTCTAGTTTTGTTCCGCTTAGTCTGAGCTCAAGGAGCAGATGTGCAAAAATCAGGCTGTGGGCAGTTGCTGAAGGCTTGGCTGTGTTCAGGATCAGTTACAGGGTGTTACGGGAGTGAGAAGCCAAGAGAATTGAGGCTTGAACTCTGGCGAGCTCTTGAACCCATCTAAGGTGAGGTGAACTAGTAGTTGATACTGCAAAGGAGACCAAGAGAAGGCAGTTGGAGATACAGAAGAAGGTTGTTTCTTGGCAGTCTCTTTAGTTTTAATTACTAAAACATTTGTGATCATGGATTAAATTGTTTATGTGAAACACAAAAATTGCTCGAAGTGAATTTCTGAGGCTTGGTTTTGCTTTGCTGTCTTTTTAGAAATCCCTTAAGCCCCAAAGTTAATTTTGTCCTAATGAAGAAGCTGTATGCTTTTTATAGCATATATACAGGTAATGTGGATATTTCTTCTGAAATATCACCATCCCATTCTGAAGAGAATGGTTGTATAGGAGACATATTTTGATTCAGGTCCCTTTATTCCTTAGTGTTTGAAAGACCACCGTGGACAGGAGAGCGTGCAGATAGCGAGGCTGTGAGAGAAAAGCACTGGACAAGCCTATACGTTTTTTATATATGCCCAAGACTTGCCTGATTCATTTTTATGGACTGCCCTGGTTTTAGCATAGAGCAAGGATAAAATAACCTGGGTAGCTACTCTTATTGAATATGAGGTCACCTAGCATGGAGTATCATTATGAATTTAATAAAAAAAACTCAATTATAAGTGAGAAATGATATCTCTGAGCCTATGAAGTCATAGGCCCACGTACTATCTTCTGTTTTGTTTTAGTTAGAAGTGAGCAGAGAAGAAGCTCACACTCCACACATAGTCATTGTGCGTATCGTGTATTTGATAAAGAAAAGTTGAATGTCTTGGTGTGCTAGTAAGAAGGAGTTGGAATTTCATTTTATAATCCAGGTATTCCCGAATCATTTTTTGAATTACTGTGTTCATATACAAAGCCCTCCTGCTCTTTCAGTAGTATGTAAAACCCCAAAGGTAGAATTTAAAAGGGGATAATAGGAAAAAATACTGATGGCAATGGACTTTATTCAGTTAACTCTAAGTTCCTGGAGGGCAGGGACTCTGTCACTTTGCAGCCAGGCTTCTGTTAATAGTAGTTGAATTAATGAGGTGGATTGTGATGATAAGTTGATGTAAGATTTCATATAAAAATCACCTTCCAGGCTGCATTAAGACTTGGGGTTGTCCAAGGCAAGAATTCCTAACTGGGAGAGGATCCTGGCTGCCAGTCCTCTCCTACCCCTTACCCCTCAGTAGTGATAATGCTTGAAGGAAATCACAAGAACATTCTTAGTAGAGGGCTGGGGCCCTTGGTTCACACCATTGGTAGAGTTTAGACAGGAATGATATGGGTACTCGAATCAGAAGTTGCTTCTTTGGACCAACTTTTTGGAAGTTGGAAAGCTGAGTATCCAAGCAGCTTGTAGAAATGCCCATCTTCAGAGAGCTGAGCCACTGACCGGAGGAAGGCCAAATGGTGTGGTCGTTGCTTGGTTTGTTGGGCTGAATGCCTTAAATGGTTACTACACTTAGAAAAGCCTGGAAACTTTTAAAAAATAGGTTAAGGGTGTATAAGATGCTATTGTGCACGTCTACATGAGAGTCTTTCGAGCCTAAAAACACAGGGTTTTTGTTTGTTTTTGTCACTGGATCATGTGTGCACTTAGGTTTCATCAGATTTTCAAGGAAAGGGGAAATACTGGTGATAAAGTGTTTTCGGGATAGGTATTAGGGAAAGAATAGTGAACAAGACAGACATGGTCCCTATCCGCTTGTTAACAAACTACTAGATGAAATGTGAAAGATGCTGTGATCTGTGGGTGAAGGAGCCAACGTACAGTCTAATGTGTGCATGTTTTTTCTGTATCCTGTTTCATTTTTCTATCAAGTGTGGATTGAGTGGAACACCTATGATGTGCTAGGCCCTATACTAAGTGTTAGTTATATAATGATAAAGAAGTCATGGTCTCTGCCTCCATGGGGACCCCTGAATATGTACAGCAAACCCTCTTGTCTGTTAGGCATGCATTTATAAGGTTCGTTTTTCAGGATCACAAGTTTTGTGGCTTTACTCAAACCAAATTGGATTTTGTAAAGGTGGGGTATGGGGGATATTGTTTGGGTGTGACTTACACCCAATTTGAACAGATGTACGACTGCTTTTCTATTTATATCTCCTGTCTGAATTCCAGATTGGTGGCAGTAAGCACACAATGAATGATCACCTGCATGTCAGCAGCCACGCTCACGGACAGATCCAGGTTCAACAGCTCTTTGAGGATAACAGTAACAAGCGGACAGTCCTCACTACACAACCAAATGGGCTTACAACAGTGGGCAAAACGGGCTTGCCAGTGGTGCCAGAGCGGCAGCTGGACAGCATTCATAGACGGCAGGGGAGCTCCACGTCTCTGAAGTCCATGGAAGGCATGGGGAAGGTGAAAGCCACCCCCATGACACCTGAACAAGCAATGAAGCAATACATGCAAAAACTCACCGCCTTCGAACATCATGAGATTTTCAGCTACCCTGAAATATATTTCTTGGGTCCAAATGCTAAGAAGCGCCAGGGCATGACAGGTGGGCCCAATAATGGTGGCTATGATGACGACCAGGGATCATACGTGCAGGTGCCCCACGATCATGTGGCTTACAGGTACGAGGTCCTCAAGGTTATTGGGAAGGGGAGCTTTGGGCAGGTGGTCAAGGCCTACGATCACAAAGTCCACCAGCACGTAGCCCTAAAAATGGTGCGGAATGAGAAGCGCTTCCATCGGCAGGCGGCGGAGGAGATCCGAATTCTGGAACACCTGAGGAAGCAGGACAAGGATAACACAATGAATGTCATCCATATGCTGGAGAATTTCACCTTCCGCAACCACATTTGCATGACGTTTGAGCTGCTGAGCATGAACCTCTATGAGCTCATCAAGAAGAATAAATTCCAGGGCTTCAGCCTGCCTTTGGTTCGCAAATTTGCCCACTCGATTCTGCAGTGTTTGGATGCTTTGCACAAAAACAGAATAATTCACTGTGACCTTAAGCCTGAGAACATTTTGTTGAAGCAGCAGGGTAGAAGTGGTATTAAAGTGATTGATTTTGGCTCCAGTTGTTACGAGCATCAGCGTGTCTACACGTACATCCAGTCGCGTTTTTACCGGGCTCCAGAAGTGATCCTTGGGGCCAGATATGGCATGCCCATTGATATGTGGAGCCTGGGCTGCATTTTAGCAGAGCTCCTGACGGGTTACCCCCTCTTGCCTGGGGAAGATGAAGGGGACCAGCTGGCCTGTATGATTGAACTGTTGGGCATGCCCTCGCAGAAACTGCTGGATGCATCCAAACGAGCCAAAAATTTTGTGAGCTCCAAGGGTTATCCCCGTTACTGCACTGTCACGACTCTCTCAGATGGCTCTGTGGTCCTCAATGGAGGCCGTTCCCGGAGGGGGAAACTGAGGGGCCCACCGGAGAGCAGAGAGTGGGGGAATGCGCTTAAGGGGTGTGATGATCCCCTTTTCCTTGACTTCTTAAAACAGTGTTTAGAGTGGGATCCTGCAGTTCGCATGACTCCAGGCCAGGCTTTGCGGCACCCCTGGTTGAGGAGGCGGTTGCCAAAGCCTCCCACCGGGGAGAAAACGTCCGTGAAAAGGATAACTGAGAGCACCGGTGCTATCACATCTATATCCAAGTTACCTCCACCTTCCAGCTCAGCTTCCAAACTGAGGACTAATTTGGCGCAGATGACAGATGCCAACGGGAATATTCAGCAGAGGACAGTGTTGCCAAAACTCGTTAGCTGAGCTCATGTCCCCCAATGCTGGTAATCTGAAAGATACGACATTGCTGAGCCTTACTGGGTTGAAAAGGAGTAGCTCAGACCTGTTTTTATTTGCTCAATAACTCATTTGTATCTTTTCAGCACTTAATTTTAATGTAAGAAAGTTGTTCATTTTGTTTTTATAAAATACATGAGGACAATGCTTTAAGTTTTTATACTTTCTGAAACTTTTTGTGTCCTAAAAGTACAATGAGCCTTACTGTATTTAGTGTGGCAGAATAATAACATCAGTGGCAGGCCATTGATTACGTCGTGACTGCCACGCATTTACAGATTGGTGTCAAAGACATTCACTATGTTTTTATGGTTCATGTTATATTCTCCCCAGGGTGACAGCCCCTTAAGGCCCTCCTTTTCCCTCCATTCTCCAGGTCCATGCACAAGTGTAGCATGTCCTGCTTCTGTTTTTCATAAATTAATCTCGGTGGTGGGGGTAGTGGGAGGAGAACCGTCAGGATGAAAGTGATATTCTAAGGGAAACTGTACCTTAGAGATTTTTCTCTAGTGTGCAAACAAATACAAAATAAGATCCCGAAGGTTTAAACTGCCCAGTTAGCATTCTGACATTCTAAAAGCCAGCAAAGCAGCTTTTAGTGGATAAATGGAAATGGAAACGTGTGTGTTCCTCCAAATTTTCTAGTATGATCGACAAGCTGTTTTGTAAAGAAGCCTCATGTTACGGAGTTGCTTTTGCACCTAAATTTAGAAATGTATTCCATGAACTGTTCCTCCCTTTTCTCTGCTTTTCTCCTCTCTGTTCCTTTTTTAATACCACACATCTGTTGCTTGCATTTAGTTTGTTTTCTTCCTTCAACTGTATATCCCAGACTGTTAATACAGAAAAGAGACATTTCAGCTGTGATTATGACCATTGTTTCATATTCCAATTAAAAAAAGAACAGCAGCCTAGCTACTTAAGGTGGGGATTTCCATAGTTCCAAAGAAGATTTAGCAGATTAGAGTGAGTTCACACTTTTCAGGTGCCACTGTAAGGTTCTCTTAGCCTGGGAAAGTATCAGCTCTTTCTTTAAAAAGAAAGAGGGTTGAAAATCCTCTTGACAAACAGAAGTCACTTTGGCTGTTCAGTAAGGCCAATGTTAACAACATGTTTAGAGGAGGAAAAGTTCAACCTCAAGTTAAATGGTTTGACTTATTCTTTGTATCATTAGAAGAACCCCAGAGATAGCATTCCTCTATTTTATTTTACTTTCTTTTGGATTGCACTGATTGTTTTTGTGGGAATGACACTTTATCTGGCAAAGTAACTGAGAGTTTAGTAAAAGAATATTTTCTTCTCTGAATAATTATTTTTCACAGTGAAAATCTCAGTATTTTATCACAAATGTATGAGCAATGATCTATATCAATTTCAAGGCACGTGGAAAAAGATTTTTAGTATGTGCAATTTAATGTAGAAAGATTTCTGCCTGTTTGGACAATAGGTTTTGGGTAGTACAAGTTAGGATAAAAAATCTTATGTATGCACAGAGATTATTGTATTACCTGTACATTGATTTACAAGTACTTAAAAGCATGGTCCCCAGTGAGGCCAAGAAAGTTTCTGGGTTAAGTTCTTTAATAATAAACCTACAGTTTCTCTTTAAAAAAAAAAAAATAAGGTAGTTTTGAAAAAAACTTACCTTTAGGCTTTGTCGGTTGATGGCGGAAAAACATGCTCAGGAAATATTTCAGATATTTGCCAAAAAAACAGTAATAAGGTTAGCTTATTAAAATAGTGATAGATATTTGCTTTACTATTTAAGGTGTCACTGATAAATTAATTTGTACTTCTGTCTGTGTTTAAAAATTATACCTTCTTTTCCTTTAGTCAAATTCTTTAGCATATTATACACATTTCTGTGTAATCTGTGGAAGTGCAATAATATGTTAGTAAGTTACATTTTAAATAATGCTCATGTGACAGTACTCCCAATCAATGGCTTATAGAATTTAAAGATCTGTGTGTTAGATTTTGGCTTAAAGGCATAAGAAGTATAAGACTTGGTTTGGGGGTTTATAAGACCACCAGCCTCTTAATGATGGTTAGCTTCTTTAGATCATTAAATCAATAAAAACATATACTGCTGTTTTCCTCTTCTAATGCTTCTCTTCCATTTCCAATTATCTTCACATTTAAGTTTAAATATACAAACCTGAGCCTGCCGTTACTAATTTCCCTATAAAATTATGATATGTGAAAATTTATAAATGGACTAATACTGCTTGTCTTTCCCTTACCACAGAAAACTGGTTCATAAGATGCCAGCAGTGAATTTGTGACTGTCTTTATTCTTAAATGGAAACCAGAAACTTTTACACCAAACTATAATGTGGAGCACTGTGGAGCTTTCTGTTTTATTTTCCAAATACAGTGAATTTTTTTTATTCACAAGAGCTGCCACATTTCAGCTTCTAGTGATAGAGAGCTGCTGTCATGTCAAAAAAAAAAAAAAAGAAGAAAAATTACTGCATCTTTGTGATTTTAAAACGTAAATTAATGAAGGGCTCTGATAGGCTATTAGGAGTTGGCTTGGAAACAGTTTTTGGTCTCACAGGTTACCATTGTCTAGGGATGTCTGAGCTGTTTTCAGATTGAGGAATAGCACAGTGTTGTCTTGTCGTTGGCAGTCTCATTTGGCTCTTGTTTCTTGCACCACCAGAGTGTTCATTACCACTTAAATATATTGCTCTAGCAGTGGAACAACAGAGTGGTGTAAGACACTGTAGATTAACAGTAGAGGAGAAATTGTGCCCTTAGTGTTAACAATGTGCCTTTTGTTCTGAATGCCATACTGTAGGGCATGCATTTTTTGGCCTCTCTTTAACTCTTCGAATACAGTCAGTAAGGATGGAACCCACCTCTGCAAAGATACATCTGTCTTAAATATCTAGTTACAGGCCTTAATAGAAACCATAAGGCATGACTCATCTTTAGGCACTGAAAAAAGATAACCATCAGGTTGTGTTACACAGGCACTTCCTATGTTTAAGGGGTTAAAGATGGTCTTTGTTGTATCTTATCATCAAACTGATTTTTAAATATTTTTTTTGTTGTTAAGGTAACACTAGATAAAAATCAACTGTATTTGTAAAAATTTACCTCAAACCATTTAATTTTATAGTGTGATTAATCCCAGGGCATTTGGTATGAACCAAAGTGCATTCCTTTTATATGTGCCTGGCTCTAGTAAGGATGGCCAGGGATTTTTACAATTTGGGTGCAAGGCACTTAAGCCACTTTTAAACTTAATGGGTGGTTTGGGGTCGTGTTAAATGACTCCATCAGAATGTTAGAAAACACTTTAGGCATCAGTAGCATTGGGCCATATTGGAATCCTAAAGTGTGAATTATTTTAAGGAGAGCATTCATTTTTGTAATTTTTTTCATCAAGAATATTTCTGGCAAGCAGAAGACTTTTTAACAAAAACTGATCTGGTCTCGGTAAAGGTTTTAATATTGCCCAACATAATGCTGTGATAGCATTTAAAAAAAGTATTTGTGAACTCTTTGTTTCTTAGGGGCTTGTACATCTCTCTGCTATGGACGTATATGAAATTACTTGTAATTATACTCAGCTCAACTGCTACAGTTATGTCTAGGCAGTGGCTTGGGTTTTTAATCGAGCAACAACTTAGACACGTGACTGTAATATGCTGCAACTGTGTGTACTGAAAATATGTGAAAATGGTTGAATGTGGACTGTGTATATATGTATGTAAAAATTTCTGTGAGATGCTGCTGTCGCCACTTAACATTAAATATGTTCTAGTGGATTTTAATCCTAGTGGCCAGTTCTATGATACTGTATGTATTGTACAGCTGATGACAGGAGTAAGACTGTTTAGTGAATATTTGTTAAATTTTATTGTTGTGGCCAGAGATAATTTCAGAATAAAATTTTAATGTCCTACCTTACTTTTCTCCCCTTTCTAACTATAATTTAACTCCTGATCTATTTCTGGTATTATTCTTTGTCTATTAGCCTGGAGAGGGTTTAGAATTCAAAATAGATGGCTCTATATCAGTGTCTTGAGCAGTTAAAAATAATTCATTCTACTATTTTGTTCATAGCAATATTTTACTAGTTCAGTGTAAGTATGCAGATTCCAAGTGGAAAGACAAAGGTTTTAGTACTTAGCTCTTGCTTCTCTTAGGATATTCTATTCCTTTACTGTTAAGATTTTTATGTTAATTTTTTCTATATAGCCCCTGCCATGTTCTTTATTACGCTACAGGTTCATATCTTCTATTTTGACCTTCAAGATGATAGTTAAAGCTGGGGGGGAAGCAGAGTCTGTCAATTACTCCTCACTAGTCTTCATTCTTTTCTCTGCACAAGTTCTGGTAAATTATCCTAATGTACTCTAACCAACCCCACCCAGTGTTTTCTTATGTGTTTGCAGTTTTTGTACTTGGTGGTCTCTATGGTTCACATTTTTTCTGTTTTAGTGTCTCCTACCTTGGTTGGCTCAGAAAATAAGGCCTAGGAACTGCAACCAGCTCACGATTTGTCAAGTTCAGTTAATACCAAGCTAAGCGTTTACTTCAGATGACAGCAAGCAGATGCTCTAGTAATTTGTCAGACATTGCAGGGATATTGTGTAGTTAAATATTTCCCTCTTGTGGAAAGAACTACCTCACATTTTTATTTATTTTCCTTCTGTTACGAACAGCCAAGGAATTACTTAGTGTGGCTTCCTGCGTCAGTACTGGGATATGCTTAAACGAGGGAACGCTGCAAGAGCTCCCAGTTGTCTCATCATAGCCTGCACAACAGATTTTCATTACTGTTAATCTTGCTTCTTAAAGTTCATGCCCAGTGCAAAAAACCCAACCAACAAACCCTAAAATCCAATATATTTAGAAATGTATTAAGAGGTGTGTATTATGTACAAGATTGAAAATTGGTGCTAAAGTGGCAATGTAAATTTAAAATTTCTTGTCCAGATCTGATGGACTCAGGAGATTATAGTTTCTACTCATTCTCTTTCCTTTGATCAACTCTTTCAAAAGGTCTTTTTAAAATTGATCAATGTGTTATTCTGCTTGAATCTCTACAATCCTATACCTTTTGGAAATCGATGGCTACACAAATAAATAATCTTGGAACTTGAAAGATGCCTTCAGCCGGGCGCGGTGGCTCAAGCCTGTAATCCCAGCACTTTGGGAGGCCGAGGCGGGTGGATCACGAGGTCAAGAGATCGAGACCATCCTGGTCAACATGGTGAAACCCCGTCTCTACTAAAAAATACAAAAAACTAGCTGGACGTGGTGGCACGTGCCTGTAATCCCAGCTACTTAGGAGGCTGAGGCAGGAGAATTGCCTGAGCCCAGGAGGCGGAGGTTGCGGTGAGCCGAGATCACGCCATTGCACTCCGGCCTGGGTAACAAGAGCAAAACTCCATCTCAAAAAAAAAAAAAAAAAAAAAAAAAGATGCCTTCAAACTAGCTTTAGAAAATGTCCTTAGCTGACATTGATAATGGTCTGATAGAAGGGGAAATTGATTTGACTACTTTCTGTTTCAAAAAGAGTAGTAAGAGGGATTTTACTTATTATTGTTTCTAAAGAGTAGTAAGAGGGATTTTAGGAAGGTATTTGTGGCTTTCTTTTTTTCTTAAGTTTGAATTACACTTCATTTCCTTTGGGTTATTAGGCAAATAAACACTTGTTATTAGTAATACTTAACACTGTCCAAAATGAAAAATGACTGCCAGTGTGTCGCACATACATAAGAAAATTGCATCTTACTGCAAAGTCTTTGGTTTGTTTCCTTATTTGGTTTGACTTACTATTTTGCTATGGTCACATCCTTAATATCTGTGGTATATTTCTCATATATATATGGGATGGGGTCATAGTTGCTATTCCCATGTGTCTCAAGGAAGTTTAACGAGGAAACTAATGAGTTAATAATTTACTCTTCTGAAGAAAACGGACATTTTAGGAGTATTAACAAGCCATCTATAATAAGGAGCAGCAAGAACATATTATGATTGTATCACATGTTCCAGAGAGCATTACCCCTTAAACAAAAAGGTCCTTAGAGATTTCATTGTGTTGTATGAACATCAGTTTATCCTTATACATCCCTATGAACTATGATTACCCTCATTTGATATTTGAGGAAAGTGAAGTGACTTGCTCCAAACTGACTTTGCAAAAACATTGCAGTTTGGGCCTTAGGTTGTAATCAAACAATTTTGGTCTTGGACAGTAAGGGAAAATCCACAATCATTCATAACACAAAAATTTAGAAAGGGGGGAAAGTTGAGCTAGCAATGGGCATTTCTAAGTTATGTATTAGTTTGCAGGAGTGTTTTTCAAGCAGGACAAACTAAAAATTTGAGGACTAGAGCATCATAGTCTCTAAATGCACCTGATAATGCATGTGCATGCACCCTCAGTTAATTTGTAAAAGAGTGACTTCTCATTGTTATTTGTAGAGAGGCTATAGTAGCTTCATTTTTTAATTATAGCAGCTTCATTATTTTCTGTGTTTTTTATTTTTTTTACATTTGAAAATAGAATATTTTTGACACTTTACTGATTCTCAGGGATTACAAGTTAAATTTTACTGACGATAGCAGCAGGTAAATATTTAAATTTACTCAGGTTTCCTATCCTTTGCCTCCTATTTAAGAAAATACAGAATGCCTGCCAGGGAAATATATAAAAATAAAAACTTCAAATACAATTTTAAAATACCAATTTGTAAATAAACCAATTTTACAAACTAAAATACTGTGTCTTTCCTTGCTTTTTATCCCAGTTTATCTCCCCTCCTAATTTTGAGGAGTTTTCTATATTAAGACTATTTCTTCATTTGTAAAAATGAAGTGTATGTATACTATTTGTAAAACCAAAGCCCATGAAAAGGCCCAAATCATTTAATTAATGCTCACTGAATTATTTTCCATTGTTTTGGGAGAAATGTAACTAATTATAAGCAATTTATGTAGACCTGCAGCAAATAAATGTATGAGTAAGTTTGGGCTAATTTGTCATTTTTTTATCTGAAGAGGAAGACCCTACTTAATTTCCCTTGTCTGTAAAATGCAATTTATCAGAATTTTGGCTAGGGTAGCCTTAAATATAAGGGAAAGTGCAGATGGCATTTATTTGTCAAATATTTATTAAATGCCTCTTATAGCCCAGAATCTATGTATGGTAGTCATTAGGGATATATAATGCTAAACAAAACACAGTGCTTTTTTTAAGGAAGTCTTTAGACTGGTTGGGAAGGCAAACATGGATAATTATATAAACAAATATGTAGTTGGAAAGTAATAAATGCTGTGCAGGGAAAGCATGTTGTGCTGAGTGTGTGTGCAATGTTGTGTTGTATGGATCCAAGATGGCTTCTCTAGGAAACAAACAGCTTTTGAGCTGAGGAACAAAGAGCATGAATAGAGGCCCTGTAGCTAGAGGAAATAAGCTGTAGAGTTGAAGGCGGAGAGCATGGAGAACCTGGTGTGAAACGAAGCTGGTGAGATGGCTGGGCACTGGAACATGCAAAGCTCTGTAGGTGCTCCTAAAGATTTTGGTCCTTAGCCCATAACCAAGGCAGCCACCAAGAGATTTTAACGAGGAAATTCCATGAGCAGATTGGCTCTGCCTGGCTTTATAGGAAAGTACTGAGAAGGGTAAGAGTTGATGAAGGAAACCCAATTGGAAGTGTTTGCAAGAGATGGCCTGCACAGTGGGGAAGGACTTTTAAAGAAAACGGATTTGAGGGCTCCTTAGGATACAGAAAGACAGTTGCTCTCTGATTTACAATGGATCAACTTAAAATGTTTTGAGTTTGTGATGAGTTTATCTGGTATTGAATGCACTTTGAATTTACATTTTCAACTTCTGATGGGTTTATCAGAAAGTAGCCATTTCATAAATCCAGGTGCTTCTGCATTAAGATAAAAATAACAGTGATGTTTCTTTGTGTCTGAAAAGTAGTTGTTGCTATTTGGGTCTGGTTTGCTACATTGCATCAAAGGGAATCACAGTATTTTATTTGTTTAAGGAAAGGATTGCAGATTAATGCCTTTGGTTACAAAGTATGAAGCACTGGTACCCTATCTTCTGCTGAAGATTTGAAGCCTTTGAGTAAAATCTTGTTGATTAATTGACTCAAATTCTTTTCAGAAAAATTTAAATTTTAAAAAGATTGCAAAAACGGGGTGGGGGGATTTTACATAGTTTTTATATTAAGACTAAAATGAATGCAGGGAAGAAGGGAGGGAGGGATGGGAAGAGGGAGGCAACTAGATTCGTGAGAAAGAATGGCAAAACAGACTGGGAGGTCAGTAAAGGCCCTGGCATAGTGGCATGGATGTGGTATTCTGAAGGAGGAGCGCAAGAGCAAGCAAGGCAGCCTCCCTCTCCTCATGCCTCCCTTTCCTTCTTCCCTTCCTTTCATAGAAATTAAACTTTTACTGTACAAGATGGTATATTTGGAGTTGGCCTATTTGGGTTTACCAAAACAAACAAAAATTATAAAAGGAGTAAACGAGGAAGAGGAGGAGCTAGGTCCCTGCCTCTGAGGACATTACGTTTAATTAGGAAGGTAAGAGTAGACAGAAAACATTGAACCATTCAGAACATCGAAAGATAAAATTCAGAATAAGTACAGGTCATTTGTGTTGCTCATGGATAAGAATAGCTTCAAGAAGGTGGGTGTCCAGCCAGGTCTTGATGGAATTCAGGTTGAGAGAGAGAAAAATGACATTCTAGGGGAGTAAAATTGCTGTAACTGAGGGATGTCATGAATCATTCATTCCTATGGTCATCCAGTATTTACTGAGCACCTAGGTTTATAATTTTTGGCGTAATGCAAGGGATGGGCAAAGAGACTGGGTCTGTGGCAGGGTGATGCAGGGTGAAGAGGGAGAATCATTTCCTTGGAAGGTAGGCCTTGTCCTGTGGTTTTCTCAAATGTGCCATGTTGTTGTAGCCACTACACGTGTGCTGTCTCTGTCTATAATGCATTTGCCAATCTCTGCCTCATCCTGTGAGACTCAGCCCAAGCCAGATGTCACTACCCCTACAAAGTCCTCTTTAGTCTGAGGTTGGGCAAGGTCACCCTTACCAAAAGCTATCACTGGCAGTCATTCTGCTAACTGCAAGGGGAGTGGAACTGAGTTGAGAAGGCAGTGGAATCCTCTCCCCTGTTTCCCTCCATACTTTCCACTGGGCACACACTGGCAAAAAAAAAAAAAAAACAAAAAAGAAAAACGAAAAGCAAGTGATGTCTGAAGATACCATTTTAGTAAGAGAGGTACTTGTTAACCAGATAATCATAAACTGTTTATACTTTGTAACCAGTGCCCAGCACGAGAAGCAGCTAGATTCGTGAGAAAGAATAACAGAACTGGGAGGTTGGCAAATGCTGCTCTGGCATGGTGGCATGGATGTGGTGTTCTGAAGGAGGAAGTAGCTCAAGAGCAGGCCAGAGCATGGGATGGAGGCTTGCAAGTCTGGAGTTTGGTGAGCCAGGGGAAAGCTCGTGCAAGATAAAGAGGGAAAGAAATGCAATGCCAGATCTTGGAGAAGGCCACACAGACCCTTTGGAGGGCCTGGGAATTTATTCTGATTGCACCAGGAAGCCATTGATGCATTTGCAATACATTTAAAACAAACAAACAACAAAACAATCATTCTGGCTTCCTGTGGAGAAAAACTGGAGGAGAGCCATATGGAAATGGTGCCACTCCTTGAGACAGAGGCGTTCTAACCATCTGGGAAAAGTTGGGAGACATCATTTGACAGAAAAAGGAATGGTCCTCCACCAGAAGTTCTATTTAGGAAGTGAGGTGAGGTGGGGATAAGACCATGTGGGATTCTGAGGATACCATTTTTGTTGCTACTTTTGTAACTGAAATAACATAGGCTGAAAAAAAGTGTTTTTACAATATGGCTATACAAAAATTACAGATGCAATGTAATTAATCTCTAAAGGACATTTTAAATCAGTGAGAAAAATGCTAATACGCCAGTGAAAAACAGAGACAATAACACCTTTAAAAAATTTACATGAGCCACATAAATAGACCATTTTTTGAATTATGAATCAAAATAATATAAATTAAAGCTATGAGTTTATTTTTAACCCACGAAATATCATCAATTAATGAAACAACCATGTTTATTGCTAGCAAGGGTGTGGTGTGGCATAAAGCACTCATTTGATGCTGCTGGGGCATAATTAGCAGAAACTTTCTGGAGGGCACTTGGTAATCTGTACCAAGAGCATTAGAAATGCTCATTCATTTTTACCTGTTGATTCTACTTACAGAAATTGATAGCAGAAATAATCCATGATGTAAACAAAGAGTTATGTACAGGAATAATCATATCTACTAGCAAAAACTTAGGAAAAAAAAACCCTGTATCCATTAACAGAGGATTGCTTAATAAATTATAAATATACGAATTATGAACAAAATGTTTCCAGCATTATATTACACACAAAAAAAGGCAGCATACAAGTGAATGTCCTCCCTACCAAAACAGGCAGAGGCAGAGGCAGAGATGGCATTGGCAAAAGAATTAGAGAGAAGTACAGCAATGTATTAATAAGTAGTTGATTTTAATTTTAATTTTCTTATGTATTTTTCATCAGTTTTCACAATGAGCATTCACATTTTTAAAATATATTTAAAAACTCAATACATTTACTATATAAAAAAAAATTGTAAGGGAATGAATAAAATCAAAAGAAAACTGCTATGGACTAAGTAAACAGAACACTTTAATAACTGGGAAGAAATTCGCTTCCTAGCCTGTTGAACCGGTGAACCGTTTCAGTTCCTGCGTTGCCAGGCACTTTCTCACCTCTGGTTCCCACCATCTGGAATATGGTGCTCTCCTTCGCCTAGCTCACTCCTGCTGTCCCCTTGTCTCAGGTAGCACTGCTTCCTCTGCCCCTCTTGTCCCCCTCACTCAGCCTTCATCGGATGAACTGAGAGGCTCCTGCTGCAGTCTCCCATGTTCATCTCAGTGCCTGGTTTCATAGACCTTAGAATTCTGTGTTCAGGCTGGTGTTATTGTCACACTTTGGGGTTCCTTGAGGGCCAGAGATTGTCTTTCTTGCTCACATAAAGGGATGATCCCCAGGGACTGACATCAAGTTTGGGATAAGACAGGGCCTCAGTAAAAGTTTGTGAGTGAGTAAAGTGCTTGGGGAGGGGGGTTCAAGAGAGATGCACACAAAGGAAGCCATCAGAACCCTTTGAGAAGGAGTTCTGGAGAGAGTGCAGGAAGTGGAACGTATTGCCCAGTGACGGGAGGCAGGTGGTGAGGAAATGGTGTGGTAGGCACAGGTCCACTCGTGAATGTCGGCCGTGAATACAGGGAGATGAAGAGAAAGATCACGAGCAAAGGTGGAGCAAGTGAATATATTTTTTTAGGTAGGCAAAAGTAATCAGAGTCTAGTACTTTCTTCTGCTTAAACTCTCTGCTGACCTCTCATCACACTAAGGATAACATGGTAATTTCCTTGACGTGTCCTTTAAAGCCCTTTGCGATCAGGCTCCTGCTGCTTTCCAGCCTCATTTGGTTCCATTCTTCCCCAGCTCAGTGTATTCCAGCCACATCTGTTTTCTGTCTTTCCTGAATGTCTGTCTCATTCCTGCCTCAGGACATTGGTACTTCCTGCTCCCTCTGTTGAAACCTGTCTGCCCTCTCTCCTAGTGTGATTGATATCTTAGTGTTTGTCACTTAGATCTGGCACTATCTGCTTAGATAGCACTTCCTTGGTCACTCTACCAGTGCCCATTTCCCCCACCCCTCGTTCTTCTCTGTCACGTTACCCTGTTTTTTTTTTTGCTTTTTGTTTTACGTGTCCTAAAAAAGACACTGATCAGTGTCTGGAAAATACTCATTTATCAGTTTGATGACTGTGTATTGTCTGCCTCCCTCATCAAGCATAAGTTACCTCTGTATTTCCTTTTGCCTTAAACAGCACTGGCATGCATGCCACAACTATCTGTTATTGAATGTAAAGGCTTATGTGTGTTGGAGGAAGTAAAGAATAAGCCAGTAGAGAGGGAAAAGTTAGAAATGTTATATGCCAGGAGGCAAATAGGTATAATTTCTAGTGCCAACCTTGAATGCTTGGTAGTGACTACCTAGAATCCTGCCTTGGGATTGTGCAGTTTCCTCAGGGTTCAGCAGAAAGCAATGCTATTATGAATTAGCAAAGTCTTATTGCTAATTAGCAAATTTCATAGGCATAGGAAAGGGCAGTTTAGAGGTTGAATAATAGACTTCTCCTACTTCAGTATGCATTGCTTCAATTCTTGTCTTGACACATGAACGTTGTGTTCAGGATATGACAGACTAAACCTCAGTTAATGTATAGTTGGTTGGGTTTTTCCTGTACAAACCTATATAATATGAAGAGCACAGATGCTTTTATATCATTATAATTTTTTTTTTTTTTTTTTGACAGAGTCACTCCGTCACCCATTCTGGTGGCGAGATCTTGGCTCACTGCAACCTCCACCTCCCGAGTTAAGCGATTCTCCTGCCTCAGCCTCCTGAGTAGCTTGGACTACAGACATATGCTACCATGCTTGGCTAATATTTGTACTTTTAGTAGAGACAGGGTTTCACTATGTTGGCCAGGTTGGTCTCAAACTCCTGACCTCAAGTGATCTACTTGCCTCGGCCTCCCAAAATGCTGGGATTACAGGCCTGAGCCACTGCACCTGGCCATATCAATATAATTCACTAATTTGTTCTTTAACATGACATTTGTACATATGTGTGTATGCCTTCAATGGGATGGGAAAAGGGCAGAAAGTATTTCTTAATCATCTTAGTCTACTTTCTTTTATACTTTCAGTGCTTGATCTTTTGGATAATATCAAAATGGTAGCTACTTCTGGGTAAACATTCATTAACAAGCCTCTGGCCAGCAGTAAGAAGTGGCCTCCCTGAGCTGACAAGGTGGAAGGGAACTGCAGTTGAGTTGTTTTCCTGTTTCAGATACTTCTTATCTCCCTTTAGGTTCAGAATCTGCAAGTCTGTTACCCTCTAGGCTAATTATTTCCTTTTAAGAACAGTGAGGCCTTTTATCAAGATGGCTACATTCTGTGTGTCCTGACATAAAAATGATGAGTAATGGGGCTGATTAACCCAGTGACCTTCATGAATGATAAAAAGGGAACATAAAGATGAGAGGTTTTTCCACTCTGGGAATCAGCTTCTCTCTGGACTTTTTTTTTGAGACCTACTCCCTTATAACAAATAGTTCCTTGCGCTTATTTCTGATCCATGGGTCCTGCTATTTCGAAATGAGAATTTTAAAACCCAGGATTGGAGTACTTGACCCCGGAGCCCCTGACCAGGATCTGCTCAGCACACTATTTTATAGTGTTCAGATTAAGTTCTGGGCACCTGCGAGACACCACAGTGCTGCTATTGTGATAACCTCAGTTTAGAGGGCCTGACACCGTGGCCACTTCCACCTTTTACTCTGAGTAAGTGCTCGTGTTGCTATTCCCTGACCATGTGCCAGAGAGGAAGGTTGGTTCTCTGCTTGGAAGTGGCCCAAGATTCTATTATAACCACTTCGGAAAAAAAGGCCAAAGAGCAGCTGTCCTACACAGTGTCTTTCCTCCTCCTGCTCACCCAGTCTGAGCTCAGACTCACTATGGTTCCCTCATTTGACCTCGAGTATATCACCATCATGGGTTTGCAATTCTAAGTACAGCATCACAGCAGACAGAACAATGGCTTGGCCAAAGATGTCCATGTCCTTATCCTCAGAACATGTGAATAGGTTAGGTTGCATGATGTTTTAACTGAAGCCTAACCCCCAGTGTGTCTGTATTTGGAGATGGGGCATTTAGGGAGGTAATTAAGGTTAAATGAGATTGTGAGTATGCTGTCTGTATTAGTCTGTTTTCATACTACTGATAAGGACATACCCGAGACTGGGAAGAAAAGAGGTTTAATGGACTTACAGATCCACATGGCTGGGGAGGCCTTACAATAATGGAGGAAGGCAAGGGGGAGCAAATCGCGTCTTATGTGGATGGCAGTAGGCAGAGATAGGGAGCGTGTGCAGGGGAGTTCCTCTTTTTAAAACCATCAGATCTCATGAGGCTTATTCACTATCACGAGAACAGCATAAGAAAGGCTTGCCCCCATGATTCAATTACCTCTCACCGGGTCCCTCCCAAAACAAATGGGAATTCAAGATGAGATTCGAGTGGAGACATAGCCAAACCATGTAATGCTACCTCTGACCCCTCCCAAATTTCATATCCTCAGATTTCAGAACAATCATGCCTTCCCAACAGTCCCCCAAGTCTTAACTCATTTCAGCACTAACTCAAAAGTCAACAGTCCAAAGTCACATCGGAGACAAGGCAAGTCCCTAATGCCTTTGAGCCTGCAAAATCAAAAGCAAGTTAGTTACCTCCTAGATATAATGAGGGTACAGCCATTGGGTAAATACAGCCATTCCAAATGGGAGAAATTGGCCAAAACAAAGGCCCCACACAAGTCTGAAATCCAGCGGGACAGTCAAATCTTAAAGCTCCAAAATGATCTCCTTTGACTCAATGTATCATATCCAGGTCATGCTGAGACAATAGATGGATTCCCGTGGTCTTGGGTAGCTCTGTCCCTGTGGCTTTGCAGGGTACAACCTCCCTCCTGGCGACCTTCACAGGCTGGCATTGAGTGTGGCTTTTTCAGGCACACAGTACAAGCTGTCATTGGATCTAGAGGCCCTCTTCTCACAGTTCTAATAGGCAGTGCCCCAGCAGGGACTCTGTGTGGGGGCTCCCACCCTACATTTCCCTTCCACACTGCCCTGGCAGAGGTTCTCCGTAAGGGCCCTGCCCCTGCAACAAACTTCTGCCTGGGCATACAGGCATTTCCATACATCTTCTGAAATTTAGGTGAAGGTTCCCAAACCTCAGTTCTTGACTTCTGTGCACTCACAGGCTCAACATCATGTGGAAGCCACCAAGGCTTGAGGCTTGTACCCTTTGAAGCCATAGCCAAGCCCTACATTGGCCTCTTTGAGCCACAGTTGGAGTGGCTGGGACACAGGGCACCAAATCCCTAGGCTGCACACAGTACGGGGACCCCGGGTCCAGCCCATAAAACCAGTATTTCCTCCTAGGCCTCGAGGGCCTGTGATGGGAAGGGCTGCTGTGAAGACCTCTGATATGCCCTGGAGACATGTTTCCCATTGTCTTGGTGATTAACATATGTCTCCTTGTTACTTATGCAAATTTCTGCAGCCAGCTTGAATTTCTCCTTGGAAAATGGGATTTCTTTTATATTGCATGGTCAGGCTACAAATTTTCTGAACTTTTATGCTTTCCTTATAAAACTGAATGCCTTTAACAGCACCCACATCACCTTTTGAATGCTTTGCTGCTTAGAAATTTCTTCTACCAGATACCCTAAATCATCTCTCTCAAGCCAAAGTTCCACAAATCTCTAGGGCAGGGGCAAAATGCTGCTAGTGTCTTGGCTAAATCATAACAAGAGTTACCTTTGCTCCAGTTCCCAACAAGTCCCTCATCTTCATCTGAGACCACCTCAGCCTGGACTTTATTGTCCGTATCACTATCAGCATAAAGCCATCCAACAAGTTTCTAGGAAGTTCTAAACTGTCCCAAATTTTCCTGTCTTCTGAGCCCTCCAGACTGTTCCAACCTCTGCCTATTAGTTCCAAAGTCACTTCCATGTTTTCAGGCATCTTTTCAGCAGCACCCCACTCTACTGGTACCAATGTACTGTATCGGTCCATTTTCACAGTGCTGATAAAGACGTACCCAAGACTGGGAAGAAAAGAGGTTTAATGGACTTACGGATCCACATGGCTGAGAAGGCCTCACAATCATGGCAGAAGGCAAGGAGGAGCAAGTCACATCTTAAGTGGATGGCAGCATGCAAAGAGAGCAAGCATGTCAGATCTCATTGGACTTATTCACTATCACAAGAACAGCACAAGAAAGACTAGCCTTCATGATTCAGTTACCTCTCACTGGGTCTCTCCCACAACACATGGGAATTCCAGATGAGATTTGGGTGTGGACACAACCAAATTATATCAGCATTCTAATCCAATCAGACTGGTGTCCTTATAAGAAAAGGCATCAGAGCTCACGTTCCTTTTACGTGTGTAGAGGAAAAACCATGTGAGGACACAGCAAGAATGCAGATGTCTGCAAACCAAGGAGAGGCCTCATCAGAAACATCCTGCTGGCACTTTGATCTTGGACTTCCTAGTGAGACCTGTATTGAATCTAACCTAAAACACTGTAAGATAATTCACGTTATTTTAAACCACCAAAGTTTTAGTAATTTATTACAACATCAAGAGAAAATCAGTATAAACATGTTAGGGCATATTATCTGTTTAATAGCACTTTAAAATGAATATTTTAGATATACACACATATTTGGGGTTCATTTCCTCCAGAAAGAAACATTGATATAGAGAACAATAAAGTGACAAATTATGTTTTGTCTATAACCCCTGTCAGTTGCCACTATGAGAACACTGAGTAAATGGAATAAAAAGGAGCACAAATTTGCCCTTTCACTTTATTTTTCTTTCTTTGTCAAAACCAAAACTCACCAGAAGCAAAAAAATTAAAGAACTCTGTATTTAAATGTAATTCACTATTTAAATAAAGCAAAATTGAGAGTAACATAATAGCTGCCTGCAAAGAAACGTTTGAGTAATAGCTAATTCTCACCTTTGTAATCATTACTTTTGAGGGAGAAAGAGGGGTGTGTGTGTGTGTGTGTGTGTGTGTGTATTGTATTAAATTGTTTGTGGCTTGTTCCAAGATTTTGAGAAACCATTTGTGGTTTCAGGACTCAGCCATTGAGGGCAGCTTTCCATTACTGTATTTTGAAAAACGACTTCACCTTTCTCTCTGGATTTTCTATTCTCTCTTGTCAATAATCTGTTTTTATTAGTTGTTAAAGAAACCAACCCTTAATTTCCTTTACAGTAAATACAGTGTTACCTGTTCTGATCTCTGAAAAGGCCTTTCTTAAAACCAATTAATTGAAATACAGTTTCTAATATTTTATCATCTCTGGAAAACAATAAAAAGGAAGAGAGTGCATAGTCAAATGCACACATTCTCCTTTTCTCAATTGGAAGGAAGTGATTTTCTCCCTCCAGCTTCTGTCTGTTCCTTAACCCTCTGTGCTATTTTCACTTTGTATCAGTTACTTACATTTACTCTTTAAACACCTTCCTTAATTTGCTCCAACTCCCCTGCAGCTTTACATAGTAATTCTTTTTAAATTCCCCTTTTCACAGAACACACACTTTGAAGAACTTTAAAAGAAAATACCAGTATTTAAAATTGAGACTTAAGATAATCCTGTTCTTGTAGGCAGATGTAAATATTGTAATTATATTCTCTTGAGTATTTTTTAGTAGTGCCAGAACTTTCAGCAGTGGTTAGAACTGGTTTGTGCAGCAAACAGTTTTAGTGATTGTATCCTGAATGCCTTTACTCTGTCCTCATTATACATAAAAGGTAGCATAGCACAATGATCCTATTCATAATATGCCTTCCCCCCGAATTTTTATATCACACGTTTCAATTCTGAGACAGAATTTGGCTGAAGTATTTAAGATTTTCTTATGGTTTTGAGTTGTTTAAATGTTGATACATATATTTCCAAATATGACCTCATTGGAGAGTGAGTGTATTTGGCTAACAATTAAATAAAGTTTATAAGCTTACAAAAAAGGATGCATACTATAGCCAAATTGAAAAAGTAACATTTGGGCACAGAGCTACTTGGCTTACTTTCATTGGTTTGTCTTTTGTGATATTAGGCAAATAGTTTCACTTTTTTTCTATTTCTGCTGTTGGGCAAATGAGCATGCTGTTGAGGCTAACTCATACGAATGTTTAAATTTTTCTCCTCTGACATCAGCTATTCATGAAAACCACCTGGGTATCCAAAATCTGTATTTATGGCTTTGCTTTATTATGGTTTTGCATTATTCATCTGCTAAATATCTTTTGAGTACTATTGTTCACCATTTCATCTCAGTACCTAGACTACGAAAAAGGGCTAACAAGAATAGTTCTTAATAATTAGGATTCTTAATTACATGCCAGGCACTGCTCCCTGTAGCCCTCTGATGTAGGTACTATTGTTATCCCCATTTTACAGATGGGGAAGCTAAACCATAGATGGAGTGTCTTAGCTAGGACTGCTTTGACAAAATACCATACACTGGGTGGCTTAAATAACAAACATTTCTTTCTCACAGGTCTGAAAGCAGGGAAATCCAAGATCAAGGTGCTGGCAGATTCAGTTCTGGTGAGGGTCTCCCTCCTGGCTTTCAGACAGCTGCCTTCTTGCTGTGTTTTCACATGATGGAGACAGAGGGAGCTCTGGTCTCTCGCTCTTCTTATAAGGACATTAATCCCATCATTGGGTTCCCTCCCTCATGACCTCATCTGAACATAAATACCTCTCAAAGGTTCCACCTCCTAATACTATCTCAGTGGGGACAGGGCTTTAACATATGAATTTTGGAGGGATACATTCAGGCCATAGCACAGAGGAAGTAACTCATCCAAGGCCTCATAGCTAAAAGGTGGTAGAGTTGGAATTGAACAAGGATTCCCACTTGAAAGTCTGTTCTTAGCCATAATGATGAGTGAGTGAGTGAGTGAGTGAGTGACTAAGGCACTGATGCTTCCCAAATTTCTTGAAACAGAGTAAAAATTTGAAAATTTGATGAAAAACACATAGGCTATGAGAAACAAATACTACTTGGAAAGGCATAACAGCCTCTTACCTGTTAAGGTGTATTCCATCTTCCTGATTTTGTATTTAAACAAATAAACAAAAAACACCCAACATCACTCTAGTTACTCTGTTATACTGAGGTTGAAGGACTTTTGCACACAGTTCTGGAAATTGGGACAACTGAGCACTACTGACCTGCCACAGGGATGTTGTGAGGGGTAATGAATGCTTGTAGAATGTTTAAGACATGAGTGAAAGACTTTGAAGTAATGCAAATTCTTATAAAATACAAGTTATTGCTGGCCAGGTGTGGTGGCTGACACCTGTAATCCCAGCACTTTTGGAGGCCAAGGCGGGCAGGTCATGGGGTCAGGAGTTTGAGACCAGCCTGGCCAACATGGTGAAACCCTGTCTCTACTAAAAATACAAAAATTAGCCAGGCGTGGTGGCACATGCTTGTAATGCCAGCTACTTGGGAGGCTGAAGCAGGGGAATCACTTGAACTGGGAGATGGAAGTTGCAGTAAACCAAGATTGCACCACTGCATTCCAGGCTGGGCAACAGGGCAAGCTTCTGTCTCAAAAAAAAAAAATGTATATATATAGCTTTTATATTGTTATTGCTGTTTAGTCAATTTATTCCCTTGGAAATCTTTGCTATCAGTGGTATCAGTGCACTGTGTACTTCCTGCCTACCTCTGAGGTTGTAAAGTAGGTAAAAGAGCAGATTTGATTGCTAAGAATATAGCATTGACCTCTATGTAAAATTTATAGGTTCTTACACACAGTGCTAAGGCTTTTGATCAGGGTCTTTGAAAGTATTGCATGCATACACTTTGAGTAAAAGATCATTCTAATTATTTCATAGTCATTGTTTAAACGAGAGACCTTTATAACTAATTGGAAAATCTTTAATACACTTTGAGTAATAACACTAGCTTTAATTTGAACTTCATATTATTGTTATCCAAATGATTTCCATAATAGAGACCATGGTTGATCTAAGCATGAGATTTTAAGTTCATGCCTTTCAAAACTATGGCTAAAAAGGAGGAGGATAGAAAATACTGTGTGCTGTCATGCCAAGCTCTCCGTGTAGGGACCTTATCTTCATCATTGAATTTAATCCTCAAAGCAGCCTTGCAAGGTAAGTATCTGTATTTTATAGATGGGAAAAACTAAGATTCCGAAAGTTTATGTAACTACGCATCTGGTAAGAGCTAGAGCCGAGATCCGTTTCCTGCTCTGTCTTTTCTCACAGTTGTTGCTACAACACCACAGAGCTGACTCGCCACCCTAGGCGTTAGTGAAGGCTTCCCTGAGGGAGCAGTGTTTGAGCTGAGCCTTGAAACAGAAGAAGACTCTAGGTAAATAAGGATAGCAAGGGCATTTCAGGCAAAGGAAAGGAAGTGTGAACGAGCAGGTGTGCCCTGTGAACTAAAAATGGCTGTCCAAGACAGAGAGCATGCATTTTACGAGGCTTGCAGGAGATCCTGTCTTACAAGTAGGAGATTCCAGAGGACCACCAATACTGGGTGCATTCAGGTGTCGCCATACAACTGTAGAAACAGGAATGCCTGATCTCCAAACTCTCATTGATCAGATAAAATAAGAATGGGGTAATGAAATAATTTTTCCTGAGGTGTATTCTTAGCTTCTAACTAAAAATTTTCACTGCTGAATCCTTATAGCTAACCCTGCACAAGGGTTCCACTGGACCCAGAGAATGGAAAAGATGCTAGGCTTTTTGCTTTCTCGAGGCTGGCACACATTTGGTGTGCATCTAAATCTCCCTTAAGCAAGGTGTAGAAAAAAAAGTGCTTTAACCAATTTGAATCGATGTTTCTTTCACCTGTGCAAGATCCATGAGAATAGAGATTGAAAGTTTTTAAAATTATATTAATAAATAAAAAGAAAGTTTTTTCATTATATTAATTATTATATTAATAAACTGAGTTTTTAAATTATATCACACACTGGGGCTTATCATGTATTTCTTTTCAACCAATGAACAAATAAGTAGATTTTGAAAACATCTTTTAGATTTCTATTAGATTCCTTGTTTAAAAAATAAATCTGAAATAAATATTTCTCTATACATATTAAAAAATGTTTTTCTTTTGGGTTTGCAAATAGGCTCTCCAAAGAACTGGGGCAAAGAAAAGTCCAAGGAAGCTACACATATCAGAAAACTCTGTGTTACTTGAGACCTGTACCATGTAAGACAATATTTTAATTTTTCTAAACTTTGTCATAAAGGGATGTCATTAGAGTGATACGTTTTTAGGTGGATATAATACTTGCCTTTATCCTCTTTTCATTGATATTTAAATATTATACATGTTTTAATTAGTGACAATTTTACAATAATGTGAGGCTCTGAGAAAAGTGTGCATTTTTGCTCATGAGAAATGGGAAATGTGTTGGAGTTTTGGAGTTCCATTTCAAAAAACTGAAGAAAAGAATACATGTACATGTGTATATGGTAGCTTCAACTGCATACTTTAATCAGCTTAGGAACGATTATCCCAAATTTGTTTCTTAACACATAGTATTATTCTTTCTAAGATGACTAAAACATAGTGTTTATTTCTGTGATAAAGTTAATTACGTACAAATTAGAAGTTATGCCGGGGGCCTGGAAATTCTCGAATGGAAATTCTATTTTCTCATAATTTCATGGCCTTTAAATATGTCACCATTGCATAGAGTCTTCACAGCAGGTCATAGAGACATAACATTAATTTTATTTGCCTAGGGGAGGTAAGTAAGTAACTGGTCATTGTGGATGTGATGTTGTAGGGAATACTTGATTATGCTAAAGTAGTTTCCAGCATTAATACCCTAGCTATTGCACTGAATTAAGAAGGTAGAGAAAGTTCAGAAGAAAATGATTGGAATGATAATACTAAAACTTCAGTGAGGTATGGTTAGTGGAATTAGAAATATTCATCCTGGACAGAATAGGAGGATATGAAACTAGTTTCAAATATTTGGAGAGCCGACAAGTAGAAGAGAAATTAAGGAATTATTTGTATTGTCCTATGGCCTTACACAGAAGCTATAAGTCTTTTGCCTCAAAATGAGAAAAGCACAAAGATGTCCAAAGAGGCAAAGGAAGTTCTTATTCAAGATGGCAGACACAGCACATATCGCCTTTCTACTTCAAATCTCATAGAAACATCAGTAAAGAAGAAATTAGAGCGATAAACTGAAGAATACTGGGTACAGAAGAAAGAGCATCAGGAACTAGAGTTAGAGACAAGTTTCCTGAAAGTGGAAATACTTTGAACTGTATTAACGGGTTAAATCACATTCACAGGAGAAGGCTGCAGTAGAGGCTAGAGCTATTTTTCCTGGCAACAGACCAGAGAGAAGCTCAACACTTGGAGTATGAGAGGAGAGTTGGAAAGAAATCAACTGTGGAATAACTGTGTGAGTCATAGACCACATTCTCCTTCCCTGCATCACATGCTCAGGCTAAAACCAGAGGACTAATATTTAAAATAATTGAATAGTCTTCATGAGAAGGAGCCCTAGTTGGGGTGGTGTCTCATCTGAGTAAAATTCTTCCCATTTTTTCTGGGAAGTGGGAGAAGTAGGGGAGGGGACAGCCAATTTCCTCTTCTTTCACTACAAGGTCTGAAGCAAAGGATGCCAGGGACAGCCACGTGTGTAGATAAGAGAGAGCTGAGCTAGGTAAGGCAGAACTGCCTGGACTAAGTGAGCTGACCTACCTCAGTTGTAGGTATAGCTCTAGCCAAGGATTATGACAATCTGAGGAAAAATGAGGACAAAAGAGCAGGTTGAGAGAAAAATGCAGTGACTCTAGAGGAAATAGATAATTCAGGACATACAAAGTATCTTTAAAGCTATTCTATTTAGTATCCTCATGGAAGCAAAAGTCAAGAGAAAGCATTTTTTAGTGCAAAATTAGATTGCCAAGAAGGAACAACAACAACAACAACAACAACAAAAACAAATAGTTACTAAAATAAAAAAGTAATTGCTAAAGTTAAAAATTCAAGAGAAGGCCTGGGAGAAAAAGTTGAAGAAATTGCTCAGAATGTAGCACAAAAAAGACAAAGGATGGAGAATATGGGAGAAAAATGAAGAGATTAGAGAAAAGTTGGTTAAAATTTGAACATCCAATGGGTTGTTCAGAAAGAGACAAAACAAAGGAGAGAATTTTCCATAAGTGAGGAAATAGAACTGGAGATTTTAAGAGCCCTAGAGAGTGCAAAATAGGATGAACGAACTAACTTAGCCCAAGGCACATTCTTGTAATATTTTAGATATTGAGAATAAAGGGAAGAGTCTAAAAGCCAAAAGAAGAAATTACTCAATCAGAATCCAATTGGTATTAGATAGATCATCAGCCACCGTAAATACTAAGTAAAACAAAACAAGAAGCAAGCCTCCCAAATGTGTTTCTGAACCCCAAATTCTCTACTTAACCAAACTATCAATCAAGAGTGAGGCATTTTCAAACATGTAAGAACTCGGACCATTTACTACCCACAGACAATTTCTGAAAGAATTACTGAAGCAAAACAAAAAAGAATACAAGTAGGAAGAAGTCATGGCCTCTAAGGAGAGTGGATCTTACCCAAGATTGTAATGAAATATAATGCCAGAATGACAACCTTGAGGCAGACTTAGAAAGACATCAGTCTAACTTAGAACCAGAAGTCAGATGCTCTGTGAAGAATCTCTTTCAGGAGGACATGGATTTCTTGTATAAATTGAATGACTGAGAAGCTGAATGGTCTGTGACAAGGTAAAGGCCTGGTAGGTCACTATGATAAGATGTCATCCTAATATTCTCCAAACTATGAAGTAATTTTCTTCTTCTAATAGCAAAGGTTTATTGACAAGAGTTTATCTCCTCTATAGACTCAAGGGCACTGCTGTACTTGGTTCTGCAGTGAGTGAACCATTGTCTCCCTACGAATATTGTGAATGCAACTTTTCAGTTTTCAGTTTAAAAAATCAATTTATAGACAATGAGTCATAGATGAATTGTAGTTATAGGACAAGTGTGAAAACAATAGTACACTGGAATGGAGGTTTGGAGAGAAGGAAAAAAGAGAGGGAAGAAGATGTAATGATACTGGATTCTTTTCATCAGAAATAAAAAGAATTAAGAGGTGTTGTATCTACATTTGAGAGGTCAAAATTGGGTTTTAAGCATCTTATATAAATTTGTTAATTGTAGTGACATCACACTGAGGCAGTATAAATAACATAGTCATTAAGAGCAGGGATCCTGGAGCCAGAACACCTGGATTTGAAGTTTTGCTCCACACTTCAACTTAGGCACATTGCTTATCTGCACCTTGGTTTTCTCAGCAAAAAAAAAAAAAAAAAAAAAAAAAAAAGAAGATAGTTAATATTTCACAACATTATTCAAAACTAAAAAAAGTTGATTATATAAAGTGCTTAGAACAGTCTTTGGCACATAAAAAATTGTTCTATATCATATGGTACTGAAGACGATGATGATGACGATGACGAAGGAAAACAACAACTAAACATCTGGAGAAAAGGGAACCCTTGTACACTGCTGGTGGGAAAGTAAATTAGTACATTATTATGGAAAACAGTCCAGAGGTTCCTCCGAAAATTAAAAATAAATCTACATATTATCCAGAAATCTCACCTCCTGGTATATATGCAATGAAGAAAAGTATGGCAAAGAGACCTCTGTACTCCCATGTTCATTGCAGCGTTATTTACAGTAGCCAAGAAATGAAATCAACACAAGTGTCCATCAATGGATGAATGGATAAAGAAAATGTGGGGAAGGAGATTAGAGAGATGTTGATCAAAGGATACAAGGTTTCAGTTAGACAGGAGAAATAAATTCAAGAGTTCTGTTGTATAACATGGAGACTGTAGTTAATAACAATGTGTTGTATTCTTGAAAGTTGCTCTAAGAGAATATGTTTTAAGTGTTGTCGCCACAAAAATGTTAAGTATGTGAACAAATGCATATTTTAATTAGCTCAATTTAGCTATTTCACAATGTATACATATTTTAAAACAAATTGACATGGTAAATATATACAATTCTTTGTCAGGTACAAAATTAAACTAGAATAAAACACAAAACATTTAAAAAATTTTTAAAAATTTAATGGGAAAAGATTAGAAAACAAAAGTAATAGTTTTTGAGAAAATTAATTTTTTCAGTATTTTAAAATAAAAGATCAGTGAATGTTTAAAGTTGACAAATTAATAAAGAGAGGCATAACCATATTGAGTTATGGAAGCAATCTTCAGGTAAATTTTTTTAAAAGATGATCAAAAGCAGTTATCACTGCCAACTGGAACTTCGGGAGAGAGCAGGGAGGATTTTCTTTCTATTTTGTCCTATTTTAAAGGTTTTTAAGAATTTATATGTAAGCACTACTTTTATTTAGTTTTTGCCAATTTAACTGAGGTGTAATTGACATACAATAAACTGCACACATTTAAAATGTAAAATTTGATACATTTTCGACTTAGATACATACCCCTGAAACTATCACAATAATCAAGATGATGAACATAACCATCAACCATCATGCTCTAAAGTTTCTTCACGCCCCTTGGTTATCTCTTCTTCCTACCTCTTCTTACTCCCCCAATCTCAGGCAATCACCGTTCTGCTTCCGTGACAATAAATTGGCTTGCGTTTTCTAAAATTTCATATCAATGAAATCATATAGTATGTACTCTTACATCTGGCTTCTTGCATTCAGCATAAGTATTTTGAGATTATTCACACTATACTGTGTATCAATGCATTTATTCTGTGGATAAACCACAATTTTTGTTTTGTTTTGTTTTTTCCAGTTTTTGACTATTACAAATAGAACTGCTGTTATCGTTCATGAACAAGTCTTGGTATGGGCATGGGACTTCATTTCTTTTGGATAAATACTTAGAAGTGGAATGCCTGGATTATATGATAGGCATATGTTTAAGTTTTTAAGAAACCGCCATACGTTTTCCAAAGTGTTTTACAATATATGAGAATTCTGTTTTCTCCACATCCTTATCTTGGCAGTCAACTCTTTATCAGCCATTCCGACAGCTATGTTGGGGTATCTTATTGCAGTCTTATTTTACATTTCCTTGGTGACTATTTATATGGACTATATTTTCATGTTTTTGTTTGTCATCTGTATATCTTTATGGAGAAGTATCTGTTCAGATAGTTGGTCATTTAAAAATTGTTTTTCTTTTTATTGAGATTTCTGTTTTCTTTATATATTCTGGATACAAAACTTTCATTAAAGATATGATTTACAAGTATTTTCTTCCAATCTGTAGCTTGACTTTTTATTCTTTTAACAGTGCCTTCTGAAGAATAGGAATTTTTTATTTTGGTGAAGCTCAGTCTTTATCTTTTATGGATTGTGCTTGGGTATTATGTTTATAAAATGTTTACATAACCTATGATCACAATGATTTCTCTTGGGTTTAGTGTTAGGTTTTATATTGAAGTCTATGATCAGTTTTAAGCTAATCCTTGTATATAGTATGAAACAAAATTATATTTATTTGCATACATGTTCCAATGCTATTTGTTGAGTCTATTCTTTCTTCACCAAATTGCCTTTGTACTTTTGCCAAATATCAGTTGCTCAAATATGTGTGGATCTGTTTATGGACACTCTATTTTGTTTGACTGATATATTTGTTATTCTTTATCCTAATATCAGACTTTATTGATTAGTCTTATCATAAGATCATAAGCCTTGAAAATACATAATTAGTTCTCCAACTTTGTTCTTTTTTGTCAAAATTGTTTTGGATTTTTTTTTTTTTTTTTTTTTTGAGATGGAGTCTTGCTCTGTTGCCCAGGCTGGAATGCAGTGGCACAATTTCAATTCACTGCAGCCTCTACCTCCTGGGTTACAGCAATTCTCCTATCTCAGCCTCTCTAGTAGCTGGGATTACAGGGGAAAGCCACCATGCCTGGCTAATTTTTTATTTTTTTATTTATTTTTTGTATTTTTAGTAGAGATGGGGTTTCACCATGTTGGCCAGGCTAGTTACGAACTCCTGACCTCAGGTGATCCACCTGGCTTGGCCTCCCAAAGTGCTGGGATTACAGTTGTGAACCACTGTGCCCAGCCTGGTTTGGCTCTTATAGATCCTTTGCATTTCCATATGAATTTTAGAATCAGCTTGTTGATTTCTACAAATAAACCTTTTGAGATTTTTTATTGGGATTGAATTAGGTCTGGATATCAGGTCAGGAGGAATTGACATCTAACAGTATGAAGTCTTCTCACCTATGACCAATGTACATCTCTCTCATTTATTTAGGCCTTCTTTAATTTTTCTCTGTGGTTTTATAATTTGTAATGAAAAGATCTTGCCTATATTTGTTAGATTTCAATAGAAATAGTTCATATTTTCATCCTATTTTGTTATTTTTAAAATTTCATTTTCCAATTATTTGTTGACATAATGTAAGAAATGAAATTTATTTTTGCATATTGATAGCATATTCTGTAAACTTGCTAAGCTCACTTATTAGTTCTGCAAGCTTTTTTATAGATTTCTTCAGTTTTTCTATATAGACAATCATGTTGTTGGCAAAGATAGTCTTACTTCTTCTTATCCAATCTGGATGTGTTTTATTTCTTTTTCTTCTATGACTACACTGGCCACACCCTCCGATGCAGTGTTGAATAGAAGTTTGAGAGCAAACATCCTTGTCTTGTTCCTGATCTTAGAAGGAAAGCATTTAGTGTTTTGCCAGTAAGTAGGGTATTAGTTATACTTTTTTGTATATGCCCTTTATCTGGTTGGGGAAGTTCCCATTTATTTTAGTTTGCTATAAATTTTCATCAGGAATGGCTGTTGGATTTTTTCTTTTTTTTTTTTTTTATGCACTGATATAATCATATGGTTTTCCTTCTTTGATATTTTAATATGAGTTACATTGATTTTTTTATTATAGCAATCTTGCGTTCTTAGGATAAGTCATTATGTACTACCCCTTTTATGTGTTGTTGGATTTGATTCCTTAGAACACTGTTTGAAACGTTCACACCTATGTTCATGAGAGCTATGGCTCTGTGGTTTTACTTCTTTTCATGTCTTTGTTCGGTATTTAGAGTATTGAGCTAACTACGTACAATGAGTGGGGAGTTATTTCCTTCTCTTCAAATTTTTGGGAGAGTTTATGCAGAATTAGTATTATGTCCTTCCTTAAATATTTGATATATAACACATTGCATGCCTGTATGAAAACATCTCATGTACTCCATAAATATATACACCTATTATGTAAACCCCAATTTTAAAAAAATTATTTTATTTCATCAAAGTTGTCAATAATTTTGGCATTTGAACTTCCAATAGTGTGAAAATTTTAAAAAATGATAATTGTGGTATAAAGTTGTTCACAATATACTCATCCTGTTAATATCTGTAGCATCTGCAGTGATGTCACCTTTTTTGTTCCTGATACTGGGAATTTCTGTTTTCCATTTTTTCCCTTATCAGTCTGACTAGACACTTATCATTTTTGTTGACCTTCTCTAATATTCAGCTTTTGGCTTCATTGAGCTTTATTGTTTTTGTGACTTCTATCTCATTGAGTTCCACTCTGATTTTTATTATTTCCTTTCTTCTGCTTACTTTGCATTTTATTTTTTCTTCTTTTTCTGTCTTCTTAAGGGGAAGCTGAAATCATGGATTTGAGAAATTTTTTCTCCATTATTGGAGGTATTTATTACTATAAATTTTCACCCAAAGTACTTATTTAGTGGCATCCACACATTTCAATATGTTCTTTTTAAGTTTTCAGTTAGTTCAATCATGTTTTCTAATATCCTTTTTGATTTCTTCTTTTATCAGTGGGAGCATTTAGAAGTGTATTATTTCATTTGCAAATATTTGGAAATTTGCCATAAAACTTTTTGTTATTGAGTCTCAATTTAATTCCATTATAGTTAAAAGAAATATTCAGTTGGGCTTAAATTCATTCACACATATTGAGACATGTTTCATGGTCCACAATATCGACTGTCTTGTTAATGTTCCATGGGCATTTGAAAAAAAATGTATATACAGCTGTTGTTTGGTAAGGTGTTCTATGCCAATATGTCTTGTTGGTGGGTAGTTTTGTTCAAGTCTTCTATATATTTTGTGTGTGTGTGTGAGAATCTGTAATAATATGGCCCTTTATTTTTTACATTACACATAGTGTATGGGGGTTAAAAACAACAGTAACTTTTCTAGGGCAAATTGTGTTTACACACATGGAAAAACTAGAAAATGTCCAAGCAGCAGAAGAGCAGATGGTTTTAACTCCGTCAACTGCCTCAGTGAAGCAACATGCTGCATCCAGTGCCAATGCTTTTCCCTGCAAACATGGGATGCCCAGAGCTGACGCAACGCCATCTACTCCGCCCTTGCTCTGCAGCCATGGTCATCCTCTGTTATACTACCTCTTCTCTCAGCCTCCAACTCCTCTGTGTCTGGGGCGTAGCATTTGTACTCTGGAGCGTCATCCAGGTCCAGCTCATCTTCGCCCTCCTCGCCCAACAGATAACTCTTGAGGGAGCTGTCCCGCTCCAGCTCCAGGCTGGGCTTGGCCTTCTTCCTTCCGTTTTTCATCTGCACTGTCAGCTCAGCCACCTGCCCCTGCCACACCAGGCCCCCAAGCCCTTTATCTTTCCTCCTTTTGTACTCCATAATCTGTTTGTTGAGTGCCTCATGATATTTTTTCTCTATTGTTCTATTACTATTGAGAGATGGGTATTGATATCTTTGTCTATAGCTGTAGATTCTGGTCCATTTCTCTTTGCATTTAAATGAATTTTGCTTCCTGTATTTTAAATTGCTGTTACTAAGCACATAAGCATTTAAGATTGTTACGTACTCTCAGTGAATTGACCCCCTTATTCATTATGAAATGACCTTCCTTGTCTCCAGTTATATTAATATTCTTTGCTCTGCTATATTCTTATGCTGACATTAATATAGCCACTTCAGCTTCCTTTACATTAGTCTTAGCATGTGAACATGTCTGTTCAGGCTACCATAACAAAACAGCACAGGCTGGGTAACGTAAACAACAGAAATTTATCTTCCCACAGTTCTGAAGACCGAAGTCCAAGATCAAGGTGCCAGCAGAGTTGGTGTCCGGTGAGGTCTCTCTTCTTGGCTTGCAAGTGGCCTTCTCGCAGTGTCCTCGCAGAGCCTTTTCTCTTTGTGCCAGCAGAGAGTGGGGTGAGGAGAGAAAGAGCAAGCTCTGGTGTCTCTTCGTTTTCTTATAAAGATACCAGTTCTGTTGGATTAGAGCCCCACCCTTATAGCCTCATTCAACTTTAATTACTTCTTTAATGCCCTTATCTCAAAATACAGACAAATTGGGGGTTAAGATTTCATCATAGGAATTTTGGAGAGACACAATTCAGTCCATAGCAGCATGATATATTTTTCTATCCTTTTACATATAACTCATTTTCTTCTAGCATGTGAAGTGTTTTTCTTACAGGAAGAAGAGAGTTGAATTTTGCATTTTTACCCAATCCTGACAATCTCAGTTGAGGGGGTCAAAATAATAACAACATTTAATGTGATTATTGATATGCTAAGGTTTAGATTTATCACCTTGCTATCTGCTTTCTATTTATTCTATGTGGTAATTGTTCATTTGTACATTTCCTGCCTTCTTTTAGATTATTTTTATTAATTCATTTTATCTTTTCTGTTGGTTTATTAGCTACAACTTTGATGGATACACACACACACACACACACATACACACACACACACACACGTTGTTATTTTGACCCCTAAAGTTGAAATTGTCAGGGTTGCATAAAAGAGCAAAATTCAACTCTACTTCTTCTATAAGAAAAACACTTCCCATACTAAAAAAAAAAAAATTTGTTAATGTAAATTATGGAAAATATATATCATGCTGGTATGGACTGAATTGTGTCTCCAAAATTCATATGGTGAAACCTAAACCCCCAATTTGACTGTGTTTTGAGATAAGGGGATACATTAAAATACATTTGATTTCAAACATATTTTTTCATTTCTAGAAGTTTGATGTGTATATATTTTTAATATCTTTTAGTGTCTCTACTTAACTTTCTGAGCATATATAGCTGTAATAGCTGTTTTCATATCCTTGTGTGTTAATTTTAATGTCTGCCCCAGGTTTAGTTTGGTTTCTGTTGATTGTTTTTCCTTCATTATGGTCATATTTTCCTGCTTCTTTGCCTTTCTGGTTATTTTTTATTGTATGCCAGACATTGTATATTTTTTCCTATTGGGTGTTGAATTTTTTAAATTCCTATAAATATTCCTGAGCAGTTGAGTTGTTTGGAAACAGTTTGTTTTGGGGGATCAAACCTTTATCATTTGTTAAGCAGGATCAGAGGAGTGTTTAGTCTAGGGCTAATTTTGCCCCACGACTGAGGCAAGATCTCTTTGAGTACTCTACCAAGTGATTAATGAATTAGGAAATTTTCTAGTCTGGCTGATAAAAGTAAGCCCTTTTCCAGTCATGTGTAAGAACTTTATACTGTTCCCCTTAATCCTTTGGGACAGTTCTTTTCCTGATCTGCGGTTGTTTCCTCATGTGTGCGTGATAATCAGTAGTCTGATGAATACTTGAGAGGGTCCCTTTACAAACCTTGCTGTCATATTTTCTGTAGAGAGTATCTTGCATTAGCTGATTGAAAGCATTATTCTTGATTGGGACTTGGCAGTCCTGTTTACTACCTGTCCTGTATGGAACATCACTGCCTACTTTAGGAGGGGCTGGGGCTGGGTGGGCAGTTCCTGCAAAAAACTTCAAATGACTAATTAGAAATGTCAGTGGCATTTTCTCCCTCAGAAATACTGCTGTTTAGGATCATGAATTTTCTTTTTCTCATATTTGGTTTAATTATCTTTCTTTCAAAGAATTTTTTTCTGGAGTGAATATTTTACTTGTATATTAGGGATAGTTTTTAAATAATCAGAACACAACTACACTCCTCAATGATCATCATTTGCATTACTCATTCAATTTTTCTGGCTGGCAGTCTATGGGCCACTGGGAGGCCCAGCCAGGGGTGTGGTCATCAGGACTAACCAAAGCTTGGGCTTTAGTGGGCAGTCGGGCCCCAGGACCAAGCATATCTCCTTCCTCTGCGGCTTGACTGTGTGCCTCTCCTCTCGAGGTGCAACTGTACCATGGGTCTCCCGTCCTCTGCAGATCAGGAAGAGCCTGACCACAGTCCTTTGGAATAATATTTGCTAGTATTCAATGTTCTTTCTTGTGTCTCCACTCATATCCATATTTTCTCAGAATTTCATAAATTGAGCACTTTGGGGGTTTTTACTTTTTTGTTACTATTATTTATACTGTCTGTTCCTACTTTACGCTGTGTTATTTGTGTCATTTTAATCAGTCCCATAAGTCTGTGTTTGAACTGCCCACCTCTACCTGCTTTTGTTTCGGGTGGCGACTGTGCTATCTGCCCCTGCCACTTGTTTTAGGCCCTACTACTTTTTCCCTCTGGTGTTCCTTCTTTTGTGTATGCCATCTGTTATTACTGAATATGTTATTGTTGTTTTCATCTTCTTATTTTGTTTTTTCCTCTTCTTCCTTCCACACTTGTTGATGTTGGACAAGGCTCATAATCTGAGACAAGACAAGCTGGTCTTTCCTCTATCAAAGCTGCCTTCTGCAGGGAGCTGTCCTTCATTCTCAATTACTTTATCTACTTGTTTTTGCCTTTTTCACATCCAACCTTAATCTCTATTTTTCTTTCTTCACCTATATCTCAAACTGTTAGAGTGGAGCCTAACATGTAGTATGTATTCAGTAAATATCTGTTGAATAAAAGAAAACAATAAGTGAATGAGTGGTTGTTTGGTAATTATTGCCTTAGTTGTTTTTATTTGCGTTCCTGGAAGCTGGTATTCCTGGTTCATCATTGCGTGTTGTGCATATGTTTATCTAGTTTGCCTTACCTCATGCCCCACAAAGACCACACATTTTTTACTATACAGGAAGTGCTGTTGCATCCTAGGCTTCTATATGCATAATGATTTTCCTTACCATGTGTGCTGATGTGTTTTTTCAGTGTTTGGGAAATGGAGGCTTTTGTGCATAGAAAGAAACCATGTACAGGTATTTGAATATTAAAATGACATTTAATTAATTGAAGCTGCAAACTTGAATCTGTAATTTTCTTAGGACTTTAAGTTCACTTTGTGATTTTGATTTTACTTATAAACTAAGTAATTTTTATATAATTTGAAATCACTCTTCCACTTATTGATTAATTCAGCTTTAGTAGATTAAAATCCTCTATAGTCATGGTAATAAGCCATCAGTTAAGCTCCCCTAAATTTTTAAAACCACTTCTAATTTATTACATCAAGAAACTGAGTTGCCTCACAAGGCCAACTAAAGCCTCAAAAACCAAAATCAAAGAAACTGTAAATCTAATAATTCACCCTTAAAATCATAATAAGCCAAAATATTCAAATACTATCTATAAACATTATCAAATGATCAACTCTGTGACTTAAGATAATGAGAATAAAATAGATTATAAATTTCACTTAGAAACTATGAAGATCAATTTGTCAGATTCCCTAATATTAGGTTTTATTAAACGTTACTAACACTTTAAACACAAAAATTATAACTTTTGTTTTTAAACCTGTTAAACAGTATTCATGCCTTGGGTGGGTCCAATTTACTTCACGATGTTTATGTTCAATTTTAAGCATTTCTATAATTGTAAAATCATTTCCCTGTGAAGGGGAGCAGTTTTACCATCCCGACTGGGCTGAGGTTATGTGGTTGAAAGACCTGGGGCTGAGATATAGTTACTTATCAGATGTTTAAGATAAACATGGGTCATAGGCTACAAACTTCTAGAATGATTCTGTTCAAGCCACAGACCGACACAGTGAGTCTTTTTCTATATGCTGTGTCCATGAGGGGCCAAGATCCTGTCTTTTTGTTGGGAATGATTTGGCAGACTATGTCTCCTGACCATTTTAACCCCACATTACACTTTTCCCCAAATCTTTCATAACACCTTAAAACATTTTTCTGGGTAGAGAATTGTTTGCCGTATTTATGTTGCCACAAATTGCTTTTATCACTTGGTGAGATTCTTCATTTCTTTCATACTGTTTGTTTTTCAGCTTGACTTTAAATCTTGTGTACAAATCCAAAATTTGAACGTTAACTGGGAGTTTTATGACATTAAGGAATTTCTATTCACCATTCTTTTAGATGTGATCATGGTATCATGGGTATTTTTAAGAGTTATCTTTTAGAGATCCATTCAGAAATATTTACTGATGAAAATATCAAAACACTAGTCAATAAATCATATTAGACCCAAAGTATTTCATTCATGCAAATCCTCAGGATCACAGTGATTTAGAAAAGGTCAAATCCAGAGGCCAGAGCAGGGCCCTTCCCTAATCAGCTTTATCTTTCAAGCTTTTCTTAATTGACCCTTTTGGTTGCAAATGAAAAGAATCCAATTCAAGTTAAAGTAGCAAAATCTCCTCTCTGCCCCTTCCCCTCTGTCATCTCCCCTCTCCCCTCACTTCTGATTATTTTTGCCTAGGTTTGGACTAATGTTTAGTCTTGTTCCACATGGTAGCAAGAAGGCTTTGGGTAGCAATTTCAAAAGGAGAGACTCAGCTGTCAGCATCCATGACAGTTTCTTCAGAGAGCACTGATTGGCCATGCTTGGGTCATGTGTATTCCTCTGGACCAATCACTGTGACTCAGGAAATGGGGTGTTCTGATTAGACACCCTGATCACAGGGCAGTGGGAGAGGCAGGGTCCTTTGCTCCATAGACTCCAGAGAATACCATGGAGTTGGGGAGGGACAGTTCTCTGCAGTAAGGAATGCCAGACACAAACGTGACAGATGCCCATTACAGAACAAAATATATTCAGACAATTTTATGAGATTCATGTATATCAAGGCTTCGGCTGTTCCTGCTGCCAGCTATAATTCATGTCTGTCCCAAATGGAAAGGCACTTGGCGACTTGGCGGCTGATTAACTCAATCCCTTCTTCCTTGGCATAGCACTATTTCATTTTTGTATTGCACAGTTCCAAATCTGTCTTTTACTTTTCCTGGAACTGCTAATACATTACAGTCTTTATCCAAGTCACACAAGGTCTTCTATATTTGTTTTTAATTTGGAATCATCACCAAGTTTTTCCAGAATTCTATCTTCTTTCCTATAGATATATATTCTCTAGGATAACTCCTGTTTCCCAGCTAAGCCAACTTTCTGGGGATTTGAATTACTGAAAAGATGTCCCTTTAGGCTTATCCCAATTCATGTAATAAATTGAGTCCCAGTGCATAATCTCACAGTCAGCTGCTTTTAAAATGAATTCTAAACTCAATTGAGTTTCCATTCAAGAGGCATTTCCTATTCCTACTTTTATCTCCCGCTGTCAGAAAATGCAGAACTGCTTCTAGTTTCCTGTCCTCCTGGGATGCTGCTGCTGCTGCTGCTGATGATGACAGTTATAATAATAAAGTAGTTCATATTTACTAAGTAAATTAGTGCTGGCATTGTGCTAGGTATTTAGTGCAATATCTCTTTTAATCCTGACAGTGTGCTGTGAGGCAGATGTCAAATCCCAATTTTACACAGAGGGAAAGAGGCTCAGAGTGGTGACTTACTCCAGGCCATACAGACAGTAGGTGGACTATCTAAGATTTGAAACCAAGTCAACTCAACCCCAAGTGCCATGCTCTTTTTCCTTGTGTTTAGACACATGGAACTATCACCTTTCTTTCCCTGTTCTTATTACTCCTTCCCCACCTTACTTATTTTGCTTTCCTTTCCAGCCCACTCCAATTTTTCTATCTTTTTTCCTGCCTCTCTTATGCAAAGGTTTAATTTGCCTTCCCCATAATAGGCACTTAATAGGTAGATGTTGTTGAAATAGTTGTGTTGCCAATTTATTGAACAGTCTAAACTCACACTTTCATAATGATGGTCATTTGATCCCTTCAACCACCTCTGTAAGGAAAGCCATTTCATGTATAAGAAAATTAAACATAGAAAATGAAAGAAGACATCTGGAGTCAACTCGCTTTATCAGAATGAGGGGTTAAAGCCATTGAACAGGTCATGCCCAAATAGACTTTTGAAAACCTAGAAAAAGCAAGCGATCGATCTGCCTCATTTAGAATAAACGCCTGGGTTCTTTCCATGGTCTGATCTTCTTCTTTTTTGTCCTTTTTATAGTCTCAGCCTCCGTGCCCCAGGCTGTTTCTCCTATAGGCAAGCTTTTACTTCGGGGTTCTGCTCTAGCTAGAGTCTCCACCCGGAGCTCTCTTCCCTCAGAAATCAACAAGGCATTCTCTCTCACCTCTTTCAACTCTTTGCTCACATGTCTGCTTAGTGAAGCCTTCTTCAGCTATCATATTGAAACTCATATCCCCAGTTCCTATAGGATTCCCTTTCCCCTTTCCTATTTTACTTTTCTCCATAGAACTTTCCACTTGTTAAGTTAATATCATTATTTAACATTTTCTGAATTTAAAGAATGTTTCGCCATTAGGACAGGAATTTTGCCTGTTTAATTTACTAACACACAGTAAATAATAAATATTCATGCAATGGATGAATGAATAAATGCAGATTTTCATTCATTCATTTATTCAAGAGACATTGACCTCACAGGAGATGAGCTACCTGTCCTCCTGCCCAGCCTCAAGGCGGAAGGCTGATAAAAGCCCAATGCCAAATATGAAAATAAGTATCACAGTCAGGCATTGAGTAATAAAAAGGAGTGTAAAATTGCTGTCCTAATTACAATGCATTGGAAAAGCCCAGTTTAAGAAAAAGAAAGATCTGTAAGACAGGGTCAGCCAGAGAAAGATAGGAAAGGAATTCTAGAGATAGAATCCTTCCCCTCTGCTCCAGCCCAAGGTGCTGCCTCCTGTTACCTGAGAAATAAGAAGGCAGGTCTGCTTCTGTTATTTTGGGACTCAGCAGGGCAGCCTTGTTAAAGACCAGACAATATACCGTTTCTCAATTTAAGTGCAACTGACTTGCATGTTTTAGAGTAAATTCTGTTAATATGCAAGCACTAATATTGGAATACAAGCAGCCCAGTGCAGGAGGATTTTTTTTTTTTTTCAGAACAAGTTATTGTATTTTGATGAATAAAAGCAGTAGCTGGCAATTGAAAAAAAAGTTATTTACTCAGTAAGACAGCACATGCCCTAAAAGTAATGGGCCTTTTCCTACACGTGAAAACAAGGGTATTGGTTTTAGAGACCACACATTATTTGGTTCCAACTTCACTGGGACAGGAAACACAGCAAAGGAAGTGCTGAAGCTATGTTGGTATAAAAGCCTGCGACGAATGTGACACACAGGACCATCAGCTCAGTTCCTGCTTCTGAAAACAAATCTCGAAGCGTCATTTCCGGAAATATTTCTGTCCCTAGCAGAGCTCCAGGCAGGCTCCAGGCCAGGAGGTGGTGTGCCACAGTTCCTCAGCTCTGGTCCGTTACTTTTACTATCTCAATCTTCAAGCAAGTAGTTAGGGTTAACTACCAAGTAGGGATCTTCTTCAGAGCTCCTACTTCCCTCTGTGGAGCCTTTCAGTCCAGCCTGGGTGGAAGAACATGATCATAGTGTGAATGAATTAGAACATGATCATAGTGTATAAGTCGATGAATGACTTTCTCTATGATTCTTTTTTTATTTATAAGTTCTTCTTCAGAGTCTATCTCTGATTCAATTTCCTTCAAGTACCAGTTAACGAGCTTGCTCCTCTTTAATGCTGACTCGTCCTCTTCTTCCATCTTTCTGAGTTGAAGCACAATAAGGTTAGCGATCTGGCAGCACTCAAGAAACCCAGCCTTAAGGAGGCTTTGGGAGCAGATTCTTGATTTGTGTCTTCACTATAGCTGTTGATTCTGTTCACAGGGGCAGGGCTGTCAGCATGACCATTGATGCCACCAGCACCTTCATCTACCTCCATCTGGATCTCTTCCTCTTGATCTAGATTGACAGCAGGTGTTTCTACACTGATGCTTGATTTATTCAGTAACCCGAAAGCTTCCTTCACACGTTTAAGTGGGACCTCATCACAGCAGTGCATCCAAGTGGAATAATAATTTTGATTGTTTTGCCTGATAGTTGATGCAATTTCTTCATAGTGTTGATGATCTATACAATTTTGTATGTTTTTGAGTGGTTGGTACCATTTTTTTTCTTTTCATATTTAGTGCTTCCTTCTGGAGCTCTTGTAAGTCAGGCCTGATGGTGACAAAATCTCTCAGCAGTTGCTTGTCTGTAAAGGATTTTATTTCTCCTTCGCTTATGAAGCTTAGTTTGGCTGGATATGAAATTCTTGTTGAAAAATTATTTTCTTTAAGAATGTGGAATATTGGCCCTGACTCTCTTCTGCCTTGTAGGGTTTCTGCAGAGAGATCTGCTCTTAGTCTGATGGGCTTCCCTTTGTGGGTAATCCGACCTTCCTCTCTGGCTGCCCTTAACATTTTTTTTCCTTCATTTCATCATTGGTGAATCTGATGATTATGTATCTTGGGGTTACTCTTCTCAAGGAATATCTTTGTGTGTTCTCTGTATTTCCTGAATTTGAATGTTGGCCTGTCTTGCTAGGTTGGGGAAGTTCTCCCAGATAATATCCTGAAGAGTGTTTTCCAACTTGGTTCTATTTTCCCTGTCACTTTCAGGTACACCAATCAAATGTAGGTTTAGTCTTTTCACATAGTCCCATATTTCTTGGAGTCTTTCTTTGTTCCTTTTCATTCTTTTTTTCTCTAATCTTGTCTTCCTACTTTATTTCATTAAGTTGATCTTCAGTCTCTGATATCCTTTCTTCCGCTTGACCAATTCAGCTATTGATACTTGTGAATACTTCACAAAGTTCTCGTGCAGTGTTTTTCAGCTCCATGCTTTTGTCCGTTTGCCAAACTCATTCTCCGTCCAGTTTTGTTCCCTTGCTGTCAAGGAGTTGTGATCCTTTGGAGGAGAAGAGGTGTTCTGGATTTTGGAATTTTCAGCCTTTTTGTGCTGTTTTTTTTTTCCCCTTATTTTTCTGGATTTATCTATGTTTGGTCTTTCATGTTGGTGACCTTCAGATGTGGTTTATGTGTGGACGTCCTTTTTGTTAATGTTGATCCTTTCTGTTTGTTAGTTTTCCTTCTAACAGTCAGGTCCTTCTGCTGCAGGTCTGCTGGAGTTTGCTGGAGGTCCACTCCAGACCCTGTTTGCCTGGGTATCACCAGCAGAGGCTGCAGAACAGCAAAGATTGCTGCCTGTTCCTTCCTCTGGAAGCTTTGTCCCAGAGGGACACCTGCCAGATGCCAGCCGGAGCTCTCCTGTATGAGGTGTCTGTCGACCCCTGCTGGGAGGTGTCTCCCAGTCAGCAGGCATGGTGTTGGACCCACCTGAGGAGGCAGTCTGTCCCTTAGCAGAACACAAGCATTGTGCTGGGAGATCCGCTGCTCTCTGCAGAACCGGCAGGCAGGAATATTTAAGTCTGTTGAAGCTGTGTTCACAGTCGCCCCTTCCCCCAGGTGCTCTGTCCCAGGTAGATGGGAGTGTGATCTGTAAGCCTCTGAGTGGGGCTGCTGCCTTCTTTCAGAAATGCCCTGCCCAGAGAGAAGCTTCAGTACCGGTGGACACCTCCCCCCCCACGAAGGTTGAGTGTCCCAAGTCGACTTCAGACTGCTGTGCTGGCAGCGAGAATTTCACGCCAGTGGATCTTAGCTTGCTGGGCTCTGCAGTGGTGGGATCCACTGAACTAGACCACTTTGCTCCCTGGCTTCAGCCCCCTTTCCAGGGGAGTGAATAGTTCTGTCTTGCTGACATTCCAGGTGCCACTGGGGTATGAAGAAAAACTCCTGTAGCTAGCTCGGTGTCTGTCCAAACAGCCGCCCAGTTTTGTGCTTGAAACCCAGGGTCCTGGTGGTGTAGGCACCAGAGGGAATCTCCTGGTCTGTGAGTGGGGAAGACCATGGGAAAAGCGTAGTATCTGGGGCCGGAGTGCACCATTCCTCACAACACAGTCCCTCAGAACTTCCCGTGGCTAAGGGAGGGAGCTCCCCAACCCCTTGTGCTTCCTGGGTGAGGTAAAGCCCCACCCTCCTTTGGCTCACCCTCTGTGGGCTGCACCCACTGTCTAACCAGTCCCAGTGAGATGAGTCCAACTTACTTGCCAAATACCTACTCTTTTAAATATTTTCTCTGGAGAAAAGTCATTTTGCTTTTAACTTTAAAAAAATACCACAACTTTTCTGGTAAATTGCCCACCAGATGTTTTGAGCTTAGAGTCTCAGGGCAGCCTTTGTGTTGTGGTTGCAAACATACCCATCATCTAGAGCGGGGTCGGGAAACTACATCTGTGTCACAAACCTGACTGCCATGTGTTTTTGCAAATGAAGTTTAGGACAACCACAGTCATTGCGTCTTGTTCACTGTCTACTGTCTACATGTATGTGTATGTCTGTGCTATGGCAGAGTTGAGTAGTTGAGATAGGGACAGCATGGTCCACAAAGCTTAAGATATTTGCTCTCTAGCCCTTGACAAAGAAGTTTGCCAACTCCTAATCTAGTAGATGCAAATTTCTGTTATAAAGTCTGTACTTAACTTGCCCATTCTTTTAGAATAGCATGGATAATAGTGTACATAATAAACTGTTCCAAAATGGTAATATGGTTTGCTGACCATATATTATTCTATCACCATTTCCCTCATGATGTTAACCGTTAGATGAAAATGCTATTCTGTAAAATAGGATGATGAAACAGTGTACACAGCAGAGGGTGAGAGTCAATGGCAAGACACTGCACACAATGAAGCCCAGTGAAATGTAAAGAGGCGGAGACTGCCTGAGTCTCCTTAAGTGCATATATTTCACAGCTGTGGTGCTAAGAGACAGATTGCTTGGAATGCCATGGGTATACTAAGCCAGACAAAAATGAGAGCATGAGGAAATTTTTCTGTTGAAAAATATTTTTCCTTACAAATTTGAAATATTTTCCCTTTTATGTTATATTCTTTTTCCCCCCTTTTGAAATAGCATGGCTTCATCCTCTGCCAAATGTATTCCTTCCCACCCCTACCCCACTTTTAGTTTCTTCAATAAATAAAAATGGATTCCTTCACCTCATTCACATGGACAATTTCACCAGCTTCTAGTGCATGTTGAAAGAAGTTGAAATGGATTGATTTTTTTCAGTAGATGAAAGTAGTAAAATTGTTAAGCTGCATTAAAAAAATTTCCATATACTTGGAGATGAAGGCATCAATGAGCAAAGCAGTTTTAAGGCAATACTAAGGTTCTCAGCCTTTGGATGGTATTGCATTTCTTCTCCCTGTCAAGGGGAATGCGATCCATCCTTGACTGTTTAGTATTCTGTAACTAAAGGAAAAGTCACTCCCACGTGTTTTGTGGGGTAGAGAGGGGGCTGTCAGTCACCAGGACTCTCAAACCACAGTAGTCATTGCTGTTGCCTGGGCTCTTGAGAGGATCGAAAGAGACCAAACCGAAAGGTTCTGCAAAGTCCGTCTAAGTGAAAGATGTTGCTGTTGTCATCAAAACCTCCTAAGAACCTCTACAGAGGCTTGAGATGGGCAAGGAAGGAAGTGAAAGTAAAATCAAGCATTTCTTTGACTATTTAAAGCCACCCTAGGAACAAGCCCTGCAGGGTAAAGAATTGAAATTGAATGAGGCTTTCAGTTTTGTGGGTTTCAGTGATTCACATTAGCCCAAGGGCTACCTTTTGTCTCTCCCCATGCAGCATTAGTTACACCCCTGGTTGGCATGAGATAAAATTCTGCTGTGCACACAGAAACCAACTTCTTAGGCTATCACTCAGGGGCTCTCTGAGGTAAAAGTGCCTGAGCTACTTGCATTTTTTTTTTTTAATATTCATGATACATTAGAAAGTGAAGAAATGCCAAGACAGGCTTACAAACATTGTTGGATACTTTTTAATGTTTTATGTTTTAAAAAATTAGTATTCTTAACACATGCATTTAAATAAGTGCAATATAATTATTTTGCTTTTCAAAAGATTTACAACATAAATAAGCATGTCTATGGGGTATACTATAGGCAGTGGGACCCAATTTTAAGGGTGTGTGAGGGATGACTCCCTCCAGTCAGACGAATGAATGTTACTGCACATGTAGTCTCACTTAGGGATGATGTCAAATGTCGATGTCTGCGACCCTGTCTAAACTAGCAGCCTGGACTAAAAGGCTCCCTTGCCCTCCCTCTTCCAGCTCCTTACCCACTACTGCCACCACTGAGACCAGACCATAAGTACGCAATTATGACTGTGTGGGGAAGTGGGGAGGAGAAACGTAGGGATGATGGAGAAGTCCATTATGTACTCTTTACACAAATATTTTTCAAGTGCATATCATGTGCAGAGGTAAGAAGACAGTACCATAGTTAAACTCATATTTAGAATTTAAATGCTGGCAGTGTTATTCCCTACTTGAATTATAGAACTTCTCTGAGCCTCAATTTTCTCCTCAGTTAGCTCATTTGTGAGATGCCTGATTGGTTGTTACGAGGATTAAATGACTTATCCATATAAAGTTATCAGAAAGGCGCCACCTTGCACTGTGAGCAAGTGATGCAAAAGTTCTTGACCTCAGGGAGCTTAGCTTCCATCTCCCTCACTGCATTTTGTTCTCAGTTCTCCCCTCTGCAAGCTGCTCTACCTGAAACAACTGCCTTGCAATATAGAAAGACAGCTGATAAAATGAGTAAATGCAGCTTTACTGATGAGGACAAAACGATCAGCTGTATTAAGGAAATTCTCTTAAAAAGTCATTCGTCTGTCATTCAACAAGCAACAATGTGTGTTAGACACTGTTTAGGGGATGCTGATATTGTAATGAACAAGCCAGGTGTGGTTCTGCATTCATGGCTAGGAAAGATATTGGATCTCAGCTTTATTCTGCATAATGTAAACAGTTTGTTGCAGTATGACGTGCATACAGAAAGTGCACAAATAAGCGCACAGCTCAACTCATTTTCACAAAACCAATGCACACATGTAATTCGTACCCAGTCCATTAACTGGAATCTCACCAGCACCCCAGATGCCTTCTTGGGCCTCCTTCCACTCACAGTCACTTCCAAGGGCAAATACTATACTGATTTCTATTAGCTTGGTGCAAAAGTAATTGTGGCGTTTGCCATTTAAAGTAATGTGTGAAGGACAACTCACACATTACTTTAACGGCAAATGCCACAATTTTTTTTTGCACCAACCTATTCACTGCCAGGATTCAAACTCTAAATCAGGAGTCCCCAAACTTTTTACACAGGGGGCCAGTTCACTGTCCCTCGGACCGTTGGAGGGCCACCACAGAGGTGCCCCTTCCTGAAGTGCGGCGGGGGGCCGGATAAATGGCCTCAGGGGGCTGCATGCGGCCCGTGGGGCCATAGTTTGGGGACGCCTGCTCTAAAGTATGGCAAAAGCAACAATTACTTTTGCACCAACCTAATACAACCACAGTTTACTTTTGCCTGTTGTAAAACTTTATAAAAAAGGAGTCATGACATGTACTTTTTTGTAATGGGCTTTTTTTCACTCAACATTATGTTTTTGAGAGTCATCCTTTTCTTGTGTGTAGCTATAGTTTATTTATTCTCATTCCTGAATACTATTCTGCTGTATTATATAAATTTACCATGATTTTTGTATCTATTCTGTTGTTGAGGGACATTTAGGTTGTGTCCAGTTTGGGAATATTACAAATACTGCTGATGTTAATATTAATGCTGTTAACATTCTTTTTCATGCCATTTGTTAGATATACGTATGTATTTCTGTTGGGTATATTTTTAGGAGTGGAATTGCTGAGTATCAGGTATAGGTATGCTCAGTTTTAGTAAATACTGTCAAAAAGCTTTCCAAAGTAGTTGTAACAATTTACACTCTGGTCCACAGACTCAGAGACTTCTGGTTGCTTTACATAGTCTTTTTCATTTTAGTCATTTTGGAGGGTGTGTTGTAGTTTTTGTATTATGATTAAAAACTCTTTTTTTCAGGGACAGGGACTTGCTGTGTTTCCCAGACTGGAGTGCAGTGTTGTGATCATAGCTCCCAGCAGCCTCAAGCTCCTGAGTTCAAGCAATCCTGCCACCTCAGCCTCCTGAGTTACTGGGACTGCAGTCCTCCCAGCTCAAGCTCCTGAGTCACTGGGATTTCTGAATTTTAATTTTAATCTGTGCTTTCCTAATGACTAATGAAGTTGAGTGCCTTTCCACGTTTATTTTCTGTTTGAACATCTTCTCTTATGCAGTATCTATTCTGACATTTACCTATTTTTCTATCGAGTTATCTTCCTGTATCTCACTGATTTGAAGAGTGCTTTAAATATTCCAGATAATAGTCCTTTGTCAGATATGTGTATTGAAAATCTCTCTTTCTCAGTCTATGGCTTTTTTACTATCTTAATGGTTTGGAAGAACTGAAGCTCTTAATTTTAATGTAGTCCAATTGATCAATATTTTCCCGCTTCACAGTTACTGCTTTTTGTGTCTTAAGAAATCTTTGCTTGAGACAGTTCTTGTGGCAACAGCTAGGGCAGCACTGAGAAAGTACACTCTGTTGCCTGGAGTAGCAAACAGTACAGTAGGATAGCTAAAGGTGACCCCAAGAAACCAAAAGGCAAGATGTCTGCTCATGCCTTCTTTGTGAAGACAGTGCTGGGGAGAAAATACAAAGCATAATTCAGAAGCCCACAGTTTCCAAGAAGTGGAAATTGAAAAAAGGAGTCATGAGAGGTGGAATACAAGGTGTGGTGAAAGAGAAATAAAAATTTGCTGAAATGGTGAGGTATGCTATGAACAGGAAATAAAGGATTATAGACCAACCAAGGGAGGCAAGAAGACAGATAGCACCCCCCCTCATGCCCCACCTTCCTCCTCTACTGACATCTTTCCCCAATATTAAATCCACAAATTTAGGCATTTCTACTGGAGATGTGGCCAAAAACCTGGATGACATGTTATGTATACAGAATTCCTAAAACGCCCCCATAAAGATATTTCACCCTAATCCCTGGAGCCTGGGAGTATGGTGAGATATCACTCACTAGTGTGGTTGTCGTATTTCATGGCAGGGTTGGATGATCTCCTTAAGGCAGGAGATTATCTTGGAGAACCTGATTTAATCACATGAGACCTTTTAAGGAGAGAGCTTTCTCCAGCTGGTGGTGGAAGGAGGCATCAGAGAGAGTGAAGAGTAAAGGGCCTTGAAATTGCAGGAGGCCCACCTGAGAAGGAATTCAGGAACCCTTAAAAAAGCTGAGAGAGGCCCTGGTCAACAGGCATCAAGGAAGGACGATCCTCAGTCCTACAATCACAAGGGACTGAATTCAGTCAGCAATCTGTATGGGCCTGGAGGTGATGTCTACTTAGATCCTACAGGTGAGGACCCAGCTTAGCTGATGACTTGGTTTCCACCTTGTAATTACCTGAGGGGAGAACCAGGTGACATCGTTTTGGGCTTTGTTCAAAGCTGTTAAGTGTGTGGTAACTTGTTATACAGTGACAGAAAAATAAAACATGCAGAATGATTTTAGTGATTATGAAAAGCTACCTTATAACAAAGTTGAAGGAGATATTTGGGAAGCAAATTGTCAACTATAATCTAAAGCAAAGGGATGGTGATAGAGTTAGGATATTTGTCCTCACCTAAATCTCATGTAGATTTGTAATCCCCAATGCTGGAGGAGAGGCGTGGTGGGAGGTGTTGGGGTCGTGGGGGCGGATCCCTCGTGAATAGCTTGGGCCATCCCCTTGGCGATAAGTGAGCTCTCACGCCCTCACTCTGAGTTCGCGCAAGATCCGATTGTTCAAAAGCGTGCGGCAGCTCTCCAGCAACCCGTGCACGCTCTCACTCTCGCTTCCATTCTTGTCATGTGAAGTGTCTGCTTCTCTTTTGCCTTCCGCCATGACTTCCTGAGGACTCCTCAGAAGCAGATGCCACTATGCTTCCCGTATAGCCTGCAGAACTGTGAGTCAACAAAAAACCTCTTTTCTTATAAATTACTCAGTCTCGGGTATTTCTTGATAGCAGTGCAATAACTGCCTGATACAGACGGAGTAAAGAGTAAAAATCTAGCACACACCAGAAGAAAAGGTGGAAGAGTAAGGTGAAGAGTATGAGAACGGAAAAAAGAGAATGCAACAGAGAATAATGAGGAAAACTGCAGGTCTGTCTCCGTATGTATATATACAGGACAACTGCAGTAACTGACCACCTTCTATTTGAGAAAGTGTCTGTTGCTTTCATTGGGTTTAATTCCACAATTGAAATATCATGATGTAGTTTTTGAAGTGTTCCAGAAAAGGCAAGTGGTTTTCATGCTGTGTTCATGGGTGTCACGAGCACCCAGAAATTCAAAGTTGTCTGTTTCTAAACATTTTTAAAATGAAAAGAAACACTTTTCATTTTATAAACTCATGGATTTAGAGATCTATGAGAGAAGGCAATTTAAAATGTTCCTGGAATTTAAAAAAAATCTTATTCGTAAGGTAGTGTTATTGATTAGAAGTCTTGAGTTCTCAACTGTACATCAGCTGTAATTTATAAAAAGAACAAAAACTAGAAGACCTCTTATGTGCTTAGTGGTGTAATGCTGTGGAAGGGGCACTTTTTGGAGGGGCTATAGCTCACAGATGAGGCTTAACCTCTTTACACTCCTTCAGTCTGTCTTGTTTTTCTATACAGTGACATAACATTCTGCTGATATTCTTAGCTGTGGAAAAGGGGCATTGGCTGACATGGGAAGTGTTCTGATTATTTTTAATTAAATCTAGCAGTTCGAGAACAAACTGTAGAGGTCTTCATTGTCAGCAAAGTGAATAGGCACTGCTTCAAGGAAGGAACATAAGCCTTCTGACCTTTACATCGTACGAAAAAATTACGGAATGTTGTAAAGTGTGTGCTTTACAACATTCCGTAATTTTTTAGTGTGATTAGAACGCTAAGACTCCCTTTCCTATTAATGTTTTTAATTGAGGCATAGCATAGCACAGAAGAATGCATAGAGCACTGTGAGTTTCCACAAAATGAACACACCTGGGTGACAGCCGTCCAGGATAACAAGCCCCCATGCAATTCCCCTCGCAGCTCCAGCTGCCCCTTCTCCCAACAGGCAATCTACACCCTATTCTTAATACAGAGATTTCTCAGAATGTTGAAATACATTTGAAGCAAAGTAGAGTATGATGTATTTAAAACTGGGAGGAAAAAAATTCACTCCAAGATTATGAAGATCTTTTCCTGTTTTCTTTTAGAAGTTTTATTTTATCTTTTGCATTTGGGTTAAGATCCATTTTGATTTAATTTTTGGTGTGGCAGTGAGGCCAGGTACTGTCTATCCTTGGCCCAATGGAGAACCTGGTGTCTTCACTGGGCAGGTCTGGAGTTCCTATTTTCATCTCCTGAGACTGCCAGAAACTCTGATGATTATCAGAGGCTACTTCTGCCTTTTAACCTCTGCTCCTCGTATACCCTCCATTCAGCACAAGCTTTGAAGGGAAAGCCCAGTGTGTGTTTGAAAACGTTCGGGTCTCTTTTAGAAGTTCTCTGGCTTCTCTGTCCTCAGATTCTGAGTTCTGCCATCAGCTCACCTCTCTGCTGTCTCCAGTCTTAGCTCCTCCATTTTTCTTCGCCTTAACAACCCGCCACTACTTTCAAACAGGTGATTTCTGCATTTAATTTGGTCTTTCTTGTTCTCCTGTTGTTCCAGGTGATGTAGAGTAACAGTACACAGTTACTCCGTATCACCTGGAACAATGGAAACATTTTTAATTGCAATTATGTAAAGCAATAAAGGAAAAAAAAACCATAATGCTGTTAGAAGAAGGAATATTAGGAGTCTCTGGCTGAAATTCACTGTCTTCTGTAGAAACACTGTAGTTTATCATTATCATACCTGAGCCTTCAGCATTATAGACACAGGATTAGTAAAAGAAGCCAGCCTCTAAACCTCTCATTCCACTTCCCCTTCAGCCCTTCATCTGTAACAAGTAATTTAACCTATCTAGGCACCAGTTTCCCTGGTTCTGGCATTTATTCTTCATCTTAGTGGCAAAATCCTATTTTAAGAGCTTTAAACCCTTGGAACAAAAGGCAGCCTTTGACTAACTTGGCCCATTTAAAAAGAGGCACCATAGAAGTTCTCTTCACTCATTTAAAATGGTGTGTAGGGGCTGGGGAGGGGGCAGAAGGGAAAGAAAAAAATGGCATGTGTATGACTGAAAAATCAAGACAATTTTATTTTTTGTTCATTTGTTTTAAAGATGAGAAGAAGAAATTCCCACCGGGCCGTATACCACCAAAAGCTACTAAGATGTAATCCCTTGAAAGATATCTAAGGCAAATGTCACTTTGGCTTCATGCCATTTCTTTTGTGGTTCAGTCCACATCTGCTCCAGCAGCCTGGGGTGAACACAGATTTATAAGAAGTCATTTGTACAAAATAAAATTAAAAGCCACAAGTTAACATAAGATCAAGGCTGAGCTTGATAACATTTAGTGTCCTAGGAACTCCATAGTTTAGGTTTACTTTTTTCTCTCTCATGGTTGAATTTGCAACTGATGATGCCAAGTGATCAAGAAAGGAGTATTTTAAAAGAGCGGAGGAGCGGGCAATGGTGGAGGCAGGCTGGACAGTCATCTCCATCCTTAGATAAGGACAGGGATGGGCGGTGCCTCCTGCCAGCTGGGCTGTATTCCTGCCGATGGAATTCTGTAACAGTGTAGGGCAGCAGGGACCTTAGAAAATCTGAGTGATCGCCCCTTTGGGAGGAAAAAAAATGCATAATTAATTAAAATTCCCCTTTAAAGTAGAGTCAGAAGAATATGAATGCTGCCTACATGGGCGTCAACACCCAGAGATAACCTCAGTTAATAGAGGATGTAATGGCTCAGAAGATAAACAAAATAGAGTGTAGGAGAATTCTAAGAAAAACAAATGAAGGGAAATAGGGAGGGGATAAAGCAGAGGATGAGTTGGGAGGAAGCGACTACTTGGGGACAAACCAGGGAAAAATGGGGTGGGGAGAAGAAACTTAGAAAAAGCCAGACACTTGTAATTGCCGGAGTGGGGGTGGGGCCATTAGCATTCACTAGAAAAGCATCTCCTGCAAAGGCTTGGACCCTGACTTCTTCATTTAATATTTGGGATATTTCTCTTGGGATTTTTGGCTATTTTGGGCTATTTTTCTGCTATTTTGGAAAATAGCAGAAACAGCCATGTGCCAAACAGAGAAAAACCCCAAATAGGAGCAGAAAACCTAGCAGAGACAGTCTCTCAAGAGACGTCCCTCTTTCTCCATCCTTTTGAGTTCTCATCCTCTCCCTCAGTTTTTGCCGTGTTACCTCCATTCTTTTATGAACTTCTCCCATCTTGTCTCTTCTGATGTTTCTTACTCCCATCCAATTGCCATGAGGAATAGCAATAGAAGTAGAATAATAGTAATAAAAACAAAGGTGATAACATACATTACATGTATTATGATTTATTGTATAATATGTACCAGTATACTATATTCTATATATGAATGCACAGTATATGATTTAACAGTTGAGAATAAGCATATATCATTCTGAAGTGTCTTCTCCGTGTTATTGTAAGATGTGAATGGTCCCCGGATTTGAGTTTTAACTGGGCCCTTGAAGGTTCACACTGTTTTTAAAAGCATTCTAACTCTTGCTGGATCTCAGAATACCCATTCCCGAAACCGTATAATCTCTGTTATTATTTTGAAATATGTATTTTCTATATGATAGCACTATGAAACTGTTAAGCAAGTTGCAATCATAAATATAATGATCCTTTGTACTTTTAAAGTGCCTCATGCTCTTCAAGCCAGAATTTCTCCAGGCAAGCAGGCAAGCACAGCCAGCACTACCCACCAGTGAAAAACTGAAATAGAAAAGTTAAGAGCTTGAGCCAGTGCCTTAGAGCAAGTCAGAAATAAAGCTGGAATTTAGGGAAATACCTTACACTGGCCATTGGACTTCCTGTCCTGGGAAACATAAAATGAGAAAAATTAGAAATTAGAGTTGAAGAAATATTTTAATCAAGCTTTTATATTTACCAATTAAAAGCTAACATTTCACAAATAATGCCATTTAAGAGTAGTACTGTTAAAAAAAAAAAGGTGTGGTTTTTGTGTTAATAATTTGCTTGTTTAACTCTCATTAAAATTTAGTGTAAGAATGAAGAAAGTGAAGTGAGCTTAAGAACAATTATTAAATGTGTTTTATTCAAGTGCTATAAGCTGCCTTTTTGGAAAGGATAAAAGATCAGTTAAAATGATGTCTGTAATTTTCAAGTGTTTGCTTTTTTTTTTTTTTTTTTTTTTTTGAGATGAAGTTTCATTCTCTCCCAGGCTGGAGTGCAGTGGGACAATCTTGGCTCACTGCAACCTCTGCCTCACTGCAACCTCTGACTCCTGGGTTCAAGCGATTCTCCTGTCTCAACCTCCTGAGTAACTGGGATTACAGGTACACATTAGCACGCCAGCTAATTTTTGTATTTTTAGTAGAGACAGAGTTTCACCATGCTGGCCAGGCTGGTCTCAAACTCCTGACCTCAGGTGATCTGTCCGCCTTGGCCTCCCAAAGTGCTGAGATTACAGGCGTGACCCACGTACCCGGCCTAAGCTGCTATTAAAGATAAAGCAGTGTACTTTATATTTAAAAGACTTTGTGTAACGGTCAAACAGAAAAGTCAGAGTCCTGGATCTTGTTACATAATAGGGCCAATATGAGCTGGAGATTGCTAGGCTGACATATTACTTGTGCAGTCCAAAAAGTGCTGGAGAACTGAAGTCTGACACTGTTGCTGGAGGGAGGGTAGTAAGGTGAGAAGGAATTAGAAAGCAGAACCTGGAATTTGGTCTGGTGTTTGCCGTGAAGTTGTGTCAGACCCACAGATGTGAAAACAACCCATAAATGCAAACTGTCAATGGCCATCTTTGCACCTTCCACCTTTCACTAGTGAATTGCTAGACTGCAGACCTCAGGTTCTGTGCCTCTTTGTAACCCACAACTTTTAGCAGCAGGACAAGAGTTCATGTGGAATGAAAATCGGATTTGAGTCTAGATGACATGCATTTAGGTTCCATACTGGCTGAGTGGGCTTCACTGAGTCACTTGACCTCTTTGGACTCTAGTTCACCTTGTATGTAAGATGACATGAATATCTTAAAGAATTGTTGCTTCAATACGTGAGATACTGGATCTGGCAGAAGAGCTTTGTAAACTGTAAAGTACAATGGAAATGTTAGTTACTGTTAAGTAAATAGAGAATTAACAGTGTCACTCAATAACCATACACTGATGCCTTCTGCTCCTACTTGTCCTTTGCACCTACCTCTGGAGAGACCTCTTCAAGAAGCTATAAAACGTTATAGCTGGCCCCGCAGGGCCAGCTTCATGGGCATATGACCTGTGCAGTCTCATAGGTTCCCATGCTCAGAGGCCCAGTGCTTAGTTTAATGCTCTGGCTGGCCTCTTAATATTCTCAATAATTTTTGAATAAGGGGCTAGTGTTTTCATTTTGCACTGGGCCTTACAGATTAGGGAACCAGTGGTGCCTGCCATTTATTTCTAACTTAGAATAAAATCCCTGATTTTAAATTCCTTGAAATTTGCTTTATTCCTATAATGTTTTGTTTTGAGGATCTCTGTGTAGCAAATAATTATAAATTAATATTTCTGGTTAAAATACTTTATAAACTATTTTAAGGTATAATATATAATAATTTCTATTATATATTAGAGTTTACATTATATATAGTTTATGTATTTTATATATCATAGTTTATCTATATAAGATATAAACTATTATATAAACTATTGTGTATACATAGGGAGAGAGTGTGTATCTTGCATGTGTGCATTTTCTAGGTAAAACAGAATGCAAAATAGAGACCAGTGATTGGGATTACTACTATTTTCCATCTAAATGATCTTGATTCTGAATTTCTAAAGGAAATACTTCTTTGTATCCCTAACACAAGTGCCAAGCACATTGTGAATGGTCAAGATAATGGAATGTGTGAATGACATGATGGATACATGACATTCTATTGTGACAGACATTCTCTTTGGATGATAAAAACAATCTTATAGGGTGATGGTTTTATTTCATTTATTGTGGCTTATATTAACTAAAGGTATTTGACTTTCAAACACCAGTTGGTACAGCTTTCTTAAAATTCTTTTACATCATCCCATTGAAACCTTAGGCTCTCTAGGAAAACAAATATACTTTGTTTCCAATCATAGACAAACCGGATATTCTTGTCAGGGAAGGTTATGCTGTTTGACGTTGTTGGGTGTGTCACTTGGCAATAAAATGATACTCAAATACTTTTAAATTACACCTAATTTTTTTTCAATTATAAGTAAAGTTGACTCACCTCAGATGGGCTTCAGCTCTACCTTTGTAAGTGGTGGACATTTCTGCAGGGGGAGGTAAGTAGTGGTAATTTTGAACAGAGAGTTTGTATTAGTTATCTATAGCTGCATTGAAAACGCATGAAAAATGTGTCAGTCTGGTATTTGTCTTTCACACTGTTTCTGAGGGTCAGGAATCTGGGAACAGCTTAACCAACTTGTTCTGGCTCAGGGTCTTCCATGAAGCTGCAGTTGAGCTGTTAGATGGTCCACTGGGCTGCCCAAGTGTCCATGAGACTGGCCACTGGCTTCCACCAGTGAGTGATCTAAGAGGAAGCAAGACAGGGCCAAATGGCACCCATAATCTCACCTTCAGAGTGGTACAGTATCACTCCTGCACTCTGCTGTTACACACCAACCCTGATACAATGTGGGAGGGGATCACGTTAGAGTGTGACTATCAGTATCCAGCAATTTCTGCCTTCCATCTTAGAGGCTGGCTACCACAGGTGGGTGGGCAATGGCATATTCCTGAGTTCCACTCAATCCCCTGCAAAAGAGGGGCAATTTCTAAAGTTTGTCTTCTTAGAAGTCCCACACAGCAATTTGAAAACATGGGAGATCATCCTCTGGTGAATTTCCAAGCCCTGTCAATGTATCTATAGTAGATACTGAATTGAGGGTGACAAGCTTGAAAGAATAAGCATCTACATAAATGAGACCATGTGAAGTGGCCCTACTTACTATGCTCTTATTGCCATGCTAAGTGCCACCAGATTGAGGGTGCAGGTTGTCATAGAGAAAGATAAGCAGAAACAGCATGGTGTGATGGATCACCAAGCAGTGGGGAGTGAATTCCAGACTCTATACTGTGAATTTAGGGCTTCCTGCCAGTTTGCAAGAATGCAAAGCTTCCTGAAGGTAGGGGCGAAGGGTTGGTGGAGAACTGAATAGAGGAGATGACAAGGAGAGGTGATAGGGCCTACGGAGAGGCAGGAAGCCCAGAGCAACACGGGAAAGGGCTTAGAGGCTGGTTTAGCAGCCTCACAGGCTGGGATGAGGCTGACTTCTACTTTCAGGAAAAGGCATAAAGGCTCCCACCTACCTTTGACATCAGGAAGATGAGGGAAAAAGAACTATCAGTAGAGGGGAAGCCAAAGGCGTGGCATTTATCAGACACCCACCTTCTGCAATGCACTTTCCATGGTTTTTGATGAACTCCCCACATGACTGGGAGAAGAGAGTGTGGTGTTCTCTTCTTTACAGAAGCTGCAGAAGTGGGTCTTGAACCCAGGATCGTTTGCATCCAAATCACACAGTATTTTCACAAAACATTATTGCTGTTGGGTGCCTCAGCTGGAACCTGTGAAAAACAGACGGGACTCTGTGGTGACTCAGAATGAGAGGAGGGAAGGAGGACACTGTGTAGTCAGCATATGGCCATGGGGTAAACTTCCTCCTTTCTGTTCACAATCCTAGGAGACAGACTTTGACCCTCATAAAGGCACAGCTGTCCACAGTCTCTGCCCCGCCTCTAGATCTCCAGACAAACCTGGCACGGACCAGGTTCAGGGTGCCCTGTGGAAGCAGGGGGAGAAGTGTTCCTGTTTCACAGTGGTAGCATTTGCTCTAAGTTCCTTTAAGTTTAAAAAATGATTTCTCTTTTGGAGATGAGAGTGGCAGTTTAAAGAAGAGAGAATAATTACACAGGCAAGAATGTGAAAAGAAGGACCAGATCACAGTGTGGGAAACAAAACCAGAGAGACATTTGCTGCTTAGGGAGTGTAGTGTAGACAGCATGGACAGATAGGCTCAAATTCAGGCTCCACCTTGAAGTGGACTTGTGACTTAGAACAACAATGTGAGTTCCAGGTCTTACCTGCTAAATGGAGATGATGATGCCCACCTCTCTGGAACACAGTGTTAAAGGAGGTAACTTTAAATAATGCTGTAGATAGTATGTAGTAGGTGCTATATAAGCTGTAGATACTTTTATTAAAGTGAATGTTTCCCTCCAACAAAAGATTTACATAGAGTCCAATTATATTAATCCCAGGCTGAAAACATAACTTGGCATTCTTGGGCAAATGCCTAATAATGGTGGAGTGTGCACCCACAAATGCCCGCTCTGCGTTCTTAGTTACATACATATCGCGGTGATGGGAAGGCAGCTTGTACTAGGCAGGAGACGTGAATATTCCCCAGAGTTAGAAAAATACACAGAGAACTAAGATTATTTATTTCTTTATTTAGAGACAGAGTCTCACTCTGTCACCTAGGCTGGAGTGCAGTGGTATGATCTCGGCACACTGCAACCCCTGCCTCTTGGGTTCAAGCGGTTCTCTCACCTCGGCCTCCCCAGTAGCTGGCATTATAGGCATCCACCACCATGCCCAGCTAATTTTTGTAGTTTTAGTAGAGACAGGGTTTTACCATGTCAGCCAAGCTGGTCTCGAACTCCTGACCTCAAGTGATCTCCCCGCCTTGGAAGATTAATTTAAAATATTATCTTCTGCTTAGAGGGATGACAAGCTGGAGGAATTGGGATAATGATGCCATGTGGGATGGTGTGAGGGAGTGGATGTGGGACAAAACAGAGCTCAGGCAGAAGATGGGATGTCTGTATGGATCTGAAGATGCTTTGTAAAGAATGTGGGCTGGGCGCGGTGGCTCAAGCCTGTAATCCCAGCACTTTGGGAGGCCGAGGCGGGTGGATCACAAGGTCAAGAGATCGAGACCATCCTGGTCAACATGGTGAAACCCCGTCTCTACTAAAAATACAAAAAATTAGCTGGGCGTGGTGGTGCGTGCCTGTAATCCCAGCTACTCAGGAGGCTGAGGCAGGAGAATTGCCTGAACCCAGGAGGCAGAGGTTGCGGTGAGCTGAGATCACGCCATTGCACTCCAGCCTGGGTAACAAGAGCGAAACTCTGTCTCAAAAAAAAAAAAAAAAAAAAAGAATGTGTGTCATGCACATTATCAGTGGGACCCATCTCATACTATCAGTGTGTTTTTGGCAGAAGAAAGGAGGATGGAACACAAGGTTCCTAAAACCCAGCCAAACATGTGTTCCTGTATCATACCATCTTGGGAATGTGGATGCCACATCTCTTCTTTTGACATTTCATGGTTATTTAGAGTTTAGCTGTAGCACAGCCTGCATATTTCTGATGTCTGGTGGGAGAAAGTGAATTAAAGTCCCCTCATGCTGTTATTAATCTGTTTCTCTACAATTTTTATAGGAAGGCCAAGTCACCAAAGAGAAACCAAGACTTTTCTCAGTGGAGAGCTTGCATGGGGAAAGGAAACTAAGCCTCAGGAGAAAAGTTTAGGAGGTAGAGCTTTGGGGGACAGGGACAGCTGAGCCTGAGAGCTGTAAGAAGCTTGCCTCTGGAGAAGGGGCTGGGAACATCTGTGGAGTGAAGGATGCTGATGGGAGAGGTTCAATCAATCAAAAGGAATCTTATATAGTTTGGCTTTCACTATATATGTGGACTGAAAGAGCCTTTAAAAAAAAAAAAAGAATAGAAAAGATGATGAAGAAACCAAGATTACTGGGGAACAAAGATTGGAAATTAGTCTCAAAACTACTTTGTAGTTACGTCTCTATTTTGGAAACTTTGACTTAAACTAAAAGTAGCAAAATATATAGTTTATGTGCTAATGTAGATTTAGTTTTTATCAACAAAAAATTTGTGTATGACATTACAGAAGATACAGGTTCAGATAAATATTAACCATTTATTTATTAAACTTACCAACTATGATATAGCAGAATATTAGCAGTTACAATTCAAGTGAGGTACCTAAATCAACTGCTTTCAGCTTTGTAATCAACATTCTAACATCTGATTATGTAGGTCTGATAAAGATAATTTCCTGCAAAATTCCCCCAGTTTAGAGCTATTTCTTACACTACCCAGTGTGCAGATATTTTAGAAGAAAAGAGGAAAGAGAAAGCTCAGTGCTGGGAGCAGTGGCCCATGCCTGTAATCCCAGCGTTTTGGGAGGCCAATGCGGGTGGATCACTTGAGGTCACGAGTTTGGGACCAGCCTGGCCAACACAGTGAAACCCTATCTCTACTAAAAATACAAAAAAATTAGCCAGGCTTGGTGGCATGTGCCTGTAATCCCAGCTACTTGGAAGGCTGAGGCAGGTGCCTGTAATTCCAGGTACTTGGGAGGCTGTGGCGGGAGAATTGCTTGAGCCAAGGAGGCAGAGGTTGCAGTGAGCTAAGATCGTGCCAACGCACTCCAGCCTGGATGACAGAGTGAAACTCCATCTCAAAAAAAAAAAAAAAAAAAAAAAAAAAAAAAAAAAAAAAGGAAAGCTCAGTGCTAATCTAGTGTGCATTTGAGTCCTCTAGTGTATGTCATTTCTATAGTATATTCTCTGTGTTTAAACAAAACCATAGCAATGAAAAACTAGGGAATTAACCCCTTTTACTCATTGTAAACAAACCATCAGATAATTTAAACCACAAGAATCTTGTCTCTCTGGCAGTTTCATTTATCTGAGTGCATGAATTATCCTCTTGCCTCTTCACCCTCCCTTGTCTGAGCAATATGAACTTAATGATGTCCAGATGTCTGGAGGTATTTGCTTGTTTCACTGTACCTTGCACTCAGATTAAAGATAAGGCCTGATGGTTCACGTATTATTATTTAAAGCCAAGGTTAATGATTCCATAAGATGTAAAACACTTGCAAAATATACAGTAAGAAAATGAATGGATGTTACATTTAGATCAAGAGATCCCAGAATTTTAGAAACATTTTGGAAATTGGGAAAGTGGAGAAAAGAATGTATATTTATTCATAGGACTTACGTAGTTTACCTATAAGAAATTTTCTGTATTTCCCTTCAAAACAAGATTGTATGCCTGCTGTATCCCACCATGATTTATAAGTGGGAGGTTTGAAGCATAGAGACTCCCATGGGATGGGAGCCTTCCTGGGGCTCATGAAGGGGCAGGCATCACACAATCATCAAATCAGATGAAAATTTCTGGAGGCCCTGACCTTAGTGAACTCTAGTTCTAGTATCCATGGCTGCCTCTTCCTTGAGTTGCTAGAGTCCAGTGGCTGCAATCCTGGGATGCACAGTGTTCTCTGTGATCTCACTGAAGAGCGTCTCTGAAGAAGACAGGTTGAAGTGGCTCCCAAGAATGAACCTCGGCTAATGGGACTCTTGCATTTGAAGCTTTACAGACAGATATAGTTTGTCATTCCCTCGAAGACAATTCCTTTGTCTTTCTGAGAGACTAGGCTTTTCCAGCCTCCCTGTGGCTAGGTATGATTTTGATCTTGTAACTGCCTTCTGACCAAGGAGACGTAAGCAGAAATGTTTCACAGACTCTAAACACCTTTCCTAAGAGAAAAACCATGTCCTTTTTCTTTCCCCACTTTGTGAACTGGAACATGGACCACTCCAGTGATGGCAAAGAGGGAAGTGGAAGGCTGAGTCTAGACTCTTGAGGACCTTTTAAGAATGTCGTAACAGCTGTTGTCAGCTTCTTACACCTGCTGATTTCATTTAGGTAAGATAGGAATGCATGCCTATCTTGTTTAGACCACTGTTACTTTGAATTTTCTGTTCCTTGCAGCTAAACTAGGTAGACGGCAGAATTTCATTTCGTTGTTGTGCAGGCCAAGATTTTTAATACACCAGTGACAATACAGAAATATGGACACAAGACAGGCAAATGGGAGAGTATGGAGTTTGATCGTAGTCCAATTCCTGGGATTCTAAAGCAGTTTCCTGATCCATGTCAGTGGGTGTCCTGGGATCACTCACAAGTCTCCTTTAGGGCCAGGCTGCTCCTGGTAGCGGTAAAAAAAAATTGTAATAAAGGATAACATGTCAGCAATTCCTTAAATATCTTTTGTTTGAAGCCAATTAAGGGAGCTGGTAGAATTCATAATGAGCTCTGCCCTTCGGGATAGTTATTCTGAAAAGAAGAGAGTTGAGAATTAAACAGATATTCCAAGAAGATATCCTTCAAAGAGGTTAGGGAATGCAGGGAAAAAATCCAAGACACTCTCATGATCAAATAACTGTTACTCAAAATTTATAAAAAGAGAAGATGGGAAGAGTGTAGACCCTACTATTCAGATAAAACAAACTCAACAACGATTGTTGCTAATATGGCAAAACCCCAGCTCACTGCAATTTTTGCTTTTTCTTGTGTCCTAGAACTTCTTTTATACTGATGATAGTAAGAATGGTTCCATGTCAGTTCCTCTCCTGAGTTGTTTGCTTGTCATTGGAACTCTCAGTCATAATTCACATCTCATCCTTAACTGGGACCCTCCCTTTTCCTTTGCTTCAGTTAGCACAGTGGGTGGCATAGTATGGCTCGTAGGCCTGATCACAGTCTGTGGGATGAGAATAGTATTTATATTTTTAAATGGTTCAAATAGTTTAAAAAAGAATAACATTTTGTGTCACAAAAATTATATGAAGCTAACATTTCAGAGGCTATAAATAAAGTTTTATTTGAACACAGCCTTGCTTGTTCATTTACGCATTGCCTATGGCTGTCTTCATATTCTAATGGCAAAGTTAAATAGTTGTAACATAACCTGCTAGGCCTGAAAAGCCCAAAACAGTTATTATTGGCACCTTACAGAGAAAGTTTGCTAACCTCAGATCTAGCAAGGTATGACATCTTTGTTTTGGAATTCAGAAGTTGAATCCTGGAATTTGAGAGCTGAAAGACTATTTAGAATGTCTCTTGACAACATCCCTGACACATACCTGGCCAAAGTCAGCAGGCTTATTTTTGTACAGCTGTTCTGTTCTTAGAAATATTTACTTAAAAGGGAATCCTCTGATGTTCATTTATTTGGTCCTAGTTCTACTCTCAGCATGGCCAGGGGTTGGGAAATAATAGGTGCTTTGAGCTTTTATTTGCGGAGCATGGTGGCTCACACCTGTAGTCCCAGCACTTTGAGAGCCATGGTGGGAGAATTGCTTAAGGCCAGGACTTCAAGACTAGCCTGGGTAATGCATTGAGACCTCATCTCTACAAAAAAATAAAAAAAAAATTAGCCAGGCCATGGTGGTGCTTGCCTGCAGTCCTAGCTACTTGAGAGGCAGGCTGAGGTAGGAGGGCCGCTAAAGCCCAGGAGATCAGGGCTGCAATGAGCTGTGATTGTACCACTGTACTCTAGCCTGGGTGACAGAGCAAGACCCTGTCTAAAAAAAAAAAAAAAAAAAAAATTGAATGCTAACTTAGCACTTAGTATATGACAGAATTACTCTAAGAGCTTTCCAAGTAACTCACAGAACACTATGAAGTAGAAGAACATTTTACAGGGAAGAATGCTGATTTACGGTTCCTTTAAAATCTCAAGCCATATAATGCTGCAATATGAGAAGCAAAGGGGAATAGTCTTGCTTCACTTCGTCTTCTCTAATTGTTCTCATTTCTAGGTACCACCAGGATAGTAAGTGGTTTGAAAACCATTTAGTATAAAGAGAAGTAGAAGAATCTAGGGATATTTAGCCTGGAGAAGAGAACTCTTGTTAAGAAAATAGCTGGAGCAATTCTAGGCTTTCCATGACATTCATGAACTCCAGACCAAAAAAGGACATTTTCCCAGTGTCTACCTCTTAAGAACAAAGAAATTTATTTCATCAAAACTTCCAGGAAAGCTTTGGTGCTAGGGTCTTTCAAGAAGCAAATGTTAAGATGGACTGATACGTGCTGGGATTTTATTAGGGAAAATGAATGTGTGAATGGAAATAAGCAGGGAGCTGGGATAGCTGCAAGCACGTCAGGTGCTGATGGAAATGCAAGAGGAGGAAAGGGACAGAAAGGCTGAGTTGGAAGCGCCTTATACTGTCCAGTCTAAGCAAATCTTAGGGGAATCCTTTACTCCAAATCAGCTGACAAAGGAGTTGTGTCTCCCGGAAACAAGTCTGTCTTAGTATTCCTTAGGATTCACAAACCTGGGGACAGATTCCAAAGTGCAGCAGCTGGGGCCCTTGGTCAGTTACGCGGCTGTAGAAAGAGGTGTTCCAGGTACGTTCTCATGACTGCTGTTTCCCTCCTCACCTATCACTGGTTCACTATTAAATCAGTTCTTGTCTCAGGGGATTAATGACCTCATTGGCTGAGGCCTGGCAAGGGGGCTGGAATCTCCTATAGGCTCATTAAGTCTACTGTCTGGACTGGTTCCCCTGAAGCATGTGGGTTGTGGGGAGGAGGGGCTGATGTCTAAATAAAAATCTGGATATATTTAGGAAGGGAAAGGGGAAATCACATCTATGATACTGAAATTTGAATCCCTGTGTATCTGAGGGCAAACTCGGTTTATTTATCTGCAACACAACACCTCTTAAAATCTAGGGTGGCTACTGGATTTTGAAAGTTGTGGTTTTGGGGAGCAAGAGGATGGGGATCAAATTCTAAGCCACTGAAAATCATCCTGTTATCAAGCCATGTGTGTTGCCAAGCCTGGTTTTAAAAGGCTTCACAAACTGTCTGTGAGCTGGCATGTTGTAGTAGAAATATAAGCATCAGAATAGCTAATAATTTTAGAGCACTAATTATGTGTCTGATGCCGTATTTTATATCCATTCTCACACTAAATGCCTGTGACACCTATTAGATAAGCATCCTTACTGGTTCCAGATTATCTAGGAGGACACTGAAGTCTTAGGGGGTTAAGGAACTTTCTTGAGAACACAGTGAAGATAACTGGCTGATTGTCTGATTGCAAAGTTATAACTTCTGCCCCCCCTCAAAATCCTTACTCTATTCTTCCTCCAGTTGGTTTCAACAATGCTTGTAAACAGTAAGTTTGCTTTTCAGGAGCTGTCCCCTTCCAGGTGAGGGTGGGAGAGTTTTGCGTTCTCTCGGGCACTGTATTAGTGGCACTCTACCAACATGGGCTTGCGATGGCCATTGAAGGCACTTGAGACTGGTGCAGTGCCAATGGGAAGGGCAGGTTGCCCTCAACGTCCAGGAATTGTAGGTAGCCAAATACAGTGCAGCGCTTTGGAATTACAGCACTTGGTTGACCTTGTAAAGGGAGCTGTTTTCCTTGTCCATTTTGGTTGCTTAGCTATGTGTTGATACACACCAAGATCGTGTGGAGCTGATGTGGCACTTTAGGAACCAAAAGACAGACAGACAAGGACCATAATAACAAGGGCCATGCAGAGAATTCCACCGGTCATCTCGGTGACAACTCATATGATTACAGTAATCTTTACTGTGGGTGTGCCCTGCTTTAGGGAATATAAATTCGCAACAGATAAGTGAAGGGGTGATTACTCACTTCAAAAAGGCATAATGAATTTACAGAAGGATTCACCGTAAGAGTCTTTTAAATAGCAATGGAATGCAAGTAAAAGGCAATTTATTATATTTATCATGTAATGTGTTTTCAAGAGTCCAATCAAGGGCTGTTCACATAATTATATAATCTGAAGAATATATAAGAAAGATTAATTTATATTATAGAATTAATATGTAATATAATTAATTGTTATTATATAAGAAATATAATTCAGATAGCTTCTACAAGATCAAATTTTAACATATTTTCATACATCTATACATCAAGATACATTCATTAGGGTTATATTCATTCATAGTGCAAGGCACTACACTTGAATGTATTGACTTAGTAGTTCTAGGGTGGGGCTCCCAGGTTCTGCGTTCCTAACAAGTCCTCAGACCACACTTTGAGTGGCAAGGACTTCTAGAGAATCAGGCCCTCAGCTTCCATGGCTACCCATGGTCACTGGGTGTTGTAGTCTCTGCAGCTGGAGTGAATCCCTATCATAGTAAATGTTCCAGTCTCTAAGACCTGAGTGAGAGCACCTGGTTGGCCAAGCCAAGGCCGCACACCTCCACTTCATTCCTTGATGTCTGCTTTCTTCCACTTCTGTAGTGGGAGGCAGGCCCTGCTTCCCACCATGACTCACCATAGAAACAATTCTCTAAACCCAGGAAGGAAGTTCAGATGCTGAGAATCTAAAAAGATGATAAATGTCCACCACATGAACTATGTGAGTTTATATGTAAAATGTTATGTAGTTGGCCGGGCGCGGTGGCTCAAGCCTGTAATCCCAGCACTTTGGGAGGCCGAGGCGGGTGGATCACGAGGTCGAGAGATCGAGACCATTCTGGTCAACATGGTGAAACCCCGTCTCTACTAAAAATACAAAAAATTAGCTGGGCATGGTGGCACGTGCCTGTAATCCCAGCTACTCAGGAGGCTGAGGCAGGAGAATTGCCTGAACCCAGGAGGCGGAGGTTGCGGTGAGCCGAGATCGCGCCATTGCACTCCAGCCTGGGTAACAAGCGCGAAACTCCGTCTCAAAAAAAAAAAAAAAAAAAAAAAAATGTTACGTAGTTATGTAGCTCCCCTTTGCATGATCCATTGGGCAGACATGGAAGTCTCAGGAGCCTGGTCAGCCACATGGTTGTAGTCTCGGACTCTTCCCCTCCAACCTCAAATGGAAGCCATGGCTCTCCTTTGTCACTTACCATGATCACACGGCCCCCGCTTCTTATCTGGCATGTAAAACATTCCACATTCCAATTTTCATTTGCTTTATTTTCCATTTAACTGCAATCTTTTCTTGTGTCAGGGAGTTTTTTTCTGGATTTAGTTTGTGAGAGTTGATGAACTCCCCTGGTATTTAGATCATCCTATGTTAGGATTTACAGGGATAGTTCTCCAATATTAAAAAATAAAGGTAAATCCAAGGCTGCAGTTAAGAATGAGAAATGTCAAAGTTTACACCTGTTTGTTCCCTTTTTAGGATCACTATCTCCATCTAAACTGTAAGCTGACTTTTATTAAAATGTAACATTTACCTTCCCAAAGTGAATTTGTCTTCCTACAATAAGAAGAGGAAAATATCACAATTTACTGCAAAAAGAAAAAATAGCAAATACAGAAAAAAGCCAAGTAATTTTAATAAAAACCATAATTTTAAAATAATGCCTTTCTTAAGTATACAGTGCTCTAATAGAGGCCAAAAAGTTGGCATGAGAATTCAAATAAAATCTAATATCCTACGAGAAGAAGATACTGGACAAAGATGCTTGTCAAAGCACTGCAGTATAGATTTTGATTTACACATGTGGTCATTCATTACTAGTCACTGAGAGGCAGGAATCATAAACAGACATTTCTTGCCTCGAAGGTGAAGATAGTAGGTTTTAATTTTGTTAAGTTAGACAGAAAGAAGGGTACTCAGGACAGTCAGTCAGTTGGTTGAATTTCTCTGCTTTTTAATCAGGTGTAGATATAGCCCATCAATAAAGAGCTCAACTGCTGGAGCGGACATGAATTGTGGGAGGCTGGATGCATAGTCCTAGATGAAGCATGACACCACAGGGTAGGCAGAGAAGCCTTTCTGTCTTTTCCCTAGACAAACAGGAAATGTTTAGCTTACCTAATTTAAAACTGTGGGTAACTTCAACAATTGTTTCATAAATACAGCCAAGTGGAAACGCTTTGGACTGGAGGTCCCAGAACCTGATTTTAATTTTGGTTCTGAGCCAGGCGTGGTGGCTCACACCTATAATCCAAGTACTTTGGGAGGCTGAGGCAGGTGGATCACTTGAGCAGGGGAGTTCCAGACCAGCCTGGGCAACATGGTGAAACCCTGTCTCTACAAAATATACAAAAATTAGCCAAGCATGGTGACACGTGTCTGTAGTCCCAACTATTTGGGAGGCTGAGATGGGAGGATGGCTTGAGCCAGGGAGGCAGAGATTGTAGTGAGCCATGATCATGCCACTGCACTCTAGCCTGGGTAACAGAGCCAGACCCTGTCTCAAAAAATAAAAATAAAATAAAATAAATTTTGATTCTGAGACTCTTTCTTCATCTGAAAAGGAGAGGGTCAGAGTAAATGATTATAATAATCCTCTAAGATTTTGTGAGTCTAATGACTAAAATGATTCATATCTACAACATGCTGTGTTAAGAGAGACACAGGATTAGGAAAGAAGTTTAACTGGAGATGGAAAATGTTGTCAGAAGTACTTGGAGAAACATGGGAAATATGGAAAGGGAGGTAGGTAATAAAAGGAACCTTAGTCAAAAATAACGTCTTATAGCTTTTCCCATTCCTTGGGGCTGTCCCTAGTGAGGGACATATTTTGACACAGTCATTAGCTGATTCAGTGTTTGTTGCTCTAATACCTGTTTCTCAAGAAGCAGATTTTCTGATTATCGGTGGAGGTAGCCAAAGCACTATCACTCCATGAGCAAGGGTAAATCAGATCTAACATTGCAGATTCTCAATCCTTGATTTTGAAGATTGTCCGCTTAAATAAAGGACTCGCAATCACTATTCATGAACCTGTGAAATGTGATTCCGAACCAGAGAAGCTGTAAGAATCAGGAACTAAACATTAATTACTGCCATGAAGCATCTAAATGAAGGTGTCTGGTTTTTGTTTTTCTACATAATATTTTTCAGTGTGCTGAAAACAGAAAACGGGGAGTCTGGCTTTCAAGAAAATAATTGTCTTAAAATTCTCTGCTAGGTGAGAGTTAGACTGTTCAGGATGAATTTACTTACTGCTTTTTGTTTTTCTCTTGTGGCTTGAACCATCCAGTAGAACAAGCAGAAAGGAATTTTATTCTGCTTTGACACTGAAAACAGTAGCTCTGCACAACAGCACAACACTTCCTACAAGCCTACAGTGTGTTCAAGTCTTTCATATACGTTATTTAGCACTCACAATAACTGTGAGATTGGTGTAATGACCCCCATTTTAATGTGAATATATTATAGCAACTCTGAGATGTATGTCAAGGTTCCCTGGGGATCCCACTCAGGTCTCTTCACTTCAAGTCAGATATATTTCGAGCTGCAACTTAGCTTCTGGACTCATCTGGAAGGCAGCTTGGCTGTGAAAAGGGAATGGACTTGGCTCAAGAGCAAGTCAAGACACCAGCCAGGTAAAGTCTAAAAACACCGAGGTTAGCCCAGCCCCAAGGCATCAGTGTATATTGGGACCATTAATTGTACAGTGTCTGCTGGGACAATGATGGGCACATCACAGCCTAGTGGGTTGAACTTGCCTCTCTCTCTGGAAGGCAGACTAATTATATGGAAGTATTGTCCAAAAGAATGAACCTTCCTAAACATAAGAAATTGAAATACTAATTTTGAATAGGTCTCTTTGCCTTATTTTCTGAAAATGAATTTTGATTTAATCAGATTGATCCTCTTAACAGAGGTAAATTTCTCAATCTTATTTCAGTGTTAAATTTTGAGGACTGGACTATGATGGTAAATGACCACGTGCCCTGATAAATCTTGAGCGTATAAAAAGGAAACTGCGTAAGCTTGTATAATGTATCAGAATTACCAAAAGAAGACTGGCACACAAACCAACAATTTTCTATTAGCTTGAATTGTTTGCTAGACAGGAAAGTCAGTTCAGCACAATTCTTCATATTCTAGAAAAGATTTTACTTCACATAGGTAGCTTTATATGTTGTCAAGAAATGGCAGACTCCCTTTCTAATAGATTAAAGGTGTCAAACAAAGTGTTTATAATTGAACAGATCTAGGATTAGCAGAATTTGCTTTCTCAACCATAAAATATTTCAGACCATAGATAAGACTCAGTCTTAAGATAAAATTAGTATCTACAAATAGGTTAAAAAATTAAAAACTTGAAGGAAAAAACACCCCCAACCAATTTTTAATTCTAAATTATCACAAACAAACCTCAACCATGGCATATCACTGCAGTAGACAGATTACGACTTATGATAGATGCTGGTGTCTCTCCATTTTTAGACATGTTTCCATGTTATTCCACTTACGCATCATACTCTTATCTAGAAGAGGAAGGAGAACACAATGAGAATCACAGATGCAGAGCTACATGTATTTGCATAGAAAAATGTCCAAAAGTATCATTGACTAGAAAAGCCAGGTTCTAGGCCATTCTATACAGTCACATTTACACGTACGTGTTCATAGAAAGAAGTCTCCAAGGCGAAATGTCCATCTTTAAGACAAGACTTTGTCTTCAGCAAAGTATAAAGAAGTGGTGGCTATCTTCAGAGAAGGGGATTTGAAATGATTTCTACTGTCTTCTTGTGCTTTTCTGCACGACTTGAGTTTTTAGATAGAGCATACATCACATTTTACACTTAGAAGAAAGAAATAAAGCTAGACGCATGAAGAAAGCAGAGTAATAATTATTAGTAGTGGCAGCACTTGACTTGAAAAAGTAAAAATCTTAACAAAATATAAAAAATTTGTAAAGGCACTTCAATTTGGTGGTCTTGTGTTTAATTATTTTTTTCTACCACTTGAGTGGTGTGTATAAATATAGGCTCTGAATGGAATTCCACCAAAATATTAAGCAAAATATGAAGGCGAAATTTCAGCCAAACATCTGAAACCTTAGTCTAAATCAGGTGTCCCCAAACTACAGCCCGCGGGCTGCATGCGGCCCCCTGAGGCCATTTATCCGGCCCCCTGCCGCACTTCAGGAAGGGGCACCTCTTTCATTGGTGGTCAGTGAGAGGAGCACAGCATGTGGCGGCCCTCCAATGGTCTGAGTGACAGTGAACTGGCCCCTTGTGTAAAAAGTTTGGGGACGCCTGGTCTAAATAATACCAAATGTTTATCTGTTTTCTATCATGTACAAAAAGTGTATAAATAATGAGGTTTTCATTTGTCATGCAGACATTGTTAGAATTATCGAGCTACAGCCCAGAGAGAAGGGAAGGAGGTAAGGGCATTTAATTTTACTTCAGCTTTTTTGGAGACATTTGTAAGCAAAAGAAGTAACAGGATCAGTGACATCTCAAACACAAAGGATGTTTAAATGCACAGGACATCATCAGATGTATGTTTCAGACCTAGTGAAAAAAATCGAACAGCACTTTATTGTTAGAAATAGAAGATTATGCAATGTTCAAATATCAGTTTGATGCTCAAGAGAAACAGGGATATAGGAAAAAAACAAACTTGCTTCCTGCTCTCTACTCTACTCTCGCAGTCACTCAACACTTCTGACACCAGGTGTGTGGGTGTTTTTCTCATATACCAACCAAAGCAATTCTGCAAGGAATTCTGTGGACACCTGCTGGGTATGTTCTAATTCAATCTAATTATGATACTGTCTACCTAGAGATAGCATCAGATAGCACAGGTTGATGGCTCAGTACCACAAGATTACCCCCCTCTTCAGATGCCAGTCACGAGCAAGTTGTGACCTGTGCTTCTGACCCACGGCACCTCCTTGGGTTTGATTAATTTGCTGGAGTAGCTCACAGAACTAAGAAAAATGCTTAACTTATGGTTACTGGTTTATTGATATAGAATATAATATAGGGCACAGATGAACAGCCAGATGGAAGAGATGTGTGGGATAAGATTTGGGGGAAGAGGTGGGAGCTTCCCTGCCTTCCCCATATGCACCACCCTTGGGGAACCTCCATGTGTTCAGCTATTTGGAAGCTCGCTGAGCCCTGTCCTTTGGGGTTTTTATGGAGACTTCATATGTAGACATGATAGATTACCATCATTGGCCACTGCAGATCCACTCAACCTTCAGCACCTCTCTCCTCCCCAAAGGTTGGAGAGTGGGTTGAAAGTCCCAACCCTCTCTTTCTGTTTTGGTCTTTTCAGTGGGCAGACCCATCCTGACGCTACCTGGGGGCTGGCAGCTACTGGTCAACTCATTAGCATACAGGGACACTATTATCATTCTGAAGATTGCAGAGATTCTAGGATTTGTGTGCCAGGAAACCGGGAGGAAGACCAAAGATACATGTCTTAATAGAAACCACAGTGTTTCAAGAGGTTTAAGATTTAAATGGTTATCTTTCACTGTATTCAGAAATTTGGTTTGCAGGAGTTTAATGTTAGAAAGATTAGCAGACAACTAGAGAGAAGTAGATTTTGGATTAAGCAGGAACAACTCTGCTCCCTGCCGATTTATTATTCTCTGCCATGAATGAGCATTGGCATTAGAAAGCTAAACCACAGAACACATACAGAATATTAGTATTCAGTAAATAATCATGATTGCAGTCACCAAGTGCAGACAGTCTGCAGTGGGAGTGTTCCTGGTCTCCTTTAAAATACTGCAGCTGTTACATTAATGGGTGAGGATCCAGGGTAATATCAAGGAACAAAGATTGTTGAGTTTGATTAGTTCTAGTGGATGTCATCTTCAAAATGCGACTAATTTGATAATACCAGGGCATTTCTGAGGGAAGAAGGAAAACAAGGATTATGTTATGTAAATAGATACATTATTTTCATCTCTTTGGATGAAACCATTGACAGAAACCATTCTTGAAACAAAATGAAGCAAGGAAGTGAGAAATGAGTGAAGCAGCCCTTTCTGTCTGTAGATAATTGCATGGTGGGCTGACAGCTCTGGGCCAGAGGCTGGAGAGTTGGCCCTAAGCAGGCCGGCCTCCCCCTAGTAATTGTCATAGTAGTGCTCATTTACGGCATGTTTCATGTATTCCAGAGCCTTTCCTAGCTGTTTCACATGGATTATATAATTTCATCTCCACTGCCATCCTGCAGAGTAAGCACTATTATCACTGTCATTTTACAGATATGACAATTGAAGCTTGGGAAAGTTAGATAAACTCCGAAGATCACACAGCAAGGAGCTGGCATTTTGACTCAGGCCTCTACAGCCTCCTCAACCACTACGTTCTATTGTTTCTAAAAGCTTGCTAGGTAAGAAGGACCTTATTATTTATAATCCACCAGAGACCTTATCCTTTAGTTTCAAATCTGATTTCTTTTAGGAAAATTGAGCATCTTTTTTTTTTTCTAAGTTGATGCCTTAGAAACAGTCACTGTCAAGCCAAGAGCATTTTTATGCTGTTTTGTTTGAAATACCCTCCTTCTACCTGTCTCGCTTCCCACCCCCTCTAGTTCTTAAAGCCAGTCTTCAGAAGAATTAAATGCCTACCTAATTTGAAAACAAGATTGAAAGAATAGTCCTGGAAATGCTTAGAACTAAAATCGAGGTTTTGAATCTCCTGGCTGTATTCTTGTCTTACTCAGTCTAGTGACTTGAAGATGAACAGTGGACATTAAGTGTTCCTGGAGACTTGAATCACTATTCAAGCCTAACTCATCCTTGGTTCAAACACTTTTATAAAATAGGAACAAAGGTTACTCAGGTGGTAAATAAATGGTAATCCATTCCAGCAATTAAGTCAAGCTTGATTATCTCTAGTAACCTAGAGAAAAATTAATAGGAGAGTGTGTATCCAATTTTTCTGTTCCCATTGAGGAAAATAAGGTGATTTCATCTAGACATTTTAATCCTCAACTCTTTCTACTTTTTAGTAAAAAAAATTATTCTCATTTTTGGAAGATGAATTATTTTCGAAAACATTGACTTCTTTTATTGCTTCTGGTTGTCTATTGCTTTTATCCATTGTCTGTTGTTAGAATATATGAGACTAGGTAATTGCTTTTAAAAAGAAATTCATGTCTTACAGTTCTGGAGGCTGAGATATCCAAGGTCAGGGGTCTGCCTCTGATTGCTTCTGGTGAGGGCATTGCATCGTGTTGTGTCATAATTAACAGAAAGCATCACAGAGAGGGGCACTGAGAGCCAAACTGGCTTTTATAACAGACCCACCTTCTGACAACTAACCCAAGCCTATAGTAACCCATTAATCCATTAACCCATTAATCCAGTAATCCATGAATGGATTAGTCCATTCATGAGGGCAGAACCCTCGTGACCCAATTGCTTCTTAAAGGCCCCATTTATTAATACTGTTACTCTGGGGATTAAGTTTCAGCTTGAGTTTTGGAGGGGAAAAACATTCAAACCATAGTAAGTGTCTTAATCAGGACATTACACGTTTTTCATTAATGGTAACTCTAACATCAGAATAACTGAACTTTATTTGTAGAGAAAATTTCAAATGTTCTCAAGATATCTTCAAAGTGGTCACAGGTCTGTTAATAAATTAATAATCAAAGGGCCAGATCACTGAGATTTTAGTTAAGAAGTTATTCTAAAAGTTCTGCTACTAAATGTGATATAATCATTTTTTCAGAGAGAATACACATTCAATGGTATAGTGTTGAGCAGTGGAACTCATAACATTCGTGTCTGGGTGCTAGGTTAGATTTAGAAGATGATGAAAAAGCTATCGTTTGAGTGGATAGGCATAATAGTGATTCCTATCATTAAAATAGAAAAAGTGACTAAAACATCTTTCGGCAATTAGAGAGGTCTTATTTCCTTTACCATATTCAGCTTTCATGATGAAATTTATATTACTGCTTTAGTTTTTGTATCTTGTCCATATTTTTACTCAAAATATTAGCCAGTCATGTATTTTCACTGTTTCTATTTAATTAGGCCTAAAATCTAACCATTTAATCAAGCGTAGGTGAATTACCAATATGTCTGCATGAAAGACTTCTAGGAGATAATGAGCAAGGGGAGATTTCTACTTTGGAGAAGGAAGAATTGGGTTACTGAGCTGGATCTATGTTGCTATTGCTAAGTTTAAAGGCTGCCTGGTTCTTTTTGCTTGTTAAAAGTCAACTAAGCAACAGGTTTTTACTGAGCATAAAATATTCTGGGCAAGGTAATGCACTACATATATTGCAACATAGTAGGAAGGGTAACACCCTAGTTTTAAGGATTTAAATCGGGAGATGAGAAATATGTATATAAAAATATTATTTAAAATATAAGGTAATTCAAAGCAGATTGAAAATAAAAAAAAGAATGTAAGGTAAATGTGAAATAGCAGGATGAGCAGTAAATGCTGAAATAACTCAGAGACTAAGAATTTGCTTCTGGGTAATCTGGAGAGACTTCATGGAGGAGGCAGGATCCAATATGTACTTGGAAGGATGGTATGGTGGCCAAATTAGTTGCCTAATGAGCATCTATTCACTCGTTTTTTTCATATTTCAGAAACCCTCCCACATACAGTACACTTGTCTCAGAGAAAGCAAACTCCCTCTTAAGCTCCAAGGGAAAATCCTAATTAGTCTAATGCAAGCAATAATAGTAATTCTATCCTCTCTTCTCTCGCCTCCCTCATGATTCATTCAGGGAACTAGGCTTAAGCCAATCAGTAAATGGTAGTTCCTTAGCAGTTGGCGTTGATCCAGTAATGGGCACAGGAGTGCAGCACACTTGTCTCAGGAAAGGCAAACTCCGTCCAAGTTTGGGTCCAAGCAGTCTAAGAGGAAAGACGTTTATTTCGTAATCGGGCATCAGATTGTTACTCTCTCCCATGGGACATGAAAAGGACATCATCATTTGCCCCAGCTGCTTCTGGTGACCGTGTTAAGAGCTGACATGAAGGCAAAGCTGATGCCTGCAGGACGGCTGAGGCTGGAGAACCGGCGAGTTGCAGATCTGGAGCCCGTTCCTGTGGTGCCTGGAGTTTGATCTGCCTCTGGATCGCCCGTTGTGTGAAACAATACATTCTCTCAGTGCTCAAGCCAGTGAGAGAAAGGTTTTCTGTAACTTCCAGCCAAAATCATCTTGTCTTCAATAGTAGCATGAACATAAGCTGGTTGCCCTCTTGGCATTTCTTTCCCTTTTATCTTGACAACGGAGATTTTGGAGATTCCTCCCTCCTCTACCATTTTGCCATGTGGTTTGAAAGGAAGAGATGTTCTTTCAGCTCCAGGGAGCAGCTATTCTCTGGATGCAGTGACTGATTCAGACATGGGCACAGGAGAAATGAGGAAAAGTTGCAAAAGTTGCTGAGGCTTCTGAAAGTACGGTTTTTTTTTTGTTTTTTTTTTTTGTTTTGTTTTGTTGTTGTTTTTTTTTTTTTTTTGTTTTGGTTTTTTTTGTTTTGTTTTGTTTTGTTTTGTTTTCCTCCTCTTTCACATGGTTCTCTGTTCTTCTGGATGACATGTGAGCAAGGGGACCTGTGTTAGTTTCCTAGGGCTGCTGTAAAAAACCACGAAAACTGGGTGTCTGCAAACAACAGACATTTATTCTGTCACAGTTCTGGGGGCTGGAAGTCCAAAATCGAAGAGCTGACAGAGTGATGTGCCTTCTGAAATCTTTAGGGAAGAACCGTTCCTTCCATCTTCTGAGCCTGTGGTAGTTGATGGCAATCCTTAGTGTTCTCTGGCTTGTGGCTGTGTCAGTTAGATATCTGCCACTGTCCTCACCTGGGCTTCTCTCTTCCTATAAGGACACCAGTCACTGGACTAGGACCAACCCATCCTGATCCGATATGACCTCATCTTAGTGCAATTAAACTGCCAAGACCCTATTTCCAAATAAGGTTACATTCACAGGTCCTGGGTGGAGAGGAATCTGGGGGGAACACTGCTCTACCGAGCACAAGGTCTAGAAGTGTTGCAGCCATTTATGCTATTCTGAAGGAAGCCAGCCTGAGAATGAAGTCAGCACATGGAGCCAAGATAATCTGCAAGTAAACTACATCATGAACCTCTGAATCAAACTGTGCCTGAAGCGTGTTTTACTTTGGAATTTCAGTTTACTTAAGCCAAGACATTTCTTTTTGTTTAAGCTACTTTGTGGTGGGTTTTCTTTTGCTAGTTACACAAATATTTTAATGAATATAAGTGGACATAAATTTGGTGAGAGAAGGAAAAGCTCTTGCTGAATAATAGAAAATGACATGAGAAAAAGGTAAAATAAAAGGAGTGTTGGAGAAAAGGTTTGGCTAGAGGAGAGTGTTCCGCAGCAGAGCAGGGGACACGAAGGTGGATAGGTTAGCTGGTGTAAGGTTTTTGGAGGTCTGTAAATGTCAAGTTAAATAATTTGAACTTTTTCTATAAAGCAGATGGTGTCTATAAGACAATTTTTGAACAAGGAAGTTGAGTCAATTAATGTGTCACTGAAGTGCAGGCTATTTTGGAAGGGGACAGATTAGGAGAAGTATTAATTGCAAGAGGCTAGAATCAGATCAAAATGTGTTGCTCTGATGTTTCCCAGTTCAATCAAGCGTCCAGCCGTAGCTCCTCATTTCTGACCTGGGATTTGGTCCTCGCCTGTTCCTCTGAACTCATTCCCTCCCACTTTCCCACCCTGACCTTCTTCCTGTCCCCAGAGTAGGCCACAGTCATTCTGCATTTGGGCCTTTGCAGTGGCTGTGGCCCTTGCCTGAAATGCCTTTTCTTCTTGATCTTTGTATGTCTGGCTCCTTCTTGTCATTCAATTCTCGGGTCAGCTGTTAACCTCATCAGAGAGGACTTTCCTGACCGGTCAGTCTAGGGTAGCCACCTGTCCCTCTCTATCATACTGCCCTACTTTGATTCTCTGCAGCATTAGCACCATCTGCTATTTTATGGTTTATTTATTTATAAGTTCTTCCTCTCCTGCAACTATAAAGTAACCTTCAGAAGAGTAAGGAGCCTGGTGGACTTTTCATTGCTGAATCCTCAGAACCTAGTAGGAGCTCAATAATTGCATCTCATGTAAATGATTAAGAAATACATTTAGCTATGAACTTTAAAAACTGCTGAAATATTGAATAAATAAGTAAATTTTAGAATAGAAAAATTAAATGATTTTGCCAACTGAGAACGAAAATATTTTACAAATTTTACTAAAAAGGCAGGCATGCATGAAAGAACTAAAGTATGTAAATATTGTTTTCAATGTTCCAAAGAGACGAGTGTAATTTTCAAAACAATACTCTTATCTCTTAAGGCTATTTCCACCAGAAATGCCTTGGATATAAAGAAAAGCCCTAAATGGCACATCTGCACCATGGCATACTACACAGCCATAAAAAAGGATGAGTTCATGGCCTTTGCAGGGGACATAGATGAATCTGGAAACCATCATTCTCAGCAAACTGACACAAGAACAGAAAACCAAACACTGCAGATTCTCATTAATAAGTGGGCGTTGAACAATGAGAACACATGGACACAGGGAGGGGACATCACACACTGGGGTCTATTGGGGGATGGGGTGGGGAGATTGGGGAGGGATAACGTTAGGAGAAATACCTAATGTAGCTGACAGGGGATGGAGGCAGCAAACCACCATATATACCTATGTAACAATCCGGCAAGATCTGTACATGTACCCCAGAACTTGAAGTAAAATTAAAAGGAAAGCCCTGGGGAGCTTTGAGGGAATGTATTTAAGCCTTTCTCCTTCCAATTTTCCCCAGTGAGTTTCATTTCACGACGAGTGTTCTATAACTAGCTCTAGATTTCTAGAGCAATCTACGTCTCTGAAATGATTTGCAATGAGACGCATTCTCTGTTTTATTGTATCTACAATGGAACCCCCTCCTCCTTCCAATTCTTTCTCTACTAAGTAAAATCCTGTGTGTTATTTGCCTCCACAAAAGGGGTTTTGACCTTAGCATGAAGCTATCCTACTATTAATCATTATCTTCTTTTCCTTGAAATACACCATGGGGCATTTACCAGTCCATTATGAAAAATCTTTGTCACGTAGAATGAAGCCCAAACAAGCCTTAGCAACGTAATAAAGGGGAGCATTCTATGATACAGAGAACTTTCTAAGGCTGCCTTTATTAGTCTCCCAGGCTGCAATTATTTATAATACACCAGTGTGACTTTTTCTGAGATTATAATGAATGAGCTTGTGTATATTACTGATTTGTCTCTTTGGACTTCATTGGCTGGTAAATTATTTGAAGTTGCTTATCCAGACCATGTGAAAAAATATCAGAGTGTAGAGTTGAAGGAATGGGCTATCCCAGGTGAAATGGCTATTTAATTCAAATAATAAATATAATAACAGCTCAAAAGAGATACATATCATACACATTTGAATTCACTACCAATCAAGTTTGGGAATGAAACTCTAAAGGTTTCATGATTTTGGTTTGCTCAATTTTTGTAGTGAATACTATTTGAAATTACTGGTATGTTGTCTGGAATTTAGAAATCTTTAAGTTATGCAGAAGTTTTTGCTTTGCTCCCTCCCTCCCTCCATTCTTTCCTCCTCCTTCTTAATAGTTTCATTACTTATAATGGAATTTAATCAGGGATGTCTTTTGAATAAATACCCTTCAGGGAAGACCTACCTCTTTTTAAAGTAAGAACCTCAAGGGAATTAATGGAGTTATATAATAATGAAATACATTTTATAACTATTTGCATAGTTTAAAATGCTTGACCAGTATGATGCATTTTCAAGTTAAATAATCTTTTTCCTGGAGAATATATAATTCTGTCATAACTACTGTAATTTGTAAAAGTTATGATGAACCATTTTAAACTGGCTAAGATGTATATTGGAAAAGTTAATGTACCACAAACTAAATATGTGTAAGTTTATTATGAGGTGTGCCTGTATTTTAGAAATATTAGCAAAATGTTTGCATTTAATTGAGCAGTCATATTGTAAAGCTACTACTTTATTTCAAATTTTGCCTTTTCCAAAATATTTCTGGGCTGTGTCTTTGTAATTAAGAATTTATAGCACATCCTTTTGAATATTGTGAATGGCAGATTTTCTTCCATCAAAAACTGATTTGAATGTTGGAAATAGTCAAAATTTGCTTTGAAGTCAGTTTTATTAACTTCATGATCAACTTGCATTATAATCTTTGGACCTATAGACAAAGCAATACAGGAACATGGGATTCTAAAGCTATTTCATTAATTTTCTTGTGTGGTTCAGAGTGCATCTGAAGTCACTTTTCAAATTGTGATAAAAATTTGTTTCCTATTTGATTTCTGTTTAATTTACTTCTGCTCTATAGAGGAAAATGTTTTAGGTTCCTAGTAATCATCTGACTTAATTACTCCTTTGGAGCTCAGGAACCTCTTACCACCGCAGTACAGAAAAGAGCATCTGCAGGTATTCAGGTGCGTTTTCAAAGTATCTCATCCCCTATCCCTGCCTAACTCAGATTCATGCAACAGAAAGATGAAAAATACAGAATAAAATATAAACATGCTGTTGTTGAACTCCATGTTCCTGAGATAAAAATCTGTCCTTTAAATATGCATGTCTGAGTGCTCTACAGTGAATACATACAAATTTATAGGGGAACAAGACTCATCACTGGTGAAAAAAATATATATATATATAGTGGGAAATGTATGGGTTGCAGGCACAGAGAAGACTGCACTTGAATGAGAATAGCTTCACCAACCACCTCATTGCTCCTGATTGTATAAGCACCCTTGATTCATTTATTCAACAGACGTACATTGAGCATCTGCTAGGTGCCAGGCACTGTTCTTAAGGGCTGAAGTTCTGTCTTGGAGCATACCTTTCCCTGTCCTCATGGAGCCGACATTATGGTGACAAGGACAGATAAAACTAATTACGTATTTTAGATATAGTATAGTTGTATGTATATGTGTGTGCATGTATGTGTGTATGTAGAGAGAATAATTTTAAGTAGTTATAAAAGGTATGAGGAAAAGTTCAGTAGAGAAGGAAATAGAAAGTGATGTGGGCATTATTATTATTATTTTATTGCATTTTAGGTTTTGGGGTACATGTGAAGAACATGCAAGATTGTTCTTCAGGTACACACATGGCAGTGTGGTTTTCTGCCTTCTGTCCCCTCGCCTGTATCTGTCATTTCTCCCCATGCTGTCTCTTCCCACCTCCCAACCCCCCCATCCCTCCCCCATTTCCCCCAACGGACCCCAGTGTGTAGTACTCCCCTCCCTGTGTCCATGTATTCTCATTGATCAACACCCACCTATGAGTGAGAACATGCGGTGTTTGATTTTCTGCTCTTGTTTCAGTTTGCTGAGAATGATGGTTTCCAGGTTCATCCATGTCCCTACAAAGGACGTGAACTCATCGTTTTTGATGGCTGTGTAATATTCCGTGGTGTATATGTACCACATTTTCCCCATCCAGTCCATCATCGTTGGGCATTTGGGTTGGTTCCAGGTCTTTGCTATTGTGAACAGTGCTGCAATGAACATTCATGTGTATGTGTCCTTATAGTAGAATGATTTATAATCCTTTGGATATATACCCAGTAATGGGATTGCTGGGTCAAATGGGATTTCTGTTTTTAGGTCACTGAGGAATCGCCACACTGTCTTCCACAATGGTTGAATTAATTTACATTCCCACCAACAGTGTAAAAGTGTTCCTATTTCTCCACATCCTCTCCAGCATCTGTTGTTTCCAGATTGTTTAATGATCGCCATTCTAACTGGTGTGAGATGATATCTCAATGTGGTTTTGATTTGCATTTCTCTAATGACCAGTGATGATGAGCATTTTTTCATATGTTTGTTGGCCTCCTGTATGTCTTCTTTTGTAAAGTAACTGTTCATATCCTTTGTCCATTTTTGAATGGGCTTGTTTGTTTTTTCTTGTAGATCTGTTTTAGTTCTTTGTAAATTCTGGATATCAGCCCCTTGTCAGGTGGGTAGACTGCAAAAATTTTTTCCCATTCTGTTGGTTGCCGATTCACTCTACTGACTGTTTCTTTTGCCATGCAGAAGCTGTGGAGTTTGATTAGGTCCCATTTGTCTATTTTGGCTTTTGTAGCCATTGCTTTTGGCGTTTTGGTCATGAAGTCCTTGCCTATGCCTATGTCCTGAATGGTTTTGCCTAGATTTTCTTCTAGGGTTTTTATGGTGTTAGGTCTGATGTTTAAGTCTTTAACCAGTCTGGAGTTAATTTTGGTGTAAGGTGTCAGGAAGGGGTCCTGTTTCTGCTTTCTGCACATGGCTAGCCAGTTTTCCCAACACCATTTATTAAACAGGGAGTCCTTTCCCCATTGCTTGTGTTTGTCAGGTTTGTCGAAGATCAGATGGTTGTGGGTATGTTGTATTTCCTCTGAGGCCTCTGTTCTGTTCCATTGGTCTATATCTCTGTTTTGGTACCAGCACCATGTTGTTTTGATTACTGTAGCCTTGTAGTATAGTTTGAAGTCCGGCAGTGTGATGCCTCCTGCTTTGTTCTTTTTGCTTAGAATTGACTTGGCTATGGGGGCTCTCTTTTGGTTCCATATGAAGTTTAAGGTGTTTTTTTCCAGTTCTGTGAAGAATGTCATTGATAGCTTGATGGGAATAGCGTTGAATTTGTAAATTACTTTGGGCAGTATGGCCATTTTCATGATGTTGATTCTTCCTAACCATGAACATGGAATGTTTCTCCATCTGTTTGTGTCCTCTTTTATTTTGTTGAGCAGTGGCTTGTAGTTCTCCTTGAAGAGGTCCTTTACATTCCTTGTTAGTTGTATTCCTAGGTACTTTATTCTCTTTGTAGCAGTTGTGAATGGCAGTTCGTTCTTGATTTGGCTCTCTTTAAGTCTGTTACTGGTGTATAGGAATGCTTGTGATTTTTGCACATTGATTTTGTATCCTGAGACTTTGCTGAAGTTGTTGATCAGTTTCAGGAGATTTTGGGCTGAGATGATGGGGTCTAGATATACAATCATGTCATCTGCAAATAGAGACAATTTGATTTCCTCCTTTCCAATTTGAATACACTTTATTTCTTTTTCTTGCCTGATTGCTCTGGCTAGAACTTCCAGTACTATATTGAATAGGAGTGGTGAGAGAGGGCATCCTTGTCTAGTGCCAGATTTCAAAGGGAATGCTTCCAGTTTTTGCCCATTCAGTATGATATTGGCTGTTGATTTGTCATAAATAGCTTCTATTGTTTTGAGATACGTTCCGTCAATACCTAGTTTATTGTGGGTTTTTAGCATAAAGGGCTGTTAAATTTTGTCAAAGGCCTTCTCTGCATCAATTGAGATAATCATGTGGTTTTTGTCTTTGGTTCTGTTTATGTGGTGAATTACGTTTATGGACTTGTGTATGTTAAACCAGCCTTGCATTCCCGGGATGAATCCTACTCGATCATGGTGGATGAGCTTTTTGCTATGCTGTTGCAATCGGTTTGCCAGTATTTTATTGAAGATTTTTGCATCTCTGTTCATCATGGATATTGGCCTGAAATTTTCTTTTCTTGTTGAGTCTCTGCCGGGTTTTGGTATCAGGATGATGTTTGTCTCATAAAATGATTTGGGAAGGATTCCCTCTTTTTGGATTGTCTGGAATAGTTTCAGAAGGAATGGTATCAGCTCCTCTTTGTATGTCTGGTAGAATTCGGCTGTGAACACATCTGGACCTGGGCTTTTTTGGGGTGGTAGGCTCTTTATTGCTGCCTCGACTTCAGACCTTGTTACTGGTCTATTCAGGGTTTTGGCTTCTTCCAGGTTTAGGCTTGGGAGGATGCAGGTGTCCAGGAATTTATCCATTTCTTCCAGGTTTACTAGTTTATGTGCATAGAGTTGTTTGTAATAATCTCTGATGATGGTTTGGATTTCTGTGGAATCTGTGGTGATATCCCCTTTATCGTTTTTTATTGCATCAATTTGGTTATTCTCTCTTTTCTTTTTTATTAATCTGGCTAGTGGTCTGTCTATTTTGTTGATCTTTTCGAAAAACCAGCTCCTGGATTTATTGATTTTTTTTTTTTGAAGAGTTTTTTGCATCTCTATTTCCTTCAGTTCTGCTCTGATCTTAGTTATTTCCTGTCTTCTGCTAGGTTTTGAGTTTTTTTATCTTTCTCCTCTAGCTCTTTCAATTTTGATGATAGGGTGTCAATTTTAGATCTCTCCTTTCTTCTCATGTGAGCACTCATTGCTATATATTTTCCTCTAGAGACTGCTTTAAATATGTCCCAGAGATTCTGGTATGTTGTGTCTTCGTTCTCATTGGTTTCTAAGAACATCTTTATTTCTTCCTTCATTTCATTGTTTATCCAGTCAACATTCAAGAGCAAGTTGTTCAGTTTCCATGAAGCTGTGTGATTCTGAGTTAGTTTCTGCATTCTGAGTTCTAACTCGATTGCACTGTGGTCTGAGAGACTGTTTGTTATGATTTCTATTATTTTGCATTTTCTGAGGAGTGATTTGTTGCCAATTATGTGGTCAATTTTAGAGTAGGTTTGATGTGGTGCTGAGAAGAAAGTATATTCTGTGGATTTGGGGTGGAGAGTTCTGTAAATGTCTATTAGATTTGCTTGTTCCAGGTCTGAGTTCAGGTCCTGGATATCCTTGTTGATTTTCTGTCTGGTTGATCTGTCTAAAGTCTCCCACTATTATTGTGTGGGAGTCTAAGTCTCTTTGTAAGTCATTAAGAACTTGCCTTATGTATCTGGGTGCTCCTGTATTGGGTGCGTATATATTTAGGATCGTTAGCTCTTCTTGTTGCAGTGATCCTTTTTCCATTATGTAATGTTCTTCTTTGTCTCTTTTGATCTTTGTTGCTTTAAAGTCTATTTTATCAGAGATGAGAATTGCAACTCCTGCTTTTTTCTGCTCTCCATTTGCTTGGTAGATCTTCCTCCATCCCTTTATTTTGAGCCTTTGTGTATCCTTGCATGTAAGATGGGTTTCCTGGATACAGCACACTGATGGGTTTTGGCTTTTTATCCAATTTGCCAGTCTGTGTCTTTTGATTGGCGCATTTAGTCCATTGACATTTAGGGATAGTATTGTTATGTGTGAATTTGATACTGTCATTTTGATGCTACCTGGCTGTTTTGTTGGTTAGTTGATGTAGATTCTTGATTGTGTTGATGCTCTTTTACCATTTGGTGTGTTTTTGGAGTGGCTGGTACTGGTTGTTCCTTTGTATGTGTAGAGCCTCTTTCAGGAGTTCTTGTAGAGCAAGTTTGGTGGTGATGAAATCTCTGAGTAGTTGCTTGTTCACAAAGGATTTTATTTTTCCTTCACTTATGTATCTTAGTTTGGCTGGATAGGAGATTCTGGGTTGAAAGTTCTTTTCTTTAAGGATGTTGAATATTGGCCCCCAATCTCTTCTGGCTTGTAGGGTTTCTGCTGAGAGATCTGCTGTGAGTCTAATGGGCTTCCCTTTGTGGGTAACCCGACCTTTCTCTCTGGCTGCCCTTAGCATTTTCTCTTTCATTTCAACCCTGGTGAATCTAACAATTATGTGCCTTGGTGTTGCTCTTCTTGAGGAATATCTTTGTGGTGTTCTCTGTATTTCCTGGATTTGAATATTGGCCTGCCTTGCTAGGTTGGGGAAGTTTTCCTGGATAATACCCTGAAGAGTATTTTCCAGCTTGGATTCATTCTCTTCACCACATTCAGGTACACCTATCAAACGTAGATTAGGTCTTTTCACATAGTCCCACATGTCTTGAAGATTTTGTTCATTCCTTTTTGCTCTTTTTTCTCTGTTCTTGCCTTCTCTTTTTATTTCATTGAGTTGATCTTCGACCTCTGATATCCTTTCTTCTGCTTGGTCAATTCGGCTTTTGAAGCTTGTGCATGCTTCATGAAGTTCTCGTGTTGTGTTTTTCAGCTCCTTCAATTCACTTATATTCCTCTCTATGCTGTCCATTCTTGTTAGCATTTCATTCAATCTTTTTTCAAGGTTCCTAGTTTCTTTGCATTGGGTTAGAACATGTTCTTTTAGCTCACTGTAGTTTATTACTACCCACCTTCTGAAGTCTGATTCTGTCATTTCATCACCCTCCTTCTCCATCCGGTCTGGTTCCCTTTCTGGTGAGGAGTTGTGATCCCTTTTAGGAGGAGAGGTGTTCTGGTTTCGGGAGTTTTCATCCTTTTTGCGCTGGTTTCTTCCCATTTTTGTGGGTTTATCCACCTATTGTCTTTGTAGTTACTGTCTTTCAGATTGGGTCTTTGAGTGAGCTTCTATTTCATGGATGCTGAAGTTACTTCTTCTTTTTTTTTTTTTTTTTAAGTTTTCCTTCTAACAGCCTGGCCCCTCTGCTGTAGGACTGCTGAGGTCCACTCCAGGCCCTGCTTGCCTGGGGATCACCTGCAGCAGCTGCAGAACAGTAAGGGTTGCTACCAGTTTCCTCTTCTGCTATCTTTGTCCCAGAAGGATGCTTGCCAACTGTCAGTCCATTCTCTCCTTTATGAGGTGAGTCTTTGGATCTATGGGGTTCAGGGAGCTACTTGAGGAGACAGTCTGTCTTTTACTGGGGCTTAAGTCCTGAGCTGTGAGCTCCGTTGTTCATTCAGAGCTGCTGGGCAGGTACATTTAGGTCTGCTGCAGCTGAACTCATAAAGCACTTCTTGTTCCCAGGTGCTCTGTCCCGGGGAGTTGGGGCTTTATGAGTTTCCACTGCGCTACTGCCTTTTTAAATTTTTCTTTCAGGTCTACCCCATCCAGCTAGCAGCACGCCTAGCCACTGCCTGCCTGCAGAGGCTTTGCTGAGCTGCTGTGGGCTCCGCCCAGCTGCCCTGTGCTCTTCCCTGCAGTCCTGTTTATATGGGTGTAGTTAGAACTGTCTCCGCAATGGGGGCCCCGCCTCTGTTATGGCGGACTCTCTCTGTTGTGGCAGGTTGCCTTGGCAACGGCGGGTTGCCTCGGCGACGGCGGCCTGCCTCCATAGCAGTGGAGAGTCTCAGTAATGGCAGACGCCCCTCCCCCACCGAGCCGGACTGTCCCGGGTTCAGCTGTGCTTGGTGTGAATAGCTCAACCCAGAGGGTTTTCAATTACTGTTTTTGTTTTTGTTGTTGGTGGGGGTGGGGGGTGAGACCCACCTAGCCTGATCACCTGGCTCCCTGACTCAGTCTTGTCTTTTATTTTTTAAGTTGAACGAACCAGCCTTCCAGTCGCTTGTTGAAAAGGTGCCAGGATCTCCTGTGCTGCGACTCACTGAGTTGGCTCAAACTGCAGCACCAGCTCCTGGTGGTTTTTTTTTTTTTTTTTTGCCTAGGAATCTCCTGGCCTGGCTTGCTATTTCAGATGAATGGGCAACTCTGCCGTCTCAGGGCTCTGATCGCCAGCTAAGAGGGCTCCCAGACCAGTGGCTTTTGTACAGAGAACCGCCACAACAGGGCGTGTTCAAAGCAGCCACGTGGGCCAAAACAGCTGCACCAGCCGGGACTGCAGCGCTGGCGACCCCTCTGCCTGGGTATCTCCTGGTCTGTGGGCAATAAAAATTCGTCTGGAAATGCAGCATCCACTCCCCCTCTGCACTTTCACTGGGAGCTGAAGTCCTGAGCTGTTCTTAGGTGGCCATCTTGCCAGCATTCCTCCGTGGGCATTATTTTACAGGGGGATCTTGGAGACAGCCTCTCTGGGTGAGGTTGGGAGGTATTTGAGGTGACGCCTGTATGACATTACAGAGCCAGCCTCGCTTATACTGGGAGACAAGCATTGCAGGTAGAAGCAACAAACAGGAATTGGCCCTGAGGTAGGAGGGGCATTTTGGGGTGACTGAGGACAAGCAAGGAGACCAGAGTGAATGGAGTGGGAGGAGCAGGTGGGGGCTGGTGGGACACAAGGTTTGAGATCCCCAAGGGCTCAGACCCTAGGGGGTTTGGAGGCCGTATGAGGACTTGAAATTTTTTTTGGAGTACAAAAGGAGACCACTGGAGAGATTTTAGCCAGAGCAGTGACATAATCCGACTTCATGTTTTTAAAGACTCTCCTGTTAAATGTTACATTTTAAAAGACATTCCCTGTGTAATAATGATGCTAAAATTTATAGTTTGCCATGTGCCAGGCACTTCATATGGGTGCTTAGAATAAAATCCAACTCCTTTCCCTATCCTATTGTGGTTGAATTTGGGTCTCTCTACAAAGATCTGCTGAAGTCCCAACCTCCTCTACCTCTGAACATTGATCTTATCTGGAAATATGGTCTTTATAGAGATAATTCATTCAAACGAGGTTAAAATTCGGGTAGACCCCATCCCATATGACTTGTGTTCTTATAACAAGGGGAAATGTGAACATCGACAGACATGCACAGAGGGAAGCCTGTGTGAAAAGGATCAATCCACAATTCAGGGAACGCCAAAGATGACAGGCAAACCACCAAGAACTAGGGAAGAGGCCAGGATCAGAGTCTCCCTCACAGCCCTCAGGAGAAACCAACCCTGCCCACACCTTGGTTTCAGACTTCTAGCCCTCACACTGTGAGGATAAATTGCTATTATTTTAAACAACCCAGTTTGTGGTACTTTCTTATGACAAAACCCTAGGGCAGTACTACAGCCTTTTTCTCCCTAGCCTGTTAGGGTCACTCACACTGCTCTCTTCTATGCCTGCCTGCAGGTCCTCTGCTTGGAGCAAAGGTCTCAGGGTTCACCAATGGCCAGCTCCTTCCTGCTCTTCAGGTCCGAGGTCAAACAGCACCTGGTCTTCTGTTTTGATTACTGTAGCCTTGTAGTATAGTTTGAAGTCAGGTTGCGTGATGCCTCCAGCTTTGCTGTTTTTGCTTAGGATTGTCTTGGCTATGCGGGTTCTTTTTTGGTTCCATATGAAGTTTAAGACATTTTTTTTCCAATTCTGTGAAGCAAGTCATTGGTAGCTTGATGGGGATAGCATTGAATCTATAAATTACTTTGGGCAGTATGGCCATTTTCACGATATTGATTCTTCCCTACTATGTGCATGGAATATTTTTCCATTTATTTGTGTCCTCTTATTTCCTTGAGCAGTGGTTTGTAGTTCTCCTTGAAGAGGTCCTTCACATCCTTTGTTAGTTGTATTCCTAGGTATTTTATTCTTTTTAGCAATTATGAATGGAAGTTCACTCATGATTTGGCTTTCTGTTTCTCTGTTATTGGTGTATAGGAATGCTTGTGATTTTTGCACACTGATTTTGTATCCTGAGACTTTGCTGAAGCTGCTTATCAGCTTAAGGAGGTTTTGGGCTGAGATGATGGGATCTTCTAAATATGCAATCATGTCATCTGCAAATAGAGACAATTTGACTTCCTCTTTTCCTAACTAAATATGCTTTATTTCTCCTGATTGCCCTGGCGAGATTTTCCAATACTATGTTGAATAGGAGTGGTGAGAGAGGGCATCCTTTTCTTGTGCCAGATTTCAAAGGGAATGCTTCCAGCTTTTGCCCATTCAGTATGATATTGGGCTGTGGGTTTGTCATAAATGGCTCTTAATATTTTGAGATACGTTACATCAATACCTAGGTTATTTAGCGTTTATATTATGAAGGGCTGTTGAATTTTGTTGAAGGCCTTCTCTGTATCTATTGAGATAAATCATGTGGTTTTTGTCTTTGGTTCCATTTATGTGGCACATCAAGTTTATTGATTTGCATATGTTGAACCAGTCCTGCACCCCAGGGATGAAGCTGACTTGATGGTGATGGATAAGCTTTTTGATGTGCTGTTGGATTCAGTTTGCCAATATTTTATTGAGGATTTTCACATCGATGTTCATCAGGGATACTGGCCTGAAATTTTCTTTTTTTGTTGTGTCTCTGCCAGGTTTTGATATCAGTATGATGTTGGCATCCTTAAATAAATTAGGGAGGATTCTCTTTTTCTGCTGTTTGGAATAGTTTCAGAAGGAATGATATGAACTCTTCTTTGTACCTCTGGTAGAATTCTGTGAACCCATTTGGGCCTAGACTTCTTTTGTTTGGTAGGTTATTAATTGCTGCCTCAATTTCGGACCTTGCTATTGGTCTAGTCAGGGATTCAACTTCTTCCTGGTTTAGTCTTGGGTGGTTTAAGTGTCCAGGAATTTATCCATTTCTTTTAGAGTTTCTGGTTTATTTGTATAGAGGTGTTTATAGTATTCTCTGATGGTATTTGTATTTCTGTTGAATCGGTGGTGATATCTCCTTCATCAATTTTTATTGCATCTATTTGATTCTTCTCTCTCTTGTTCTTTATTCATCTGGCAAGCAGTCTATTTTGTTGATCTTTTCAAAAAACCAGCTCCTGGATATGGTGATTTTTTTTTTAAACGGTTTTTCATGTCTCTATCTTCTTCATTTCTGCTCTGATCTTAGTTATTTCTGGTCTTCTGCTAGCTTTTGAATTTGCTTTTGCTCCTCTAGTTCTTTTAATTGTGAAGTTAGGGTGTCAATTTTAGATCTTTTCCCCTCTCTCTAGTGGGCCTTTAGTGCTGTAAATTTCCCTCTACACAGTGTGTATTTCAAAGAACATCTTTATTTTTGCCTTCATTTCATTATTCATCCAGTAGTCATTCAGGAGCAGTTTGTTCAGTTTCCATATAGTTGTGCTGTTTTGAGTGAGTTTGTTAATCTTGAGTTCTAATTTCATTGCACTGTGATCCAAGAGACTGTTTATGATTTCTATTTTTTTGCATATACTGAGGAGTGTTTTACTTCCAATTATGTGGTGAATTTTAGAATAAGTGTGATGTGGTGCTGAGAAGAATGTATGTTCTGTTGATTTGGGGTGGAGAGTTCTGTAGATGTCTATTAGGTCCACTTGGTTCAGATCTGAGTCAAGTCCTGGATATCCTTGTTAATATTCTGACTCGTTGGTCTGTCTAAAATTAACAGTTGGCTGTTAAAGTCTCCCACTATTATTGTGTGAGAGTCTAATTCTCTTTGTAGGTCTCTAAGAACTTGCTTTATGAATCTGGGTGCTCCTGTATTGGGTGCATATATATTTAGGGTTGCTAGCTCTTCTTGTTGCATTGATCCCTTTAACATTATGTAATGCTCTTTGTCTCTTGTGATCTTTGTTGGTTTAAAGTCTTTTCTTTTTTTTAATCTGAGACTAGGATTGCAACCCCTGCTTTATTTTGCTTTTCATTTGCTTGGCAAATGTTCCTCTATGCCTTTATTTTGAGCCTATGTGCGTCTGCACGTAAGAGGGATCTTGACTGTTTATCTGATTTGCCAGTCTGTCTTTTAATTGGGGCATTTAGGTTAATATTGTTATGTGTGAATTTGATCCTGCCATTATGATGTTAGCTGGTTATTTTGCCCGTTAGTTGCTGCATTTTCTTCATAGTGTCGCTGGTCTTTACCATGTGGTATGTTTTTGTAGTGGCTGGTACTGGTTGTTTCTTTCCATGTTTAGTGTTTCCTTCAGGAGCTCTTGTAAGGCAGATCTGGTGGTGACAAAATCTCTCAGCAGTTGCTTATCCATAAAGGATTTTATTTCTCCTTATGAAGCTTAATTTGGCTGTATATGAAATTCTGGGTTGAAAATTCTTTTCTTTAAGGATGTCGAATATTGAACCCCACTCTCTTCTGGCTTGTAGGGTTTCTGCCGAGAGATCCACTGTGAGTCTGATGGGCTTCCCTGTGTGGGTAACCTGACCTTTCTCTCTGGCTGTCCTTAGCATTTTTTCCTGTATTTCAACCCTGGTGAATCTGATAATTATGTGTCTTGGGGTTGCTCTTCTTGAGGAGTATCTTTGTGGTGGTCTCTGTATTTTCTGAATTTGAATGTTGGCCTGCCTTGCTAGGTTGGGAGGTTCTGAATAATATTTTGAAGAGTGTTTTCCAACTTGGTTTCATTCTCCCCACCACTTTCAAGTACACCTATCAAATGTAGATTAGGTCTTTTCACATAATCCCATATTTCTTGGAGGCTTTGTTCATTTCTTTTCACTTTTTCTCTAATCTTGCCTTCTCACTTTATGTCATTGAGTTGATCTTCAATCTCTGACATCCTTTCTTCCATTTGATTTGGCTATTGAAACTTGTGCGTGCTTCACACACTTCTCATGCTGTGATTTTCAGCTCCATAAGAACGTTTATGTTCTTCTCTAAACTGGTTATTCTAGTCGTCATTTCATCTAACTTTTTTTCAAGATTCTTAGCTTCCTTGTGTTGGCTTAGAATATGCTCCTCTAGCTCAGAGAAGTTTGTTAATACCCACCTTCTGAGGCCTGCTTCTGTCACTTTGTCAAACTCCTTCTTCATCCAGTTTTGTTCTCTTGCTGGTGAGGCGTTGTGATCCCTTGGTAAAGAGGCATTCTGGTTTTGGGAATTTTCAGTCTTTTTGTGCTGGTTTTTTCCCCATCTTCATGGATTTATCTACCTTGGTCTTCAATGTTGGTGAATTTTGGATGGGGTCTCTAAGTGAATGTCCTTTCTGTTGATATTGAAACTGTTTCTATTTTTTAGTTTACCTTCTAACAATAAGGCCCCTCTTCTGCAGGTCTGCTGGAGTTTGCTGGAGGTCCACCCCAGACCCTGCTTGCCTGGGATTCACCATTAGGGGCTGCAGACCAGCAAAGATTGCTGCCTGTTCCTTCCTCTGGTAGCTTCATCCCAGAGGTTACTTGCTAGATGCCAGCCAGAGCTCTTTTATATGAGGTATCTGTCAGCCCCTACTGGGAGGTGTCTCTGAGTCAGGATACATGGTGGTCAGCGAGCCACTTGAGGTGGCAGTCTGTCTCTTATCAGAGCTTGAATGCTGTGTTGGGAAATCTGTTGTTCTCTTTAGAGCTGCCCAGCAGGGCCATTTAAGTCTGCTGAAGCCCCTTTTCCCAGGTGCTCTGTCCCAGGAAAGTGGGCACTTAATTTGTAAGTTCCTGACAGGCTGCTGGTTTTTTTTTTTTTTTTTTCCAGAGATGCCCTGCCCAGCAACGTTACTCTGAGATTTAATTGAAATTGGTGGAAGCCCCTCTCCTACATCTTGAGGAAATACCCAGGGTCCTCCTTAGATTACTATGACTTTATAGGGATTTGTATTCCATGGGACCCTTCTGCCCTGAATCTCTGTCTCACCCACATCTTATCTCCACAGCTGGTGCCTTCTCTGTACTCTGTACCCACATGTGGCCTCTTTCCTTGACTTTCCTCTCAAGCCACTCTCTGCATGTATTTGTATGTGTGTGCACCAGACTTTTCTGAAGCTGTGGAGTAACAGAGGGAGTGTACATCACAGAGAAACAGAAAACTTAACATCAGACAGTAGACATCGATATTCTTTGTAAAATTCTTTGGCCTCCTCACCCTTGAGAATATCTTCTCTGGGTACCTGTATCCTGAGGCTCCCAAGCCATGCAGCCTTCTTCTCTCCTCCCTTTCCTCTCCTCTCTTCACTGTTCCCCTCCAAGTCCTACTTATATATGGTGCAGATAAGTTGATTGTTTTCATTATTTTCTTGCATTATTCCAGCCCTTGGCCCCAACCCTATCCCAAGCCCCTTGGGAAATATTATTTTTCTGCACTAGATAGTTTTGCTGGTAGTATGACTCTGCTGCCAGCTGGTAAAATTATTTTTCACTTTGCCACACTTCAAACAATTGTCTCATTTTATTGCCCCAAGAACAACCCAATGGAATATATCCTACTATGATCTCTGTTATATATGGAGAGAATGAGAAAGGTTAGGAATTTTAAGTAATTTGATAAACATGAAATGACAGTTTTAAGACTTGAACCAAAATCCTGAGCCTATAACATGAATAATGAATGTTATATATATATAAAAAAATATAAACTTTATGTAATTACATATATACACACATATATGAATATATTTAATCAACTGTCTAAATATGTATACATTTCATCTCAAAATATAATTCAGTTTACCTCAATTGTTTCTTCTTTTTGTCCTTATGGAGTCTTATGTTAAAAACCTCCTTGTTTTTGTTTTTGTTTTTTTGAGATGGAGTCTCACTCTATTTCCCAGGCTGGAGTGCAGTGTTGTGATCTTGGCTCACTACAACCTCTGCCTCCTTGGTTCAAGCATTTCTATCTTAGCCTCTGAGTAGCTGGAATCACAGGCATTCGGCACCATGTCTGGCTAATTTTTGTATCTTTAGTAGAGAGGAGGGTTTTCCATGTTGTCCAGGCTGGTCTCGAACCCTGATGTCAAGTGATCTGCCCACCTTGGCCTCCCAAAGTGCTGGGATTACAGGTGTGAGCCACCACACCTGGCAGTCTTCAGGCATTTTTAAGCGACATGGGAGAATTTAATGACAGTATCCTGGTGCCAAGATTGATGGGACCAGAAAGGCTTGAAGAATATGGGCTCTGGAATTGGACACACCTGGGCTCGATTACATGTCTGGCCCTGGCGCTACATAGCTATATAAACTTGGGCAAGCCTCTTAACCCTGAGCCACAGTTTCTGCATCTATAAAATGGGTATAATAGCAGTGTCTATATCATAGTGTTATTTAGAAGATTTAAAAAGACAATATAAGGTGCTGGAAGGTGTGCAGTAATATTTGTGAAATGGGATCCTGTGCATATAACATACACAACCTTAGCAACTCTAAAATGAAAAGTATATTAGTGTCAGTGCTGATAATAATATACCTTTAAGAGAAGCAAATCAAGATCAAATTCAGGAAAGTTTGCTTTGCAGATTTGTATATATAAAAAATACCTAGACTCTTCCTACGTTATCAGTTCCTCGTATGAGCTACAGCTTTACAATGTTACTTAGGAACCACATCCCATTTCATGACCCTCAGTCACAGGCAGAGCCATCACAAGTGACACCTAGGAATAGAAATTTCATTTAAAAGGGAGTAGGCTTTCATATTTAGAGATCGAGGTCACCAAGATACTGAAAATTATCTTATTTATATTAATTTTATTTATATTTTCATAGGCAAACTGCAATAATAGTATACAGAATTCAGTTTTATGAAAACATGGGTTAGAAATTTTTAGAAAGTTAATCCTTCTTGCATTAAAAACTTTTAAAATATGTGAATCATGGAATTATTACATATTTTACTTTTTGATATCATATCCTATACTAGAAATAACAATATACAATGATATAAATCCTATACTAGAAATAATATAACAATATAAACATATAAATGGTGGTGCGTGCCTGTAATTCCAGCTACTCAGGTGGCTGAGGCAGGAGAATTGCCTGAACCCAGGAGGCGGAGGTTGCAGTGAGCCGAGATTGCGCCGTTGCAGTGAGCCGAGGTCGCGCCATTGCACTCCAGCCTGGGTAACAAGAGCAAAACTCTGTCTCAAAAAAAATAAATAAAATATGTTTTTGCATGTGAAATGTAAAAAATACTTGAGAAGTGATTGGTTAGGAGATAAATGACATCTGGGAGTTGGAAAATTATTTAACAAATTCAGACATCTTCAAGATTTAATTGGGTTTATGTCTGATTACCAAAAAACTTGAAGTAATCCCTAGATTATCAACAAACCTGAAATTAACTATTACTTAAAACCAGGATTTAGCAAAAATGACTGATCAAGGTCTCCTCTTATTTTTTCTGTTCCCACTGTGGAGAAAGTGCCAAGAAACAATAAAGGGGAGGAAAATGGATGAGCCTGGAGACCCAGCCCTGAGCACCGCAGGGGTGATCGCATGATTCATTCAGTACATGGGAAAGCAAGCATATGCTAGAAAGTGCTTCATAGATCCGAAGGAATTTGTTGTTTTTTGTTGCTATTATTTGTATTACATTACCATGAATGAGTCTTTATTTCTCAGAGCAGATTTTTAAAAAGCAGGCTTAAACTCCAGTGGGTGTAAGTTAGGGGAAAAAAGCGGGATTTTTTAAAAAACATGATGGTTGTTTAAACAATATGTGAGTTAATGGTAACCTCAGAAACATAATCTTTGAAAGTCTTCAGAACACAGTAAATTAAATGCACTTGAATCATCCCAAACCATCCCCAACTTCCTGGTCTGTGGAAAGAATGTCTTTGATGAAACTGGTCTCTGGTGTCAAAACGCTGGAAACTGCTGACCTAGAGTCTGGTCCAGGGTGTCTCAACCTCACACTGTTGACATTTCTTTGTTGTGGGGGTTTCTGTGCATTGTAGAATCTTTAGCAGCAATCCTTGCCTCTACCTACCAGATGCCAATACTCCCCTTGCCCTGAGTTGTAGCAACCAAAACTCACCAAATATTCCCTGGGGGACAAAATTGTCTCTGACAGCCACTGGTCTTTTATAAACGATAAAACTTGCATGTGTTAACACAAAGATAGCAGGTGATGACTGACAAGAAAGAAATACAGATGCCCTAGACATTGAGAGGAGGTCATACCCACTTTCAGCTGAAGGCTTCCTGGAGAGGGTAATATTCACATTAGGCCTTGAGGAATTCCCAGGATTTAGAAACACAATGAAGAGAAGGGCATTCCAGGTGGAGGAAACGGCAGATGCCAAGGAACCGGGGTACAGATGGGGCAGTTAGTTTTGTTGGAAATCGCATCCGATAAGCTATTGGGGCAGATCCTGGAGGATCAGATCTTCTCATTAAGGAGGGTATATCCTGCAGTGATGGGGACACACAGCACAGTGCCTTAGTTCTGACTGGGACAATCCCCTATGGGTAAACTGTGGGTAAGATGTACTGGAGGTGAGAGTGGGATACTGAGAGCTGGATGACAGAGTTGCCATGGAAAGTGGATTACTGAGAGTCTCTAAGGAGACAGTGTGAGTGTCAAGGCTAGGAGAATATGGACCTTAGAAACATTTCAAAGTAAACTCAAGAAGGCTAGGAGTAAAAATGAAAGAGGAATCAAATACGACCTAGCTGTTGGAAGCTTGGAGGTATTATTAATAGAAATGGAAAGTGTTGGAGAAAAGCAAAGATTAGAGGGAGATAAATTCACTTGGGCCATGCTTACTTTGAGACGACAGCAGGATACAGCAGTGAATATATCGAGCGCGTCAGGAAACCCATTTCTGAGGTCTGGGAGGAGATCAGAGCAAGGAAAGGGTTTGGGCTCTCATGGCGTTATCCCTCCTCTCTCACTGTTACTACCTTATTTTTCTAGCTCTTTCTTTTCCTTCCTCTGAATCTGTTGTTACTTGTTACTTCTCTCTCTATATTATTCTTGGAATCATGATGATAATAGTAGGAATAATAGTAACAGCTCTCATTTTGTAAGCAACTATTACATTTCAGGCAAGGAGCGATTGCTTCCCGACATCTTTTTCCTTCCTCCCACCAGTGTGTTCCTTCAGCTCACCCCCAGCCAGCTCATCAGCCTCTTTTATTCCTAGAAAGTATCTTCCCTGTATTGCTGGTCTCATTTAACCTTTATATAACTATCAGGTAAGGTCAAACTTACTATTTCCATTTTCAGATAAGAAAATAAAGGCCCAGTGATATTGGACTAGTTCCCATGGACCTGACTGGTAGGTGACACATATTCACACACTGATCACACACTGAGACTATTCTCTTTCCACTAGAACAGGTGTGGGTAAATTACTGCCGTGGGCCAAATCAGACCCCCTCACCTGTTTTTGTATGGCCTATGAGCTAATAGTGGTTTTTACAGAAAAGAATCAAAGAAGAATAAATATTTTGTGACATGGGAAAATTATATGAAATTCAAATTTGTGTCCATTAAAGAAGCTGTACTGGGACACAGTCACACTCATTTGGCTGTGGCTGCTCCTGCCCTGCAATGGCAGGACAGACTAGATGCGACAGAAATTCTATGGCTCACAAAACCAAAAATATTCACGCTCTGGTCCTTTGCAGAAAAAGTTAGCCATTCCCTGCTGTGTGCTGTTTCTGGGCACGTCATTGAATCTATAGATTTAACGATGACTTCTGTGCACAAACTCTCATGCTAGAATGAAACGGATGAAAGAGGGGAAATGGCACCCTCCGCTACTCCAAGTTACAATAGTCTCACCAATAAAATCCCAACAACCCAGGGAGGGAACACATTACACCTGTCATAGTGCCAGAATCTGAAGCGTGGTAGTCAACAGAACCGGCCATGGTAATTGTGACACACCATTTACCAGTGTGTCTTTTCCTTTTCTTGAGGTAGTAAAAACATATTTTTTGAGATGCAAAATATAAACCTATAAAATCTATGATGACTGAGTAGAGAAAATAAATCTTATTTCAATAAAGCTGGCGGGATTAGTAGATGACTTGAGTGCCCCCACACTCGAAGCGCAGTGTGTGGTACAAACTCAATAAATACTTGCTGAAAAATGAATGTGTGAAAGCAGAAAGGAAGGGCTAGCCTAATACAAAAATCAGCATAAGGGAAAAGAATATTTAGGAGATAAAACCCTGTATTAGGCCATTCTGGCATTGATGTAAAGAAATACCTGAGATTGGTAACTATAAAAAAAAGAGTTTTAATTGGCTTCAGGGTGTGTAGCGGGGTAGGTGCCACACCTTTTAAGTGACCTGATCTCATGAGAACTCGCTATTGTGAAGACAGCACCACACCACGAGGGATCCACCGCAGTGTTCTAAACATCTTCCACCAGGTTCCCCCTCCAATATTGGGAATTATATTTAACATGAGACTTGGGGGCGGTGACAAATACCCAAACCGTATCAAACTCTGTGCCTGGTACCTTCCTTTTCTAAAGATAAAGAAGGTCAGTGAGCTGGAGATAAACCAGAGGGGCATGTTGGTGGAGAGCAGGGAGTGGGACAGGAAGGCAGGAGGCAAGGACAAGCTCCGGTACTCCAAGAACACTCATGTTGCAGAGTTCTGAAGCCTGCCCCCCAGGCACCGAGCTCGCCTCTGAGTGCAGCTTCCAACTTTCCATTTGTTCTTCCTTCCTTCGTCTTCCTTCACAGAAGACAGTTTGTTCAAATACTTTTTGCAAATGAGATGACAGAATGCAATACATATTCCAATGGCATACTTGAAGCATTTTAAATCCTCTCTGGTTTTAGAATCATGTGTAAGCTGTTTTAGGGCCTATACATAACTTACTTCAGAAGTGCATCATAAACATTAATTGATATTTTTTCTATTTCATTATTGCTTTTGGAGAATTCACGGATAACTGAAATTTTCTAGTTATGGTTAATCTTCCTAAACAAAATTTTAATCTTTTGGTAGACTTCACTTTAAAAAAATATAATCAATTCATTGCCATGTTCTTAAAGACTGGGTGCCCAGCCAGCGTGAGGCAGAACAGACTGGAGTCTTTTTCACCTGTACATCTTGAAAAAGTTCTCGAGTATATCTTCTTTCCTCCTTTTAAATCTATTCTTTCTTTTCCTATGCCCCTTCTGTTTCCCTTTACACTGTTTATGTCCTTAATGCAGGGACAATGCTATTCATCTCAATATCCCTCACATAGTAGTTGCTCAATAAATGCCTGATGTAGTGATGGAGGCTTTTGCTCTTCCTTTTTGTCTTTTCATCCCTCTCCTTCCTCACACTCCTCCTGTTTTGCTTAGAGGGAATACTATACACTTTCTAAGTCATAACCTTAGTCCCTTATATGATTCTGCTTTGCAGAAGAACTTTGTGCCCATCTGGCACCCATCTGGTTAGTGTCATCTTTTGGGCACACCAATCTTCAACCTGCTGATAACCAACTTCCCTAGCTTCTAGCCCGAATCCAACACTTCCCAATGTACGTTCTGTGGACACATTAATGAGATATTTATTTGTCTAATGTAAAAATTTATTTGTGATCAGAGAAATACCTTGTAAAATATTTATTTGGAGTGAGATTTTTCAAAGCTTTCAATATGCAAATGAGCAATGAGAATCTTTAAGAGCAGGTATAGAATGCAGTACTTTTGAAGTGTTTGACCAAAGAAATTTCTCTCCCTCTTCCCCCAACCCAGAACTTCTCAACGGATACAATTTGCATAATGGAAAATGTTTGCGCTCTTCATTTAAGACACAGACATCTGCTGGACTAAGTTTATCCCCTGCCAGGAAAAGGGACTGAGATTGACACTGAAATTCAACAGGGAATTAATATTTATTGAGGCTCTCTTCCATTGCAGACACTATGCTAGGAACTTTGATAATATTAATAAGAACAATTGTAACAACAAAAATATACATGGACATATTTTATCTCATTTAGTACGTATCCTTCTATTAATACCACAAGGCTAATAATGTTATCATTTTAAAGATGGTGAAACTGGAGCTCAGATGGTTAACCTAGCCATGGCCAGTTAGCTATAGGTGGCAGACCCAGCATTCCAGTCCACGTTTGTTTGAAACTAAAGCCAGAACGTTGTCCTTTCCGCTTGGCTGCTTGAGCAACTGTGGGGACCAACAGCTAACCTATCTCATATGTAACAGTAAAAATAGGCACAAGCACAATTTTTTAAAATTTAAAATGTATTTATTTTAGAGATAGCGTCTCACTTTGCTGCCCAGACTAGAGTGCAGTGGCTCAATTACAGTTCACTCTAACCTTGAACTCCTGTGCCCAAGTGATCTCACCTCAGCCTTCTAACTGGGACTACAAGTGTATGCCACCATGCCCAGCTAATTTTTGAAAGTTTTTATAGAGATAGGGGTGGGAAGGCAGAAGGTGGACCTTGCTATGTTACCTAGGCTGGTCCTGAACTCTGGCCTCAAGTGATCCTTCCCTCTTCATCTCCCAAAGCACTGAGATTACAGGCATGAGCCACAACATCTGGCGAAACATATTTAAAATGTTTTAGACAATATTGCAGAAGGAGTTAAGAGAACCAGACTACTGGGTATGGTTGTGCAGATTGTACACTGCACCATTCGAGGGGAAGCCATGTGACTGGCACCCCCTAAAATAAAGTGCCATCTTCAGCGTCAGCAGCCATATGTGCAGCTCTAGAACAGGAACAGATTGGGAAAGGTAGTCAGGTGCCATAGTACTTTGAGTTTTCAGATGCAAATATAAATTTTGAGCAAGAAATTAGGACAAAATGGTAACCAGTTTTAGGAAAATCATATACGTAACAACTCACCTTGAAACAGGTAATCAAAACTTGCACATAGTACATCATTGGTAAGAGAGGTCTGATCCATCCTGATAAACTAACAGTTTCGAGTCACTTTTTATTACATTCATAATGATTATGTTCCTAATATCTGTGGATTCACTCCTTTCCATTTTTATTTTTTAATTTTTCTTTTAATCATCTTCTGTCTTTTCTAGATGTTTCATTTGAGCTGCTATGCTCCCCATTAGTGGCTGAGCCATTCCCGCCTCAGGCAGGAAGGGCGATCAGTAGCTTCACACACAGCAGCTAGTAGAGTCTGAAGGTCACACTTCGGCCTTCCACTCGGTGTCCAGTGTGCTGGGGATTAGCCTCTGAACCACAGCCTTTCCCTTCTCCTGCCATGTTGGCCCAGTCTGACAAGAGGTGCTCTCTGCCCAGCACACAGTTCCTTGCTGTGACTGGCATTCTGCTGTGAAAACCAAATTACTTGTGACACTATCCTCAGTGAATCTTTGCCTAACTTCTGCATGGGACTGGAATATGATCTGCATATCTTTCATTACTGGCCAAGATTTTCGTTGTGCATAGTGGAAAGCATATGGACTTTGGTGTCAGACACTCATACAAATTCCAGCCTTATCAATGACTAGCTGTGTCAGCTGAGACAAATGACTCAACTTTGCTGGACTTTACCCTTCTCATCTATGAAAGGGCATATTAAGGAATGGCTCACATGAAGGAAATCATCTATACAGGCTTTTATTACTCCTCTCTTGTTTTTCTGAAGAGGTCCCATAGAGTGGATACTGGTTAGAATATTTTCAGTTGCAGGGAATGGTGACTCGAAGTAATTTAAACAGTGAGGTTATTTCTTGGCTCATACATAACAAGATCCAGAGGTAGGACAGCCACACATCTTGTTGATCTACCTGTTTATGTCCTCCATAAACCAGGGTCCTTCTGTCTCTCCACACAACAATCCACAGAGAAGACTTCATCCTAAGGTAAATTCTCTACTTGGTATTAGGGTGGCTTTAAGTAACAATCGGTATCGTGTGCTTCTCCATTCAGTTCTGTGGAGAAAAAGAACATTTCTCTCTGATCTTTGGAACTCAAGTTCTTGTTCATTTCCTTGGACTGATCTAAGTCATATGCTCTTCTTGAATCAATAATTTTGGTAGGGAACTATTAGAGGCTGACTGGTCTAAGTTTCTGAACCACCACTGGCAATGAATCACCATGATTGACTAAGACCAGGAAAAACCATTCCTAACTCTAATGCAGGTGTCTAATGTGAAAGGGGTGGGGTGAACGTTGAAGAATCAGACTGTACAGGGTGAAACACCTGAGCTTTGCTTTATATCTCTACTTGGCAAGTACCAGTGGAGTTACGATTTCTGAACTTCAATTTATCCATCTAGAAATGGGGGATAAAAATGGAACGTCTCTCACTAGCTAGCTTCACAAGATTTGTGATACCCTTAGCCCAGAGCCTAGCAAATTGTCTACAAATTCTAGGTGTTACTGTTTCTTTATATGCCTAGAAAGGTGGTGCCACTTCTCCTATTTGATTCTCGGATTCCTGCTGTGGACTCCTCTGCACCAGGGTTGCTGAAATCTATCTGAACATTTCATGCCCTCTCTACACTGTACCTCTGACGGTTCAGCTGCTCATGAAGGGTTGACTGGTTAGTCCTGTCTCTCTTCCAGTACTGCCCATCAAATCTAGACTTATAACTCCTAACTTCTCCCCAGTGACACAAGGTATTGAGGTCCCAGCTTGCTTTGTGCCAGAGTGTGATGGGTGGTTTTGGGTATCAACTTGACCAGATTAAGGGACACCCAGAAAACTGGCAAAACAATTCTCACTACTTTAGTGGGCCCTAAACTTGTTCCTCTTAGGGAACAAAGCTTCTTTGCTTTGATAGCAAAGCCAGGTGACTTGGAGTTTGATTAGAATCACTGGGCTACCCCAGGTGTGAGGATCTTTGTAGAGGAGATTGGCATGTAAGTCACTGTACTGAGTGGAGAATATCCACCTTCAGTGTGGGTGGGCACTCTCCAGTTGGCTGAGGGTTTAGATGGAACTAAATGGGACAGGAAGGGTGACTTCTTGCTCTCTCTTCCAGAGCCAGGATGCCCATCTTCTCCTGCCCATGGATGTTAGACTCCAGGTTCTCCCATTGTCAGACCTCAGCACTTACACCAGTGGATCATGGGGCTCCTGGACCTTTGGCCCTGAACTTAGGTTTACACCTTTGTCTTTTTTGGTTCTAAGGCTTTCAGACTTAGACTGAGCATGCTGCCGGCTTTCCTCATTCTCCAGTTCACTGACAGGCTACTACTATAAGACTACTCAGCCTCCATAATCAAGTGACCTAATTCCCCTAATAAATTCATTTTCCTCTCTCTCCCTATAAATGTCCTATGGTTCTGTCTCTGTGGCAAACCCTGACTAACTCACAGAGCAAATCCATGTTTTGATAATTTTCTTGGTAAGCAAGAAATGATAAGGAGTATGAATAACGAAATGTCTATTGTTCCCATTACTAAGACGCCTACTACTCAGAACTGAATATGTTGCATTTGACACCTGTTTTTCGGCTAGACCTACTTTATTCACATCCAAAACAATATCATTATTGCATTGCTTAGAGTCTTGTTTCTTCTTGGAGATAGTGTTATCAAATATTGCACATCCTCACGTGTTTTTGTTTTCTTAATATACTTTAATTTCTGGGGTATGTGTGCAGAATGTGCACGTTTGTTAAATAGGTATACGTGTGCCATGGTGGTTTGCTGCATCCATCAACCTGCCATCTACATTAGGTATTTCTCCTAATGCTATTCTTCTCCTAGCCCCCCACCACCTGACAGGCCCTGGTATGTGATGCTCCCCTCCCTGTGTCTATGTGTTCTAATTGTTCAACTTCCATTTATGAGTGAGAACATGTGGTGTTTGGTCCTCTGTTCTTGTCAGTTTGCTGAGAATGATGGTTTCCAGATTCATCCATGTCCCTGCAAAGGACATGAACTCACCCTTTTTATGGCTGCATAGTATTCCATGGTGTATATGTGCCACATTTTCTTTATCCATTCTATCATTGATGGGTGTTTGGGTTGCTTCCAAATCTTTGCTATTGTGAAGAGTGCCACAATAAACATACCTGTGCATATGTCTTTAGAGTTGAATGCTTTATAATCTTCTGTGTATATACCCATAATGGGATTGCTGGGTCAAATGGTATTTCTAGTTCTAGATCCTTGAGGAATCACCACACTGTCTTCCACAATGGTTGACCTAATTTACACTCCCACCAACAGTGTAAAAGCATTCCTATTTCTCCACATCCTCTCCAGCATCTGTTGTCTCCTGATTCTTTAATGATCGTCATGCCATTCTGTCATGAAATGGTATCTCAATGTGATTTTGATTTGCATTTCTATAATGACCAGTGATAAGCCTTTTTTCATGTTTGTTGGCTGCATAAATGTCATCTTTTGAGGAGTGTCTGTTTATATCCTTCACCCACTTTTTGATGGGGTTGTCTTTTTCTTGTAAATTTAAGTTATTTGTAGATTCTGGCTATTAGCAATTTGTCAGATGGGTAGATTGCAAAATTTTTTCCCCATTCTCTTGGTTGCTGATTCGCTATAATGATAGTTTCTTTACTGTGCAGAAGCTCTTTAGTTTAATTAGATCTCATTTGTCTATTTTGGCTTTTGTTGCCATTGCTTTTGGTGTTCGTTATGAAGTCCTTGCCCATGGCTATGTCTTGAATGGTATTGCCTACATTTTCTTCTAGGGATTTTATGGTTTTAGGTCTTAAGTTTAAATCTTTAATCCATCTGGAGTTAATTTTTGTATAAGATGTAAGGAAGAGATCCAGTTTCAGCTTTCCACATGTGGCTAGCTAGTTTTCCCAACACCATTAGTTAAATAGGGAATCCCTTCCCCATTACTTGTTTTTGTTAGGTTTGTCAAAGATCAGATGGTTGTAGATGTGTGGCATTATTTCCAAGGCCTCTATTCTGTTCCATTGGTGTATGTGTGTGTGTATGTGTGTGTGTGTGTATATATATGTGTGTGTGTATATATGTGTATGTGTATATACATGTGTATATATGTGTGTATATATGTATGTATATGTGTATATATGTATGTGTATATGTATGTATATATGTATGTGTATATATGTATGTATGTGTATATATGTGTATATATGTATATATGTATGTATGTGTATATATGTATGTGTGTATATATATATATATACACATATATATATATATATATAAAAATATGTTTTGGTACCAGTACCATGCTGTTTTGATTACTGTAAACTTGTAGTATAGTTTGAAGTCAGGTAGCATGATGACTCCAGATTTTTTTTTTTTTTCTTTTTTGCTTAGTATTGTCTTGGCTATGGGGGCTCTTTTTGGTTCCAAATGAAATGTAAGGTGGCTTTTTCCAATTCTGTGAAGAAAGTCAATGGCAGCTTAATGGAAATAGCATTGAATATATCAATTACTTTGGGTAGTATGGCCATTTTCATGATATTGATTCTTCCTAACCATGAGCATGGAATGTTTTTCCATCTGTTTGTGTCCTCTCTTATTTTCTTGAGTAGTGGTTTGTAGTTCTCCTTGAAGAGGTCCTTTGCATCCCTTGTTTGTTATATTCCTAGGTATTTAATTCTCTTTGTAGCAATTGTGAATGGGAGTTCACTCATGATTTGGCTGTTATTGGTGTATAGAAATGCTTGTAATTTTTGCACATTGATTTTTGTATCCTGAGACTTTCCTGAAGTTGCTGATCAGCTTAAGGAGATTTTGGGCTGAGACAATGGGGTCTTCTAAATATTCAATCATGTCATCTGCAAATAGAGACAATTTGATTTCCTCTCTTCCTAACTGAATACTTTTATTTCTTTTTATTGCCTGATTGCCCTGGCCAGGACTTCTGCTACTATGTTCAACAGGAGTGGTGAGAGAGGGCATCCTTGTCTTTTGCCAGTTTTCAAAGGGAATGCTTCCAGTCGTTACCTATTCAGTATGATATTGCCTGTGGGTTTGTCATAAATAGCTCTTATTATTTTGAGATATATTCCATCAATACCTAGTTTATTGAGAGTTTTTAGCATAAAGGGCTGTTGAATTTTGTCAAAGGCCTTCTCTGCATCTATTGAGATAATTATTTGGTTTTTGTCTTTGGTTCTGCTTATGCGATGGATTACATTTATCGATTTGCATATGTTGAACCAGCCTTGCATCCCAGGGATGAAGGCAACTTGATCATGATGGATAAGCTTTTTGATGTGCTGTTGCATTTGATTTGCCAGTATTTTCTTGAACATCGATGCAGAAATCCTCATCAGGGATATTGGCCTGAAATTTTCTTTTTTAGTTGTGTCTCTGCCAGGTTTTGGTATCAGGACAATGTTGATCTCATAAAATGAGTTAGGGAAGAGTCTCTCTTTTTCTATTGTTTGGAATAGTTTCAGAAGGAATGGTACCAACTCCTCTTTGTATCTCAACATACCAGAATCTCTGGGACAAATTTAAAGTAGTAAGTAGGGGGAAATTTATAGCACTAAATGCCCACAAGAGAAAGGAGGAAAGATCTAAAATCGACACCCTATCATCGTGATTAAAAGAACCAGAGGAGCAAGAACAAACAAATTCAAAAGGTAGTAGAATTGGCTGTGAATACATCTGGTCCTAGACTTTTATTGGTTGGTAGGCTATTAATTGCTGCCTCAATTTCAGACTTTCTTATTGGTCTATTCAGGGATTCAACTTCTTGGTTTAGTCTTGGGAGGTTTTAAGTGCCCAGGAATTTATTCATTTCTTCCAGATTTTCTGGTTTATTTGCATAGAGGTGTTATTAATATTCTGAGGGTAGTCTGTGTTTCTGTGAGATTGGTGGTGATATCTCATTTATCATTCTTTATTGTATTATTAGATTCTTCTCTCCCTTCTTATTAGTCTGGCTACTGGTCTATTTTGTTGTTTTTGAAAAACCATCTCCTGAATTGATTTAAAAAAAAATCATTTTCTATGTCTATCTCCTTTAGTTCTGCTCTGATCTTAGTTATTTCTTGCCTTCTGCTAGCTTTTGAATTTGTTTGTTCTTATTCCTCTAGTTCTTTAATCATGATGTTAGGGTTTTGATAGATCTTTCCTCCTTTCTCTTGTGGGCATTTAGTGCTATAAATTTCCCTCTACTCACTCCTTTAAATGTGTCCCAGAGATTCTGGTATGTTGTCTTCATTCTCATTGGTTTTTAAGAACATCTTTATTTTTGCCTTCATTTCATTATTATCCAGTAGTCATTCAGGAACAGGTTGTTCAGTTTTCATGTAGTTGTGTGGTTTCTAGTTAGTTTCTTAACCCTGAGTTCTAATTTGATGGAACCACGGTCTAAGAGAATGTTATTATTTCCATTCTTTGGCATTTGCTGAGGAGTGTTTTATTTCCAATTATCTGGTCAATTTTAGAGTAAGTGTGTTGTGGTGCTGAGAAGAATATATATTCTGTGGATTTGGGGTGGAGAGTTCTGTAGATGTCTATTAGGTCCCCTTGGTCCAGATCTGAGTTCAAGTCCTGGATATCCTTGTTAATTTTCTGTCTTGTTGATCTAATATTGACAGTGGGGTGTTAAAGTCTCCCACTATTATTGTGTGGGAGTCTAAGTCTCTTTGTAGGTCTTTAAAAACTTGCTTTTTATGTATCTAGGTGCTCCTGTATTGGGTGTATATATATTTAGGATAGTTAGCTCTTCTTGTTGCATTGATCCCTTTACCATTATGTAACTCCCTTCTTTGTCTCTTTTGATCTTTGTTGGTTTAAAGTATGTTTTATCAGAGATGAGGATTGCAACCCCTCCTTTTTTTTCTTGCCTGCCATTTGCTTGGTAAATCTTCCTCCATTCCTTTATTTTGAGGCTATGTGTGTCTTTGCACATGAGATGGGTCTCCTGAATACAGCACACCAATGGGCCTTGACTCTTCACCCAATTGTCTGTGTCTTTTAATTGGGATACTTAGCCCATTTACATTTAAGGTTAATATTGTTACGTGTGAATTTGATCCTGCCACCGTGATGATAGCTGGTTGTTTTGCCCATTAGTCGATAAAGTTTCTTCATAGTTTCGACGGCCTTTACAATTTCATATGTTTTTGCAGTGGCTGGTACTGGATGTTTCTTTCCATGTTCAGGAGCTCTTATAAAGCAGGCCTGGTGGTGACAAAATCTCTCAGCAGTAGCTTGTCTGTGAAGGATTTTATTTTTTCTGTTGCTCATGAAGCTTAATTTGGCTATAGATGAAATTCTGGGTTGAAAATTCTTTAAGAATGGTGAATATTGGCCTCCACTCTCCTCTGGCTTGTAGGGTTTCTGCCAAGACATCTGCTGTGAGTCTGATGGGCTTTCCTTTGTGGATAATCCCATCTTTCTCTCTGGCTGCGCTTAGCATGTTTTCCTTCATTTCAACCCTGGTGAATCTGACAATTATGTGTCTTGGAATTACTATTCTTGAGGAGTATCTTTTTGGTGTTACTCTGTATTTCCTAAATGTGAATGTTGGCCTGCCCTGCTCGGTTGGGGAAGTTCTTGATAATGTCCTGAAGAGTGTTTTCCAACTTGGTTTCATTCTCCCCGTCACTTTCGGGTATACCAATCAAATGCATATTTCATCTTTTCACATAAATCCATATTTCTTGGAGGCTTTGTTCATTTCTTTTCACTCTTTTTTCTCTAATCTTGCTTTGCTTTATTTCATTGAGTTGATCTTCAATCTGTAATAACCTTTCTATCTCTTGATTGGTTCAGTTATTGAAACTTGTGTATGCTTCATGAAGTTCTTGTGCTGTGTTTTTCAGCTCCATCAGATTATTTATGTTCTTCTCTATGCTGGTTATTCTAGTCAGCATTTGTTCTAACCTTTTTTCAAGGTTCTTAGCTTCCTTGCATTGGGTTAGAATGTGCTCCTTTAGCTTAGTGAAGTTTGTTATTACCCACCTTCTGAAGCCTGTTTCTGTCAGTTCGTCAAACTCATTCTCTATCCAGTTTTGTTCCCTTGCTGGTGAGGTGTTGTGATCCCTTGGTAAAGAGGTATTCTGGTTTTTGGAATTTTCAGCCTTTTTGTGCTGGGTTCTTCCATCTTCATGGATTTATCTACCTTGGTCTTCGATGTTGGTGACCTTTGGGTGGGGTCTCTGAATGGATGTCCTCTCTGTTGATGATGAAACTCTTTCTGTTAGTTTTCCTTCTAACAGTCAGACCCCCCTTCTGCAGGTCTGCTGGAGTTTGCCGGAGGTCCACTCCAGACCTTGCTTGCCTGGGACTCACCAGTGGGGGTTGCAGACCAGCAAAGATTGCTGCTTGTTCCTTCCACTGGTAGCTTCATCCCAAAAGGGTACTTACCAGATGCCAGTGGTGCTCTCCTATATGAGGTGTCTGTCAGCCCCTGGTAGAATGTATCTCCCAGTGAGGATGCATGGGGGTCAGGGAGTCACTTCACGAGGCAGTCTGTCCCTTATCAGAGCTTGAACACTGTGCTGGAAAATCCATTGTTCTCTCCAGAGTTGCCAGGCAGGGATCTTTAAGTCTGCTGAAACTGTACCCACAACTGGCCCTTTTCCAAGGTACTCACTCTGTCCCAGGAAGTTGGGGGCTTTATTCATAAGTCCCTGACAGGCTGCTTATTTATTTATTTATTTATTTATTTATTTATTCATTCATTCATTCATTCATTCATTCATTCATTCATTCCAGGGATGCTCTGCCTAGCAAGGAGGGAGTTTAGGGACATAGTCTGCCTGCAGAGGACTTGCTGAGCTGCTGTGGGGTCTGCATTGTTTGAACTTCCCAGTGAGTTTATTTACACAGGTGAGGTTAAAACCACCTACTTGAGCCTCAGCAATGGCGGATGCCCCTCCCAGCACCGAGCTCAAACATCCCAGCTGGAGCTCAGACTGCTGTGATGGCTCTGAGAATTTCAAGCCAGTGAATCTTAGCTTGCTGGTCTTTGTCAGGGAGTGGGACCTGCCAAACCCTATCCCTTGGCTGTCTCACTTCAGCCCCCATTTTCAGGGGAGTGAACAGTTATGTCTCCCTGGCTTTCCAGGTGCCACTCAGTTGGAAATGCAGAGATCATCTGCCTTCTGCATTGCCTTTGCTGGGAGCCGTGCACCAGAGCTGTTCCTATTCGGCCATCTTACCAGCAATGTCCTGATTTTTTATTATTATTTATTTTTATTTTTATTTTTTGAGATAGTTTCACTCTTGTTGCCCAGATTGTACAATGGCATGATCTTGGCCCACTGCAACCTCCACTTCCTGGGTTCAAGTGATTCTCCTGTCTCAGCCTCCCAAGTAGCTGGGATTACAGGCACCTGCCACCACACCTCGCAAATTTTTTTTTAGTAGAGACAGGGTTTCACCATGTTAGCTATGCTGGTCTTGAAATCCTGACCTCAGGTGATCTGCCTACCTTGGCCTCCCAAAGTTCTGGGATTATAGGTGTGAGCCACTGCGCCTGGCTTGTTTTTGAATTGTCATGGGTTGTACCACTTCTTTAATAGAGTTCTTCCTCTTTTGCTATGTCACTGTTTTCTTGAAATACCAAGCAAATTTGATATTAGTTTTTCCATTTACTTTGATAGCATGCACAATTTTTTTTTAAAATTCTACCCAGCTATTTTGCTTTCTAACCCTTTGTTTCTCTTTCTTGGTCCTCACCATAGTAGCTTGGAAGTGACACACAACTGCAGCCCTTTAAAAAAGTAGACTGTGCTTGCGGTAGTGAACAGCTCATGACAATGCTCTTGACTGTCCAAACCATTCTAAGAGGATATGGTGTCTAGTCTTGTGAAAGTCCAGGGAGACCCAAAGCCTACAGTGGCAGTTTCAAGCTGACATATGGATAGGAGTAAAGGTTACAAACAAATGGTAGCTGGAGTTAGAAGCAAATATTTTCAAAACAGCAGACAGCACCAGGCACCTAATGGCAGTGTATCACATTGCAGTGGGGGAAACCTGAACTCAGAGGCAGGCTTTGGCATCACCCATGAGGATTGCCAAAGTGTCCACAAAGGCAGCATTTGTGAGGACAACCCTCTCCTCCCTGGGCCATGACCACAGATGTGCACTGCTGGCAGAGACCCTGCTGGCTAGGAGGTAGGGCTGGGAGGGAAGTGGTGTCCTAAAGCCCCAGCCTTAGGACACTTATCCAGCCATAGGGTTGGGCTTTAGCCACAGATTATATTTAGAAATGGCACCAGACAAATGTTGAAAACAGAATATCTCTCCCCTTATCCCCAGAATTTTGTCTTAAAGGGTAACACATCCTACTTGTACATATGAAAGAGAAATACTGAAATCTAAGTGACAGTTACTGCTAAATTATCACAAGACTGGGTAGGGGGTATTTTACTCACCTTACTTATTGGTGTTACTTTCTCCACTTTCTACTGACTTGTGTGCAGCTGCCCCCAGGAATCATGTTGGTCACCTAGAGTCCAGTGTTGTTTAATGAATCACAACTGCATACTTTGATATAGACAAGAAAGAGAATTGAGTACAGTTAGGGCAGCCGTGTGCATGCAGTGCATATGCACATGTGGGAGACACACTTCTCAAAAGGAGACAGTATGGACAACACAGCCCTCCTGGGACGAAAGCAGCATGGCCCTTTCTTTGAGGCTATGCTGTAAGGATGCTTCTCTTTCCAAGCCCATGGGAATCTATAAACTTTCTGGGACCTTTTTCCTTGGCATTTCTGCCTGGGGGTTTTTCCTTAGAGGATTCTGCTGCTTATCTTGCTCACTCCTGATGGCTCACAGTCCCTCATTGGCTTACTTTTGTATCAGGGCTGAGCTGCTGTGACTCCTTCTGCCCTCCAGCCTCTGTGGAAGTTATAAGCCCTTGGGAGAGAGCAGAAAGATTAAAGGGATGAGCCTCTGAAACTGTACGTATCTGGGGCTTTGGGGAGCCAAGCTTGATTTACATTAGAGCTTTGCTGGAATCATTTCCCACTGACATATTAAGGAGGTTGTTGGAGGATTCCACTGCCCTCTTCCTTTTCAAGATAGCTTTTTCAGAAAGTTAATTAAGCTAGAATAGTTTCCTCCTTGGGAGCTTGAGGTAGACCTGGAATTTGTCTCTTAAAAATGATCCATACCCTGGAAAATGGGGAAGACAAATGCTCATCTTCATCCTCTTTATTTTAGTAGGCTCATTTTTTCTTCAACTCACTTGATAATTTAACTCCCCTCTTTTAGATTTATTAATGCACATTTTTGTTCATTGCTTCTTTTGTATAAATTGCTATGGTAGGGACTTTGAAGAATATAAAAAAGTAAAATACTCAGTCTTTGACCTAAAGGATTTTGCGATCTTAATGTGATTATAAAACTTGAAATGATCATTGACACGTTGTAGACTGTGTTAAGTCTCAAATGACTGGAATTGTTGATAAATGCCATGAGAATTTCAGCACGTTTCCTTTTCTCTCATCTTGGTCTTTATA